>NC_077227.1:272530076-273830076 GCF_027887165.1 Monodelphis domestica
AGCAGTCTGACAGATAAGATTGCTCAATTGGAAAAAGAGGGGAAACATCCAATAGAAGGGCAGACAAAGCTGAAAAGCAAAACCAGTACCTAATGACCAGAATTAAGTAACTCAAAGAAAGTGAGATCATAAAACAGCAAGAATCAAAAAAGCAAAGCCAAAAATTAATGAATTAGAAGAAAACATAAAATATCTCACTGAAAAGGTCACAGACATGGAAAACAGAGGAAGAGAAAACCTCCGAATTATCTGTCTCCCAGAAAAACAAGAGATAAACAATAAACTTGATGTTATTCTACAGGAGATTATGAAAGAAAATTGCCCACACATTCTGGAGCAAGGGGGAAAAATAGAAATAGAAAGGGTTCATAGAACACCCTCTATACTAAATCCCAAAAAGACAACCCCTAGGAATGTAATTGCCAAATTCAAGAGCTTCCAAGAAAAGGAGAAAATCCTACAAGAAGCCAAGAAGAGGAGCTTCAGATATAGTGGGGCTCCCATAAGGATCACACATGACTTAGAAGCCAGCACACTAAGAGACCTCAATGCATGGAACTCAATATTTAGAAGGGCAAGAGACCTGGGTCTCCAACCAAGAATCAACTGCCCAGCAAAACTGACTATATAATTACAGGGGAAAGTATTGGCATTCAACAAAATAGAAGATTTCCAAGCATTTGATAAGAAAAGACCAGAACTTAGTGGAAAATTTGATATCCAAGCACAGAAAGCACTCTTGCTTTCTGAAGGTAAATATAAAAGAAAGGGAAAAGGAGATGAATCTTATCTTTTTCTTTAAGTCAAACTCTCTTCTATAAGGACTACATTTACATCAAATTATATATCTTAATATGTGGGGAAAATGTTTTGTGTAACTCTCAAAAATTGTATGCATCATAAGAATAGTTAGAAGAAACATGCATAGAAAAAGATTGGGGCATTAAGAAGATTTGGGGATAGTTGGGGCAAAGAAAGGAAAAGGGAGGGGGGGGGAACTGTCGATTACACTAAGATTTACTTCAAGAAATAGGGGGGGACTTAATAGAATAATCTTTCCCATATAAAGATACACATGGCAAAGGGAGGGGAAGAAATCTCATATGAAGAGAGGAAGAGAGCATGAAGTGCAATTACTTAAACCTTACTCTCAGTGAAATCAAATCTGAGAGGGAAGAACATCTAGATCCAGTGGGATCCTGAATTCTATCTTATCCAACAGGGCAAGAAAGAAAGGAAAATTAAGGAGCTGGTGGGGGGAGGGAGTATAAAAAGGAAGGGAAGGAAAAGGGGGAGGGGAAGGGAGCATAAAAAGAGAGGGGCTAGAAAGGGAAGCATCTCAAGGGAGGGGACTAGGGGGACTGATCTAAAGTAAATCACTGGTTCAAAAGGAGATAGCTAAAGAAGAAAGGTCAGAACTACGGGAAGATATCAAAATGCCAGTGAATCCACAAATGACAATCATAACTTTGAACGTGAATGGGATGAACTCACCCATAAAAAGTAGACAAATAGCAGATTGGATTAGAACCCAAAACCCTACCATTTGTTGTCTTCAAGAAACACATATGAGGTGGGTTGATACTCACAAGGTTAGAATTAAAGGTTGGAGAAAGACCTTTTGGGCCTCAACTGATAGAAAGAAGGCAGGAGTTGCAATCATGATATCTGACAAAGCCAAAGCAAAAATAGACCTGATCAAAAGGGATGGGGAAGGTAAATATATTCTGTTAAAAGGGAGTATGGACAATGAGGAAATATCACTAATAAACATGTATGCACCAAATGGTAAAGCATCCAAATTTTTAAAAGAGAAACTAGGAGAATTGAAGGAGGAAATAGACAGTAAAACCATATTAGTGGAAGACTTGAACCAACCACTATAAAATTTAGATAAATCAAACCAAAAAATAAACAAGAAAGAGATAAAAGAGGTGAATGAAGTCTTAGAAAAATTAGAGTTAATAGACATATGGAGAAAAATAAATAGGGACAAAAAGGAATACACCTTCTTTTCAGCACCACATGGCACATTCACAAAAATAGATCATACACTAGGTCACAGAAACATGGCACTCAAATGCAGAAAAGCAGAAATAATAAATGCAGCCTTTTCAGATCACAAGGAAAAAAAATATTGATAGGTAAGGGTACATGGAGAGCCAAATCAAAAATTAATTGGAAATTAAATAATATGATACTCCAAAATCAGTTAGTTAGAGAAGAAATCATAGAAACAAATAATAATTTCGTTGAAGAAAATGACAACGGTGAGCCATCCTTTCAAACCTTATGGGATGCAGCCAAGGCAGTACTTAGAGGAAACTTCATATCCCTGAATGCATATATTAACAAATGAGGGAGGACAGAGATCAAGGAATTGGAAATGCAAATCAGAAAACTTGAGAACAAACAAATTAAAAACCCCCAGAAGAAAACCAAATTAGAGATCCTAAAAATTAAGGGAGAAATTAATAAAATCTAAAGTGACAGAACTATTGAACTAATAAACAAGACTAGAAGCTGGTACTTTGATAAAACAGACAAAATAGACAAAGTATTGGTCAATCTAATTAAAAAAAGGAAAGAAGAAAGACAAATTAACAGCATCAAGGATAAAAAGGGGGATCTCACCTCCAATGAAGAGGAAAT
Source organism: Monodelphis domestica (assembly GCF_027887165.1). Taxonomy (NCBI): domain Eukaryota; kingdom Metazoa; phylum Chordata; class Mammalia; order Didelphimorphia; family Didelphidae; genus Monodelphis; species Monodelphis domestica. The sequence goes on from NC_077227.1 coordinate 272,532,729, forward strand.
TAAGGCAATCATTAAAAACTACTTTGCCCAACTATATGGCAATAAATATACCAACCTAGGTGATATGGATGAATATTTACAAAAATATAAATTGCCTAGACTAACAGAAGAAGAAATAGATTTCTTAAATAATCCCATATCAGAAAAAGAAATCCAAAAGGCCATCAAAGAACTTCCTAAGAAAAAATCCCCAGGGCTTGATGGATTCACCAGTCAATTCTATCAAACATTCAAAGAACAGCTAACTCCAATACTTTACAAACTATTTGACATAATAAGCAAAGTGGGCGTTCTACCAAACTCCTTTTATGACACAAACATGTTACTAATTCCAAAGCCAGGCAGGCCAAAAACAGAGAAAGAAAATTATAGACCAATCTCCCTGATGAATATAGATGTAAAAATCTTAAATAAGATACTAGCAAAAAGACTCCAGCAAGTGATCAGAAGGGTCATCCACCATGATCAAGTAGGATTTATACCAGGGATGCAGGGCTGGTTCAATATTAGGAAAACCATCCACATAATTGACCACATCAACAAGGAAACCAACAAGAACCACATGATTATCTCAATAGGTATAGAAAAAGCCTTTGATAAAATACAACACCCATTCCTACTAAAAACAATAGAAAGCATAAGAATAGAAGGGTCGTTCCTAAAAATAACAAACAGTATATATCTAAAACCATCAACTAATATCATCTGCAATGGGGATAAACTAAATCCATTCCCATTAAGACCAGGAGTGAAACAAGGATGCCCATTATCACCTCTATTATTTGACATTGTATTAGAAACACTAGCAGTAGAAATTAGAGAAGAAAAAGAAATCGAAGGCATTAAAATAGGCAAATTATCGCTCTTTGCAGATAACATGATGGTCTACTTAAAGAATCCTAGAGATTCAACCAAAAAGCTAATCGAAATAATCAACAACTTTAGCAAAGTTTCAGGATACAAAATAAACCCACATAAGTCATCAGCATTTCTATATAATTTCAACACAGCTCAGCAGCAAGAACTAGAAAGAGAAATCCCATTCAAAATTACCTTAGACAAAATAAAATACTTAGCAATCTATCTCCTGAGACAAACACAGGAACTATATGAACACAAACACAAAACACTCTCCGCACAACTAAAACTAGACTTTAACAATTGGAAGAACATTAACTGCTCATGGGTAGGATGAGCCAATATAATAAAAATGACCATCCTACCCAAACTCATCTATCTATTTAGTGCCATACCCATGGAACTTCCAATAAAATTTTTACTGATTTAGAAACAAACATAACAAAGTTCATTTGGAAGAACAAAAGATCAAGGATATCCAGGGAAATAACGAAAAAAAAATACAAAGGAAGGGGTCCTTGCAATCCCAGATCTCAGACTATATTATAAAGCAGTGTTCACCAAAACAATTTGGTACTGGATAAGAGACAGAAAGGAGGATCAGTGGAATAGACTGAGGCCAAGCGACCTCAGCAAGACAGTATATGACAAACCCAAAGATTCCAGCTTTTGGGACAAAAATCCACTATTTCATAAAAACTGCAGGGAAAATTGGAGGACAGTGTGGGAAAGATTAGGTTTAGATCAACACCTCACACCCTACACCAAGATAAATTCAAAATGGGTGAATGACTTGAACATAAAGAAGGAAACTATAAGAAAATTAGGCAAACACAGAATAGTACACATGTCAGACCTTTGGGAAGGGAAAGATTTCAAAACCAAGCAAGACTTAGAAAGAGTTACAAAATGCAAAATAAATAATATGGATTACATCAAATTAAAAAGTTTTTGTACAAACAAAACCAATGTAACCATAATCAGAAGAGTAGCAACAAATTGGGAAACAATCTTCATAAAAACCTCTGACAAAGGTTTAATTACTCAAATTTATAAAGAACTAAATCAATTTTACAAAAAATCAAGCCATTCTCCAATTGACAAATGGGCAAGGGACATGAACAGGCAGTTCTCAGCCAAAGAAATCAAAACTATTAATAAGCACATGAAAAAGTGCTCTACATCTCTTATAATCAGAGAGATGCAAATCAAAACAACTCTGAGGTATCACCTCACACCTAGCAGATTGGCTAACATGACAGCTATGGAAAGTAATGAATGCTGGAGGGGATGTGGCAAAGTGGGGACACTAATTCATTGCTGGTGGATTTGTGAACTGATCCAGCCATTCTGGAGGGCAATTTGGAACTATGCCCAAAGGGTGATAAAAGACTGTCTGCCCTTTGATCCAGATATAGCGCTGCTGGGTTTGTACCCCAAAGAGATAATAAGGAAAAAGACTTGTACAAGAATATTCATAGCTGCACTCTTTGTTGTGGCCAAAAATTGGAAAACGAGGGGATTCTCATCAATTGGGGAATGGCTGAACAAATTGTGGTATATGTTGGTGATGGAATACTATTGTGCTAAAAGGAATAATAAAGTAGAGGAATGCCATGGAGACTGGATCAACCTCCAGGAAGTGATGCAGAGTGAAAGGAGCAGAACCAGGAAAACATTGTACACAGAGACTGATACACTGGTATAATCGAAGGTAATGGACTTCTCCATTAGTGTCAATGCAATGTCCCTGAACAATCTGCAGGGATCTAAAAAATACTATCCACAAGCAGAGGATAAACTGTGGGAGTAAAAACACTGATGAAAAGCAACTGCTTGACTACAGGGGTTGAGGGTATATGACTGAGGAGATACTCTAAATGAACACTCTAATGCAAATATCAACAACAGGGAAATGGGTTCGAGTCAAGAACCCATGTGATACCCAGTGGAATTGTCCATCGGCTATGGGAGAGGGAAAGATGGTGGGAGGGGGGGCTGGGAGGAAAAGAAAATGATCTTTGTTTCCAGTGAATAATGTTTGGAAATGACCAAATAAAATAATTTTTAAAATTTTAAAAAATACACAATTATAATTATATACCATAAATTCCATATTGTTTATAATTTGTTTAAAATAAATATGTATATATAATATACATCCTCTTTTTTTAAATTCCCATTTCTATTTGTTTTACTTTGATACTTTTCTCCCCCACTATTTTGAAGAATTTATTTGTGTATAGATAACTGAGTCCATATCCTGGCATACAATCATGATTAGAAGAGAGAAGGTATAATAATAATAATAATATGGAAACAGTACATATATATATGTATATATATATATGCCTAAAATGGTCCTATGAGAATTTTTTTTGTGTTAATGCTCAGATTGAACTGAAATTGGAAAGGAATGATAAAGATAAAAAATACTTTTTGTTTGTTGGGAGTCATAAAAGGACTATCATAAAAAAACCAAAGGATAGAATAAGTGTTCTACTCAGGATTAATGGGACAATGAGAATTGACTGAAAGGAATGTGAAGCTGTTCAGCTGTTACTTGGCCATTTTTTTCTCTGTCAAGGAAAATGATCTTTGGATTAATGCAAAGATGGAAAAATATCTAACAAAATATAAGAATGGAGAGAATAAAAGAGCATCTTGCCATTCTTGGTATGTTCACAATGATTGCCCAAGATGAAATTAATCTCAGAGGAATTAAAATAAAAAACTGGCTTATGTGATTACTGATTGATTCTCTGCTAACAACTGGAAGAGGTTCCAGAGTATTAGTAAAGATAATTGTTACCCAAGTGTCAGAAAGAGAGAGAGAGAGAGACAGACAGACAGACAGACAGACAGACAGACAGAGACAGAGACAGAGTCAGAGAGACAGAGGCAGAGACAGACAGAGAGAGACAGAGATACAGAGAGAGACAGACAGAGAGACAAAGAGACAGATAGAGACAGACAGACAGACAGAGACAGAGAGAGAGACAGAGAGAGACAGAGACAGAGAGACAGACAGAGAGAGATAGAGACAGAGAGAGACAGAGAGACAGAGTGAGGAGAGAGAGAGGGAATGAGAGGAGTGAGAGAGAGAGAGAGAGAGAGAGAGAGAGAGAGAGAGAGAGAGAGAGAGAGAGAGAGAGAGAGAAAGAGAGAACTAGGTATGATAAAGGTCAGGGAGTTTGAATGAGATTCCTGGTAAAATGTATTACCTATAAGCAAAAGGATGGTTAGTGATTATATAGTAAAGCAAGCAGTGATCACAATAGCCATACTTGCTTCATTAAGAATAAGGCATGCTGGACAGCCAGGGACCACAGTCCATAGAGTGCCATGTCTGGAGTTGGGAGAATATGGGTTCAAATATGGCCTCAGACACTTCCTAACTATATGACCCTGAACAAGTCCCTTAACCTCAATTGCCTAGTTATTGTCACTTTTATGTCTTAGAATTGAAACTAAAGCTTAAGACAAGGTTATTAAAAAGAAGAATAATGCAAGCCATGCTAGACTGTCCTTTTTCTTTAGCAGTATATCCCAGAGAACTGTGTTAGCCTCTGCATGATCTAACATTTTTTAAAATTAATGACTTTAAGAAAAACATAGATGGCAATCATATCAAGTTTATAGAGACCACAAAATTATAGGAATAGTGAACATTTTGGATGGTGGAGTCAGAGATTAAAAAAGATTTAGAAAGGCTAGAATGTTAGGTTAGATAACTAATTTGAAACTGAATAGGGATAAGAGTGAAGTACTAATATGGGTTGAGAAAACACCTGCACAATTAGAAGATTAGAAAGATGTCTTGACAAGGATTTATCTGAAAAAAAATCTAGAGATGTTAGTGAAAGCCAAATAAGAAAGCATTGTGATATGGCAACTGAAAAAGTGATTTTAATCTTGGATTATACCAAGAGATAGACTAGCATTCATAGACTCGCTTTATGCCATCCTAATCATAACACATCTATAGCATTGGGTTCAATTCATTCCCCTCCCAGGACTGACTTTCTCTTGTAATGGGAAAAGGATAGAGATAAGGATAAGATTTAAGAGAAATGAAAGGTTGTCTTTAAGGCACATGCTAGAAACCCTAGAGAAAGAATTTTAGCAGGCAGTGGGCAGAAGAGGAGCAGTTTGAAAGGAACAACTGTTAGAGTAAGTAACTTCCTGGGAAGGGATGCTCTCTTCCTGTCCTGGAGGGAGGAGGAAAGGCAGGTTAGCTGGAGCTTGGCTACTTCATCCTGTCTGTGGAAAAGGGAAAACCCTAAAACCATCTTGGGAGGTTCTCTGTTTGACTGGAGAACATCTAGCAAATAATATGACTATACCTGCTGTGGTTTAATCAACTTTCCAGGAGGTTTTGTACTTTCCAGAAGGTTTTGTCTAAAATCCTGTCAGTTTGGCTTTGAGGTTTTGCCTCAGAATTCAGACCCACCAGGGTTAAACTTAGTCATTTTGAGAACAATTGTAGCAGGTTTTGGAGACAGCTTTTAAACTCAACCAAACCAACTACTGAGGGTCAGAGATAGGCACCTTGGCTAGCTCTTTTTGGGGAACATCTAGGTAGAAACAGGGAGCTGGTTAATTAGCTTGAAGGCTGAAGACTCCCTCTTGTGAGGGACATAGTTTGTGGATCCTTTAGGGTCAGGGACACCTTGTTTTGATCCTCAGTTTGTACCCTCTCTTTGAATAAATAGAGATGCTGGTTTTATATAACATTGTCTCCAAGGCATTTTTTCGAGACTGGCCCAGGGAGAGAAAGTGATTCTGCTTTACTCTCACTCACAGGGGGCTAGAATACCCAGAGACCAAATGCTGGGTATTTAGGGAGGTCTCTAAGTGGAAAAACTACATCTAACCACTTGACTTCTCCTATTAGCCTTCTGGGTTATTAGTGAGACATTCTGTTTTTTGTTTTGTTTTGTTTTACTCTGGACTTAAAAAACAATGTTTCTTCCACTAATCCTGCAACTTCTTTGAGGGCCCGGAGCTCACCCTGAAAAAATTTAACACCCTTGTGGTCCACTCCAAAAGGTCTTTCCCTTTTTCTATTGATTGTGTTCAGGAGCCCAGGATAGTGAACATTTTATTTTTCTCCCTGTCCTATTTCTGATTCTCTCTGAACTATATAACTATGCTCCTATTCCAGTTACCTTCATTTCCTGCCTTTCAGATTATTTTTGTGCATTTACTTTTTTACATTTACTTTTTTTCTCAATTACATGTAAGCATACATTTTTAAAGCTCATTTTTTAAAGTTTGGGTTTCAAATTCTTTCCTTCATGTTTCTCCATCACTTCACCCCTCCTTCAGAAGGCAGACAATTTGATATTGTTTATACATCTGCAGTCATGTAAAACATTTCAATATTAATCATGTTCAAAAGAAGACACAGAAGAAAAAAAATAATAAATTTATAAAAGTATGCCTCAGTCTACATAAAGACTTCATCAGTTTTTTTTTTTCCTTTCTGGAAGTAGAGAGTATTTTTCACCATGTCCTTCTGAATTCTTTTGGATCATTATATGGTTGAGAATAACTAAGTCATTCATAGATGATCATCATAAAATATTTCTGTCATTGTGTACAATGTTCTCCTGATTCTGCTTATTTCATTTTCATCAATTTAAATAAATCTTAACAGTTTTTTTTTTCTGAAACCATCCTACTCATCATTTATATAACACAATATTTATATATCAAAATTTGTTCAGCTGTTTTCACAATTGATGAACATTCCCTTAATTTCCAATTATTTGCCACCACAAATATATTATATGTTATAATATGTTACATATTGATATAGCTAATATAATATATAGCTAATATGCTATGAATATTTTTGTACATATAGGTTCTTTTCCTTTTCCTTTGATCTTTTTGGTATACAGATCTAGTAATGTTGAGTCAGACATTTTTAGAGACCTTTGGGCATAGTTTCAATTTGTTCTCCAAAATGATGGGATCAATTTACAGTTCTACCAACATTACTATACTAATTTTTTTATGTCTCTTCCAATATTTATTTTCCTTTTCTGTCAAGAATCACTATATAAATTTGACTCGATTCTCTATGTATTTTATTAAAAAACTTGCTGTAAAAAACATTTTCCTTGTTTCCTGCTTCCCTTCTAATCTTAGTGGCATTGGTTTTATTTGTGCGAAATCGTTTTAATTTGATGTAATCAAAATTATCCATTTCATATCCCTTAATGTTCTTTATCTCTTCTTTGTATAGTCTTCCCTTATCCATATATCAGACAAGTAAAAATATTCCATAATTTCCTAATTTGCTTATGATATCATCCTTTATGTATAAATCATTTACCAGTTTGACCTGATCTTGTTTTATGGTGTGAGGTGTTTGTCTATACCTAGTTTCTGCCAAACTGCTTTCCAGTTTTCCTAGTAATTTCTTTTTTTTTTAAACTCTTACCTTCCATTTTGGAATCAATACTGTGTATTGGTTCCAAGGCAAAAGAGTGGTAAGGGCTAGGCAATGGGGGTTAAGTGACTTGCCCAGGGTCACACAGCTGGGAAGTGTCTGAGGCCAAATTTGAACCTAGGACCTCTCATCTCTAAGCCTGGCTCTCAATCCACTGAGCTAACCAGTTGCACCCCAAATAATGATTTCTTTTTGCAAAATTTTAAATGTTTTAGTTTATCTTCCATATTATCTTTCCACATTAGAACAGAAGCTCCTAGAATATAAGGACTATGATTTTGCTTATATTCATATCCAAAATACTTTGCATAATTCCTCCATAGTTTTATAGTTCTATAGGTATATAGTAAGTCCTCTGGCTCCCTTCTCTTTTGTGTGACCTGAGGAAATAATGTGTTATTCTCAAAATAGTAGTTTGCTAGCAAAATAAATATCTCCAAAATCAATAAATACCTTTATAACCTGAGTAGAAGTGAGTAAAGCTAGTCTCTCCAAGATAATATCCCCCCTGCAGGGCATGATTATCCCACCCCTATCCTTAACACAAAAACCTTTTAATCCCCTTTGGCCTGAGTGAAACAGAAACTGTCTGTCTTTTGTTTTAGTATAAGCCTTTTAAGTTTGTACTTTAAAATTGGTTAAAACTGTAGTTTAGTAATTTAGGAATTGTTGGGGGGCTTGAGGTAAACTCCTGGGGTTCAGGACCAGTTCCCTTTGCAAGAATGCAATAACCTTTCTGAGAAATTTATTCAGTTGGAATTCATGTTGAAGTAGCAGGGAGGACAGCATAGGAAGGATGCTGCCTCTCCAGGAGATGTGTCCTGGGTCTTTTATATCTTTTGACAACAGGGCCTCAGTAACCAGGAATGAGGGAATCAAACGAACTTAGGCAGGAGTCAGGGATGTTTGTTCTCTTGCCCAGGTTTGTATCCTGAAGAAACAAAGAGTGACTGCCAAAGTTAAGGGGACAAGTAGATGTCTTAGATTACAACCTGATGGTATCCCAGTATAACCAGAGGATGTATATCTGTGCCCATCTCAAAAGCAAAGGAAGAATCCAAGGAGAAGATTGTCTTTTTGATAAGGAATTATTACTGATGAAAAGGACATAAAATATTTTGTGTCTATGATGAGTTTTGTATTGATTATCAAATGATAAGAGATATTGCCACTGTGACACAATTGTGCCACATTTTTGCATGCATAAAATGATCACAAAAATAATTTTATCTTAATTTGTTTTGCTTATGGGATTTGGGGAAGTTTTGAAAAGAAAATTATCTATAACATAGGCGTGAGAACTTGGATCTCTTTGCCAGCAAGATGGAGAGATGCCTCATTTATATGGGACTACGTCAATATTAGAAAGAATCAAAGAAAAATATTTTATTTATTTTTAAAAGCTAGACAAATTATGAGGGGAAAGAAACATAGTTTCAAAGATACCAAAAAGCAATCTGTGTTAAATTTTTCAAGAGGCCTTTAAAGCTTGGTATAAATTAATCTTTATATACATCATTTATGACCATGGACAGTAAAAGTAAAAACAAATGTGAAATTATATGAACATTCTGGGACTCCATTATTATTTAATTTTTTTAATGATTTAATAAAGCAAATTTGGTGAATTGATTTTTCCAGATAAGACTACCAGTGATCCAGATTCAAAAGACTCTCATTTAAATTACTGGATAAACACACCTGCATCACATAATTAAAACAATCATTTTCTACCCATTTTTGGTATTAAAATGTTCATCTATTCTGACTATTGATATGAATCTCTTCTTTTACAAAAGAACACTTCTATTACTGGCATGGTTAACAGCCCTTTACAAAAAAAAAGGCCTAAATGAAAGTGCATTTTAGATCAATATATTTTTTTTAATCTGGAGCAGAAAAGATTTAAATAAGATATGTTATCTACCTTCAAGTGCTAGAAGGACTATCATATTGTAAGAAGGCTATGACTAATTTCATTTGCCCTCAGAGGGAAGAATTATGTAGGATGACTTGGCAAAAGTTGTGAAGAGATAAACAAAAGCCTAATAAAAGGGGGGAAATACTTTGCTACAATTAGAGTGTACCAAAAGTGGAATGGGCTACATCAGGACGAAGTGAAACTCCTATTTTAAAACAAAGGCTGGATGAGCCCTTGCTAGGTTTGTTCAAGAGAAATGATAGTTCTTATGTGAATTAGACTAGATGACCTCTGAGATTCCAAAGCTAACATTCTGTGATTATGTTAAATGAGGCATTTGTCCTAAGAGATATACACAGAGAAATCTCAACCAACTTAAAAGAATGAAGAAATAAAAGTAAGGTATTTTAATGAGGATCAATACAAAAGTGTGGCACAGTCTTCTAAAAGTAGTATTAAAGTGTGGAGCACTAAAGCTCAGAATGAGCTAATTTTGCCAAGGAAAATTAGGGGAAAAAATGTTTTTGAAGAAATACTACACTGAGAAAGAGAGGAGGATCAAAGAAAATGAGGAAATTTCTTTAAATGCAGCTATGGTGGGAGATGGCAGAGAAACAGTAACTTTCAAACTGATTTTACTTCTGTTTTCTCTTCCAAGGAGAGCAGTGTTTGGATTTGAAAGAATAGAAAGTGAATGAGTAAAAGGGAATTGACAACTAAGATGGATTTGTCACCATGCTGAAATGATCTGCAACTAAGACTGTGGGAAGTGGTAGCTGTCAGTGCTATTACCCATCCTTATGGAATCATGTAAAAAGGGAAAAAAATTATTGCATGGATGAGAATGAAAATTATTTTATTTTCTGTTTTGTTTGGACTTTTTTTTTGGTTGGGTCAGAAGGAAGGAAGAAAGAATATGGAGTATGTAGGCTGTAGCCCACTGTGCTTGGCTTTGATTTTTGGCAGGATCATAAAAGCTATCATAATAGATTTTCAATTAAGATCTAGAGGAGGAGATTCTCACAGGAAGTTGGCACGGGTTTATTGAGAATAAGTCATAGCAGACTGACCTCATTTCTTTATTTTCTAGAGTTGCTAGACTGGTAATTCAGGAAGTGTTAAGTAGTTTCTCAAAAACTTGGCAAAGCATTCAACAGGGTCTCTCATGCTCTTCTTAAGGAAAATATGAATAGATGTGAGCTAAACAGTGAAACTATTTGAATAATAGGAACCAAAGAGTAGTCATATATAGTCTATTGTTAAGATAGAATAAGATACATAAGAATAAGATAGAATAAGAATAAGAATAACAGTTTTCATTTGCATAGTTCTTTAAGATAAAAACCAACAACTTTTCAAGATAAAGTCAAAATATCATTGTATTACCTAATGTGTAAGGAATTACACATAAGCAATTAAAGGAATAAGGTACTAAATGAGGGATTAAAGGAAATAAGAGAATACAATATTCCAAAGATCAAAGTAGGTCTATTGGAATATAAAAAATAACATTCTGTAAAGTTAAATCTAAATATCAAGTAAATTATATTTATCAAAAATAAAAAAGTAAACTGATTCTTTCCAAAGAATCCAGAGGTGAGCAGGTTACCCAAGATATAATATAACAAAACAGGAAATAGTTAAGTCCTTTCAGAAAATAATGAAAAACTAAAAAATGAAATATGTTTTCTCATGTGGTTCAGCCAGATAAGGGCCTGAATGTGGGATAGGAGATTCATTTATTTAATTTTCCTTTTTAAAAAACCTTAAAATTGCTATTATATATAATTATAAAAATAAAATATTTTAAAAATCTTGTTCATTATTTGGATGAAAGTAAGGAAACAAAGTATTAGAGTCTATGGAAGACAATTAATATTCCAGGACAAAAATAAATATCTTATTAAGAAATTGATACTGTAACTTATAGAAATATTAAAATATTGAAACTTATAGAAGTATTTTAAAATCTCCCTCATATGGGAAGAGAAGTTAATGAACGAAGATTCAAGGAATGACAGTTCTGCTCTTGAGAAGAGAGTTGGCTAAGAGGATTTCAATTTTTTCTCCTTAGTGGTGGGAGATAAAGAATAGAACATCAAGAAACAGATCACAGAGGAAGGAGTAGGTGCTAAGTATACCCAATGAAAAAGGAAGGCTAAAGGAATCCACAGAGACAATTAGAGATGAGACAAGTGTCAAGCAATTAATTAGACTGGGGGAGTGGAGAGAGATGGATTATACACTAGTGGAAATCAGTTTCTACAAGACAGAGCAATTCATCTTGGTATGAACTCCTACCTAGGAGAAAGTGTTTGGAATTTATAAAGGTTCAGTTTACAGATAGGTAATGAGTTCTTAATAAGGAGAGTACCATGGCATCAAGAAAAAAGTAATGAAGGGAAAGGGAAAAAGAATGGAGGAATGTATAAAAAAAAACTTCAAAATTTTGTCATATATAAGAAACACTTTTAAAACATATAGGCAGGGAGATGAGAGTTCTTTCATTCAACAGTTCTTCAATAGCTCTTCCAATTCAAGCCTCCCCTATTAATACACACACACACACACACACACACACACACACACACACACACACACACACACACACACATATATATATATTTATTTATTTTTTTGGAATATTTTTCATGATTACCTGATTCCTGATTTTTCCCATCCCTCCTTTTCCCCACTCCTGGAAGTGACAAGCAATTCCCCTGGGTTTTACATATATCATTGTTCAAAATATATTTCCATTTAATTCATATTTACAATAGAGTGATCTTTTAACATCAAAACTCTAATCATATCCCTATCCAATCAAGTGATCAATCATATGTTTTTCTTCTGTGTTTCTGTTCCCACAGTTCTTTCACTAAATGTGGATAGCATTCTTTCTCCTAAGTCCCTCTGGATTGTCCTGAATTATTGCATTGCTGCTAGTAGAAAAATTTATTACATCTGATTGTACTACAATGTATCTGTTTCTGTGTATAATGTTCTCCTGGTTCTACTCTTTTTGCTTTGCTTTGGTTCCTGGAGGTCTTTCCAGTTCACATGGAATTCCTCCAGTTCATTATTCCTTTCAGCACAATAGTATTCCATCACCATCAGATACCACAATTTGTTCAGCCATTCCCCAATTGATGGACACATCCTCATTTTCCATTTTTTTTTGCCACCACAAAGAGCACAGCTATAAATATTTTTGTACATATATTTCTTTATTATCTCTTTGGGGTACAGATACTAGCATAAGAATAAATGGAGCTTTTCTTTAAAATGATAAGAAGGATCTACCTAAAACTCTAAGCAAGCAATGTCTCTAACAAGGATAAGCTAGAATCTTTTCAGTTAGAGAAAGAATGAAGAAAGGAGGCCCATTGCCATATTGTGTTTTCTTTGTTTTTTCTTAATGATATTTGTCTTCTTTCACAACATGATAAATATGAAAATATCTGTTGTATGATAGTATATGTATAACTCATCAGAAATTTATTACCAACTTCTGGGTAAACATGGCTGCAATCTAGACGCCACATGCTTCCTTTCCCTGGAACCAAAAGAAATAGACTATATCAAAGTAGCATAAAAATCACCTTTGGGGGAACAGAAGGACTCCCCAGTACCCCAAAGAGGCGAAGGTACATGGGGTTTGAACATTTCCACACTATAATAAGAAGGAAGAAAAGCTTGCACAAAAACATGAACTGAGCCACCCTTCCACACACACACACCTCTCCCACCAAACCAGAGTGAGCTACCGGAGCACTCACTGGGACAGCAAGTGAGTGGGGAATGTCTCTGTCTGGGGGGGCACTCCAGGGTCCTTGAGATCTGGGGGTTTCCAGGAAACAACATCTCAGGGCGGTTTCATGGGAGAATTCTGCGCTGAGGACAGGGGCTGCAGAGCTGTACTCGGGGTGATTGCGCAGAGTATCTGGGTGGAGCTAAACACCAGGGGTGGACCACACACTGATTATCTGGGCAGAGTTGAACACCTGGGTAGTTTGCGTGTGATCAGGGCCCCAGCAATCTTAGAAACCTTGGAGGCTGGGAAGAACTAGTCTAAGGCAACCTAAATTCACAGAAAACCTGCCCATATCACCCAGACCTCAGACCAAAAAGGAAAGGGGAATAAAACCACCAAAGGCATGGCTAACATGGCCCAAAATCAAGCCTCCAGGAAGCAAGGGAAAAAGGTGACTATTGAAAACTTTTATGGTGGGAGTACCCAAGGAAAAGAGGAGAATGAGGAGGAAATCCAAAAAAAATCAGAACATGCCTCCCAAAAAGGAAACTATCAACAAGCTCTGAAAGATTTCAAATTGGAGCTTACCCAAAAGATGGAAACCTTCTGGAAAGAAAAATGGGAGGAAGAGATCAGCAGTCTGATAGATAAGACTTCACAATTGGAGAAAGAGTGGGAAGCATCCAATAGAAGGGCAGACAAAGCTGAAAAGCAAAACCAGTCCCTAATGACCAGAATTAAGCAACTCGAAGAAAGTGAGACCATAAAACAGCAAGAATTAATAAAGCAAAGCCAAAAAATTAATGAATTAGAAGAAGACATAAAATATCTCACTGAAAAGGTCACAGACTTGGAAAACAGAGGAAGAAGAGACAACCTCTGAATTATCGGTCTCCCAGAAAAAACAGAGATAAACAATAAACTCGATGTTATTCTACAGGAGATTAGAAAAGAAAATTGCCCACACGTTCTGGAGCAAAGAGGGCAAAATAGAAATAGAAAGGGTTCATAGAACACCCTCTATACTAAATCCCCAAAAGACAACCCCCAGGAATGCAATCACCAAATTCAAGAGCTTCCAAGAAAAGGAGAAAATCCTACAAGAAGCCAAGAAAAGGAGCTTCAGATATAAGGGGGCTCCCATAAGGATCACACAGGACTTAGCATCTAACACACTAAGAGACCACAAAGCATGGAACCCGATATTTAGAAAGGCAAGAGAGCTGGGTCTCCAACCAAGAATCAACTACCCAGCAAAACTGAATATATACTTCCAGGGGAAAGTATGGGCATTCAACAAAATAGAAGACTTCCAAGCATTTGCTAAGAAAAGACCAGAACTTAGTGGAAAATTTGATATCCAAGCACAGAAAACAAGAGAAACCTGAAAAGGTAAATATGAAAGAAAGGGAAAAGGAGATAAATCTTATCTTTTTCTTTAAGTCAAACTCTCTTCTATCAGGACTACATTGACATCAAATTATATATATATTAATATGTGGGGAAATGTTTTGTGTAACTCTCAAAAATTGTATGCATCATAAGAGTTGTTAGAAGACAAATGCATAGGGAAAGATTGGGGCATTAAGAAGATTTGGTGAAAGTAGGGGAAAGAAAGGAAGAGGGAGGGGGGAACCGTTGATAATACTAAGATTTACTTCAAGAAATAGGGGGGGAGACTTAATATAATAATCTTTCCCATATAAAGATACATATGGGAAGGGGAGGGGAAGAACTCTCATATGAGAAGGAGAGGAAGAGAGTGTGAAGTGGAATTACTTTAACCTTACTCTCAGTGAAATCAAATCTGAGCGGGAAGAACATCTGGGTCCAGGGGGATCCTGAATTCTATCTTATCCAACAGGGCAAGAAAGAAAGGAAAATTAAGGAGGGGAAGGGAGGAAGGAGTATAAAACGGGAGGAGCTAGAAAGGGAAGCATATCAAGGGAGGGGACTAGGGGGAATGACCCAAATAAATCACTGGTTCAAAAGGATATAGCTAAAGAAGAAAGGTCAGAACTAGGGGAAGATATCAAAATGCCAGCGAATCCACAAGTGACAATCATAACTTTGAACGTGAATGGGATGAACTCACCCATAAAACGTAGACAAATAGCAGATTGAATTAGAACCCAAAACCCTACCATTTGTTGTCTTCAAGAAACACATATGAGGTGGGTCGATACTCACAAGTTTAGAATTAAAGGTTGGAGTAAGACCTTTTGGGCCTCAACTGATAGAAAGAAGGCAGGAGTTGCAAACATGATATCTGACAAAGCCAAAGCAAAAATAGACCTGATCAAAAGGGAGAGGGAAGGTAAATATATTCTGTTAAAAGGGAGTATAGACAATGAGGAAATATCACTAATCAACATGTATGCACGAAATGGTATAGCATCCAAATTTTTAATGGAGAAACTAGGAGAATTGAAGGAGGAAATAGACAGTTAAACCATATTAGTGGGAGACTTGAACCAACCACTATCAAATTTAGATAAATCAAACCAAAAAATAAACAAGAAAGAGGTAAAAGAGGTGAATGAAATCTTAGAAAAATTAGAGTTAACAGACATATGGAGAAAAATAAATAGGGACAAAAAGGAATACACCTTCTTCTCAGCACCACATGGCACATTCACAAAAATAGATCATACACTAGATCACAGAAACATGGCCAACAAATGCAGAAAAGCAGAAATAATAAATGCAGCCTTTTCAGATCACAAGGCAATAAAAATATTGATCGGTAAGGGTACATGGAGAGCCAAATAAAAAATTAATTGGAAATTAAATAATATGATACTCCAAAATTGGTTAGTTAGAGAAGAAATCATAGGAACAATTCATAATTTCATTGAGGAAAATGACAACGGTGAGACATCCTTTTAAACATTATGGGATGCAGCCAAGGCAGGACTTAGAGGAAAATTCACATCCCTGAGTGCATATATTAACAAATTAGGGAGGACAGAGATCAAGGAATTGGAAATGCAAATCAAAAAACTTGAGAACAAACAAATTAAAAACCCCCAGAAGAAAACCAAACTAGAGGTCCTAAAAATTAAGGGAAAAATTAATAAAATTGAAAGTGACAGAATTATTGAGCTAATAAACAAGATTAGTAGCTAGTACTTTGAAAAAACAGACAAAATAGACAAAGTACTGGTCAATCTAATTTAAAAAATAAAAGAAGAAAGACAAATTAACAGCATGAAGGATGAAAAGGG
Source organism: Monodelphis domestica (assembly GCF_027887165.1). Taxonomy (NCBI): domain Eukaryota; kingdom Metazoa; phylum Chordata; class Mammalia; order Didelphimorphia; family Didelphidae; genus Monodelphis; species Monodelphis domestica. Next base: position 272,548,952 of record NC_077227.1, read on the forward strand.
AGATCTCACCTCCAATGAAGAGGAAATTAAAGCAATCATTAAAAACTACTTTGCCCAACTATATGGCAATAAATATACCAACCTAGGTGATATGGATGAATATTTACAAAAATATAAATTGCCTAGACTAACAGAGGAAGAAATAGATTTCTTAAATAATCCCATACAGAAAATGAAATCCAACAGGCCATCAAAGAACTTCCTAAGAAAATATCCCCAGGGACTGATGGATTCACCAGTGAATTCTATCAAACATCCAAAGAACAGCTAACTCCAATACTATACAAATTATTTTAAATAATCAGCAAAGAATGAGTTCTATGAAATTCCTTTTATGACGCAAATATGGTACTAATTCCAAAGTCAGGCAGACCAAAAACAGAGCTAGAAAATTATAGACCAATCTCCCTAATGAATATAGATATAAAAATTTTAAATAGGATACTAGCAAAAAGACTCCAGCAAGTGATCAGAAGAATCATTCACCATGATCAAGTAGGATTCATACCAGGGATGCAGGGCTGGTTCAATATTAGGAAAACCATCCACTTAATTGACCACATCAACAAGCAAATCAACAAAAATCACATCATTATTTCAATAGACACAGAAAAAGCCTTTGATAAAATATAACACCCATTCCTGTTAAAAACACTGGAAAGCATAGGAATAGAAGGGCCATTCTTAAAAATAATAAACAGTATATATCTAAAACCATCAACTAATATCATCTGCAATGGGGATAAATGAAATCCATTTCCATTAAGATTAGGAGTGAAACAAGGATGCCCATTATCACCTTTACTATTTGACATTGTATTAGAAACACTAGCAGTAGCAATTAGAGAAGAAAAAGAAATTGAAGGCATTAAAATAGGCAAAGAGGAGACCAAATTATCGCTCTTTGCAGATGACGTGGTGGTCTACCTAAAGAATCCTAGAGATTCAACCAAAAAGCTAATCGAAATAATCAACAACTTTAGCAAAGTTTCAGGATACAAAATAAACCCACATAAGTCATCAGCATTTCTATATAATTTCAACACAGCTCAGCAGCAAGAACTAGAAAGAGAAATCCCATTCAAAATCACCTTAGACAAAATAAAATACTTAGGAATCTATCTCCCAAGACAAACACAGGAACTATATGAACACAACTACAAAACACTTTCCACACAACTAAAACTAGACTTGAACAATTGGAAGAACATTAACTGCTCATGGGTAGTACGAGCCAATATAATAAAAATGACCATCCTACCCAAACTCATCTATCTATTTAGTGCCATACCCATGGAACTTCCAAAAATTTTTTTTACTGATTTAGAAAAAAACATAAGAAAATTCATTTGGAAGAACAAAAGATCAAGGATATCCAGGGAAATAATGAAAAAAATACAAAGGAAGGGAGCCTTGCAATCCCAGATCTCAGACTATATTATAAAGCAGAGGTCACCAAAACAATCTGGTACTGGATAAGAGACAGAAAGAAGGATCAGTGGAATAGACTCAGGATAAGTGACCTCAGCAAGACAGTATATTCTAAACCCAAAGATCCCAGCTTTTGGGACAAAAATCCACTATTTCATAAAAACTGCTGGGAAAATTGGAGGACAGTGTGGGAAAGATTAGTTTTAGATCAACACCTCACACCCTACACCAGGATAAATTCAAAATGGGTGAATGACTTGAACATAAAGAAGGAAACTATAAGAAAATTAGGGGAACACAGAATAGTACACATGTCAGACCTTTGGGAAGGGAAAGATTTCAAAACCAAGCAAGACTTAGAAAGAGTTACAAAATGCAAAATAAATAATCTGGAATACATCAAATTAAAAAGTTTTTGTACAAACAAAACCAATGTAACCAAAATCAGAACGGAAGCAACAAATTGGGAAACAATCTTCATAAAAACCTCTGACAAAGGTTTAATTACTCAAATATACAAAGAACTAAATCAAATTGTCCAAAAAATGTAGCCATTCTCCAATTGACAAATGGGCAAGGGACATGAACAGGCAGTTCTCAGCCAAAGAAATCAAAACTATTAATAAGCACATGAAAAAGTGCTCTACATCTCTTATAATCAGAGAGATGCAAATCAAAACAACTCTGAGGTATCACCTCACACCTAGCAGATTGGCTAACATGACAGCTATTGAAAGTAATGAATGCTGGAGGGGATGTGGCAAAGTAGGGACACTAATTCATTGCTGATGGAGTTGTGAATTGATCCAACCATTCTGGGGGGCAACTTGGAACTATGCCCAAAGGGTGATAAAAGACTGTCTGCCCTTTGATCCAGCTATAGCACTGCTGGGTTTGTACCCCAAAGAGATAATAAGGAAAAAGACTTGTACAAGAATATTCATTGCTGCACTCTTTGTGGTCACCAAAAATTGGAAAACGAGGGGATGCCCATCAATTGGGGAATGGCTGAACAAATTGTGGTATATGTTGGTGATGGAATACTATTGTGCTAAAAGGAATAATAAAGTGGAGGAATTCCATGGAGACTGGAACAACCTCCAGGAAGTGATGCAGAGCGAAAGGAGCAGAACCAGGAAATAATTATACACAGAGACTGATTCACTGTGGTACAATGGAAGGTAGTGGACTTCTCCATTAGTGTCAATGCAATGTCCCTGAACAATCTGCAGGGATCTAAAAAATACTATCCACAAGCAGAGGATAAACTGTGGGAGTAAAAACAACGAGGAAAAGCAACTGCCTGACTACAGGGGTGGAGGTGATAGGACTGAGGAGAGACTCTAAATGAACACTCTAATGCAAAAACCAACAACATGGAAATGGGTTAGAAACAGGAACACATGTGATACCCAGTGGAATCGTGCTTCGGCTATGGGAGAGGGAAGAGTGGGGAGGGGGGGGAGGAAAAGAAAATGATCTTTGTTTCCAGTGAATAATGTTTGGAAATGACCAAATAAAATAATGTTAAAAAATAGAACATTTGACAATTAAAAAAAATTAGGATCCATTCAGTGTGCAACAATATGTATAAAAACGACATAAAATGAATAATATAGAAATGAGTATTGAGTGATAATATGTGTATTGCCCAGTACAATTACTTGTCAGCTCTGGCAGGGGTTTGGGAAAAAGGGAGGGAAAGAACATGAATCATATAACCATGGAAAAATACTTAGAAATAAACAAATAAACAAAAAAAGAAAAAAAAAGAATTTTTTTACCATCTCAGGGCATGGAGTGGGGGGAGAAGAATTTGGAACTCAAAATGTGAGGGAAAAAATGTCAAAAATCACTTTTACAAATAATTAGGAAAATGTTTCTGAAAAAAATCTTAATGCTTTTCTTCTGAGATTTTCCTAAATTTATCCCATATATGTCTTGTTTGTATATACTTGTTTGTATATCATTTCCCCCATTAGACTTTGAAGGCCTTGTGCTGAATGATTGTGTTTTTTTTTTTTAATTTTGTCTCTCTTCATATTCTTATTGCTTAGCATAATGTCAGCTTATAACAGGCACTTCATTAATGCTAATTATCTGAGAATAACTCCAAGGAAGATACATGGGCATACATCCATGACCTTTGAAGTTGAGAATAGTAATTTTTTTATGTTTATTTATTTGGGGACCTTTTTCTTCATTTTTATTCTGCTTCATAAGGAGTAGGTTTCTGGAAGGAGAAGAGAAGGTTACTTTGAAAATAGAGAATATAAAAATAAAATATTTTTATAATTAAGGTTAAAAAATAACTATAGACAATATAAAACACTTGAGAATCTACCGACCATGACAAATTGAGGAATTATATAAACATAATTACAAACACTTTTCACATCAATATATTCAGATCTAAATAATTAGGGGAATATTAATTGCCTGTATAATTGCCAAGGATAAGAAACAGCAATTTACACAGGCTCTAGATATGCCTTTGGAATATGTCATGCAGTGGGTATGCTATGGCTCCACAGGGGGTTTTTCACCTCTGCTGGAAAGTATATGACAAATGCAGAGATCATTAATGAAGTACTTTCTGCTCTCTTGTTACCTGAAGCTCTAGCTGTAGTTCATTGCTCTGCCCATACAGGTGGTATTGAGCCTGTCTCTAGAGCAAACCACCAGGGAGATACTGCAGCAAAACTCATTGCCTTAGAATAATGTGAATTCATGTAACTTTGACAACTAGTAATGACTCAAATTTATCTCTCTCTTATAATGAGCAGGAAGTGGAAAAGTGGAAACAAAACTTTGAAGTAAAATAGATTAATGGGGTATGAGTGTCATCTGAAGGAAAACCCCTACTCTCTAGAAGTTTTTATCACCAAATCTGCTTATCCATTCACAAAAAAGGTCACTTTGGCACCCAGGGTTTTGTAGACTCTGTTAAAAAAGTATGTATACCCCTGGTACAACTACCATAGCTTCTAAAGTGTGTGCAGTTTGTCCAAATTCCTGAACCTACAATCAACATACTTTTTGTGTCAAAGCTTTTTGGTGGGTGTCCTCTGGCTTACACACCTTTTGAGCATTTACAAATTGACTTCATTACTATATCTAAGGCTGAACATAATAAATTTTGTCTGGTCATAGTGAATCAAATGACCAGATGACGGGAAGCATTTCCTAGCACCCAAGCCACAGTTTCTTTTGTTGCCAAGGTGCTCTTAAAGGAAATCATTCCTTGCTTTGGCCTGCCAGCACAAATTGATTCAGATAGGGAAACTCATTTTACTGATTCTGTTTTGTTTCAAATTTAATTGCTTTGGGATAGATTAAACCAATATAATAAAAATGACAATTTTACTTAAATTAATCTACTCATTCAGAGATATACTGAACTATGAAAAAATATTTTATAGACTTAGAAAAATAACAAAATTCATATGACTATAATGTCAAGTGCATCAATTAAAAAAAATGTGAAGGAAGTTAGCTTAGCAGTACCAGATCACAAACTGCATTACAAAATAGTAAACATCAAAACATCTGGTTAAGAAATGAGTGGTGGATCAGTGGAATAGATTAAGCACACAATATGTAGTAGTATATGACTATAATAATCCAGTGTCTGCTAAACCCCTAAATCCAAGCACTTGGGATAAGAACTCACTAGTTGAAAAAACTTGCTTGGAAAACTGAAAAGCAATTTGGCAGAAACTAGGAATACACTACCATTCATACCAACTACCAATAGGTTTAAAATTTAGACATAGTGATTTCATAAGCAAATTAGGGAAGCATGGGAAATTCAGTCTGACAGAAGATTTATAGATAAGAGAAAAACTGATGACCAAAGAAGATATATTAAAGATCATGGGATGGAAATTAGATAATTTTTGTTATGCTAAATTGAAAAGTTTTCACCCAAATACAATGAATATATCCAAGATTAGAAGGAAAGCAGGGAACACAAAAATAGTAAGAGCATATTTCTCAGATAAAAAGTCTCAGATATCAAAAATATAAAGAACTGAGATAAATTTATATTAAAAAAATCATTATCCATTTGACAAATATTCAAAGGATATGAAAAGGTAGATATTTTTAGAATGAAGAAATAAAAAATCAATAATCACATGTAAAATACTCTAAATCACAATTGATTTAGATTAAATCACTTGAAGTGCAAATTAAAACAAGTCAGAAGTATATCTTAACATCTATCAGGTTGGCCAATATGACAGAAAAAGAACATGATATATGTGGAAGGGAATATAGGAAACCTAGGATACTAATGCACTATTGGTGCAGTTATGATTTGATCAAATTATTCTGGAGAGCAATTTGGAACTGTGGTCAAAGGGCTCACAAACTGCATACCCTTTGACTGAACAATACCACTAGTAGGTCTGTATCCCAAAAATATAAAAAAGGGGAAATACTTATTTGTATGGAAATATTTATTGCTGCTCTTTTGGTGGTTATGGAATTGGAAATAGAGGTCACCCATTAATTGAGAAATGATTGAACAAGTTGTGGTATATAATTTTAATGGTATACTATTGTGCTATAAAAAATGATGAGCAGGTTGATTTTGAAAAAAAAAAACAACAACCTGGAAGGACTTGCATGAACTTATAAAAAGTGCAATGAGCAGAACCAGAAGAATATCATACACAGTAACAACAATATTTTTCGATGAACACCTGTGAATGACCTGGCTACCCTCAGCAATAGAATGATCCAAAGCAATCCCAAAGATGCACAATGAAAAATACCATACATCTCTAGAGAGACGAATGATGGATTTTGACTGCAGAACAAAACATATATTTAACTTCTCTTTTTTTGAGATCTTTTCCACAAAATTACTAAAATAGAAAAATATTTTCTATGATTTCGTATTATCTTAGAGAGGGGGAAGATTCAGTGGGATTAGAGGAGAAATAGAATTTGGGAGTAAATTTTTTCCCCATTTTTCTTCTATCTTTCTTACTTGGTTCTTGAACTCCTTTTTGAGCTCCTCAAGAGCTTGTGACCAATTTCCATTTGGGGGGGAAAGTTTGAATGTGTTTTCTTGTTTATAACTCTCAGCTGTTGCTTCTATATTTTGTTCTTTTTCTCCATTGAAATTATCTAGGGTCAATTTTTTTTTTTTGCTGTTGCTTATTCATTTTGCTACTAGAGGATTAGGGTACCTGCATGTTGGTTGAACATCACTTTCTTAGCTTCTGTCTCAAAGTGCTTTTCCTTGATGGTATCTTCCCTTCCCAATTAGAAGTCTAAGGGAGGAGGGCAGACAGTTCTTTGGGTAGTGTCCTTTAAAGTGTTTTGCCTTGAGGCTGTTTTTCTAATCCCTGCTGCCTCTGCTTATCTCTGCCCAATCTCTGTGCTCTGCTGCCCAGGCTCTGCACTCTTCAGCCTTGGGTCCCAAGTTTCACTGCCAAGGCCTTGCACTGCCCTCAGGGGTAAGTCTGTGGTTCCCTCAGCCAGCCCCCAAGAATTTAGAGATTGCCCTGGCCCTCACTCCGAATCTGGCATGGTAGGTGGTGTGGGGGAGGGGTGATCAGCTTGCCCTTTGATAAATGTAGTTTTACCCCCTCATAGCATGGAAATCTCTAGATCTTGCCTACCTTTAAGGATGATCCAGTGGGAGAACCCCTTTGCTTGTCTTATTTTGATTTCTGTATTTTTGAGATGCTTTGTAATAATTGGTTGGAAGGAGATTCAGAAAGCTCCTGCTACTCCTCTGTCATCTTAACTCCTCTGGGAGCAATTTTTTATAAAAAGAATGTTAAGATTTATGTGTAATTGAGGAAAATAAAATATTATTTTAAATGACAGATCTTGGAGAGGATGTGCACTGTTCATGGAGTTAGGATCTCATCTAACCATTCTGAAGAGCAATTTGGAACTAAGGGCAAAAGGCTATAAAATTGCACATACCCTTTGACCCAGTGATACTAGTCCTATGCCTAACTACCAAAGAGATAAAAGAAAAAGATAAAGGACCTATATTTAAAAAAAAAACATATTTTTATCAGTTATTTTTGTGGTGGTAAAGAAATGGAAATTGAGGGGATGCCCATCAATTGGAGAATGGCTGATTTTGTTGTGGTTGTAATTATAATGGAATACTCCTGTGCTCTAAGAAATGATGAGGAAGATGTTTTAAGAAAAAAATAGGGAACTTCCGGTTAAGATGGCGGCTTAGAGAAAGCTGAAGTTCAGATCTCCGGAAAACCCTTCCCGACCGATCTCAAACTAGAAGCTCCTAAGGCGCCGAAATTCAAAACGATCAACAGCACAGACCCTGGGAACCCTCCTCCTGGACCTGGACCCGGTTCAAAAGGTACGGCTCCCCTTAAAAGCCAGAACCCGAGATCCCTCGGACCTCAGGGGTAGGAGCGCAGAGTCCAAGGCTCCCGGAAGCGGCAGCCGCGCAGGGCTCAGAGAGCAGGGTCTGAGGAACAACAACCCTCAGGGTCCTCTACCCAAGTCCCAGTCCGGGTGAAAGTTACTGCCTGGGGCCTCCGCTGCAGAGAGCTGGTCAAAACAACAGCAACCCTCAGGGCGGGCAAGACAGCCTCACGGGCTGGATCCTGCTATCCAAGTCTCAGTGAAAGGCTGTGCTCTCGGAGCTTGGGGAAGCGGCAGCCCATCCCCCCGCAGGCCGACGAAACAGCCTCACGGCCAGAGATTCTGAAGGCAACTTCCGGAAATCGAGCCAGGGGAAGACTGTGGCCTCGTGGTCCGACTCTTCCATTCCAGTTCCAGTGAGGCATATTCAGTTTAACCCAGGGAACGCTCATAGGACCAACATCTGCCCAGGACTAAAGCCTCTGATCACTAGACAAAGACAAGAAAAGCCAATCCTCCACGTTCAGAGATGACAAACTCCACAGAAGCACAGAAGCCCCAAAATACCAAGAAAAATAAGAAGAAAGGGGCAACTCTGGACACATTACAAAGCAGATAGAAGAAGATATACAAGAAAAGGGGAAAAATGTTATCTTCTTTTACTCAAACTCTCTTCTATAAGGACTACATTTATATCAACCTATGTATACTAATATGTGGGGAAAATGTAATGTATAAATAGGGGGTAAAGAAAGACCAAATAGAATAATGGTTCTCACACAAAGATTCACAGGGGAAGGGGAGGGGAAGAAAACTCCTATAAGAAGGAGAGGAAGAGGGGGGGGGGGTTTACTTAAACCTCAATCTCAGGGAAATCAACTCTGAGAGGGAAAAACATCCAGATCCATTGGGATCTTGAATTCTATCTTACCCAACAAGGGTAAGGAGAAGGGAAAACCAAGGGGGGGAGGGGGAGAGGGAGAACAAAAAGGGAGGGAAAGAGAGGGGGGAGGGGGAGGGAACAAAAAGGGAGGGACTAAAAAGGGAAACATCAAGGGAGGGGACAAGGGGGACTGATTCAAAGTAAATCACTGGACTAAAAGGTAGAGCCGAAGAAGAATAGGTTAGAATTAGGGAAGGCAATCAAAATGCCAGGGAGTCCACAAATGACAATCATAACTTTGAACGTGAATGGGATGAACTCACCCATAAAACGTAGACGAATAGCTGAATGGATTAGAATCCAAAACCCTACCATATGTTGTCTTCAAGAAACACACATGAGGCGGGTTGACACCCACAAGGTCAGAATTAAAGGATGGAGTAAGACCTTCTGGGCCTCAACTGATAGAAAGAAGGCAGGAGTGGTAATCATGATATCTGATAAAGCCAATGCAAAAATAGACCTGATCAAAAGGGATAGGGAAGGTAATTATATTTTGTTAAAAGGGACTCTAGACAATGAGGAAATATCATTAATCAACATGTATGCACCAAATAATATAGCACCCAAATTTCTAATGGAGAAACTAGGAGAATTGAAGGAAGAAATAGACAATAAAACCATACTAGTGGGAGACTTAAACCAACCATTATCAAATTTAGATAAATCAAATCAAAAAATAAATAAGAAAGAGGTAGAAGAAGTGAATGAAATCTTAGAAAAATTAGAATTAATAGACATATGGAGAAAAATAAATAGGGATAAAAAGGAATACACCTTCTTCTCAGCACCACATGGCACATTCACAAAAATTGACCATACATTAGGTCACAGAAACATAGCACACAAATGCAAAAAAGCAGAAATAATGAATGCAGCCTTCTCAGATCACAAGGCAATAAAAATAATGATTAGTAATGGTACATGGAAAACCAAATCTAAAACCAATTGGAAATTAAACAATATGATACTCCAAAACCACTTAGCTAAAGAAGAAATCATAGAAACAATTAATAATTTCATCAAGGAAAATGACAATGGCGAAACATCCTTTCAAACCTTTTGGGATGCAGCCAAAGCGGTAATCAGAGGCAAATTCATATCCCTGAAAGCTCATATTAACAAACAAGGGAGAGCAGAGATCAATCAATTGGAAATGCAATTTAAAAAACTCGAAAGCGATCAAATTAAAAACCCCCAGCAGAAAACCAAATTAGAAATCCTAAAAATTAAGGGAGAAATTAATAAAATCGAAAGTGATAGAACTATTGATTTAATAAATAAGACAAGAAGCTGGTACTTTGAAAAAACAAACAAAATAGACAAGGTACTGGTCAATCTAATTAAAAAAAGGAAGGAAGAAAAGCAAATTCACAGCATTAAAGATGAAAAGGGGGACAGCACCTCCAATGAGGAGGAAATTAAGGCAATCATTAGAAATTACTTTGCCCAATTATATGGCAATAAATACACCAATTTAGGAGAAATGGATGAATATATACAAAAATACAAACTGCCTAGACTAACAGAAGAGGAAATAGAATTCTTAAATAATCCCATATCAGAAATTGAAATCCATCAAGCCATCAAAGAACTTCCTAAGAAAAAATCCCCAGGGCCTGATGGATTCACCTGTGAATTCTATCAAACATTCAGAGAACAGTTAACCCCAATACTATACAAACTATTTGACATAATAAGCAAAGAGGGAGTTCTACCAAACTCCTTTTACGACACAAACATGGTACTGATTCCAAAACCAGGCAGGTCAAAAACAGAGAAAGAAAACTATAGACCAATCTCCCTAATGAATATAGATGCAAAAATTTTAAATAGGATACTAGCAAAAAGACTCCAGCAAGTGATCAGAAGGATCATTCACCATGATCAAGTAGGATTCATACCAGGGATGCAGGGCTGGTTCAACATTAGGAAAACCATCCACATAATTGACCACATCAACAAGCAAACTAGCAAGAACCACATGATTATCTCAATAGATGCAGAAAAAGCCTTTGATAAAATACAACACCCATTCCTATTAAAAACACTAGAAAGCATAGGAATAGAAGGGTCATTCCTAAAAATAATAAACAGTATATATCTAAAACCAACAGCTAATATCATCTGCAATGGGGATAAACTAGATGCATTCCCAATAAGATCAGGAGTGAAACAAGGATGCCCATTATCACCTCTACTATTTGACATTGTACTAGAAACACTAGCAGTAGCAATTAGAGAAGATAAAGAAATTGAAGGCATCAGAATAGGCAAGGAGGAGACCAAGTTATTACTCTTTGCGGATGACATGATGGTCTACTTAAAGAATCCTAGAGATTCAACCAAAAAGCTAATTGAAATAATCAACAACTTTAGCAAAGTTGCAGGATACAAAATAAACCCACATAAATCATCAGCTTTTCTATATATCTCCAACACAGCTCAGCAGCAAGAACTAGAAAGACAAATCCCATTCAAAATCACCTTAGACAAAATAAAATACCTAGGAATCTATCTCCCAAGACAAACACAGGAACTATATGAACACAACTACAAAACACTCGCCACACAACTAAAACTAGACTTGAACAATTGGAAAAACATTAACTGCTCATGGATAGGACGAGCCAATATAATAAAAATGACCATCCTACCCAAACTTATTTATCTATTTAGTGCCATACCCATTGAACTACCAAAATACTTCTTCACTGATTTAGAAAAAACCATAACAAAGTTCATTTGGAAGAACAAAAGATCAAGGATATCCAGGGAAATAATGAAAAAAAACACATATGATGGGGGCCTTGCAGTCCCAGACCTCAAACTATATTACAAAGCAGCAGTCATCAAAACAATTTGGTACTGGCTAAGAAACAGAAAGGAAGATCAGTGGAATAGACTGGGGGAAAACGACCTCAGCAAGACAGTATACGATAAACCCAAAGATCCCAGCTTTTGGGACAAAAATCCACTATTCGATAAAAACTGCTGGGAAAATTGGAAGACAGTGTGGGAGAGACTAGGAATAGATCAACACCTCACACCCTACACCAAGATAAATTCAAAATGGGTGAGTGACTTAAACATAAAGAAGGAAACCATAAGTAAATTGGGTAAACACAGAATAGTATACATGTCAGACCTTTGGGAGGGGAAAGGCTTTAAAACCAAGCAAGATATAGAAAGAATCACAAAATGTAAAATAAATAATTTTGACTACATCAAACTAAAAAGCTTTTGTACAAACAAAACCAATATAACTAAAATCAGAAGGGAAACAACAAATTGGGAAAAAATCTTCATAGAAACCTCTGACAAAGGTTTAATTACTCATATTTATAATGAGCTAAATCAATTGTACAAAAAATCAAGCCATTCTCCAATTGATAAATGGGCAAGGGAAATGGATAGGCAGTTCTCAGATAAAGAAATCAAAACTATTAACAAGCACATGAAGAAGTGTTCTACATCTCTTATAATCAGAGAGATGCAAATCAAAACAACTCTGAGGTATCACCTCACACCTAGCAGATTGGCTAACATAACAGCAAAGGAAAGTAATGAATGCTGGAGGGGATGTGGCAAAGTAGGGACATTAATTCATTGCTGGTGGAGTTGTGAACTGATCCAACCATTCTGGAGGGCAATTTGGAACTATGCCCAAAGGGCGACAAAAGAATATCTACCCTTTGACCCAGCCATAGCACTGCTGGGTCTGTACACCAAAGAGATAATGGACACAAAGACTTGTACAAAAATATTCATAGCTGCGCTCTTTGTGGTGGCCCAAAACTGGAAAACGAGGGGATGCCCATCAATTGGGGAATGGCTGAACAAACTGTGGTATATGTTGGTGATGGAATACTATTGTGCTCAAAGGAATAATAAAGTGGAGAAGTTCCATGGAGACTGGAACAACCTCCAGGAAGTGATGCAGAGCGAGAGGAGCAGAACCAGGAGAACATTGTACACAGAGACTAATACACTGTGGTATAATCGAACGTAATGGACTTCTACATTAGGGGCGGTGTAATGTCCCTGAACAACTTTCAGGGATCCAGGAGAAAAAAAACACCATTCATAAGCAAAGGATAAACTATGGGAGTGGAAACACCGAGAAAAAGCAACTGCCTGAATACAGAGGTTGAGGGGACATGACAGAGGATAGACTTTAAATGAACACTCTAATGCAAATACTATCAACAAAGCAATGGGTTCAAATCAAGAAAACATCTAATGCCCAGTGGACTTAGGCGTCAGCTATGGGGGATGGGGGGGAGGAAAAGAAAATGATCTATGTCTTTAACGAATAATGCTTGGAAATGATCAAATAAAATATATTTAAAAAAAAAAAAGAAAAAAAATAGGGAAGATTTTATATATGAAATGATGCAAAGTGAAATGAGCAGAACAGGGAAATGCTGTTCACATTAGTAGCAATATTATTTAATGATAAAGTGTGAATGGCATCTCTTCTCAATAATACAAAAATATAAGACAATTTAAGCACTCATGGTGAAAAATGCTATCCACCTCTGGAGAAGGAACAGGTGGAATCTGAATGCAGATCAAAGCATACTTAAATTTTTTTTCTTTTGTTTCTGTTGTCTTTTTTTTTTTTGCAACATGGCTTTAATATGGAAATATGTTTTACATGATTATCCATGTTAATTCATATGAAATTGCTTGCCATCTCATAGAGAGTGAAAGAGAATGAGGTAGGCAGATAATTTGGAACTCAAAATACTAGAATGCTACCAGGTCTTTTTAATGAAAACCACAGAAATTCAAAAGCTATTGGTGTAATTATACATGTTGGTGAATATAACTATTCCCAGACCATGACATAGCTTGATAGCTTGATAGCTTACCTATCAGTTAAATCCAATTCATTATATCTTAGATAGATAGTGAAGAAGGACAATAAACTATGGTCCAAAATTAAGTAGGTGAAAAGGGGAGCTCAATAAAACATCTGAAAAAATAATATAGTATGTTTTATGATCATAAAATATTTGCTAGTATGATAGCCCATCTTAAGCACCAGTAAATATAAGACTCAGTGATCTTATAATTATCAAAATTACAAGAAAACTTAAGGAAAATGGAAATATGTATAATTAAGTTTAAGAAGACTCTAGAATATGAATTATGATTTGCATATCAGAAATGGTATGAAAATTTTTATCATGGACATGTATGATTGCAAAAGGACATTACTTGATATTTCCATAGTATTCATTTTTCCAATAGAGCAATTTTTTAAAACCAACACACCAAATCATATATCCATCTAAACAAGTGATAAGTCATGTTTTTCTCCTGTGTTTCTACTTCCACAGTTCTTTCCATTGATGTGGATAACATTATTTCTCATAAGTCTTTCAGGGTTGTCCTAGATCATTAAATTGCTACTAGTAATAAAATCCATTAAATTGTATAAAAAAGAAGATATTACTTGCTTGCACAAGGAGAATGACAAGCAACACATGGATAATATGGCTGACATGTTCTCTTATCACAGAGATTAAAGATCCAGGAATAGAATCTGATACGTGGCATTAGCTTCCTCTACAGAGGATATGTGGAAATATATGCACAGGAACTCTACTGGATGAGAAGCTATAGAAGGAATATGATCTTCACTGGAAAAGGAAGTGCTGACACTGATGAAATTCAGGATCTAAGTGTCCTGATAGCTGACTCACCTCTAATTACTTACTAATGCTGCCAGTAAATATTCATTTTTCTTCCCTTTCATGCTGTTACCAGACTTTAGGTTGTATATAAAATAGGATCACAGAAGAGTAAAGAAAATCTACAGTAATAAATTGGCACTGCCCTAGAAAATAATATACAAAGGATATAATATGACAAGAGAATGATGTAAAAAAGATAACAAAGGTGCCCCTCTGGTCACTACAGAAATAATTATCTTTTCATTGTCTTTTCTCCTTTGTGGAACAATAGGTCCCCTGCAAACTATTTCTCTATGGGAAGGCTTTTTCTTTTAGTAAAAATGCAGAACAAAATCTTCACATTTTGGAGACATATTTTGGGAAAGAATTTGACTTATACTATGTTCATGTTTCAATCTTGTCACATTCAATTACTGTTGATTATGAGTCATGACAGAAAATTAGAGGTTCTTCTGAAAGCTTTGAGATATTTCCCATCTTTTTCCTGTGTTTGTTTCTCCTCTGCCCAGATTTTAGCATTAAGCCAACTCAGCAGGAAATGTGCGTCACTATTTTATATATTATGCTTAACACAATGCTGGTGCCCAATTAACTATAATAAGGGTTATTTTTAAGTGTTATAGGACACACATGGAGCAGATAGCCTACCAAGAAATTACTACTATGTTCTATTGTTTTCCTCTTTGCAGCTTGAAACCATCTTCCTGCTTCTTTCTTCCTGCCTCCCTTCAATCTATCTGATATTCCTCAGATACTTTTCTCCTGATTTCTCCCTTGACTTTTGATTAAAACTGTGATCCGCATTCAAGGCCCTAAAACATCCCACCCCTGTGAGTATGGGATAGGGGGATATATGGTTCTTCTGAGTTTCAAACATTGCACAATTGTTTAGTCTCAAATATACCATTCTCCTCAGCTTCAGGCTAAGTCATGATAAATACCTTCCTGGAGACAGCCTACTCTAATGAGTTTCTGTTCTCCAGCTGACCTGAGGGGATTGAAACCTAATGGTAAAAGCTAGCAATTAACTTTTAAGATTCTCTAGACCTGACCACCTTGGGGAATTTGGCAATCTATGCAAGATAGAAGGCCTTTAGGTTTTTTAAGTGTACCATTACTGAACATTTGGCATGTTGAAAAGAATAATAGATGAGAGGATGTGCATTCAGATATAATTCTCTTAAATATTATGGGTCTCAGTTTCCCCATTTTTAAAGTAAAAAAGTTTTAACCAAATTATTTCTAATTTCGGCTCTAATTCTAAGTCAATAATTCTTTGGTCCTATGACCAAATCTCAAGATACAACTAAACTTAGGAGTATTGAATGGAACATAGAAGTTGTCCCTCTCTGGGTTTTATCAGCATTGCCTTATAAATCATCACCAAATATTGACTTGTCTCAAATGTTTATTTATACACTGAATTTAACATAAATAGATGCAATGTAAAAGATACCTGAAGTGTATTGTTTGCAGTCCACTTTTTCAGCAGATAAAATTAGTCTTTTCTGAATTATATTAATTTAGCTTCAAAATATGAAAATTATTTTAAAAGAATGTCATACTATTTTTTTCAAGAAATAAAATAAAAAGCCTGAGCTAATAAACTCTAAAGAATAAACTGTATTTTTATGAGTGTCTTTAGTAAGGAAATGGGAAGTCTTGAAAAATTAGCCATAAATACTCCATAGAATAAAAAAAGTCATCTCTTTCATGGAAAATCTAGCCCACAGTGACTCTGTATAGCAATAATTCTTCAGAAAAATGAATGAACAAACACTTAGTTTTACAATTTGGAGACCTGTCTTTCACTAAGCTAAATAGATGGCCACCAATTTGATTTGATTTTAGAAATTCTAGAAAGTATTTCCTATACCCCACGATAACTCTGATTTTCTTGTTCACGTCTAAAATACCTTCTTGTTAAAGTTGTTCCTTCTAGAAGGGGTGGCAGAGACAAGATTGAAGCTTAGAGGAAGCAAAAGTTCAGACCTCTACAACCCTTCCTCACAGATCAAAAACACAGTGCTTCAAAGGGACTGAAAACCAAATCTAACAATAGGACAGAGCTAGGGAACCCTCCTCCTGGACCCAATTTAAAAGGTATGCCCCCACCCCCCAAAAAAAGCCTGAACTCTAGAACACATGGGTTTAAGGGGAAGGAAGGTCCCAAGACCCCTCCCGCACCTACAGCACAGAGGCTCCAGTGGTGACTGGAATCTCTGGATAAGCAAGGGCACTAGTCCAGAGGGAGTACCTTACTGGCACAGCTGTGCCAGGCTCAGGGACTAGAACACAGTCCTACCAATGAGCAGTTAATGTTTTTCCAATTGTTTAGATCTAGTTTTAATTGTGTGGAAAGTCTTTTGTATTTGTGTTCATATAGTTCCTGTGTTTGTCTTGGCACAAGATTCCTAAGTATTATATTATTATAGATTCCTAAGTATTTTATATTGTCTAGGGTGATTTTAAATGGAATTTCTCTTTCTAATTCCTGATGCTGAAATGGGTTGGAGATATATAGAAATGTTGATGACTTATGTGGGTTTATTTTGTATCCTGCAACTTTGCTAAAATTGTTAATTGTTTCGACTAGCTTTTTGGTTGATTCTCTACGATTCTTTAAGTAGACCAACATATCATCCGCAAAGAGTGATAGCTTGGTCTCCTCATTGCCAATTTTAATACCTTTAATTTCTTTTTCTTCTCTAATTGCTACTGCTAGTGTTTCTAGTACAATGTTAAATAATAAAGGTGATAATGGGCATCCTTGTTTCACTCCTGATCTTATTGGGAACGCTTCTAGTTTATCCCCATTGCAGATGATGTTTGCTGATGGTTTTAGATAGATACTGTTTATTATTTTTAGGAAAGACCCTTCTTATACTTTCTAGTGTTTTCAATAGAAATGAATGTTGTATTTTATCAAAGGCTTTTTCTGCGTCTATTGAGATAATCATGTGATTTTTGTTGGTTTGCTTGATGATATGGTTGATTATGTGGATAGTTTAACTAATATTGAACCATGCTTGCATTCCTGGTATAAATACAAGCTGATCATAGTGAATAACCCTTGTGATGGCTTGCTGGAGTCTTTTTGCTAGTTTCCTATTTAAGAATTTTGCATCTATATTCATTAGAGATTGGTCTATAGTTTTCTTGACCTGCCTGGCTTTGGAATCACTACCATATGTGTCATGAAAAGAATTTGGTAGAACTCCCTCTTTGCTTATTATGTCAAATAGTTTGTAAAGTATTGGGATTAGTTGTTCTCTGAAAGTTTGAGAAAATTCACTTTTGAATCCATCAGGCCCTGGGGATTTTTTCTTAGGGAGTTCTTTGATGCCTTCTTCAATTTCTTTTTCTGATATGGGATATTTTAAGAATTCTATTTCTTCTTCAGTTAATCTAGGCAATTTATATTTTTGTAATTATTCATCCATATCACCTAGATTGGCATATTTATTGCCACATAATTGGGCAAAATGATTTTTAATGATTACCTTAATTTCCTCTTCATTGGAGGTGACATCTCCCTTTGCATCTATAATACTGTTAATTTGGTTTTCTCCTTTTTTAAAAAATTAGATTGGACTTCCGGGTAATCATGGCTGCAATCTAGACGCGGCACGTTTCCTCTCCCCAGCACCGAACGAAATAGACTACATCAAAGGAGCATAAAATCACCTTTGGAGGAACAGAAGGACTCCCCAGTACCCCACAGAGGCAAAGGTACGTGGGGCTTGAACATTTCCACACTAAAACAAGAAGGAAAAGCTTGCACAGAAAAGTGAACTGAGCCGCCCTTCCCCCACCCCACCTCCCCCACTAAACCAGAGTGAGCAACCTGAGCGCTCACCGGGACAGCGAGTGAGTGGGGAGCGTCTCTGTCTGGGGGGGCACTCCAGGGTCCTTGGGATCTGGGGACTGCCAGGAAAAAAACGTCTCAGGGCGCTTTTACTGGAGAATCCAGCGGACCTGGACTCGGTGCGGGCTGCGCTGAACAACGCGCGCTGATTATCTGGGCGGAGCGGAATACCTGGGCTCGGAGGCTGGGAAGAACTAGTCTGAAGCAACCTAAATTCACAGAAAAACCGCTCTTATAACCCAGACCCCAGACCAAAAAGGAAAGGGAAATAAAACCACCAAAGGGATGGCTCACATGGCCCAAAATCAAGCCTCCAGGAAGAAAGGGAAAAAAGTGACTATTGAAAACTTTTATGGTGGAAGTACCCAAGGAAAAGAGGAGAATGAGGAGGAAATCCAAAAAAATTCAGAACACGCCTCCCAAAATGGAAACTATCAACAAGCTCTGGAAGATCTCAAACTGGAACTTATCCAAAAGATGGAAACCTTCTGGAAAGAAAAATGGGAGAAAGAGATCAGCTGTCTGACAGATAAGACTGCTCAATTGGAAAAAGAACTTGAAGCATCCAATAGAAGGGCAGACAAGGCTGAAAAGCAAATCCAGTCCCTAATGACCAGAATTAAGGACCTCGAAGAAAGTGAGATGATAAAACAGCAAGAATCAATAAAGCAAACCCAAATAATTAATGAATTGGAAGAAAACAGAAAATATCTCACTGAGAAGGTCACGGACCTGGAGAACAGAGGAAGACGAGAAAATCTCCGTATCATCGGTCTCCCAGAAAAACCAGAGGTAAACAACAAATTGGATTTTATTCTAGAGGAGATTATAAAAGAAAATTGCCCCCACGTTCTGGAGCAAGGGGGCAAAATAGAAATAGAAAGGATTCATAGAACACCTTCTATACTAAATCCCCAAAAGACAACGCCTAGGAATGTAATTGCCAAATTCAAGAGCTTCCAAGTAAAGGAGAAAATCCTACAAGAAGCCAAGAAGAAGAGCTTCAGATATAAGGGGGCTCCCATAAGGATCACACACGACTTAGCGGCTAATACACTAAGAGACCGCAAAGCATGGAATACGATATTTAGAAAGGCAAGAGAGCTGGGTCTCCAACCAAGAATCAACTACCCAGCAAAACTGACTATATACTTCCAGGGGAAAGTATGGGCATTCAACAAAATAGAAGATTTCCAAGCATTTGCTAAGAAAAGACCAGAGCTCTGTGGAAAGTTCGATATCCAAGCACAGAAAGCAAGAGAAACATGAAAAGGTAAATATGAAAGAAAGGGAAAAGGAGATAAATCTTATCTTTCTCTTTAAGTCAAACTCCCTTCTATAAGGACTACATTTACATCTAATTATATATATTAATATGTGGGGAAAATGTTTTGTGGAACTCTTATAAATTGTATCATCATAAGAGTAGTTAGAAGAAACATGCATAGGGAAAGATTGGCGAATTAAGAAGATTTGGGGAAAGTTGGGGCAAAAAAAGGAAAAGGGAGGGGGGAACCGTGATAATACTAAGATTAACTTCAAGAAATAGGGGGGGAATCAATAGAATAAACTTTCCCATATAAAGATACACATGGGAAGGGGAGGGGAAGAACTCTCATATGAGAAGGAGAGGAAGAGAGCGTGAAGTGGAATTACTTAAACCTTACTCTCAGTGAAATCAAATCTGAGAGGGAAGAACATCTAGATCCAGTGGGATCCTAAATTCTATCTTATCCATTAGGGCAAGAAAGAAAGGAAAATCAAGGAGGGGGGGAGGGAGTACAAAAAGGGAGGGAAGGAGAGGGGGGAGGGGAAGGGAGCATAAAAAGGGAGGGACTAGAAAGGGAAGCATCTCAAGGGAGGGGACTAGGGGGACTGACCTAAAGTAAATCACTGGTTCAAAAGGAGAAAGCTAAAGAAGAAAGGTCAGAACTAGGGGAAGACATCAAAATGCCAGCGAATCCACAAATAACAATCATAACTTTGAACGTGAATGGGATGAACTCACCCATAAAACGCAGACAAATAGCAGATTGGATTAGAACACAAAACCCTACCATATGTTGTCTTCAAGAAACACATATGAGACGGGTTGACACTCACAAGGTTAGAATTAAAGGTTGGAGTAAGACCTTTTGGGCCTCAACTGATAGAAAGAAGGCAGGCATTGCAATCATGATATCTGACAAAGCCAAAGTACAAATAGACCTGATCAAAAGGGACAGGGAAGGTAAATATATTCTGCTAAAAGGAAATATAGACAATGAGGAAATATCACTAATCAACATGTATGCACCAAATGGTATAGCATCCAAATTTTTAATAGAGAAACTAGGAGAATTGAAGGAGGAATTAGACAGTAAAACCATATTAGTGGGAGACTTGAACCAACCACTATCAAATTTAGATAAATCAAATCAAAAAATAAATAAGAATGAGGTAAAAGAGGTGAATGAAATCTTAGAAAAATTAGAATTAATAGACATATGGAGAAAAATAAATAGGGACAAAAAAGAATACACCTTCTTTTCAGCACCACATGGCACATTCACAAAAATAGATCATACACTAGGTCATGGAAACATGGCACTTAAATGCAGAAAAGCAGAAATATTAACTGCAGCCTTTTCAGATCACAAGGCAATTAAAATATTGATCGGCAAGGATACATGGAGACCCAAATCAAAAATTAATTGGAAATTAAATAACATGATACTCCAAAATCGGATAGTTAGAGAAGAAATCATAGAAACAATTAACAATTTCGTTGAAGAAAATGACAACGGCGAAACATCCTTTCAAACCTTATGGGATGCAGCCAAGGCAGTACTTAGAGGAAAATTCATATCCCTGAGTGCATATATTAACAAATTAGGGAGGACAGAGACCAAGGAATTGGAAATGCAAATAAAAAAACTTGAGAATGAACAAATTAAAAACCCCCAGAAGAAAACCATACTAGAGATCCTAAAAATTAAGGGAGAAATTAATAAAATAGAAAGTGACAGAACTATTGAGCTAATAAACAAGACTAGAAGCTGGTACTTTGAAAAAACAGACAAAATAGACAAAGTACTGGTTAATTTAATTAAAAAAAATGAAAGAAGAAAGGCAAATTAATAGCATCAAGGATGAAAAGGGGGATCTCACCTCAAATGAAGAGGAAATTAAGGCAATCATTAAAAACTACTTTGCCCAACTATATGGCAATAAATATACCAACCTAGGTGATATGGATGAATATTTACAAAAATATAAATTGCCTAGACTAACAGAAGAAGAAATAGTTTTCTTAAATAATCCCATATCAGAAATTGAAATCCATCAAGCCATCAAAGAACTGCCTAAGAAAAAATCCCCAGGGCCTGATGGATTCACCAGTGAATTCTATCAAACATTCAGAGAACAGTTAACCCCAATATTACACAAACTATTTGACATAATAAGCAAAGAGGGAGTCCTACCAAACTCCTTTTATGACACAAGCATGGTACTAATTCCAAAGCCAGGCAGGCCAAAAACAGAGAAAGAAAACTATAGGCCAATCTCCCTAATGAATATAGATGCAAAAATCTTAAATAGGATACTAGCAAAAATACTCCAGCAAGTGATTAGAAGGGTCATCCACCATGATCAAGTAGGATTCATACCAGGGATGCAGGGCTGGTTCAACATTAGGAAAACTATCCACATAATTGACCACATCAACAAGCAAACCAACAAGAATCACATGATTATCTCAACAGATGCAGAAAAAGCCTTTGATAAAATACAACACCCATTCCTACTAAAAACACTAGAAAGCATAGGAATAGAAGGGTTGTTCCTAAAAATAATAAACAGTATATATCTAAAACCATCAGCTAATATCATCTGCAATGGGGATAAACTAAACCCATTCCCATTAAGATCAGGAGTGAAACAAGGATGCCCATTATCACCTCTATTATTTGACATTGTATTAGAAACACTAGCAGTAGCAATTAGAGAAGAAAAAGAAATTGAAGGCATCAAAATAGGCAAGGAGGAGACCAAATTATCACTCTTTGCAGATGACATGATGGTCTACTTAAAGAATCCTAGAGACTCAACCAAAAAGCTAATTGAAATAATCAACAACTTTAGCAAAGTTGCAGGATACAAAATAAACCCACATAAGTCATCAGCATTTCTATATAATTCCAACACAGCTCAGCAGCAAGAACTAGAAAGAGAAATCCCATTCAAAATTACCCAAGACAAAATAAAATACTTAGGGATCTATCTCCCGAGACAAACACAGGATCTATATGAACACAACTACAAAACACTTTCCACACAACTAAAACTAGACTTGAACAATTGGAAGAACATTAACTGCTCATGGGTAGGACGAGCCAATATAATAAAAATGACCATCCTACCCAAACTCATCTATCTATTTAGTGCCATACCCATGGAACTTCCAAAAATTTTTTTTACTGATTTAGAAAAAAACATAACAAAGTTCATTTGGAAGAACAAAAGATCAAGGATATCCAGGGAATTAATGAAAAAAAACACAAAGGAAGGGGGTCTTGCAGTCCCAGATCTCAGACTATATTATAAAGCAGCGGTCATCAAAACAATTTGGTACTGGCTAAGAGACAGAAAGGAGGATCAGTGGAATAGACTGGGGGCAAGCAACCTCAGCAAGACAGTATATGACAAACCCAAAGATCCCAGCTTTTGGGACAAAAATCCACTATTTCATAAAAACTGTTGGGAAAATTGGAGGACAGTGTGGGAAAGATTAGGCTTAGATCAACACCTCACACCCTACACCAAGATAAATTCAAAATGGATGAACGACTTGAACATAAAGAAGGAAACTATAAGAAAATTAGGCGAACACAGAATAGTATACATGTCAGACCTTTGGGAAGGGAAATACTTCAAAACCAAGCAAGAATTAGAAAGAATTACAAAATGCAAAATAAATAATCTGGATTACATCAAATTAAAAAGTTTTTGTACAAACAAAACCAATGTAACCAAAATCAGAAGGGTAGCAACAAATTGGGAAACAATCTTCATAAAAACCTCTGACAAGGGTTTAATTACTAAAATTTATAAAGAACTAAATCAATTGTACAAAAAATCAAGCCATTCTCCAATTGACAAATGGGCAAGGGACATGAACAGGCAATTCTCAGCCAAAGAAATCAAAACTATTTATAAGCACATGAAAAAGTGCTCTACATCTCTTATAATCAGAGAGATGCAAATCAAAACAACTCTGAGGTATCATCTCACACCTAGCAGATTGGCTAACATGACAGCTATGCAAAGTAATGAATGCTGGAGGGGATGTGGCAAAGTGGGGACATTGATTCATTGCTGGTGGAGTTGTGAATTGATCCAACCATTCTGGAGGGCAATTTGGAACTATGTCCAAAGGGTGATAAAAGACTGTCTGCCCTTTGATCCAGCCATAGCACTGCTGGGCTTGTACCCCAAAGAGATAATGGACAAAAAGACTTGTACAAAAATATTCATAGCTGCGCTCTTTGTGGTGGCCAAAAATTGGAAAATGAGGGGATGCCCTTCAATTGGGGAATGGCTGAACAAATTGTGGTATATGTTGGTGATGGAATACTATTGTGCTAAAAGGAATAATAAAGTGGAGAAGTTCCATGGAGACTGGAACAACCTCCAGGAAGTAATGCAGAGCGAGAGGAGCAGAACCAGGAAAACACTGTACACAGAGACTGATACATTGTGGTACAATCGAAGGTGATGGACTTCTCCATTAGTATCAATGCAATCCCTGAACAATCTGCAGGGATCTAAAAAAAAAATACTACCCACAAGCAGAGGATAAACTGTGGGAGTAAAAACACCGCTGAAAAGCAACTGCTTGACTACAGGGTTGGAGGAGATAAGACTGAGGAGAGACTCTAAATGAACACTATAATGCAAACTCCAACAACAGGGAAATGGGTTCGAGTCAAGAACACATGTGACAACCAGTGGAATCATGCGTCGGCTATGGGAGAGGGAAAGGCGGGGGGGGGGGGGGGGGGGGGAGGGGAGAGGAGGAAAAGAAAACAATCTTTGTTTCTAGTGAATAATGTATGAAAACGACCAAATAAAATAATATTTAAAAAAAAATTAGATTGACAAGTACTTTGTCTATTTTGTTCATTTTTTAAAATACTAGCTTCTAGTCTTATTTATTAGTTTAATTGTTCTTTCACTTTTGATTTTATTAATTTATCCCTTAACTTTTAGGATCTCTAATGTAGTTTTCTTCTGGGGATTTTTAATTTGTTTGCATTCAAGTTTATTGATTTGTATGTCCAATTCATTGACCTCTGCTCTCCCTACTTTATTAATATATGAACTCAACTTTATAAATTTTCTCCTGAGTACTGCTTTGGCTGTATCCCATAGATTTTGAAAGAATGTCTTATCATTGTCATTTTCTTCAATAAAATTATTAATTTTTTCTATGATTTGTTCTCTAAATAACCGATTTTAGAGAATTATATTATTTATTTTCCAATTAATTTTTTTGTCTCTCCATGTACCCTTACTAATTATTATTTTTATTGCATTATGATCTGAAAATGTTGTATTTATTATTTCTGGTTTTCTGCATTTGTTTGCCATTTTTATGACCTAGTACATGGTCAATCTTTGTGAATATACCATGTGCTGATGAAAAGAAGTTGTATTCCTTTTTGTCCCTATTTATTTTTCTCCATATATCTATTAACTCTAATTTTTCTAAGATTTCATTCACATCTTTTACCTCTTTCTTATTTATTTTTTTATTTGATTTATCTAAATTTAATAGTGGTAGATTCAGGTCTCCCACTAGTATAGTTTTACTGTCTATTTCCTCCTTCAATTCTACTAGTTTCTCCTTTAGAAATTTGGTTGGTATAACATTTGGTGCATACAGGTTGATTACTGATATTTCTTCATTGTCTATACTTCCTTTTATCAGGATGTATTTACCTTCCCTATCCCTTTTAATCAGATCTATTTTTACTTTGGCTTAGTCAGATATCATGATTGCAACTCCTTCCTTCTTTCTATCATTTGAGGCCTAATAGGTTTTGCTCCAACCTTTAATTCTAACCTTATGAGTATCTACCTGCTTCAGGTGCATTTCTTGTAAACAGCATAAGGTAGGGTTTTGGATTCTAATCCACTCTCCTATTTGTTTTTGCTTTATGGGTGAGTTTATCCCATTCGTGTTCAAAGTTATGATTGTCACTTGTGTATTCCCCAGCATTTTGATATCCTCTCCTAGTTCTGTCCTTTCTTCTTTTGCTATATCCTTTTAAACAAGTGGTTTACTTTTAATCAATCCCCCTAATCCCCTCCCTTAATATGCTTCCCTTTCTGGCACCTCCCTTTTGTTCCTTTCTTGTTTTTTAGGGTCTCTTAAGTTCCCTCCCCCTTCTCTTTACCTCCCTTTTTTTACTCCCTTCCCCCTAACCACCTTAGTTTTCCCTTCTCACTTTCCCTATAGGATAAATAGAATTCAAGACCCCAATGAATCTAGATGCTCTTCCCTCTCAGAATTTATTACACTGAGAATAAGGTTTAAGTAATGCCTATTAGTACTCTCTTCCACTCCTCATAAAAGTATTCTTCCACTCCCCTTCCCAAGCATGTCTTTATGTGATAAATATTATCCTATTTATTTTATTTCTTCAAGTATCTCTTAGTGCCCTCTTAGATACCCCCTACCTTTTCCTTTTTTTGCATATCATCTTATTACCCCTATCATCTTATCTTTATTACCCCAATCTCTTCCTGTGAATGATTCTTCTAATTACTATAATAGTGAATATAATTTTTGAGAGTTACAAATAACATTTCCCCATGTACTAATACATATAATTTGATCTTATTGTAGCCCTTAAAGAAGAAATTTTGAATAAAAATAAAACATTCTCCCCCTTTCCCTTTCTTTCTTATTTACCTTTTCATGTTTCTCTTGATCTTTTTGTTTGGATATCAGACTTTCCACTTAGTTCTGGTCTTTTCTTTACTAATACTTGGAAATCTTCTATTTTGTTGAATGCCCACACTTTCCCCCTGGAAGTATATAGTCAGTTTTGATGGATAGGTGATCCTTAATTGAAGTCTCAATTCTCTTGCCTTTCTGAATATTATGTTCCAAGTCTTGAGTACCTTTAGTGTAGAAGCTGCCAGGTCTCATGTGATCCTGATTGATGCTCCTTAGTATCTGAATTTTCTCTTTTTGACTTCTTGTAGAATTTTCTCCTTAGCTTGAAAGCTCTGGAATTTGGCAATTACATTCCTGGGAGTTGTCATTTGAGGATTTAGTGTAGAGGGTATTCTATAAACTCTTTCAATGTTTATTTTGCCCTCTTCTACATCATCAGGGCAGTTTTCTTGGATTATTTCTTATAGTATGATATCAAGATTTCTGTTTATTTCTGGCTTTTCAGGTAGACCAATGATTCTCAAATTGCCTCGTCATGATCTGTTTTCTTGATCTGTCATCTTGTCAGTGAAATATTTTATGTTTTCTTCTATTTTGTCAGTCTTTTGACTTTGTTGTATTAATTCTTGTTGTTTTGCAAGATCATTGTCTTCCAGTTGCCTAATTCTGGTCTTTAAAGCCTGGTTTTCCTTTTTAGTTTGGTCTATCCTGCTTTTTGTGGCTTCCAGCTGTTTCTCCAATTGGGAGTTCTTGTCCTTTAAACTGTTATTTTCTCTTTGAACTATTTCCCACTTTTCTTGCCAGAAAGCTTCCATCTTTTTAATAAACTCCAACTTAAATTCTTCAAGAGCTTGTGGACAATTTCCATTTTGGAGGGGAATGTTCTGGTGCATTTATTTGAATTTCCTCTTCTGTTATTTCCTCTGTAGTATGGATTTTTCCTCTGTAAAAAATTTCCAGGGTCAACCCCTTCTTCTTGTTTTTCTTCCTGGAAGGAGGTTATTGTTCCTAGGCACAATTTGCCATCACTGTGTAGGTTATTCCTTCCTTTTAATCAGAAATCTGAGTGAAATGGGCTGGCTTTCTGTGTATGGAGTTAAAAAGCAAGGATTTTGCCTGAGGCAAGCTCTCAAATATCCACAGCTTCTGCTGTTTGTTGCCCTTCTCTGTGCTATCTTCCCGTGAGAGCCCACAGTCTGCATTCTTTATCCTACTGGGGTTTCAGGTATAGCTGCTCTCAGGGTATGTCTTTGGTGGCCTTAGTCAGCTCCCAAGGACCGAGAGGTGCCCCTTACTCACTCTAGAAGTTCCCCTTGCTCATTTGCTGATTCTGGGGCATGCTGGCTCTGACTCTGGCTCTGTAGGTGTGGTATGGGAGGGTAGATCAGCTCACATTTTGGTGGGTGCTTTTTTACCCCCCTATAGTGTGGAAACGCCCAAATCCCACATACCTTCAATGCTGCACCCTACTGTTGAGTCCCTTTATTCTGATGAATTTGGTTTTTTTGGTCTTTTGAGGTAGTCTGTATTGGTGGGTGCTGAGGAGTAGATGAGTCTTGTGTCTAGACTGCTGCCATGTTTACCCAGAAGTTGATATAAGCTTATTTTAACTAAATTGATGCTATTTTTTACTCTTATCTATTTTATTGGAATAAAAGTTCTTCTAAAATAGTGTTGCTCTCTCCTTTCCCATTTTCTTAAAATTTTTATTTGCAGTTAGGAACAAAATATTTTCAAGAATCTCTAGTCTTGTCATTGTAGCTATTCCCTCCATCATAATCTCACTATTAGCACATGTTCATGAAATAAAATGTGAGAAATCATCACTTTTTGACCAAGTCTTTGTGAGTTTCTCTATACAATTAGACTGGTCTTTTTACAACAGATAAGTAGTTCACTATAGGGACTAAATTCAAAATCTTTCCAACTTAGTAGAATGATTAATTATCTTTGGAAATTCTGATTAATTGAAATAATCATGAGAGATAAAGTAGGACTTTAAGCCAAAGCAAAACAGCAGTTGAATTTTATAAACTCAAAAAGTTGGAAGGGAAATTGTCAAGCACCAGTCTCAATAAGAATATCTTTTATATAAGTCAGTCTGATGCATGTGGCTGGCACTCCTAAAGCCATGTTTTCAGAGCAAGCTTCAAATAGGGTCCACACACTTGCTGTAACATCAACTGAGTCCACTTTTCCTCCAGTACTTGTTATGACTTGTGGGAGACAAAGCCCACAGTGAATTATACTAACTTCCCAAACTTACCTTTTGGGGGAGTAAAGCTTTAAGGGGTAGTATGCCCACATATCTGTGCCACCCACCTTATTCATCTGATGCCTCTTCTGGTGAACTGGGCATGATAATATTGGAACAATGAAGTGAGTATAAGGAAGGTCTGTGAACTGCAGCCTGGAGAGAATTGTATGGTTAGACCTCTCTTCATGTGCATGTAGCTACATCCTTCTGTCCTCAGGGAAATCATAATCTCTTGCCCTAACCTCCTTGAAGCAAATGTATTCTCTCATATCCTGTGCTGATTCTGGAAAATGAGTTACAATGCATCAAACTGGAAAGCACTGTTGATATGTTCAAATTGGCAACAGAAATAGTGTTAGGCTTCATGTAGTATGATCCCAAGTTCCCAGTGGAGGATCATTGCATTGCAGACCTGCCACCCCAGGAAACTATAACAATGCCATGATTTTTTGGACAGGATATTTGTGCTACTGATATCTGGGCTAGGCCTGGGTGGATTCAGTGGTGAAAGCCTACTGGGGACCCAGTTAATGGTGGATGTAGTGATGGGACAGCCAGGAGATAAAAGAGAACAGAACAATGACACCCACATCTCTTGTATCATTCTTGTTGATATCTTTGAACACACAGAACAGAGACTCCATTAGTAAGGAGTAAGCCTCCATTAGTGAGGCTAAATATAAGAAATCATAGACAGCTAGCATGGAGGTCATCAAGATGTTGGATGAGATTCTATTATGGCCAAGTGCCCAAGTGCTCATGGATGTGATGCCTGGTGAATTTGACCCAACAAACTACATGCTACCTCAACAGCTACTTCCTCTTTGCATGTTCCCACTAACTACTACTTATTTTGTACTGCAGCTGGTCACCTGTCTCTATCAGGTCGCTATTCCTGGGGATGTGAGGATAGAATATGAGGGAAATTTTCTGCTACAGTAGCCTGGGAGATCATCTGGAGATATTGGAATGAACTCTTCAGGTTGGTTATATCAGCTCCACTGTACCTGACACTCTAGTACATTATTCCTTCTAAAAACAGACCCATTCATCTTCCCTAAGTCCCCTCCATCTACTTTAGTGGAAACACTTCTAAACTTCAACTGCAAAATGTTCAGAGGGCCTGAAAGCACAAACCATCTCACTGGTCACTGTTTCCAAATTCATTACCACCCAGACTGCTTGCCTGGTGAACCATAGAAGCCTGGTTTCTCAGCCCATCAACTTCTCTGGCTTGAGTGTTGAGGAAAATAATACCTCTTAGGAGGCCTGTACATGGTGGCTTGAGCTTGGAAGGTAGAGACAGCAGAAATGGCCTGTGGCTATGATGTTACTTAAGCTAAACCAAGGTTTAAAAGAAGATCTGATATGATACCAGGGGACTCCTATAAAGATTGGGACTGGAGCTAAAAGATTGTAAGGCTTCCTTTATGCCAATGAACCTAGTGGGTGTCAGGATCTTGGCAGCTTGGAACTGCAAATAAAACCTGAAGATTTGTTTCCTGTACAAAAAAAAAAAGAGTATCTCTTCTGTAACAGTGCTTGCCAAAGTGTGGTCTGGAGACCCATTGGAGTCCTTGAGAACTTATCAGGGAGTCAGTGAGTTCAAAATAATACAAATAAACAATACAATACAAAATATATAACAATACAAAGGCATTTAAATATATAATAAATATCTATCATCTATCTATGTATATCTTTGTATTTCTGTATGTATGTATCTATTCCACATGAACAAAAACTTTTTGGAGTCTTCAATTATTATTTTTTTAACTTTTAAAAAAAGTTTATTTATTTAACTAATTTGTTTTAGTCTATTTTTCCATGGTTACATGATTTATCTTCTTTCCCTCCACTCCTGCTAACCCCCTCCCATAGCCAATGAGAAATTCCACTGGATTTTACATGTGTCATTGATCAAGACCTATTTCCATATTATTAACATTTGCACAAGGGTGATCACTTAGAATCTACATCCCCAATCATATCCCCATCGAACCATGTGATCAAACAGTTGTTTTTCTTCTGTGTTTCTACTCCCACAGTTCTTTCTCTGGATGTAGATAGTTTTCTTTCTCCTAAATTCTGGATTATTGTATTGCTGCTAGTAGAAAAGTCCATTACATTCAATTGTACCATAGTGTATTAGACTCTGGGTACAATGTTATCCTGGTTCTGCTCCTTTCACTCTGCATCAATATCTGGAGGTCATTCCTGTTCACATGGAATTCCTCCAGTTCATTGTTTCTTTGAGCACAATAGTATTCCATAACCGACAGATGCCATAATTTATTCTGCTATTCCCCAATTGAAGGGCATTTCCTCATTTTCCAATTTTTTGCCACCACAAAGCAAATGGCTATAAATATTTTTATACAAGCTTTTCCCTTATGCTCTCTTTGGGGTCTAAACATAGCAATGGTATGGCTGGATCAAAGGGCAGACAGTCTTTTAAGGTCCTTTGGGCATAGTTCCAAATTGCCTTCCAGAATGGTTGGATCAATTCACAACTCCAACAGCAATGAATTAATATACCAATTTTGCCCCACCCCCTCCAACATTTATTACTTTCAGTTAGTCTTCAATTATTTTTAAGCATATAAAGGGATCCTGAAAGTTTAAGAACTGATGCTCTATAACATCCATATCAAACTCTCATTTAACTTTCCCTGGAGACTTCCAATGAGCAGAGCTCACTAACTTCTGAGCAGTCAATACAATCTTTTTCTTCAGCTCTAATTGTTAGGAGTAACTTTACAAAAGATCATCATCAATTTATCACCATCATAAGTATAGGGAGTACCAGGTGAGGAAATTCCTCTATCAGTAATTTTATAGCAAAATAACTTCCTGGGGCACTAAGAATTAGAGTGACTTGCTCTACTAGTAGGTATTAGAAGTGGGATTTAAATCCAAACCTTACTGAGTTGGATCAAATCTTTATCCACAGTATATTTTTCTTATATTGAACCTAAATCTCTTGGCAACTTCCTATGCACAGATATTAGTTCTGCCTCTGAAGCCAAACATAAGAGCTTTATTTTCTTTCTATCCTCTGTTAATGTTAAACCATCTGCTCCAAGCAGTGGGTCTAGCTGTCTTGTTCATTCTTGCTCTAAATAAAGCTAGCATGTTTTGTTCATTTTCAGCTTTCTTGAAAACAAGTTTTGGTAGGGTAAGTTGGAAATAGGACATAAAAGCACTGTCTGCTTTAAGAGGATAGGAAGAGAGAACAGAAAATGTGTTAAGCAAAGAAATAGAGAAAAAGGGAAAAGTTTTACAACTTTGGGGAATTCTTCACCTGGTTATGATGATGATGCTATGTAACAGGCATATAATAAGGATGGTGTTTCGTTCTGATTTTCAACACAGATCCCATTTTGGAACAAATAAGGCTTTGCTCATTATAATATTAAATAATTTATTATTAGGAGATATACATCAATTTCTCTTAATGACCCACTTGTTCATCAAAGCATAACTAATGTTTTTCAACAGACTATTGCTATTTCAAAATGTCTTCTTCAGCATAAATATCTAGATCATGAGAATCTTGTTAAAAAACTTTGGCAAACTCTAGATTTTAAGATATTTATCAAATTCATCTCCTGAAAAATTTATTGTAGTCAGAGGATACAATCAAAAGTGGACAATTCCTATAAATATACACCATAGTAAAGACAAAAAATTGGGTATTGATTATTCTAGCCATGGCCACAAATCCATATATAACAATAACCAACAGCAGCATCTTCATGAATAAATGGCAGGAATTTGTTTAAAAATATATATCCATGCCCACATTCAGTAAAATATCATTAATTAGGTCTTAACTCCCTTCTATAAGGACTACATTTATATCAAATTATATATATATATATGTATATATTAATATGTGGGGAAAATGTAATGTTAAACTCTCAAAAATCATATGCATCATTAGAGTAGTAAGAAGAATCACACATAAGGAAAGTTTGGGGCATCAAGACAATATAGAGAAAAAGGGGGGAGAAAGAAAAAGGGGGAAATCGTTGATGGTTCTAAGATATACTCCAAGAAATAGGAAAATAACTAAACAGAATAATCTTTCTCACACAAAGATACACATGGGAAGGGGAGGGGAAGAATTCTCCTAAAAGAAGGAGAGGAAGAGAGTTTTTACATAAACTTTACTCTCAGTGAAATCAACTCTGAGAGGGAAGAGCATCTAGATCCATTTGGATCTTGAATTCTATCTTATCCAATAGGGTAAGGGAAAAGGGAAAACCAAGGAGGTTGGGGGGGAGGGAACACAAAAATGGAGGGAAAGAGAGGGGAGAGGGGAAGGGAGCAAAAAGGGAGGGGCTAGAAAGGGAAGCACATCAAGGGAGGGGACTAGGGGGACTGATTTAAAGTAAATAACTTGTTTAAAAGGTTATAGTTAAAGAAGAAAGGTCCGAATTAGGGGAGGATATCAAAATGCCAGGGAATTCAGAAGTGGCTATCATAACTTTGCACGTAAATGGGATGAACTCACCCATAAAATGTAGACAAATAGCAGAATGGATTAGAATCCAAAACCCTACCATATGTTGTCTTCAAGAAACACACATGAGGTGGGTAGACACCCACAAGGTCAGAATTAAAGGATGGAGTAAGACCTTCTGGGCTTCAACTGATAGAAAGAAGGAAGGAGTTGCAATCATGATATCTGACAAAGCCAAAGCAAAAATAGACCTGATTAAAAGGCATAGGGAAGGCAAATATATTTTGTTAAAAGGGACTATAGACAAAGATGAAATATCACTAATCAACATGTATGCACCAAATGGTATAGCACCCAAATTTCGAATGGAGAAACTAGGAGAATTGAAGGTGGAAATAGACAGTAAAACCATATTAGTGGGAGATCTGAACCAACCACTATCAAATTTAGATAAATCAAATAAAAAATAAATAAGAAAGAGGTAAAAGAAGTGAATGAAATCTTAGAAAAATTAGAGTTAATATATATATGGAGAAAAATAAATAAGGACAAAAAGGAATATACCTTCTTCTCAGCACCACATGGCACATTCACAAAGATTGACCATATACTAGGTCACAGAAACATGGCAAACAAATGCAGAAAAGCAGAAATAATAAATGCAGCCTTTTCAGATCATAAGGCAATAAAAATATTGATCAGTAAGGGTACATGGAAAGCCAAATCAAAAATTAATTGGAAATTAAATAATATGATACTACAAAATCGGTTAGTTAGAGAACAAATCATAGAAACAATTAACGATTTCATTGAGGAAAATGACAATGGTGAGACATCCTTTCAAACCTTATGGGATGCAGCCAAAGTAGTACTTAGAGGAAAATTCATATCCCTGAGTGCATATATTAACAAATTAGGGAGGGCAGAGACAAATGAATTGGAAATTCAAATAAAAAAAACTTGAAAGGAAACAAATTAACCCCCCCAGAATAAAACCAAACTAGAGGTCCTAAAAATTAAGGGAAAAATTAATAAAATTGAAAGTGACAGAATTATTGAACTAATAAATAAGACTAGAAGTTGGTACATTGACAAAACAAACAAAATAGACAAAGTACTCGTCAATCAAATTAAAAAAAGGTAAGAAGAAAAGCAAATTAAAAGTATCAAAGATGAAAAGGGGGAACTCACCTTCAATGAAGAGGAAATCAAGGCAATCATTAAAAATTACTTTGCCCAATTATATGGCAATAAATATACCAATCTAGGCGATATGGATGAATATTTACAAAAATATAAATTGCCTAGACTAACAGAAGAAGAAATAGAATTCTTAAATAATCCCATATCAGAAAAAGAAATCCAACAGGCCATCAAAGAACTCCCTAAGAAAAAATCCCCAGGGCCTGATGGATTCACCAGTCAATTCTATCAAACATTCAAAGAACAGCTAATCCCAATACTGTACAAACTATTTGACATAATAAGTAAAGAGGGAGTTCTACCAAATTCCTTTTATGACATAAACATGGTACTGATTCCAAAGCCAGGTAGGTCAAAAACGGAGAAAGGAAACTATAGATAAATCTCCCTAATGAATATAGATGCAAAAATGCTAAATAGGATACTTACAAAAAGACTCCATCAAGTGATCAGGAGGGTCATTCACTATGATCAAGTAGGATTTATACCAGGAATGCTGGTTCAATATTAGGAAAACCATCCACATAATTGACCATATCAACAAGCAAACCAACAAAAATCACATGATGAAAAAGCCTTTGATAAAATACAACACTCATTCCTATTAAAAACTCTAGAAAGCATAGGAATAAAAGGACTTTTCCTAAAAATAATAAACAGTGTCTATCTAAAGTCATCAGCTAACATCATTTGCAAAGGGGATAAACTAAATGCATTCCCATTAAGATCAGGAGTGAAACAAGGATTCCCATTATCACCTCTATTATTTAACATTGTACTAGAAACACTAGCAGTAGCAATTAGAGAAGAAAAAGAAATCAAAGGCATTAAAATAGGCAATGAGGAGACCAAGTTATTGCTCTTTGCAGATGATTTGATGGTCTCCTTAAAGAATCCTAGAGAGGGGGCAGCTGGGTAGCTCAATGAATTGAGATCCAGGCCTAGAGACAGGAGGTCCTAGGTTCAAATCTGGCCTCAGACACTTCCCAGCTGTGTGACCCTGGGCAAGTCACTTAACCCCCATTGCCTAGCCCTTACCATTCTTCTTCCTTGGAGCCAATACACAGTATTGACTCCAAGACAGAAGGTAAGGGTTTAAAAAAAAATTTTTTTAATAAAAAAAAAAAAAAAGAATCCTAGAGAATCAACCAAAAAGCTAGTCAAAACAATCAACAATTTTAGCAAAGGAGCAAGATACAAAATAAACCCGCATAAGTCATCAGCATTTCTATATATTTCCAACACAGCTCAGCAGCGAGAATTAGAAAGAAAAATCCCATTCAAAATCACCTTAGACAAAATAAAAAACTTAGAAATCTATCTCCCAAGACAAACACAGGATCTATATGAACACAATTACAAAACACTCTCCACACAACTAAAACTAGACATGAGCAATTGGAAAAACATTAACTGTTCATGGGTAGGACGAGCCAATATAATAAAAATGACCATCCTACCCAAACTTATTTATCTATTTAGTGCTATACCCATTGAACTTCCAAAAACATTTTTTTACTGATTTATTAAAAAAACCATAACAAAGTTCATTTGGAAGAACAAAGGATCAAGGATATCCAGAGAAATAATGAAAAAAAAAAAAACCACATGCTAGCAGCTACTGGGAGCCACAAGTTAGAGCTGGGTGTCAGGTGGGGGTCAGAGGCTGGAGAGCTACCCTAGGAGGGCACGACAAGCCCTCCATACCAAAGGTATTACTCCTCCCTGAGCACCACATACACCCCTGTGTAAAGGTTTTTTAAAGGGTTGACATCTCAAATGCCAAATGCTTCTTCTCCAGTTAATGTTAATGTTAATGGAAATGGAAAGAGCACAATGTACTCTACTATATGCCTCTGAGTGAAGAATATGTTGGTGGCAGGGGCAAGGACATTATGTTCTCTATGAGAACTAAATCTTACCAAAGGCTGTGAACAGACTGTGCATGAGCTCATTAGGTAACAAAACTATCACACTATGGACTCCAATGTTATGCTTTTTGTTCTCAGTTTTAAAATTTTTATCAGTGTCTCTAGAGCACCTGGATGTAGATTAGAGACCAGGGCAGCAAAGTCATGAAGAGATAGGAGAGGGAAAAAAAACACAAAAAACAAAGGAGCTGTGTCTTAAGCCATGCTGATGCTAAGGTTTCATGCTAATAGTGGAGACAGGAATTTTTCCCATTTTAGTTCCCAAGAAGAAGCAATGAAGTTTTGTGCAATTTTCTTTTTTTTTCCCCTCAAGTCAGGAGACACTGAAACTTTAACATTCCTATGGTGAGAAGTAGTACCTTCAAGACACTTAACTTTCAGCATTTGTCCAGTTGGCAAGTCGTTATTATCCTTTCCATTCTATATCCAGTCTATGGTGCCTTTGTGAGAAATCAAAATGGGCAAAAGGGATAAAAAGTCGATGAACCAATGAAGCCAAATGTTAACTTACTTTACTTCTATAACTGATTCACTTACAGGATGCCTTGTTTAAAGGTATGGGATAAGCAGGAGAAATAGACTTTCAGCCTCCAAGACCTTCAAGTATTAGAATTTAGTAGTGAAAATATGTTGTTTGATTTAATTTCTTGTTATTTACTTGCATTATATTTAAGAAAATGCCATTTTCTTTATTACAGTGTCATGTGTTTTATTCTGACACAGTTGGGAAATAGGGGAAATGGAGACTTCTGGCCCTGAATGTATTATTTCTGGGAGCATTCAAAAGGGGCACAACAGGAGCTACATACCATACTGTTTCTGAGGCCCCATAGAGGGCAGAGTTCTTTTGTCTAGTTTATATTCTAAGTATTTTAAGCCATTATGTTCTTGAAATTCCAAATAAGCGATGTTAAATATAATATTTTAATCAACAAACTTGGCCAGACCCGCTTTTTGTTCTTTAAGATTCTAGTCTAAGTTTGGTAGTGGTGATATTAGGGAGAAGTATTATGTCATCCCTGGAGGCAGAAAAACGAGGTCTGGAAATAACATGGAGAAGAGAGGCATCAGAAACTGCAAGTATGCATATAAAAATCTAGGTTAGATGACTTTAAATGTCATAAAGTGACTGTGGCTTGGCTGTGGAGAAGAAAATCTTTTGTCAGCAATATAGGTCCTAACAAAACACCTTTAAAATAGAGTAATGAATTCCTATGGTAAATCAAGTAACAGGATCTATTCCTGCTTCTCAGAAATAGTTGCTTCCATAGGCAAATTGTTCTTAGGGACAAATCAATCTATTTTTAGATTGTCAAAATTAACAGAGAAGGAAAGTTGGCATTGATCTTTGGTAAATGCAGGCAAGGGTGGGGTGTGGGATGGAATGCCAGGTGACTTTTTTTCCTCTTCAACTAATGAGATTTTTAAGAAAAAAAAAGGCTGTATTTAATGTAGATTATAATAATATTGGAAATAATGTTTTCCTGTTCTTCTAAACTTTTACCTATTTTAAGTTAACTGAAACATCAAATTTCTTCTGCACAAAAATGATTTAACTTTAAGATTATCACTTTAGATATCAGCTATAAAAAGTATTTCTCCATTTTAAGTTATCTTTTAATCTGAAGGTGTTAAAACTAAAATTAATTTATTTTTAGGCCTTTAAAATAGGATGTTTCCTTCCTGCTCTGGGGGGGAAAATCTTTATAAGGAAATGACCTTCCTTTACAAAAGTAGTTAGTGTTGCTTTTTTAAATTATTTTATATATGAGAATGTGAAAAAGTTGGAATAAATCTCAACCATGTTATTATCCAAATATAATAACTAATGCTCACCTGTGCACGTTAAAGAAAACCTTTTTTGTGTGATACTAATTTAAACTATAGAAACTGAAAATGCTCCTGAAAACCTGGTTGTCATGACAACAAAATCCCCTAAGAAATGATGCACATCTGCATCTGAGGGAAACGTTCATGACATGATTTCGCAGAAAGACTCTTCAACCGCCCACTGAAACCCCATTTTCGGATTTACCTTTCTTTTGCTTATTAAAAAAAAGAAATCCACTAGTTGTAGGTCTTCAACAAATATGCTAATCTGAGCAGCTATTTGTGTTACAAAGTCTCTAGCTTAAAAGCCACCCAGATGGTCATTCCTCCTGACCTGCTCCTGAATTAGAATCCATTCAATGACAATCCTGACAAACCTTCTTACTTTTAATGATTGTACTTTTCAGTATTGCAGTGAGAGCAAATTATTGAATTGTTAGATATGTTCATCTTTTAAAAGACTAATAAAAATTCAATTTTGTTATACAATAATAAATCTAGGAGAGACCTTAGAGCCAGACTTGTCCTGTCTTTTAATTTTACATTTGTCAAAGTAAATTAATAATCTTGCCTAAGGGCATAAAGAGGTGAGATTTGCTATGGGTTCTCTAACGCCAAAACCAACAAAGTTCATTCTTTCTGGTGGATCACACTGATTTTGTAGATTTGGACTCACTTCCACAAGTTCTGAGAAAATTGTTTATTCATCCTAAAAATGTGGCAAATATCCCATAGAATATCTGCGTAAGAAGAAATAGCAGGAACCTATG
Source organism: Monodelphis domestica (assembly GCF_027887165.1). Classification (NCBI taxonomy): domain Eukaryota; kingdom Metazoa; phylum Chordata; class Mammalia; order Didelphimorphia; family Didelphidae; genus Monodelphis; species Monodelphis domestica. Next base: position 272,587,669 of record NC_077227.1, read on the forward strand.
TTCCTGCTATTATATTTTAGTATAGTATAGTGAAGTAGTAATGACCTTGGATTCCAAAGTTTTCACCAAAATAAATTCCAATGATTCTTACTTGTGTGAATCTTGGATGTCCTTCCTTTTGCTGTTTATGTTGGGCACAGAGAGGAAGAGGAATCCATCCAAGTAGCTGTGGAAACTGTATCAAGGTCATATAACTTGTGTCAGGAAAACTACTGGTCCATACCATGGTCATTGGTCTCGGCTTTAAAAAAAGCAAAGTTTCCCTGATGTTCAGTCAGCTTTCCAGCCCTTGCTCTCTATTTTCTCAAATAAAATACTTGCTAAGTAGATGCAACTATAAATAACACTGCAAAGTCCTGGGCAATAGCTGATGGTCTAAGGCAAGGTTTCCCAACAATTTATAACTGGATATAGATGAGAACAGGAGAGAAAGAAAGATACATAGAGAAGGGAGCTGGTTGAAAGTGAAAGCTTGCTTATTAGCAATATTCATGAGTCAGAAAGTCATAGTAATATGGCATTCCTGGGCCTGGACTTAAACAGTAGCTGGTTTATAGCCCCTGCTGTACCTTTCTTTATCTAGATCAGTGATGGGCAAACTTTTGAGCTTGGTGTGTCAAAATTCACCAAAAAACTGAGCATAGCTCGGGTGGTGTGTCACTTCAAGAAAAAAAAACATAATTTCACAATATTTATACTTTAAATAACAAAAATGTATAATTTTAATATATAAATGTATTTAATAAAGCAAAAACTAATTATTTAACTTACCTGTTTAGTGACTTCTTTGTTCATCTGTCAGTCAATTTCTTTTGTTGGCGTTGATATGTTTTAACTTGTGTGGGGTGAACTAAGATAAATGAGGGGGAGGAGGAATTCTTTGACCAACCTGCATATTAGTGACTTTTTTGTTGCTCAATTTCATTGGCTAAATCTTCAAATGAAGGATGGTATTTTGTACACTTCAAGCCCAAGCAAGTGCTACTAATTTCATCTGTCAATCTGATTCTTTTGTTGGTTTTAATATTATTTAATGCTGAGAATAAGGTCTCACAAAAGTACCTAGAGGTAAAAATTGTGAGTAAAACCATTGCTATATTTTTAGGATGCTAAAATTGTCTGGTAATTGGTTCCAGGCACTCCTCCATTGCACATGGGCTGGAGCCCCACCCAGTCTTTCACCATCCAGGCCTGGCCTTGTCATGGTTCTCTGCTCCTCAGCCAGCTGGGGCCCACTGTAGCCCCACAAGCCCTGGCTGCCTGGCACAGGCCACATGCTGCTCACCCCCCACCCCTGTGGCCAGCTTGTGGAGCAGTCCCTCCCCTAGGCCAGACTAGGGTATGGCCACAGGCATGGGACTCCCCGGGTGGCTCCCAGGCCCCAAAGCATGCAGAGCCCACATGAGACCATGTGTCATCGAAAATGACTTTGCATGTCAATACTGACACATGTGTCATAGGTTTGCCATCACAGATTTAGATCAAGTAGAACCTCATTTTTCTCTGCAGAAGATGGATACTGACTCAGAGGACTTGGATGGGACATGGCAATCCATAGAACTTTCTAGCTTACTCACAGTGACTTAGTATTCTTGAGGAAGGGGGTAGACATAGTGGGATAATGACTCCTGTGACAATCATTAGATGTGTGACCAGGGGCAGATCAATTAACTTCTGAGAAATTTCTTTTTCAGTAACACAGGGATAATGGTATTTCTAGTGTATGTCTCACATTGATGACAGGGAAAACTTTAAGGTTCTAGAGAAATAAGAATTGCCTTCAACAGGGGCTAGGAGGATGGGAGAGCATGGTAAAAAAATGATCATATTTAATCATTTGGATTTTGTTTGTTTTTTTTAAATGTAGGTCTTATATTCTGATGCTTTAAATTAAACCTCAGTAACATCTTAAGTGAGCTATACTTCTGGTAGCTTTCAATGAACGAAAGAAGGAAATGGAATCTTTTAGAAAGCTTAAAAGAAATGATAATTATTTAATGCTTTAAAGTTTGTAAGATGCTTTATGCTTTTTTTTGCTTCTTTTAAAAGTATTATCTCATTTGACCTCCATGATGATCTTTATTTCATAGAGGAAGAAACTGAGTCTCAGGAAAGACCTTTGATATTTTTCATGATGATATCACTAATTAATAACAGAAGTAGTATTTGAACTTGGATTTTCCTGGTTCCAATACAATACATTTTCTACTAAATTTATCTTTCTCAATTTTAACATGTGAATGACCCATGCTTTGGACAATATCCCCAAATAATAAAGTCAAATACTATTTCTTAAACATCCAATGCTAGAAACAAACGTTCTTCTACTAAAGATTATAAATGAATTAAATAAACCTCTTGACCACAAATCCTCACAAAAGCATTGACTAACTGGATAATGTTATTTTTGTTCAGTTGTTCAGTAGTGTCTATCTCTTCATGACCCTGTGGACCATGGGATTTTCTTGACAATGATATTGGAGTGATTTTCCATTTCCTTCTTTAAGAAATTAAGTCAAAGGTTAAATGATTTGCCCAGGGTAACAACAACAATAACAACAAACAAGAAAAACCTAGTAAGTGTCTGAGGTCAAATTAGAAATCAAGTCTTTCTTATTTTAGGTATAGTGCTCTATCCACTAAACCACCTGGCTGCCTCCAGCTGCATGATGTGGTCAAAGCAAAATGAAGCTGGGGCTTTTAGGAATGATTTAGACTTTCCTTATAAAGTTAATTCCCCCTGAAATATTAGGATATTTGGATTTAGACACTAAATTTATAAGGATGAAGTTCCTTTTTCTTTCTTTTTGTTTTCTTGTATCATATTTAGGAGTTCATTGTTTATATAGAGAGTTCCTGATGAGGAAAATTCTTCTGTCAATTGTGGAAAGGAAAACTGAATTAAGCTTTGGCATTTCTGCCACTGAGGTGGAGGTTGGAATGTTAGAGTGAAGATTTATAAACAGCAATAACAGTTGTGGGTGGGGATAGTTTGAGAGTGACATTTGCTTTCAAGTGGTTACTCTTTCCTGGCCCTAGGACTGGAAGGAGCTCTCTCTCTCCTTGTCTCTGGATAGAAGTACCTCTATTCCTAGATTTTTCCCAATTGTATGCTCTACCTAGATTCCTGAGATTGTGTCATCAAACAAAAGAATTTAAGGAGAGTGGTTTGAACTGTAAGGCCAGTCTTTAGGCTGCTAGCATGAAGAGACAGGCCCATCCAGCTCTGAAAGTCAGAATCTTTTTTCCTTCTTGCTGTCTACTGCTAAGACTTTGAACTTAAGAAAGTTAGCATAGATTAGCATAGACAGGAATAAAAGAAACCCTCCACCAGCCTATGAGGTCTGGCCTCAGTTCAAAAGCTGAGAGAGACTCAAACCCAATCTGGGTTAAAGTATAGGACAATCCCTCTTCCCTTTACACTGAAACCTTCCCAATCTAAACTTCTTATTAAATTCATCTTTAGTAAATAAAAACAGTCAGATCATCATTTGTAAGGGTGAGGAGACCCTGAAGGGAGTAAAGGTTTTTTATGGGAGACTTTCTGTAACCTCAAGTACCCCAAATCTTGAGGTGCCCATCAGTGCCTTTCCCCCCTTTTACCGCTGGTATATTATCTGTCCTCAGAGTATTTTTTTACACAATGCAGATCAGCTCTTGCAGTACCATTTAAAAGAGATAGTTGCTAAGAGCACAGAGAGATTGAACATCATGCTCAGATTATATTGCCTGTATGTATTGTATCAAAAATAAAATTTTAATTCATGTTTTTCTGACTTGACTGGTGCCAGTTTTCTATTCCCTATGCCATACTACCTCTTGATAAATGGCTCCTCTTCTCATATAGTTGTACATTTTTTCATTATGTATTTGAAACATCATAACTTAATCAGAAATATTTCATATAAATATTTTTCAAAGACAGCTACTTTTCCAGTTTTATTGGCTTCAGTTTTGGGAAATTAATTTTTTTTTTCTGTCACCTGTTTTCTCCCTTCATTTCTCCACAGAGGATCCATATGGCTACTGGCCTTCCTTAAATTCACCTGTTGCTGAGAAATCAGTGGACCAACTCTCTACCTGCCACCTCTTGTCTTCAGTTCCTTGATGATATATACATATATATGTACATATATATACATATACATAAATACATTTTTTCATCATCATCATCTATTTTATAGTTCTTCTTTGGTTATATGTTTGTATTCTGCTCATCATATATCTTAGCATTACTCTCTGTATAATATTCTTTTGAATTTTTTTTTGAGATTTGTATTCCATTTTTTAGTGTCATATAGAAACACCAACCAGAATGTTGATATTTTTTTAAAACAAATCTTTGTTTTCACAGGATGCTTGAGGTCATTAAAGGAGCTTTGCAATGTTCCCCAAATAATTTAAGCCACTTTTCTCAATTTTGATCCCCATTTTGATGGGTCATAGGTTTTTGTGCAATCATATATTGGAATTTGAATAATATGAATCATATTATTGAATTATATTCAATATGAATCATATTGAATCAATATTCACTTCATCTTTCATTTGTAGATGGTAAAATTTTAATAACTCTCAATGTTTTCTCAAAGGCCAATCAGTACAATGTCATATGAAAACAAAGAATCCCTGACTGTCCTCACAATTTATAGGGAATCCTTTTTAAACTTGAATTCTGCACTATATCATTAAATATTTTTTTATTGTTCATCTTCCAATAAGTCCTAAATGAATTTGGTATGACTTAAAAAAAAAACAAGAAAAAAAGCCTGTACAGATGATGTTTTGTTCTAACAAATTATACACTTTAAAAATTAATGAACAATAAACAGTGACATTTTATATTTCATTGTCCAACCAATTATAAAATTATGAAGAGGAAGTCTATTGAATATAGATTGGAAGGTTCTGTTCATCTCCTTGGAATATTTCATCATGATGACTTTAATTTATGCATAAGGCACTATAAAAAAACTTTTCTATAGAAGCACAGTGGGCATAAAAGTATGAGGTGGTATCTCAGAGTTGTTTTAATTGCATTTCTCTAGTCAATATGACACATCATCATTAAAGTGGCTATTGGCAGCTTTGAATTTTTCTTCTGAAAATGTCATTTTAATATCCTTCAACCTTTTACCAATTAAAGAATATCTCATTTTTTAAAATAAATTTTGCTCAGGTTCTTATATATTTGAGAAATAAGACTTTTATTGGAGAAACTTGCTGTAATATTTTTCCCAAAGTTTTTTGGGCAAATTTAATTTTAATTTTAGATAATTATAATTATTCTTTTGATTTCCTTTAGAAATTTCTTTCTTGTTCAGACATAAGCTCTTTCCTCATCCAAAATATGACAAATCCTCCCCAATTTACTTATGATATGACCTTCATGTTTCTTATTGTCTTTTTTATTACTATGAACTTAATAAGCATTAACAAATATGAACATTTTCACATTAAATGAATATATGAAATTGTGAATCTCCATTATATACAGCTTGTAAAACATATATTTTAGATTTGGCATGGTAGTTCCCAAACTTCTTTTCTAGTCAAAATCTCATTTTCCATTTTCTTTTGCTCTTGTATTTTTAAAAGATTGATCAATGTTCTTTTTCTTCTTTTTTTTTGATATGATTATCATTAACCTTACTCCTTTTCAAAATCCTATTCAAAAAGAAACTAATAAACTTAAAAAAATTCTATCCATCCCATCCTTCTCCTTTCCTGAAGAAAACACATATATGATGTAGACTGTATATATATATATATATATATATATATATATATATAATTGTCCTATAATACATATTTGCCTGTTTGTCATAAATCATTTATCCATTTCAACTTTATTTTGGCATACAATGTGAGACATTTTTCTATGCCTAGTTGTTGCCAAATGGCTTTCCAGTTTTCCAAGTAATCGCTGTGAAATGAGGAATTGTTGCCCCCAAAGTCTTTACCTTTCGGTTTACTAAACATTAGAATACTATGGTCATTTACTACTGCATATTGCATACCTAATATATTCCACTGATCCAACACTCTATTTCTTAGCCAGTACAAGATAATTTTCATGATTGTCATTTTGCAATATAGTTTGAAATTTAATACTGCTAGGTTCCTTAATCTGCATTTTTTTCACTGACTCCCTTGATATTCTTACTTTTTATTCTTCCAAATGAATTTTATTATTTTTTTCCTAGCTCTATAAATTTTTTTTTTATTTTGATTGCTATGGTAATGAATAAGTAAATTAATATTTATAATCTTCAATATTATGTCAGCTTCATCTATCCATGAGCAAATCATATTACTCCTAATGTTTCAATCTGACTTTATTTGTGTGAAAAGTGTTTTATAATTTGTCCATATAGTCCATGAGTTTCTCCTGTATTTTCTGTAGTTATTTAAAATGGAATTTCTTTTTCTTTCTCTTCCTGCTGCATTTTGATGGTAGGGTGTAAAAATGCTGATGATTTTATTATATTCTGAAATGTTGCTAGCTTTGCTATTTAACTTTTTTTTAAGTTTATTCTCTAATAATCTGCAAAGAATGATAGTTTTTTCCCCCTCATTGCCTATTTAATCCTCCAATTTCTTTTTTTTTTGACATTGCTTTAGCTAATATTTCTAAAATTATACTGAATAATAGTTTGGATAACATACATCACTGTGATCTTATTGGGAGGTTTACCCATCACTTCTATTACCACTCGTTGTCTTATTCTCCTCCTACTTTTCTATAGAGTAAGGTAGGATTCTGTACCAGAATAAGTATTGCTGCTCTTCCCTCTCTGAGCCAGTTTCAATGAGAGTAAGGTTTAAGCATTGCCAATCACCAACCTCTTCCTCCCCTCCATGGTAATAGTTTTTTCATGCCTCTTTTGGTGAGATAATTTATCTTTTTCTACTTCTCCTTTCCCTTTTCTCGCAGTGCAATCCTATTTTTCATCCCTTGATTTTTTTTTTGCATATCACATCATCCAAATCAACTTACTCCCTCACCCTCTGTCTATATATACTCCTTCTAACTGGTTAATCATGATAAAAATTTAAAGACTTACAGATGTCATCTTTCCATGTAGTAATATAAGCAGTTTGACTTTATTAAATCTCTTCAATTTTCTCTTTCTTGTTTACCTTTTTAAACTTCTCTTAAGTCCTGTATTTGAACATCATATTTTCTTTTTAGGTCTGGTCTTTTCATCAGGAATACTTGGAAGCTTTCTATTTTTGTTAAATGACCATTTTTCCCCTTGAAAGAATATAATCTGTTTTAGTGGGTAGGTGATTCTTGGTTGTAAACCTAGTTCCTTTTCTGATCCTTCAATATAGCAGCTCCTAAATCCTATGTAATTTTGACTATATTCCATAATATTTGAATGGCTTATTTCTGGCTACTTGCAATATTCTTCCTAGCCTAGGAGCTCTTGAATTTGGCTACAATATTCCTGGGAGGAAAGGTTAATTTGAGAACTTATTTTAGGAGGTAATTACTAGATTATTTCAATTTTTATTTAACCCTCTTTTTCAAGAATATCAAGGTAGTTTTCTTTGATAATTTCTTTAAATATATCTAGTTTTGTTTTTTGTTTGTTTTGTTTTTATCATGGATTTTAGATATTCCAGTAATTCATAAATTGTCTCTCCTGGATCTCTTTTCCTGTTGTTTTTTTTAATGAGATATTTGATGTTTTCTTCTTTTTTATTCTCTCAATTTTGTTTTATTGTTTCTTGATGTCTCATAAAGTCAGCTTCTAGTTTCCCAGTTATATTTTTTAAGAAATTATTTTCTTCCATAAGCTTTTGAACCTCCTTTTCCATTTAGTCAAATCTATTTTAAAGGAACTCTTTTCTTCATTAGATTTTTGTACCTCTTTTTCTTTTTGGTCAATTCTGCTTTAAATTTCTATCATGTCTCTATTTATCACTGTCTCTCTTATTTGATCTTTTAAACCCTTTCTTGAGCTATTCCAGAACCTGAAATGAGTTCTCATTTTTATTTGAAATTTTGCAAGTAGTTACTTTGATCTCAGTGTCCCTTTCTGAGTTAGTTACTTGCTTTTCTTTGTCTCCATAATAATTGGCTAGGTGATATTGTGTTTGGGGTTTTTTTTGTTTGTTTGTTTGTTTCCTCATTTATTTAGCCTTTTTTGAAACATACTTTTATCTTAAAGTGGAACTCTTTTTTTCAAAGTAGAGAGGACACTCATAATTTTCAGTTTTTCCTTGTTGTTTCTATCAGATCTAGTTCTGAGTTTCTGCAAGTTTTACTTATTCCAAAGTAGTATGATGGCCTATAGGATGGGAGTTCTGAATGCCACCTCCCTCAACTGATTCAGTCTCCCTCGGGGAGTGCTAGTGGCTTGCAGGTCTCAGCATACTGTGATCTATCTTATAGCTACAACTCAGGACCTCAATTCTGATTTGGTCTAGGGGTCTAAGCCTTGCTATCAAATTGCAGTGGTCAGTCAGGCTCACTGCAGCCTTGATTGGGGGCTCTAGTCATCCCCTTGGGTTTGCCTTAGCTAGGAGTACTGGGGACTGCCTTCTGCTGGGGTCTGGGGGCCTCACTAACTGAGTTAGGGCTTAGAATTCCAGTGGCTAGGCATGGGAGTTTTCTGCTGTTGACCTAGACAGGGTTTCAGATTTTGAAATTGACTTAGGTACTGGTTTAGAACCTGGAGCAACAGAATTTTGTGACTGGGGAGAAGTGGACTGGTAGGGATTTGTGGCTACAGGCTATGGAGCCTTAATATGGGTGGGACTCTCAGTGAACCAGACCCTCTCTCTCTATCTTCCAGGTTTTTTTTCTTTTTCTTTTTTCCTTAAGTATTTTTCCATAGTTACATGATTCATGTACTTTCTCTTCTCTATTCCCCTTCCCCCTCCCAGAAATGACAAGTAATTCCATTGGGTTATACATGTATTATCACTCAATACCTATTTCTATATTAATCACTTTGTAATAATCTTTTAAAAACCAAAACCCTACATCCAATACTCACAAAAACAACTGAAAAATCAAATGTTGTTCTGCATTTCTATTCCCACAGTTCTTTCTCTTGATGTGAATGGCATTCCTTCTCATAAATCCCTTGGGGTTGTCTCCATTTGTTTTCTTTTTTTTAAAATTTTAAACATTATTTTATTTGGTCATTTCCAAACATTATTCACTGGAAACAAAGATCATTTTCTTTTCCTCCCTACGCCCCCTCCCACCACCTTTCCCTCTCCCATAGCAGACGCATGATTCCACTGGTTATCACATGTGTTCTTGACTCGAACCCATTTCCCTGTATTTGCATTAGAGTGTTCATTTAGAGTCTCTCCTCAGTCATATCACCTCCACCCCTGTAGTCAAGCAGTTGTTTTCATCAGTGTTTTTACTCCCACAGTTTATCCTCTGCTTGTGGATAGTATTTTTTAGATCCCTGCAGATAGTTCAGGGACATTGCATTGCCACTAATGGAGGAGTCCATCACCTTCGACTGTACCACAATGTATCAGTTTCTGTGTACAATGTTTTCCTGGTTCTGCTCCTTTTGCTCTGCATCACTTCCTGGAGGTTGTTCCAGTCTCCATGGAATTCCTCTACTTTATTATTCCTTTTAGCACGATAGTATTCCACCACCAACATATACCACAGTTTGTTCAGCCATTCCCCAATTGATGGGCATCCCCTTGTTTTCCAATTTTGGCAACCACAAAGATTGCAACTATGAATATTCTTGTACAAGTCTTTTTCCTTATTATCTCTTTGGGGTACAAACCCAGCAGTGCTATAGCTGGATCAAAGGGCAGACAGTCTTTTATCACCCTTTGGGCATAGTTCCAAATTGCCTTCCAGAATGGCTGGATCAATTCACAACTCCACCAGCAATGAATTAGTGTCCCCACTTTGCCACATCCCCTCCAGCATTCATTACTTTCCATAGCTGTCATGTTAGCCAATCTGCTAGGTGTAAGGTGATACCTCAGAGTTGTTTTGATTTGCATCTCTCTAATTATAAGAGATATAGATCACTTTTTCATGTGCTTATTAATAGTTTTGATTTCTTTGGCTGAGAACTGCCTGTTCATGTCCCTTGCCCATTTATCAATTGGAGAATGCTTTGATTTTTTGTACAATTGATTTAGTTCTTTGTAAATTTGAGTAATTAATCCTTTGTCAGAGGTTTTTATGAAGATTGTTTCCCAATTTGTTGCTACCCTTCTGATTTTGGTTACATTGGTTTTGTTTGTACAAAAACTTTTTAATTTGATGTATTCCAGATTATTTGCATTTTGTAACACTTTCTAATTCTTGCTTACTTTTGAAGTCTTTCCCTTCCCAAAGGTCTGACATGTATGCTATCTGTGTTCACCTAATTTTCTTATAGTTTCCTTCTTTATGTTTAAGTCATTCACCCATTTTGAATTTATCTTGGTGTAGGGTGTTAGGTGTTGATCTAAAACTAATCTTTCCCACACTGTCCTCCAATTTTCCCAGCAGTTTTTATGAAATAGTGGATTTTTGTAACAAAAGCTGGCATCTTTGGGTTTGTCATATACTGTCTTGCTGAGGTCGCTTGCCCCCAGTCTATTCTACTGATCCTCCTTTCTGTCTCTTACCCAGTACCAGATTGTTTTGGTGACCTCTGCTTTATAATATAGTCTGAGATCTGGGACTGCAAGGCCCCCTTCCTTTGTATTTTTTTCATTATTTCCCTGGATATCCTTGATATTTTGTTATTCCAAATGAACTTTGTTATGTTTTTTGTCTAAATCAGTAAAAAAAATTGGAAGTTCCATGGGTATGGCACTAAATAGATAGATGAGTTTGGGTAGGATGGTCATTTTTATTATATTGGCTCATCCTACCCATGAGCAGTTAATATTCTTCCAATTGTTCAAGTCTAGTTTTAGTTGTGTGGAAAGTGTTTTGTAGTTGTATTCATATAGATTCTGAGTTTGTCTTGGGAGATAGATTCCTAAGTATTTTATTTTGTCTAAGGTAATTTTGAATGGGATTTCTCTTTCTAGTTCTTGCTGCTGAGCTGTGTTGGAATTATGTAGAAATGCTGAAGACTTGTGTGGGTTTATTTTGTATCCTGCAACTTTGCTAAAGTTGTTGATTATTTCGATTAGCTTTTTGGTTGAATCTCTAGGATTCTTTAAGTAGGCCATCATGTCATCTGCAAAGAGCGATAATTTGGTCACCTCCTTGCCTATTTTAATACCTTCAATTTCTTTTTCTTCTCTAATTGCTACTGCTAGTGTTTCTAATACAATGTCAAATAATAGAGGTGATAATGGGCATCCTTGTTTCACTCCTGATCTTAATGGGAATGGATTTAGTTTATCCCCATTGCAGATGATATTAGTTGATGATTTTAGATATATACTGTTTATTATTTTTAGGAACAACCCTTCTATTCCTATGCTTTCTAGTGTTTTTAGTAGGAATGGGTGTTGTATTTTATCAAAGGCTTTTTTCTGCATCTATTGAGATAATCATGTGGTTCTTGTTGATTTGATTATTGATGTGGTCAATTATGTGGATAGTTTTCCTAATATTGAACCAACCCTGCATCCCTGGTATAAATCCTATTTGATCATGGTGGATTACCCTTCTGATCACTTGCTGGAGTCTTTTTGCTAGTATCCTATTTAAGATTTTTGCATCTATATTCATTAGGGAAATTGGTCTATAATTTTCTTTCTCTGTTTTTGGCCTGCCTGGCTTTGGAATTAGTAACATGTTTGTGTCATAAAAGGAGTTTGGTAGAACTCCCTCTTTGCTTATTATTTCAAATAGTTTGTATAGTATTGGTATTAACTGTTCTTTGAATGTTTGATAGAATTCACTAGTGAATCCGTCAGGCCCTGTGTATTTTTTCTTAGGAAGTTCTTTGATGGCCTGTTGAATTTCTTCTTCTCATATGGGATTATTTAAGAAATCTATTTCTTCTTCTGTTAGGCTAGGCAATTTATATTTTTGTAAATATTCATCCATATCACCTAGGTTGGTATATTTATTACCATATAGTTGGGCAAAGTAATTTTTAATGATTGCCTTCATTTCCTCTTCATTGGAGGTGAGATCCCCCTTTTCGTCCTGATGCTGTTAATTTGCCTTCCTTCTTTCCTTTTTTTAATTAGATTGACCAGTACTTTGTCTATTTTGTCTGTTTTTTCAAAGTACCAGCTTCTAGACTTGTTTATTAGCTCAATAGTTCTGTCACTTTCAATTTTATTAATTTCTCCCTTAATTTTTAGAATCTCTAGTTTGGTTTTCTTCTGGGGGGTTTTAATTTGTTTGTTCTGAAGTGTTTTGATTTGCACTTCCAATTCCTTGATCTCTGTCCTCCCTAATTTGTTAATATATGCACTCAGGGATATGAATTTTCCTCTAAGTACTGCCTTGGCTGCATCCCATAAGGTTTGAAAGGATGTCTCGCCGTTCTCATTTTCTTCAAAGAAATTATTAATTGTTTCTATGATTTCTTCTCTAACTGATTTTGGAGTATCATATTATTTAATTTCTAATTAATTTTTTATTTGGCTCTCCATGTACCCTTACCGATCAATATTTTTATTGCCTTGTGATCTGAAAAGGCTGCATTTATTATTTCTGCTTTTCTGCATTTGAGTGCCATGTTTCTGTGACCTAGTGTATGATCTATTTTTGTGAATGTGCCATGTGGTGCTGAAAAGAAGGTGTATTCCTTTTTGTCCCTATTTATTTTTCTCCATATGTCTATTAACTCTAATTTTTCTAAGACTTCATTCACCTCTTTTATCTCTTTCTTGTTTATTTTTTGGTTTGATTTATCTAAATTTGATAGTGGTTGGTTCAAGTCTCGCACTAATATGGTTTTACTGTCTATTTCCACCTTCAATTCTCCCTGTTTCTCTATTAAAAATGTTGATGCTATTCCATTTGGTGCATACATGTTGATTAGTGATATTTCCTCATTGTCTATACTCCCTTTTAACAGAATAGATTTACCTTCACAATCCCTTTTGATCAGGTCTATTTGTGCTTTGGCTTTGTCAGATATCATGATTGCAACTCTTGCTTTCTTTCTATCAGTTGAGGCCCAAAAGGTCTTACTCCAACCTTTAATTCTAACCTTGTGAGTATCGACCCGCCTCATATGTGTTTCTTGAAGACAACAAATGGTAGGGTTTGGGGTTCTAATCCAATCTGCTATTTGTCTACGTTTTATGGCTGAGTTCATCCCATTCACGTTCAAAGTTATGATTGTCATTTGTGGATTCGCTGGCATTTTGATATCTTCCCCTAGTTCTGACCTTTCTTCTTTAGCTATCTCCTTTTGAACCAGTGATTTACTTTAGGTCAGTCCCCCTAGTCCCCTCCCTTGATATGCTTCCCTTTATAGCCCCTCCCTTTTTATGCTCCCTTCCCCTCACCCCTCTTTTTCCCTCCCTTTTTATACTCCCTCCCCCCACCCCTCCTTAATTTTCCTTTCTTTCTTGCCCTAATGGACAAGATAGAAATAAAGATCCCACTGGATCTAAATGTTTTTCCCTCTCAGATTTTATTTCACTGAGAGTACTTCACGCTCTCTTCCTCTCCTTCTCTAATGAGAGTTCTTCCCCTCCCCTTCCCATGTGTATCTTTATATGGGAAGGATTATTCTATTAAGTCCCCCCCCTATTTCTTGAAGTAAATCTTAGTGTTATTGATGGTTCCCCCCCTCCCTTTTCCTTTCTTTGCTCCCACTTTCCCCAAATCTTCTTTATGACCCAATCTTTCCCTATGCATTTTTCTTCTAACTACTCTCATGATGCATACAATTTTTGAGAGTTACACAAAACATTTTCCCCACATATTAAGATATATAATTTGATGTAAATGTAGTCCTTATAGAAGAGAGTTTGACTTAAAGAAAAAGATAAGATTTTTCTCCTTTTCCCTTTCTTTCATATTTACCTTTTCAGGTTTCTCTTGCTTTCTGGGCTTGGATATCAAATTTTCCACTAAGTTCTGGTCTTTTCTTAGCAAATGCTTGGAAATCTTCTATTTTGTTGGATGCCCATACTTTCCCCTGGAAGTGTATAGTCAGTTTTGCTGGGTAGTTGATTCTTGGTTGGAGACCGAGCTCTCTTGGATTTCTAAATATCATGTTCCATGCTTTGGGGTCTCTTAGTGTGTTAACCACTAAGTTGTGTGTGATCCTTATGGGAGCCCCCCTATATCTGAAGCTCCTCTTCTTGGCTTCTTGTAGGATTTTCTTCTTTTCTTGGAAGCTCTTGAATTTGGCAATTACATTCCTAGGGATTGTCTTTTGGGGATTTAGTATAGAGGGTGTTCTATGAGCCCTTTCTATTTCTATTTTGCCCCCTTGCTCCAGAACCTGTGGGTAATTTTCTTGTATAATCTCCTATAGAATAACATCGAGCTTTTTGTTTATCTCTGGTTTTTCTGGGAGACCGATAATTCGGAGGGTGTCTCTTCTTCCTCTATTTTCCAAGTCAGTGACCTTTTCAGTGAGATATTTTATGTCTTCTTTTAATTCATTAATTTTTTGGCTTTGCTTTATTGATTCTTGCTGTTTTATGATTTCACTTTCTTCAAGTTGCTTAATTCTGGTCTTTAGGGACTGGTTTTGCTTTTCAGCTTTGTCTGCCCTTCTATTGGATGCCTCAAGCTCTTTTTCCAATTGAGCAGTCTTATCTGTCAGACTGCTGATCTCTTTCTCCCATTTTTCTTTCCAGGTTTCCATCTTTTTGGTAAGCTCCAGTTTGAGATCTTCCAGAACGTGTTGATAGTTTCCATTTTCGGAGGCATGTTCTGATTTTTCTGATGTTTTTTGGATTTCATCCTCATTCTCCTCTTTTCCTTGGGTACTTCCACCATAAAAGTTTTCAATAGTCACCTTTTTCCCTTTCTTCCTGGAGGCTTGATTTTGGGCCATGTGAGCCATCCCTTTGGTGGTTTTATTCCCTTTTCCTTTTTGGTCTGGGGTCTGGGTGATATGGGTGGGTTTTCTGTGAATTTAGGTTGCCTCAGACTAGTTCTTCCCAGTCTCTGAGGTTTCTTAGAGCCCTGGGCCCCTGATCACAGCCACACTGCCCAGGTGTTCATCTCCGCCCAGATAATCAGTCTGTGGTCCACCCCTGGTGTTTAGCTCCACCCAGATGTTCAGCGCAACCTACCCAAGTATAGCTCCCTGAGCCCCCTTTGCTCGGCGCAGGATTCTCCTGTGTTTTTTTCCTGTCAGTCCCCAGATCCCAAGGACCCTGGAGTGCCCCCCCAGACAGAGACATTCCCCACTCACTCGCTGTTTCAGTGAGCGCTCCAGTAGCCCACTCTGGTTTGGTGGGGGAGATGGGGGGGAAGGGTGTTCAGTTCACATTTCTGTGCAAGCTTTTCCTCCTTCTTATTATAGTGTGGAAATGTTCAACCCCCAAGTACCTTTGCCTCTGTGGGGCACTGGGGAGTACTGGGGAGTACTTCTGTTCCTCCAAAGGTGATTTTTATGCTCCTTTGATGTAGTCTATTTCATTCGGTGCCGGGGAGAGGAATCATGTGGCGTCTAGATTGCAGCCATGATTACCCGGAAGTGGTCTCCATTTGTTTCCTAAAGACAAATAGTTTCTCTCCATTCACTTGTTGCTTCTGTAGGTCTAGTATTCATTTTGAAGCATTATTTTACTTTTAATTGGAGAGAATTCTCAGAGACGTTTGAGCTTTTGATGCTTCTCCTCCACTATCTGAGCTCTGCCCCAAATCTCTTGCCTCAATTATTACTATAAAGTGCCCAGCAAGAATGAAGTCTGATAAAGGTCAGAAATGCTCATATGAAAACTAGTTACAGTGACTTCTTAGTTTTCCTTTGGGCCCAGTTTAGGTTCTACCTTCCTTAATGAAATCTTTTCTAATCTCCCTAGTTTTATTGCTCCCTTTGTTGTTTCCTCTTCTTCTGCTATGTGTATTGTATCTCCAATTTGAATGTAAGTTGCTTGAGATCAAAGTCTTTTTTTCTTTTTATCCACAAAGTTTAGCACAGTTTAGCTCACAAAAGTGCTTTAGTAATGTTTATTGAATTGAAATGAATCGAATAATTTCTTGTCAGACTTAAGAATCTAGAGCCCATTGAAATCTAAAAATAAGATACCAGCTAATATCATATTGGCACAAGAATCTTGGGTAGAGGGTTAATTCATTTATTAAAATGGGTTTGATAATACCAAAAAAGAATTTTAACAAAATATTTATAGTTGTGTACTTTGTGGTAGCAAAAAATTGGAAAATGAGGGGATCCCCTTTAATTGGGGAATGGCTGAACAAATTGTGGTATATGTTGGTGATGGAATACAATTGTGCTCAAAGGAATAATAAACTGGAGGAATTCCATGTGAACTGGAGCAACCTCCAGGAATTGATGCAGAGTGAGAGGAGCAGAGCCAGGTGAACATTATACACAGAGACTGATACACTGTGGTACAATTGAATGTAATGTACTTCTCTACTAGCAGCAATGCAATGAACCAGGACAATTTTGAGAGGTCTATGAGAAAGAAACTATCCACAGAGGAAGAACTGTAGGCATAGAAACACAGAAGGAAAACAACTGTTTGATCACATTGTTTGATGGGATATGATTGGGGATGTAGACTCTAAATGATCACCCTAGTACAAATATCAATAATATGTAATTATATGGAAATATATCAATATATGGAAATAATGATCAATAGCACATGTAAAAGGCAGTGGAATTGCACATCAGCTATGTGAGGGGATTTGGGGAGTAGAGGGAAAGAATATGAATCTTGTAACCATGGAAAAATATTCTAAATTAATCAATTAAATAAAATTTAATTAAATAACATTTTCCAAAACTTAAAGTAAAATGGGTTTGAGTCCAGAATACACATAGTTATATGCCATAGCCATTGAGAAGAAACATTTTGAACACATAATACTTTCCAACCCTTGTAACTTGGTATAGTGGATCTAAAACCAGAAAAATTGGATTTGAATCATGACTTTGTCTCACTACCTGGTTGACTTTGAACATATAATTTCTCTCTCTGTGTTTCAATTTCCTTTGTCTCAATATACCATTCTATAAAATTTAATTTTAAATTTAAAATACAAAATTTGTATTACTTACCTCAAAGTGGTATTGTAAGGAAATCTTTAACTATCAAATTCTAAACTAATATACATGATTATTAATACACCTTCAGCAAATAGCTAGCTGTGACAGAGGACTCAATGACAGACTAGAAAGAGACCTAGAAAGAATATCAGGAGATTTAGCTTCTTATCCTGTCACTGGCTATCTCAATGGCCTTAAAATGATCATTTCATTGTCAGGTCTCAGTTTTCTCATCTCTCTGCGAAGGCATTAGATTAGATTTAAATAATCTATAGGATCTTTCTAGGATCAACATTCTTTGGTCTGCCCTCCAGAAATAGACCTTTGTTTACCTAGAAACAGCTAGGTTGCCCAGAGGATAGAACATTGGGAAGTCAGGAAGTCTTGAGTTTGAGTATGGTTTCAGATACTTAATAGCTGTATAACCTTGGATAATTTACTTGATTTATATTTTCCTCAGTTTCCTCAAGTGCAAACAAAGGTACTAATAGTACTTATCTTTTAGGGTTTTTGTGAGGGACAAATAAGAAAATATTTATAAAATGCTTAGCACAGCACAGTACTTGGCACATAATAAATGCTTAATAAATGCTTGTCTCCCACACTTCATTCCATCTCTCTTGACATTTTTTCAACTTAAATTCACTTCAGAGTCTCAGACCCAGATAACATCAGGTCCTTAGTTGACCTGAGAGTTTTATTGCGAAATATCTTAAAGAATCACTATTTCTAAAACACATTACAAATATATTAATGTATCTAAAAATTCTGTACTTTCAAACTTGTCTGTCAGCTAACTGACAGCTTGTGAAATGTAAGGCAAAGCAAGAGGCATGTTGAGAAATTGAAGCCCTCTCCCCAAAGGCAATAAAGGTCTCATAACAAAAAACACTCACAGTGACAGCGTAGAACTTGACATCTGGATTCTATGACAAGTGAAGATCCATTCCTTCCCTGATTAAGGGAGAAAAGGGTTACTTGGATTAAAATAAAATAATTAATCTCCTGTTCATATAGAAATAACTATGAATATTGATTAATTATTATTATTAATTGGTTTAGATGAAAACACTTTTCATTTACATCTAAGTATGCTTATACTAGGGACTTGCTCACTTATTTTATGTCCCCACTACTTTAAAGACATATTTTTAAAGTCCTTTTTTCTCAAGGCTACTTCTAGCCTCTTTTATCATATATCAGTTACCTGTCTTCTTCTGAGGAATACTATATCAGTTTCTATCGCCTTAGTTCTAGGCATGTACTTTTTTCTTTTCTCAACTAATCAATTAGTCAACAGGCATTGACAAACAACTCATATCATAAATCTCTCAAAGAATTCAGTACTTAGTTTAGTTTTCCTTTCAACACCAATCCCTATACTCATACTCTTGGATTTCAGTATTTATGTTGTTGCCCCTCAGATACCATTTTTTAAAATCAGTTCATCAGACTCCATAACTCCAATGTTCTATTTATTTCACCTCAGTCTTCTAATCTTCCATCTTTCACATTAACTCAGTTCTCTTAAAATGATTTTATTCCTTAATAAAGTCTCCATTCTTTTTACTCATCTGTTTCCCCAGTTTGCTACTTTACTTTTAGCCTTGTCTTCTTTCTTTTATAATTTTAACCTTATAGTTATAGATACAATTACAACCTGCCCTGCCCTTGACTCTCTTGCCTACTTGTCCTATTACAATTTTTGTCTTGCCAAACCAAAGCCCTTGGTTACTTCCACCAACAATCAACAACCAACAGCATGCTGCTGAATACTAATTGAAGAAAGTCATAAAATTCTGGATTGGATTCACAATAAATTTATATTATTGCCTTAACATTACCCTCACTTCTATACAGCAATTCTTTTATTTTACCCTAATTAATCCTTTCTTAAATCCCCTTCAGTGACTCTTCCAAACTTTTTTTCCATTCTTCAACTTCCTCACACCATCATTTTCTCTCTGTGCTATATCAAAGTACCTTGCTTTCTACTGCACTAATAAATCAGAGGCCTTGCACTTCCTGTCCTAATCTCTATTATATACCTAAATATCACCACCTTCATTTTCTGAGGAATAGGTGACATTTTCTTCTTATCAACCCCTCTACTTGTACCCTTGATACATCCTCTACTCTCCACTGAGAATCTGATAATTTTCTACCCTATACCTTTCATTTTAGTGTTTAATTGGGGATTTTAAATTTGCTCATTTTCTACTTGTTTTTTAGTTGCATGCCCAATTCATTGAATTGCTTTCTCTATTTTACAGATGCAACCATAAACCCCAGGTACTGCTTTGGCTGCATCCCCAAAATTTTTATATGTTGTCTCCTTGTAATTTTAAAAATCAAATTAATGATTGTTTCTATGATTTGATGACTCAGTCATTTTTTAGTATAAGGTTATTTAGTTTCCAATTTAGTCTTTTTACCATAGCTCATTGTTGAGTGTAATTTTAATAGTCTTAAGGTCTGAAAAGGATACATATAATATTTCTACTTTTCTGCATTTGAATATAAGACTTTCATGTTCTCTTATATGATTAATTTTTAGTAGGGTGTCATCTACTGTTGGGAAAAAAATATTCTTTTTTATTCCCATTCACTTTTCTCCAAAGGCCTATGAAACATAATTTTCCTAAAATTTTATTCACCTCCTTCTATTTTTCTTGTTTGTTTTTTTTAGGGGGGTTATCAAATTTTGACAGAGGAAAGTTAATGTTCCCTATTAATAAAGTTTAGTTTTCTATTTCCCCTTGTAACTAATATAACTTCTTTAGAAATTTGGATGCTATGCCATTTTGTGCATATATTTAATATTGATATTACTTCATTATTTATGGAATCTTTTAGCAAGACATAATTCCTTCCTTATCTCTTTTAATTAGATCCATTTTTTACTTTTGCTTTGTCTGAGATTATAATTGCTAGCCATAATTTTTTTTTGTTTTTTGTTTTTTGCTTTGTTTGTTTTTAACATTAGCTGAAGCATAATGGAATCTGCTCTAGCCTTATGTCTTTACCCTATGTGTGTCTCTCTGCTTTAAGTATCTCTTGTATACAGCATATTGTGGGATTCTTGTTTTTAATCTATTCTCTCCTCTCTCTTCCTTTTATGGGTGAATTCATCTCATTCATATTCACAGTTATAATTACCAACCACATGTTTCCCTCCAACTTATTTTTTCCTTGTCTTTCTCTTCCTCTTAGCCTTTCCCTGTTCACAAAGCCTGGATCTATTTTCTAGGTCAGTTATTTTCCCAATAAGATATTTCAGAATTTCTTTTTCTTTTTCCTCTTTTTTTGAATTTGTTTTACTGTTTTCTGCTCTCTTATGGAGTCATTAGCTTCCACTTGTCCAATTATAATTTTAAGGAGCCACTTTCTTGCTTGAACTTTTTTCCTTTTTATTAATCATTTAAATTATTCATTAAACATTTATTAAATTAGAAAACATTACCTTTAGAGACACAAACTAGGTAAATTGAATTGAAAATGGAAAGAATTAGGAAAAGTTATGTCTGTGAGACCCAGAGTATTTTAATCTTATTAGTACAGATGAGCTGGGAGAGAGTATGATAGTTCCAGCCTATACCTACATCATCATGCCATTATAGATTGGTGTGGAGAGACCATAAGGCCTCCACACAAGGTAAGTTGAGTTATATAAACACTCAGCTCACTGGTACCTTATACATTTTTTCTTCTGATATGGTACCAACTTGGCACATTTATGTTTCAAAAGTGTGCTGTGCTATTCCCTATTCTCTGAATGCTCCAACCAATATAAATTTTAATACTGATGAGTGATACTAGTTTTACAGGTAACCTATCTGCATCCTGGAGGAAAGATGAGCTCTCTTATAATCTTATCATTTGAGATGACCTGTAATATATTGTGAAAGGAAAACAGGATAAGTCTTCTTCCTACCATGAACTAGCTGAGGCCATAATAATCTCCTAGTGTTTTCAGTTTTCTTCTTTGTAAAATAAGCATTGTGGTGAAAATTTATTAGTAGAGATGCCAAAAAAGTAAAACAAATTCTCCAAACCAAAAAGAAATAGTTTTACTTTTTTTAAAAAGGGTAGGCATTTTTTAAAAGCCCATTGAGTATAATTCCAAACCATCTTCCAGAACGGTTGGATTAATTCACAAATCCACCAGCAGAGAATTAGTGTCCCAATTTTGTCACATCCCTTCCAACATTTATCACTTTTCTTTGCTGCTATATTGGACCATGTGCTAGGTTGAGATGGTACCTCAGTGTTGTTTTGATTTGTATTTCTCTAGTCAGAAGGGATTTAGAACACTTTTTTCATGTGATTATTGATAATTTTGATTTCTTCATCTGAAAAATTCCTATTCACATCCTTTGACCATTTGACTTAATGATTGAACTTTTCTACTTCCTTTTTTAGGTCTCTCATTTCCTTTTGAAAATTTTCTTCTACCTCTCATTGGTTTTGTTATCCTCTTTTGGAAGTCTCCCAGGAGTTCATTTTTGACTTGGGATCCTTTCTCATTTACCTTTGAGGTTTCACACATTTCCATTTTGGCATGTTGACCTCTTTTGAGTTTCATTTTGGTCTTCCCTAATGCTGAAATAGTTTTCCAAGGCCAAGCTTTTTCTTTGTCTTTCATTCATTTTTGAGGCTTTTTTTTCATAACTTAATATGTTGAAGCTCATCTTCACTCCTGGGTTAGAAGGAGTATATTTACTGTGTTTTCTCAGGTACCAACATTCCCTGGATTGTACTGGATTCTGCTCCTCAGCTGCCAGGTGTCTCAAGCACTGGGCTACTCCTCATGTTCCTTGGTTGTAGTCCCCCAGTAGTGTGAGTGGACCACAGTAAAATCAAAGTCATGGTCTGGTCAGAATCACTCCTCACACCAGGCCCCCCAAAACTCCTCCTTTCTAACCCCTCTCTGCTATATTTTGTAGAAACTGTAGGTTCTTCCAAGAAATTACTGATGCAGGAATTCGGTGAGAAGCTTGCTTAAATGGTTACATATTTTCCTGTGATTTAATATCCTATAGAAAACTCTAAGCTTCAGTGAGGTAAACTGTCATTGTACATTGTAAATCTTTACTAACCATTGTCCCTGTAAAAAGCTTACCTAACCCCTTAGCCTACATCACTTTCTCTATAAAATACTAGCCTCAATAAACCTTGCCTCTCATTGCTACCAACTTCAGTGGCCCTCCTGACTCGTGTCATCCTTCTCACCACATCTCATACTCCTCAACCCTTCAGGACCCCTGAATGTTTGTTAGTATCACCTGACACTTGGTATATGCTGGGTTGCTTGTCATACTGCCCATTCCACTGCTTTTTCCTCTTACCATAGCGGGATGGGATCTTCCTCATGTCCTTTGTTTTCTTTGACGAAAATTTTGTTTCATTCTGTTGTTAGTTCTGCTGCTCTAGAATTTGTTTTGAGGCAGTCATATTTGCAGACATTTAGAAGTGGATTTTGGTGAGCTCAGATCATTACTTACTCTGCTCTCTTCACTGTTAGAAGAGAAAGCCACCTTCAAATATACATTATCCACTGGGTTTCATTCTACAGTGTATAATACGTTGTTTTCTCCATCCTTAAAAAAAATCTCGATTTGACCACTGCTCTACATCTTATTTTCCTTTCATAGAAAAACTATAGGAATTCTCCTTTTTTAATCAACTCGAGTTTCTTTTTTTTTAAACATTATTTTATTTGGTCATTTTCATACATTGTTCATTGGAAACAGATCATTTTCTTTTCCTCCTCCCCAAACCCCAACCCCACCTCTTCCCTAGCCAACACGTGATTCGTCTGGGTATCACATGTGTCCTTGCTCTGAACCCATTTCCTTGTTGTTGGTATTTGCATTAGGGTGCTCATTTAGCATCTCTCCTTGATCATGTCCCCTCAACCTCTGTAGTCAAGCACTTGCTTTTCCTCCGTGTTTTTACTCCCTCAGTTTGTCCTCTACTTGAGGATAGTTTTTTTTTTTTTTCTCATAGATCTCTGCAGGTTGTTCAGGGACATTGTAAAGCCATTACTGGAGAAGTCCATTATGTTCTCTTGTACCACAATGTGTCAGTCTCTGTGTACAATGTTCTCCTGGTTCTGCTCCTCTCACTCTGCATCACTTCCTGGAGATTGTTCCAATCTCCATGGAATTCCTCCACTTTATTATTCCTTTGAGCACAATAGTATTCCATCACCAACATTTACCACAATTTGTTCAGACATTCCCCGATTGATGGGTATCCCCTCATTTTCCAATTTTTGGCTACCAAAAAGAGCACAGCTATGAATATTCTTGCACAAGTCTTTTTCCTTATTATCTCTTTGGGGTACAAACCCAGCAGTGTTATGGCTGGATCAAAGAGCAGACAGTCTTTTATCACCCTTTGGGCATAGTTCCAAATTGCCCTTCAGAATGGTTGGATCAGTTCACAACCCCACCAGCAGTGAATTAGTGTCCCTACTTTGCCGCATCCCCTCCAGCATTCATTCCTTTCCTTTGCTGTCATGTTAGCCAATCTGCTAGGTGTGAGGTGATGTCTCAGAGTTGTTTTAATTTGCATCTCTCTGATTATAAGAGATCTAGAAAACATTTTCATGTGCATATTAATAGTCTCAATTTCTTTAACTGAAAATTGCCTATTCATGTCCCTTGCCCATTTTTCAATTGGAGAATGGCTTGATTTTTTGTACAACTGGTTTAGTTCTTTATAGATTTGAGTAATTAGACCTTTGTCAGAGGTTTTTGTTATGAAGATTGTTTCCAAATTTGTTGCTTTCCTTCTAATTTTACTTACATTGGTTTTCTTTGTACAGAAACTTTTTAATTTGATGTAGTCAAAATTATTCATTTTGCATTTTGTGATTCTTTCTACATCTTGCTTGGTTTTAAAATCTTTCCCTTCCCAAAGTTCTGACATGTATACTATTCTGTGTTCACCTAATTTACTTATAGTTTCCTTCTTTATATTCAAGTCATTCGTCCATTCTGAGTTTATCTTGGTGTAGGGTGTGAGGTGTTGATCCAAACCTAATCTCTCCCACACTGTCTTCCAATTTTTCCAGCAGTTTTTATCAAATACTGGATTTTTGTCCCAAAAACTGGGGTCTTTGGGTTTGTCAAAGACTGTCTTCCTGAGGTCATTTACCCCAAGTCTATTCCACTGATCCTCCTTTCTGTCTCTTAGCCAGTACCAAATTGTTTTGATGACCTTTGCTTTGTAATATAGTTTGAGATCTGGGACTGCAAGTCCACCTTCCTTTGTATAATTTTTCATTATTTCCTTGCATATCCTTGATTCTTTATTCTTCCAAATGAACTTTGTTATGGTTTTCTCTAATTCAGTAAAATGGTTTTTTGGTAGTTCAATGGGTATGGCTCTAAATAGATAGATAAGTTTGGGTAGGATGGTCATTTTTATTATGTTAGCTCATCCCACCCATGAGCAGTCAATGTTTTTCCAATTGTTTAGCTCTAGTTTTAATTGTGTGGAGAGTGTTTTATAGTTGTGTTCATATAGTTCCTATGTTTGTCTCGGCAGATAGATTCCTAAGTATTTTATATTGTCTCGGGTGACTTTAAATGGAATTTCTCTTTCTAATTCTTCCTTCTGAACTGGGTTGGAGATATATAGAAATGATAATGACTTATGTGGGTTTATTTTGTATCCTGCAACTTTGCTAAAGTTGTTGATTATTTCGATTAGCTTTTTGGTTGATTCCCTGGGATTCTTTAAGTAAATCATCATATCATCCACAAAGAGTGACAGCTTGGTCTCCTCATTGCCAATTTTAATACCTTCAATTTCTTTTTCTTCTCTAATTGCTACTACTAGTGTTTCTAGTACAATATTAAATAATAAAAGTGATAATGGGCATCCTTGTTTGACTCCTGATCTTATTGGGAAGGCTTTGAGTTTTTCCCCATTGCAGATGATGTTTGCTGATGGTTTTAGATATACTGTTTATTCTTTTTAGGAAAGGCCCTTCTATTCCTATACTTTCTAGTGTTTTCAATAGGTATGGGTGTTGTATTTTGTCAAAGGCTTTTTCTGCATTTATTGAAATAATCATGTGATTTTTCTCCGTTTGCTTGTTTATATGGTCAGTTATGTGGATGGTTTTCCTAATATTGAACCATCCTTGCATTCCTGGAATGAATCCTACCTGATTGTAGTGGATAACCCTTGCGATGACTTGCTGGAGTCTTTTTGTTAGTATCCTATTTAAGATTTTTGCATCTATATTTATTAGGGAGATTGGCCTATAGTTTTCTTTCTCTCTTTTTAACCTGCCTGGCTTTGGGATCAGTACCATGTTAATGTCATAAAAAGAATTTGGTAGAACCCCTTCTTGGCTTATTCTGTCAAATAGTTTGTATAGTATTGGGGTTAGCTGTTCTTTGAATGTTTAATAGAATTTATTTGTGAATCCGTCTGGACCTGGGGATTTTTTCTTAGGGAGTTCTTTGATGGCTTGTTCAATTTCTTTTTCAGATATGGGGTTGTTTAGGTAATTTATTTCTTCTTCTTTTAGTCTAGGCAATTTATATTTTTGTAAGTATTCATCCATATCACTTAGATTGCCATATTTTTTGCCATATAAATGGGCATAGTATTTTTTAATGATTGCCTTGATTTCCTCTTCATTAGAGGTGAGGTCTCCCTTTTCATCTTGGATACTGTCAATTTGGTTTTTTCTTTCCTTTTTTTAATTAGACTGACTAGTACTTTGTCAATTTTATTTGTTTTTTCAAAGTACCAGCTTCTAGTCTTATTTATTAAATCAATAGCTCTTTGACTTTCAATTTTATTAATTTCTCCTTTGATTTTTAGGATCTCTAATTTAGTCTTCATCTGAGGATTTTCTATTTGTTCACTTTCTGGTTTTTTCAATTTGCATGCCCAATTCATTGACCTTTGCCCTTCTTAATTTGTTTATATATGAACTCAAGGATATAAATTTCCCCTGAGTACTGCTTTGGCTGCATCCCATAGGTTTTGAAAGGATGTCTCATCATTGTCATTTTCTTCAATGAAGTTATTAATTGTTTCTACAATTTGTTCTTTAACTAGCTGGTTTTGGAGAATCCTATTGTTTAATTTCCAATTAGTTTTTTATTTATCTATCCATGTACCCTTACTAATTATTATTTTTATTGCACTGTGGTCTGAGAAGGTTGCATTTATTATTTCTGCCCTTTTGCACTTGTTTGCAATGATTTTGTGCCCTAGTACATGGTCAATTTTTGTGAATGTACCATGTACTGCTGAAAAGAAGGTGTATTCCTTTTTGTCCCTATTTATTTTTCTCCATATGTCTACTAACTCTAATTTTTCTAAGATTTCATTTGCTTCTCTCACCTCTTTCTCATTTATTTTTTTATTTGATTTATCTAGTTCGGATAGGGGAAGGTTCAGATCTCCCACTAGTATAGTTTTTCTATCTATTTCATCCTTGAGCTCCTTTAGTTTCTCCTTTAAAAATTTGGATGCTCTGCTATTTGGTGCATACATATTAAGTACAGATATTTCTTCGTTATCTATACTGCCTTTTATCAGGATGTAATTACCTTCCCTATCTCTTTTAACTAGATTTATTTTTACTTTGGCTTTGTCCGATATCATGATTGCTACTCCTGCCTTCTTTTTATCATTTGATGCCCAGTAGATTTGGCTCCATCCTCTTACTTTCACCCTATGCTTATCTACCTTCCTCGTGTGTGTTTCTTGCAGACAGCATATGGTAGGGTTTTGGATTCTACTCCACTCTGCTATTTGCTTGCCTTTTATGGGTGAGTTCATTCCATTCACATTCAGAGTTGTGATTACTAGCTGTGTATTTCCCAGCATTTTGATTTCTACTCCTGGTCCTGCCTTTTCTTCTTTCAATATTTCCTTCTATACCAATGTTTGTTTATAGTCAGCCCCCCCTTTTCCCTCCCTTATTTTACTTCCCTTTCTACCCCCCTCCCTTCTTATTCCCTTCCTTATTTTCCCCTGTAGTTTTTTTTTAATTCCCCCACACACCCTCTCCCCCCTTGTACTGCTACCCTCCCCACCAGTCCGTTTTTTACCCTTCTACTCCCCTATAGGGAACAAATCTATTCTCTTCCCCAATGGATTGGGTTGTTCTTCCCTCTTTGGGTCAGTTTCAAAGTACGTAAGAGTTGAGTATTTCCTGTCTCCAACCTCTTTACCCTTCCAGTGTATCGATGTTTTCCCCCCTCCTGCCATGAGATTCTTTGTGACATATAAATTTACCCCCATTTGTTTCTTTTCCCATTTTTTAGTCATAACCCGTTTTCTTTTTTAGCTCTAGTCATGTATATATATATATATATATATATATATATACACATACACATGTATATGTATTTATGTATGCATACATATATATATACCTATTTATGTCTTGTCCTTTCATCCTATACAGTTTGTCACTGTTCCCTCTGAGTGTAATTCTTCTAGCTGCTCAGGTGATAGCAACAGTTTTTAAGTGTTACCAATGACCTCTTTTCTTATAGGGATACATATTTCAACTTATTGAGTCTCTTATAAAATTTTTGTTGTTGTTTTGTTTGTTTTTTCCCCCTCTTTTTTAATTACCTTTTGATGATTCTCTTGAGTTCTGTGGTTGGACATCAAATTTTCTATTCAGGTCTGGTCTTTTATTTATGAATGCTTGGAACTCTTCTGTTCTGTTGAATGACTATACTTTCCCCTATCAGAATATAGTCAGTTTTGATGGGTATTTTATTCTTGGTTGTAGACCTAGTTCCCTTGCTTTCAGGAATATAATATTCCATGCCTTTCGGTCCTTCAGTGTGGATGCAGCCAGATCCTGTGTTAACCTCACCGTGTTTCCATGGTATCTGAATGGCTTCTTCTTGGCAGCTTGTAATATCTTTTCTTTCATCTGATTGTTTTTGAATTTGGCTATAACATTTCTTGATGTTGTCAGTTGGGGATTAAAT
This sequence comes from Monodelphis domestica, assembly GCF_027887165.1. Lineage (NCBI taxonomy): Eukaryota > Metazoa > Chordata > Mammalia > Didelphimorphia > Didelphidae > Monodelphis > Monodelphis domestica. Next base: position 272,615,783 of record NC_077227.1, read on the forward strand.
ACAGGGGGTGATCTGTGGATTCTTTCAATCTCCACTTTCCCCTCTTGTTCTAGGATCTCGGGACAGTTTTCCTGGATAATTTCCTAAAGTATTATGTCCAGGCTTTTTCTTTTGGCGTGGTCGTCTGGTAGTCCAATTATTCTTAAACTGTCTCTTCTTGAACGATTTTCTAAATCATCTGTTTTGTGAATGAGATGCTTCACAATTTCCTCAATTTTTTCATTCTTTTTGTTTTGTTTTATAGTGACCTGCTGTCTTGCGAGGTCACTTGATTCTAGTTGTTGTATTCTGGTTCTTAAAGATTGGATTTCATCTCTGGCTTTTTGGTCATCTTTTTCCTTCTGGTCTGATTTTCTTTGAAGATCATCTTTCATCCTCTTTACCTCATCTTTCATCTCCTTTGCCTCATTTTCCAGCTGGTTGATTTTGGCTTTCAAGACACTGTTTTCTTGTTTTAGTTCAAGTGCCTCTGTTTCCAGATGACTTATCTTAATTTTTAAGTTCTTTTCCCAATTGTCTTTAGCCTCTCTAAGTTGTGTTTTGAGTTCTTCCACAGCCTTTATCCAATTGGCTAGGTTTTCTGGTTTATCGTTTGCTGATCTCTCCCCCCTGTTCCATGTGCTGAGTAGTAGCTGGCTTTTGTAGTTTCTTTCTTCTTTTTCTGTTGTTTGCTCAAATTCACCCCTTCTTTACTTCCCATATTTGTCTGTGCTCTTGTTCCTCTCATTTTTTTGTTTTTTGGCGACTTCTATCGGTCTCCCCTTTTGGAGCTTTAACAGAAGATCTCTTGGTGTAATCTCTGGGGGAGGGTTGTTGGGGGTTTGGGCTTCCCTGTCCTCTGGAGGCTTTTGATTGGCTTAAAGTCCAGCAGTCAATGAGGATGGGTGTGGAACCTGGGCTTCCCTGAGTTCTGGAGACTTTTGATGGGATTAGATTTAGCTGGTTCTTTCAGAAGACTCTGCTTTCTAAGGGGGGAAGGGTAGTGGCCTCCCTGGACTCTGAGGGCTCCTGATGGGATTAGGTTCAGCTTGTTTGTACTGAATGAGCCCTAAAGCAAAAATCCTCCTCCTCCACAATCTGTGTTGAATGCCCGGAGACTGGCTCAGGTTGCTTTCAAGGTGAGTCCTTCAAAATAGCCAGCCCTGAGGCCCTTTTGCTGACCCTGAAATTCCCGCTGCTGCCATGCGCTCATCTCTCTGGATTGGGGGGAATGGGTCCTGGGACTTTCCTTCTGCCTTCCCCCTAGATCCAAGTGATCTAGGGTTTTGGCTTTTGGGGGGCTGTACCTTTTGATCCAGGTCTGGGAGGAGGGTTCCCTGGGTCTGTCCTGTTGTTCAGCTTGAATTTCGGTGTTCTAGGAGCTCTCAGTTTGCAATCAGTAAGGAAGGGTTTCTGAGGTCTGAACTTTCCCAGCTTCTAAGCCGCCATCTTGACCAGAAGTCTCTCAAGTTTTTCATACAACAAACTCTTTTTTTTAAGCAGGAAGAGATAGGGTAAGGTTCAACAACCTCTGACATCTGCAGATGGACTATAAACAATACTGATTCTATTTGTTTAAGAGACATTGGATCACAAAAGGAATAGTGAGATGATGGTGTTTCTAGCACTGAAAGTTCTGAGAAAACAGAAATTTGCTCAGAGTGCTCCTCATCAGAGTGGAGAAGGCCATAGAAAACTCAAAATATCCAAGTTAAGTATGGGTTGCAGCTGTCATTCTCCCCCGATAAAGCACTGGGATGGATCCTGATATTGCACAGAAACTCAGTAAATTGTTTTTTAGAAGTCAGCAATATTCATTCAGGGTATATCATTTAGTGTGCTGAGTTTCTGAGAAGAAAATTGGTCATGGGAGATTTCCCATAATCTTACATGTATAAATAAAAGATGATTCTGTGGTCAGTGCTCAATAAACTTTATATCATTATCCATGCCTCAGCCCCTAATTGTGGATGTATCCAAAGGTCTATCCTACTTGTTTGTTTCTCCTCTCTCACACACAAAACCACCTTTTTAAATTACGTAAACAACTCTCATTGGGTAATATATTCTCTATGCAGATCACTTATTATGAGGATGTATCATATATATCTATGTATCCCTCTGTAGAGTTCCTTTTGGAATCTTGAGTTCCTTGTCACCAATTGTAGATTGAATTTTTCTAACTATATGCTATATAGGCATCTCAAAGCCAATATGTCTAGAATAGAACTTATTATGTCCCTCCAAAACTACCTCTTTCAAAATTCTCCATTTTTGTTGAAGTAAAGCCATCCTGGTCGTGCTGGTTCAGAAAATTGGATTCATCCTTAGTTTTTAATTTCCTTCATCCCTTTTAATCCAACAAAGTTTTATTAGTTTTCATCCCACAACACTGCTCAGACCTATTCAAATCTTTTCATTTGCCTACCTACCATTTCAGTTCAAGTCTCCATCATCTCCTTTTAGAGAAAAAAATTAATTCATAATTTTGTTTTCATATCCTTTCTTATTTCTGGATCTTCTTTCTCTATATAGTAATATATATCTTGTATATTATAATTATAAATATAATATCTTGTACAGAGAATAAAAAAGGAATATAAATAGTTCAGAAAAAACTACCAACATGTTAACTCTGTATAAAAGCACATGCAATCTTCTCCATGTATACACTCCCACCCTTGCAAAGAAAAAAGAGAAAGACATTTTCTCAAGCCTTCTCTGGGACCAAGCATGGTCATTATAATTATAAAGTGTTCTTTTCATTTACATTGCTAGGTCAATGTGAAAGCCTTTTCCTTAGTTTACTCTGTAGATCTTCCAATCTTCTCTGGATTTATTGTATCCATTATTTCTTAAGATGTAGTAATATTTTCATTACCAAAATCTCATTCCTTGACTGATGGGTATCTATTATTTTTTTTCCAAGTTTTTAGTTTTATAAAAAGTTGAATTTTTAATGAAATTTAATGACCTTAGTTTAAAATTTTGATATCCTTAGGACTATCAGCAGTGGAATGTTTTGTTCAGGTATTGATATATTATTTTAAAACCCTTAGCTTCCATCTTGGAGTCAATACTGTGTATTGGCTCCAAGGCAGAAGAGTAGTAAGGGCTAGGCAATGGGGGTTAAGTGACTTGCCCAGGGTCACACAGCTGGGAAGTGTCTGAGGTCATATTTGAACCTAGGACCTCCCATTTCTAGGCCTGACTCTCAATCCACTGAGCCACCCAGCTGTCCCTAGGTATTGATATTTTAATAACTTTTTGGAATAAATTTCTAATCTTCAAATTTTCCTCCTTTTCTACCTACAAACATGTCTGAGCTGTCCTCACTCTTAAAAACCTTCACCAGAACCTACCATTCCTTCTGTCTCTCGTCTCTTACTTGAAAAAGCACTTTGAATACCTTCACCTTCTCTCTTCCTCCACTGTTAAGGATGAAATATGATTTCTGATCTTATCACTCACCTGAAACTGCTCTTCTCAAACATACCAGTTGTCTCTTAATTACCAAGTACATTGACTTTTACTCAGTCTTCATTCTTTTTTATCTCAGTACCTTTTGTTATTGTTAATCGATGACTCAAATAAAATCCTTCTCTAGTTTTAGTGACATTTCTTTCTTTTGATTTTTCTCCTCTTATCTTTCTGAATGGTCTTTATCAGTTTCCTTTGATAGATTATCAACCCTGGCATGACTACTTATTGTTGTTGTGCTTAATCCCATGCCTCAGGAATTTATGTAGGCTTTTCAAGATCAATATATTCAAAACAGAACTGATTATTCCCACCCCCCCATCCAATTTTCTTCCACACCCTCAGGTTCAAAGCCTGTTGTGTTTTACTACAGATACTCACTCACCTCACATAACTAATCAGTTGATAATATTTGGTTTTTTCTCTTTCTACATAATTTCTATCCTCATAAAACTATCATGAAAGATCAAGACCTCAATTCTCTTTCATCTGGATTATAATAGTCTCCAATTCGGTCTCCCTGATCCAAGTCTCTAATCCAAACCATCCTTCAGCAATATGCTCTTGCAAAAAGCATATCACCCAACTGATTCAGTAATCTCTAGTCTCTCCCTGTTATTGTTGTTCAATAACTTCAGTTGTGGTTTTATTGGCAAGGATACTGGAGTGTGGTTTGCCATTTCATTCTCTAGTTAATTTTATAGATAAGGAAACTGAGACAAACAAGGTTAAGTGACCTGTCCAGGGCAACTCAGCTAATAAGTGTTAGAGTCCAGATTTGAATTCAGGTCATTCTGATTCCATTCCCAGCCCTCTATCCTCTGTACCACCTAGCTGGCCAGGAGTAGCAGTTCCCTACAATCTATTAATTCATGTATGAATTCCTAGTATTTGTCATTTAAAGATGTAGACAGTATTGCCCTTTTCTTCTTCTCCAGTGTTTTATTTTGTTTTCTTAATTTTGTTTCCTCAATGTTCTCTATAATTCTGCCATACTGCTCTATATTGACTTTTCCTGACATATAATGCTTCATCTCTTGTGTCCATGTCTTTGTACGGACTGTTCACTTGCTTGAAATACTCTAGCTATATCTTCTACAGGAGACTTTTTTCTGTTCCCCTCTACCATTTTTCTCATCAAAGTTATATTATATTTGATTTATTATTACAATTATTACTGTTACTAGGTAGCATTTATATAATGCTTTAAGACTTAAAATACTTTATATATGTGTGTGTGTGTGTTATCTCATTTTATACTGACAAAAAAAAAACCCTTGAAGGTAGGTGCTATTATTATTCCCATTTAGCAGAAGAGGAAACTAATACAGAAGTTAAGAGACTTGCCCAAAATTACACAGTTAGTAAATAAATGTTTGACACTGGATTTGAACTCAAATAGTCCTGACTCCAAATCCAATATTCTGTCCACTTTACTACCCCCCTCCTCTGTAAAGGTCATACATACACATACACACACACAAAGGCCTATTTTTTTGTTATTTTGCATTGCCTTTTTCTGCAAAGGTCAGTGCATTTTTTTTTCCTTTAAAAATCCATTCTGTTGGTTAAATGTGACCTTGTGGATGGAGCCAGCTTACTTCACTGTAAAGGGTACTGACTTTGGAGTTAGAGGACCTGAGTTCAGCTCTGCCATTTACTAAGCTGTATAACCTTGGTCAAGTAAATCCCTTAACCTTTTTGTAAAAATTACATATATATATATGCACATATATGTTTGTAGATACATTTTTCACATATATGTGGAAAGAGACTCTATTAGAATGTAAATTTCTTAAATGAATGATTATTTTGGTTTTTTTACATTTTTTTATTTCTTGGACTTTGGCATAGTGCCTAAAACATATTAATTGATTAATTAATGCATGTTAACTGATTCATTGACAATTGCAAATCATTTTCCCAGAGGATTAGACCAATTCCCAGCTCTACAGAGAGTAGGTTAGTGGTCTTCTTTTTCCATAATCCCTACAACAATGATTGTTTTCATTTCTTGTCATTTTTGCCAATTTACTGTGTATGAAATAAAATCTCAACCTTGTTTATTTGCATTTCTCTAATTTTTAGTGATTCAGAAGAGTCTTTCAAATGCATGGTTATAGTCTGAAATTCTTTTTAGAACTCTTTGTTCATGTGCTTTGATCATTATCTATTAGGAATAGCTCAAGATGTTATATATTAGTATAAATACTCTAAGAGTCTCTGATGTTTGCTTCTTATCAGAGATATTCACCATCTTTTGCCTGAACTACTGCAATTACCCCTAATTATTTTCCCTACCTTCCACTTTTCTCCTTAATCTATCCTGCCTTCAGATGTGAAAATAATAATCGTTAAAGCATAAGGCTGACCATATCATTGTCCTGCTCTAAAAGCTCTTATGACTCCCTTTTGTTTTAATGAGAAAATACAAACTCCTCTACTTGGCATTTAAAGTCTTTCCTAATTTGACTCCAGCCTATCCTTGTAGGCTTATTACACACTAGTCCACTTCACACATTCTACTTTCCAGTCAAATTAATCTAATTTGTTGTTCCTTACAAATAATAATATGCTTCAGGTCTTTCAGGTTCTTTACTATTTTGAGTATGTAACTATAACATCTAATTTATCCATCTGTTATTCTTCATTCTCATTATCTCAGGTCCTCTGTGTCTTTTTCATTACCTTTTGTTTTCAAGGCATTCATTGTTGGTAACATATTCCAACTAATTTCCTTGTACCTTTTCACTGCCCTTTGGATCACATCCAATTTTGACTTTTATGAAATATTATTCTATTATGCATTAGATGGAGTACACTGATGTTAAAATGATATGTTTTTAAGATAGGCGGAATAGTTTTGAATTATTGAAAGTATTATGTAAGTACTAAATGCAATCTAACCCTCTCTATGCTGCTATTAAACTCTGGGCCCAAATTGCTATCCATATGCAGTATTTCTCCAATATTGAGATATTAGTGAACTAATTCAATAGGCTGTTCTTCCAACTGAATCTCATAGGCATTTTGTACCTACTTTATTTCTCCTGTATGGACTTTTAGACTTATTTGTCACTGATCTCTTTTCCTAAAAACCTATACTACTCTGGGGCTTGGTGCAATCAGTACAATGCCCTCTGTAGGCAGACATCTAGAGAAACTCATCGTTTCCAGGGAATCTCTTTCCCATTCTACAATCCATGTAGGAATCCTCTGTGATAATTATGAACACCTTCGGTGAGCATATATTTTTCTGCTTCATATATTATTTCTTAATAGCAATGGCATTGTAGCAGAAAAGAAAAAAGTGATTTCTATAAATGAATGTATGAAGAGATGGTTATGATCTTAAAATATATATGGGAAACACTTTGTGGGAAGAGGGACTCTATTTTTACCTTTTGGTCTTTGGGGCAAATGTTTTTGTTTTGGGGGAAGGAATAGTGAAAGCAAGAAAAGGGAATCCAGTAAGATTATATATTTCTTAATCATGTGGCTGAAGATAATGTTCATTTTACTTACCATCTGAATAAACCAACTATCATTTTCATGAGGAATAACTTCAAAAGATAGATAGGTTATATTAGTAAAGATTCTAAAGGTATGGAAAATAAACTTAACTGACAATGATTATTATATGTACTTAATTGTCCACCAAATAAGCTCCAGATCTTACTATACAACTGTACCCCCAGGCCATCTTGCCATCCATTATAGGTATCTCCAAGCATGGGAACTTATACTCCACAATCTACTCTCCTATCTCTTGCTTTGGATGTAATATAAAAATCAGTACTATCATTGCTTCTGGAAATGGTGTTAATTGATTGCCTTATGAATCAACTCTCCAAACAAAGTTCTTTTTCCTGGCCAAGATCTCTCTAACTATGGTGTATTTTCCTAATTATTCATAAGCTTCTTGAGAGTAGGGACTATTTCACTTTTCTATTTTATATTCTCAGCACTTAGCATAGAGTCTGGCACACATAAGTCATTTTTTACATGTAGATATAGCTTTGGGTTGGCTAGGTCTATACATGAAAGAGCCAATAGTGTGATTTATTGGAGAAGGAAATGAAGCAAGCCTTTGTTCCCTGCACTTTGGAATAATCTGTATGCCATTTTCAACTCACTTATCTACATGAGAGAACATAAGAGGCTTAAAGTGCCAATGCTGAGATAGCCCAGATCTCTGGGTTTCTTGATAGCTATTGAGCAAATGTCTATTTACTGACTTAACAAATATCCTTTACAGATTAAAATTGGGAGGTATATGAAATACTTAATAAGAAGTAGGATTAGGTCTCTGACAGGGAGACTGAAACTCCATAGCAGGAAGAAGAGTCCAAAGAAAAGACTAATCTGAGAGCATTAATGAGCCAGAAGGACCTTGTTCTTGAATGGAAAATGTCTGATACCCAGCTCTGAAAATCTGCTGTTAGACTAGTGACTTTTAAGACTTTGAGGACACAGAGCGGGAGAATTTGAGGGAAGGCTTTTTGCTGGTCCTCATATGGAGGTTTATGTATTTTTTTTAAAATTAGAATAGTTTTCAAAAGATAGAAATGAGGAGGAAGTACATTCCTAATATAGAAGGAAGATGGTTTGAATGTCACAGAATGATCAATGATATGATGTTCCAGGAGGGTTTCCAACACAGAGAAAACTTATGTTTACATTGTATTAGTGATATTAATGGGAAATAAATTGGCTTGGGAAATAGATACCTTTCTCCTACTTCTTCCTTATCCCCAACAAAACAAAATAATACAAATAATACAGAAACTTTGTTTAGTTCCTTGCATTAGACATTTTGAGGATGAATTGATTTTGCCTTATAAAAGTAGTGAAAGGGAATGTTTCTGTTAGGCATAACAAAATATTTCTTTGACTTGTTAAACCTTTGATGGTTTTGTGAATACTTTCTCCAAGTTATTAGGTTATATAATACAGGTCTAAAGTTCTCACATAACAATTCTTATGTACTCTTAGAGATGACCATTAAATGAGGGCCTCAAGCACATAATTTATTTCTTCCCTCCCCCCCCAAGAAAGAAAGGACAGGAATTAAGAAGTGACATTTTGTGTTTCCATGAACCTTTGCTTCCTCAAACCTTTCATAGACTAAATTTAATAAATTCATTAACTAGAGGAGAGCACAAATGATATATTTTGAAAAACCTTAAGAGATATTTTTGCCTATTATATTCTTTTCTCCTAATCTTTATTCCCCTATTTTTCTCTGTCTTTATACACTGCAGAATCCTATTATTTCAGCAGCCCTAACAAACTAAAGCTTAGGCTCATTAAGCAGCAACACTAGGAAAGGGCCCATAGTGTGCTCTTTTAGTTTATAAGGAAGTGAATGAGAGTGCTAAAAAAGGCATGTTTAGACATGGAAAGCCTGTTGGGAACAAGATTTTCTCTAAATTCAGTTCTCCATGTTATGACTCTTGTCTTATCCCCACCCTGAATTTCCTGGTTCTTTACCTGGAATGTCTTTTCAGCCCCTACATGATTTCTCTCTCTCCTCTCTCTCTCTCTCTCTCTCTCTCTCTCTCTCTCTCTCTCTCTCTCTCTCTCTCTCTCTCTCTCTGTCTCTATCTATCTCTATCTCTATCTCTATCTCTATCTCTATCTCTATCTCTGTCTCTCTCTTGCTCTCCCTCTTTGTCTCTCTCTTGCTCTCCCTCTCTGTCTCTCTCTTGCTCTCCCTCTCTGTCTCTCTCTTGCACTCCCTCTCTGTCTCTCTCTTGCTCTCCCTCTTTGTCTCTCTCTTGCTCTCCCTCTCTGTCTCTCTCTTGCTTTCCCTCTCTGTCTCTCTCTTGCTCTCCCTCTCTGTCTCTCTCTGTTTCTGTCTTTCTCTTTCTCTCCCAATCCTACCCTCCAATTTGGCTCTCCAAGGATCCAAACTGTTCCCAGCTAGCTTCTACTTCCCACTCTATTATGAAAACTCTCTGTTCATATGCAAACTACTGGATCAGACCCTGGTGCTCCAAATTTTTGTTAGATGGTTTTAGGATATGTATTCCAATTGATGTATTATGCTTCATGGTATAATATATTCCTTAAAAGAAACATATTACAAAAATATTTATTACTGTACATCTTAGAGGAAAAGCACATACAATCTTCTAATATACTCCTCAGAGGAAAGGTGTTATAAAAGTACAAAATAACAATAGCTAAGATTATCTGTCTAATGACAATTGGAGATAAATCATGTTCACCAAAAACATTATTTTTACATTGGTGGACTAATCACAAATTTAATCTAAATTCCAAACAGAAGACCCACTTTCACACACATTCAATAAAATGCACTTTTTATTTCGTATCAATGAAAAAATAACAACATTTAAATAAAGTGTGAAAAAAAAGCAAAGTTGATCCTCCCTGATGATTACAGTTTATTGTGCTAAAACCCAGAATCCTTTTGGGTTAGGAATTTCTTACTGCTAATAATTTTTTTGGAGTAATTCTTTTTTTTTTCTTGCTTACAAATGGTAGTTAAAATGATCATTGCATCAAACTTCCTGGAAATGACCATGTATGGATCATATATTTTCCCTTATAAATAAACTACAATCACACTAAGTTAAAATGTCACACATTCCTTAAGCAACCTGTGACAGGTTTAAGTACATATAAAAATTTTTATACCACATCAAGATAGCATTTTTAGTAGAAAAATAGCCTGCTAATCACTAATCAATATCATGTCACAGTCTTTTGAACAAACAGACACATACTGCTAGCATAGCAGTCATAAAAATATCTTCCTTGGGAGTTTCACATTCTTCCATTGGTCAGCATATAAGAAAATTACATCCGTGAAAATAACCTCTCAGAGGCAGGGACACCTATAATAATATCCTTAAATTTCCACTAAGTAGTAGCAATCACAAACATTTCCAGAATTTGTAAAAGGCTACAACATCGCATTAATGCTACACTCAGGTATTTGCATTAAAATATACAAAAGGTAGTAACTTGTAAAAACTAAAAGCATAATATCAAAGTCCTCAAAAATGGCATTTCAAGACTCATCAAAAATGCCTGGTCCTTCACTACAATAGCTGAGAATCAAGTGTTAAGGCCATCACTGCCAATTCAATAAATTACATCATAATTTAAAGGATAGAAAGGTTTCCAAATGGTGGTATCTTTCAGATATCAAGGAAGTGAAATTTGCTTGCAGATTCTTACTTCTTTGCATAGAATGAATATTCTGTCTTACTCAAATCTATGCAGGCACCTGAAGGTTAACTTAGACTTGTTTAAAGATTCTGATGCTACCAGTCCCAAGGAAATTGGATCCCCCATTACTGTACTCCTTCTGTAAGGGAACTAAGATTCAGAAAAGACATATAAGAGCATTCCTTAATATTGCCAGATATGGAATATGCTTGATAAAACCAACTTTAAATTTGTATATAACTGGATTATAAAATATTTTATACCAATTTCCCTATTCATTAGATTCCCATTCATTGGATCTTCCACTCCAGTGTATTAATATCTGGCCTTCAAATTTCTTTGTCTAGACCAATCAAATCTTCTCTGGTAATGAACTCCAAATAATGACTTTTTATAGACTTTTTATAGGATTTTGCATAGATGATATCACTACTTCCTGCTCACCTGTGCAATTATGAATGCTCTAATTTGATTAACAATAGTATGAGGACAGCTAGGTAGCCCAGTGGATAGAGCATCAGGCCTGGAGTGGGGAGGACTGGGCTTCAGACACTTCCTAGTTGTGTGACCCTGGGCAAATCATTTAACCCTGATTGCCTAACCCTTGCCACTCTTCTGTCTCAGAAGACAAAAGGTAAAGATTTCAAAAAATAAAAATAGTATGATTGGGAAACTCTCAGAAATGGGAATTAAAACATGAGACTTTAAGCAGATCTGATCTAAAGAAAAAACCACAATTTTATGACATTAGAAATTTTATGTGAAAGAAAAATCCCAAGTAAATAAATTAGTTTATCATGGATTCAGCACAAAATAGAGATAAAAATTTGGCAATTTTCCAACTTCTTATTATAATTGAGCAATTATATGCTTCAATAGTTAGAAGTAATCAGTCTTGATTATTCAGGTCCCAGGTTGGGGTTTAGGGCCTGGATGATGTGGTTTGTTTGGCCACCTACACATTAATTAAATACACTTAACTTAATTAGGTAAGTGGTCAATTTCTCCTTCACTTTATGTTGTAGCACTGTAGTCTGAAGGAGCAGAGGACACTGTTGGATCCATGGTTGTAAATTTTAGCCATGTCTATGTTAGGAGTTAACACTGAAGTTCTATGACCTCATTCACACTTTCGCATATAATATCAGAACATGAAAGTGAGCATTTAGATCCCAACTCTAGAGCTGGATGGAACAGAAAGTATCATTTAATTCAACTGGCTCTTTTTATGGTAAGGAAACAAGTGTGCCAGAAAGGTTCATTGAATTCCTAATGCAGTAGATGTCAGAGGTGATATTCAAACTTACATACTGTGACTACTTTATGATAATGCCTTGTAAAATTGGAAGTGCAAGAAAACAGAATATTTATGGGAGTTCCCTTTGTCCCTCCCCCCCCCTTTGTTTTTCTTTTTAAAGAATGATGACTGAATTTGTATTATGTTATCTAGTGGACTGAATTGGTCACAAATTAGATTAAGTCAAAGATGTCAGATAGCTACATTGAAATTCTTAGTGATCCTAGGCAACACACATACATAAACACAAATACATATTTTCAAAATCTTAAAAGAGGAAAAAGAAATTCATTGTTTCTGAAAATAATTTCTTTTAGTTTGGAGAAAATATTAATTCACTATTTTGGAAATCAGAAATGAGATTTGTCATTCTAAATTGAGTTATTTCAATCACTGTGCAAGTTTTGTAATTGTTTGGCAAAGAAACTGATATCATTGGCACCAATAAAAAAAAAAAGGCATGAATTATCTGCTTAAAATTCAAGTGATACTCAGATTAACCAATAGTTCAATCTTAGATAAATAAATGAATCTTTATGGTATCTCCTCCAAATGATTTTTCTTTGGCTTCCACTATCTACCAAAAATATCTTCTCTAATGCTCAACATTTACTTGGCAAATTTTTTTCGGTAACCTGACCTAATTAAACCTTTCAATTTCAGGTTTTTAACTCTAAATTCTTAGTGGCCTTGGGGTACTACATGATCCTTAAAATCCCCCGATACACTCTAGAAACCAAGAAGAGAATATGAGAATAGGAATCCAGACATTAACACAAACTTTTCCTAAATTCTTGGTTTTTTATGTTGGGCTTAACAGGTATTTTTTTTTAAGTGTTTCAATAGCAATGACAGCAATATTGTGGCTATCACAGGGATATAAACTTAGTTCCTCATTAGGAGTTCCTTACATCAAAAAAATAATAGATAAAGGTATGTTTCCTTCCTCTTTAAAAAATTTCATCCATAAATCTTTATGCATAAAAATACTTCTCTTCCAAAAGTTGGATATGGTGAAATGGATTCCTTCAATTAGACAGAAACTATTCTTTATAATAACTATCAACATTAAAGAGTAACTATACTTTCTAGCATTAGTCAATCCCTATAAGTACATTTGTTGTTTTTCTCATGCTAATACAACCATTTTTGGCCAAGAAAATAAATACTAGTCATGAAATCAGGATAACTAAAGATCAAATTCCACCCCTGTCACATGTATGACCCTAGGGAAATCAATTATTCTCAAAGGGGTGCAGGCAACTCTCTGGTTAAGTGGAAGAAGACCAAGCTACAGACTTTATCTGCATTTTTAAAAAGGGAATTCCCTACACAGATAAAATTAAAGGGCAAGGTTAAAAAAGATCAGATGTTTATAATTTTCCCAAAGGTGAGAAAGGACAGACAAGAGAATAAGAAAATTTGATATCAGCATCATTAGGGCAATGAGGTTGCACAGTGGATAGAGCGCCAAACCTGGAATAAGAAAGACTCATTTTCAGAGTTGGCCTTGGGTACTTCCTATATGTGTGACCCTGGAGAAGTCATTTAACCTTTTTTGCCTTTGTTTCTTCTCCTGTGAAAGGAACTAGAAAAGGAAATGGCAAGCCTCTCTAGAATCTTTACCCAGAAAACCACAAATAAGGTCATGAATTGTGACAAATGACTATATCACAACAATTGGACACATAAAAGGATACTTTATTTCCTCTGCTATTAGCTAAAATGTTAATTACTATGTGTAGAATATTTTACTGATGAAATGTATTAATAATAATTAATACTATATTATGACAAATTAATTCACTCAAACTAATTATCACCACATTAATTGTGTTGTTAAAAGATTCCTAGATTTTTAGTATTTCTCATCTCCAAATCCTTTATAATCCTGAGTTGATAATTTTTCACAATTCTTTGTTATATATGTGTATATATATATATATATATATATATATTTGTATGTGTACACAAAAACATTTATATAAAGGTAAACTGATTACTAAATTAAGCTTGAGGCTGTAATCAATAACTGAGATGGAATAAAAATTGATATGTTCTAAATTTCAGTACTAATCATATTGGTTATCACAGTGCTCTGCTTGTAGGTGCTTAATAGACATAGATTGATTGATTGATTGATTGATTGATTTGTTATTGTGCAAAATAATTTTGATTATTTAAATCTTTGAGAAGTTTAAAGAAAATAAGGCAAACCAAAATTTCAGTGAAATTAATAAGTACTTAAATTTTAAAAAGGAAAGTTCATTTATCCTTAAATACAAACTAATTTCATGCATCTATTAAAATTATATCCTTAATTTCATTATGATATGCAGATGGGTTACCTAAGGTTATATCAATGCAGCATAAGCTATGTCCCTCTCTACCAAGTTAGAAATAAGTCCAACATAGGACAAATAATGGGTGGTAAATCCATTATTTGGTCACCAGACTAAGTTTAGAAAGATTCATCACCAGAAATTTTGCCACACAGTAAAGATTAATTTAATAAAGGTAACTCACAAAAATCACCTACTAAGGTACTGAAGTGTTGCATCCTTCATTAATAGATTCCAATCTATCATGGATGCTTGAAATATAACTAATGCTTTTTCCCAAATTTCAGATTTCCCTAAAGGGAATCAATCACAAAGGCCAATTCATTCCCCATAACTTCAGCTCAATAAGAATTGAGGAAGGAGGGTATAGAGGAGATGGGAGATATTTTTAATATACATTTGTGGAAAAAAATGTAATGAAATTTTGTAACCTATAAATTGTGAGGAAATTGATAAAATAAGCATTTATTATAATAGATGATTCAAGAAGGAATATTTTGTAAATAAAAGATCTTCAAAGGAAAAGAATATAAGAATGGGTTAAAACTCAGTTGGATAGAAGGATGACTATTTGTAGAGGAATACCTATTTACAATACAAAGAAGGACTGGTAGAACATTTCATTTTGAGTGTCTCTTTTCAGAAGAAACAGGAATAGAATGCCTGAACATGTGTTTCTTTTTGTGTGGGTGGTCCTACAGCATCATTATTAAAAATTGAAGCTGCCTTGCATTTTAATGAGTTAATTTTGGGGAACATCTCACTTAAGGGATATTTTTAAGAAGTAGGCTGAATAAGGGTGGATGAAGACAAGGTTAGAGATAAACTTATGCAATCAAATTATACTGTACTTTAACATTTGTTTTGGAAGTCCTGTGATTTTTTGGGGCAGCCTAAAACATAGGAAGAAATTAATTCATAAAGAGACTACTGGAAACTTTCAATTAAATGTAGAATTATTCTTTGAAAAATACTTGTCCAGAAGAAGAATGCATGTCCTGTGTTCAATTTTTGTTTCATTTTAATGCTTCCCTTCTCTGAAGGCCAATGGTAAGTCCTCACTTTAGCTGATTTTTTTTTACACTTCCCCCAAAATGCACAAACTAGTTTGAGTGTTGTAGAGTTATTGGACTCTTCCCTCTCTCTTTGAAAGTCTAACTCCCTCTTCTATGATGCCGGGTTATATGGTTAGGTGTATACCAAAGACTACAGCTGTGTATACAAGGACCTCTTTTTGTTGTTCTTGATGTCCAGAAATAGATGGGTTTCTATCAATTTAGACACAGGATCTATTCATGCAAAATGGGTTCAAGTAGCCTTGCACGGCTGACTACATGATGACAAAATTTTGGCTTTAGTTCAGTTCTGAGACCATATATTGTATTCCTCTTGGTTTATATTCAATGATGTTAAGGGAAAAAAACTTGCTCTTATGTGAAATTGATCTGAATTATTTCTTGGAAATTAAATGAAAGCTCCTACATATTATCATAGGAAAAATGTTCTTGTTACCTTTACTAGATAGAAGCATTTAAGCAGTATTATACTTGTACTAATGGCCAATCCAGAGACTTTGCACTTAGGTATTTAAATGATAAGATGCAATTGCTTATGGCAATGATGTGACATAAGATAAATATATAAATATTAGTAGTTCAGAAATAATTTTAATGATTTTATGGTAGATTAAAGAGATACTATCAAGGACTTCATCTTCATTCTCTTTTAAAATATAGTGATATCAACTCTGGGGGTTTCTATCAAATTAAAAATAAATCAGACGTAACTGATCCATTCATTCATTCATTCTACTTTGAAAGATACTAAATTCATATAATTTTAAAAATCGAACTAGCCATTCTAATGTATATAAACTTTCCTCATTGCTTTCATCTACTGTGCTTTGTTTTTTTTATTTAAGCAAAAAATGAGGGTCAAGTTTAGTAACTGTAGCTTGATAGTGTCCCTCTTCTAAGACACTGGACTTGTTCTATTAATTAGAAAACAAAACACTAGGCTAGTTTTTA
Source organism: Monodelphis domestica (assembly GCF_027887165.1). Taxonomy (NCBI): domain Eukaryota; kingdom Metazoa; phylum Chordata; class Mammalia; order Didelphimorphia; family Didelphidae; genus Monodelphis; species Monodelphis domestica. Next base: position 272,632,111 of record NC_077227.1, read on the forward strand.
ACACAAATATTGCACATTATTCAAGTGAATTCCATTTAAAATACCAAACATTTAAATGTGTTACATGAGTTGTTTTAATAATCATATTTTCCCTAGATTACCCACCTTTTGCTCAGTGTTAGCTTAAAGTTTTTCCTAATTACACATATATACATATGCCTTTGAGTCTGTGAATACATTAAGCTAAAAAATGAGTAATTTTTCAATGATGAATTAATAGGCTCATTTTCTTTTTTAATGAAATCACTATGTTGTAACTACTTTGGGTCTCTAATTCTCTTTAGTTCATTTAACAAAAATATAGCGACAAATTCAGTGGTTTGAAGATGAGTCTTTTTTTAGAAAGTATTTTATTGTAGAGATAAATGCATAGACAAATCTGTATATTTTTTAAGATTTCAGAATCATTTTAGTATAGAAACACCTGAAGAAACTACCTGCTCAGTCCATAGTAATCACTCAAGGAAGGTTGAAATACAAACTCATTGTGAGTATATAAAGTAAAAAAAAAATTATAAATATATACCTGTGGTACAGTAGATTAACTTCCCTGAACACACACAAAAAGTTAGCAAGCATATACCATTGAATAATTTCATTATATTGAGCAAACAAAAAAAACAATATTCATTTTCTTTCTTAAAGAACCACCATACCTTTCTTTCCCTCAGCTTTAATATGCACAGTATTTCCAAATACCCAAATAATTTTTATGCTTTATGAAACTCGTCACTTGCCAAATTCTATTCATCGTTTCATTCTGACATGAGATCTGAGGGAAATTAATAAAAATTAAATTAAATTTCTCCATTTACTCATAACAAATATTACTCATTATGCATTCACCCAAAATGAAATAAAATGTTTGGATAGATGCCATGTTCTGGGATCATCTACTTCACAAATAAAATGTTATGAAAATTTCATTTGACAATTGTTTCTTTGAGTTTATGCAGAAAGCAAGTGTCTCTGATCTTACAAGATATATGCAAAGCCCTTTATTTTCTCATGTAAGTGAGGAAATTGTACTAGTTGAGCTCGGAAAAAAACCCAAAATATTCATAGATGCATTCCTCAGATGCCATGATTCAAGGAGAAAGAGGGCATCATCTTCATTTAAGTTTTCATTGATGGGCAACTTGAATCTTAAAGATATAAAATAACATCCAAAGTGATATTTGTCAATTTGTGGCAAAATATGGATGGTTATTATTCCACTGTCTTTCCCAACTTCTTTCCTGGAGGGGAAATATTCTCCCTAATCACAAAAAAAGTGCCCAGAAACAACCAAGAAAGTATATCCAAAAGATACTAACCTTATTATCTTTTTTTTAAAATATACATGCATGATACAGAAAATTTAGACAAATGTTCTCATTTCCTACATGAAATTTTAGACAAGAGAATTAGAACAAATATATCAGAAATACAAGCCAGATGATTCCATTAGCCTGAGACAACATCATTTCACAAAGACCAGCTACTGTACTTGGCAAAAGCATTGTGCTCAGGACTGAAAAAGTTCTTAAGAGAATTCGCTTTAAAAAAAATTAAGAATCAAATGGCCTAAATACCATAAGTGAGTCAATTATTCCTTGACTTTAAGTTAAGCATTTGGACTTACTGTATTTGACTCTATAGCTCCCCAGGGGAGAATTAATTTATAAAATGATACCCAACTTGGCAAAGTTAATATCTCTCCTAAATTACTGTATTCTCAAGGAGCAATTTAATCTCTTCTTGCAGAATTTGAGCAAGAAAACTTACAAAACTATGAAATTTCTAATTTTTTTGCCCTCATCTCCACAAACATGACAGATATATATAAACACACACATATACACGTTTGAACAATAGGCTTTGATTATATCTATGCAGGCTTCTCCTTAAGAATGACCTTGTAAGATGGAATTAATGTGTTGATGTAGCTTTTAAATTTCTTGCATTTTTTAAAGAATTCCTGTACTTTTAAATTCCTCTATATGTTTTTCTCCCATCTTTTTATTATAATGTAGCTCTGGCCTTATTGCTTATTCTCTCTGGATTCCCCATTAGACCACATTTTAGCAACATATCCTGGTGCAAACAGAGGAACCTTACTTATTTGTGATACTTAGTTCATATTTCCATTTTTAAAAAATCTCTATTATATTTTATCTAATCATCCAAGTTATAATAGTTGATAATATTATACATAGAAAAAATATTTAAGATGTATAAGTTGCTTTGGAAAAGTTTGAATTTTCAAGACATATATTGACTCATATTAGTGTGTTGGTCAGAAAGATATACATAAATATATGTATATATAATGTATATCTTTAAAAAAAAACAGTTTTCTGTATGCACCAAGAGCAATTGTAAAATAAAACATGCAGTCATTTGGTCCCCCCAAAAGAGAGGTTACCACTCATGTGCTGATTGAGACAACACAGAAAATGTTTCTATAATTATTGCACTTATTAAAGCAAGTGTTCACCCTTAAATATGTTTGTATTAGATCAGTAGACAGGAATTGTCCTTCCTGGAAACCTAGAGGAAAACTATATATACAATGTTCAATGAACACATGCGGTCAGCACCATGACCAGGCCATGCAGACAAAAAAAGGAGATGACTGGGACAAAAACACCAAGGCGTTCACTGAAAAGCAATTGATGCTACCTTTTTTCTGCTTGAGAACTCATACTACTCTGGTACCATGATTTTCCTTCTATTCGAGGACAGAGAATGGTGTCTGATGCTCTGTTTCATGATTATAATCAACTACCTGAACCTGGTAATAACTTGGAAAGCTGAATATTTTCATGGACTTCCATTTGAGCCAGTATATGGAGTAAAAATGGAACTGGAAGGAACAAATTGGTGGGCTCAGATCATATTTTCTACCTGTTTCCCCTTTAAAAACCTCAACTGTGTCCCATACATAGTTAAATACACACACACACACACACACACACACACACACACACACACACACAGGCCATGAGAGAATTATAGATCCATGAAATGTTAGCACATGAAGGAACCTTAGAGACCATCCACTGCCATCTTCCTTTTGCCAATGATGGGGCAGAGGATGAGAGAAGTGGCTAAGTGAGAGGGGCACTAGCCAAACCGTACGAGCAAAGAAATCTCTATTTGGCAAAGGCTGATTGATGAACTGAGTTATAATCAACTCTTTCTATCATGCCTGGAGTAGAGCAGATATCATCATTTATGATCTCGTCTAAAGGCTCCCATTTATTATTAATGGAAGTTGTGTGTATAAAGAAAGGGAAATATTACCTACAGCCTCAAACTTACATCCTCGGTGAGGCTCTTGGGAGAGATAGGCACATATTGAAGATATATAAGGAGTGGGGAGGTTCATTGAGGTTCAATGCCAATTTTATTTGTAGATTTCCTTGCTTCATAGAAGACACCTAACAAGGGTAAACCAAATTAAGTACTGGTCTCTAGAACATGAAGCTAAGAGGTAGAGAAAAATGTATAAAATATTAATCTACGATCCCAAACCCTTCATGTTATTAGGCTAGGGGATATGATTTTATTTTATTTTATTATTGACTTGGGTGTAAAGTTAGATTTTACAGTACTGCTTTATAGTTCTCAAGTCAGACCATGATTTTATTTGACTGAATATTTTGCTTATAGATATTAATAGATTTGGTTGGATTGGAGGAGAGAAAAGGTAAAGAATGATCATTAAAATTTAAGTATTGCCATAGTAGACAGAAACATCTTCTTTGGTTCCACTGTCATCTTTTCTGTGCTATAACATGTATGTAGAATACACATGCCTATATATGTATGTATGTATATTCTTCAGAGGTATATCTATATATACATACATATATACATGGATATGTATTTAGCAGTATCACACATTTCAAATGCATACCACATACACAAATGAATAGAGTATATTCTCCCCTTGACACACAGCTGACTCCCACTAGTATCACTTGTAAAAGTCATGCATACACCAAAAGGAAAATATACACCTCAGAGCTATTTAAATACATAATGTTTACCTATTGAAAAAGAAATTTGTGGATTTTTTTCATCTTTGTAGTGGATATGGATTTTGGTATGGATTTTAATTATAAATATACATTTCATTAGTGACTGGCTTTAAGCAGCTCCTTGTATATTTTTTAAAAGTTTTAATAGGCACTTTCTAAGAAGAGGATTTATGACAAAAACAAAAGAATTAAAAGTTTACACCTTTCCACAGAGTGTCTTTTTGAGCCATAGGGGTCTATTTTGTCAACACTGCAGTCATCTAGTGGCAGAACCAAATTTGTATACAAAGAAAAATCTTTAGAAAATTTTGACTGGGAAAAAAAAAGTCTTCATAAAAGCAGTCCTCTGGTTTGAGTCACATTTCATTTTTAAGCATCTACTTTGAGATAGGTTACTTCTTATTTCTTTTCAAGACAGTTACCCATAGACATTTTCCAAACTAATAAGACTTTCCACCAAAAGTCCCATACTAAATTCTACCCTTTGTGAATTACAAGTATACTTTTTAAAGTACAACCAATAATTTACAATCATTCTGAAATGCAAACTTTTTTCTCATTCACTGCCATCATGTTCAGGTTTTAGAAAACCACATTTAGAACAATTAGTATCCTTAGAAAATCAGATTACCTAAAACAAATGGTGATAAACCTTTAAATAGTCTAGTATTTCTATAATGGCCTACACTAGTCATAGTTCAACATTCCTGGTGTTGGTAAAAGTCAGTTTAAGAAAAGATAACAGTTTTCTTAAAAAAGAGAGTGCTAGGGTTCTCGTCTGAGATTGTCTGTGATTCATACCTAAATGTTACATGGGAAAAAAAGGAGAAGAATAGCTGAAAGAAAATGTATTCCACACAGAAAGCCCCTAGCGATCCATTCCCCTTACTCCCTACACTTGACATAGAGCTCTCAAGAGGCCCTTCAAAATGGAATAAAGGACTAGCCTAGTGGTGAATAGAAACCTAATCCAAAGTACATAGAAAATACTCCATGAAGAGAGATCATAAAATGAGATTAACAGTTTGAAAAAGTTAACTTCCTCATTGGCATTATCTATAATTCAAACTAAAAAAAAACAAACAAACAAAAAACAGAAGGAATGAGAGCTCAACCCACCCCAGCCTGAGATCAAAATGCTCACGTGAATCCTAGCAGGTTGGACCCTGAATTTTTTTTTAAATAGTACATTGCCTTTGTTAAACAAACAAAATCATCCTTTTTTATTATATAATAGATTATAAATAATTGTAAAGTGTGCATGCAGTCAACTGCATATTATACAAGCAAGATCTAGGTTATCAATAGTCATCTTCTTTGGCAGGCCAGAATCCAGCTGGACATGCAATATTTACATATCAAAATCCTTGTTTTGTTCAAGTCATAGTGAAAGCAAGTGAAAATATATGTATATACTATATATACACACATGTATATAGCTGTATATACTGTTTCCATATATTAACAAATATATATGTATATATAATATTAAAAGTGGATTTCATCTTTTTCAGATTCGGGTGACTCCGGCCTCGAAACACTAAAAATATCCTGACATGGTATTTGGGAAGGTGCCTGCGGTGGCACTTGGGATTTGGGCGAGGAGGTCTGGGGTATGTTCTTTTCAGAGAGTAGTTTCAAAATTTCTGCCACCTGCTTTTCCAGGGCAGTCATTCTGCAGCTTAGCAGGTGAATGTCATCTTTGAGTTCATGTTTGACTTCCTGCAGTGTGGTCTGTAAGGCCTGCTCGGGAATGGGATAAAAGGGATGTTTTGCATCAGCCTGAATAGGGCTGTGCTCCAGTGGACTCCGAGTCTCACCAGCTTTGTCTAAACGGAGATCACTTTTTGTGATTCCACTGTCACAAGAATCTGTTTTCCTTAAAGGATTTTTCGTCACACTGGTCTCTGAGTCACTGCCTTTGGGGTCATCTGACAATAAACCCATTGACTCAGCCTTCGTGACGTTATTCCAGTCTTCTTTTTTCTCCTCGTGGCCACCCATATTATTCTTGAGGCGTAACCAGCCTTTTCCATTTCCATTCTTCATTCTCATGGGGCTGTTGACTTTGAGACACTTTGGGTCAGCACTGCCATTTGGCTTGAGTTCCATGGCATCTCGGTTATTCTGTTTGAGGGACTCACTGGTTTTCACGTAGGCCAGAGAAGTCTGGATTGGGGTGATCTGAGAAACGGTGACTACGCTGGTGCCAGTGATGGAAGCCCCATTTTGTAAGGAGCGGCTCTCCACCTGAAGTTGGTTCCTTTCGGGATCGCTCTGGGTTGATCCTTGATTTCTTAGTTCCTTCTGCTGCTTGAACTTTTGGAAAAGCTTCCGGACAGGGTGGTCCACTGGGATGCTGAGGGTGACCTCGTTTTTCTGCCGAAGACGCTCCTCCTCTTCCTTTTTCACGTCGCTGATTTTACGGAAAATAATCTGTCAGTAAAAGAGAGAATCCACAATGTGATTTTAAGAATTAAGCCGATGTAAAACCCAGTAATCATTTTCATGTTATTAGACATTACAAGGAAAGGAAGTAACCACAGCACATAAGGATAGCATTCAGAAAGAGAGAAAAACCAGTCAATCTGCAGAATATAATTGAACAGAAAATGAAAGATAATTCAAACCCTGAAATTGGAGAAAAAGTGTCTATGTTCAACTCCTTTATGCTTCAAAATGGAAAGGTATTCACAATAGAATAGATTCACTATACTTACCTTGCTTTCTACTTTATATTCACATTTAATAGAAAAATACAGACTTTAAATCTGCTTGAAAACATACTATTGCATTTTAGCTAATGCAAGAAGGCATCTTGGACATGAATGAAGCATCAGGGTCCTAAAACCTCTCATTGCCAAGGTTTTGGAGACTCTGGAACACATGCACAACTCATAAGTTAAAGAAAAGCTCAAAAGTTGTTGTTAAAGATGGTATAGGTTTTTGGCCTCATGAAAGAAAATGATCAAAGGGCAGCATGGGTTTTGGGGGTGAAGTCCTGAACTCAGACTCAGGAAGAACTAGGTTTTTGCACCCAAACTTCAGCAGTTTTTACTCGATAACTAACTTCTTTGAGCATCTGTTTTCCCATATGTAAAATGGCTTATACATACCCGGAGATAATGTGGCTACGTATATAAATTGTTCAGCCTTTTTTCGGTTATGTTTGACACTCGGTGACCCTATTTGGGGTTTTCTTGGTAAAGATAATGCAAGGAACTGAAACAACCAGGGTTATGTGAGTTACCCAGAGTCACACTGCTAATGTCTGAATTTAGATTGGAACTTGAGCATGGGAAGATGAGACTTCCTGACCATGGGTCTAGCACTTTCACCAATACACCTAGTGGCCCAATGCATCTAACCAATTTATAAACAAGAGGCATTATATCAAAGTCACATCTATTTTTATTACTTAACCTTTCATTGTTCTCTGAGTGCTTCATTATGTTTTATGTTCAATATCTCTAAGAACAGCATAATATACAAGCTCTTTCCCAAGGTAACAAAGCATACACACACAAAACCACTTACTAAACTGCCAGAGCTACACAACCCTCACACATCTCTTGATTCACTTGCTTACATTCATAACTCCATCACAGTTGGTCCCATCTACATGAGCCTCCAAACTTTTTCTCTCATCAAAATGTTATATACTACTTTCAAGCACCCTGTTAGTGAAAGAGAGACTAGTGCCCTTGTTAGCATTATTTATACCTTCTGCATTTCTAGATTATCTCTCAAAAAACAAAACAAAACAAAACCAAAAAAACCTAAATAAGTCACTTTAATAGAATAAAATAGAAAACATCATAATGCAGAAGTTCTTTAATTTTTTTATTTTTGTGATGGACCCATTTAACAGAACTGCTAGGATCTTTCATAGAATAATGTTTTTAATGCATAGGATTAGAAAGGAAACAAATTATATTTAAATACAGCAATAAAAAGAGAAAAAACAATTGGGCATGCAACTAAAAAAACTTGAAAAAGAACCATTTAAAAATCCTCAATTAAAGACTAAATTGGAAAATCCTAAAAATCAAAGGAGAAATTAATAAAATTGGAAGTTAAAAAAACTATTTTTAACTAATAAATAATACTGGAGCTGTTTCTATGAAAATAAAATAAAATAGAGTATTGGTTAATTTGACTAAAGAAAAAAGGATGAGAATCAAATGACCATTTCAAAAATGAATGGGTGGTTTTAAGATGAAGAAATCAAAGCTATCAATAATCATATTAAAAATGTTCTAAATATCTCCTGATTAGAAAATGCAAATTAGGACAATGCTGAGGTACCATCTCATACCTATCAGATTAGCCAATATGATGGTAAAGGAAAATGATAAATGATGGAGGGGATGTAGCAAAATTGGGACACTAAGGCATTATTGGTGGAGTTGTGAACTGATCCAACCATTCTTGATGGCAATTTCGAATTGTGCCCAAAAGGTAATAAAATAATGCATGCCCTTTGATCCAGTAATACCTACCACTAATGGTTCTGTATCCCAAAGAGATTTTTAAAAATGGGAAAGGACCAATTTGTATAAAAATGTTTATAGTTATTCTTTATATGGTGGCAAAGCATTGGAAACTAAAGGGATATTCTTCAATTGGGGAAAGGCTGAACAAAGTGTGGTATATGTTGGTGATGGAATACTACTGTACAAAAACGAACAGGATAATTTCAGAAAGAAATGGAAAGATGTGCATGAACTGATGCAGAGTGAAATAAATAGAACCAGGAAAACATTCTACACAGTAACTGAAATAATATGGAACAATCGATTGTGATAGACTTTGCTACAAACAGTAATACACTGAGCTGGGACAATTCCAAGGACTTATGTAAAAGAATGCTATCCACCTCAAGAGGAAGAACTATTGGAGTAGAAATGCAGATGAAAAAATATAACTTATAACTTGCTTATTTGGATGTTTATTTGGGGGTTTGGTTTTATAAGATTATTTGCTTATAACATGAATAATATGGAAATATGTTTTGTGTGATAATACAAGTATAATCCAGATTGAATTACTTGTCAGCTCTGGGAAGAGGGAAGGAAGAAGAGAGGGAGGTAGTATGAGCCATATAACTTTGGAAAACTTATGTGGAAATTTGCTATTAAAATATTTTTTAAAATACAGTAATAATTTTAAAAATAATATAACGTACTTTCAGGTTAAAATTAATTTTCCAATGTTTTTAGATTCTAGGTTTGAATTAATAGAAACACATTAACTAGTCTATGACTGAATTTGGATAGTAATAATGCTTAGAAATTAGATCTTCCTTAGCAAGAATAATGCATGCTTGAGTAACTAGTACAGATGACAACCACTGATCTCTTAGCCCAGTTCACCTGAGGATGTGTGATAAGCATAAGAAGCACATGTCTAATAAGCAGCTTACAGGGTATAGTTAAGAGAAAATAAGATGTGTTTTGTGGGATAACTGGGTTTATCTGTAACTATACTGAGACCTTTTTTATTCCCTTTCCTAAATCAGCTACCTATAAAAGTTGGAGGGGTGGCTAGGTTGCATAGTGGCTGGAGTGTGGAACCTGGCATCAGGATGACTTCAATTGCAGGGGTTCAAATCATTCCTCAGACACTTACTAGCTGTGTGATCCTCAGCAAGTGGCTTAACCATTGTCCATCTAAGTTTCCTCAATTGGAAAATGAGCTAGAGAAGGAAATGATAGACTTCTCTAGTATAGTGGTAGTCTCTCAGTAAACCGAGGATGACGATTGTCTTTGTGCGTTTTCATCTATGGTGTATAGATGAGTGTGCACAAAGATACTTGTGCATGAAGGAGATTTAAGTGGAAAAGTCGATGCCCAGAGACAGTCCCACTCTCTCGGTGTTGGAAACCTGGGTCCAGTGGCACGAAAAGTCGTTACACCTGGAGACTTCCTCAGCTGCATTGGATGGCCGTGTTGTCCTTTGTGCTCCATCATGCCCTAAGCACTCCACAGTGCTTTGCTGCGTTGCCATCTCAGCCGTTGAACCTTCTTGTTGGTTTCTTCTGTCTGTTCAGCTGAAGCAGTCTTCACATGCTGGGTGAGCCTGGCTCACTAGGGATCGATGACCCGATGGCTACCCTCACAAGGTTTAGCTGGCCTGTCAGAGCCGTTGCCCGGGGTGTGGCTGCTGCCACATGCTAGCAGCTACTGGGAGCCACAAGTGAGAGCTGGGTGTCAGGTGGGGGTCAGAGGCTGGAGAGCTGCCCTAGGAGGGCACGACAAGCCCTCCATACCAGAGATACTACCCCTTCCTGAACACCCCATACACCCCAGACTTCTCTGGTATCTTTGTTAAGACACCAAATGGGGACATAAACAGTTGAATGTGATTGAAAAATGCCTGAACAACAACATAAAAATTGAGCACAGCACCCTGAAAAGTGGCACTGTCTTTATAATTGTCTACAAGCTGTATACACAAAAATAGATGAGGCTATTTTCCAACCTTGGTTCTGAAACCAGTTTGTTTTCCCAGGAATGCATCTGACAACACCAGGAACAGACACCAACAGGCTTCTATGAGAACAGAGCAGCAATTCCATACAGGGCAGTTCTGGACTGAATGGTGTCTGTCCTTCAGAGCATAACTCAATTCTGGTACTTATTGAACCTTTTTCAGTGTCTTAATTAGCTAGAATAACTAGAGAGAGTGACAATAATAGGGAGAATGGGAAGGAATAGTAATTATTCTTAGAGAACTCTGTCATTTGAATATCTCTATATATGCATGTATACAAGTATATATTAATATAAATATATCACTATATTTTTAAGATCTATTTTTCACTCTTTTTATATCTCTGAATAGATTGGGGGTTTTTTTGGTCAGCTCTATGCTGACCATTCTGGAATAATGTTTGGTAATACATAAACATGCATGTGGAAGAGAAATTGGACATATGTTATAGTTGTAGGGGATGGAACTAGGACCAGAAGGTTATAGGCAATTAAATTTCAGAAGAAATGTTTCAACATAAACAAAATCAGTGGTTTAAGTAAATAGAGCTGTGGGCAGTAGTTACATGTGATCCCTGATGGAAAAAATTAGGAAGAGAAAATATTATAGAAATAATTTTCATTTTTTCAAAGATTCAGTTGTCTGTGCACTTGAATTAATTAGGATCTTTCAAAAAATTTCTTTTGTATGAAAAATGAGAAACATTATTTAGCATAATTTGTAATAAGTACAAGTCCTCATTCTTTGAAGTACACCAAGTTTACTAATCTTTTTGGAATCATTTCTTTTTTTGTAGCCTGTCTCATTATTTCTTGGAGACTGGGCATCTTCCAGCATTTATAAAACTTAGTCAATATGATTGTGGCAACCAAACAATGATTATGGACATTACTAAGCAGAGGGAAGTTAGAGAGGCTTCTATCCTCACTTCCAACTATATAAGTATATATTTTCTAAATTGAGATAGATGGGCAAAACATAGCTTGTCAAGTGATAATGATAAGGTATTTAAAAATATTCTCTATATTCAATAGCTATCTTTATAGGGAGGCATATTTTTTTTCCTTTCAAGTGACACATTAAAATGAGTCTTTTAAAGAAATAATATTAATCTCAAAATCTGACATCAAAGCTCTTACCATTTAATTAGAAGCCTTTCAACAGACTGACATATCTCTCAGGCTTTCTAAGTAAACAGTATTTGTTCTAACCCTTCAGAATGTTAATACCTTGTGACAGCTCAGTTACAAACACAGAAACACTTTTTTTTTTGGTGGGGGATGGAGTGAAACAGAAGAAAGGTATGTTCAGGAACATCATTGGAAAATATACAGATTCTGTTGAAACAAGGCAATAGCAGGTTAAAGCTTAGAGAATTATCTAATCAGAGAAATTGAACTAATTTGGAATGGCATTCATTTTAACCTAATTTCTGACAGACATTTGGCCTCATGCAAAAATAGCCCATGATCATGTTTATATCAAGAAGTGGTATTTACATTAGGATCAAATAATTTAATAATATTTCATATTTATATACAATAGTTATATTTACATATATTTTAAATAATCAAGACATAGAAAGATAGGTATCTTTGTAATATAGAGGTAGTATCTATTTATGGAAAATGGCAGCCATCATAATAAGTCTAAATATAATATACAATAATCTGAATTTACAAAACAGGCAAATTACAGTGTGATGGTTTATATTCCATAATGGGTTCTTATTTTGCAAAGGAATTCACTGAATAGTCCTTTTAAATATGATGTGCTGCTAGAAAAATTAAAATAAGATATGACTTCTAGAATTTCAATTAGCACATAACTTTTCAGGAACACATATAATTTATAAAGGTAAACACACTTGTAATGAATGACATTCATGTTCGGTTGAGAAGAAATGATTGAAAAAGTTTCCTCAATTTGTGCAATGATGACTGTTATCACCTTGCCATCTACTAATTTAAATTAATAAAATATGAAGGCTACAAAGTTTCAATGACACAGAAGAAGTATGGCCTTTATGTATTGCTTTATTTTTAACTCCTAAAAGGAATTAATATTTTTTTTCTTTTTACTTTGGACCTCTGCTACTAGAGAATTACGTTTTATAAATATTCTATGCTCATCAATGTTGTCATCAGGTCCTCTGAGTTTAAATTCTACTTCTGATACTTACTAACCAAGGATCTACAGGAAAGTCACTTAAAATTGTTCATTCTCAGTTCCTCATTTTGAAAATAAGGTTAATTACTTAAAAGCATCTATAAAATTGGATTGTTGTTAGGGTCAACTTAAATTATGTAAATTTATTTGTAAAAGTTGAACATATTACATAAATGTAAGACATTTCATCATTATCACATTATTCCCCTAAACTATCTCAGTCCTATGTAATGACAAAACAAAACTATAAATGTCCACAATTATCCATTTGTCATAGGCAACTAAAATAAATACTTGGGTAAATAGATGAATTGGTTCTTTTTTTTAAATAAGGGCATCTCTCCTGAACCCTAGGTTGAATTTTGAGCCTCTTTATGTCACAAAGACTCTAATTACATCTCTAAGATAAGAGGGGAAAGCAGGAATAGTTTCTTCTTAAGGTTTCCTCTGCAGTATTAGCATGAGAATTAAAATAATTTTTATGATGTTCTAGTAAAGTAACAGAAAAATATGCAAAAAATCAGAAATAGAGGATTACATATGAATCTGTGAATCTAATAATATAACTTGATATATATACATATGTATAAAGACATACATACATAAATACATATGTATGTATATATATTATGTATGTATATGTGTGTTTGAGAGAGATATATTAATATTGTTGTCTGCTTGTCTCATGTTGTCATTTGACTTTTTGTTCTGTGTATTTTAAAATGGTTCATATAGGATAAATTATTTGTTTTTGCCTTTTAAAAATATTTTATGTTCCTAATCCCATGTGATAACAATTTTCTACATATATTTTTCTGATATTAGAAGATCCAAATTGTCTACATCCCCCCTACCCTTCTCCCTCTCAGAAATGGTAAGCAATTTAACCTGGGCTATACATGTATTATCATGCAAAACAATTCCATATTGGTCATTTACAGAGAATACTCATATTTTAAAAACAATAACAACCACCAAATAAACTAATGTGAAAATAATATGCTTTGATCTGCATTAAAACTCCAACAGTTCTTTCTCTGGAGGTGGATAGCATTCTTTGTCATAAATCCTTCCAAATTGTTCTGGATTATTGTATTGTTGAGAAAAGCTAAGTCTTTCAAAATTTATCATTGGACAATATCGATGTAACTGTATGCAATATTCTCCTGGTTCTCCTTATGTCACTCTGTATCAGTTCATGTAAGTCTTTCCAGCTTTTTTCTGAAATCATCCTGTTAACTGTTTTTTGTTGTTGTTTGTTTGTTTGTTGTTAAACCCTTACCTTCCCTCTTGGAGTGGCTCCAAGGCAGAAGAGTAGTAAGGGCTAGGCAATGGGGGTCAAGTGACTTGCCCAGGGTCACACAGCTGGGAAGTGTCTGAGGCCAGATTTGAACCTAGGACCTCCCATCTCTAGGCCTGGCTATCAATCCACTGAGCCACTCAGCTGCCCCCTCACTTTTTTTAATAGCACAATAATATTCCATCACCATCATATACCACAATTTATTCAGCTATTTCCCAATAGATGAACATCCCCTCAATTTCTAATTCTTTGTCACGACATAAATACACCAAAAAAACTACTATAAATATCTTTGTACCAGCAGGTCTTTCCCCTTTTTATAATCTCTTTGGAATTCATACCAAGAAGTGCTATTACTGGATCAAAGTATATGCATAATTTTATAGTCCTTTGGGCATTGCTTCAAATGTTCCTTCAGAGTAGTTGGATTAGTTCATACCACCACCAACAATGCATTAATGTATCGATTTTGCCACACACCCTCTAACATTTATAACTTTTACTGTCATATTGGTCAATATCATAGATGTGAGGTGGTACCTCAGAGTTGTTTTAATTTGCATTTCTCTAATCCATAGTGATTTAGAACATTTTTTCACATTATTAGTGATAGCTTTTATTTCTTCATCTGAAAACTTCTTGTTCATGTTCTTTGACTATTTGCCAAATGGGGAATGTCTTTTATTCTTACAAATTTGATGTAGTTCTCTAAATATTTGAGAAGTGAGACCTTTATCAGAGAAATTTTCTAAAAAAAATTCTACCAGTTTGTTGTTTCCCCTCTAATCTTGGTTATATGGTTTTGTTTATTTAAAAATCATTTTAATTTAGCATAATCAAAATTATTCAAAGATTTACTTTGTAACAAGTAAAAAGAATCTAGGAAGATTATTTGTATTTTGTTCTTATGCCTGAAAATACCTCATTTTGTACTTTCAGTCCATCATGCCTCCAGCAAGAGGTAGGAAGTTGAAGCATGGTTCATCCTGAGACTTCTGCTATTATTTTTATTGATCATTTGTGAATAGTGAATCAAACTGTCTTTGTCTATCAATAAACAACTTTTAAGTGAATCAATCAAAAACTTAGGTACCCCTACTTAGTACCTTATTGGTCACTGAGTATGAGAGTTTGCAAGTCACTTGCTAGAGTGGGTGACAACTCCGGAGGCCAATGGCCACCCCTTTGGGCTGTGCTAGGCAAATTTAAAGACTGGGATTTGTTTCCATAAAGTGGGGGAGCAAAAGGAAGTGACATTGAGAAAACAGTTTTAAAAAGGCTAGCTCCAGGATTCAGGGACACTTTCTGTGTTGGTGAGCCAGACTAGAGGAGGAGACTTTCCCTGGATCCTGCAGTCAGCTTGCAGTGATGAGTGTACTGATTTCTTCCTTGGTTCTTCAGTGAGGGGACCCTCTTTGACAATTGGCACTTTGGTGGGACACTCCCTTCAGCATGAGTGCTGGTGAAATTCTTGGAGTTCTTAGCCTCATGTGCACTAACGGTTCTCAGCCAATTCTTCAGCATCTCCTCGATCTTCAGGTTTCATCTTCCTAATTAGGATTTTGGATTCTAGTGAGATTCATTTTAGGATTCACATTTTAGGTCTGAAGACTTTAGGATTAAATTTAGGATATTTTGTAGCAAGGCATTACTTTCTGTCTCTTTATCTACATTTTTTTCACTTTCACTCTTTCAACTTCTTTGTAAATAAAGCTGCTAAAAGTCATTTTGACTTAAGCAGTAATATTTTTAAATGGGGATCATAATACTAATTTAGAATTCTCATATTAGCAAAAAAAAAAACCCTAAATTTAAATTCTTACACATTGCAATGATAAGCATTCTTATATTTATCAAAGTTTTTTTTCACAAATCTTGTGCTCACTTTTGAACAATTCTCCTAATTCTGCCTAAATCATTCTTCATCATTTCATAAAAGACTTTTTAGGTTTCTCTAAATCTAATCCTTTTTTCAACTCTCATAGAGCAGTAAAATTACATTATATGCATATATGCTAATTTAGTTAGCCATTCTCTAACTGATCACCACCTACTTTTTTCTAGTTCATTGTTACAATAAAAGGGATTGCAGTTTTTTTGGGGGGTATATTGCTCCTTTCCTTTTGTCTTTGATTTCTTTGGGATATAGTCCTAGAAGTGGTTTGAAGGGTGAAAGGATATATATAATTTAGTGACTTTTTGGGTATGGTTACAAATTGCTTTCCAGAATGGTTGGGAAAAAATAAAATCTCCACTAACCATTATCATTCAGGTTTTATTGTGACCCCTACTATTTAGGAGAAATTTAAAACTCTTCTTTGATTTTTAGAATTTCTATTTTGATGTCTCAATGATGTTTAATTACTGTTTCTCCAGTTCTTTTTGCTATTATCATTATAACGTTGTATGTCCAGTTCATTGATGTGTTCATTCTTTCTTTAACTGATAAACACGTTGAAAGATAAACAATTTCCTCTAAAATTGTTATGACTATACTTCAAAATTTTAATATATTGCCTCATTTTTTAACATTTATTTTGTGAAATTATTTTTCTATGACTTGTCCTTTGATGAATGAGTTCTTTAGGAGTGGGTTATTTAATCTCCATTTAAGTTTGAATATTTTCTTCAAAAGATGTTTATTGATTATAATTTAATTATGTTGTAGTTAGTATGAGAACTATTTAATTTTTTTTTTATTTTCTGCATTCATTTATGAAATGTTTGTGTCCTAGGCCATGGCCAATTTTTGTAGAGATACTGAGATTTATGTATATTTGTATATTCCTTTCCAATCTCATTCAGTAATCATATTTCTTAAGTTTTCTAAAATGATATTCATCAGTAAGTGTTATACTATACTTGTTTTTTTTTCCTTTTTTTCTTCCTGCTCTCTCATTATAAAGAACAAGGAGGTGAAAAAAGAAAACTAATCAATATTTATAATCTATAATTGAAAACATCTGTTTTTCTAACTCTTCTTTCTTCCCTATTTCCAGAGTATTATCTGTTTTTTCCACTTTTCTTTTTTAATCTCCTATTTATAATCAACCCTCAGAAACTGACATTTGTTTTGCATGTGACTACCCTTCCCCTTCATTCTTTGTACCTTCTTATGCCACTTCTCTCCTTGTTGTCTCAACATGTTTCTTTGCTAAGCTGAATAAATTTCTACACCAAATCTTTTGTGTATTTATGTGCATATGCGTACACATAAGTCTATGTTTTCCAACTTGCTTTAAATGGTTCAGAAAGAGTAAGGCCAAAAGATACCTGCTTTCCCTAAATCTCTCTGTAGGTCTCTATCCTTCTTTCAATCAGTTAAGCAAAAGAGTAGGGTTTTCTCCCTTCTCCCTCTTGCCTTTTATTAGCATACTCCTTTTTCCCTTCCTTTTCTTTCATTTTCTAAAGCCAACATAGCAGAAGAAAATTCAGACGTGGCTCTCTCTTCTCTCTCTCTCTCTCTCTCTCTCTCTCTCTCTCTCTCTCTCTCTCTCTCTCTCTCTCTCTCTCTCTCTCTCTCTCTCTCTCTCTCTCCCATTTTTTGTTTTTATTTTTTAAGACATCTACAAGTTACAAAAGGTGAAAATCTATGTGTGGTTCCCAAAAGAAAAGCTCATGTGCATGAACAAAAAGAAAGGGATGACCTTCAGGACTCTACTGAACAGCTTTTATCTCAGCAACAAGAGCCCAGTGCCACCTGTACTTGACTGCTCACCATGTACTTGAGGATTGGGGACGGGTTTTGTCTTGTGCTCAGCAGGTTACTCAATTCCTGTTGCCCATCTTCATTCAGTATTAAGAGGAGAAAAAAGGGATCAGGCTGTGATCTCTTCTCTTGCTGGGCATTCAGTTGATGGTGTGTTTAACCATCAGCACCATTTCCTGGCAGCAAGGAAGCACACTTAAGCTTTCCTCTCCTGTGCTTCATTACACTCTGCAGTGCCCACATTAAGAGATTTAATTTATTTAAACAATAAAAGCTTCTTATACTTAACAGGGAAAGTACCAACTAAGCTTTCTATTTCAGAAGTAGGACATTCGATGATCAAAATGATATCAGAAATTAAGGAATGTGTGCACCCTGAATTCTGGTGAAAAGAAGGAAAAAAAAAACATTTGTTTAATGATGAGGATTTAGAGTTAAATGTTTTATAGAAAGACACAGTTTTCGAACAAAAGCTTATCTCTCTCCAGATGTGTTCATCTAAGGATTTTTTTTTTTTGGTCCAAAAATCATCAGGGTTGGTTACTCTTAGTATGGAAATTCCCTCTTTCTCTATAGATTGCCAATTCATCTGTAATATATAGCCTTAGAAAGCTTCCTGGGAATGTAAGAGGGGTAAGAAGGTGGAAAGCAAAGCATCTACTATGTGCCAAGTACCTTGCTAAGTTCTTTACAAATATTATCTCATTGGTCAACCAACCAAGCAGTTGTGACTTACCTGAAAGTCATGGCATATGATTTGTTAGAGGTAGAACTTGAACCTAGATTCTCCTGATGTTAAGGTTGGTCTTCTATCCATTAACATAGACTCCTTTTCTTTAATATTGGAAAGATTTTTGTATTTTATGTCAGTGGACTTGGGTTTAAATTCTCTCTGCCATTCACTACCTAAGCGATGTTGGATTATATAAATTATATAATTATAAAAAATTAACAGTTTAGACTACATCAGTGACAGCATACTCAAATAGGAATGGGACCAATAATCCATACATAAGCATCCCTGTGACTTAGTTTTAAAATGTAATATTATCTATGTTATCATATTTTATTTCTTTGGTTAAATATTTCCTAATTACATTTTGATTTCTTTGGGGCAGCACATTGGAGTGTTTGTGTTGACTTAGCTAAATGTTTGACATTTTGATTAAATGACCTCAAAGGACCTTTCTAACTAATGACCTTGGGATCTAGGGCACTGGTGCCAAATTTAATACAAAAAGATTCTTTTGGCCACATATTTAGTTAGAAAGCCACAAATTAAAATTATCTATATTGTATTTTTATTTTGCTAAATATTTCCCAAGTATGATTTCATCTTGCTCATATGTCACTCAGGAGTTCTTTAATCTATGAGTTTGTTATCTTTGATCTAGAGAATACTACTGTTTAATCATTTAAGAGTAACTAAGTGGTGCAATGGACAGAATGCCAGGTCTGCAGTCAGGAAAATTTTTCTTCTTGTGTTCAAATCCAATCTCAGATACGCACTAGCTATATGATCTTGGCAACTCATTTAGCCCTATTTGCCTCAGTTTTCTCATCTGGAAGGAAATGACAAATCACTCCAGTACCTTTGCCAAAAAAAACACAACTAGAGTCAGATATGACTGAAAAAATTATGTCTTTAATTGTCTGATAAAAAGGTCAAATTTATTCTGTCTCCCTCCTCAAGTCAATGATTCTAAGTCATCTTACTCTCTTGAATTCATCTTGTATAATTCTCCTTTGTATCTACTTTCACTGTCTCAGTTGCTTCTTCTCCCATCATCCTCCTAATTCCAGTATAATGCAGTCTATAAATATATATTGAATACCCAAGATGAGTAAGGTACAGTTAATATGTCCTAGCGAAGAGAGATATGTTGCTTTTCCTGATGCCCTTCTTGACATAGGTTATATTAGATATTGTGGAAGTTATTATTCTCATAATCTGGATTTATAAAGGAATGTTGGAAGTTGTATATAAAGGATTTTTATCTTCAATACTATATATTTCTTCATTCTCCTCATCTTAATTCTGGGGCTCAAGAAGACAATATTTTTTAAAACTGTCATCTATAATACTATATCATTAATTTGTTGAGGATGAACACTAAATCTTATATACTGTTTATTACCAACAGTGTTTCCCAGTTGGAATTTAACAAATCTTTGCTACATAATTGTGACAATGTGATGTTGTAGAAATAATGCTGGGTTTAGAATTAGAAGACCTGAGTTTGAAGCCTTATTCTATCATGTAATATTTGTGTGACATTGGGCAAGCCACTTAATTGCCCTGTGGCTCTATTTCCACATTTGTAAAATGATAGAATTATACTAGATAATAGATTAAGTAGGAAAATAAGGCTTATGGTTAGCCTCACCATCTTCAGTCTGGGAGAAATGTGGAAACTCAATATTAAAATTATAAAAAAAAATAAACACTCAACATAAAAGCCAGTCTTAAATTACACATGTACATTTTTGTGTCTGTATTTATATTTCAAGCATTTGAACTATGAAGGATCACTTTTATTAGGAAATAATATCTTAAACTTTTAAGTGTTCCTAATTTGAGCACAGTAATCTTTGTCTCCCAAAGGTAATATGTTAACAGTTATTGCCCTCTAAGTCAAATGTCAAAGCACCTTACATTGTGCTCTAATAGCTTAGCAATGCAGGGAATAATGAGGATGGGAGAATTCAATAGGCTACAGTGGACCAATGCAAATTTCATGTAGTGAAGTTGAACACTTATAGAATTTGTTTTAACATCTCCACATGACAGTTTTGTTGCCTTGTTTCTGTTAGGTTTTTGCTTTGTTTTGTTTATTTTTTGTTTATTTAAAAAAATTTTTTAGTCAATTTAGAACAATTTTCCTTGGTTACAAGAATCGTTTC
This sequence comes from Monodelphis domestica, assembly GCF_027887165.1. NCBI lineage: Eukaryota > Metazoa > Chordata > Mammalia > Didelphimorphia > Didelphidae > Monodelphis > Monodelphis domestica. The sequence goes on from NC_077227.1 coordinate 272,652,720, forward strand.
TATCCCTTCTTCCCCTCCCCCACCTTTTCCAATAGCCCATGTGCAACTCCATTGGGTATTACATGTGTCCTTGATCAGAACCTAGTTCCATGTTATTGATGTTTGAACTGGGATGTTCATTTAGAGTCTATATCCCCAATCATATCCCCCTCAACCAATGTAGTCAAGCAGTTGTTTTTCTTTGGTGTTTCTACTCCCACAGTTTTTCTTCTGAATGTGGATAGTGTTCTTTCTCATAGATCCCTCCGAGTTGTTCAGGATCACTGTATTGTCACTAATGAAGAAGTCCACTACATTAGATTGTACCACAGTGTATCAGTCTTTGTGTATAATGTTCTCCTGGTTCTGCTCCTTTCACTCTGCATCGCTTTCTGGAGGTTGTTCCAGATCACATGGAATTCCTCCACTTTATTATTTCTTTGAGCACAATAGTATTCCATCACCAACATATACTATGCTTTTTTCAGTCATTCCCCAATTGAATGGCATCCCCTCATTTTCCAGTTTTTTGCCACCACAAAGAATGCAGCTATTCTTTTACATGTCTTTTTCCTTATTTTCTCTTTTTTCTCTTTTATGATCAAGCCATAACCCAGTAGTGTTATGGCTGGATCAAAGGGCAGACAGTCTTTTAGTGCCCTTTGGACATAGTTCTAAATTGCCCTCAAGAATGGTTGGACCAATTCACAACTCCACCAGCAATGCATTAATGTCCAAATGTTGCCACATCCCCACCAGCTTTCATTGCTTTCAGTTGCTGTCATGTTAAGCAATATGCTAGGTGTGAGGTGGTACCTCAGAGGTCTTTTTATTTACATCTCTCTGATTATAAGAGATTTAGAACACTTTTTCATGTGTTTATTAATAGTTTTATTTTTTTTAACTGAAAATTACCTATTCATCTCCCTTGTCCATTTATCAACTGGAGAATGGCTTGATTTTTTTTTCAATTGATTTAGCTCTTACAAAGTCTTTCCTTTCCCAAAGATCTGACATGTATAATATTTTGTGTTCACCTAATTTAATTATAGTTTCCTTCTTTATATTTAGGCCATTCACCCATTTTGAGTTTATCTTGGTATAGGGTGTAAGATATTGATACAAACCTAATCTCTCCTATACTGCCTTCTAATTTTCCCAGTAGTTTTTATCAAATAGTGGGTTTTGGTCCCAAAATCTGGGGTCTTTGGGTTTGTCATATACTGTCTTGCTGAGGTCATTTACCCCAAGTCTATTCTACTGATCCTCCTTTCTGTCACTTAGCCAAGTACGATATTGTTTTGATGATGACTGCTTTATAGTATAGTTTGATATCTGGTACTGCAAGACCACCTTCCTCTGCATTTTTTTTCCATTTCCCCCTGGAAATCCTTGATCTGTTGTTCTTCCAAATGAACTTTGTTATGGGTTTTTGTAGTTTATGTTCATGTTCTGATTTTCTTTGCTTTAGCTTAAAATCAATTGTTAAGGTTAATTTTAACATGATGTTTGAATTGACTCTCATTTAGGTATCAGAGTTACTGTTGGGGGTTGAAATTTGTTTAGATTTAGGTGTATGGTATGTTAGTGTAGTGTTAGGGTTAGATTACAGCATGTATTATATGAGTGAAGGCTCTCCATGATGGTTCCTATTTGCATTAGTTTATTCATGAAAGTTACATTTGGGACAGAGTTTGTGTTCATGTACTGATTTGCTTTGTTTTAGTTTAACATCATGGAGTTTTTAATGATTGCCTTAATTTCCTCTTCATTGGAGGTGAGGTCTCCCTTTTCATCTATGATACTGCTAATTTGGTTTTCTTCTTTCCTTTTTTTAAAATTAGATTTACCTGTACTTTGTCTATTTTGTTTGTTTTTTTTTTCAAAACACCAGCTTCTAGTCTTATTTATTAGTCTAATAGTTCTTTCACTTTTGATTTTATTAATTTCTCCCTTAATTTTTAAGATCTCTAATTTAGTTTTCTTCTTGGGATTTTTTAATTTCTTCATTTTCAATTTTTTTGATTTGCATGTCCAATTCATTGACCTTTGCCCTCCCAAATTTGTCAATATATGAACTCAAGGATATAAATTACATATAGATTTTAGATATATAGATTTTTAAAGGATGTCTCATCATTGTCATTTTCTTCAATTAAGTTATTAATTGTTTCTATGTTTCTTTATTTTTAATGGAAGAAAGGAAGCAGGTATTTATTGAGGACCAAATAAGTTACAGGAACTGTACTAGGTACTTCACAACTATTATATCATTTGATCCTCACAACAACCCTAGAAGGTAAGATGCTATTATTATCCCCATTTTGTAGTTGAGGAAATTGAGGTAGATAGAGGTTAAGTGTCTGAGATTGGATTTGAGTTCACATCTTCCTGACTTCAGGTCCAGAGCTCTATCTACTATGCCATCTTACTTGCTTAATTTTATTTTATACATTTGCTTAACAATTTTATTTGTGATGACAAATAATTACTAGTTATTAAGTTCTAAACAACATGTCAACAAGCATTTATTAAGCACCACATATATATGATAGCCACCAGTGCTGAGGGTTTAAGGATACAAAGAAAGGCAAAACAGAATCCCTGATCTCAAGGAGCTCATGGTCTAATGGGGAGACATCATGAAAATCACTATGTACAAACACACAATTTATGGACATAATCAACAGAGGAAGACCACTAAGTATGAAGTGGGACTGGGAAAGATTCCTGATAAAATTTAGATACCTCAACATGCCACTTAGAAATGTTGACTTTGTTGGCTTTATCATAAGTGACTCAATGTCAGACAAGCTTAATGAAAAAGATTTGAGAAAGGTCTCATACAATCCAGAGGAACTTAGGAGAAAGAACACTATCCACATCCAGAGAAAGAACTATGAGAGCAGACATGCAGCAGAAAAACATATGATTGATCACAAAGTTCTATGTGAAAGAATCACTCTACTGCAAACATAAATAAAATGGAAATAGGCTTTGAACAATGATACATGTATAACCCAGGAGAACTGCTTGTCAGCCCCAAGAGGGGATAGGAAAGAGGAGGAAGGGAATCATGAATCATAAAATCATGGAAAATATTCTAAATTGATTTTTTAAAAAAGGTCTCATAATTGAGTTGTATAAAGACAGAAGTTGGTTCATATAAAAAAAACTTGAAAGGGAACAAATTAAGAATCCCCAGATAAAAACTAAATTAGAATTCCTAAATAATTAAAGAAGAAATTAATAAAATCAAAAGTAAAAGAACTATTGAATTAATAAATAAAACTAGACGCTTGTATTTTTTTTTAAAAAGTAAAATAGTTAAAGTACTGCTCAATCTAATTTTAAAAGGGAAAGAAGAAAACTAAATTAACAGTATCAAATATGAAAAGAGAGACTTCAACTCTAATGAAGTGGAAATGAAGGCAATCATTAAAAACAATTATGCCCAAATATGTGGCAATAAATATGGCAATCTAGGTGACATGGATGAATATTTACAAAAATATAAATTGCTTAGACTAACAGAGGAAGAAATAGAATACCTAAATACCCCACATCAGAAAAAGAAATTGAACAACCCATCAAAGAACTCCCTAAGAAAAAATCCCAAGGACCAGATGGATTCACAAATGAATTCTATCAGACTTTCAAAGAACAACTAATCTCAATATTATACAAACTATTTGACAGAATAAGCAAAGGAGTTCTACCAAATTCCTTTTATGACACAAATATGGTACTGATTCCACAGCCAGGCAGGTCAAAAACAGAGAAAGAAAACTATAGAGCAATCTCCTTAATGAATATACATGCAAAAATATTAAATAGGATACTAGCAAAAAGACTCTAGCAAGTGATCATGGGAGTTATTCATTATCATCAGGTGGGATTTATACCAGGAATGCAAGAATGGTTCAATATTAAGCAAACAATCCACATGATTGACCATCTTAACAAGCAAACCAACAAAAATCACATGATTATCTCAATAGATGCAGAAAAAGCATTTGACAAAATACAACACTCATTCCTATTGAAAACCCCAGAAAGCATAGGAATAGAAGGGCCTTTCCTAAAAATAATAAACAGTATATGTCTAAAACCATCAGCAAACATAATCTGCAATGGGGATAAACTAGAAGCCTTCCCAATAAGATAAGGATTGAAACAAAGATGCCCATTATCACCTCTATTATTTAACATTGTACTAGAAATTAGCAGTAGCAATTAGAGAAGAAAAAGAAATTGAAATTATTAAAATAGACAATAAGGGGACCAAGCTATCACTCTTTGCAGATGATATGATGATCTACTTAAAGAATTCTAGAGAATCAACTAAAAAGCTAGTTGAAACAATCAACAACTTTAGCATACAAAATAAACCCACATAAGTCATCAGCATTATATATATATTTCCAGCACATCTCTGCAGCAAGAATCAGAAAGAGAAATTCCATTTAAAATCACCCTAGACAATATAAAATACTTACGAATTTATCTGCTGAGACAGACACGGGAACTATATGAACACAACAAAAAAACACTCTCCACACAATTTAAACTAGATTGAAATGATTGGAAAAACATTAATTGCTCATGGGTAGGATGAACTAGCATAATAAAAGTGATCATCCTACCCAAATAAATTTACTTATTTAGTGCCATCAAAATAGCAAGAAACTTTTTTTTTTTACTGAATTAGAAAAAAAGTATAAAAAAGTTCATTTGGAAGAATAAAAGATCATGAATATTAAAGAAAATAATGAAAAAAAGTAAAGAATGGGGGCCTAGCAGTACCACATATTAAACTGTACTATAACGCAGTGGTCATCAAAAAAATATGGTACTGAGTAAGAGATAGAAGGGGTGATCAGTGGAATATACTTGGGGTAAGTGACCTCAGCAAGATAGTGTATGATAAACACAAAGATCCCTGCTTTGGGGACCAAAACCCACTCCATGTTAACATTAAGCTTAACCTTAGGTTTTAAACTAAAACAAAGCAAATCTGAACACAAACACGAAGATTGACATCAAATTAAAAAGGTTTTGTATGAATGAAACCAATGCAACCAAAATTAGAAGGGAAGCAACAATTTGTGGAAAAAATCTTTAGAGCAAAATCCTCTGACAAAGGTCTAATTGCTCAAATATGTAAGGAGCTAGATCAATTGTACAAAAAAATCAAGTCATTCTCCAATTGATAAATGGGCAAGGGACATGAATAGGCAATTTTCAGTTAAAGAAATCAAAACTATTAATAATCACATGAAAAATTGTTCTAAATCTATTATAATCAGAGAGATGCAAATAAAAACAACTCTGAGGTACCACTGCATACCTAGCAGACTGGCTAACATGACAGCAAAGGAAAGTAATGAATCCTGGAGGAGATGTGATCAAGTTGCAACATTAATGCGTTGCTGGTGGAGTTGTGAATTTATCCAACTATTCTGGAGGGCAATTTGGAACTATGTCCAAAGAGCACTAAGAGACTGTCTGCCCTTTGATCCAGCCATAGCACTGCTGGGTTTGTACCCCAAAGAGAAAATAAGGAAAAAGACATGTACAAGAATATTCATATCTGTGTTCTTTGTGGTGGCAAAAAACTGGAAAATGAGGGGATGCCGTTCAATTGGGGAATGGCTGAAAAAAGCATGGTATATGTTGGTGATGGAATACTATTGTGCTCAAAGAAATAATAAAATGGAGGAATCCCATGTGATCTGGAACAACCTCCAGAAAGCGATGCAGAGTGAAAGGAGCAGAACCAGGAGAACATTGTACACAGAGATTTATACACTGTGGTACAATCAAATATAAGGGACTTCTCCATTAGTGGCAATACAGTGATCCTAAACAACCCAGAGGGATCTATGAGAAAGAACACTATCCATATTCGGAAGAAAAACTGTGGGAGTAGAAACACCAAAGAAAAACAACTGCTTGACTACATTGGTTGAGGGATATATGATTGAGGATATAGACTCCAAGTGATCATCCTAGTTTAAACATCAACAACATGAATATCGGTTTTGACCAAGGACACATATAAAACCCAGTGGAATTGCATGTCGATTATGGGAAGGGGTGGAGTGAGGGGAGGGAAATAATATGATTCTTGTAACCAAGGAATAATGTTCTAAATTGACTAATTAAATAAAATTTTCCCCAAAAAAAGAAGATTCATTCATTAATGTTATTATCATTTTCCTTAATATTAAATTTTATAGAAATTGCCACTCTTTTTGCTTGAGAGCTGATGCAATTTTGAAATATAAAATATCAAATGGGGCTGTCCCAAAGTGCCTTGATAGCAAGTCATAGATTGTTGAATGGGGCTTTAGTAACACTTTTTACTAGTTGTCCTATTTACTAGCTATATTCATCTCACAAAATACCACTTCATCTAGTAAATCTAACGATTCACCTAATAAAATATAATTTATTAACTATTTTAAAAATTAAGAAATGAATATGAATCATCTTTTAAATAAGGTTAATCAGAAGTGTAATCTTTCATTCAGTCTCTGACAGAGCTTTCACAGCACATTCTTCCATGCATAGATGGATATGCTCTTTCCTTAGCTCTGACTTCTAGAGAATCCCTTTCTTCCTTAAAGACTCAGTTTAAAGGGACAGCTAGGTAGTTCAGGGTAGAGAGCATGAGGACTGGATATAGGAAGTCTTAGGTTCAAATCTGACCTTAGACACTTCCTAGCTGTGTGATCCTGGGCTAGTCACTTAACCCCAATTGCTTAACACATACTGCCCTTCTGACTTGGAATTAATACTTAATAATAATTCCAAGACAAAAGGTAAGGGTTTAAAAAGAAAACCAGCTCAAGCACTGAGCTTGAGTCTTTTGAAGTCTTCTTTTTTTGAAGTCTACATGAATTCTTTTTGAATGTTCCTCCCCAATGTCTTCTTCCCTAACTTCCTTGTAAATTCACATGACAACAAGGGGCATAGTGTATAGAGTCCCAAACCTGGAATGACTTCTGATACTTAGTAGCTAAGGGACCCTGGACAAGTCACTTAATCCTGTAACCTCAGTTTCCTCATATATAAAATGAACTGGAAAAAGGAATGGCAAAATATTCTAGTATTTTTGTAAGAAAGCCCTCAATGGGGTCACAAAAGTCACACACAACTGAAAAACAAATGGTCATCAGTAACAAATGTATACACATACATATTGTCTTCTCTGTTAAAATTCAGGTTCTGTGAGTGTATAGGTTATTTCATTTTTTATATTACTATTCCCATTGCCTAGAACAGTAATTAGAATGCAGTAGGTGCTTAATAAATACTTATTGATTTAGCTGAAACAAGAAATCAAGTTTAAAGTGTCTATATGCAGGTACTTAATAAATGTTCATTGACTAATTACATTTCTGAAAAGTCATATTTTCCCATGTTATGTTTCATATTTTTATTTTTAGAAAATTATGGCTATTACTGTGTCTTTCTATATTCTTAAAAAATGTGGTAGTGAGGTTGAATGGAATGTGGGGAGGATTAGGAGGAAAACCACAGTCTTTCCATCCTGCTCTATTCCCTGGCTTGTCTGAGGGGTCTGGACAGGTTATTTTATTTATACAAGGAACTTCCCATCTGAAAATTCCCACCACCAATATAATATATATGCCTCTATGTAGACTAACAACCTTGGAGAGCTTTCTGAGGCAATGAGAGTTTCAATAGCTTTTCCATAATGACATGGCTAGCCTATGATAGAAGCATATTTCAAGAATTGATATGAGATATTTATAACTCCAAGGTTGGCCATTTTTCCTCTAAATTCTTTCTGCTTATAATGTTCAGTAAAATATGAATGTATTCAAGAATGCAAAATTAGATAACTTCTTCCATAAAGTCACTCAACCTAACATAAGAAACCACTGTTTGAAAATGAATGATTCCTAAAGAAATAATTAACCAACTTATTCTGATAGATAAGGGGAAAACATTTTTACCAAAGCAAATCCAAAATGATGCCTCATTAATGCAACCAAATGGCATATTGATAAGTTAGTTGAACTTATTGATGTCTTATTTTCCTTATTCAGTTTTGAGTTTTGACTGGGCTATTTACGTACCTACAATAGTTTTAGCAAGTTACTTCTCTCAGGGAGAAAGTGTGATCAGGTAGAAGGAAAGCTAAATGTAGAGTCATATGAGTTTGAACCCTGTCTCTGCTACTAATGACCTGTGTTACGTTAATCTCTCTTATCCTCAGTTTCCTAATTTGTCAAATAAGGACAAAATAATCTTGAAAGTAAATTAAAATTAAAATCTAAATTCTATCCTTTTATATTAGTTAGACTATGAACATATAAACAATCAACAAGCATGCAGTAGGCACTATGTGTCAGGTACAATGGGAATACAGATAAAATAATAAAACAATATAGGCTCTTAAGGAGCTTATATCCATTGACATCATTCAGTCCACTTGGGTAACCTTAAGCACAGACAAACTTTTTCCACTGGCAGGTAGATTTTTCACACATTTAACATTTAGCTCAAGGCCAGTAAAATACAATAGAACAACTTTAACCTGGTTCTCACTTGGTTGCATTTCCAGTACTGTGTGACACTTAATCCTTAGGCTGGCTCTTATATGTGGCTGCTCTTGTAGAACAGGCTTTGCTGTATTTACTTGGACTATCTCTGTACAACAAGAATCTGGAGTGAACAAATAGCCTGATCTCATCTTTCTGACCACACACACAAGTCTCCAAAGGAAATTAAAAAACAAAAACAAAAAAAAGGCTGTCATTAAATATTAGACTCCATAGCGTCATTAAAAGCAGTGACTCCTTAATCATAGTTATATGCAATATATTGTCTAATGTATCCCTATAGTGTATGATAATTAATTCTATATTAATTTGCTATAATAATGAATATACTTATTAACTACATAGAATATATGCATATTTATAGATATGTCATAGATTTACTTAATTTATGTTATTGTTATTGCATATGTATAATATATTATGCCAAAATATTATGTTTGTACCACTTAACTTTCCATTGATCATGAAAACTAATATACTTCATTTCCAATTTTGAATATTTTATTTTACCTTCTGACACCTACTATTTGTACAACAAATGCAAAGTCACTAAAGGAAGGAAAGATATAAATATTAAACATCTTCTTTGTGCCAGGCACTGTGCTAATGGACTCAACACAACTTTTACAATTATTATCTCATTTGATCCTAACAATAACTGTGACAGGTAGAAACTATTTTGATACTCATTTTACAGTTGAGGAAACTGAAGCAGAGGCTAAGTGATTTGCCCAGGACCACAAACCTACTACATGAATCCTGATTTGAACTCGAGTCTTCTCAATTACACACCCAGTACTTTATCCAGTGCACTATATAGGTATTTCTTAATCTTCCTGTGTCTCAATTTTCTCATCCTTAAAATAAGCATTTGAAGTAGATCAATAAGTTATTTATTGATTTTTTATTTGATTAATGATTAATTTATATAAATTAATAAGCACTTTTATTAGGCACCAATTATGTCAGACACTCTGCTAAGTATTAGCTGACTCTGAGGTCCCTTTAGGCTTTAAGCCTATGATACTATAACTCTAGGACATAATTAACTATAAATTACACTTAATAAAGAAGTGTCATTTAACCAGTCTAAGAAAATAATGCCAAGAGACTTGGTGTGAGGTTAAAATTTTGTTGTAGAACTTTTTTCCTATTGAAGTACATGAGGGAATATGAGCACAAATAAAGAGGATTTTTAAATTTTTTTAATTGTTTAAATTTTTCACTTAAAATTTTTATTTTTTATTAATTTTTTAAAATTTTATCATTAAAAATTTTTAAATAATTTTTAAAAATATCATCCTATTACCCTCAAGATAGCAAATAAAATAAAATAAATTCAAAAATCACTTAAGTGAGAAAGGAAGGATGGTAATGAATCAAGGCCAATTGGTCCAAATCTTCCATGGACAGATTGCTGCTATTCAATAATTTCAGTAGTGTTCAACCATTAATGACCTCATCTCAGGTTTTATTGGCAAAGATACTGGGGTTGTTTGCCATTTCCTTCTCCAGCTCATTTTACAGGTGAGGAAACTGAGGCAAACAAGGTTAAGTCATTTTCTTGGAGTCACACAACTAGCAAATGTCTCAGTTTAGATTTGAATTCAGACCTTTCTGACTATAGACATGGTGCTCTAGCCACTGTGTCACCTAACTTTTTTTTTTAATTTTATTTAGATAATTTAGAACATTAATCCTTGGTTACAAGAATCATATCCTTTCCTTCCCTCCACTCCCAGCACATTTTCATCCTGGATACTGTCAATTTAGTTTTCTTCTTTCCCTTTTTTAAATTAGATTGACCAGTACTTTGTCTATTTTATTTGTTTTCTCAAAGTGCCAGCTTCTAGTCTTATTTATTAAATCAATAGTTCTTTGATTTTCAATTTTGTTAATTTCTCCTTTGATTTGTAGGATCTCTCATTTAGTTTGCATCTAAGGATTTTTCATTTGTTCACTTTCTAGTTTTTTTTTTTAATTTGCAAGCCCAATTCATTGACCTCTGCCCTCCCTAATTTGTTAATAGATAAACTCAAGGATAAAGATTTCCCCCTGAGTATTGCTTTGGCTGAATCCCATATATTTTGAAAGGATGTCTCATTATTGTCATTTTCTGCAATGAAATTATTAATTATTTCTTTGATTTATTCTTTAACCAATTTTGGAGAAAAAAATGGTTTAATTTCCAGTTAAGTTTTGATTTGCTCCTCCATGTACCTTTATTAATTATTATTTTCATTGCAATGTCATCTGAGAAGGTTGCATTTATTATTTCTGCTCTTTTGCACTTGTTTACAATGTTTTTATGTCCTAGTATATAATCGATCTTTGTGAATGTACCATATGCTACTGAAAAGAAGGTGTATTCCTTTTTGTCCCTATTTTTTTTCTCCACATTATCTACTAAGTCTAATTTTTCCAAGATTTCATTCTGACCTATTTCTTATTTATTTTTTGGTTTGATTTATCTAGTTCTGATAGAGGAAGGTTCAGGTCTCCCACTAGTATAGTTTTTCTACCTATTTCATCCTTGAGCTCCACTAGTTTCTCCTTTAGAAATTTGGTTGCTATGCCATTTGGTGCATAAATATCGACTACTGGTATTTCCTCATTGTCTATACTGCCTTTTATCAGGATGTAATTACCTTCCCTATCTCTTTTAACTAGATCTAGTTTTACTTTGGCTTTTTCAGATATCATGATTGATACTCCTGCCTTCTTTTTATTAGTTGATACCCAATAGATTAGGCTCCATCCTCTTACTTTTACCCTATGCGTGTCTACCTTCCTCATGTGTGTTTCTTGTAGACAGCATATGGTAGGATTTTGGTTTCTACTCTACTCTGCTATTTTCTCGTGTTTTATGGGTGAGTTCAATCCATTCACATTCAGAGTTATGATTACCAACTGTGTATTTCCCAGCATTTTGGTTTCCACTCCTCCCCCTACCCCTTCTTCTTTCACTATTTCCTTCTACACCAGGGTTTTGTTTTTAATCAGTCCCCCTAATTCCCACCCTTATTTTACTTCCCTTTCTACCCCCTTCCTTTCTTATTCCCCTCTTATTTTCTTTATAGTCTTTTTAAACTGCCCCTGCACCCTCTCCCTCCCTTGTATTGCTTCCCTTCCCACCAGTTCATTTGTTACCCTTCTACTTCCCTAATAGACATAAATCAATTCTCTGCCCCAATGGATTGGATTGTTCCTCCCTCTTTGAGTAAATTTCAGTGCACATAAGAATTGAGTATTTCCTTTCTCCAACCTCTTTACCCTTCTAGTGTATTGATGTTCTCTCCCCCTCCCACCATGCACTTCTTTGTGAAATATAAATTTACCCCATTTTGTTTCTTTTCCCATTTCTCTTAGTGTTAACCTCTTTTTTAACTCTAGTTTTGTGTGTGTGTGTGTGTGTGTGTGTGTGTGTGTATACAAACACCTACACATATTCATATTTATGTCTTGGCATTTCATCCCATACAGTTTGTCACTGTTCCCTCTAAGTATAATTCTTCTAGCTACCCAGGTGATAATAAGAATTTTAAAGAGTTACCAATGACCTCTTTTCTTATAGGGATACATATCATTTTAACTTATTGGGTCCCTTAAAAAAGTTTTTTGTTTTGTTTTGTTTTGTTTTCACCCCCCCCTTTATTAATTACCTTTTGATGATTCCCTTGAGTTCTATACTTGGGCATCACATTTTCTGCTCAGGTCTCGTCTTTTCTTTAAAAATTCTTGGAATTCTTCTATTTTATTAAATGACCTTACTATCCTCTGTAAGAATATAATCAATTTTGCTGGGTAGTTGGTTCTTGGATATAGACCTAGTTCCTTTGCTTTCTGGAATATCATATTCCATGTCTTTTGGTCCTTCAGGGTTGATGCAGCCAGATCCTGTGTTATCCTCACTGTAGTGTTTTTCCTTGGACTGGTAGTTCTTGAATTTGGCTATAACATTCCTGGGTGTTATCAGTTGGGGATTAAGTACAGGAGGTGATCTGTGGATTCTTTCAATCTCCACTTTTCCCTCTTGTTCTGGAATGTCAGGGCAATCTTCTTGCATAATTTCCTGTAGGATGATGTCCATGTATTTTCTTTTGTCATGGTCTTCTGGTAGACCAATGATTCTTAAGTTGTATCTCCTGGACTGATTTTCTAAATCTTCTGTTTTGTGAATAAGGTGTTTTATATTTTCCTCAATTTTTTTTCATTCTTTTGATCTTGTTTTATAGTTTCCTGTTGCCTTGTAAAGTCGCTTGCTTCTAATTGTTGTATTCTGGCTTTCAAATGCTGAATTTTGTCCCTGGCTTTTTGGTCATCCTTCTCCTTCTGGTCTGATTTTCTTTGGAGGTCATCTTTCTTCTTTGCCTCATTTTTCATCTTCTTTGCCTCATTTCCAAACTGATTAATTTTGACTTTCAAGACACTATTTTCTGTTTCCAGATGACTTATCTTGCTTTTTAAGTTCTTTTCCCAATTGTCTTCAAACTCTCCTAATTGTGTTTTGAAATTGTGTTTTGAGTTCTTCCAAAGCCTGTGTCCAATTAGTTGGAGTTCCTGTAATTTTGTTTGGTGTTCTTTGATCCTTCTCTGTTCCATTTGCTCTTTGTTCATTGCCTGGATAGAAACTGTTTGTTGTAATTTCTTTTTTCTTTTTCTGTTGTTTGCTCATATTTTCCCCTTCTTTCTCCCCCTGTAGTTACCTGTAGCCTTGCTCCTCTTATTATGTGCTGGATCTAGAGTGGGTTTGGGCTTTTTTGTCAACCTTCACCCTTGGGTCTTAGTCAGCAAAGCTTTCAGAGCAGTCTGTGGGGTAGGGTTGTTGGAGCTTGAACTTCCCTGCCCTCTTCCCTGCGGCTTGATAAGATTAAGCCTGGTGGAGTTGATATTGCAGAGCTGAATGTGCCTAAAGGCCAAAACCTCAGGAAGGGGTGAAGCAATATAGAGTATCTCAGCTGTGATTGGGCTGCCTTTTCTGAGGTTCTCCTCCACCTGTCTCCCCATCGCCTGTGTTCAAGGTCCTGAGCATGGCACAACTTTGCCAGCAAGATACTCCCTCCAGACTAGAGCCCATGCCTGCCCAGAGATTTTAGCCACTGCTGTAGGCTCAGTACTGTAGGTGGGGGAAGGGTCCTGGGACCTTCCTTCTTCCTTCCCCTTAAACCCTAGTGTTCTCAATTTCAGGCTTTTGGGGGGCTTACCTTTTAAGTTCAGTCCAGCAGGAGGGTTCCTTTGCTCTGTACTATTGTTAGATTTGATTTTCAGTCCCCTAAGAGCATTTGGTTTTTAATTGGTGAGGAAAGATGTTCAGAGGTCTTAACTTTCAATGCCTCTATGCCACTATCTTGACTCTAATCATCAGGTTTAAAAAAAAAAAACACTTCTCACAATCACCCAGTGGGGTAGGAAGTGTAAGTACTCTCAGTAAGTAAGTACTCTAAGGGAGGGAATGGATTGGAGAGATTGCAGAATATATTCTGTAGAAACTGAAAGTTAATGAGAAATGGGCAGTGAAGGAGAGGGAGGAGCAAATGGTGAATCAAAGGTTTGGGGTCTGACTGACTGAGATAAGAGATAAAATGGTTTTTCTGTGTTGAGCTAGCTCGTCTTTAAAGTCTAGTCACCCTGTTCAGTTCAGGACCTGGTAATGTTAGAGACATAAGTTTCTTTAGATTAATGGGGGTGGAATTAAGATCAAGAGGGCTTAAGGAATGAGTCAACAGAGGAAGAGATGAGCATATTTCACGTCTTCATTCATACTCTCTGAACATTGATAGTAAAATATTATGATCTCAATTTTTTCCTTTGTTTTTTTTCCACCTCTCATAATCATGCATAATGTAAAGGTAGTTATGGTTTAGGCTATTCATATAGTCTCTACTGTACCATAAAAGAAATCTGCTCTGATTATTATACAAAGGAAGAGCTATTGAGATACCATGAGAAGGGAAATAAGAGAAGGACATTATTTGGTAAGCAGTCAGATTCCTTGAAAATAAGCTGATGGCAGGAGGGCAAAGAAAATTCATCCCTAATTTAAAATACACTAAGCAAAAAGTACATTATTCTCATTTATTTATTATCATCTATTGGTTGCTAGTAATTATTGTACTGGAGGGAGCCAGATTGCTTAGTAGTTAGAGTACTGATCCTGGAATCAGGGAGACCTGATTTCAAAGTTTCCTCATCTGTAAAATGATCTGGGGAAAGAAATATCAAACCATTCCCTTATCTTTGCCAAGAAAACCCTATGGATAGTATTGGAATTCTATGATCCATGGGGTCATTGAGAGTCAGACACAATTGAATGAATCAGCAACAATAACTATTGCAATAAAATTCACTAAGGTCCCTGCTGGTAACAAGGAGTCTTAAAACCTTCTTGAGATCTCAAAGGATTTCTGCTGATGATTTAAGACTGCCACAGACAAAGTGAAACTTGCACTTAAAGAAATAACTAAACAAGTTCTGGCATAGAATTATGATGAAATACTACAAAATTGTAAGAAATGATGAGCAAAATAATTTTAAAAAAAACAAGGAAAGACCTAAATGAAATTATAAAGAGTGAAATGAGCAGAATCAAGAGAACATTATATCCAGTAACAGATATATTGTTTGAAGAATTTACCAATTACTCTAAGCTCTGCTTACTGGGGCCAGGCATAATCTTTCATATAACAACTTCTCAATATGAAAGTTAATAGGACAAAAATAGCCAGATTCTACAGCAACACCTGGGAAGAAGCTTCTCAAAGAAAAGATTTATGTATTTCCACTTGCAGAGAAATAACTGATAAATAGAAATAAATAGGACATGATTTATTTATACATATATCTTTTTGTCCAGTGATTCTTTTTCTAATGGAGGGAGGGGAAAGAGGAAGGGAGTTAAGTGGGTATTTTAAGTAAATGGGCAAAATCTAAAAAATGAAAACAATACAATGTATTATAATACTCAGCTTGTCTTCATCATTTTGTTTTTTTTTTAAATCTGTGTGTTTTAGAGGATAGCAAATTTAGTATAAGTCATTCAATAAACATCCATTAGGCTCCTACTATGTACCAGGGACTATGCTATATTTTGGGTATACTAAGAAAGGTAAAAGTTAGTCCTCCTTTCAAGGAACTCAAATATAATCTGGGAGAAAACAAGCAAAAAGTTATGTACCAATAAAGTATATAGGTATATACTGAATGAATGAGAAGTATCCTACAGCAACCAAAAATACTAAAATAATTTAAAACATATTAAGAAGTGTAATATGTAGGCAAAAGGATGTGATAATGCTGCTAAATGTTTTCACTTGTCAGGATGACAGGAATACTGTGCTAAATTATGAGCACCATGTTTTTGGAAGCATACTGACAAACGGTTATCATGGTGAACAAATTATGAGTATGGATAATATGAAATTGGCTGAAAAAATTGGAGATGTTAAGTCTCAAAAGAAGACTTGGGAATGGGGATGGAGAAACAATAGGTATCTTCAAGCATCTGAAGGGCTGTTATATGAAAGACTATGCCTGGCCCAAGAAGGGTATGTGAAAAATCTCACAGAGTATCCAGTCTCTTGACCCTCTGGCAAGGGACTTTTTCTTTAGTTTACTATTTTTTTCATTCCCCTTCTTTTTACTGATATCTGTCTCTCTCTGTCTCTCTTTCACATATAAAACACAGGTACCCACCTTCTGTATACATGGATACAAACAGCCAAGATCATTAGCCTCTTTCCCAAAACCAATTATGTCATTAAGCCCTGGTAGCATTGGAGGCTACCCTTATCTTGAGTTGAAATCTAAATCTCTGGAACTTTTACCAATTACTCTAAGCTCTGCTTACTGGGGCCAGGCATAATCTTTCATATAACAACCTCTCAATATGGAGGTTAATAGGACAAAAAAAAAAGCCAGATTCTACAGCAACACCTGGGAAGAAGCTTCACAAAGAAAAGAAAATCCTCACATTAGCAGCAGAATAGGTTGCTTTGGAATTGGAGAATTCCAGTTGATTAGAAGTCTGCAAAAAAAGACTGGGTCACAAAATATAGAGATGTTAGAGAGAGGATTTGGAAAGGAAATGGGTGACTAATAAAGTGGCCACTGAGAGAGGGATTAAGATTTTAAGACCACAGTCTTAAATAATAAAAATAGGAATATAATATTGTAAGACCATAGTCTAAAATTCAGGAATGATGGACACTTGGTAAAATGTAGTTTAATTTATGATGACAAGGGTGGGAAATTCCCTATAGTCTTAAGGGATGCTAAATGACCAAGTAGATAGAGAGCAGAGCCTGTAGTAAGGAAGACTTGAGTTTGAATTTGACCTCTGATACTTACTAACTGTGAGATTCTTGGCAAGTAATTTAATCTCTGCTTCAGTTTCTTCATCTGAAAAATGGGAACAGTTATATCAATTTACCTCACAAAATTGTTGTGAGGATCAAAGGAAATAATAATTTGCAAAGTATTCAAGGACAGTGTTTGGCATGAAGAGAACAATACAAATGATTGCTATTAGCTATTATTATCTAATAAGATATAATATAGGAAAAGTAATAATGGAAGAGAATGCCTAATCCACAAAATACAATCCACAAAAGATAATGCCAAAGAAAAGATTCCATAATTACAGAAATGGACAAAATATGGCTAATAAACTGAGTAAACTGGAGATTCTATTTCAAAGAAGCACATTTGACTTTGTAGGCATCATCAAGACTCAGGAGGGATGAGACTAATGATTGATATTTAGTTAATAAGATAGAACTTTATTGAATGGGACAGAATAATAAATTGGTGTCAGGATGGGGAGGGTAGAGTAGAGTAGAATTTATGTTATGAATAGTTACTCTTATGAAGAAATCCAAGAACCTAAAGGAAGAAACATTCTGAAGAGCATTTGGGTTAAAGAAACAAAGATAAAAAAGAAACAATATTGTTAAAGGCCTATACTATAAAACACTTGGACAGAAGGAGAATTAAGTAGATGGATGAATTTGAGAAATATCACAAACCCTGTATAGGAACATGTTATTGGTAGTAATGAAGGATTCCAACTATCCAGAAATCTAGAAATCCAGAAATCTAAAAGCAATTATCATTGCTCTTCAGTTGTGTCTGATTCTTTGTGACCTTATTTGGGGTTTTCATGGCAAAGATTTTGAAATGGTTTGCCATTTCTTTCTCCAGCTCATTTTACAAATGAGGAAACTTGGACACACAGGGTTAAGTGACTTTCTTAAGGTCACATAACTAATGTCTGAGACCAGATTCCAGTCCTCCTGTCTTTAGGCCCAGCTTTCCACATAATGTCTATCTAGTTTCCCCATAAAAAAGCAGAGTAGCTGATAAATTTATGGCTAGTCATATTTAATATTTTATCCATTTCATCCATCATTCAGTAACTAAGAGGAATTGCTTTTTTGGACCTAACTGTGACCAGCAAGGAGGAACAAATGGAGTTGTGGGTGAAAACAACTGCTCCATCCGAGTTCAAAATAGAAAAGAGGAAAGATTAGCTTTACCACAGGAGAAGAATCTCAAAAAAAGTAAGCAGATAATCAAGGAACATAGCACTATTCAAAAAGAGTTTAAGTCACTAAGTCTAGATGAACTATTTCCTACAGTAGTGAAAGAACTGGCAAACATAATTGCCAAGGCACTGTAGTGATCTGTGAAAGTGATTGGACAATGGGAGATAGCAGTAGTATACAAAACCAAATGTCTCCAAAATTTAAAAAAAAGAAAGGAAAAGGAAGAAAATCTTTGGAATTAGAATTAGATACTGTCAGAGCTAGAAGGACGGACCCCCAAAGTCATCTCATTTTACTCTTTTCTCTTTTTCAATCATCATCTCCTTTGCTGGATCCCCATCCATGACTTCTAACTCTATGTGTCCCCCAGGAGTTCTATCTGGTCCCTCTCTTCTCCCTCAATGTTACTTTCCTTGGCGATTTCATCTGCTCTCATGGATTTAATCACAATTTCTATATAGAGGATTCTCAACTCTACATTTTTTACCCTAATGTAACTGTTGACCTGTAGTCTGGCATCTCTAACTGCCTGTCAGACATCTCACAGTTGAAGTCTAGAGGACATCTTAAAATGGATGTATCCAAAACAGAACACATTGTCTTTTCCCCGCTAACTTCCCCACTCCTACCTTCACTATTGAAGTAGAGGACAACTCCATCCTCAGTCACTCAGGCTCACAACACAGAAGACAGCCTTGACTCCTCACTCTCACTTCCTCCCAAATGCAATCTGTTGACCTCATCTTCATAGAATCTCTTGAATATCTTTGTAGATTTTAAAATTAATATAAACTAACTCAAATATTATATTTATGAGATTTATAAAAATTTAAAAAATGAAGTAAAAGGGAGCTAACTCACTTAAGCCATGAGAAAGAAAGAGAAGGAGGGAGGAGTTACAGCAAACTTATAACCAATATAACCACGCAAAGGAGAGGATACAGGGAAAGGGATGCTGGGAGATGCAAAAGGAATTTTGGGGAATGTAGTTCAAAGGTTCAAGATTTTCCAACTATATACCTTCCCTCTTCTGAAACAATTCCTACTCAAGTTTTGGCCGTCATCTTCTCATCCTTGGACTTTTCCAATTACCTATTTGTGGGTCTGTCTGCCTCAAGTCTCTCTAGTTCAGTCATCCTCTATTCAGCCACCAAAGTGATTTTCCTAAAGCAGATGTAAAACCATATCTTCCCAAAACCCCATTTAATAAATTTCAGTGGCTCTCTATCACCTTCAGAAATTAAATATAAAATGTATTGCCCTTCATAATCTAGCCTTCTCCTGTCCTTCCAGTGTTGTTATAACTTACTCACTATCAGGTATTCTTCAGTTCACTGTCATTGGCCTCCTAACTACATTGTCCAAGACACTCCATCTCTTGGCTATGGGCATTCTCTCTGGCTCACCTCTTATATATCTGATATACTTCAACTCTGCCTGCTGAATTCCCTAGCTTCCTCTATGTACCAATTAAATTCCAGTATTAAAGGAAATCTTTTCCAATTCCTATTAATTCTCATTTTTCCCTCTTTTAATGACTTCCTACTTATTCTGGATATACAATGTTTGTATATATTTACTTCCATGTTGTTACCCACATTAGAGTGCAAGCCCCAAGCTCTTTGAAAGGGACTGTCTTTTGCACTTAGCATATTGCCTGGAATAATAGTAAGTGCTTAGTAAATATTTGCTGATTGATTGAATCCATACTTGAACGACTTATCCAATGAGTTGTCTTTAGACATCAATGAAGTCTTCCACTAAGGATTAGCCCCATATTTTCTAAAATAGCTCATTTCACATTAGGAAAGCTCTAATAGGAAGTTTTCCTTTGAGTCAAACCCAAATTTATCTCTGAGCCTCCACCAAATGCTCCAAGTATTTCTGTCTGAAGTCAAACGGAATATGTCTCATCCCAGTTTGATATGATAGCATCTGAAACACATAACCCTTTGGAACATTTTTCATCAGGACATCTGGCAATGGAAGTGAACAATCTAAGAAGCATTGAAAAAGCTGAGCCTAGGAATAGAAGATCAATAATTGAAGGCATCATCAAAGATGAAGTGATCACTATTAACACACCCACATGACAAAAGACCACCACTTTATAGGATATACATCTGCCCTAAAACTAATAGGTCCTCATTGAGTTTTTGAGATTAAGAGTAAAGAAAAACAGATCCTTGCCTCATATTTCCCTCTTTGAGAAATGTCAATTCTAAAACCCTTACTTGAGAACAGAGGATGAGGGTAGGGTATAAGAAGAAAAAGCTCATTCTAGCCTATGATATGATAAATTCTTGTTATTATTATTTTTCAGTCTTCTGACTCCACATAATCCCATTTGGGATTTTCTTGGCTAAGACACTAGAAAGGTTTGCAATTTCCTTCTCCAGCTCATTTTATAGATGAGAAAACTGAGACAAACAAAGTTAAGTAACTTGCCCAGGGTCAAACAGCTAGTAAGTGTCTGGGGCTAGATTTGAACTCAGGAAAATGAGTCCTCCTGAATCCAGGTCTGGCACTATCCACTGTGTAACCATGAATTATTCTTGCTAACAGCTAAGCTTTAGCTTAGCTACAAAAAGAACTACAAGAGCTGAAAATCTAGAAGAGACATTAGCATCTTCTAAATTTGGAAACTTGGGCAAATCCCTGATGGTCCCACTTTCATTGTGGCTTTTTATGTAAAGGAAGCATAGACATCCACATATAAGAACATAGGGAAATAAAATAAAGAACATATGCAAACTACAGATGAGTCAATTTGCTTTTGATTTCTAGCAAAACCTAAAAGTCATTATTAAAAGGATTTTATATAAATATTTTAAAAGAGACCAAATACCTAACATCAGTTTGGATTAATCAAGAACAAATATAAGATTTTTTCACATGGTTACTAGACTAACAGTGTGGATAATATAACTAAGTATTAAAACTACATTTGAATAAAGCATTTGATAGTCTCTTGTTTGTAGATAAGATAAAATGCAAAAGCTAGATAATTTACAGTAGGTAGATGACTGGTTGAATGACTAGACCAAAAGGGTAGTCATTAATAAAGTATAATAAAGTATAAATTAATGTTGATTTGGAGAATAATCTAAGGAATTTCTCCCTAAGGTTCTCTGTTCATCCCTTGGCCATTAAACAATGACTTGGATGATTACAGTGATACCTGGGTTTTCATTGATAATCCATTGGAAAACAATTGAAATCTGAAACCAACAAAAACTGAGGGAATTATTTCCATATGAATCAATGTAAAGCAAATTAATTCATCCTACACACTCTAAAATATATACTAAAATGCATTTTATAGAGAATAAATGTTTAATACTAAAAATAATAAAAATGAATATAAAAGAGTAAATTAATATTTAATATGTTGTTTACCTTTCTGAAGACTCTTCTTGGCATATGGAAGACAGTGAGGAGGGGAGAGAGAAATTATTGTTTGGAAGGAAAATCCCCCTCCATAAGGACCTTAGGTATCAAGGCATTGTCTGGAAAGACTTTAGAGGGAAGCTAACATATAGAGGGAGTTGTTACCTTGATTATGTCCCTCTTCTCAGTTGAGATACATTGGGAGAATTTCTACTTGATTGAGATGAGATATCTCACTCCCAATGAGAGAGTTCATTCATTTTGTATAGTCAGGTATATATTCTCATCCATATGTTTTATCTGATTTTCATTTGCTATCTATATGGATAAAGTAATTTATTTGCTTTTCAATACATGTATTGCTCACACTGAGCAGGAGAATGCATGGATTACCCTTTGTTTTTGTGAAATTAGCATCAAGGTCAAGTGGGCATGCCAATGAAAAACCAAAAATTTTCACAGAAAAAATCAACGAAAACTGAAACCAAGGATATGTCAATGAAAACCAAGGTATTTCTGTACTTTGATGGTATATTGTTTAAAAAATATATAACAGTCAGTGCTAATAAAATCAACTATAGTATGAAAAAAGTCTTACACCTAGGTTCAAGAAATGGAAGTGACTATATGATCCTTGAAGATTATTCAAGTTCTTAGAATCTGAGATTCTATAGCTGATATTAATATACCACTTTAAGATTTACCTAAGCCTTTCTTTACAATGGCCCTATATATAAACTAATATTACAGGATCATAGACCTAGGGCTTGAAGATATTGGAAGTCATTTTGTCCTTCTTATTAATTGGGAAAACTAGAAATTAAGTGACTTGTCCAAGGTCTCACAAGTATTTTGTATCTCAGGTGGAATTTTAATACATATCCTCCAACTCCACAGTCAGTGTTCTTTCTATTGCCCCATAATTTTGTTCTTCATATGTTTTTCATATGAAGAAATTGAAGTTCATAGAAATGAAACAACTTGTCCATAGTCATAGAGATGGAAATTATTAGATTCTATTAATACACAGATCTTCTGAAATGGTTGTATTCTTTTCACCATTGCACTGTTTCTCCAAAATGTTCTGCACAATATAATTCTTCTTATTAGAGCCAGTATTTCCTAAGCACTTTAAATAAAGCCATTGAAGTAATGGTTTAAGTAAAGTTTAGATAAATCTGTGGAAGATCCATAATAGCTTAAAAAGGGAAGTTAGAGATATTTGGGAAAGTATATCACCAGCTTCCACAGATTGATCTTAAAAAAGATAACCACATTTTCTAGTCTGACATTTTGTATGGTCTTTAAAAAAGTGTGTGTCTGTGTGTGTGTGTGTGTGTGTGTGTGTGTGTGTGTGTGTGTGTTTTATTGCTATGGGAATCATAGGAAGTAGAGATTCATAGGATACCAGGATTAGGGAATTGGTGCAAGGACTTCCTTTTTTTGTACAAAGACTTCTAAAGAGACACAAGTTATTGGATAATGTGCAGGACTTGGAAACCTAAAGACTTGGTTTGAATCTCTGCTCTGACACTGAGAAAGTAACTATACCCACTCTGAGCCTCAGTTACTTCACCTGAAAAATAGAGATAACACCTGTAATATTGTATGCAGTTCTTTGAAAAAAGTACAACATTTTCTAAAGTTTAGAGTACTACATAAGTATAATTATAACAAATATAAATTTGTTATTGTATAAATGACAAATGTTAGCAGTTTGCTATCATTATATAACAAAAGAACATTTAATGAATTGAGGGAAGAGACAATTTGCTTCAGATCTCAGTAACTGCCAGTGAAACATTATTTTTGATTTATGTTCTCACTGTAATGGTATTGTGTAGATAGGCCACATACATAAAATTTAATCAAAGGAAAACCTTTTAGTGGAATAAGAATTTTAGTGATTTTGTGTATCGGCATGTGTGTGTGTGTATGTGTGTGTGTGTGTATGTGTAAGGGTGGGGATGTTGGAATGTTTTAAGGGTCTTTTTCCTACTGAACTAAAAGGTAGGCATAAATATTCATAGTTCTTTAAATCTCTAAGCGTCCTTTATTTGATTAGGTCAGATCAGCCCAATCCAAAAAGAGAAAATTAATTTTAGGAAGGAACAGAATAGACCATGAAGAAATTTGTCTGTGACATTTCAAAAGTTCGAAAAGCTCACTTCCAATAAAAATTACTTAATAGAACGAGGTCTTAGTTTCCTTTTCTGTAAAATGAGGGGGTTAGACTAGAAAACATCTCATATAACTTCCTGCTCTTAAATTTACAATTTAAATAGTATACCAACAAAACAAACACAATGGTGGATAATTACTTCTCTAAAGTAATAATAATAAAACTCACTTTTCTATCACACTTTAAAAATTTCAAAGCACTTTACATATAAATCTCATTTAATACACATGAACAGCATCTGAATATTTACAGTGTAGTTTTCTCTATAGCAAAAGCTCTATGTGTAATTGTAAATTGAAGGCCAGTCTTAGAAGTGGGAAGACCTAGATTCAATTGCTAGCTTGGATATATGCCTTGGTGCATTGAATGTGTCACCTTTGGGCTAGACAGCCACAACTAAGCCATATTACCTTTAAAACATGGATGATTCTTATTAAGATGATGCTGATTCCCTTTGGAGCTCTCCAGCCTAGTCCCTTTGTTCTCTCTTTCTGCTGTTTCTCCAAGTTTCTTCACTAAGAAATAAATTCATCTAAACTGATCATCATTCCTCCTCCAGCTTCTACCTAACTTGTACAAGTATCCCAGAGTACAGTATTTAACAGACAAGATCACCACAGAAGATTTGTCTTTATTTTTCATCCCTTTACAGGATTTTCTTTTCTTCCACTAAACACATTTACCATTTGTATGCTTCTGAGTGTAATAAAGGATCTAGCATGAAGGTTGACCCCTAATTATATGTATCATCTGCACAGTACATCTGATACTACTTTTGGTCAAGGAATAATTTTTGAAGAATAATTAGAATAGGTGGAATCAATATCCATTAATAATAAAGTCTCCTCTCTTTTGGTATCTACAGAACAATACATAGTTTCTTGTAGCAATTTAAAATAGAGATTTGGGGTTTAATAGTTCAGTTCTTGATTTCTATTATTTACTTAACTAAAGTCAATCTGCTAATTTCTAGACCCATTTTATCTTAACTAGCTAGGCTTCATCTCAACATATTCATTTATAGATTTATGAAATAAGGAAATTCTTTAAAACATGAGATTTTTCTCTGTCTCTTTTATGGGAAGAGCTATAATCTTAAACACTAATAATTTCAGTTTACCCTAAGAAAAGTCAATGAAAGATAGATGAAAACATATCCATTCCTTCAAAACTCTTCCAAGTATCTTCATGTGCCAAAAGAGAAAGTTGGAAAAAGCCTGTATCACATTTTCAGAAAACAGGATGACTGGCAATAAGAGACATCAATAACCTGGACAGGGAGTAGAGAAATCTGTTCAGTGAAAGCTCATTAAAGTATACATTTGGAAAGACCTCCATCACATTGTATTATGTATTGTCTGTGATATATTGACCTGTGCTCACATACCATGGCTCACTCTTTTAATAAACTAGGCTTCCCAAGCCAGTTGTCGATTATAATCAGGACTGTGTTACACAGTTTTTGAATTAAAAAAAAACATATTCTTGTACCATCTATTACCTGACATTTGGCTATTTTGTCACCTCCACAAACCCCCACCAATGGTATGAAAATATGGGGAAAACTCACTAGATTGTAAGGACTTACTTTTCACTACAAGTTCTTGTTAAAAGTTTAGTAGGAAATAAAATAAAGATGTATTAGAGAATAGGAGGTTTTAAGATTTCCTGTGAGTTTTATGATGTTATCTCTAGTAATTTTCTCTTATTTGTACTGAAAAAAAAAAGGGAATAGACTTGAAATGGACATTTTTCTAGAAGTTTAAAAGTAGGCTGATGATAAGATTAAAGACACCCTAAAGGAAAAAAATAGTAATGTTCTCTTTTAATTCTATAAATTATTTTCCACAGTAATTTATTCAAGTCATTGGCATTTTTTAAAATCACCTATCAATCACTTTTAAAAACCATACATGTTGGTAGCTTGATAGAATGCCCTTTCTCTTTCAGAAGCTACGAGGCAATTATAACTGAAGTAATCAAATCTTCGTGACTAAGAGTTATGCTTCTTAGAATGTATTTTTAGTTTAGTAATTAAATCTACAGTAGGAAAAGAATATTTTAGAAACTTGTGGGCCTAAGAAAGTTTAGACATATTGTAATAGCAATAGGATAACTTAAATGTGGGTCATAAGTGACAAAATAGCACCTCTTTTGGATTTTTACTACATTTACTTTACATTTTTGGTGGTTTTAATTTCGTTATTTTAGTTAGACTTTAATATGAAACAATTAAATCAAATCAAGCTTTAACATGCAAAGCAATTAAATAACAAAAAAGGTTTGATAAAAGGTAAAAAGTAATTCAATAAAGTAACAACGAAATAACACTTAAATTAATGTGGATCTTTTAAGAGTCATGAAATAGCCAAAAACTATGATAACCATCTAGTCCAGTGTTCAGTTTTAGGGCTGAAAAAAGAAAGAAGAAACATGAAGAGGCAAAGTATCTTTGATGCTCAAGGAGGTTGAAATACCCTTGAAATGCCTAAAAATGTCTCTTCCTTCTTCATACACTAATCCAACAATATTTAAAACCCAACTCTCTTTCACGCTACAAGTGTAGTGGAGATAGAGGAAAGCAGAGGAATCCTTTAGATTAGTGGATGTTAAAAAGTAGAATGCAACTTCAATGCTACAACTTCCCCTTTTTTTATACATATACCATGGAGAAATGCTCATGGGAGCATGACATTCTGCTTGAAGGATGTGAATCTTTCAGAATGCAAAGATACACAGAATAAAGAGGGGTTGTGACCAAAAGGAACAGTATCTATTTTTTCATGCTTTAGGAGAGACAGAGACTCAGTGTGAGTGTAGGGAGAAAGAATGAATACTAGCTATCATTACCAAGATAAAGTCCTAAGCCATGGCAATGCCATCTGGAGCTAAGATGAGAGATACTATAGCTGTCTTTTGAGAGAAATTAAATTATATACAAAATATAATTTTACAAATTACAATTTACAAATTACAAAATACAAAATTTGTATAATTTGTTTGTATACCAAAAATAGAATTACATATAATATAAACTCTATCTGAAATAAATCATATTAACATTTCCCCCTTACTCTCCTTTCTAATCACTTCCATTCCAAAGATTATTAATATTGTTCTTTAAAGACACTTGCTTAGAATAGAGAGGCACCCAAGAATATTTGACCCTGAAAACTGAATTATTTATCCTATAGGCAATAACCTTTACAGAAGTGATGCATAGTTTGCTCTGGTTCACATATTACATTGGTAAATTCCATTAGTAGAATATCCAACATGTCACATTTATTTTG
This sequence comes from Monodelphis domestica, assembly GCF_027887165.1. Classification (NCBI taxonomy): domain Eukaryota; kingdom Metazoa; phylum Chordata; class Mammalia; order Didelphimorphia; family Didelphidae; genus Monodelphis; species Monodelphis domestica. The sequence goes on from NC_077227.1 coordinate 272,679,703, forward strand.
AAATGGGAATAAATGCAATTTCTAACAGTAAAAAATAATAATAATAAAGACACTTGCTTAGTACTAACATTGGTTTAGATAAAGAGATGATCAGTCATAACTAAAACTGAGCTTCTCCAACAAAAGGTCCTGACCTTAGATAAAAGAAATAGTAGTCACCACTAAGCTTGTACATGAAGTCCTTTATACTTTGGTAAGACCTGTTTGTCCTCCACTTACATAGTTTGTGAATTGAGAGTCACAATGCTTATGGTCCTGACACTGATAAAATCCTAGCTAGGACAACTCCTCTCATTCAATGCAGATTGGCAACTGTTAAACACAGAGATTGGTTTAGGAATATGGAGGAGTGATATGACTTTGTGAGGATGATGCAACTAATACGTGTTAAAGAAGGGATTTGAACTCAAGGTTTCCTGAATTTAAGGATTTATTTTTTTAATTTTTTATAAATAATATATATATATAAATAAATATAAATAATAAAAATATTTTTTAAAATTTATTTTATTTAAGGACATATCTGCCTTGGAGAGGCAATGTGAATTTTGGTTGTGGCTGTTTGATTATTTCATTCATGGCTGACTCTTCATGACTTTGGGTTTTCTTAGCAGAGTTACTTGACAGGTTTGCTATTTCCTTCTCCAGATCATCATAACTGGCTCAAAGAGGGAAAAACGTGTATACTCAGTAGGGTATAGAATTCTATCTTACCCCACAGAGAAATAGAAGGGGAATAAGACATAGGAAGGGGGAAGTAACTGAAGGGAAGAGGAAGTGAAGAGCTGAAAAAAATCAAAATACTGGTAAAGAGGAACAGAGTAAAAGGGAAAAGAATAGAATCTAAAGGGGATTATATGGTGGAGGGCAATATACAGTTAGCAATCATAACACTGAATGTGAATGGGATGAACTCACTCATTAAATGGAAGTGGATAGCAGAGTGGATTGAAAACCAGAATCCTACTATATGTTGTTTAGAAGAAACACATTTGAAGCAGGCTGACATACATAGATTCAAGGTAAAAGGCAGAATAAGAATTTATTATGTATCATCACAAGTAAAAAATAAAGCAGCAGTAGCAATCATGATACTAGACAAAGCTAAAGTAGTTTAAAGAGATAAAGAAGGAAATTACATTTTGCTAATGGATACTATAAACATTGAAGTAATATCATTACTAAACAGGTATGCACCAAATGGTATAGCATCTAGATTTCTAAAGGAAAAATTAAAGGAGCTCAAGGAGGAAATAGATAATAAGACCATACTAGTAGGGGATCTCAAACTTCACCTATCCGAACTAGATAAATTGAACCAAAAAAAATAAATAAGAAGTAAGCGAAGTGAATGAAATGCTAGAAAAATTAGAGTTGATAGATATCTGGAGAAAATGGAACAGGGACAAGAAGGAATATACCTTCTTCTCAGCAGTACATGGTACATATACAAAGATCAACCATGTACTAGGGCATAGAAATATTAGAAACAAAAGCAGAAAAGCAGAAATAACAAATGCAACTTCTTCTGATAATAATGTGATAAAAGTTACAAGAAACGGGGGTCTATGGAAAGGCAAAATGTAAATTAATTGGAAACTAAATTAGCTAATTCTTCAAAACTGGTGGGTCAAAAAACAAACCATAGAAATAATTATGGATTTCATTAAAGAGAATGACAATAAGGACACAACATATCAAAACCTATTGTATACAGTCAAAACAGTGCTCAGGGGGAAATTTATATCTCTGAGTATAGCAACAAAATAGAGAGGGAGGAGATGAATGAATTTTGCTTGCAACTTGAAAAGTTAGAAAAAAGAACAAATTAAAAATCTCCAAAAAAAAAAAATCTCCAGATAAAAACGAAATTGGAAATCCTGAAAATTAAAGGAGAAATTAATAAAATTGAAAGCAAAAGAACTATTGAACTAAGAAATAAGACTAGGAGCTGGTACTATGAAAAAAAAAACAAATAAAAAATAGAGAGAGAGTTCAATGACCCAAAATAAGATTCCTATAGGAAAGACAGTGTTATAAAGAGGAATGAATACCACACTTGGATTCAAGAATTGAGTTTCTAGCTCGCCTCTGACTTTTACTAGCTATGTGACCCTGGGAAAGTCATTCAATCTTTCTGTGCCTAAAGCTATAGGATTTTTCTGTGTCCCTAAAATGTAAATGTGCTTTTCAATGTTGAAGAGAATTCTCACATCAAGTGTTACTCTCAGTAAATTGTAAATCCTCCCTATATTCTCATTTTATACATGTCATCTGAACTCAGTTTCAAAATAATTCTAGAGATTACACTGATGAGTGTAATCCTTGTCTCCCTGAAGGAAAAAAAAAACCTAATGAAACAGATCATAGATCAAGTTCATTATACAATCCTGATTATCATTCAACTCTTCTGGTTCTAAAACCTGATTTTCCATTACACAAAAAGCAGCTTCAGATCAGTGACTCATCATCTTTCTTGCATTCATGCATCATGCATCAAGATCAGTGACTTCAACACAAATTTCTGAATAATTACCATTTGTAATCCAACAATTAAATTCAATGAATTTAATGAATCCCTTACCTACTACATGTGGACTACATGGTTATATTAATTATAATATATAGTTAGATGCTAAATATATTAGAAAATTTCAAAAAAAAAGTTTTATGTTATGTCTGAGGTTCAGGAAACTGGGAATATTTCACAGATAAAATGTCATTTCGATTGGACTTTAAAGGATGAACAGGAATTCAATGACAAGAACAATACAGAGGTGCATTCCATACATAGAAAACAGCATGAGTGAAAACATGGAGATAAAAAATGTAAGTCTAGTTCCCTGTGTGACAGAGGCTGGCACTAAAGAAAAAATGCCAGGCTGAAGAGTGTGTGAAATTGAACATCTTGATGAGGAAGGGGCCCCAAGGGATTGGAATCTGGAGGAGAAGACTCAGACTAGTAGAGGAATTAGTTGCTCTCGTTCTTGAGAAGCCAAAGGCAGAAGGTGGGAAAAAGACTTTCTCCTGAGGGTTACCCACTATTCCTGCTGGTGACTGGAAATCCTTTCCTCCAATACTTCACAATTGAAGGGACTTTCTGTAGAGAAACCTGAGCAGACTTTACCTTGTCTCCTGTTGCCCAGGGGTGAGTCAATCTGACTTTCTCTCAGGGGGCTCAGGCTACCAAGGCCTGAGTTCCCCCAAAACTCAAGGAGGGAGAGGAAAGGTTTTAAATAGAGACAGGTACCCCCTTTCCCCACTATCCTTTTCCCATTCTTCCCTGCTTGTTATTCCTTTTGTATTACCTGATTGAGTTGACATTAAAAATTATCTGTTCCCCAATCTGAGGGTGAGTGAACAGATCAAGGGGAGACCCTTTGGTCTCAAGTAGTAGAAGGGAGTCAAGAGGGAAAGGAGTGAATCAGGGAGACCAGCTTTAGCTAAGGAGGGAAGGCAGAGGGGGGAGGAAATCTTTAAACCCCCTCCCCTCTCTCTGAGCAAACCCGTTACATCAGCTGTCTCCCCTGTACTCTGCTTTAAGAAGAGGGGCTTCTCTCACCTTTCCCCCTCTCAGTGCTGAAAGTCCTTACCCCTCTAATACAAATTAACATCCCTTTATAATACAGACCAGATTCCAATCCCTTAGGGCCCCTCCCCCGTGGAGGTGATCAATTTCACACACTCTTCAGCCTGGCACTTTTTCTTTAGTGCCAGCCTCTGTCACACCTGGGAAGAAGTAAGTCTAGTTGATCTAGAGTTAATGAAATTAAATAATATTAGAAAAAAAAAAGAGAAAGTAGGGTAGTGTCCTACTCTGCAATGCCTTGAACACCAGGCAGAGGAGTTTGAATTCTCTACAATCCGTAACCTCCAGATCCAGGCTCATTTCATATTTTCCCCTCTTTCACAGCAAATTGACCCACTTGTTGTATCCTAACCTTGACTGACATCCCATTATCCATTTCTGTTTCTTTGCAATAGCTGCCTCTCATTATTAGAATGCCCTCCCTCTTCATTTTCCTTTAATGATTAGAATCTCTTGCTTGTTTTAAAGCCATGATTTCTACACAAAACATTTCAAAATTCTCCCCTCCCCATCTTTTAGTGATCATTCCTTCCTAAATTGTCATGAATATATTTGACTCCCACAACTAGAATATAAGAAGCAATGTCCCTAGCACCTAGCACATGACCTGGTCCATAGTAGATACTTCAATACATTTTTGTTGAATTGGATTTAACTTTACGTGACTCAATAAATAATAGGAAGCCACTGTGATCTTTGGAACTATACATAACATGACCACATCTAAATATAAGGGAGAAGATTCTATCAGTGGAATAAGAAATTAAATGGAGATGGGGAGAGTGTGAAGATAGGGTTACTTGTTAGAAGAATATTTTGATAATTCAGGTTAGTGGTAATGAGTGATTATATCACCAAGGTGGCAATGGAAATAGAGAAGAGGGGGCAAATAACCAAAACATTCTTCTGCAACAAAAATAACTTTTTGTCTAGGAAAAAACAAACAAACAAACAAACTGGATGAGTTTCTTGGGAAAATAAAGTAAACTAAATGAATTTGTAGGAAGATTTCTCTAGAATTGGAGATATTAAAGGACGTGTTATATAACCATTTGACAGAGATATAGATTTTTTTTGCTTCAGGTATAATTTCGACTGAATGACCTTTACTGCCCTTCCAACTCTGAGGTATGATGATCCTATAAACTCAAAAAAACCCTATAGTAACATTAACTAACTTTTAAATAGCCCACTATGGTTTACAACATGCTTTCTTTTAATATTGAGCAAAGTAACACAAATAGTATCTTCTCCATTTTACAAATGAAAATAATGAAATGCTCAGGGAGATTAAGGGATTGCCAAAGAAGAAGTTTGTAAATATAAGAGCTAGGACTTGACCCCATGGTTTTTGCTTCTAAATAAAGTGCTCTTTCTACTGTACAGTTTTGCCTCTCTTATTTGATAAATATTTTAAAAGCTATAAATTCATTAATGTGGGTGTATATCATCATTCTAAAGAACAATAAAGAACTAGGTCCAAAAGGCCATAAAATTAAGCATACCCTTTGTTCTAATAATCCCACAACTATGTCTATCTCCAAAAGAGATCAAAGAAAGGGTTTCCCCTATTTGTACAAAATATTTGTAGCAGTATTTTTTGTGGCAGCAAAAAATTGAAAATTATGGGGATGCCCACTATTGGGGAATGGCTGAACAAGCTGTGGTATATGATTTTAATGGAATAAATACTATCATTTCATAAGAAATGATGAATAGGATGATTTTAGGAAAATCTGGGAAGATATGAACTGATGTGAAATGAAGCAAGAAGAACCAGAAAAATATTGTACATATTAATAGCAATAATGTATGATGATCAACTGTGAAAAATTTATCTAGTATCAATAATTCAAGGATCCAAACAACTTCAAAGGGTCCATAATGAAAACTGCTGTCCACTGCTGTAGAATGAACTGAGAGGACAAAGCATAAGCTTTTTCACTTTATTGCCTTCATGAGATTTTTCTTGTATGTGTCTTCTTTCACAAGAGAAATATGGAAATATATTGTGCATGATAACCTATATCAGATTACTTGCCCTTTTCGGGTGGAGGAAGGGAAGGAAGGGAGGCAAAGAGTTTGGAAGACAAAATGTGAAAAAAACAAATGTTAAGGATTGTTTCTACATATAATTGGGAAAAAATACAATTAAGAAAAATTTCATTGTATATCTTCCCTTTCCCCCTCATACCTAGAAGTCTCTCCCCCTCCTTTACTAACCTCACTGGTTTACTTTTAAGTACCAACTGAACTCACCTTGTACAAGAATCCTTCCCTAACACTTCAAAATTTTAGTGCTTTCCCTCCCTTAATTATTTTATTTTATCATTTATATAGTTTGCTTTGTATTGTAATGTAGGTATTATAAGGAAGGAATAAAGATGATGGAGGGAAAGGGAGAATGGGTTGAAAGGGTGAAGAGATTGTTCTTTTTCCCCTCCCTTCCTTCTGGGGGAAGATAGTCAAATCCTTTCCCCTTGAAAGAGTGAATATGTCTCCTCAGAGAATGTTTCTGGGAGATGAAGGACAAGAAACTAGAGGGGAAGCCTTTGTAAGATGACACAATGCCTTGCCTTGAGGTCCAATCTGCTCTTGAGAGGCAAGATGAATTCTTATGCCTCTGTTTCCTCAGGAACACCAACTGTCAGTTTCCTTCAGGATCTTGGGGCTACTCCACTGCCAAGGAGGGATGTTTGTTCCTTATGTCTGGCAGTCTTAGATCACTGAGATCCAGAGGTTGACCCCCCTTTTTGGGGAGAGGTATGACCCTCCCCAAATCTTCAGTCCCCTTTACTATTGTTAGAAACTGGCCCAGACCTAAATCTAGAGTAGCAGATGATTTATTTGGGTTCAAACAAGGAAGGAGTGGTAAGGGTATCAAGCAGGGAAATGGGTGAACAGGAAGCCCAACAACTGCTCACCTCTGGTAAATTGACCCACCAAGGTCTGGGGTTCAAGGCTTTTCAGCCTTGATCCCTCTTCTTGCCAGCTTCCTGTTGTTCCCTACTCCTAGCCAGCTAATTTGAATGTAGGGGTCCTGGGACAGGTAAGGGAGAGAGAGATAGAGAGGGAGATGCTTGAAAGAGATCTCTGTGGACAGTTTTCTTCAAAGTCCCAGTCTACAAAATCCAATGATGGCTTTGATTGCTGCTATTGAGAGTCGAATGAGATGTATCCAGGGGTTCAGAAGGAAACAGTTGAGCTCCAGAGAGAGACAGGCTTTTTCCCAGGCTAGGAGATGTATCTCCTTCCTCAGGCTCCCAGCTGGAAGTGAGTGGCCAGTTGGACCTCCAAGCTTCTGATTCTCTCCTGGAATCTTCAGTTTTTTCTTCTTATTCCTCCCCCACTCTCTCTTCAGCTAGTCTCTATCAGAGACTGTTCTCTGCTCAAAGTGGTCTATCTCTCCTCCTATCTTACAATCTGTATTTTTTTGCATGTTTTCTCCCCCATAAAATTGTAAACTCCTTGAGGGCAGGCACTATGTTTTGCTTCTTTTTGTATCCCCAGTGCAGAGTAGGCATTTAATAAATGTTTATTGAATTGAATATATAGACCTATATAATTTTATTGTAAATGTATTATCTATAATAAAAATTGATATATATTATATAGTAAATAAATATGCACATATATACATCCCTGCATGTAGATTTTTCCCTAATGATCCCATGTTCTTGGTAATCCACTCTAATATTAAATACTATTTAATTTTTTTTACTAAAGATCCCCAAAATTTGAACTCCCCCCTAATTCTCACAGATGACCTTATTATTTAGTATGTCCAATTCTTTGTGATCCCATTTTGGATTTTTTTTATAAAGATAACTGAGTGTTTCTGTATTTTCTTCCCCATTTCATGTTCCAGATGAGAAAACAAGGCAAATAGGGTTAAGTGATTTGCACAGGGTTACAAACATTGTAAATATGTAAGAACACATTTGAACTCAGAAAGATGCATCTTCCAAACTCCAGGTCTGGCCCTAAGTCCACCATGCTTCCCAGTTGCTCCACAGATGACCTTTCCTTCGGCTTTAATAAAATGATTAAAGTCATCTAATTAAAACAAGCATAGCACACAGTTGCCTGCATATTATGATCTCCAGTTCTGCCAATTACTATCTGTATAACCTGGGGAGAATCAATTATTCTTTTTTGATATTCAAGTTTCCTCATCTATAAAATAAAAAGGGGAAATGCTCACTGCTTTGGTCTTTTCCAGCTCTACATCTTAGAACACCAAAAGATAATTCTGCTCCCAAATGTATTCTTTTTAAATTTTTTTTCCAGATTACATGTAGGTATGATTTTCAATCATCATTTTCTGATATTCTTAATCCATATTCTCTCCCCCTTGCCCAAGATGTCAGGTAATTCAATATAAGTTGCACATGTATTATTATCCCATATATTTCCATGTTTGCTTACAGTAGAGAAAAATTGATGGAAGGAATAAAGTGAAGAATGACATATTTCAATCTACATTCAGACTTAGTCATTTCCTTCTATAGTGATGAATATTCTTTTATTTTAGGAGTCCTTTGGAGTTGTCCTGTTTTCTTCCATATATTCATTCACAGATGATCATTGTACATCATTGCTGTTACTGTGTACAGTATTCTTCTAGTTCTGTTCACTCTCTTTCCATCACTTCACATAGCCTTTTCCAGGTTTTTTTCAGTAATTGTCATGTTTGCCATTTCTTATGGTACGGTAGTATTCCATTACAATAATATACCAAAATTTGTTGCAGGACAGCCTCTCAGTCTTTGCACCACAAAAAGAGCTGCTATAAATATTTTTGTGCAAGTAGATCATTCCCCCCTATCTTTAATCTCTTTGGAATACAGATCCAGTTGTAGTATTGCTGGATCACTGGGTATGTATAGTTTTATGTCCTTTTGGCATGGTTCCAAATTGGTTTCAAGAATGATTGTATCAGTTCACAGCACCGCCAACAGTGTATTAGTGTCCTGATTTTTCCACATCTTCTTCAACATTTACCATTTTCTTTTATTTTTATCATATTTGCCAATCTAATTGGTGTGAGGGGATACCTCAGATTTTTTAAATTAATATTCACTCCCAAATATTTTCTATAACATTATCTAAAACTCTTTATTTTCTTTTATCAAATTGCTTTTAATTCAACATCTTTGGAGCATTCTTTTTGGTGTAAGATTGTTTAGTCAGTTTACTTCTTTGAAATAAATTGACTATGTTGGGTTTTTTTCAATTATTTTAATTCATTTATGGTAAAAGCTCTCTGAATACTCTCAAGGACTAGGATTTTGAATCTGGGTTTAGAGGGGATGAAATTTGAATAATGGTGAAATTTATATGTCTAACTAGGGCATGATAGAGAATTTTCTGGGCAAACATAGGAACCACAGGTATACAAAGTCAATATTTCAAGTAGGTGTGAAAGTACAAAAGAAAAAAAAATCTTTCCTATTCCATAATTCCCCCAGGGCCAAGCTAGTCTTGCTGAAGATTTTTGAAAAATTCTCTCAGGTAACTCCACAAGACCAAACAGTTCTAGTTATTTTTACCTTTCCTGAGGTGGCACATATGTTAGTTATGAGAATACCTTTAATCATCTTTGTTATAGTGGGTACAGTAGACACTTTAGTATTGACTAACTCCCTCTAAACTTCTCCAAATTTCAAATGAAAAGTATCTCGTCTCCCAGACTGCTGAGGCAGCTTCCACACAGCTTTGTCAGAATCAACTTTTTGGCAGGCCCTCAGGCATATAGAGAGCCAAACTAACCTAGGGTAGAATGAAACTGGATCATTGATTAGAATCTCAATTATTCATGAATTGCTGTCTAAAGGGAATATTTCTCCTTGTGTTTCCTTTAATTAATAACTTTGCAGAAATTATTTTTAAAATGTTTCTCTATAATACAAAGCATGAAATATTATCACTTTGCTACATAAAGAACACATGGTTATAGTAACTATAACATGCAATGTTAAATTCTAAATAAATTAGAAAAGTTCAAAATAATGTATTGTCATATCTGAGGATAAAGGTTCTGAATGATGGGGGCTGAGGTGCCATTTGGGTTGGACTTTAAAGAATGAATAAGAAAGAAATGTCAATCATGTATAAAGTTCATGTGAAGGTTTATTTTTATAAGAAGTTAATAAAAGGAAGATCATTTGCTTTTTTTTTTTGAGAAAATCTAATGAGCAAAATAAATTTGTTGAAGCAATATTTCTCCCTCTTCCCATAACTGGTGATTTTTCCATTATGTCTCTTCATATATATATACATATTTTGTGCAAGCATGTGGATAGAAACATTTGATCTCATGCATTTACACAAATTCTATTGAAAAAAGGAATTCAGATATGAAGAAACATCACAGATTGGTAGGATTGAATTGGATCACAAGCAAAGTGTGGAAAGGAAAATGCAATCAAGCTTTGAGCCTTTCTGCCACTAAGGTGGAACAGACAGCAGTTGGAATGTTGAAGTGAAGATACTGGCAACTTTGACAGTTGGTGGGGAGAAGGGAGACTTGGAGACTGACATTTGCTCTCGAGTCTCTCTTTCCTGGCCCTCGAACTGGAAGGAGCACTCTCTCTTGTCTCTGGATAGAAGTACCTCTATTCCTGGATTTTTCCCAACTGTGTGTTCTACCTGGATTCCTGTGATCCTGTCATCAAACAAAAGGATTTAAAGGGAGAAGTTTGAACTTCAGGCCTTAAGGCTGGTCTTTAGGGTGTTAGCCTGAAGAGACAGGCCCAACCAGCTCTGAAGTTGAGAACCTTTTCTTCCCCTTCCTGTCTACTGCTAAAGACTTTAAGAATAACCCAAAGTCAGATGAGGACTATCATTTCAGGGTGACATAGAGGGAGCAGAACCTAAGGACAGCCATTCAACTATAAATAGTCCTAAATGGACCCCTGCAAGGTGATGTTGATCCTGGGAGAGGCTATCATAGTTGGCCCATTTCTCGGAAACACCATTTTTCAAAGACAGCCTCTCAGCAGGGGGTGTCTCTTTCCCTTTACCTCAACAGCATTCATATTCCCTCTATCCCTTCAACTCCTCCATTCCCTGTTACAAACCCTTCCGTACCTGTTCAACCCACTATTCATAGGTGGATGAGTTGTTCCTAAAATACATCAGTCTGTGTTTGACCTTATATAGTTATGGATTCGTGTTTCTAGACCTTAGAATGAGACCCAATTAGTTTTCTTAGAGACTGAGTTGGCATTTCTTTTACTTTGGGTTTCATACATTTTTCTGAAGTAGGGAAATGTTCTTTATGCTGTCACATTTCCTCTAAAGAGACTAATCAGGGATTTTTTCTGGTAAGGCAGATTAGAAGTTCCAATTCCTCATACTTTTCTAATTCCCCAGGAGAGAAGGAAACTGTGGAAAGCTACTTACCACAATTCAATGACCAATGCCAAAGTGGGTAGTCTTGTTCAGAGAATACAAAATGTAATCCTTTTCATTTCCACAATAGTTTTCTCCAAAAAATTATTTCACTTTAAAACTGAGGAAAAGGGACTTCTGGGTAAACATGGTGGCAGTCTAGACACAGGACTCTTCCTCTCCTCAGCACCTACTGATATAGACTACTTCAAAAGACCAAAAAAAAAAATTCATATGAACAAAGGAACTACAGTAGGATTCAGCATTGAAGGTACATGGGATTTGGGCATTTCCACACTATAAGGTGGTGAAAAACCTCCCACAAAAACATGAGCTGGTCTACCCTCCCCAACCCACCTATGGAGCCAGAGTCAGAGCCAGCATGCACCAGAATCAGTGAGTGAGTGAGGGGCACCTCTACATCCTTGGCAGCTGACTAAGACCACCAAAGACCTACCCCTAAGAGCAGCTAGACCTTAAACTCCAGCGGGCTGAAGAGCACAGACTGTGGGCTCACATGGGAAAATAACACAGAGAAGGGAAGCCAACAGCAGGAGCTGTGGAGATTCGAGAGCTTGCCCCAGGCAAAACCCATGGTTTTTAACTCCATATACAGAGAGCCTGCCCATCTCACTCTGATTTCTGACTAAAAAGGGAAGGAAAAACCTCCACAGTGATGGCAATTAGTGCCCAGGAACAACAACCTCCCTCCAGCAAGAAAAACAAGAAGAAGGGGTTGACCCTGGATAATTTCATGGAGGAAAAACCCAGACTACAGAAGAAATAGCAGAAAAGGAAATTCAAATAAATGCACCAAATGGAAATTGTCCACAAGCTCTTGAAGAATTTAAATTGGAGCATATCAAAAATATGGAAACCTTCTGGAAAGAAAAGTGGGAAATAGCTCAAAGAGAAAAAAAAAAGTTTAAAGGACAAGCACTTCCAATTGTAAAAACAGTTGGAAGCCACGGAAATCAGGATAGACCAAACTGAAAAGGAAAACCGTTCTTTAAAATCCAGAATTAGGCAAATGGAATCCAATAATCTTGCAAAACAGCAAGAATTAATAAAGCGAAGTCAAAAGACTGACGAAATAGAAGAAAACATAAAATATCTCACTGAGAAAATGACAGAACAGGAAAACAGATTGAGGAGAGACAATTTAAGAATCATTGGTGACCGAAATTCAATCTGAACAACAGGACAGAAGCGGGGAACCCTCCTTCTGCACTCAAATCAAAAGGTACGCCCCCCCCAAAAGCCGGAATCCGAGAATACTCAGGGCTAAGGGGAAGGCAGAGCTAAGGTCCCAGGACCCCTCCCCCACAACCCAGAGGGCTGAGCCCCCAGCAGAAGTGGGAACCTCTGAGTGGGCAAAGGTGCTGGTTTTCAGGGTCTACCTTGGGAGCAGCAGGGCGCCGGGCTCGGAGCATCTAGCTTGGACAGCAGGGAGGAAGCCAGGGAGAAACGGGCAATGGTTGGGTCCCTCCATCGGGTTCCAGTCTCATCCTTGCCTCAGTCACATCCAGACCTATTCAGTTGAACTAATCCCATCAGAACTCCTCAGAGTTTACGAAGGCGGGCAAAGGCACTTGCGGACAGCGGAGAAGCAGCTGGAGAGAACTGGAGAGAGCCTGGGCGGCCCAGCCTTCCAGGAGTCTTCAGAGCCTCAGTGCTTCATATTACATACAGCCCAACCCAATTGAACTCAATCCAATCAAAAGCCTCCAGAGGACAGGGAAGCTAACACTCCTCACCTAGAGACTGTACCAAGAGATCTGACAAAGCTCCAAGAGGGGAGACTGACAGCCCCAAAACCAAAACAAAATGAGAGGAGCAAGAGCACAGCCAAATATGGGGAGCAAAGAAGGGGTAAACTCGAGCAAACAACAGAAAAAGAAGAAAGAAATTACAATAGACAGCTTCTGCACAGGTAATGAGCAAAGAGCAAATGAAACAGAGGGGGAGGACCCAGCAAAGAAAAAATCAGAAATCCCAGCAAATTGGATACAGGCTTTGGAAGAACTCAAAATGCAATTCAAAACACAATTAAGAGAGGCTGAAGACAATTGGGAAAAGAACTTAAAAACTAAGATAAGTCATCTGGAAACAGAAAATAGTGTCTTGAAAGCCAAAATCAAACAGCTGGAAAATGAAGCAAAGGAGATGAAAGATGAGGCAAAGCAGCTGAAAGATGAGGTGAAGAAGATGAAAGATGACCTCCAAAGAAAATCTGACCAAAAGGAAAAGGACGACCAAAAAACTAAGGATGAAATCCAGTCTTTAAGAACCAGAATACAACAACTTGAATCGAGCAACCTCACAAGGCAGCAAGATACTACAAAACAAAACCAAAAGAATGAAAAAATTGAGGAAAATATGAAGCATCTCATTCACAAAACAGAGGATTTAGAAAAATCGTTCAAGGAGAGACAATTTAAGAATTATTGGCCTACCAGAAGACCATGACAAAAGAAAAAGCCTGGACATTATATTACAGGAAATTATTAAAGAAAACTGCCCCAAAATCCTTGAACAAGAGGAAAAAGTGGAAATTGATAGAATCCACAGATCACCTCCTGTACTTAATCCCCAACTGACAACACCCAGGAATGTTATAGCCAAATTAAAGAACTATAAGACCAAAGAAAAGATATTACAAGCTGCCAAGAAGAAGTCATTCAGATACCAAGGAACCACAGTGAGGATAACACAGGGTCTGGCTGCATCCACACTGAAAAAAAGAAAGACATGGAATATGATATTCTGGAAGGCAAGGGAACTAGGTCTACAACCAAGAATCAACTACCCAGCAAAACTGACTATATTCTTACAGGGGAAAGTGTGGTCATTCAACAAAATAGAAGAATTTCAAGAATTGGTAAAGAAAAGACCAGACCTAAACAGAAAATTTGATGTCCAAGCATAGAACTCAAGAGAATCATCAAAAGGTAATTAAAAAAGAGGGGAAAAAAGAAAAACAAAAAAAATTTTTTAAGAGACTCAATAAGTTAAAATGATATATATCCCTATAAGAAAAGAGGTCATTGGTAACTCTTACAAACTGTTGTTATTAGCTGGGCAGCAAAAAGAAGTATACTTAGAGGAACAGCAACAAACTGTATAGGATGAAAGGACAAGACATAAATAGGTATATAGATATATGCATGCAAAAATACATACGCATGAGTATGCATATATATATATATATATATATATAACTAGAGCTTAAAATAGGTTAATATTAAAAGAAATGGGAAAAGAAACAAATGGGGGTAAATTTATATATCATAAAGAAGCTCATGGTGGGAGGGGAGAGAACATCAATACACTGGAAGGGTAAAAAGGTCAGAGACAGGAAATACTCAACTTTTACGTGCTTTGAAAGTGACTCAAAGAGGGAAAAACAATCCAATCCATTGGGAGCAGAGAATAGATTTGCACCTTATAGGGGAGTAGAAAGGTAACAAATGGTCTGGTGGGGAGGGAAGCAGTACAAGAGAGGGAGGGAGTGGGGGGTTAATTTTAGAAAGACTACAGGGAAAATAAGGGGAGGGATAAATAGGCAGGGGGGTAGAAAGGGAAGTAAAATAAGTATGGGAACAAGGGGGACTATTCAAAAGCAAACATTGGTATAGAAGGAAATAGTGAAAGAAGAAAAGGCAGGTAAAGGAGCAGAAATCAAAATGCAGGGAAATACACAGCTAGTAATCATAACTCTGAATGTGAATGGAATGAACTCACCCATAAAATGCAAGCGAATAGCAGAGTGGATTAGAGTCCAAAACCCTACCATATGCTGTTTACAAAAAGCACATATGAGAAAGGTAGATACACATAGGGTGAAAGTAAGAGGGTGGAGCCAAATCTATTGGGCATCAACTGACAAAAAGAAGGAAAAAATGCAAAGGAAGGAGGACTTGCATTCCCAGATCTCAAACTATACTATAAAGCAGTGGTTATCAAAACAATTTGGTACTGGCTAAGAGACAGAAAGGAGGATCAGTGGAATAGACTTGGCATAAATGATCTCAGCAAGACAGTTTATGACAAACCCAAAGACCCCAGCTTTTGGGACAAAAATCCATTATTTGATAAAAACTGCTGGGAAAATTGAAAGACAGTGTGGGAAAGATTATGTTTGGATCAACACCTCACACCCTACGCCAAGATAAATTCAGAATGGGTGAATGACTTGAACATAAAGAAGGAAACTATAAGTAAATTAGGTGAACACAGAATAGTATACCTGTTAGACCTTTGGGAAGGGAAAGATTTTAAAACCAAGCAAGACTTAGAAAGAGTCACAAAATGTAAAATTAATAATTTGGAATACATCAAACTAAAGGGATTTTGTACAAACAGGACCATTGTAACTAAAATTGGAAGGGTAGCAACAAATTGGGAAACAATCTTCATAAAAACCTCTGACAAAGGTTTAATTACTCAAATTTAGAAAGAGCTAAATCAATTGTACAAAGGGTCTGGCCATTCTCCAGTTGATGGATGGTCAAGGGACATGAACAGGAAGTTCTCAGCCAAAGAAATCAAAACTATTAATAAGCACATGAAAAGGTGTTCTACATCTCTTATAGTCAGAGAAACGCAAATCAAAACAACTCTGAGGTATCACCTCACACCTAGCAGATTGGCTAACATAACAGCTATGCAAAGTAATGAATGCTGGAGGGGATGTGGCAAAGTAGGGACACTAATTCATTGCTGGTGGAGTTGTGAACTGATCCAACCATTCTGGAGGGCAATTTGGAATGATAAAATTTGGGCGATAAAAGACTGTCTGCACTACTACTGGGCTTGTACCCCAAAGAGATAATAAGGGAAAAGACTTGTACAAGAATATTCACAGCCGCATTCTTTGTGGTGGCCAAAAATTGGAAAATGAGGGGATGCCCTTCAATTGGGGAATGGCTGAACAAATTGTGGTATATGTTGGTGATGGAATACTATTGTGCTAAAAGGAATAATAAAGTGGAGGAATTCCATGGAGACTGGAACAACCTCCAGGAAGTGATGTAGAGCGAAAGGAACAGAAACAGGAAAACATTGTACACAGAGACTGATACATTGTGGTACAATCGAAGATAATGGATTTCTCCATTAGTGGCAATGCAGTGTCCCTGAACAATCTGCAGTGATATAAAAAACACTATCCACAAGCAGAAGATAAACTGTGGGAGTAAAAATACTGATGAAAAGCAACTGCTTGACTACAGGGGTGGAGGGGATATGACTGAGGAGAGACTCTAAATGAACACTCTTATGCAAATACCAACAACATGGAAATGGGTTTGAATCAAGAACACATGTGATACCCAGTGGAATTGCACGTGGACTATGGGAGAGGTGGTGGGAGGGAGGGGAGGTGGTGGGAGGGAGGGGAGGGAAGAAAAGAAAATGATCTTTGTTTCCAATGAATAATGTTTGGAAATGACCAAAAAAATTAAAATAAATAAATAAAAGAATCATTGGTCTCCCTGAAAGCCCAGAAATAAACAGAAATCTTGACATCATACTACAAAGAAATTATCCAAAAACACTGTCCTGATATTCTTGAACAAGGGGGCAAAATAGGCTTTGAAAGAGTTCATAGAACACCCTCTACACTAAATCCTCAAATGTCAACTCCCAGGATTGTAATTGCCAAATTCAAGAGCTTCCAGGCTAAGGAGAAAATTCTACAAAAAGCCCAAAAGAGACAATTCAGATACCAAAGAGAATCAATCAGGATGACACAAGACCTGGAAGCTTCTACACTAAAGAACCACAAGGCTTGGAATATGATATTCAGAAAGGCAAGAAAAATGGTAACCAAGGATCACCTATCCATCAAAACTGACTATATACTTCCAGTAGAAATTATGGGCATTCAACAAAATATAAGATTTCCAGGTATTTGTAAAGAAAAAAACCAGAACTAAGTGGAAAGTTTGATATGCAAACACTAAGATCAAGAGAAACATGAAAAGTTAAATAAAAAGAGAGTGAAAAGGGG
Source organism: Monodelphis domestica (assembly GCF_027887165.1). NCBI lineage: Eukaryota > Metazoa > Chordata > Mammalia > Didelphimorphia > Didelphidae > Monodelphis > Monodelphis domestica. Next base: position 272,696,700 of record NC_077227.1, read on the forward strand.
AAAATGTTTTTTTTTATTCAAACTTTCTTCTTTAAGAGCTACACTAAGATAAAATTATATGTATTAGTACATGGGGAAAATGTTAATTGTAAGTCACAAAAATTATATTCACCATTATCATAATTAGAAGAATCATTCACAGGAATAGAGATGGGGTAATAAGTGCTATAATATGATATGCAAAAATAGAAAAAGGCAGGGGGGAATCAAGGATGGCACCAAGAGATACTTGAAGAAATAAAATAAATAGGATAATCTTTATCACACATAGATATGCTTGGGAAGGGGAGGGGAAGAATACTCTTATAAGAAGGAGAGGAAGAGAGCACTAATAGGTAATATTTAAACCTTATTCTCAGTGAAATCAATTCTGAGAGGGAAGAGCATCTAGATCCATTGGGGTCTTGAATTCTATCTTAACCTACAGGGAAAGTGAGAAGGGAAAACTAAGTGGGGTAGGGGGTGAGGAAGTACAAAAAGGGAGGGAAAGAGAAGGGGGAGGGAACTTAACAGACCCTAAAAAAATAAGAAGGGAACAGAATGGGAGGGGCCAGAAAGGGAAGCATAATAAGGGAGGGGATTAGGGGGCTTGATTAAAAGTAAACCACTGGTTTAAAAGGATATAGCAAAAGAAGAAATGACAGAACTAGGAGAGGATATCAAAATGCTAGGGAATACAAAAGTGACAATCATAACTTTGAATATGAATGGGGTGAACTCACCCATAAAACAAAAACAAATAGGAGAGTGGATTAGAATCCAAAATCCTAATATATATTGTCTACAAGAAACATAGCTGAGGTGGGTAGACACTCACAAGATTAGAATTAAAGACTGGAGCAAAACCTATTGGGCCTCAACTGACAGAAAGAAGACAGGAGTTGCAGTCATGATATCTGACAAAACCAAAGTAAAAAATAGATCTGATTAAAAGGGATAGGGAAGGTAAATACATGCTGATAAAAGGGAGTAGAGACAATGAGGAAATATCAGTAATCAACATGTATGCACCAAATTGTATAGCATCCAAATTTCTAAAGGAGAAACTAGTGGAACTGAAGGAGGAAATAGATAGTAAAACTATACTAGTGGGAGACCTGAATCTACCACTATTAAATTTAGATAAATCAAATAAGAAAGAAGTAAGAGATGAGAATGAAATCGTAGAACATTAGAGTTAATAGATATATGGAGAAAAATAAATAGGGACAAAAAGGAATACATCTTTTCAGTAGCACATGATACATTCACAAAGATTGACCATGTACTAGGTCATAAAAACATGTTAAACAAATGCAAAAAAGCAAAAATAATAAATGCAACCTTTTCAGATCACAACATAATAAAAATAATGATCAGTAAGTGTACATGGAGAGCCAAATCAAAAATTAATTGGAAATTAAATAATATGATACTCCAAAATCGGTTAGTCAGAGAACAAATCATAGAAACAATTAATAATTTCATTGAAGAAAATGACAGTGATGAGACATCCTTTCAAAATCTATGGGATGCAGCCAAAGCAGTACTCAGGGGGAAATTTATATCCTTGAGTTCATATATTAACAATTTAGGGAGGGCAGAGGTCAATGAATTGGACATGCAAATTAAAAAAAAATGAAAGTTAAGAAATTAAAAATCCCAAGAAGAAAACTAAATTAGAGATTTTAAAAATTAAGGGAGAAATTAATAAAATCAAAAGTGAAAGAATCAATGAAGTAATAAATAAGACTAGAAGCTGGTATTTTGAAAAAACAAACCAAATAGACAAAATACTGATAAATCTAACTTTTAAAAAAAGGAAAGAAAAAAAAAACCAAATTAACAGTATCCTAGATAAAAAGGGAGATGTCACCTCCAATGAAGGGGAAATTAAGGCAATCATTAAAAATTAATTTGCCAAATTATATGGCAATAAATATTCCAATCTATGTGATATGGATAAATATTTACAAAAATATAAATTGCCTAAACTAGCAGAGGAAGAAATAGACTACATAAACAATCCCATATCAGAAAAGGATAATGAACAAGCCATCAAAGAACTCCCTAAGAAAAAATTCCCAGGGCCTGATGGATTCATAAGTGAATACTAACAAACATTCAAAGAAGAGCTAATCGCAATACCATATAAATTATTTGACATAATAAGCAAAGAGGGAGTTCTACAAAATTCATTTTATGACACAAATGTGGTACTGATTCCAAAACCAGGCAGGTCAAAAACAGAGAAAGAAAAATACAGACCAATCTCCTTAATGAACATAGATGCAAAATTCTTAAATAGGATACTAGCAAAAAGAGTCCAGCAAGTCATCCCAAGCATTATTCCCTAGGATCAGGTGGGATTCATACCAGGAATACAAAGATGGTTAAATATTAAGCAAAACATCCACATAATTGACAATATTAACAAGCAAACCAACAAAAATAACATGATTATCTCAATAGATGCAGAAAAAGCCTTTGACAACATACAACACTCATTCTCATTGAAAACACTAGAAAGCATAGAAATAGAAGGGTCTTTCCATAACCCAAAATCATCTGCAATGGGGATAAACTAGAAGCCTTCCGAATAAGATCAGGAGTGAAACAAGGTTGCCCATCATCACTCTATTATTTAACATTGTATTAGAAACACTAGAAAAACTAGCAATTAGAGAAGAAAAAGAAATTGAAGGTATTAAAATTGGCAATGAGGAGACCAAGCTATCACCCTTTGCAGATGATATGATGATCTACTTAAAGAATGCTAGAGAATCAACTAAAAAGATAGTAGAAATAATCAACAACTTTAGCAAAGTTGCAGGATACAAAATGAACCCACATAAGTCATCAGCATTTCTATATATCTCCAACACATCTCAGCAGCAAGAATTAGAAAGAGACATTCCATTTAAAATCACCCTAGACAATATAAAATACTTAGAAATCTATCTGCCAAGACAAACACGGGAACTATTTGAACACAACTACAAAACACCCTCCACACAACTATAACTAGATCTAAACATTTGGAAAAACATTAACTGTTCATGGGTAGGACTAGCTAACATAATAAAATGACCATCTTTTCCAAACATATTTATTTATTTAGTGCCATACCCATCAAACTATCAAAAAACGTTTTTACTGAATTAGAAAAAAAAATAACAAAGTTAATTTGGAAGAATAAAAGATCAAGGATATCCAGGGAAATCATGAAAAAAAATTTGAAGGAAGGTGGCCTTGCAGTACCATATCTCAAACTATACTATAAAGCAGTGGTCATCAACACAATATGGTACTGGCTAAGAGACAGAAGGGAGGATCAGTGGAATAGACTTGGGGTAAGTGACCTTAGCAAGACAGTCTATGATAAGCCCAACAATCCCAGGTTTGGGGACCAAAATCCACTATTTGATAAAAAAAAAGCTTCTGTGAAAATTGGAACACAGTGTGGGAGACATTAGGTTTGGATCAACATCCTACACGAAGATAAAGTCAGAATGGTTGAATGACTTGAACATAAAATAGGAAACTATAAGTAAATTATGTGAACACAGAATAGTATATATGTTAGACCTTTTGGGAAAGTAAAGATTTTAAAACTAAGTCTTAGAAAAAAATACAAAATTTAAAATGAATAATTTTGATTACATCAAATTAATTTTTATACAAATAAAACCAATGTAACCAAAATTAGAAGGGAAGCAACAAATTGGGAAATAATGTTCATAACAAAAACCTCTGACAAAGGTCTAATTACTCAAATTTATGAAGAGCTAAATCAATTGTACAAAAAATCAAGCCATTCTCCAATTGATAAATGGGCAAGGGACATGAATAGGCAATTTTCAGTCAAAGAAATCCAAAGTATTAATAAGCACATTAAAAAAGTATTCTAAATCTCTTATAATCAGAGAGATGCAAATTAAAACAACTTTGAGGTATCACCTCACACCTAGCAGATTGGCTAACATGAAAGCATTGGAAAGTAACGAATGCTTGAAGGGATGTGGACAAGTTGGGACATTAATTCATTGCTGGTGGAGTTGTGAATTTATCCAACTATTCTGGAGGGCAATTTGGAACTATGCCCAAAGGGAAATAAAAGACTATCTGCCCTTTGATCCAGCCATAGCACTGCTGGGTTTGTATCCCAAAGAGATAATAAGGAAAAATACATGTACAAGAATATTCATAGCTGCACTCTTTGTGGTGGCCAAAAATTGGAAAATGAGGGGATGCCCTTCAATTGGGAAATGCCTGAACAAATAGTGGTATATGTTGGTGATGGAATACTATTGTGTTAAAGGAATAATAAAGTGGAGGAATTCCATGGGAACTGGAACAACCTCCAGGAAGTGATGTAGGTGGAAAGGAGCAGAACTAGGAGAACATTATACACAGAGACTGACAGATTGTGGTACAATTGAATGTATTGGACTTCTTCATTAGTGGCAATGTAGTGATTATGAACAACCCGGAGGGATCTATGAGAAAGAGCACTATCCACATTCACAGGAAAAACTGTGGGAGCAGAAACACCAAAGAAAAACAACTGCTTGATTACACAGGTCGAGTGGGATATGATTATAGATATAGTTTCTAAATGAACATCCTAGTGCAAACATCAACAACATGGAAATAGGTTCTGATCAAGGTTACATGTATTACCCAGTGGAATAGTTCTTTGGCTACAGTAAGGGTGAAGTTAGGGGAGGGAGGAATAGAATATGTTTTTTGTAACCAAATAATATATGTTTTAAATTGACCAAATAAAAAAATAAAAATAAATAATAAAATTGAACAAAATATACCTTTTTTTCCTATTTATCAGAAAAGAATTCCCTAATTTTTTCAATATGTAATAATGGCTCTAAAGACAGGTTATTGGCAAAAATTATAATCTGTGAAATACCAGAAATATGAACTGCACTGTCAGAATTCCCAATGATTTAGGTATTTCATTTATTTATTTATTTTTCTTTTTTTCTTTAACAACCAAACTATAATTCTTCCTATTATCACTGTCCTGCCCACATGAACTTCACATTTTCATGAATTAGAGTTTCTAGAAACAATAAAGTATGTAAATATTGCCGTTTTATCAATCAACAAGTATGTACTTTATTACTTATATGTTACATATGTTCAGTGAAATGTGTTATAAGGAAATGAGCAGGAGGGATGCTCTAAAGGAAGAAGTAGGAAGGTTCCAGAATTCTGGAGAAGTGACAGGACTGTTGTTTCTTCTAACAGACGTTTTAGCAGGAGGTTGAGTTTTATCTAGTCTCCTAGGTTGGACCTGTTAAACTAGCTATTCTCTCTCCTGTGGCTTTCCTTGTGATCCATCTTACCAACTACTGTTCCTGTGTATCCTGGTGATGCTGACATTCCTACAGAACTGCTTGAGACACCTAAAGCCATCTGTCAGTGAGACCATCCCTTTGAGCCCTGTTCCTGCTTACCTTCCAACCTTACTGCCTCTATCACCATCTAAGGGGAGATTTGGATTAATGAAGCGTATTGTATTATAGGAACTGGGACTTTTACTTAGAGGTAACTGACAGTGCAGATACCATCTTTCTGAAGCTACCAACTAGATTTGGTGGGAGGTTTATCTATGTTATTTAGAAAAATCATCCCAATTCCCTTCCCTTCTTTCTCTTATCTTAAATAAACCCTGTTTAACAGGATTTGGTACTCTGTAAACTTTATCTTGTTGTCATTCCCAAACCCTGTGTCCTTCTGATATTGACTCTAAACAGTCATTCTTTGATCCTCTAAAACCCATTACCATCAGGTATCTTTCTAGAAATGATTATTTTAGTTCTATACAATTAGTTCAGTTTATTATTTCATATAGTAAAATGGGTAGAGTAACTGGCCTGGAGCCAAAAAGACTTGAATTCAAGTTTTACCTCAGACATTTACTAGCTATGCAACCCTGGGCAAGTCACCTAACCATGTTTACCTCAGTTTCCTCATCTGTAAAATGAGCTGGAGAAGGAAATGGAAAATCACTCCAGTATCTTTGCCAAGAAAATTCCAAATGGGGTCACAAAGTATTGGACAAAACTGAAAGGACTGAGCAACAGTACACTACATACAAAATATTTTGTTAATGTGCAGCAGGGATTAAAAACAGTTCTTTCATTTAAAAAGATTACAATTCAACAAGCTTTCAAAAATCGTAGTTGGTCAAGTATGCTCAGTCCAGGGAACATACACACCTGAGTAATGTGAACTCTCAAGGGCCAGGTCCCTCCATTACATCTTGATGTATTTGGGACTAGCCAATGAGGTGCTTGCTGAGTCTACTTCTCAAAGAGCATGATGATACATTATGGAGGGGCTGACTCTGCCTTGGAGCATGAACAACTGCTATGACTTTTTCTGTTCTTTTATTTCCCAATGAAGAAAAAAAAGCCCTTTTGTTCACTGAGTCAGAACAGAGAATATCAACAAAGAGTCTGAGTGGAGAAAATTACTCCTTTTTTTTCTTTTCTGCAGGCCATGAGATATAAGGATGACTGTGAGCTCCACAGGGACAGGGAGAAAATTTCCTTTTAGGCAAGCCTGTGAGTGGGATGGGGTCTTCTCCTGTTTCTTTCTTCTTTCCTTTGGTGTCAGGCCTCATGAGATTTTGAAAGGCGCAAATACTAGCAGCTAAATTCAGGGGAAATCAAGATCCCTCTGGTACATACCATTATGGAATTTCTAGAAGCAGGCTTACAAGCATCTGTTCTCAGCATGGCTCTTTCCCTGTAAAGTTGCCTGTTACAATGATCAAATGCCTAAGATATGCAACACAATATTCAGGGTGCTAGTTACACAAAGGTAACGATAACATAGACCCTATTTTCAAATATGTGCTATAAGGAAGAGTGTGAGGAGTAATATAACAAAAGAGAACCAGCAAACTGATATGAGAAACCCTTCCTAGTGGGGGTTGAATGAGGCAGGAGATCTGTAAGAGCTAATCGCATCTGAGCTGGGTTTTGAAGAAAAAGAGGGGCTTCAGAAGATGGAGTCATTCTAATCTACACCATTGGGCTTGAGAAAAAGTATAGAGATGCCTAAAGAGTAGAATTAGAGGAAAGGAATTTTATTTCTTTCTTTGGAATATAGAATTCACATAGGCAAATAACATGAAATAAAGCTGGAAAGTTAAACTGAAACCAGATTATTAAGAGCATTGAACAGTATCTTTATAGATTTAGATATATAAGGGATACAGACTTTTCCCCACTTACAGATTTGAAAACTGAGGCTAAAGAGAGATTAAATGACTTCCCTACTTAAGGATCAAAGATCACATGCCAGGGTTTATACTTTATCAATAGGCAATTATGGGCAATATTTTAAGTATAAGGGTGATGCTCATGGCCCTATATTAGGAAGTAGATGCATAAAGGTCGGTTTAAAGAGGAGAGAGACTAGAAACAGGAAAAACTGTTAAGGAAATATTACAGGGATCGGCTAGGTGGATACAGTGGATTGACAGATAGGCCTAGAGATGGGAGATCATGAGTTTAAATCTGGCATCAGACACTATGACCCTGAACAAGTAACTTAACCCCCAATGCCTCACTCTCCCTTACCATACTTCTACATTAGAACTGTGAGTTTCAAAATGATGTCTGTGTGTGTGTAGGGGTGGGGGAAGGGGACTGCATCCCTAAGTATGCCTCAGGGGTCCCTCCTACATCCTTGAGTGGGATTGGTCTTGAATTAGACCAATCCCATGTGAGGGAGAGGCCATGCTCTCTACTTCAAGGCATGAGATTGGTCCTTCAAGGCATGAGATTGGTCTATATAAAGACCAATCCTCCACCTAAGAAGGGCTCTCTGTCTCTCTGTCTCTCTGTCTCTCTGTCTCTCTGTCTTGAATGAGTGTGGTGAACTGGGTTAGTAGAAGTGAAAGTAAGTGGTAGTTAATTTCAGCGGGGGAAACTTGGGTTGCTTTTGCTTTCATATAAAGCTTTAAGATCGGAGTGAGAGAGTTTTCTTTTTAGCTTTTTCCACAGAACTAATAGCCCATATTGATTCTAAGATGGAAGGTAATGTTTCTTAATTGTTTTTCCTATTTCTTATCTCTCTCCTCTTTAATCTCTCTTTTATATCTCTGCTTCCTAATACAGCGCTGTGAGCATCAACTCTTACTTAAAAACTTGCCCATGATTGTCTGTTGCCTAATGGATATAAACACTGGCATCTGACATCTGAGAGAGAGAGAGAGAGAGAGAGAGAGAATATTATATTATTATATTAAGGGCTCCAAGATGGCATAGTGAATAAAGTGCTTACTTAAGAGTCAGGAAGACCCGAGTTCCAATCCAGCCTCAGATACTTCTTAGCTTTGTTATCCTGGGCAAATTATTTCACTCTGCCTCTGTTCTCTTGTATGTAAAATGAGTTGGAGGAGGAAATGGTAAACACTGGGGTCACAAAGGATGAAACAATTGAAAAACAAGTGAACAAGGTAAGAGACATTGAATTAGAGTGGTTACAAGTTAAGAAGAGGGGCTGACTGTGAAAGATATCATGAATCTAAGATGAATACAAACTAGCAACTAACGGTTTATATTACAAGAAAGTCCACATGATGTCATGGAGAGAGGGAGCTGTCCTTTGAGCCAGGAACACCTGGAGTCAAAGTGCTTCTTCTGACATAGATCACTTTTGTGACTGGGCAATTCACTTAAACTAGTCAATTCTCTCAGACTGAGTTGTAAAGAAGAAACCAACATTCATTAGTAGAAGGTATTTGCTCATCTAGGTGTTTCCTTTCTCATGTTTCATTCCTGATAGCCTATCTCTTGTTATAAGCCCAGGACTCCATTAATGTAATGACATCATTAGCCAAAATCGAAAAGGTGGAGCAGGCTGAAATGGAACTATAATAATATTGTCTTAGACATGTTGTATTTCAGGTATCCATAGGGCATCTGAATGGATATATCTAGCAGGAAATTAGAAATGCATGACTAGATCCTACTAATTGGGGAAAAGCTTAATGGTAGCATTAGAAATTTGGGAATCACTTGAATATAAGTTATAACTGAAGCCATGGGAGTACAATCTCATTGGCATTCCCGAAGATAACAATTTAGAAAGAGAAAGGAGTATTTTGAGGCTAGAACCCTAGGGAATATCAATATTTAAGATAAAAAAGAGATAGAGGATTATTTATAAGAACAAAGAGTTAGGAAAGTTAAAGTCAGGAGAACCAGGAAAGTGCAGTGACATGGAAATGAGGAAAGATCCCTGGATCACATGCACAAACAAACAGAGAAAAGAGGAGTATAAGAAAAGACCATTTGTCACATAAAATGGCATAAAATATTTGCCAAGGGAGTACCATGGGCAAGAATACTGAGAATCCAGTGGAGGGAAAGATCACTATATATCTGAAGATTAGGAGAAGTTGTATGGAGAATTTGAGAATTAAGCTAAACCTTGAAGGTACTTTAATTTAAAAGGTAGTTTTCATTACATAATAGTAAATGATGTAAAATATTATCCTTCCCCTGTCTTTTAGACTTGTCTAAATAATGAGATGGACCCCATCATTGAAATTTAAGCAGCTCAAAATGTTCTGCCAGATGAATCTAATTCTGTATGGGTTTGCTCTATCAAGGTCTGTGAGGGAAGATAACTGTTTTTCCGACATAATAGGTGAATAAAGTCAGGTTTTTGCCCATTTTCAATGCATTATTTTTCTTTGTAATATGAACATTCTCATCTTTTACCTTCATTACCTCTATATTCAATCAAGTCTCGATATCTATAAGGTATGAACTCATCTCTGACCCCATTTATTTAAAATTAATGGTTTGACAAGAAGAAAACCCCCAAGTTCTAAAAAAAGTAATATTTTAATTGGTCAAGTTATCCTCTAGTGATTTATTTTTAAATAATGGAAAATATTTGAGTAATTGTTAGAAGAATTGTGACAGAAAGACAAGATTTAATTTGAGCCCTTAATGAGACCTTGTTATCTCAAAAAGACACACATTGTGTATATTTAAAACATACCCAAACACATATATACTTACACATTCCACCAAGGCAGCAATATAGTTTTATAAACTTTACCAAAAAGCTGAATATTCATATCTATTTTTATTATTGTTGATGTGACTTTTCAGAAAATGAGTTACCTAATAGTAATATTCATTACATTCAGAAGCTTATTTGGGCTGCATTATGGAGAATGTATTGCTAGTAGGAGACTGGATGCAGTAAGACAATTAAGTAATTGTCTAGGCAAGGAATTATGAGGCTCTAAACTAGAATGTTCTGAGTGGAAATTGGGATGGGGAACTCAATATCACCCACAGTTACATTTTTATGTAATTACACAAAGCAATGGAGATATTACAGCATAATTTGACTAGTTACTGGTCTTTCCTATTGCCTCAGACATTTTGATTCAAGGAGCATTTTGTTGTTTTTATAAACTGGTTGAGCCAACTTCCTCCAAATCCCTTCTCTACAATTAATGATATTTTTGTAGAAAACTGCCAGAAAGAATCCTTTGATAACTGAACTTTTTCAGTGACACACCTTTAACAATATCTTTGAAGAAGATCTTATTTAATTCTTTTAATTACATTGTAACAAATACCCACTGGCAGATCTTGCTTTGATATTTCCTATAGGAAAGTCAATTCTCTTATAATGAAGGCATGCAATGAGTTCAGTATAGGAAAGTTACCACTGGAACCTATCCTTTTCCACATATATATACAAGCCACAATAAAAGATGATATTCTTGTGATTTCAAATTATGTCATCATTATTTGAGCTGTAAAGATGGAGTTAAAAACTGAACAATCAGATCTACTTTAGAGAGTTGTAAATTCAGTACTATGGATGCACACATATACACACATCCCCTTTGCTGAGGAACAGCACACTCCATGTGAGATAAGTAGGTCACCCTACTTAAATCCTTCTGAAATCAGGTTTCTGATTTTGATTTGGTGGGATGGGAGTGTGAAGAAAGCACTGAACTTGCATTACACTCAGAGTTCCAGCATTACTAATATATCCACATAAAATATCTAACTACCACAGAGCTTAAGGGTCATATTTTAGCATTTATCAAGAAGCGGAAATAAGAAAACTTATTCTTGAACTATACTCTGTGGAATTATAGTTTTCTACCATTGTGTGTACAGCTACAAGAAAGACATAATTTTTCTAAAGTGTACAATTACTAGATAATTTTTTTACTCAAATAGTAATTTTATTTTCTTTCCAAAGGCACTGAGCTTCTCCTATATTTTTTTGAGGAATATATCCCTTTAGGAAGGAAAACATGTACAAATAATGTACTGAAATCACCAAAATCAATTTTCTGGTTCTAAATGTGATGAGTGAATATAGCGCATGATATTTCTTAGTATTTGCAAAAACAGAAAGCCCTGTGTTTCCCACTAAGAAAAATGTGCTGTCACAGTTGTTCAACATCATTCAGCCCCTAATATCTATGCCTGGTTAGTGTGGGTATTTAATTTGATTTTTGTGGGTTGGAGAGAAATGATGCCTTCTATTGTCATGATTATTATTCCATCTCTTAAATAGAAATCTAAGAAAACTCTAAGGAAGTGGTAATAATTAATTGACTTAATATGTAGTTTTAAGGGGGAGGTTCATTTAGTTGTGAAATTAGTCTTCCTCTCTTGCACAACACAAAAGTACAGTAGCAACTCATGGGTCCCAAACCCAATACAGATCTGCATGGAACACTTACAGATGAGAAAACTGAGGCTTGGTTAGGTAATGAGACTTAGCCCAAGTTCACATCTCTGTTTATCCATACTATCTTCACAATGTTGAGAGATGAATAGGGAAACTATATTTTGCCCAAAGGTGCCAGAGAAAAAAAAATTTAAATCACATAGAAATTGTATAAACTGAAGGCCATAGAATTTAAATTTCTGAAGAAAAATGTTAGTTGAAACATGACACAACAGATGTAGGGGACTTTTATGTTCTCTTCTTATTGCTAGAGAAATATAAACAATAAATAAAAAATATAGAACTATATAAACTTTTGAAGAAGCTAGAGCTGAAAAACATATGGTGCTTTCTGAATGGGAACATAAATGAATGCACATATTTTTCAGTATAGTATACTTTGCCTTTTAAAAAGAGATTATATGATAGGGCAAAAATAAATTATAACTATAAAAGAGCAATCATACTAAGTATTTACAAAGTATAAAAGAAAATTAGTAAATTATGTAGGAACACAAACAAAAGATACAGATAAATGGTGTATTAATAATGGCACTTTGATTGCAAGCCAAGAAAAATAATAAATTTTTGGAGCAATTAATAATTGCATGAAAGAGAATGATAATAAGAAAATATACCAGATTTCCTGAGGTATAGTCAATAATCATTTGTTTTAATATACCTACTCTGTACCAGATACTGTTCTAAGTTCTGAGAATAGAAAGTTAAAAATAATTCATGTGTAAATAGTCTTTATAAATAAGCCATATAGAGGATAAATAGGAAATATGAAAAAAAAAGGTTGCAATAGAAGTTAGGGAGATCAGGAATATCTTAACAATGATCTGAATAATGTATAAGATGGGATTTTAATTAGAATTTCAAGCAAGTTAGGGAGGGAGGTTAGGAGGTAGGGGTGATGATAGAGAATATTCCAGGCATTAAAATGTCTGAAGTCAGAAGATGTAGTATTTTGTTCAAAGAAAAACAGGGTCAATTTCATTTGATCTCAGAATATGTTGTGAGATGTAAGGTGCAAGATAACTGCAAAGTTGGTAAGGTGGAGAGGTAGTTCTGAAGGACTTAACACCAAAAAAGAGAATTTCACATTTAATCTTAGAAGTGACAGGCCACCATTAGAGTTTAATGAGTGAGGTAGCTGCATGGCCGATCATTAATTTTTAATTAATCTTCCGATCAATTTTACATCTAAATGAAGAATGGATGGGAGTGAAAAGACCAGCCAAAATACTACTGCCATAGTCCACATTTGAAGAGATAAGGTACTTCACCTGGGTTGTGGCAATGTCAGAAGAAGAAAGAGTGTATATTGTTAGAATTATGGTTGGACTGAATATATTTATTCGGTCACCAGGGATTTAATTACTAAATCCCAAAAATGAATTATTAGTCAGAATAGAATATATGGTAGTTTATTTTACAGTAGAGGGAAGATATTAAGGAAGAGAGAAAGAGAAGAAAAGGTGTGTGTGTGTGTGTGTGTGTGTGTGTGAGAGAGAGAGAGAGAGAGAGAGAGAGAGAGAGAGAGAGAGAGAGAGAGAGAGAGAGAGAGAGAGCGCCAGGTAGGAATTCAAAGGTCCCAGCCAGGGGAAAGGAGTCTCAAGACTATGGACCTTTCCAGAGGCTGACACCTCCAGAAAGGCCAAGGAAAGGAAGTCAGCCTTTACACTCACCATGTGTCAGTTCAATCAGCAGATTCTTTATCAGCCTCAACTCCTATAGAACTGCTTCTTACAGGAGGTTCTACTCCAAGTGTGTCTCTTCACTCCAAGTGTGTCTCCTCATTCCAAGTGTCTGTGTGTGTCTGTATTTCCACTTTAAAGACCTTTTTCTTTTGTGTCACTTCCCTTAAATTTTTACATCTACCAATCACAGCCAACGTGCCAATCCAGGACTGCCCACTCTTTTACACATGGGTCACAGACCTCCCACTCAATGTATAAAATGGGTGTTCATACATTTTTGTGGTTAAAATCCAAAATGGGTAGATCTCCACACTAAACTTTAAGTACTGTGCTTACATTTTGGGGGATTAAAATCTAAAAATAGAGAGGAGATTACAATTTAATCTTCACAATCAAGGAAGAGCTAAGTACCTTCACAGTTACAATCAGGGAAGAGCCAACTCCATTCTTCGCAATATTCAAGATATGTAACAAAGATAAAAATCAATAAGTCTTAGCAACTTATTAGATGTGGATAGTGAAAGAGAGTGAAGAACCAAGTATGACTTTTACTTTCTGATACTGGGTGATACTGGGTGCCTGGGAGAATGATAATACTTTCAACAGTAATATGGAATTTTGGAAGGAGGAAGAGTTTTGAGGAAGAAGATAATGAGTTCAGTTTTGATTATGTTCAGCTTATCCAAGATATCTAGTTTGAGATGTCTCATAGGCAGCTGAAGATGTGAGATAGGAGGTCATGAGAAAGATTAGGGATTGGTTGGTAGATTTGAGAATTATAAGCATAAAAAAGATAATTGAATCCACAGTAGCTGATGAAATAATAAAACAAAATAGTACAGAAGGAGAAAAGGAAAGGACAGAGACCTTTAGGATACACATAGTTAACATATGTGACTTAGAAGCTGAGGAATGGTCAGGAAGGTAGGTGGAGAACCAGGAGAAAGGTTTGTCATGAAAACACAGAGAAAAAGTGACAAAGAGAATAAAGTGATTTACAGTGTCAAAGATGCATAAAGGTCAGAAAAGATGAAGATTGAAAAAAAGGTCATTAGATTTGAAAGTTAATACCTTTATGGAGAAAAGTTTCAGTTTTATGATGAAGTGGGAAGCCACACTGTAGAAAGTTAAGAAGAGAATCAGAGGGGGGAAAGTGGAGGCACTTTTTTACAAGTCTTTCCCCAAAAGTTGATTTACAAAAGCCAGGAGAAATAGAGACAATAGTTGATGGTAATGGATATGGGTTTTGTTGTTGTTGTTGTTGTTGTTGTTGTTTTTAAGACAGAGACACTCGAATGTTTCTAGGCAGCAGGGAATCAGCTAAAAGATAGAGATAAATTGAATATAAGTGAGAGTGTGAGTGATGAAGACAGTCTAGTAGAGAAGATTATATTTAGTGCATATAGATGAGTTAGCCTTAGCAAAGAGAAAGACTACCTTTACACAGAGCTAAAGGAGGAGATAATAGGTAAAAGTCTAAGAACTGTGTGATGAATAGGAGAAAAGCAGACAGAATTCTCAGCAAAAGATGTTTTCTGTAAACGTATGCTGTGTGCAAAGTTCTCAGGTTTTAGAATGGGGAGAAAGGGAGCCGTAGGAGATTTGAAGATGAACAGCTTTGGAAAAGTATTTTCATTAGTGCGAAAAATGAGTTGATTAGGGATATATAAAAGAATCTTCTTGCAATAAGTGAAGGTTCATTTAAGGTTATGAAACATTGTTAGGGGACTCATTAAGCATGATTTCATAATTTTCTTCACCTTTTTTCATGAGCAATGAAAGCAATCCAAGACTGAGACTTGACAGAATAAGATCAGCAATATGATAAAGAAGATAAGAGCTTGAAACGAAGGAGACAGGGAAAAATTTGAACTGTTTCATTAAGGGATCAAGAATGAAGAGGAGTGTAGCTACTATAAGGCTGATGGCTTGGAAGAGAACTGAAGGGTTGAGGGATTAGAGGTCATGGTGTGGATAAGCAGGCCTTGGGATTTGAAGGCAGAGGGAGAAGTGGAATCACAATAAAATGTAATCAGATAAAGTGATACAGCTTCTTGGTCCTCAGAGGTAAAATTACTATTTCTGAAAATATATATTAATAAAATAAAAAGAATATCAATTGAGTGTGAATTTTTTTCTAAAAACTAAAATAAATAAATAAACCCAAAATAAGCATGAAGGAAGGTTTGAAATTTAGAGTTAAAAAAAGGACTATAGAAATGATTAACAAACCTAAAAAATTACTTCATTGAAAAAATTAACAAAATCATTACATTTTTGGCTAACTGTTTTAAAAATATGGGGGAAATGAATTGCAAAAAAGGCAAAACTAGGGAGATAATCTTGACAAAAATTATAAGAACTTACTAACTGAGCAAAAAAAACTGAGAATTTAAAATAATTGGAAGATTATCTAATAAAAAATAGAACATGTAAAAGACATCTTAAAAATTAATTTCAGAAATTGGAATTGAAAAAGTCATAATTACCAAAGAGGTGGGAAAGGAACCCTAATTCATTTGGATTTACTTGTAATTCTATTAAATCTGTGAATATCAATCAACTAAGCTACACATATTCTTAAAAATTGAGATAAAACAATATAATAAACATTTTTGTGAGATAAATAACTTCCTAGTACATGAGGTAGAGAGGGATAAAGGAAAGGCACTAGTAACCAGTATTACTTATGAATATTGGTATAAAATGTTTACTAAAATTCTGGCCAAATAATAGCAACATATTTTTAAATTCACTATGGCCAAGTTTGAGGAACTAGAGTTACATTTGGCTTACCACTGAAAAACAATGTAATTAATTGTATTAAAAATAGAACAAATTATTATTTTACTGAATATAAGCTGTTGATAAATATTATAGATTTATTTTGAAAAAATTATCAAATTTAGGTCTAAAACCTAAAACTAGCATTATTTGTAATGGGCAAACACTGGACGTCTTCACCATAAATATATGATTATAAAAGGATGTTCTTTATCCCTACTATTATTTGATATGGTTCTAGAAATATTTAATAAGGAATAAGATAAAAATTAAAAGCAAAAACGGCTACAAAGAAGAGGCAATTTCAGCAATTATTTGCAGATGACATGAGGGATTACTTAAGAAACTGAAGAGAATCATTGAATTCAGTTAATTAACAGCTGGAGTAAAGAAGCAAAATAAGTCCACAAAAGTCATTAACTTTTCTATGTAGCAAAAAAAATTACAAGAGAAAATAATACAAAAGGAAATCCCTTCGATACATTTTAAAACTACAAAAAATATCCTAGACTCATTGTACCAAGACATATTCAAGGTTTCCCTGATTGCAATTATAAAATACTTTTCAAAAGAAATAAAGTCTGAAGTAATCAGAGACTTTCATTATTCATGATTGACCTATGACAATATCACAAAATAGTGATACTGCCAAAATTAATTTGCAAACTTAGTGTTACAATTGAACTCTCAAATGATTGCCACATAGAGTTAGCCAAATAATAACAAAATTAATGGAAAAGGGAAAATAGTCTAGATTTTCAAGGTAAGTGATGAAAAAATAGGAAGTAATTTTCAGTTAAAATTGAATGCAAACTTCTAAAGGACAATGAATGTTCTATTTTCTTTTTTGCATTGCTAAATCCTAGAATGAACAGTGCCTACAATAGAGTAGAATTCTTAGCTATTAATTGACAACTTAGTTGGTTAAAATGTAGAATCCTGGAGTATAACTAATTAGTAATAAATGAAAATTGATTGATTAGCTTAAAAAATAGAAACAAAGATATTATTAAACTTATGAACATAAAACACTTTGGAAGAATGCCCAGAAACAATTGCAGATGAAAAAAAAATGGAAATCAGTTTGAAAAAGAAGATAGCTTAGAGTAATTTCTTATAACCAAAAATAAAAAAAGTTTTGAGTAATTAAACCTAATAAGTTATTATGATTATTTCTTTAAAAAAAACCTGTCTCCCCCTATTTTACCCAACCAGACTAGAAATGTGGTGGCCTCTTATGAGATTTGTGTCATTCAGAATAGCCTGGAAGCTTTGACTTGACCCTATTACTTGGCTGGTTCACTACTCCTTATGACTGGCTATTCATCCCCATTCCTCACTTCCTAGAAAATCACAATATTGGTGTGGAATTAAAACATCCAGTGAGCCTTAACCCTACTGCAGTTCAGAACTCCTGAATTCAAATGATTGATCAGCCATGGATTCTACTAGTAGCAGAGATTGTATCCACATACCATCACATCTAGCAGTTATATAATTTATTAAATTGAATGAAAATTATGGAGGTATCTTTTACAGCCATGGCCAGAGAGAGGATTCTTAATGAAACAAGAGGTAACAATTACACATGCTCTAAAAGCCCTCCTTCATACAAGCAGACAGTGGTTCAATGGATATTCAGCAAAAATTAATTGATAATGCCTATGAAGAGATTGCACATTTTTTATAGCTGAAGAGAAATGAACAGTTTAAGCCCCAATAAAAACACTACATGATAAATCCAAAGATCCCGGATTTTTGGATAAGAACTCATTATTTGACAAAAAAAAAAATCTAGGAAAGTTGGAAAACAGTATGGCAAAAAATTAGGTTTAGATAAATATCTCACACCCTATACCAAAATAACATCAAAATGGATATATGATTTAAACATAAAGAGATATTATAAGTAAATTAGGGGAACATAGAATAGTTTACCAGTCATATCTATGGAGAAGGGAAGGATTTATGACCAACAAGAAAGAGAACATTACAAAATGTAAAATGAATAATTTGATTATACTAAATTTAAGAGGGTTTGTACAAACAAAACTAATGCAACCAAGATTAGAAGGGAAGAAACAAATTGAGGAAAGCATTTTATAACAAATTTCTCTGATAAAGGTCTTATTTCTCAAATATAAAGAACTAATTCAAATTAATATTAATCCAAGTCATTCCCCAATTGATCAAAGGATATGAATAGGTAGTTCTCAGATGAAAAAATCAAAAATTTCAATAATCATATTAAATTATGTTCTAAATCACTCTTGATTAGAGAAATACAAATTAAAACAACTCCGAAGTATCACCTCACATCTATCAGATTGGCCAATATGACAATTAAGGAAAATAATAAATGTTGGAGGAAATGTGGCAAAATTGGGACACTAAAGCATTGCTGGTAGAATTGTAAATTGATTCAATCATTCTGGAGCATAATTTAGAGTCATACTTAAAGGGCTATGAAAGAATGCATACATTTTGATCCAGTACTAGCAAAAGTAGATCTGTATGCCAAAGAGATAAAAAAAATGGAAAAGGAACATTTGTACAAATATATTTATAGCTGCTTTTTGTAGTGGCAAGGAATTAGGAACTAGATGGATTTCACTTAGTTGGGGAATGGTTGAACAAAATGTGGTATAGGATGGTCATGGAATACTATTGTGCTATAAGGAATGATGAACAAGATGCTTTCAGAAAGAAATGAAAAGACCTCCATGAACTAATGTAGTAAAATAAGCAGAACCAGGAGAACTTTATACACAGCAACTGAAACACTATTGAATAATCAAATGTGATAGACTTTGCTACTAATAGCAATGCAATGATCTAGAAAAGTTCTGAAAGACATGAAAAAGGATACTATCAACTTCCAGAAAAAGAATTGTTGGAGTATAAATGCAGATGAAAACACATGATATATCACTTGTTTATTTGGGTATATAATATGGGGTTTCAGTTTGATTTATATATTTATTTTTTTATTACGAAAATGAATAATATAGAAATCATTTTTGCACTGTAATACATGTATAGTCAAGATCAAATTGCTTGTCAGCACTAAGAGAGTAAGAAGGAAGTGAGACAACATGAATCATGTAAACTTGGAAAACTTATATGGAAATTTGTTATTTAAATAGAATAAATATAAGATATAAAAAGTCAAATTACAGTAATCTTGGAATGAAAACAATAAAAATAAAAAAAATCCTACAAATTTGCTCCAATGATACATCACATTGTCATCATTCTCATCTATCAAACCAAATTCAGTTTATTCAGGGTTAAGAAGTCCTGTTCTAGGGTAAATATAGTCACTCAGAAGAAGTACTTAAAGTGCCTACCAGTCACATTCTTTGTACACGCAAGCTTACCCTATGAGCTGATGCAGAGCCAGTTCTGATCCTGAAACAATTAGCATTTTTGTATTTTGAATATATCTTCAGTAAAGTTTTGGCTTGACCTTTTCAAAGCCAGGTCACTAGCCAGGGAAATATTTTAAAGATGATGAGGTAATATGATCAATATTTTTTTCCAATCCCTAACTCAACAACCTTTATCATTTACTTAGCGTGTTTTGCTTATTATTCTCTTATGACTTATTACTACCCATTACTTAATTCTCTTCCTTTAAAATTTTCCTCATACTATATTTGTATTCATGTTATGTATCAAACTATCTGGTAGAAAGTAAGCTCCTTAAAGGGATAAGGAATATGTCAATTTTTTTTATTTTTTATTCATTTTTTCAATATTTAAAAAAATCATCTGCACTCAGCAAAATGCCTTGCACATAGTAGATGCTCAAA
Source organism: Monodelphis domestica (assembly GCF_027887165.1). Classification (NCBI taxonomy): domain Eukaryota; kingdom Metazoa; phylum Chordata; class Mammalia; order Didelphimorphia; family Didelphidae; genus Monodelphis; species Monodelphis domestica. The sequence continues at coordinate 272,716,744 of NC_077227.1, forward strand.
AATGCTTGTTGAATTGCAAAATGACCTAAAAAAGGAAACATAGCCAAGTGTTTCATTCTTTCTAAGAAGGCTATTAAAGCTAGGATGATGCCCTGTTAGATAAGAATGGAAGCAAAAATTAAAATTTATTAGTTTTAATATTAGCTTCCTCAGCCTTAGTTTTGTGTGTGGGCTGAACAAGATGGTACCCAAGATCCCTTCCAGCTTCAAAATTATATAGTACTTCCCCATATCATTTTAACCTAAAAACAGTGACTATGTTTTCTTGGCCAAGAAAACTATGTCACATTATTTTCTATGTCATATTTTATATTTCTGATAAATTTCTGATAAACATGAATGTGTGAAGATATATATACATATATATACACATGTATATGTGTGTTATATGTATATTATTCAGACATATGACTGCATCCAGTTCTTTTTGACTCTGGACCATGACACATCATTCTTGTTTGTGAGATTTTCTTGACAAAGATACTAGAATGGTTTACCATTTCCTTCTTCAATATTAAATGTGTATGTATGTACACATAGGAATAGACATAGTTTTTTAAAACTTTCTTAAAGCTTAAAACTACATTAAGACTTTGGGGGAACCCAGTAAATATCTAACCATGATGACATAATGGGCAAATAAAATACTCTGAAAACTTTAATGAACATCCTTTACTTAATAAGTTGGGCTGGAAGTATATGTCCTTCATCAATCCAAAAACTCAAAGCTTTTACTCCAGAACTAGCTACCATGAGGATATTCTAATCTATATTAAATCAAGGAGCAATTTTCCTCACTTACACTTCCTCTATGCATGCTCAGTGCATCTAAACTTTTTTGAAACCATTAAAGTCTGTTGTAATTCTCTGGGAAATGCTCTGGCATATGACTTTGTTTTTAGCATTATTTTATAAAGTATCAACTTTTATATCTTAAACGAATAATTGTGGGATGAATGGTAGTTATAAGAGAAACACTGAAGTTCATTAAACTTATTTCCATTTTTATTGCCATTATTATAATTTATATCTAAGCCGATTATAAATTCCAAGCTCCAATTTCTCTTCTTAACTGTGTGAATTGCTAAACTTAACCATACCTCTCAACCACAATTTCTTCTCTTAGAACCCTAAGCAACCCTAATTATGTTTCATTCCTTCTTCAAACCTACTTATAAAAGCTGTAATCATAATTGCTTTAGTAGTGTTTGACTCTTTCTGGTTGAATATTGAAATTTTCTTTGCAAAGGTACTAGAGTTGTTTGTCATTTCATTCTCTGGCTCATTTTACAGATAAGGAAACTAAGGCAAACAGGATTAAATGACTTGTCCAGGGTCATACAACTAGTCAGTATCTGAGGCCAAAGTTTAAACAGCCTCTGACTCTTACTAGCTGTGTGATCTTGGCCAAGTCACGCTTCAGTTTTCTCATTTATAAAATAATAATAATGATGATGATGATGATGATGATGATGATGATGATGATGATGATAACCTAGCTTCCAGACTTATAAGGATAGAATATGATTTTTATAAAATACTTTGAAAGCTTTTCAATATTATTTATTGTACTTTATAGGTTTTATGTATATTATTGTATTTATTATACTTTGTATCCTGCTCATTTCTGTTGTCTCTTATAATCAATTTTACATTCGATTACAGTCAAAGATTTTGTGGTTGCTATTTTTATTGCTATTCATTGGTGTTTGGGAAATCCTTCTGCAAAAATTTCTACTGATGCAGATCAGCAACTCACTGGGGAATTAAGAGAACTGATTTGTCCAATATGACCTTTGTGCCAGAGGCAGATCTTCTGGACTCTAAAGTCAGTCCCTTCTCCACTGTGTCATGCTGTTTCTAAAGTGGTTTTAGTCATTTAAAATGCTTCACAAAAGCAGGCAATAATTTATGATGGAATTCCTTACATGTAGTTATCCAAAATTATGTTTCATTATTAGCTATAAATGAGCTCTCGGTGCTGTCCTATGGACTGTACATCAGAACTATAAGTTCCATTCATGTAAACCAAATTTCTGTTACATTCAGCAACAAAAGAGACAAAAGTGATGAAGATAGAAGTGATGAGGATTATGCCCTCAGATGAAAGGTTCCCTAAACTGCCAGTACTTGTAAGATATGAGATGAAGTATTCTTTTAAAGGATAATGTGATCTTTGGATTGACTATGGGACGAACAGGAGGATTTAGATAAAGACAGAAATGTCAAGCAATCAACAAGCTTTACTTATCTTCTCATTAAAAATCAGGTAATTATATATGGTGAAAGTGTAGGTCATTGGTTTTCAATTGATTTTATTTTTGGCATTAAAAACACTTAGAAAATTATCCATTTTAAGCAGGCCATTAAATTTATCCTCTGACATAGTTTTTTATGACTTGCTTATCTTAGAAGACAATAAAGATTCCTATTTAAATAACACATAGTAAATCATACTTACCTTTTTGTGCCCCTAAAAAAATTAAAAGGAAGCAAGAAGTTGTGTTACTTTATCTTTAGAGGGATGTAATACTGCAAAGCTAAACCAAATCCCTGCTGTTCATCTCCTGTGTTGTGACAGGTTCTTATCATTATTACTAGCATAATGAATGTAATACAAACATACCCTTTTCCTTAGATTGCAAGTGAGAGTGAGGTTCCTTGAGAAGGAGTTTGCAAAAGCTGTGTAGAAGTCCAGGACTTTGAGCAAGGCTTCCCGCTTGATGATGTGTAAGTCACAGTATGTTAGCGCCCGGACATTGGCACAAGCATGGGCAAGGGTGGTTTCCTTCCAGAAGATATCTCCAAATACATCCCCTTTTCCTGGAAAAGACCACAAATGTTTTATTGAACTAACTTGTCTCTACCATCATCTTTATCCTAATCATTACATTACTCAGTCTTATATTTTCTAGCTTCAAAGAAAGCTTAAAGCTTGAAAGTATGTTATATTTAGACATATATCTTTAGGAGATTTAAGCACACTACCATTAAGAACCATCAATGTTTGACAAGAAAATCCAAAGATAATCTAAAAACTTTGTTTTAGCAAATTTTTGACACCATCAATTTAAACAGTTTTCAATCTATCTCCAAGCATGTGAATTTCTACTCTGCTCAGAGCACTGATACGTAGAATATAAAGTACTGATCTAAAAGTAAAAGAAGATGTATATTTTAATGTTGCATCTGACATAGGCTTTTTTACCCTAAATGAGTCATTTAACCATAGTTGCATCAGGAAAATCTTTTAGACTAAAAATTAGAATTGTCAATATGCATTGACTTATTTGGAGTAGGGGTAAAAGTTTTCTGTCTACTCTGGACTAAAGATCTCCAAATGAGAAAAGCATTGTGCTAGATAATGAAGATATGAAGATAAAAATTTTTTAAAACACTGATACCAGAGAGCTATCAAGGATTTCAACTCTCTATTTCATTAGTTCTGTCCTTGAATTCTAATGGAAGTGATAATAAGTGCAGCTATATTTTAATAGAAACTCAATATATTAATTACACATATCTGTAAGCAATTAAATTGGATAACTGATTTGACAGAAAGAATTCAAAAGACTAAGTCTTCTTGGTGTATTTACTAAAATTACTAGCATATTCAATAATGAGGAAACATACTATTTAAAAATTAACCAATTGGTAATAGCTCATTGATTCATTGCTTCATCTTTATAAGAATATAGATTTAGAATTGAAAGAGAAAATAGAGGTCATCCAGTCAAATCCCTTCCTAAAGTCCTGAAGGAGTCAGGTGACTTCATCATGTTCATGCAGATAGTAACAAAAATAGTATTTGATTCCCAAGTACACTAACTCCAAATCCAATACTCTTTTTACAGGTGCATTTTTAATGGTTTGCATTAACTTCTGAATCTCCTTTCTTACTTCATTCCAGAATAAGCTATTCATTTCTAAAAGACAATAGCATCTCATATTTTTGTGCATTAAAACATATGCATTAAGAATGAACAAGACAAGAGACAAATTGTATAGTTACAGATGGCTTGAGAGTTAGGAAGAACTGGGTTCAAATCCTGCCTTAGGGAATATATATGATTGAGAGACCAAAGTCACTTAATCTCTCTGCTCTAGGCAATTCGCATACTAGAGAGTTGGGGGTGGAGTGAGGAATACCTTGGGAGATTCAAGATGGAAATGGCATGGTGTATACTCTGAAAAAATCATGTTAAAATGCAAAATAGTACAATGTTATAAGCAAGGAGTTATAGGAGCTCAGTGAAGGATAATATTCCCGTTGGTGACAAGATATGGAAAAGCTGACATTTAAACTGGACAAAAATAGGTAGGACATTTACTTATTGTAGAACTACTTATTATTCTACATGGTCTCCCTATTATGGATGGTCCAAAAGGCAATGGAAAAACATGTGGTGGGTGAAAGTACACTGTAGCATATCACCAGTGATGATGTGAGTCTAGGAGGTGGTGTAAAAGTCATTGAGGACAATCTGAGCAAAAGAAGTAGACTATTCATGAGCTGCATCAACTGAATAAGAAGCAACAGTCTCCATGATGAACTTTTATTCATTATATATTAAAAGGCCAAGAGAAGGTTGTGAATAATGTGCTGCATACGTTATCTAGCAGCAGGTGGATATAGACATAAATAGAAAAGAATTGCACAGGATCAAAAGATATGGAAAGGTTGAGATCTCTACTAGTTGAAATACCCACATTTATAAAATAAGATCATAGAATTGTAAAATTATCATTAGAAAAAAATTTAGAGGACATTTAATATAACCCGATCATTTTAAAGGTAAGAAATGGGGACCAAGGGAGGTTAGGGGTACACAAGTAATACAAAATAGATCTGGGATTTTAATCAAGGCTCTCTCATCACAAATCCAGCATATTCTATTATCTCAAGATTCAAATCATGTATCTAAATCAAACTAATAAGCATTTATGAATCTCCTACTATGGGGATATATGTATGTATATATGTGTGTATACATACAATAGAGGCAGCTGTGCTCAATGATTAAAAATACTCTGCCTGGAATCAGGAAAATTAAATTCAAATCTTCATTTACGAATCATGTCACAAATCTTGAATTTTTTTGTTTTATTATCCTTTGAAGTTAACTCATTATCACTCATTATTACTCATTGGAGATAAGGGCTCTCTTTCTAGATAGAATTAGTTATTTTCTATTGTATTCCAGATGTTTTACCTTCTAATCTCTTTATATCCTTGCTACCATGCTCAACATCTCCTTCCCAATGACTTCAATCTGTCCTACTCCATTGGTTCCATTCTTTCTATCCGGATTCATTTATAACTTGGTCAATTCTATTTTTTTCTTTAATCCTTCACTTAGCATTACCTTCCCCTCTACACCTATATATGCATCATTAGTATTTGTAAGTGTGGATGTGCTGGGATTAAGCCTATTGATTCTGCAGATGGAAGAGCAATAGAAAGAAAAAAATAAAAGTGCTGATAACAAACTGCAGTCACAAAATTGGTTTGGGTCAGTGCTATAAATATTTGACCAAAATATTAAGTCAATTCATTCCAAAATTTTCATTATTATTTCTATGTCAAATTTATAATACTCCAAAGGCTAGACTGACTGAAGTATTTTTTTTAATGCTTAGAGTGAGAAATAATTTTTTTTTCACTGAAATTCCTACCTCCAGTAGTCTCATTTGAAAGTTATAATGGGGAAAAGTTTAGTGCTAGGTTTGAATAACCTAGAAGGTTTCAAGCAGGAATTTTGTTTCAGGTAGTAGATCTGTCTTCAGAGGACTAGCCAACCTAAGTATGGAAGGCTCCTCATATGAAGTCTGACCACTAGAGAAGAATTATTTAATTATTTTTTAAATTCCAGAAATTCATTATATTGTCTATTGCAAGCATGGAAAAAAATTTTTTTTGCATCATTGGAGGGTTTATCCCCATTGGTGAAATCAGGAATCTTTGAGAAATTTTGCAGTGAAAGAATAGCTTTCTAAATTCCTCCCTTTCTCAAATGCTGTGGGGTTTTTTTTTGGGGGGGGGCGTGTTTTGTGAGTTAATTCTATAGAATGAATTTTAAAATATAATATCAAGATACCATGAATAATAGCTAGGATTTACATGCAATTTTAAGTTTTTGAATATGTCTTGCAAATATTGTCATTTTATTCTAACAATAACTCATGGAGAAAGGTACTATTGTTATTCTTACTTTGAAGATGAGGAAATTAAGACAGAAAGACAGTAAATGATTTGTCAAAGGCCACACAATCTAATAACTAGATTTGAACTCTATTCTTTCTGATTCCAGGTCTAGGACTCTGCATGCCTTATAGTGCAACAGAAACAAAAGGGCAAACACTGAAATTCCAATTCTATAACACAGAGAACTTATTTTTAAGTAACATAATTTCCTTTGCCAACTTCAATAAAAATTTCATGATGAAAATTGATGAGACATTAGAGAGCTGAAATAACACTTTCCCTTTGGAAGTATTCTTAAAAATTTCTGTGCCAATTGAAGAAATTATCAAGTTCTTACTTTTTTGAATTTGGTTGTTTTTTAAAAATATATTAATTTATTTTAATTTGGTCAATTTCAAACATTATTCCTTGGTTACAAAAATCATATTACCTCTCTCCCCTTCCCCCACCCTTCCCATGGTCAAAGCACAATTTCACTGGGTAGCAATGTAATCTTGATCATAACCTATTTCGATGTTGTTGGTGTTTGCACTAGGATGTTCATTTAGGGTCTATATCCCCAATCGTATCCCCCTCGATCCATGTAATCAAGCAGTTGTGTTTCTTTGGTGTTTCTACTCCCAAAGTTTTCCTCTAAATGTGGATGGTGTTCTTTCTCATAGATCTCTCCAAACTGTTCAGGATCAGCATTCCCACTAATGGAGAAATTCATTACATTCGATTGAACCACATTGGATCATTCTCTGTGTATAATGTTATCCTGGTTCTGCTCGTTTTGCTCTGCATCACTTCCTGGAGGTTGTTCCAGTTCCCATAGAATTCCTCTACTTTATTATTCCTTTGAGCATGTAGCAGACCACACCTATCTATGGACAAGGAAAACAGTTAAAATGTAAAGATTGTCTTAGGAGAGAGCATGCTGAGTCCTGCGCATGGCAAGTAAAGCCTTTGACCCTTGATCCCAGCTTCCCCCAGCTTTAGGCAAGAAATTAGGTTTCTTTGTGCTCACCTGGCTGAGACAAACCACACTTATACCTTGTCATAATTTACAATTAACCAATGGCAATCCACTATGTACTCATCCCTATGTATTGGGTATATTTGCATCTCAATAATAATAAATAGGAGCATCCACAGAAGGCCAGCCTCTTTACCTTATCACCCCTCACCTGTCTCTGTCTTTCCTGGGGCTTGACCTCCGGCCAAGCTTAACTTTAACTTGCTCTCTATCTCTCTCTCTCTTCCTGAAAGACCTTTCTTCCTCAATCTCTTATCCTCAAGTGGTTCCTGCTTAGAGTACCAGCTCTAAGGAACTGGTGATTTCTTTCTTGATCTCCTCTCCTCAAGCCCGTCTGATCCGTACCTGCAGACCAGGCTGTAAGGGATCCTGGCTTTTCTCTCAGCTAATCTCCATGTTCATTGCTTACTCCTGTATGTTAGTTTGAAGCTACTTAACTGGTTCAGGTCCTAGTGAAAGCTAAGTAGCTGAGCTTATTCTGTGGAGCACAATTGTTAAATATTACATGTGTGTCTGCCTACTTCTTATCCATCTCCTTGGCTTCAATCCTTCCCTCAAGGCCAACCTTCTATCTTTCCTTTTATGGGAGGGCTGCGGGCCAGCCCCCCACTATAGAGCACAATAGTATTCCATCACCAACATATAACACAATTTGTTCAGCCATTCCCCAATTGAAGGGCATCCCCTCATTTTCCAATTTGTTGCCACCACAAAGAGGGCAGCTATGAATATTCTTGAATTCCTTATTATCTTTCTGGGGTACAAACTAAGCAGTGCTATGGATGGATCAAAGGGCAGACAGACTTTTAGTGCCCTTTGGGCATAGTTCCAAATTGCCCTCCAGAATGGTTGGATCAATTCACAACTCCATCAGCAAGGAATTAATGTCCCAACTTGGCCACATCCCCTTCCAGCATTAATTACTTTCTTTTGCTGTCATGTTAGCCAATCTGCTAGGTTTGAGGTGATACCTCAGAGTTGTTTTGATTTGCATCTCTCTGATTTTAAGAGATTTAGAACACTTTTTCATGTGCTTATTAATAGTTTTGATTTCTTTAGCTGACAATTGCCTATTCATATCCCTTACCTATTTATCAATTAGAGAATGGCTTGATTTTTTTGTACAATTGATTTAGCTCTTTGTGAATTTGAGTAATTAGACCTTGTCAGAGGTTTTTGTTATGAAGATCATTTCCCAATTTGTTACTTCCCTTCTAATTTTAATTAGATTGGTTTTGTTTGTACACAAACTTTTTAATTTGATATAATCATAATTATTGATTTTATATTTTGTGATTTTTTTCCCTAACTCTTGTTTGGTTTAAAAATCTTTCCTTTCCCAAAGGTCTTGTGTTCACCTAATTTACTTATTATTTCCTTCTTTATGTTCAAGTCTTTCAACCATTCTGAGTTTATCTTGGTGTAGGGTGTGAGATGTTAATCCAAACCTAATCTCTCCCACACTGTCTTCCAATTTTCCAAGCAGTTTTTATCAAATAGTGGATTTTCATCCCAAAAGCTGAGATCTTTGGACTGTCTTGCTGAGGTCACTTACCCCAAGTCTGTTCCACTGAATCTCCTTTCTGTCTCTTAGCCCATAGCATATCGTTTTGATGACCATTACTTTATAGTATAGTTTGAGATCTGGGACTGCAAGACCACATTCCTTTGAATTTTTTTTCAATATCTCCCTGGATATCTTTGATCTTTTGTTCTTCCAAATGAAATTTGTGATGATTTTTTTCTAATTAAGTAAAAAAGTTTTTTGGTAGTTCAATAGGTATGTCACTAAATAAGTAAATAATTTTGGGTAAGATTGTCATTTTTATTATGCTAACTCGTCCTACCCATGAGCAGTCGATGTTTTTTCCAAATGTTTAGATCTAGTTTTAATTGTGTGGAAACTGTTTTGTAGTTGTGTTCATATAGTTCCTGAGTTTGTCTTGGCAGATAGATTGCTACGTATTTTATATTGTCTAGGATGCTTTTAAATGGAATATCTCTTTCTAATTCTTGCTGCTGAGATGTGTTGGAGATATATAGAAATGCTGATGACTTATGTGGGTTTATATTGTATCCTGCAACTTTGCTAAAGTTGTTGATTATTTCCATTAGCTTTTTAGTTGATTCTCTAGGATTCTTTAAGTAGACCATCATATCATCTGCAAAGAGTGATAGCTTGGTAACCTCATTGCCAATTTTAATACCTTCACTTTCTTTTTCTTTTTTCAATTAAAATTGCTACTGCTAGTGTTTCTAGTACAATGTTAATAATAGAGGTGATAATTGTTTCACTCCTGATCTTACAGGGAATGCATCTAGTTTATCCCCATTGCAGATGATGTTGGCTGATGGTTTTAGATGAATACTGTTTATTATTTATAGGAAAGACCCTTCTAGTCTTATGCTTTCTAGTGTTTTCAATAGGAATGAGTGTTGTATTTTGTCAAAGGCTTTTTCCTATGTCGATTGAGATAATCATGTGATTTTTTAAATTTGCTTGTTGATATAGTCAATTATGTGGATGGTTTTCCTAATATTAAACCATCTTTGCATTCCTGCTATAAATCCTACTTGATCATAGTGAATAACCCTCCTGATCACTTGCTGGAGTCTTTTTGCTAGTATCCTATTTAAGATTTTTGCATCTATATTCATTAGGTCTATAGTTTTCTTTCTCTGTTTTTGACCTTCCTGGCCATGGAAACAGTACGATATTTGTGTCTTGAAAGGAATTTGGTAGAACTCCCTCTTTGCTTATGATATCAAATAATTTGTATAATATTGGGATTATCTGTTCTTTGAATGTTTCATAGAATTCACTTGTGAATCCATCAGGCCCTGGGGATTTTTTCTAAGGGAGTTCTTTGATGGCTCATTCAATTTCTTTTTCTGATATGGGATTATTTAAGAATTCTATTTCTTCTTCAGTTAATCTAGGCAATTTATATTTTTGTAAATATTCATCCATATCACCTAGATCGACATATTTATTGCAATGTAATTGTGTAAAATAGTTTTTAATGATTACCTTAATTTCATCTTCATTTGAGGTGAGCTCTCCCTTTTCATCAATGGTACTGTTAATTTGGTTTTCTTCTTTCATTTTTTTATTATATTGACCAATACTTTGTCTATTTTCTTTGTTTTTTTTCCCAAAATATCAGCTTTTAGTCTTATTTATTAGTTCAGTAGTTCAATTTTATTAATTTCTCCCTTAATTTTTAGGATCACTAATTTAGTTTTCTTCTGGATATTTTTAATTTGCTTGCTTTCAAGTTTTTTGATTTGCATGTCCAATTTATTGAACTTTGCCCTCCCTAATTAGTTAATATATAAACTCAAGGATATAAATTTTCTCCTGAGTACTGCTTTGGCTGCATCCCATAGATTTTGAAAGGATGTCTCATCATTGTCATTTTATTCAATGAAATTATTGTTTCTATGATTTGTTCTCTAACTGATATAGGAGAATCATATTATTTAGTTTCCAATTAATTTTTGATTTGGTTCTCCATGTACACTTACTGATCATTATTTTTATTACGTTATGATCTGAAAAGGTTACATTTATTATTTCTGCTCTTTTGCACTTTTTTGCCATGTTTTTATGCCCTACTACATGATCAAAATCTGTGAATATACCATGTACTGCTGAAAAGAAGGTGTATTCCTTTTTGTTCTTTTTATTTTTCTCCATATATCTATTATCTCTAATTTTTCTAAGATTTCATTCCCATTTCTTACCTTGTTCTTATTTATTTTTTTATTTGGTTTATCTAAATTTGATAGAGGTAGGTTCAAGTCTCCCACTAGTATAGTTTTACTATCTATTTCCTCTTCCACTTCCACAAGTTTATCCATTAGAAATTTAGATGTAATACCATTTGTTGCAAACATGTTGATTACTGATATTTCCTCATTGTCTATATACCCTTTTATCAGGATGTATTTACCTTCCCTATCCCTTTTAATCAGATCTATTTTTACTTTGGCTTTGTCAGATATAATGATTGCAATGTCTGCCTTCTTTCTATCAGTTGAGGCCCAATAGGTTTTACTCCAACTTTCAATTCTAACCTGGTGAGTGTCTACCAGCCTCAGGTATGTTTCCTGTAGACAACATGAGGTAGGATTTAGGATTCTAATCCACTTTCCTATTTGTTTTTGTTTTATGGGTGAGTTCATCCTATTCATGTTCAAAGTTGTGATTGTCACTTGTGTATTCTCCAGAATTTTGTTATCCTCTCCCAGTTCTGTCCTTTCTTCTTTTGCTATATCCATTCAAATCAGTGTTTTGTTTTTAATTAATCCTCCTTATCCCCTCCCTTAATAGGATTCCCTTTCTGGCCCTTCCCTTTTTGTTTCCTTCTTATTTTTTTAGGTTCTTTTAAATTCCTCCCCCTCTCTTTCCCTCCCTTTTTGTACTCTATCCACCTTACCCCCCTTAGTTTTCCCTTCTCACTTTCCCTGTAGGATAAGATAGAATTCAAGACCCCAAAGGATCTAGATGCTCTTCCTTCTCAGAACTTATTTCACTGAGAGTAAGGTTTTAGTATTACCTATTAGCACTCTCTTCCTCTCCTCATAAAAGTATTCTTCCCCTCCCCTTCCCGTGCATATCTTTGTGTGATAATGATTATCCTATTTATTTTATTTCTTCAAGTATCTCTTGGTGCCTTCTTTGATTTCCCCCCTCCCTTTTTTCTTTTTTTGAATATCATCTTATAGCACTTATTACCCCATCTCTTCCTGTGAATTATTCTCCTAATTATTATAATAGTGAATATAATTTTTGAGAGGTACAAATAACATTCCACATATATTAATATATATATAATTTGATCTCCTTGTAGCTCTTAAAGAAGACATTTTGAATAAAAATATTTTCCCTTTTTCCCTCTCTTATTTACCTTTTCATGTTTCTCTTAATCTTTGTGTTTGCATATCAAACTTTCCACTTAGTTCTGGTCTTTTCTTTACAAACACATGGAAATATTATATTTTGTTGAATTCCCATACTTTCCCCTGGAAGTATATAGTCAGTTTTGATGGAAAAGGGATCCTTGGTTGAAGACCCAATTTTCTTGCCTTTCTGAATATCATATTCCAAGCTTTGCAGTCCTTTAGTGTGGAAGCTGCCAGATCTTGTGTATTCCTGATTGGTGCTCCTTGATATCTGAATTGTCACTTTTTGACTTCTTGTAGAATTATCTCCTTGGCTTGAAAGTTCTTGAATTTGGCAATTAAATTCCTGGGAGTTGTCTTTTGAGGATTTAATGTAGAGGGTGTTCTATGAACTCTTTCAATGTCTATTTTGCCCCCTTGTTCAAAAACATCAAGGCAGTTTTCTTGGATGATTTCTTGTATTATAATGTCAAGACTTCAGTTTATTTCTGGGTTTTCAGGTAGACCAATGATTCTCAAATTGTCTCATCGTAATCTGTTTTCTTGATCTATCATCTTGTCAGTGAGATATTTTATGTTTTCTTCTATTTTGTCAGTCTTTTGACTTCACTTTATTAATTCTTGCTGTTTGCAAAACTATTGGTTTGCTGTTGCCCAATTCTGGTCCTTAAGGCCTGGTTTTCTGTTATAATCTTTTGGTTTTCTGCTTTAATCTTTTGATTGCTTGCTCTAATCTTTTGAATTTCCTTTTCAGTTTGGTCTATTATGCTTTTTTGTGGTTTCCAGCTTTTCTACAAATGGGAGTTCTTGTTGTTTAAGCTGTTATTTTCTCTTTGAACTATTTCCCACTTTTCTTGCCAAAAGGCTTCCAGCATTTTGATAATCTCTAATTTAAATTCTTCAAGAGCTTGTGGACAATTTCCATTTTTTGGAAGATTTTGGTGCATTTATTTGAATTTCCTCTTCTATTCCCTCTGTAGCCTGGGTTTTTCCTCTGTAAAAGTTTTCCAGGTTCAGTCACTTCTTGTTTCTCTTGCTGGAGAGAGGTTGTTGTTTCTGGGCCCCATTTGCCATCACAGTGGAGCTTTTTTCCTTCCCTTTTTAGTCATAATTCTTACTGAGATGGGCAGGCTCAAAGTGTATGGAACTAAGGAGCAAGGATTTTACTTGAGGCAAGCTCTCAAATCTCTGAAGCTTCTGCTGTTTGCTCTAATTCTCTATGCTATCTTCCCACAAGCAGCCATGGTCTGAGTTCTTCAGTCTGCTGGGATTTCAGGTGTAGCTGCTCTCAGGGGTTGGTCATAGGTGGTCTTTGTCTAGGGAGACCTAGAGGTGCCCCTCACTCACTCTAGAAGTACCACTTGCTCACTCACTGATTCTGGTGCGAGCTGGCTCTAACTCTGGCTCTATAGGTGGGGTGGGAGAGGGTATATCAGCTCGCATTTTGGTGGTAGCTTTTTCATCCCCTTATAATGTGGCAGTGCCCAGATCCCACATAACATCAATGCTGCAACCTACATGAGAATCCCTTTGGTCTCTTTGGATTCTTTGATCTTTTAAAGTAGTCTATATTGGTAGGTGCTGAGGAGAAGATGTGTCCTGCGTCTAGACTGCCACCATGTTTACCCTAAAATTTTCCCTGAATTTGGTTTTTCATAATATATGCTTGCTGAAATATTTGAAATACATTTAGCTTAGATAATTACTAGCTGTGTGATTGGGGACAAGTCATTTAACCCAGTTGACTTCTGTTTTCTCATTGGTCAAATGAGCTGGACAAAGAAATGTCAAAACACTACAGCTTCTTTGCCAAGAAAATCCCAAATACATTCACAAGAGTCAGACATGACCAAAACAACTGAACAACAATAGTCATTTCAATTTTGATTATATTTAATTAAATTTAAAAGTTTTGTACAAACAAAATTAATGTGATCAAGATTAGAAGAGAAGCAACAAACTGAGAAAAACATTTTATTACAAACTTCTCTGATAAAAGAATAATTTCTCAAATATATAAAGAACTAAGTCAAACTTATAAGAAACAAAGTTATTTTCCAATTGACAAATAGTAAAGGAATATAAATAGGCACTTTTTAGATGAAGAAATCAAAACTCAGAATAAGCATATGAAAAAATGTTTTAATTCCTCCTGATTGGAGAAATTCAAATGAAAACATCTCTAAAGTACCATCATATACCTATTGGATTGGCCAATATGGCAGTAAAAGAAAATAATAAATGTTGGAAGGAATGTGGCAAAATTTGGACACTAATGAATTTTGAGTCGAATTGTGAATTGATTCAACCATTTTGGAAGGCAATTTGGAATAATGCCAATAGAGCTTTTAGAAAATGCATACCTTTTGATACAACAATATTACTAATAGGTCTGTCTCCAAAAGAAATTTTAAAAAATGGAAATGGACCTGTTTGTACAAAAATATTTATAGCTGCACTTTTGGTGGTGGCAAAAAAAAAAATTGAAACCTGAGAATATGTCCCTTGACTGGGGAGTAGCTGAACAATTATGCTATGATAGTGATAGAATACTAATGATGCTATAAGAAACTGAATGATTTCAGAAAGAACCTAGAAAATCTTCATGTGCAGAGAATTAAGCAGGACCAGGAGAACATTATGCACAGTAACTGAAACATTGCAGAAAAATCAAATGTAATAGATTTTGCTACTAACAGCAAAACAATGATCCAGAACAATTTTGATGGACTTATGAAAAAGAATGCTATCCACCTCTAAAGAAAGAGCATTTGGGGGTGGGAAAGAAGGTTGGTGGAGTAAAGATGGCAGCATAGAGACAGCAATCAGTCAGACCTCTGAAAACCCTTCCTTACCAATTACAAACAAAATGCTCCCAGGAGACTGAAAATCAAACCTCACAACAAGACAGAGCCAAGGAACCCTCCTTCTGGACTCACTTAAAGGGTACACCCCCAAAAGCCTAAATTTGAGAACACTCCAGTTTAAGGGGATGGATGAAGGAAGGTCCCGGGACTCCTTCCCCACTTAGAGCCCTAAGCTCTAGTGGCATCTGGAACCTCTGGGTGGGCAAAGGCTCTTGTCTGGAGGCAGTACCTTGTGGGCAAAATTGTGCCAGACTCAGAGCATCCAACACAGGCAATGGCAAAGGAGTTAGAGAAGAAACACAGAGTGCAGAGCAGGCAGCAGTTGCAGCAGCAGAGTTACTACATATTGCCCCCCTCTCCTTCCTGAGGTTTTGGCCTTAGGGCACATCCAGCAACCCAGTTGGGCTTAATCACATCAAAGCCTCCAGAGGGCAGGGAATCTCAATCTCCAACAACCTTCCCCCACAGACTGAGCTGAGAGATTTGCTGACAAAGCTCCAAGGGTGAAGGCTGAATGAAAAGCCCGAAAACACAAAAAAAATGAGAGGAGCAAGAGCTCAGGCAACTGCAGGGAGTAAAGAAGGGATAAATATGAGCAAATGACAGAAAAAGAAAAAAGAAATTACAATCAATAGCTTCTATATAGGCAATGAACAAAGCAAATGGAACAGAGAAAGTGAGGGAACACCAAACCAAAAAAAAAAAGAAAAGAAAAGAAAGAAAACTAAGTGAATTGGATACAGGATCTGAAGAACTCAAAATACAATTCAGAACCCAATGAAGAGAAGCTGAAGACAACTGGGAAAAGAACTTAAAAACTAAGATGAGTCATCTGGAAACAGAGACACTTGAACTAAAACAAGAAAATAGTGTCTTAAAAGCCAAAATCAACCAGCTCAAAAATGATTCAAAGGAGATGAAAAATGAGGTAAAGAAAATGAAAGATGAGGCAAAGAAGATGATAGATGACCTCCAAAAAAAAATAAGACCAAAAGGAAAAGGATGACCAAAAATCCACAGATGAAATCCAGTCTTTAAGGACCAAAATAAAACAACTAGAAACAATCAACTTCAGAAGGCAGCAGGATACTATTTAAAAAAATCAAAAGAATGAAATAATTGAGGAAAATATGAAGCACCTCATTCACAAAACAGAAGATTTAGAAAATCATTCGAGGAGAGACAATTTAAGAATCATTGGTCTACCAGAAGACCATGACAAAAGGAAAAGCTTAGACATCATACTAGAGGAAATTATCCAAGAAAATTGCCCAAATATTCTAGAAGAAGAGGGAGAAGCAGAGATTGAAAGAATCCACAGATCACCCCCTGTACTTAATCCCCAACTGACAACACCCAGAAATTTTATAGCCAAATTCAAGAACTATCAGACCAAGGAAAAAATATTACAAGCTGCTAAGAAGAAGACATTCAGATACCTTGGAACCACAGTGAGGATAACACAGAATCTGGCTGCATCAACACTGAAGGACTGAAAGGCATGGAATATGATATTCTAGAAAGCAAAGGAACTAGGTCTACAACCAAGAATTAATTACCCAGCAAAACTTACTATATTCTTACAATGGAAAGTATGCTCATTTAACAAATTAGTAAAATTCAAAGCATTTGTAAATATAAGACAAGACATGAACAGAAAATTTGATGCCCAAGCACAGAACTCAAGAGAATCATCAACAGGTAATCAAGAAAAGAGGGAGGAAAGAAAAACAAAAAAAACCCCTTTTTTTAGAGTCCCAATAAGTTAAAATGATATGTATCCTTATAAGAAAAGAGGTCATTGGTAACTCTTAAAAATTGTTATCACCTGGGCAGCTAGAAGAATTATACTTAGAGGGAACAGTGACAAACTTCATAGGATGAAATGGCAAGACATAAATATGTATATAGATATATGTAATCATAAATATATATGTATATATGCATATATATATATACAACTAGAGCTTTAAAAGAGGTTAATACGAAAAGAAATGGGAAAAGAAACAAAAGAGGGTAAATTTATATGTCACAAAGAAGCTCATGGTGGGAGGGGGGAGAACATCAATACAATGGAAGGGTAAAGAGGTTGGAGATAGGAAATACTCATCTCTTACATGCATTGAAATTGACTCAAAGAGGGAAGAACAATCCAATCCATTGGGGCAGAGAATTGATTTGTGCCCTATAGGAAAGTAGAAGGGTAACAAACAGACTGTTGGGGAGGGAAGCAGTATAAGGGAGGGAGAGGGTGGGGGTAGTATAAAAAGACTGTAAAGAAAATAAGAGGGGAATAAGAAGGGAGGGGGTAGAAAGGGAAGTAAAATAAGGGTGAGAATTCTGGGGACTGATTAAAAACAAAACATTGGTGTAGAAGGAAATAGTGAAAGAAGAAAAGGCAGGAGTAGGAGTGGAAATGAAAATGCTGGGAAATAGACAGCTGGTTATCATAACTCTGAATGTGAATGGAATGAACTCACCCATAAAATGAAAACGAATAGGACAGTGGATTTGAATCCAAAATCCTACCATATGTTGTCTACGAGAATTATCTAAACACAAATAGTAATTGTTCATAGTTCAGCCAAGAAAATATAACAAAATGACTACTATCTAAATTAATTTATTTATCAAATTCTATATGAATCAAGCTACCCAAGAATTTCTATATGGAACAAGAAGAAATAATGATGAAATTCATCTGGAGAAATAAAATGAAAAATTTGGAGAGAATTTTTTCTTAATGAGAAAGGAGAGAGTCTAGTAATAACAGATTTCAAAATGTACTACAGGGTTGTAATCATCAAAAAAAATTGGTATTGGGTAAGAAATGGAAAAGCTGCTCAGGGCAACAAATTACATATACAATCTAGAGAAAGAAATGCGGATAGTAAACTTGTTCAATAAACCAAAAGAATCTAGTCACTGGGCAAAGAAATCATTTAAAATAAAAATCTGGTGGGAAACTGGAAAGACATCCAGCAGAAACTAGATGTAGACAAAAATTTCACAATGTATACCAAAAAATAAGTGAAAATTAATGTTTGATTTAAACATAAAAAATTCAAATGATAATAGGGAATAAATAACCTCTCAGATATATGAATATGGAAAAAGTTTATTAACAAGAGATAAAGAAGTTCGTAGGAGATAAAATAGATAGTTTTCACTATGTAAAATTAAAAAGTTTTGCACTAACAAAAACAATTCGTTTTAAACTAGATGAAAAAATAGAAAATGGGGGAAATGTTTGCAGCAAATTTCTCTGAAAAAGGTTTCATTTCTAAATGTTTATTTATATAAAGAAAACTAAATCTTTGTTAGAGTAACTAAATTAAATACATAAGAAAAAAAGCCATTCCTCATCTGATAAGTGGTCAGCACAGTAATAGGCATTTTTCAAATGAAGATATCCAAGTTATAAATAGTCATATGAAAAACATGTTCTAATTTAGTAATGATTAGAGAAATGTATATTAAAATAACTCTAAAGAACTACCTCATAGCCATCAGATAGAATAATAGCCATCAGATTGTCTAATATAAAAAAATGGAAAATGACAAATTCTGTTTGGAGAAACAGGTCCACTAAATCATTATTTTTGGCACTAGCTAATACAACCGTAATGGAAACTAATTTGGAAGCATGTCCCAGAAAATATTAAACTGTCTATATCCTTTGACACAATGAGCATTACTTGGTCTATTTCCCAAAGAGATCAAGCAGCTCTTTACATAAAGACAAAGTATATAAACTATATAGCAATTGGAGAATGACTAAGCAAATTATGGTATTGAATGTGACATAATACTATTTTTCTATAAGAAATAATGAAAGCAATGGTTTCATAAGAATCTAGGAAGACCTGTATGAACTGATACAAAATGAGGTGGACAGAACAAACAACAAAGTAACAATAATAATATAAAGACAATCAACTTTGAAATAATTTAGCAAATCTGATCAATACAATGATGAACCTCATTTCCAAAGGATTCATTATGAAACATCCTATCCATCTCCAAATAGTGAAGTGATGGACTTAGAGTGAAAATTGAATTATTTTTTTTCATTGAAATTAGTTAATTCAGAAATTTGTTTTACATGACTGTGCATATTTGCATGGGGTTTTATTTTGCTTGCCTTCTCAAAGAGTTGGTGGATTAGGAAAGAGAGAAAACATGAAACTGAAAAAAAAATCAAAGGTCTTTGTGCTTTCTTAAAAAATGCAAAGGAAAACAAATTTTAACCTCTGAGTTTCCATTTTCTCATTTTAAAAACAAGTGAATTGAACCAGATGGCCTCTGAGGAACTTTCCATTGGGGAAAAAAATCTATGGTACCATTTATAAGTGAAAATAAGCTAAAATTTTTCTAATTAGATTTACCAGACATTATTTGCCTGGTTTTTATTTTATTTTTACAATTCAAGGATTTCATTTATAACACAAATATACACTTTCTTCTAAGTGCTGCCATAAAACTAAAAGACAAATTTAAAATTAGATCTGTCTCCACCAGAGTAAATTATCATCAAACCTAGTAGCCTAATTTTCCAAAACTTACATAAAATTTAGCCAACGTACATATAATTACCATGAGGCATTTTTATTATTTTACATTATCTATTTTATGTTCATTCATAGGGTCATATTGTATATGACTAAATAAGATTACAAATATACTAAATTATATACATATATATTATATGTATATTCACATATCTTCACATTCTTTAGCATGCTTTCAATTCATAGGTGACTTCTGAATACTAGAAGATGGACTGTCATGTTAATTATTCAACTTAACAAACTAACTTGCTTCTCCCAGGCAAGTAGTACACAATGATACTAAATAATCTGAAGATCCTGGATGAAATTGTGGATATATGGAGGTATGACACATTAAAGGTAAAGGACAGCCTTTTCATTCATAGCCAAAGGTCTGCCCTTGAATCTTCAGACAACTACAGATCATATATCAGTTTTTAGGTCAACTCCCACTGTATCCAAATACTCTTTGCTATAACCATTGAAGAATATAAGAGAACTAATTTCTTTCTTAAGTCTAAAATTAGTAGAAAGTATAGCATTCAGTATGAAAGATGTTGTTTGTTCTATTTATATATTTCTCAGCTCTTTGCATCAAGCCTGATGATGTATATCACGGCAAGATCATAGCAAGCAGGATGCCAAAGCAGAATTTCAAGTAATTTCAAGAAGTCCAAAAATGGCAAGCTACTGGGGAAAAAATCGAGTCTCTAAAAATATAGGCCAATTCTTCCTTTATTATCAGTGCACTATGTTCAACTTGAAGGCTTCGAGTTCTGGTGCCACAAGGCCAAAAGTGATAATTGCAAATTATTCAGTGAGGTAAACATGTATAAAACAAAATTAAGTGGGAAATGATCTCAGGTGCCAGTAGCCAACCAGTAGAATAACTGAGCTACTCTATCCACAACATTTGAATTGAGTTAATATATGTAAAAGTGTTTTGCAAATCTTAAAGAACCATAAAAATGCAATTTATTATTGTTATTATAGATGTTATATGTTACAGTTCTATATATTACATATAAAGAATATATAGGATAGTAATTTTGAGTGAATTAATAATATTTACTAATAATATACTTATTATTTAAGTAAATTACTAATTTGCTTAAATATTATTTATAGTCCTTAAATAATAATTGCCTTTTTCCTCTATCAGTGAATACATTTTGCCTGATTATTTTGCAATAGCACATTATTGAGGACAAAAGTTCATCACATCTGCTACTTCCTCCATCGATACCAATATCAATCTCTTTACAGCTTAATAAATAGTCTTCAAGAGTTGCTATAGTCAGTAAAATCATCTAATGGACAGTACTAAAAACATGAAACAAAACAAAAAACTGTCCAGTATAGAAAATATATAATATATTGAACAAATTTTCTATAAAGACCTCATATTAATTAGGAAGGTATATGTAGAACAATATGAATAAGAAAATAAGATCATTATTTTAGAATTAAAAGAATCTTCATAGGTCATCTCATCCAATTTCCTCATTCTAATTATGAGAAAAATACAACTCAGTGAGATGGCATTCAAACCTGGATCCTTTGATTATCAATCCAAATGCTCTATCTACTACATTACACTTCCAGTGATACCATTACCCAAATGGCACCAATTCTATTTTTATTTTTTTTTATCTTTTGAAAGTAAGGTGATAATTCCTTGTCCCAGGTATTAATCAAAGAGCATTTTAGTGGTTTGAAAGTGATGAACTTAAAATAAGCATATAAGTTTTCACTGAAAATTCAAACATATACTAGAGTACTAGAGTACTAGAAATACTCACTAAGCATGCTAGGAATATAATCTCTACATTTTTTTAGAAATAAAAACAAAACAAAAGTATGGTCAAGTCTAGGTCAAATAGTTTAGAACACTTCCCCATACACACACCCTCTTCTTTGAGAAAAAAAAATAGATAATGTAGTAATGGGTAAATTTCATCATAATACTTCTGTTGTCTAGGAAAAAGAATAGAAGCTGTACCATATATGCTTCATTTTATATTCCTCTCATCAGTAAAATGAGGGAAATAATATCTCTCTACCTAACTACTAGTATTGCCAAATAAAATAGTTTGAAAAGACATTTTGAGGAAGGTATAAAGCTCTATATAATTGAAAACCACTATTATTATCATCATTGTTATATGAGACATCACTATATTGAGGAGAAATAATTTGATCAATTATATAACAACATTCATTGAATCATGAGTTACTTCAAAATAATATTTAAAACTATATTTCATATCCTTGGGTATCTGAGTAGAATGTTTTATAAAGCACAGAGTTAGAAGTCATGAAAACTGTGCTTCCTTTTCTACTCCAACATTCACCCACCTTTCAAACCCTAAACATGCCATCTAATACCTATGACAGGCTGATTAGTCAATTGATTAATAGATTAATCAACAAACAAGAACATAATATGTTTCAGGAACTGTGTTAAGCATGGAAATATGAAAAAAAAATAGTCCCAGTCTCTAAGACATTTGTATTCTGTTCGGGAAACACATATGCACATAGGCAAATACAAATTCACACACACAAAATAAAATTTAATGAGAAATCATTAGCAATCAGAGAGAGCCAGGAAAAAGTCTCATGTAGTAGGTAGTTTCAGCTAGTATGTACAGTGCAAGAAAGGGAAGGATGTACTGTAATCAATCTCATTTTACCATTGAGGAAACTGAGGCAGAGAGCTTTTAAATGACTTACACAGGTTCACAGAACTGATAAGTGTCTAAGGCCAGTTTTGAAATCAGGTCCAAAGAAGTTATTAAATTGAGGCTGTATCAAAGGATGCCTTAAAGGGATCAAGCAACCAGTCTTTTGTGAGTGAATTGGTTAAATGTAAGATGTATGGACCTAAACTACCTCTATCATAGTTCAACACTCAAGACACAGGAAGGGTACAAAGAAAAAATGTTTCACTAAAGGAAGGCTTGGGAAAACCCTTTTAGATCTTGAAAGTGTGAAGCACTTGACTGTTAACAACAGTAAATGAGGGAAGACAAATATTCATGATAGCAGTGGTCACATTTTCACAGATTCTAGAAATAGAAAAATATTATTCATTCCCATTTCAATTATTTTTTCTGTCAGCATGAAAGTAAAAGGGCAGATTTTTTTTTAAATAAGAGAACTATAAATGTTTTCTCTGAGAAATTAGAAAATACTTAGCAGAGGTTGATTAAAAAAAAATCTTTCCAGAATAAAATTCACTTTTTGTATTTCCAATTAGCATTTTAAATCAGTTTGATTTAAACCCTTATAATTAGACTCTTTTACCATATAGGGAGTTCCAGTCCTCTTATCACCCCAGGAGTATGTTGATAGGCAAGAACCTTATGTAAACCAGCAGAAACAAAAAAGTCAAAATAGTTTTTCATACCTACAAACTGTTTTCACACCACTGTAATGGCCAATATATAAGAAAAAGAAAAGGGAACACTTGCAAAAAGTTGAACAAATGTCTTGGAAGCAAGACTCTATTGTTCCTGGAAAATACAGGGCACTTCTATATTCTCTGTTATAGGACAATATACTTGTCAAGGCACTGAAATACCGTGGCTATTTCTGCTCCCTGGATGAATCTTTTCACATTAGCTAATTACAGGGAAGAAGTTAAAAAACTGGAAGACACTGAAACATATTAAATATTACTCATAATGAATTTATTTCTGTACTCTGTGTTTTATAAGAAAAAAGAAAGATTTAAAAAGATGTAAAGTTGTAAAAGAGAAAAGAACTTCAAATTGGGAGAAAAAATGAAGTAGAATTGTCATAATATCTTGGTCAGAAAAAGCTCTTAAATTATACTTCAAACTAATAAACAGCCTTAGTTGTAATTATTCAGTTTACATTAATCAATTCTGCCTCAGAACTTCAGGTTAATATGTACTCATTTTGGCTCAGACTTGGTTTTATACAATTAAAATAAGAACTTAATTTTGCCTTGGGGCCCAAAGTTTAAATATATCAATAAAAATAATAAAAATGATATATTCTAGGCAAGAACCCAAGTAGACAGCTATTACAATATATGTAGCCCAGGCAAGAAGTGATGAGAGCCTGCAAAAAGTTGATAGGTGTACAAAAGTGAGTAAAGAGAAACTGACATACATGAAAGGAACTGTGAAGGTAGACATCATAAGATGTGACAGCAGATTGATTATGTAAGATGAGTAAGTCTGTGTGAGGAGATGAGACTGACACTGAGACTGAGCCTCAAGTGACTAGGAAGAGGGTGGTGATCTTTGCAGTAGTAGAAAAACTGGAGAGATAAATATTTGGGGGCAAAAATAATGAATTTTGTTTGAAGAATATTGAATTTGAGATACTTACAAATCATTCAATATGAGATATTCAAAATTAGTCGATTATGTTAGAGCTCAGGAGAGATATTAGGGCTGGTTATATAGATCTGGCAATCATCTACCTAAAGATGCTAATTGGATTCAGAGGTGCTAATGAGATCACCAAAATAGATAGTATAGATGGAAAAGAGAGGATGGCCCAAGACATTGGTTTGGGGGTTGTACAGGATTAATGGGAATAACCCAAGATCTATCAAAGGAACAGAGAGGAGCAGTTAAATAGGCAGAAAACTCAGTGTTTTAAAGCTCTAGAGAGAAGAGAGTAAATGAATTAATTGAAAAAATTAATTTCAGGACCATAATATTAAAAGAAATCTTAGAAATCAACTAATCCAACCCCACCCAACACCCAAAGCATTACTATGTACTTTCCTTCTGTGAAATTTAGCATCTATTCAACTTTTCATCATCACAAGAGCAAAAAAAAAAAAAGAATCACTGTTACTGCTACTGCTATTGTCACTGCTCTGGCCCCTATCCCAATCTTATACAGGAATTCAAACTGAAAACTACCTTGCCATGTGAGTTGTTTAGCTGCATTTTCCTAAAAATTATGTTGCAAAGAACAGAAAGGTGAGCACCCAGATCCAGGAGTCTCCATCACTATATCCCTTACACAACCACAATAACTTCCTGGATTACCATTATTGTTCACATACTCACATCCTTACGTCCTATTCCTTTAGTTCATATGATTAAAAGTTGTTAATCCAACCATTTGGAAAGTAATCTGGAGTTTTGCCCAAAGAGTTATAAAACTGTGTAAATCTTTTGGCCATTAATAACACTATTTTATGTGTTTCCTAAAGTGATCAGGGAAAAAGGAAAAGAACCTACATATTCTAAAATATTTATATCGGATTTATTTTTTGTGGTAAAGAATTGGAAATTGAAGGGATGCCCATCAATTGGAGAAAGACTAAACAAATTATGCCATATAATTATGATGGGATGCTACTGCATTGTAATAAATGATGAACAGATTAATTACAAAAAATGGAAACACCTACATGAAATTATGAAGAATGAAACTAGCAGAACCAAAAGAATGTTATATACAGCAACAGAAATATTGTTTGAAGAATAACTGGTATATGTTCACCTCCAGAGAAAGAACCATTAAATACAAACAAAGCATAATTTTATATATACCTGTATCATTTTTTTCAAATGATGTCTTATATATTGCAGGGAACTAAAGGAAAGGGGAGATCCTGAGAATTTTGTTTTAAAAAACAAATTGATTAATAAAAAAAGAATTGCCATGTGCTGAGAGGAAGGAGAATATAGAGGAGTATGGTCAATCAAAAACTGGCCTTAAATCAAGGAAGACTTTAGGTTCAACTTTTAACTTGGATACATAATTTTTATGACTGTGGGAAAACTGTAGAGAAAACTAGTTGATTTGTATCGGTAGAGAGAGTTTTTTTACCTGAGGTTTCCCTATGTCAATAAAATTACAGGTCTAATCTCTAACCTATCCATAGCATTTGATCAGACAAAAGTTCCTTTTTATTCCTCTCTCTCCATGAACTCAATACTGTCTGGCTTAGTCATACCCCTCCCCAATCTTTGCTTCTTCCTTTTAGCTCCTTCCACTCTTCCATCTATAAGTTCATCCAATTGTTAGTGAACTCTTTTATATTCTACATATCTTCTTATTCTTCTTAGCTTCTGATGATTATGGAAACCTGACTTTCTTTATAAATCACCGACTTTCTTCATAAATCACCTGATCTCTTGCCAATATGTCCATTTCTAGTTATTTCTTCTTTCACGTCTTTTGACAAACCATGGTTAGAAGGATTTGGCATTCACTTTGCCCAGCTGACACTTTCATACCCTCTCTTTCAAAATAGTTAAACAATCACTCCTCCTTTCATGATTACTTAATTCATTTATGTTCTACTCTCTAGATTCTCATTGCTTCTGTCTGCTAATTCTCTGATCCATATTCTCCTTTTTCAAGGATATGGTCTATCTGTCTCAACTTCAGCCATCATGCTTATGAACTTTAATATTTATTTTGATTTCATTTGAAAAACCTGGTCTTATTCAATGAGCTCCTCAACCCTTAATTCAATCACTTCCTATGTGTCAGGATCTTTAATAGATCCTGATAAATGATAAAATGATAAATGATAAAAATGATTTTTTCATAGAAAATTTTATCATAGAAAAAATGATAAAAAAATTCACACACTCAAAGAGGTTACATGCTACAACCTCACTATATATATATGATTATATTTTAGATCTCATCCTTGTGAATCATTTAAAAAGTAAACCAAGGGGAATCAGATTTCAACTTAACACAAGAAAAAATGCTATTCAAACCTGGAATTGAATGCCTTAATAGGCAATGAATTCTTATTGCTAGAAGTGTTTAAACTTAGGCTAGAAGGCCACTTGTCCTAAACTTGTTTCTAAAATGCAAGATCCTTCAAAACATGGTTGCAAGCTCCCATCAAAGGTAATGTGGTAGAATCGAAAGTGTACTAGACCCAGGACAAGAGGAAACCAAGGTTCAATTTCTACCTTTCAACCTCATTAACTGATTGATGAAGGACAAGTAATTTAACTTCTCTGGGATTTAGTTTCCTTTCTGATAAAGGGGAGATAATAAGAGCATCTGTTTCACAAGGCTGTGTCTTTCAAATGGTGTGCACATAAAATGTGTGGCAAACCTTAAAATATTATGGAAATGTCAGCTATCATTAGTGCAATTACAGTCTTATTTCCAACTAATACCTTCATATATATCCACATCTCTAACCTTCCAAGCAAACTACTAGTGATTGGGTCTAGATGATTCATAAGTTTATTTTAGCTATTTAGTAAAGTGGGGAGTATAGGGAGAAATAATTCTTGTTTCTTGTTTCTGTTGTATCTAGTTTATCAAACTCATCATACTGAAACAAAATAAACCAAAAGGAACACCAACAGCAAATGTAAAAGAAGACAATATTCATGAATTGTTTAAGTTTTACTTTAAAATAATGAATATTTTAAATATAATAGTGATTTCTATAATCATTCATAAATTGACATTTTTAGCAAAGGGCAACAAAAAAGATGTCTTAAGAGTAAAGCAATTTCCCTGTTAAGATGGAAACTTCCCTAATCAAAATGTTATTGGGAGTCACAGATCTTTCTGCCAGATCAACCCAAAACTTTCTGGCAAGAAGATTTGAACCAAAATGCAAAAATGTCCTTCATGAAGATCATTTATTCACAAATATAGAATTGGACAAGGGATTAAAAAGGGTTCTTATATTGGAGTCCATAGAACCCCAAAGAGTCTATGTTTAGATTTCAAGGGGTCAGTGAACTATGAACTATTGTTGTTGTTTTTTTGCAATCCTTTGTATTATTATTTGATGCTTTTAAAGTGTTATTTCAGGAAGAAGTCCATTGATTTCACCAAACAGCTAAAAAAAAGGGGGTCCATTTAAAAAATAAAGGTTTGGGGGCAGATAGGTGGCTAAGTGAATGGATAGACAGACAATAAGATGGGATATCTTGGGTTCAAAACTAGCCCCAGACACTCTCTAGCTGTGTGACGCCAGGCAAGTCACTCAACTCCAATTGCCTAGCCCAATACATAGCACTTATTCCAAGACAAAAGACAAGGATTCAATCAATTAATCAATCAATCAATAAACAAATAAATAAATGAATAAACAAATAAATAAATAAATGAAAGTAAAAACCTCTTACTTAAGAATCGTGTTCCCACTAATCTGAGCATCACTTCCATATGAACTGCCATGTTGGGGGTATAAAAATAAAAAAATATACTGTGTGACTATTTGACATAAAACACTGAAAGGAACTTTCTAGCAGAGTCAAGATGGCAGGTTAGAAGCAGCAGAAGTTCAGACCTCTGAAAACCCTTCCTTACCGATCACAAACTGACTGCTCCTAGTAGACTGAAAATCAAACCTAACAACAAGACAGAGATAAGGAACCCTCCTGCAGGACTCAATCCAAAAGGTATGCCCCCCAAACCCAGAATTCAAGAACACTCAGGTTTAAGGGGAAGGCAGAAGGAAGGTACCAGGACCCCTCCCACACACACAACTAGAGTGCCAAGCCTCCAGCGGCAATAGGAACCTCTGGGAAGGCAAAGGCACTGGTCTGAAGGGTGTACCTTGTAATCAGGCAGGGCTGTGCCAGGCTCAGAGTGTCAAACACAGGCAGTGGGGAAGGAGCTGGAAAAGGAGCACAGACCAGGCAGCCTGGATAGAGCTAAGAAGACCCCTCGATATTGCTCTAGCCTTCCAGAAGATTTTGGCCTCAGGGAACATCCAGGCCAACCCAGCTGAACCTAATCCCATCAAAAGTCTTCAGAGGTCAGGGAAGCCAAAACTCCAACAACCCTCCCTCACAGACTTCTGGACTTTAATTTAATCCAATCAAAAGCCTCCAGAGGACAGGGAAGCTCAAACTACAACAACCCTCCCCCACAGACTGCCAGGAGAGACCTTCTGTCAAAGCTCCAAGAGAGAAGACTGACAGAAACCCCCAAAACCAAAAAAAAAAAAAGAGAGAGAGAGAGAGGAGCAAGAGCACAGACAAATTTGAGGAGCAAAGAAGGGGTAAATATGAGCAAACAACAGAAAAAGAAGAAAGAAATTACAATAGATAGCTTATGTACAGGTAACAAGCAAAGAGTGAACAAAACAGAGGGGGGGGGATCAGCAAAGGAAAAATCAGAAATGCCAGTGAATTGGATACAGGCTTTGGAAGAACTCAAAATGAATTTCAATACA
This sequence comes from Monodelphis domestica, assembly GCF_027887165.1. Classification (NCBI taxonomy): domain Eukaryota; kingdom Metazoa; phylum Chordata; class Mammalia; order Didelphimorphia; family Didelphidae; genus Monodelphis; species Monodelphis domestica. The sequence goes on from NC_077227.1 coordinate 272,745,464, forward strand.
CAATTAAGAGAGGCTGAGAACAATTGGGGAAAGAACTTAAAAACTAAGATAAGTCATCTGGAAACAGAAAATAGTGCCTTAAAAGCCAAAATCAACCAGCTAGAAAATGAAGCAAAGGAGATGAAAGATGAAGCAAAGAGGATGAAAGATGACCTCCAAATAAAATCAGACCAGCAGAAGGAGGACCAAAAAGCTAGGGATGAAATCCAGTCTTTAAGAAACAGAATACAGCAACTAGAATTAAGTGACCTCACAAGGCAGCAGGATACTATAAAACAAAAACAAAAGAATGAAAAAATTGAGGAAAATTTGAAACATCTCATTCAGAAAACAGAAGATTTAGAAAATCTTTTGAGGAGAGACAATTTAAGAATTATTGGTCTACCAGAAGACCATGACCAAAGAAAAATCCTGGAAATAATACTACAGGAAATTATTAAAGAAAACTGTCCCGATATATTAGAACAAGAGGGAAAAGTAGAGATTGAAAGAATCCACAGATCAGGGATGGAGTCAAGATGGTGGTCTAGAAGGAGCAGAAGTTCAGACCTCTGAATACCCATCCTAAACGATCACAAACTGAATGCTACCAGGGGACTGAAAATCAAACTTAACAACAAGACAGATACAAGGAACCCTCCTGCTAGGCTTCATTCAAAAGGTATGCCCCCTGAAAAGTCAGAAAGCAAGAACACTCGGGTTTAAGGGGAAGACAGAAGGAAGGTCCCAGGAACCATGCCCCTTCCCACCCAGAGTGCTGAGATTCCAGTGGCAGCTGTAACTTCTGGGCTGGCAAAGGTGCTGGTCTGAAAGAGATACCTTGTGAGCAGGGCTGTGCCAAATTCAGAGTATTCAACACAGATGGAGGGGAAGAAGCTAGAGAGGGAGCATAGACCTGGCAGCCTGGCCAGGGCTGTGGAGATCCTCCATATTTGCTCCAGCCTTCCAGGAAGTTTTGGACTCAGAGCACACCCAGCCCAACTAAGCTGAACTTAATCCCATCAAAAGTCTCCAGAACTCAGGGAAGCCCAGGCTCCACACCCATCCTCATTGACTGTTGGAATTTAATCCAATCAAAAGCATCCAGAGGAGAGAGGAGCTAAAACCCCAACAACTCCTCACAAGAGTCTACACCAAGAGATCTCCTGTTAAAGCTACAAAAGTGGCTACTGACAGAAGCCCCCGAAACCAAAAAAATGAGAGGAGCAAGAACACAGACAAATACAGGGAATAAAGAAGGGGTGAATTTGAGCAAACAACAGAAAAAGAAGAAAGAAACTACAATAGACAGCTTCTACTCAGCAAACAGAAACAAGGGGGAAAGATCAGCAAATGATAAATCAGAAATCCCAGCAAATTAGATAGAGTTTGTGGAAGAACACAAAACACAATTAAGAGAGGCTGAAGACAATTGAGAAAAGAACTTACAAATTAAGATAAGTCATCTGGAAACAGAGGCACTTGAACTAAAACGAGAAAATAGTGACTTGAAAGCCAAAATCAACCAGCTTGAAAATGAGGCAAAGGAGATGAAAGATGAGGCAAAGGAGATGAAAGAAGAGGTAAAGAGGAAGAAAGACAAACTTCAAAGAAAATCAGATGAGAAGGAAAAGGATGACCAAGAAGCCAGGGATGAAATCCAGTCTTTAAGAACCAGAAATACAGCAACTGAAATTAAGTGACCTCACAGGACAGCAGGACACTATAAAACAAAGCAAAAAGAATGAAAAAATTGAGGAAAATGTGAAGCAACTCATTCACAAAACAGATGATTTAGAAAATCGTTCGAGAAGAGAAAATTTAAGAATCATTGATCTACCAGAAGACCACAACAAAAGAAAAAGCCAGGACATAATACTACAGGAAATTATTCAGGAAAACTGTCCCGAGATCCTAGAACAAGAGGGGAAAGTAGAGATTGAAAGAATCCACAGATCACCTCTTGTATTTAATCCCCAACTGGCAACACCCAGGAATGTTATAGCCAAATTCAAAATCTATCAGACCAAAGAAAATATTTTACAAGCAGCCAAGAAAAAGCCATTCAGATACCATGGAAACACAGTGAGGATAACACAGGATCTGGCTGCATCCACACTGAAGGACTGAAAGGCATGGAATATGATATTCTGGAAAGCAAGGGAACTAGGTCTACAACCAATAATCAAATACCCATAAAAACTGACTATATTCTTACAGGGGAAAGTATGGTCATTCAACACAATAGAAGAATTCCAAGCATTCATAAAGAAAAGACCAGACCTGAACAGAAAATTTGATGTCCAAGAACAGAACTCAAGAAAATCATCAAAACATAATTTAAAAAGAGAGAAAAAGAAAAACAAAACAACAACAGCAACAAAAAATTTTAAGAGACTCAATAAGTTAAAATGATATGTATCCCTATAAGAAAAGAGGTCATTGGTAACTCTTACAAACTGTTGCTATCACCTGGGCAGCTAGAAGAATTGCACATAGAGGGAACAATGACAAACTGTATAGGATGAAAGGAGAAGACATAAATAGATATATAGGTATATGCTGCATAAATACACATACATGTGTGTGTGTATACAACCAGAGCTAAAAAAAAGAGGTTAATACTAAAAGAAACGGTAAAAGAAATAAATGGGGGTAAATTTATATGTCACAAAGAAGCTCATAGCAGAAGGGGGGAGAATATTGATACACTGGAAGGGTAAAGAGGTTGGAGATAGGAAATACTCAACTCTTACATGCTTTGAAACTGTCCCAAAGAGGGAAGAAGAATCCAATCCATTGATGCAGAGAATAGAAGGGTAAAAGATGGGCTGGTGGGAAGGAAAGCAGTACAATGAAGGGAGATGGTGGGGGGGGGGAATTTAAAAAAGACTACATGGGAAAATAAGGGGGAAATAAGAAGGGAGGGGGTAGAAATAGAAGTAAAATTAGGTGGGAACTAGGGGGACTGATTGTAAATATACATTGGTGTACAAGGAAATAGTGAAAGAAGAAAAGGCAGGACGAGGAGTAGAAATCAAAATGCTAGGAAATACACAGCTAGTAATCATAACTCTGAATGGGAATGGAAAGAACTCACCCATAAAATGCAAGTGGATAGCCGAGTGGATTAGAATCCAAAACCCTACCATATGCTATCTGCAAGAAACACACATGAGGAAGATAGATATGCATAGGGTGAAAGTAAGAGGATGGAGACAAATCTATTGGGCATCAACTGATAAAAAGAAGGCAGGAGAAGCAATCATGATATCTGGCAAAGCCAAAGTAAAAATAAATCTATTTAAAAGAGATAGGGAAAGTAATTATATCCTGATAAAAGGCAGTATAGAGAACAAGGAAATATATGTACTCATTATGTATGCACCAAATGGCATAGCATCCAAATTTCTAAAGGAGAAACTAGAGGAGCTCAAAGAAGAAATAGAGAAAAAACTATATTAGTGGGAGATCTGAACCTTCCTCTATCCAAACTAGATAAATCAAACCAAAAAATAAACAAGAAAGAGGTGAGAGAAGCAAATGAAATCTTAGAAAAATTAAAGTTATTAGACATGTGGAGAAAAATAAATAAGGACAAAAAGAAATACACTCTCTTTTCAACAGCACATGGTATATTCACAAAAATTGACCATGTATTAGGGCACAAAAACATTGCAAACAATTGCAAAAGGGCAGAAATAATGAATGCAACCTTCTCAGACCACAATGCAATGAAAATAATAATTAGTAAGGGTACATTGAGAGAAAATTTATTGGAAATTAAACAATATGATTCTCCAAAACTGGCTAGTTAAAGAACAATTATAGAAACAATTAATAACTTAAATGAAGAAAATGACAATGGTGAGACATTCTTTCAAAACTTATGGGATGCAGCCAAAGCAGTACTCAGGGGGAAATTTATATCCTTGAGTACATATATAAACAAATTAAGAAGGGCAGAAGTCAATGAATTGGGCATGCAAATTTAAAAAACTAGAAATTGAACAAAAATCCTCAGATGAAGACTAAATTAGAGATCCTAAAAATCTAAGGAGAAATCAATAAAATTGAAATTCAAAGAACTGTTGATTTAATAAATAAGACTATGAGGTGGTACTTTGAAAAAAAATAAAATACACAAAGTACTAGTCAGTCTAATTAAAAAAAGGAAAGAAAAAAACAAACTGGCAGTATCAAAGATGAAAAGGGAGACCTCACCTCTAATGAAGAGGAAGTTAAGGCAGTCATTAAAAAGTACTATGCCCAATTATATGGCAACAAATATGGCAATCTAAGTGATATGGATGAATACTTACAAAAATATAAATTGCCTAGTCTAAAAAAAGAAGAAATAAATTACCTAAACAACCCCATATCAGAAAAAGAAATTGAACAAGCCATCAAAGAACTCCCTAAGAAAAAATAACCAGGTCCAGATGGATTCACAAATGAATTCTATCAAACATTCAAAGAACAACTAATCCCAAACTATTTGACCAAATAAGCCAAGAAGCGGTTCTACCAAATTCTTTTTTATGACACAGAGTACTGATCCCTAAGCCAGGCAGGTTAAAAACAGAGAAAGAAAACTATAGACCAATCTCCCTAATGAATATAGATGCAAAAATCTTAAATAGGATATTACCAAAAGACTCCAGCAACTCATCACATGGGTTATCCACTATGATCAGGTAGGATTCATACCAGGAATGCAAGGATGCTTCAATATTAGGAAAACCATCCACATAATTGTCCATATTAACAAGCAGACAAAAATCACATGATTATTTCAATAGATGCAGAAAAGGCCTTTGATAAAATACAACACCCATTCCTATTGAAAACACTAGAAAGTATGGGAATAAAAGGGCCTTTCCTAAAAATAATAAACAGTATATATCTAACACCATCAGCAAGCATTATCTGCAATGGGGATAAACTCGAAGCCTTCCCAATAAGATCAGGAGTAAAACAAGAATGCCCATTATTACCTTTATTATTTAATATTGTACTAGAACCACTAGCAGTAGCAATTAGAGAAGAAAAAGAAATTAAAGGCATTAAAATTGACAACGAGGAGACTAAGCTGTCACTCTTTGTGGATGATATGATGATTTACTTAAAAAATCCTAGAGAATCAACCAAAAAGCTAGTTGAGATAATCACCAACTTTAGCAAAGTTGAAGGATACAAAATAAACACGCATAAGTCATCAGCATTTCTATATATCTGCAACCCAGTTCAGAAGCAAGAATTAGAAAGAGAAATTCCATTTAAAGTCACCCGAGACAATATAAAATACTTAGGAATCTATCTGCCGAGACAAACACAGGAACTATATGAACACAACTACAAAACACTCTCCACACAATTAAAACTAAAAGTAAACAATTGGAAAACATTGAATGCTCATGGGTGGGACAAGCTAACATAATAAAAATGACCACCCTACCCAAACTTATCTATCTATTTAGTGCCATACCCATTGAACTTCCAAAAAACTTTTTTACTGAATTAGAGAAAACCATAACAAAGTTCATTTGGAAGAACAAAGGATCAAGGATATCCAGGGAAATAATAAAAAAAAATACAAAGGAAGGTGGCCTTGCAGTCCCAGATCTCAGACTATATTACAAAGCAGTGGTCATCAAAACAATTTGGTACTGGCTAAGAGACAGAAAGGAGAATCAGTGGAATAGACTTGGGGTAAGTGACCTCAGCAAGACAGTCTAAGATAAACCCAAAGACCCTAGCTTTTGGGACAAAAATCCACTATTTGATAAAAAACTGCTGGGAATATTGGAAGACAGTGTGGGAGAGATTAGGTTTGGATCAACACCTCACACCCTACACCAAGATAAACTCAGAATGGGTGAATGACTTGACCATAAAGAAGAAATCTTTAAGTAAATTATGCACATGTCAGACCTTTGGGAAGGGAAAGATTTTAAAACCAAGCAAGACTAAGAAAGAGTCACAAAATGTAAAATAAATAATTTTGACTACATCAAATTAAACAGTTTTTGTACAAATAAAACCAATGTAATTAAAATCAGAAGGGAAGCAACAAACTGGGAAACAATCTTCATAACAAATCTATTGACAAAGGTTTAATTACTCAAATTTATAAAGAGCTAAATCAAATTTACAAAAAATCATGCCATTCTCCAATTGATAAATGGGCAAGGGATATGAATAGGCAGTTTTCAGATAAAGAAATCAAAACTATTAATAAACACATGAAAAAGTGTTCTAAATCTCTTATAATCCTAGAGATAAAAATCAAAAACAACTCTGAGGTATCACCTCACACCTAGCAGATTGGCTAACATGACAGCAAAGGAAAGTAATGAATGCTGGAGGGGATGTGGCAAAGTTGGGACATTAATTCCTTGCTGGTGGAGTTGTGAATTGATCCAACCATTCTGGAGGGCAATTTGGAACTATGCCCAAAGGGCGATAAAAGACTGTCTGTCCTTTGATCTAGCCATAGCACTGCTGGGTTTGTATCCCAAAGAGATAATAAGGAAAAAGACTTGTACAAGAATATTCATAGCTGCTCTCTTTGTGGTGGCAAAAAACTGGAAAATGAGGGGATGCCCTTCAATTGGAGAATGGCTGAACAAACTGTGGTATATGTTGGTGATGGAATACTGTTATGCTCAAAGGAATAATAAATTGGAGGAATTCCATGGCTACTGGAACAACCTCCAGGAAGTGATGCAGAGCGAAAGGAGAAGAACCAGGAAAACATTGTACACAGAGACTGATACACTGGTACAATCGAATGTAATGGACTTCTCCATTAGTGTCAATGCAATGTCCTTGAACAATCTGCAGCATCTAGGAGAAAAAACACTATCCACAAGCAGAGGACAAACTGGGGGTAAAAACACCAAGGAAAAGCAACTGCTTGTCTACAGGGGTTGAGGGGATATAATTGAGAAGAGACTCTAAATGAACACCCTAATGCAAATACCAACATGGAAATGGGTTCGAATCAAGAACACATGTGATACCCAGTGGAATTGCGCGTCAGCTATTGGAGGGATGGTGGGAGGGGGGGGAGAGGAAAAGAAAATGATCTTTGTTTCCAATGAATAATGTTTAAAAATGACCAAATAAAATAATGTTAAAAAGAAAAATAAATGAATAAATAAATGAATGAATGAATAAAATTAAAATTAAAATAAATAAAAAAGTAACTTTCTATCCTCAGAAATCAATTGTTTTGCCTCTAGTTTTGTGATATCTGGATCATGTGATCTGTCACAGTGTAAACTTTTTCATTAGTCATCCAGGAAAATATAGCATTATTGTTATGGCTTAAATATGAAATATCTGGCTTGCTTTTACTCTAATTCATTATTTGATCAGCTTTATGCTCTTCAGCAGATAGACATGCAAATGCCAAAAAATCATAAATGTTTGATATCTACTAATTTTTTCTCATGAGATGCCAATACAAATGTCATTTATCAGATCATGATGGCATTATAACAAAGTAAAAGTTGAGATAAGCAGGGAGGTCCTTTTAGAAAGAACAAATACAATCTCAAGCAACCAAGTGATGAAGTTGAAAATGCACAATCCTACAGTTTTTCAGTAGATGGCCACAAAACAAACTAATGTTTTTAGATGGTCAGAAAACAAAACAAAACATAAAAAGTAAAAAAGTAAGAATTGTAGGAATTGGCTGGAACTCACTACAGTGAACACATATGGTACAATGATTTTCTTTTGAGTTTAGAGTTACACATGTTCCAAATCTCTAGGAGAAAAGTTCCTACATCAGTGATGAAATGTGTCAGGAGATGTCAAAATGGATCAGTATTTTTCTTGTTGTTGGCTCTTAGTCAACTTGTCTTTTTTGTCCTCTCAATCTTCTTAAGAATATAAAATCTTTGTCTCCTTATGAGACCATAATTTTTCTTCCTATGTTATTGGCAGAGAGGAAATCTTTCTCAACTTTCTGAAGCGTTCTTCTTCCATTTCTACTTGTTCAGGGACAATTTTTAAAAATTTTATTTAATTAATTTAGAATATTTTCCTCGCTTACGTGACTCATGTTCTTTTCTCTACATTCTTTTCCTTCCCCTTCCCATAGCCAATACACAATTCAACTGGGTTTTACAAGTATCATTGATCAAAACCTATTTCCATATTGTTAATATTTGCAATAGAGTGGTCATTTAGAGTCAACATGGCCAATCATATCCCCCTCAAACCATGTGATCAAGGAAATGTCTTTCTTCTGTGTTTCTACTATGTGGATATCGTTCTTTTTCATAAGTCCCTTAGAATTGCCCTAGATCGTTGCATGCTGCTAGTAGAGAAGTCCATTACATTTGTTTGTGCCACAGTGTAACAGTCTCTGTGTACAATGTTCTCTTGGTTCTGCTCCTTTCGCTCTGCATCACTTCCTGGAGGTTGTTCCAGTTCACATGGAACTCATTCAGTTTGTTATTCCTTTTATCATAATAGTATTCCATCACCAACAGATCCCACAATGTGTTTAGTCATTCCCCAATCAAAGGGCATCCCCTCATTTTCCAATTTTTTTTTGCCACCACAAAGAGCATAGTTATGAATACTTTTGTACATGTAGTTTTCCTTATTATCTCTTTGGGGTACAAATCCAGCAGTGGTATGGCTGGAACAAAGGACAGGCAGTCATTTAAAGCCCTTTGGGCATAATTCCAAATTGCCTTCCAGAATGTTTGGATCAATTCACAACTCCACCAGCAATGCATTAGTGTCAGGGACAATTTTTAATGAATATTTTTGTCTGTTACATTATATGACTCAAGTTTCTAAATCTTCATTAGATTTTGTTATAGATTTCTATGAGGACCTTTTTCAGGAGTGGTGTACAAAAAGGTATGGATCTTGAATTAGAAACTGATTTGCCAAAGAGGATTTTACATGATTAGATTTTTTTAAAGCAATTTGCACTTATTTCTCAAGGGCAAGTTAGGGGTTGCTATCTGGCCTTATTGAGCTTCTAAGGGATCACACATCTTTGTATCATAATTAGTATAATAGAACTTCTTAAACTTTTATTAAACACAAGTTGTACTCAAAGTACTTTTTTACCTTGATGTCCTTTTCAGAATTTATTTTTTTAATGATGCTTGCCAAGTTATAAAGTTATGGATATACTCATGTTCCAACTTTGTTCTCTACTTTCTTCAAACTAATACAGACAGGGAACAGAGGGTCCACAATGATGGGCAGTTGTTGAACAAGGATATTTGATTTTTTGATAGTTTAAAGATACTCGGCCATTAACCCAAGGTAATGATGTCTGGTCAGAGTAACTAAATAGAATACATGTTGATTGTCATTTGCCCAGTTAAGTTTCAAGGCTATTTTCCCAGTTGTCAAAAGAAAGTACTGCTCTGAGGTCTATGGCACTGTCTCATCTTTTACCTTCTTATAGTTTCCCCTCACTGAGCCTACCGTAACAAAAAACAAAACAAAACAAAAAACCACCAAATATTTTTTAAGGAGCTCTCAGACCAGGTTTCATCTGTCACACACACACACACACACACACACACACACATATATATATATATGTAGGACTCCATTCTTATTAAATTTTATTATGTTTGTTTCCCATTAATATCGATTTGAACCCAGATTCTGACAATAAAACTATTGGCTTTCCTGCCCAGCTTTGTGTCATCAATACATTTGATAAGCATACATTCCAAATCTCCCTTAAAATTATTAATAAAAACATTTCACAAAAGAGTCAAATTCAGAGCCTCTTGAGAGGCCTCTAGAAATTTCCCTCCAAACTGTCATACTAAATCATTTGTGTGTGTACATACACATGGACATGCATGCATGTGTGTGTATTTTAAGTTGTACTTAATACAAATTCATGGTTTTTCATAAAATCTTTTTTATTTTTTTCTTTGAATCTGGAAATGTTTCTACTTATTGATTGTTAATTTCCTGAAAAGGAAAAGGAAACTTCCCTTTTACATTGGTCACAATATGAATATGCTTAGTTGATTAAGTACAATTCCACATAATCATAAACAACCCAATTTTTTTCTATCTTATCTACAAAGTAATATTTAAATACTAGTATAAAATCATGGTCTCCATGTTTCATTGTTTTATTGAGCCATACTGAAATTGGCTTGTCTGGCTAGCATTAAAATATAGCTTTATTGAAATTAATAACATTTTTATGAAATAGAGAATATTGTATGAAATGAAGTAGCATGAAGAAAGTAAAGCCAAAAGAATAGTAGCTCCAATTTTAGCTTAAATTATAATGGAGCCATGAAGATTTGGCTGAGCATTGAAATTTAGAGTGAGGATAGTATCTATAGTCTCTCAGTTACAATTGTATTTAGTTAGCAAGTATATTAGTTAAAACAGGAAGGTACAAGATGGTATATTTTCTTCCCTGACCAAATTTATACCAGGTCAATATCTTGGAAAGTCCAATTAGAGAGGTGTCCCAAGTTTGTAGGTCTTTTCATATCTCAAAAGGCTTTTTTTACATTAACAAGAGAAAATCTTTGAGGTATTCGCATCAGGTGCATTTTTTGGTCCTTCTTCCAAATTTCAGAATTGCTAATTATGTATTCAATAAGTACCATAATGAAAATGAAGACAACACTTCTTTTGAATTTTGTATTTGGATGTCAAATTTTCTGTTTAAGTCTGGTATTTTCTTTAGAAATGATTGGAAAACCTCTATTTTGTTAAATGACCATCCTGAAAGAATAGAGTCAGTTTTGATGGGTAGGTGATTCTTGGTTGTATATCCCATTCCCTTGCCTTACAGAATATCATACTCAAAGCCTTCTGGTCCTTCAATGTGGAAGCTACCAAATCCTGTGTTATTTTGACTAGGGCTTCATGATATCTGAATTGTTTCTTTCTGGCTGCTACAGTATTTTCTTCTTGGCCTAGGAGATCTTGTATTTGAACAATGCTGAGAGTTGTTATTTGGGGATTTATTGCAGAAAGTGATTTGTGGATTCTTTCAATTTCTATTTTATCCTCTTATTCAAGAATATTGGAGCAGCCTTTCTAGGATAATTTCTTACAATATTATGTCTAGCCTTTTTTATTTTGTTATGACTTTCAGGTAGTCCAGCAATTCTTAAATTGTCTCTCCTGGATCTGTTATCTACGTCAGTTGTTTTTTTCAATGAGATATTTCATATTTTCTTCTATTTTTTCATTATTTTGATTTTGTTTATGATAATCTTGATGTCTCGTTAAGTCATTAGCTTCTATTTGCTCAATTCTAATTTTTAAAGACTGAATTAATCCCATGGTCCATTCTAATGTTAATAGAACTCTTTTCTTCATTGGATATTTGTGCCTCTTTTTCCAACTGAATGGTTTTGCTATTTAAGATGTTTAATTTTTTCCATTACTTTCATTTCTTTTCCCCGTTTTCCTTCAACATGTCTTATTTGATTTTTTAAATTTCTTTTTGAGTTCTTCCAGTGCTTGAGACAAATTTCCATTTTTCTTTGAAATTTTGCATGTGGTTGCTTGTATCTCACAGTCTCTTGTTGATTCTGTGCTTTTCTCTTTATTACCATAGAAATTTTCTAGGGTTAGGAGTTTGTTTTGGTGTTTGTTCTTTTACCCAGCCTTTTTTTTTATCTAGGGACTGGGAATTCTGAAAGATGATGATTTATGATTTTATTTCCTCTGCTGCAGGCTTGCAGGTCTTAGCATTGTGAATTATTTTCCCCTGAGACTAATTCTTCAATGTAGCAGTGCAGGCTTGAAAGGGCTGAGCACTATGGACTTCTGGTCAGGGCCTGAGACTTCAAGGGTTGAGACAGATGTGCCCTTTTGTTAGTGTAGTCCAGGTCCTGTGATTCCAAAGATAATCTATACCTAGGCTTGGAACCTGGTACAGTAGATGGTAGGGGTGGTTAACCAGTACTTGGTCTATATGCAATTTTGCTTCCACTTATCCCTTATTTTATGAAAATCAATTCTCTCTGACTTTCCTTTCAAATTGTCTTGCTGTTGGATTTTTACTCCTTTCATTTTGATGAGGTTTTTAAAAGATTGGTTTGGAAGTACTGTCAGAGTGGTTTCAGTTTTTGCTGCTAGTAAGTCGCCATTTTGGCTCTGCTCCCTGATCTGGGTTCTTACAAACTAATGGACACAGTTATCCTTTGGATTGTATCTCTTGCATATTCCTTCCACAAGTTAGTATGAACTTTCTGCTTTCTCTTCAAATGCCACCATCTCTAATACTTCCCTTTGTTTTTCTTCCTGAGCAGATGACCTCATCTCCTACTTCACTAAGAAAATCAAAGCCATTTGTCACAGTTACCCTTATTTCCTCCATTTTATATCTCAAAAATCTTTTATAAGTTTACTAGTCATTTTCTCATTTATTCTTATCTCAAATCAAGATTAGGCCTTTCTAACCCTCTTATTTGTGCCTTTAATTTCATTCCTCCCATCTCTTCCATAAGTTTTCTCTTAGTGAGAAAAAGAAAAATTAAATTCTCTCTCTCATATATGATATCTTCAGCTTTTACTAGTTTCTTTTTACTGTCTCTAAAATGCTCATTTCTTCTATTTTTTTTTCAAAAAATACTTCATTTTTTGCTGCCATCCCCTTATACTACCGTTCTATATCTCTCTTCTCTTTCATTTCTCAAAGTGAAAGAAAAAAAGCATTTATAATTACTTTGTTCATGCACTTTTCATCCATTTACTTATCAGTCTATGCAATCTGGTTCCCAAGCTCATAATGCTGTTAAAACCACTCTCTCAAAGGTTATAAATAATCTTCTAAACTAGATGGAATGACTTTGGCTCAGCCATCCTTGACTTTTCTCCAGATTTGAACATTGTTGACAACTCTTCTTAGTCTATACTCCTTCCACTCTTGACTGCCTACGTATTGCTTTCTCCTTATTTTCACTCTACTCCTTTGACATGCCTACCTTCTCAGCTCCATTTTCTAAATTAAATTTATTCAACACATAATTATTAAGCACCTACTATGTATAAGACAATGTGCTAGTTTCAGGTGACAAAAAAAAATCTTGACTTAATCTATTTGAAAAAAAGCATGCATATATATGTATGTATGTATGTATGTATTTATATACAAATATATCTATATGTATATATTTTAAATTTTGATATCCAGAAGAAAAATACAAAATGTATAGTCAAATCAATTTTTAAAGACTGATTAAGTTGCTTGGGAGTGGGATTGTGTGTATGGGAAAGTATTTATTACATATACATCACTTGACATTGAACCTGTGAACATAGAACTCATTTGAGGTGTGGTTACAGGGAGCAGGAAGTAAATCAAATGATAGCTTCCTTTTTAAATGTGTTATTCTTGCTAACTTGGTGCTAAGAAGTAGCATATCATTATGAATAGAAACTAGTCATGATATCAGGAATACCTGGATTCAAGTTCTATTTTTGATACATATTGGTTATAAGTTTGGAAATGGTATTTTAATGATCAGTTCCTATGAAAACTCTTTAATATTGAATGTTTTATGCTTTGAATTCCCAAAATTAATGAACTCATAAGTTATATACCTTCCCCCTACAAAAATGGTATTTTTTTCCATTTCCATGATCATCTTTTTGTGAAATTCCTTATTAACCATTTTAAAACATTTTTCTATATAAAGATTGTTCTTAGATTTCATGGTCATCATATAAACCATACTCTTAAAGTGGATTACATTTGTTAAATGCATCATATGTAAAACAAAGATCTTCAAATTTTTTCCTCTGCTATGATATGGCAAATTCTATACAGTAGGTTGAAAGCAATACCCTTGAAAAATTTCTCTTACTATGAGGTGTAGGAGATCCTAAGTTCCTAAAGTATATATCACTGAGAATTGTCAGGCAAGTTCTGAATGGCTTACAAAGGCTGACCCAAGTCCAAAGAAGGTCCTAATGAACCTTATAACCTCCATTTGACAAAATTTTTTTTGTGGTCATAAAAATTACTTAAAGCCATGAATTAAGGTGTATATTGGTTGGGATATATGCCATTGGAGGGAGAACCCACACTAGTTGACTCCATGAACCTTTTCAAGAACCAAAGTATACTTAAACAGAATACTAATATTGATGAAGGTACTTGAAACAGTAAGTCTAGATAAAAATAAACTCACGCTCCCAAATAGATATAGCCAACCCCACTCCTAAAAGAGAAAAATAAAGAAATCCTAGCCTATCCAAATTAAGGGGACATATAGAGGATGAGTCTGTTATAGTTTCTAGTGGTTCTATGAGGCAATGAAATAGGAAGAGGAATGTGGCCATATAATAATGAAAATGCATCATATGATACATTTTGACATATGTCCCAGATATGATTGATGTTTTTGTTAGAAATTTAACTACAAATGTACCAGGTAATGATTTTAGTGTGTCATGTTACACCTTGCTTATCAGTATAAACCTTTTGATATTCTTTTTCTCTATTCCCATTTAGAATATTGCAACAATATGAAATTTCTTCCTCAATCTTTCCTGGAAAGGATGAGGTATTACTGTCATATTGGATACTGCAGTAATATTTTTAAATACCATTGTTTTTAACTATGGTACTTCAATGCCCTTATTTCTGGTGGGAATAATTATTTTCCCTTGTTTTAGAAAATAATCAGAACTTTAAAGAAGATACACACACACACACACACACACACACACACACATATGGTAAGATACATTTTGTACTGTATCAAGAAACCTAAGGTCTACACCAGTACTGCCATGTCTATTTAAATTTTTGTATATAACTTTCCTTTTTGAGGCTATTCCTCCCTCTATCAAAATAAGGAAGTTAGACAAAATAAAAAAGATACATAATAGAAATATAATAACAAGTGTTGGGGGTGGGGTTTCCTAAGAGTTAGAGGGCAGAATGGGAATTGTACATATCAAATGGGGCAAATTCCTACAATGTCAAGTCCAGGGGAAATGTCAAGGAAATGGTAAATTTCTGCTACTCCTTTTCAATGTGAACCCCAAAATCACCTCAGTCAACAAATACTTGATATCCCTGCCAAATTGGAAGTCATGCTGCCCAAGAGCAATGCTGCTTTAGAATATAAAACGTTTGTAAAATATGATTACGATGATTAGTAAGATCATTTTATAAGATAGTGAAAAGAAATGGAAACAAAAATAAGCCTCCAGAAAGTTTAGTGTCAGACATATATAAGCCACATTATTTCACAATTATACATAGATGGAATTGACAGCTGCAGTTCACATCCCAATGAACTAATGGGACATAACAATTTAACTGAATTTCTGTAATAGTCTATTTCTATCATCAGTGATAGCAGAGCCACCAGATTTGAACCAAAATATCTTAGCTCTCTATGTTCCATAAGAAGAAATATAAATGGAACTTGGGAAGCAATTGGAAGGAATACCTGGATCAACTCAATCTTTCAAAGTACAGAAGGATTTCTAACAATGTATCTCAAGAAGGAGATAATTTAAAAAATAATGCAAAAAATCCGGATAAGATTTTTATTCTCCCTCACCAAGACAAAGATGATACAGATGTTATCAATAGTTAATCAATATACCTACTAACTCACTTTATAATATCTAGTTTTATGAGAATCATCATCTTTTAAGAAATTATGAGAATTAAACAGTTCAGCTTTTTGTATATCTGGGGACATACTCAAAGTCTTTCCAACATGGTAGAACATTTCAGTGCTTGGACTCCATTTGGAATAATATTAGAATCTAGGGTCACCCCCACACCATGATGGAGCACAAGAGTAGGAGTTTGTGGATTACATATTACTTAGTATATCCACAACTATAACAATACATTGCATTTATAAAGTTCTGTTATATCTTTCAAAACTTACAATAACAAGTTTATAGACGAATAAACTGAAACAGAGAAGTTAATTGACTTGCTCAGGGTTGCACAGGTAGCGAATTTCTGAGGCAGTATTTGAATTCAAGTCTTCCTGACTCCAATACCAACAACTCTATCCATTGGGCTGTGTAGACAACAGTACATCTATCTGGGACAAGCACTGCAAATAGAAAACTATTTTGATGCAGAATTGACTAAAAAGATGACAGGAAGCATTTTGGAAACTTTGTTACCACCTTCAATGATTCCAAGCTGCCCTTGAGGGGGCAAAAGATAAAACAACAAACAAAAACATTTTAAATGAAATCTTTTCTAATGGCAATATGATTATGAATCTTAAAGCATAAAAAATCTCAAAAAAATCAGATAAGCTGGTCACCTGAAGGGCAATGGTAGGTGATAGATGGTAGGGGTGGATAGGTCTCAGAATATTTCCATTGATAATGTATAGGAAAATAGTGGTATAAGGAGTGAAATCAGAAAACATGGGAGTTAATCACATAATAATGTCAAAGATAATTGATAGATTGCCTGAATCCTTACATGGTAATCATAAAATGTAAAAAAAAAAAATAGAGGTATAGTCCTTTAGTAGATTAGAGTAGAATGTGAATAAATCATTGAAGAGGATGAAAGATGTAGATGGGTTGCTATCTGTACCAATGAAGGAAATACTGACTTTATTAATGATATCATGGAACTACTGAAATACTAAGTAAAAAGTTCCATTTTTCCATAGCCCACTGGGCAAATGCCTGGTCACCTGGAATAAAAAGTCCTCCTCTAAGAGAGGCACAGTGAATAAGAGAGCAGTGGGATGGTGATTTCCATTAATTTCATTTCATCAAGTAGAAAGATGATAATACATTTCACTCTGATACTTCTGCGTAAGAACAATTGAATGGTTCTAGTGAAAATGTCTCAGTGTGTACCTTTATTACATCATACTAGTAGACAATCTACTTTTTAATTTTTTAAATGAAACATTTATCTGTTGGGCTTCACAGTGCAAGTAAATAGTCCAGCAGAGATAACTAATCTAGGAACACTATACCTAGGTTTCTCTTACTTAGAATAAGATTGCTAAATTGAGGATATGATTAAGAAAATGAAACAGAACTCTAACAACATGTGGACCTGTAGTTAGAGTAATTCATTATATTGATAGTTCACCAAGCTTTGGGTTTGATATTATTTTCCTCCTTTCTTGGATGGAATAAAAATGAAAAAAAAATCCTCCTATTGTGAACCTGTGACAATGGTTTGTTTGTGTTTTCTTCCCTTAACTGTAAGTAACCCCAGAGTGCCTTACCATGAATGTGTCTTAATGTATTCCCATTCACCCAAAGTATTGTCCTGGGGAAATATGTATTTTATGAGGAATTAAATATAACTCTTTTATACTCCAGTAAACAAAACAAAAAGCAGGAACTCTGGACAACATTTCATATACCTCAAGTGCCAGCTCTGAAGTGCTATAAGAGGTTGATGTAATAAAAACTAAAACAAAACAATCCCTGGAAGGCATTTAGTTATAACAGAAGTATCATTTTCAAACACTTCAGGGATAGTTCTCAAACTTCTTTTGGATCCTTTTGTACTAGATAGAACTTTCTCCTATAATAGAAAGACAGACCTCTTACATTTTCTGCAGTGCCAAATTTTCCCATGAAGACTCATTTCT
Organism: Monodelphis domestica; assembly: GCF_027887165.1. NCBI lineage: Eukaryota > Metazoa > Chordata > Mammalia > Didelphimorphia > Didelphidae > Monodelphis > Monodelphis domestica. Next base: position 272,763,040 of record NC_077227.1, read on the forward strand.
CTTTCAATTCTGCCTGTTTCTAAAATTGGGCTTGGTTTAGCCATTTGCTTATTTGTGAGAGATTCAGAGTTGTCGTCATTGCTGTTGCTTTGGAAGAAACTCGATTCTATTCCTTTCTATTACTAAAACATAGCAGTTAAACTGTAATAGCTAGAAAGGAAGCTAAGTATATTTTTGTGGCAAAGTGCATATAACGTTATTTTTATTGCCTTTTTATATTAAATCTGTTAATGAAAGTTAAAGCTAGACACATTTCCATGAAATATTGGTATTTGAAATTTCTTTTAAACCATAACTGACACTTTGCAGAAAAGATGATTATCAGAACACCCATAACATCTTGAAATTATTAAGGACCTAAAAATCATTTGATCTAGTTCAGTGGCAGTTAGGTGGCACATGAGAGGGCTAGACTTGGAGTCAGGAAATACTCAATTTAAATATAGTCTCAGTCACTTAATATCTGGGCAAGTCATCTCTCATCTCTCTGTATTTCCACTACTTATCTGTGGTATGTAGCATAGTAATAGTACCTATCTCCCAAGATTCTGATGAAGATAAAATGAAATCCTATTTGAAAAGTGTTTTCAAAATCTTATCAAGCTTTATAAATGCGAACAGTCATTATTTTTGTTGTGTTTTGTTATGTTTGTTGCATTTTTAAAACTAATTTGTAATTTGCCTCTGACGAATTTCTATTCAGTCACTTCTTGAGTATAGCTGGTGATAGAAAACTCATTGTCTTTGAAGGTAGTCAGTTATTCAATAAATTCCTGTATTGAATTAAAATCTTTTTTTTCCAAACCTTATCTTCTGTTTTATTATTAATTCTAAGAGAAAAGAGTGGGAGTGGCATGGGATAACCAATTGAGGCTTGCCCAGGGTCCTACAACTAGGAAGTTTCTGAGTCCAGATTTGAACCCAGATCCTTTGCATTCCAGGCCTGGTTCTCTGTCCACTATGCTAGCTAGCTGCCCTTTAAATTAAAATTTTAACAAGTAATTTCCATGTGTTGGTCCTATTTATTTCCATTCAAGATTCATCTATTACTTCATTATTATCTTTTTAACATATATATGGAATTCACTCTTCTACTATGAGTTTAATATTTAAGAATATGCATGTACCTTTCACAGAGAAACAAATATAATGTAGTAGGGAAAATGTTCTTTTCATTGTCAGAAAACCTGGGTCAAGCCCTAGTTCTGATGCTTAATGTAAGATCTTGCGCAAGTTATTTAACCTCTCTGAGACTCAATTACCTCATCCATGTGAAGTAGAGATAAGAATACTTGTACCACAGGGTCATTGTGAAGAAATGTTTTATAAAGTATTATGTACGTATATATTATTATATTTTCCATGAAACATTCATTTTCTCTTTCATTCAGTTTATTTTATTCAATATATTCTCACTCAACCTTTTTCTTTTAATAATAATAACATGTCAAAGCTGGAAGAAACCTGAGAAGTTCTTTAGTCCAAATCAATTTGAAAAAAAATGAATCCTCTACAGACTATCATAGACAAGTATTCATCCAGATTCTGCATAAAAATATCCAGTAAGGAGTTATACATTATCTCCTAAGGTAGTCCATTCTACTTTTGGACAGCTATAATTATTGAAAAACTTTTTTACAATGAATTTTTTGCTACTGTCTACATGCACATTAGTTTTAGTATGCTTCCCTTTTCAACAAATCATCTTTTTTCCTAGTTGATATTCAAAAAATAAAACCAGTTTTCAAAAATGTTCCAAAAAAATTTAAACTATCATCTCATCTAAAATGAATTTAATTATATTGTGATCATTCTTTCATAACAGCTGCCCATAATTACCTCCTGCAATGATTCTACTTTACTACTCAGTGCCAAGTCCAATTTATTTTCTTTTTATGTTAATACCAGTGGGGATGCTATTTATGAGGAAATTTAAAAAATTTTTGAATGAGAAGTAAGAAATCTAAATCATAGCACCATCTCTGTCACTAACCATCTTTACATCCTTGGACCTCAGTTTCCACATCTGCAAAATGCAAAAGTTTGACCAAGTTATTTCAAAAGCCTCTTATTTCATTATTCATTCTTAAAACTAAGGAATATTGTGGTGATAAAGTATGTTAAGGCTGCAAGTCTCAGTAGCCTAATAATATGCATCCCACAAAGCTGTAGGAACCATTTCATTTATTTTGTTGTTCAGTCTTCTCTTGTTTCTAAGTCCAATTTTTATTAGGCTACTTTGGTCTTTAACCAATGCTAATTTTTCTTGACTCAAATATCTTACCTGTGTCACACTAACCTCTATCCTTCATCAGGAATCCAACTTCCCACATCATCAAATTCAGGCAAATTCCCCTTTTAGCAAAGTTGAGAAACAAAATATTCTTCAAATATTCTATTATGTTAGGAAAGCTCACAGTACCTAAAATAGCCACCACCTCATCATCCTGTATAACTTCGAGGGATCCTGATACCACAAAGCAGAGGGCATCCACACTTTCTCCAGCATGGTAGATGAGGTCTCCTGGAGCACAGTGAATTGTTTGGAATTCCACTGCCAAGGCGCGTAGGCATCCATCACTGGCCAGCCGGAAGGCAGGATGCTCATTAAAAACCTTGCGGTTCAGATGCACACAGATATCTGCTCTCATGTCCTTTGGACAAATGGAGAGGACCTGAAGATAGTGAAAAATGATAGAGAAAGAGAGAGGAATGGGGAGAGACAGAGAGGTAGAGGCAGAAAGAAAAAGATAGAGGCAAAGGTAGAGAGACAGAGAGAGAGAGAAAGAGACAAAGACAGAAAGATAGAGACCAAGACATGGAGAGACACAGAGAAAGGCAGAAATATAAAATCAGAGATCAATAAAGACAGATACAGAGAAAGAGACACACAGAGAGACCCAGAGATAGAAACAGACAGAAAGAAACATAAAGTTAAGAGAGACAGAGTCAAAGAAAAAAGAATATGGACATATAGAAAGTGGGGAGGAAGAAAAGGAGAGGAGAGGAAATCAGAGAATAGACAAAGAGAAGAGGGAAAATGACAGAAAAGTGGAGAAGAGAAGAGTAGAGAAGAGGAGAGAAGAGAAGAGAAGAGAAGAGAAGAGAAGAGAAGAGAAGAGAAGAGAAGAGAAGAGAAGAGAAGAGAAGAGAAGAGAAGAGAAGAGAAGAGAAGAGAAGAGAAGAGAAGAGATGCCCATGTCACAAATAGGGATAAATATCAAAAACATTTTAGCAGAATCACCACGACCAAAAACAATTTTTCCAGTTGATGTTTCAGAAACTCTTTGTAGCTAAACTTACATCAAAATATCTGCGTTTAACTCTATATAGCAGGTGAATTCATGTTACCTACCTAATCAAGGTCAGCATACAGCAGAAGTAACTTGGCATGCTGGTAATGCCTGACATTATGTGACTACCTATACACTCCCTGCTATGAGCAGGAATTTTTTCCCTTGAAATATGAATTCCAATCTAGGGAAATAAAAGGTATTTACAAGCACCATGGAGGGCTTAGGCAGCTGGAAATGTCAGCAAGATAGGCAAATCTTTTTGCACCCCAAGACGAGAGCATTCTATTCTCTGGTTTCAAAGGACTTCCAAGGACAATGCTAAGAAGCAAAAACTAGTCAACTTTTTAAAAAAATAAATATGAGGCCTGTGCTTAAAAAACTGAAGTAGTCAGAAGCAGACCTTTATTGCCTAGAGCTCTCAATCAGGAAATTAGATACTAGATGAAAATGGAGATCAAATTTAATTGTAAAGTGAGAAGAATGTCAGGAAAATGAAGAGGTTATCCAAAATCCCCTTCAGGTATGATCATACAAAGTGAATTTGAAATCTCTTCAGTGTGCTATTCCTATCATTGAAATAATTTTGATATCTCTTTTATTTTTAATTGATTTATTGTTTATTTTTAACATCCTCTCCTTTTTATTTTGAGTTCCAGATTTTCTTTCCCCTCACTCATACACTGAAAAGGCAAATAATTTTATATCCATCATATATGTGAAATCATACAAATATATTTCCATATTGTCCATATTGCAAAAAGAGAAAGGCAGAAAATTATATTTTGTTTTGCACTCTAGAGTTGATTATTTTTCTCTCTAGAGATGAATAGCATGTTTTCTCCATGAGTCCTTTGGAATAATCTGGAATCACTATACTGATCAGAGTAGTAAAGTTTTTCACAATTGATCATTATTACAATATTGCTGTTACTGTGCAAAGTTCTCAGGCATTACAGATATCCTCTTCCCATATAGGAATGTAAACAATTCAGCTCCATCTAGTCCCTATGATTACTCTCTCATCTTTACCTTTTTAAGTTTCTTTTGAGTCTTCTTTTTGAAGGATACATTTTCTATTCAGATCTGGTCTTTTTATGAGGAATGCTTGGAATTCTTCTATTTCATTAACTCTACATTTTTTCTCAAACTATTCCTTCACTTTGAACTTTACAGTACAGTTAGGATCTGCTCACTTGCAGACTCTGTACCAAGCTTCAGACTTTTTCATGCTGCTAATTTCAAAGCTTGTTCTGGAGATCTTCATGGTTTTGATTTTTCCAAAAGAAGTGAGGTGTATTCATTGCTCTCCTGGTCTGCCCCCTGGTATTTCTCCAGGGAGGGACCTTCTTCCTCCCCTCCAGGGAGGGACCACAAATATTCTTTCCCAATTTGGAATTGCAACCCAGAATTGAATAGGAGCAAAAGAATTGTCAACCAGTGGCAGCTGTATTCAGTTCCAGCAAAGGGTTCCCAATAATCTTTTTCTGACCAGTTGACCAACCACCTTAACATCTCTGGACATAGAGATCCTGATGCTGTTGCTGGTACTGTTACTCTCCCCACTGCAGTCCTTCTGTCATGCTCCATGCCTGAACCCACCTCAATGTTATAGATCTCTCATATAGATATCCAAATTGTCTCAAGCAGAAAAAATCTCTCTCTCAACTTTTGTTGGCTCTGCCACTCCAAAATTTATCTGAGATTCTATTTTAAAGTTGTTTGGAGGGGATTGCCCCCACTTCACTATCTTATCTCATTTTATATCTATTTTAAATCCCTCATTTTTCCAGTTGTCTCTTCCTTTTCTTTCAAACTGAACACTTCTCTGACCAAGAAAAAGAGATTAAGCAACACTATCTGATTAAAAGACCACATCTAACACGATGAATAATATTTTATTCTAATATTCCTCCACCTCCCTGGTATAAAAGAGGAGTGATAATTCATTAGCTATTTTCTGAGACTTTCAATGGCTTTTTCATTGGAGTTCAATGACCTTTATTTCATGGAACCTTTAATTATATGTTGTACTCATTGTATACATTGCAATGAATCTTGACTGTTTATTTCTCTCCATATTAATTTGTACAAATGTTTCCATTTTTTCTGAAAATTTTCATGTGGGTCATATATTGATGCATAACAATATAATATTAAAATCATTTGCAATCATTTTTCAACTATTTCCCCCAATTCAAAATCCTCCTCTTTCTCCCTTTGTTTCCAGGTCTTTGCAAAAACGAGTGGTGCTATGAATTGAATTTCAGTGTGTTGTACTTTCTGTCTTTTACTTCCTTTGTGCCTAAGTATGCCTAATTGGATTACTAGGTGAAAGAGTGTCTTTATTTGATACCATACTACCATATTAAAATCCATAATTATAGCACTTAATAGTACCATGAAACTAAGCCAGAAAATTTTTAAGCACCTACAATGTGCCAGGCAGGCAGTTAGGTAGAACAATACAGTACTAGGATTGAGACTAAGAAGATTCATCTTCCTGAGTTCAAGTTCTGGTCTCAGACACTTATTAGGTGTGTGACTCTGGGCAAGTCAATTAATCCTGTTTGAATCATTTCTTCATCTATACAATGAATTAGAGAAGAAAATAGCAAATCACTAGTATCTATGCCAAGAAAGCCCCAAACAAGGCCATGAAGAATCAGAAATGGCTTTAGTGACTAAATAACAACAAAGCATGTCAGGAATTGTGCTGATCACTAGAGATATAAAGAAAGACAAAAACAGCCCCTTCCTGTAATGAATTTTTAATTTAATTGAGGAGACAAGATACAAACTATAAACCAACAGGATGTATAAAACTTAACTTAGTGCTAATAGAAGGGAAAAGACATTGACATTAAAGGGGAATGGGAAAGGTGTCTAAGTTGGTGGGATTTTGGAAATGAAATGAAGAAAGGCACCTAAATTGCTTGTTCTAGAAGTGCCCCTCGCTAGCTCACTGATTCTAGATCACTGGATTTGACTCTAGAGCACTGGATCCATGGGGGGGGGGGGAGAGCATTGATCAGCTTGTGTTTTGGTGGAAGCTATTTCACCCCTTATCCTGTGCCTTATTGAAATGCCCAAATCCCATGTACCTTCAATGCTGCACCCTACTGTGGAATCCCTTCATTTATATGAATTGTTTTTGGCCTTTTGAAGAAATATATATCAGTAGGCAATGAGGAGAAGAAGAGACCTGCATCTACCCTGCCACAATGTTTACCCAAAAGTCTATGATTGGTGTTTTGATGTTAAAAGATGACTCTATTGCAAATATGAATAACATGGAAATAGGTTTTGAACAATGATATATGTATAATCTAGTAAAAATGCTTGTCACCTCTGGAAAGGCGGATAGAAGAGGGGTGGAAAAAATCATGAATCATGTAACCATGGAAAAAAATTTTAATAAAATTTTAAAAAAGAAATTAATTCATACTACTAACTGGGAGGTCAAATACTAAAGCTAGAAATTAAATATTTTGGCCAAATAATGAGAAGACTGAACTCAATGGAAAAAATATCAATGTTGAGAAAGATTGAAGGCAAAAAAGAGGATGGCAAAGGGTGAGATAGCATCATGGAAACATGAATGTGAGCTTGGGCAGACTTCAAGAGATAGTGGAGGATAGAAGGACTTGGCATGCTATTTAGGCCATGAGGTCACAAAGAGCTGGACATAACTGAAGGATTGAAAAACAACAATAGATAAAAGCTAGTATCTTTCATCTATACAAGAAATTTGAATCAATTTAACAATCACTTATTAGATTGCCCCTTAGCTTTCCTGCATTAAACTAAATCATATAATCACAGAAGTTTAGAGTTGGGACCTCAGCAGCCATCTAATCCAACCCATAACTAAAAAAGAAAGCTTACTCCAATATACCAAACCAGGTCATTCAATTTCTTCTTAGAGAACTCTAATAAGGGCATACCTACTAACTCCTGGTGCTATGCATTCTACTTTTAAATAATTCCATTTTAAAGTTGTCTCTTTGTAGCTTCTTTGTTCACTGGTTCTGTTCTCTGAAACCAGATAAATTATATTTAAACCTTATTTAACTCATAGTCCTTCAAATAAATAAGGAGTTATCATGTTACTACTAACTTTTCTCTTTTCTAATCTAAACATTCTTAGGTTTTTTTCAACTCATTTTCATATGTCATGGACGCAAAATCCTTCACTATCATGATTACTCTATAGATGTTTTTCAGTTTATCAGTATATGTCTGGCATTATCCAAAGACAAAAATGTAGGACAATTGGCATGAGCTAGAGGGTGGCTATGGATGATCTGAGGCACAGGTAGAGAATCTGGTGCTGGGAGCCATCATGAGGAGAGGAATCTCTGTGTGGAATATTTAGGAGTAATTTCTCTTAGAAAATTTCTCAAACACAAGAGAACAAGTATATAAGACAGTGTAACCCAAGATTACTGAACAAAGCCATAGGAGACCATGTTAAACCAAAGCTAATATCCTGATCATATACATTAAGTGCTAGGGATATAAAGAAAGATAAAAAATAATTGCTCTCAAGGAACTCACAATCTAATGGGGGAGACAACATGCACATAGTTATGGATAAACAAGGTATATACAAAATAAACTGGACAGAGAGATGGCAGTAGAATAAAAAGGGATAAGGAAAGGCTTATTATAGATGATGTGATGGCTTCTAGTGTTCAGTTTTGGTCAGGTCACAAATGATTCAACCACATTTTAGGACATTTTTAAAGTTCAAAAGCCTAAACAACTTTTTCTGAAAAAAGGAGGCTTCCAGATCTGATAGCAATACTTCTTAAATCATTAGACCTGTGTTGGTGAACCTATGGTACACATGCCAGAGCATGCTGGATGGGGCTGCTTCCCTCCTACTCTCCACATGCTCCTGAGGACATTTATCACATCACCTGATCCTCTGTCCAGAAGCCCAATGGGAGAATGTCCTCCCTCCCACTGTCTAGGGTAAGGCAGTGGGCTCACATACTGGGTGAGGGTTGCAGTTTGGGCACTCAGTCTCTAAAAGGTTCATTTCTTCATCACTGGATTAGACTAATGTAGATTATGATAGTTAAGCCTTTCTTTGTCATTATTTGTAATGGATTATCGTATGTTTTTTAAAAAATTAAAAATTGAATTAACATGTAATCTTTGTCATATTTCTTTATCATTAATTGTTTTTGCTTTTTGGGGGGTATTCAAATTGTTAAAATTTTCTTATCCTGAAAATGAGCTGAATCCATTTAACATTTTATCATGCTATCTATCTTATTTTATTTTTATTTAATCATCTCCATGGTCCTTCCTTGTGGATATCATTAAGCAGTTTCATTAAAACAAAATTCTAAAGGCAAAAATTTTATTTATACCTTTGAAAATCATTTATCTTTAAAAAAAGTATTCCTTAAAGATTCATGACAGATTTTAAAATATGGTATCCTATCTACAACCCCAATATTTGTTTTTCTGTCTTCTCTTACATGTTTTCTTTATAAGAGATCAATGCTTATCTTTCTCTGTAGAAATCTTTACTGACTTACTTCTTAGAGTACCTTGGAAATTAGCCTCAGGTGATCCTTAGGGACAGATATGAGTAGGATATAAGGTAGTTTTGAGATTCTCCAGTGCCCAAAAAAAAGTGATTTTGCTTCATTTTTATTCCATTCCTTTTAGTATGTTTTATTTAATTTAACACCATGGCTTTCTAATGGGCCCAGTGGACAGTTTAAAAAAATAGAATTTGGTGGGGACTAGAAGATAGAAGTTGTGGGGAATAAGATTAGGAGAGGGCATATTACAAGTTTTAGCTATTATTAGATGTTTCTGTATTGAACATTTTCTCATTTAAAATGAAAAAAAGGCATTGAAATGGGAAAGAAAAAAATTATATTAAAATATGGCATGGAATAATTTAATGGGGAAATGGATAACACTGTTTCTATCCATTTACCTTGTGAGGTTTAATTGTTTAAGATTCATTTTTGTAATTTGAGCCACTTTATTCTTTTTTATTCCTTCCTTTAGGATTCATGTACCAAATGAAACCTTCTGAGTCTTACAATTTCTGCCTCTTAATGACACACTAAAGGAGCCTTTCTATTACTTAAGTACAGGTATTTTTCTTTTGGCTCTACTCTGCCAAACAAACCAACTCATTTATTATTTTGATTGATGGAAACTACTTGCTGTCTGGATGCCATAAACTAACACATTAAACCCAAGAGATGAAATATAACAAGTAAAGGCACACATAGTAATCACTAGTAAAAACCCCTTCTTAGCCCTAGAATCATGGCAGGTGCTTTAAATCATCCTATCCTTGGCAGTGGAAGCCACAAAAATGGAAATGTCGTATGGGAATGTGGGTTTGGTACTTTACCCTCTGAAAATGAAAGGACTGTTGTAGTCTATAACAACTGAAGTAAAGGGGGGGGGGTGGAATGCCCAGTTTAAAAAAAAATAACTTAAGATACTTTGAAAACAAACTGTAATGAGAAGTAGTGTAATAAGTACAGATAGTTGTGAACTTGAATTCAAATTGTGACTGGCCACTTACTAGTTGTAGGCATGAGCAATTCAATTACCTCTGGTTTTTCATTTGTAAAATGGGATAGTAATATTTATGCTACCAATCTCAATAAGTAATTGTGAGATTACTTTGTAGACTGCTACATAAATGTAAAGTATTTAGACAGTTAAAATCATAGCTTTGTCACTTACTACCTTTGTGACCTCAAATATGTCAGTTAACCTCTTTTATCCTCACTTTCCTCATCTGCAAAAATGGGGTTGGGCTAAATGGCCTTTAAGTCTATTCCTGTTCTAACTCTTTGTTCCTAATTCTAAAGGTAAAATTTTCCCACTCCCATTTGGGGAATATTCTACCTCAATTTTGTCAATGTTAAATGAAATAATCAAAGTGATACAACATAGAAGAAATAGGATGATTTATCAATATTTACATTTAATTCTCTTAAAGTCAAAATATTAAAGGACAAATATTCAAATATCCAAAGCCCAGGAAAGGTAAATTCAAAGCTTAAAAAGACTTTTTGGTTCACATATACATAATAAAGTCAGGAATGGGCACTATTAAAGGAAAGGATAATAACATTGCTCAATGAAATTTCTTGTGTTTCAGTGCCTTTCTTCTTCTCACTCATGACCATGGAAGAGAAAAGAGTTTTGGAATTGAGAAATTATGGAAACTCTAAATCCTAGGCTCTTGTTGGTAGAGTATGTTCTAAGAGAATAAATAGATGGAGTCTGAATGCAAATTAAAAGATACTGTTCTTTATTATATTTCCCTCAATGATTTTTCTCTAGAGAAATAAATATGTATTTTCTTTCACAACATGATAAACAAGAAAATATATTATAAAATATAGACAGCCTACATCATAATAACTACCTTCTTGGAGAGAGGAGAGGAATGGGAGGGAGAGAGAGAACATGGATTATCACATATTTTTAAAAAATTAAAAATTGAATTAACATGTAATCTGGGGAAAATTTTATAATAAAAATAAAAATTAAAAGTCTTCTGAGTTTTTTTCTGAAACCACACTAACTCATCATTTATTATAGCACATTAGTACTTCAACATAATCATACTTATTTATCCATTCCCCACTTGATAGGCATCCCTTCAATTTCTAACTATCAGAAAGACAATTGCTATAAATATTATTGTACATATAAATCTTTTTTCCCTTTTCTCTCTTTTTGAGATTCTGATCTAATAGCAATATTACTCAGTCAAATGATATGAACAGGTTTATAGCCCCATGGGCACAATTCCAAATTGTTCTCCAAAATGATTGGACCAATTCATTACTCCAACAATGAAATCTTGTCCCAATTTTTCCATGTCCCTTCCAACATTTGTACTTTTTTTTTGGTCAGGTTAGTTAATATCATAACTATGAAATGGTACTTGTTTGAAATTGTAGTTCTCTAACTGATAATGATTAAAGCATTTTCATATTACTATTGATAGCTTTGATTTCTCCTTCTGAAAATTGCCTTTTCTTTGATCATTTATCATTTGAGGAATGACTCATATTTTTACAAATAAGTCTCAGTTCCCTGTATATTTGAGGATACCTTTATCAGAGAAAATGTCTATAAATGCTTTTAAATTTCTTGTCTTCTTTCTAATTTTAACTGCATTAATCAAGTAATCAACATTATACAATTTATTTCCTGTGAAACTAGTTCTCGTTTGGTCACAAATTCTTCTCTTATACATACATCTGACAGGTAAACCTCAAAACCCCTAATCTTTAAGACATATGAGGTAAATGTATTATTTCCTTTTTAACAAATGTGGAAATTAAAGGACAGAGAGATTAACTGACTTGCCCAAGGTCACAACATTAGTGAAAAGAAGAGAGGAATTAAAAAATGTCTTCTAATTTATGTCCAATGTGTTTTCCATTACATGATACTCATAATTTTATCAAGTTCTAAGGACTGATGAATGCATGAAGTTCTATATTTTTTATGAAACAACAAAATGATTGAACTTATCACTCTGTTGCTACTTAATTTTTCTTTAAAACTCACATGAGGCAGTCATTGATTAAGTTGGTGAAAATAAGTGGGAAGAACCAAGCCAATTGACATTTGTTCATAAAACATTTAGTGTTACAAACACAGGAAATAAATGGAAATCTCTGTGGAAAATCATTTTAGGCAGGATTTTAGAGTTTCACAATAACTGATAATTCAGAGCTGTTAACACAGCAGAAAAATATTTCTATGAAATACATATCATATAGAAACATACATATCACATTTTATAAAGAAATGTGATTGAGATTTAAATACCATAGAATTGTACACATACAAATAACTTATGATTTCATATATAAATATATACATGCAAACATATACATTTGCATGTAATAATTTATTTGCATGTCAGTTGACACATGTACATATACATGACATATACATACATACATACAGCTAGGCATTAGAGAATTTTTATCTATTTATTAAATTAGCTGTCAATGTATAGAGAAGCAAAGAACTCTAGGAAATGAACTCAAGCTTTAAAAGTTTTTTTTTAAGGAACTTAAAAAGCAACTTAAAAGAGGATAGTGTTTGAAAAGCATCTTCTAAAAGTCACAAAAATAATTGGCAACAAGCAAACATAGATTCCACCTTTGCAAAAGGTGTAGAAGAAATTCAGTTTTAAACATTTTAGATCTCCCTTTGCTCATCCTATTAGCAGTGCTATGGAGAATGTTCCTCCAGTGGTTTTTTGAGCCGCCTTATGTGATCAATCTAGATACTGAATAAAGTTAGACTCAGAAAGCTTCAGTGTAAAAAAGTGAGACTGGTAAATATAAAGAAGCTTAATTATTGAGGCCTTGTGGAATGTTAGTACTACAGACTTGTCCCAATTCCTCAACTTCACTATTCAAAAGATTCAACTCTATTGATCTCTGAGAAGAAAGAGAAAGCAGTAAGGGTCGGATGAGCAGCATGACAGTGATGAGATTTCAGAAGAGACAGCACTGACAGTAAGAAGCAAGGATATCAGAGAAAAATCAGGAGAGAGATTTATAAAGATTGAGAAAAAGTGACTGAACAGTGAATAAGAATCCAAATACAAGTACTTCTTAATAAACCATCCCCAACTCCCAAAAAAAGAACTGAGTGGAAAATTTGCTGTGGGAAGTGAATATATCACAATAAATTCTCCCTTGAAGTGAAAATAAAGAAATACTAAGAACCTTCAAAATCATTCAGAAAACTTGTCAAAGAATTAGGTAAAAATATCAAGGAAATTAAGACAAAAATTAGAGTTCTTAAAGAAGATATCAGAATAGCTAGATGGTATAGTGGATAGAAGGCAAGACCTGGAGTCAGAAGGATCTGAGTTCAAATCTTATTTCAGATAATAAATTACTTAACTATGTTTACCTCAGTTCACCATCTTTAAAATTAGCTCAAGAAGGAATGACAAATCACTACAGTATCTTTGAGAAGAAAATCCCAAATGTGCTTATGAAGAACTCAATATGACTAAACAACAAAGAAGAAATGGGAAAACTGAGCAGAGGTAAGAGAATTTTGAGAAAAAAAACATTCTATTAAAAAAGGAATGGCAAATTTGGAATGCAAAAAGTGTTCGTATAAAAGGAAAATTATTTGAAAGAAATTAAAAGATAGCATGATTGAAGAAACACATGGAAGTCTTTCATAAAACAGGAAAATGGACTTGAAGATAGAATAATTTAAGTACAGAAAAAGAATATTAAAGAGAAAACATAAATACCATAATTCTATAAATAATACTATAAAAATGAGTGGAAATATTATGAAATATACATCAAAGTAAAGAGAAAACTCACAGTATCACAGAAGAAAATTCCAATTTCAACTGTAGGAGGATGAGGATAAAAAATGCATGATAGTACATTTTAAGGGTTTACTATGTATTAGGCAATACCTTAGTCAAACTTCAAAACCACAATATTAAAGAAAAAATATTTCAGACAACAAGGAATAGACCTTCACAATATAAGGAGTAATAAGATGAGGACAGGATTATTTCGTGTTCATAAGAAATCAAAGGAAGGGGGCAGCTGGGTAGCTCAGTGGATTGAGAGCCAGACCTAGAGATGGGAAGTCCTATGCTCAAATCTGGCCTCAGACACTTCCCAGCTGTGTGACTCTGGGCAAGTCACTTAACCCCCATTGCCTAGCCCTTACCACTCTTCTGCCTTGGAACCAATACACAGTATTGATTCCAAGATGGAAGGTAAGGGTTTAAAAAAAGAGAAATCAAAGGAAGAATTACAATTTTTGTAAAGGATAAATTGGCACCCTAAAATATTTTTTAAAACTTAATATAATCATTAAAGGCAATGAATGGGAAGCATTTGAACCCAAAATTAGACAAAATATTAAATGCAGAAACTGACAAAAGAAAAGAATGTTAAATATTTTAATATAATAGTGAAAGTTTAGGAAATGCAATGTTTATTTTCATGTGATTACGATTATACTTGGGGTGGGAAATCTTTTTGCTTATTTGCTTTTTTCCTTTTAAAGATTTAAAAAAAATTCGTTCAGTGACATTGAGAAGACAAAGCATATATAAATAAGTGAAAACATCTAAGAAGAAAATTTTAAACAGTAAAAATTAGAAAGCACATGGAAGAACATAATTAATATTTTTAAAGTTTATTTAATTAATTAATTTAGAATATTTTTTCATGGTTACATGAATCATGTTCGTTCCCTCCCCTCTTCCCACTCCTCCTGCCCCCATAGGAACAAGCAATTCCACTGGGTTTTACATGTGTCATTGATTAAGAGCTATTTCCATATTATTGATATTTGCACTAGAGTAATCATTTAGCGTCTATATCCCCAATCAAAGCCCCATTGAACCATGTGATCAAGCTGCTGCTTTTCTTCTCTGTTTCTATTACCACAGTTCTTTCACTGAATATGGATAGCATTCTTTCTCATAAATCCCTCAGAATTTTCCTGGATCATTGCATTGCTGCTAGTAGAGAAGTCTATTATAATAAATTGTGCCACAGTGTATCACTCTCTGTGTACATTGTTTTTCTGGTTCTGCTCCTCTCACTCTGCATCAATTCCTGGAGGTTGTTCTAGTCCCCATAGAATTCCTCCACTTTATTATTCCTTTGAGCACAATAGTATTCCATCACCAACATATACCACAATTTGTTCAGCCATTCCCCAATTGGAGGGCATAGCCTCATTTTCCAATTTTTTGCCACCACAAAGAGCGCAGCTATGAATATCCTTGTACAAGTGTTTTTCCTTATTATCTCTTTGGGGTACAAACCCAGCAGTGCTATAACTGGATCAAAGGACAGACAGTCTTATAACACCCTTTGGACATAGTTCAAAATTGTCTTCCAGAATGGTTGGATCAATCCACAGCTCCACCAGCAGTGCAAGTAATTAACATTTTGAAGAAAAATATTACCTCCTTGTAAATCAATATCGCATTGGGATATAGTCAAAGAATAATACAGAAGAATTTATTTAGGACATGGAGAAGAGGCGGGGAATGAAATATTAGCATTTATTAGTCTCTTCTATGTGTCAGACACTGTGCTAAATGCTTTTACAAATATTATCTCATTTGATTCTCACAACAGTCCTGTGAGGAAGGTGCTATTAAGATCTCATTTTTTACAATTGAGGAAACTGAAGAAGACAAGGTTTAGTGCCTTGTCTAAAGTGACATAACCAATAAGTGTTGGAGCTTGTTTTTCAACTTGGGCCTCCTTGACCTCATATCCAGAGCTTCTATCCACTATGCAACCTAGCTGCCTCTAGAGAAGTGTGAGATGTGGGGGACTGAGTAGGGGTAGGCACACATAATGAATGTTTAAGACTCAAGAGGAGAAGTAGATGGCAGATTTCTGTCATGTGACTTAATAGTAAATCCCACTAGGGAACAGTTTAATAGTTGGGAACCCTTGGAGGTTAAGATAGTTAAAGAGAATATCATAGCTTCAAAGAAAGGATCACATGGCAACAAAAGAGAGAAGCAATGAGGGAAAAGATACTGAAGAGTAAATAAGTCAGAACACTTTTCACTGGACAAGAGGCATTCTGAATCTTGTCAAAATGCATAAGAAGTAGGAGATAAATTCTGCCCAGGTATGTGAAGGGAGATGAATACAGTTCATGGGAGGAAAAATATGGCAGCACAAAATTATCTCACAAAGAAAATTTAGGGGCTTCCATGTATAAGGGAAAGCAAAAAAGACACTTAACTGGAGCCAGTTCTTTCCTTGAGGAATTTTACTCTAGGCCAAAAGTAAATTAGGTTCTATAGATTCTAATATCAAGAGGCTGAGGATACTCAGCTTCACAGGGACTGTACAGAAATAAAATGGGAAGCACAAAAGAAATTTAAGTCAGAAACAAACTATTGAGATTATAAGAATAAGGCATGAAATTCAAGAGAAAAAGATTATGTTTAAGTCTAGTTCCTGGTTTGATAAACCCCATATAAAGATACATTTGGGAAAGTCAGATATGAAAAATCATGTACTAGTGAAAAGAAACATTATTATTGTTATTGTTGTTGTTTAGTTATTTCAAGCATATCCAATTCTTCATGACCCCAGTTGGAGTTTTCTTGACAAAGACGTTTGACATTTCCTTATGCAGAAAAAAATAATATCAGCAAATGTAAAAAGTCAGAAATATTCCCTTTTTGACCTAGTTCAAGAAATGCTAGCTAATAGCAACAAGTTAAGTAAAAAAAATTAAAGATGCAAAAAAGGCGACAATTTCATTCCTATTTGCAAATGGAGTTGTAGTACTTAAAAAATATAGGAAAACCACCAAAGAATTTGAGAAAATGGCTTCACTAAAGTGATGATACAAAATAAATCCGTAAAATTATCTGAATTTCTATGCAAAACTGGTTAAATAAAAGACAAAGTCCTTTCAAAGTAGAGAATGTACAAATATCCAGAAGTCAATCTACAAAGACATACTGATTTACGTTTGTATTGTTTAAATTTCAATCATGATTTAAATACATTGCTTATATGAGGGATTGGTTGGAGTAGTTATTGCTACAACATTTTCCAGCTCTAACATCCTCTGATTCTGACACCACAAACAATTATGGGCTTAATGCTTTTTGACAATAAGAATAATAATGAATTTTCCTTTTAACACAAACATCAGCAAATAGCAACATGAAGAACAACAATACCCTCAGAGAATCATGCTGAGATTAATGAAAGTTAACAGCAATTTCCTAGGACATTTAAATATTTGCCAAGCTAGTTTTAATCATCTGAGTCCTGAAAAAACCTTTATTTATTTTCAAGATACAAGATTTATCTGTGGGAGAGGATAAGGGTTATGGATTGAACCTGTGATTTCACTAGTAGGGAATCCCAGGTGAGGAAATTCAATCAGTATAGGTTGGCTTCTCTGAAACTTATTCACAGAGAGATGGTATAGGCTAAGTGACTTCGCACATTGTTCAGTATAGATCAGAGGCAGGAGTAGAAGTCAGAACTTCCTGGTTTTAAGGCTAGCTCTTTTCCTACTATGTCATATCTCTCAACTATCAGAAAAGAACCAAAAAAACTTAGATAATGAAAGAGCTATGTCATCACAGAATAATAAAATTTCTATAATAATTAAGTTCATAAAACAATTTCATATGTGGTCCTCTTTTTTAATACTTATCAAGTTCATAGTAATAAAAGATAATTTTTAAATCAATGTGGGGGGGAAGAAGAAGAGTTAGGAGGCAGAGAAATTCAGGTGAGGCAATCTATGGAAAGCTGAGATGAGAAATGGAAGGTCATTGAGAAGGAATAGCAAGATGGCCAAGTTACCTAAATGTAGAATGTGTGAAGGGCAGTAATGTGAAGTATCTAGAAAATTAATTTGTGTTTTCAAAACTTTTTAAATGTTAAAAATTATTTTACATTTAATTGGGAATAATAAAATATTATTGTAATAAAATAAATTTAAAGGCATTTAAGTCTCCCAAAATCCTATGCCCAATCTAATTGTTCCTGAATAAGAGAGGAGATGAATATTTTTAAAGATAACCATCAGATATCACAAAGTTTGGACATGACTGAAAATGACTGAAGCACAAAAAAATATACACATATATGAGTATTACTTGAAATGAAGATTGTGTGGTTTGGTATATCTCTGACACATACTAATTATATAACCAAGAGGAAGCCGATGTAGTTCTCAATGTTCCACATAATTCTCCAAGACTGAGTTTCACAACAGTTTTGTATCTACATTTTTATGAGGAGTTCTATGCTTGTTGTTCACTACACTAATAAAGTCATACATAAAATAAGGTCCAGACATCACCCCTTAATATTAACTAAAATGTCAAAAAATAGTTAAAGTATTATATGAATGAAAAAATGAACAAGTAAGTGAATGTATAATAAAATATACATTGAATGTTATAGTTTTCCAAGCACTATGCTAAGTTCTGGGTATATAAAGACAAGAAAACAAGTTATCCTCTCCCTCAAGGAGTTTATGTTATTATGAGAGAACATAATAACATAAAAGGGAACCAGAAAGAGGTGAGAGAAAAGTAGAGAGGATTTTCAAGGTCCATGGTTTGGAGGTAGTCAGGAAGTGATGTGAGGCTTAGATCTGGGCAAGATAAGGTAAGAGTTCATCTATTAGAGTTGGAGTAGAAAAGGAAGCAAAATTAAAGCTACTTTTGAAAGAGGGATCAGGACAATATTTCTAAATTTGTATATTAGCCAAATCAGTTAAAACAAAATCCATTTTGGATTAATGATGGTCATTATTCTTTTTTTAGATGGAAGAACAGTATTAGTTTGAATCTCAAAAGAATTTATTGCCTATGTTTTTCCTATGCAAACAAAAACAAGGACATTATAGTATGTACTCTTTGGAATGGTTAGATAAAGAAGTATATGGTTTGCTAGAATTGTATGAGAAAACCAACCAATTAAACTTTAAAAGGTTATTAGACATCATTGTCAATAAAATATCACATAAGGAAATGATCTATATGACCACAATCATTGTCAAACATATTTGGTGAAATTATTTTGCCAGCCTTAGGATAATTTCTATAAAGAAAGCCAAGTCTGAGTCAGAGCCAATATGGTAGAGTAGAAGCAAGGAAAGTTCAAAAAATGAAGTGAATTCTCTCCAACTGACCTTAAAATAACACCTCAAAATGAATACTGGAGTAAAGGAACCAAGAAAGAGAAGGAGTAAAGTAACTGTCATGCAGACGACAGCATGAAAGATAGGAAGACAAGGTCTGATTCACTGGAATGAGATGAGAGCACACCCAGTAGGAGGTTAAACAAAGAAGTACTGGTGCAAGTCAAAAACAAGTCACTCCACCCCACAT
This sequence comes from Monodelphis domestica, assembly GCF_027887165.1. NCBI lineage: Eukaryota > Metazoa > Chordata > Mammalia > Didelphimorphia > Didelphidae > Monodelphis > Monodelphis domestica. The sequence continues at coordinate 272,782,261 of NC_077227.1, forward strand.
CTACTGTTTCAGGTTCTGAATCTGGGCCCAAGACAACATCCAGTCTCTGAGATCTTGCCTAAGCCAACAGCAGTGCAATCCTAAGCATGACAATAAAGTTCCAAGCCCAGCCCAAAATAGCAGTAATGTGCAGAATCCCAGCATGAGGCAGTCTGCCCAGTGTGCCTGATCTGTATATGCCCAGAAAATATCCAGGAATCCCAGTCCAACCCTGTAGTGAGGACTTGAACTCCAGAGCAAGATAGCCCTTAACAATATGGTCTGTGTGAGCCCAGACCAAGTTATCCCTTACCAAAACTCAAGGCTAAGTTACAGGACCCATAGCAAAGCAGTCCACAGTATGCCTGACCTGATTAGGCCCAGAATAAGATTCCAAGATAGGGTAGCTGATAGTGCTCTGAGCTCTGCAAGGCATCAGCAGTCTCAGAGAGTCATAGAATAAGTAATGGAAGGTGGCTTTCAGAGCTCCTAGCCCACAGGTCATCATACCACCTTGAAAGAAATTAAATTTCCAGAAACCCATAAATAGAGCTAAGTATAGTATCAAGAAAGAATTGAAGTTTAAAAGAGTGCCTTTTCTATTCTACAAATGCATCACACTTTTAAGATAAAAGTGAAAGTCACAAAAAAAAGCTAGGAAAATTATCAAACATCAAAAAATAACAATCTAACAATAGAAAATTTTCATGAAGACAAAGAACAAGTCACAGACACAGAAGGGAACAATGGAAGTAAAACACACATATAAAGCTTCAAAGAAGAAGATAAATTGGACTCAGGTTCAGGAAAAGCTCAAAAGGGATTTCAAAAATCAGTTAAGAAAGGAAAAGTAAAAAGGGAAGATAAATGAATGGAATACAAGAAAAAATATCAGCATAATTGTTCAAATGAAAAAAGAGGTTCAAAAGCTCATGAAAGAAAATCATTCTTTAAAAATTAGAATTGGGCAACTAGAAGCTAATGACTTCATGAAACATCACAGAACCAAACAAAAAATAACAACAACAAAATCAAGAGAAAAAAAACAACTGAAAAAGACATGAAATATTTCATTGAGAAAAGCAACTAATCAGGAAAATAGATAGAGAAGAGATAATTTTAGAAATATTAGACTACCTGAAAGTCATGATAAAAACAAAAAGCCTAAACATTATATTTTAAGACATTATCCAAGAAATGGACCTGTTATTTATGAACAAGAGTATAAAATACAAATTGAAAGAATCCACAGATCACCTCCTATAATTAATCCCCAAATGACAACCCCCAGGAATTTTATAAGTATTATAAGTTACACCTTCTTTTCAGCATCACATGGTACATTCACAAAGATTGACCATGTACTAGGTCATAAAAACATTGCAAACAAGTATAAAAGAGCAGAAATAATAAATTCAAACTTCTCAGATCACAATGCAATGAAAATAAGGGTATATGGAGAGGCAAAACAAAAAAAAATTGGAAATTAAACAATACGATTCTCCAAAATCAGTTAAAGAACAAACCATAGAAACAGTTAATAACTTCATTGAAGAAAATGACAATGGTGAGACATCCTTTCAAAATTCATGAGATGCAGCCAAAGCAGTACTCAGGGGGAAATTTATATCCTTGAGTTCATATATTAACAAATTATAGAGGACAGAGATCAGTGAATTGGGCTTACAAATTAAAAATCTAGAAAGTGAACAAGTTAAAAATCCTCACATGAAGACTAAATTAGAGATCCTAAAAATCAAAAGAGAAATTAATAAAATTTAAAATCAAATAACTATGGATTTAATAAATAAGGCTAGAAGCTGGTACTTTAAAAAAAACAAATAAAATAGATAAAGTACAGGTCAATTTACTTTAAAAAAGGAAAGAAGAAAACCAAATTCACAGTATCTAAAATGAAAAGGGAGACCTCACCTCTAATGAAGAGGAAATTAAGGCAATTATTAAAAACCATTATGCCCAAATATATGGCAATAAATATAGCAATCTAGGTGATATGGATGAATATTTACAAAAATATAAATTGCCTAGACTAAGAGAGGAAGAAATAGACAACCTAAACAACCCAATATCAGAAAAAGAAATTGAACAAGCTATCAAAGAACTCCCTAAGAAAAAATCCCAAGGGCCTGATGGATTCACAAATGAATTCTATCAAACATTCAAAGTACAACTAATTCTAATGTTATACAAACTATTTGACAGAATAAGCAAAGATCCTTCTTTGCTGATTCCAAAGCTAGGCAGGTCAAAAACAGAGAAAGAAAACTATAGACTAATCTCCTTAATGAATATACATGAAAAAATCTTAAATAGGATACTAGCAAAAAGACTCCAGCAAGTAATCACAAGGGTAATCCACTATTACCAGGTAGGATTCATACCAGGAATGCAAGGATGGTTCAATATCAGGAAAACTATCCACAAAATTGACCATATTAACAAGCAAACAGAGAGAAATTACATGATTATCTGAATAGATGCAGAAAAAGCCTTTGACAAAATACAACACTCATTCCTATTGAAAACATTAGGAAGCATAGTAGTAGAAGGGCCTTTTCTAAAAATAATAAACAGTATATATCTAAAACAATAAGCAGACATCATCTGCAATGGGGATAAAGAAGCCTTCCCAATAAGATCAGGAGTGAAGCAAGGATGCCCATTATCACCTCTATTATTTAACATTGTACTAGAAACATTAGCAGTAGCAATTAGAGAAGAAAAAGAAATTGAAGGTATTAAAATAGGCAATGAGGAGACCAAGCTATCACTTTTTGTGGATGATGTGATGGTCTACTTAAAGAATCCTAGAGAATCAACCAAAAGGCTAATTGGAATAATCAATGATTTTAGCAAAGTTTCAGGATACAAAATGAACCCACATAAGTCATCAGCATTTCTATATATCTCCAACACATCTCAGCACCAAGAATTAGAAAGAGAAATTCCATTTAAAATCACCCTAGACAATATAAAATACTTAGAAACTATAAGAACAAAACTACAAAACACTCTCCACACAATTAAAACTAGATCTACACAATTGGAAAAACATCAACTGCTCATGGGTAGGACAAGCTAACATGATAAAAATGACAATCCTATACAAATTAATTTACTTATTTAGTGCCATACCCATTGAACTATCAAAAAGATTTTTTATTGAATTAGAAAAAAACATAACAAAATTCATTTGGAAGAACAAAAGATCAAGGATATCCAGGGAAATAATGAAAAAAAACATGTGAAGGAAGGAGGACTTGCTGTCCTAGATATCAAAATACACTATAAAGCAGTGGTCATCCAAACAATTTGGTACTGGCTAAGAGACAGAAAGGAGGATCAGTGGAATAGACTTGGGGTAAGTGACCCCAGCAAGGCAGTCTATGATAAGCCCAAAGATCCCATGTTTTGGGACAAGAAATCCACTATTTGATAAAAAACTGTTTGGAAAATTGAAAGACAGTATGGGAAAGATTGGGTTTGCATCAACATCTCACACCTTACACCAAGATAAACTCAGAATGATTAAATGACTTGAATATAAAGAAGGAAACTGTGAGAAAATTAGGTGAACACAGAATAGTACACTTGTAAGATCTTTGGGAAAGGAAAAACTTTACAACCAAGCAAGAGCTAGAAAAAAAATCACAAAATATAAAAACAATATTATTGATTATATCAAATTAAAAAGTTGCTGTACAAACAAAACCAATGTAACCAAAATTAGAAAAGAAGCAACAAATTGGGAAACAATCTTGATAACAGAAACCTCTGACAAAGTTCTAATTACTCAAATTTATAAAGATCTAAAGCAATTGTACAAAAAATCAAGCCATTCTCCAATTGATAAATGGGCAAGGGACATGAACAGGCAATTTTCAATCAAAGAAATCAAAACTATTAATAAGCACATGAAAAAGTGTTCTAAATCTCTGATAATCAGAGAGATACAAATCAAAACAACTCCGGGGTATCATCTCCCACCTAGCAGATTGCTAACATGACAGCAAAGGAAAGTAATGAACCCTGGAGGGGATGTGGCCAAATTGGGACATTAATTCATTGCTGGTGGAGTTGTGAATTAATCCAACCATTCTGGATTGCAATTTGGAACTATGCCCAAAGGGCAATAAAAAACTGTCTGCCCTTTGATCCAGCCATAGCACTGCTGGGTTTGTACCCCAAAGAGATAATAAGGAAAAATACTTGTTCAAGAATATTCATAGCTGCCCTCTTTGTGGTGGCAAAAAATTGGAAAATGAGGGGATGCCCTTCAACTGGTGAATGGCTGAACAAATTGTGGTATATGTTGGTGATGGAATACTATTGTGCTCAAAGGAATAATAAATAGGAGTAATTCCAAGTGAACTGGAACAACCTCCAGGAATTGATACAGAGCAAGAGGAGCAGAACCAGGAGAATGTTGTACACAGAAACTGATGTACTGTGCTACAATCAAATATAATGGACTTCTTCATTAATGGCAGTGCAGTGATCCTGAATAACTTGGAGGGATCTAGGAGAAAAAAACACTATCCACACTCAGAGGAAAACTATGGGAACAGAAACACAGAAGAGAAACAATATCTTGAATACATGGGTCATGGTAATATGGTTGGGGATGTAAACTCTAAATGAACATCCTAATGCAAACACCAACAACATGGAAATAGGTTTTGATCAAAGACATATGTAATATCCAGTGAAATTGAGTGTCAGCTACAGGAAGGGTGAAGGTAGGAGAGGGAGGGAAAATATGATTCTCATAACCAATAAATAATTTCATAAATTGACTAAATAAATTAATTTAAATTATATATATAAGTATTCTAAGTTCAAGTGGCCAAAGAGGAAATACTTCAAGCTGTCAGAATGAAATCATTCAAATATCATGGAATCCTGGTCCAGATTACCGAGGATCTAGAAGCTTCAATAAATACAAATAAAAACAACACTGAGGTACCACTTCATACCTATCAGATTGGCCAATATATCAGTAAAGGAAAGTGATAGATATTGGAAGAGTTGTGCCAAAATTGGGACATTGATGCATTGTTGGTGGAGGTGTGAACTGATCCAATCATTATAGAAGTGATACAGAGTGAAACCAGGAGAACATTGTGCACAGTAATAATATTATATGATGATATATTGTAGAAACTTGGCTACTCTCAGCAATGCAATGATCTGGGAGAATACTGAAAACCTATCATGAATTCATCACCAGACAGATAGACACAGATCAAAGCATACTATCATGCGCATTAATATATTTACAGTTTTATTTGAGAGTTTTGGTTTTGTATAAATGTGTTCTTACAACAATGACCAAAAATGAAGTGTGTTTTGCATGATAATAAAAATAAAATTAAAAAAGAAAGCTGTCTTATTAATTCTATGTATTCTATTCATTACAGCAGACACAGAAGAGCACCAGAGTTTTGTCTATTTAATTAATCCAATATATTTATTTCAGTACCTGACCAGGTCAGACCTCATGGGAGAAAACTTTGCCATTGTGCACACAATCTAATCAATAGCCCATTTTGCCACCATTCTAATTGAAACTTTGGGTCTGCTTAGCCTCATAAGTTCCTTCATTAACTAGACTTTACCTACTCGGCACTATTTTTCTCCTGCCTCTAAGTAGTCTCAAGATTTCCTAACAATTCCCTATCTCCTTAATTCCTGCTATCTACAATCACCACCCTAGATATCTATTTGCTGTTATACCCTACTATTTTTACAACTCTTTTCAGCTCTTCTATGCTACTAACTTAGCCCATTCTACCTAATGTATTGCTCTTCTAACCCTGTCTATTATTTTTGGAATCTTTACTGTTAGTAAAACAACATTCATAATAATAAGTTCTGGGGTTACAAATATAAAATTGATAATAGCCTTTACTTTCAAGAAGTCACATTCTAATAAGAGAGACAGGTCACATAGAAGTTTATAGTTAAAAGGTATATGGAAAGGCTCAATGTTCCTTAGGGTTCTGTGGAAAAGCATATAGTAATGCATCTTCTTTAATGGCATGTCTATGACTGAAACTATATTTGTTTCTTGTGTTAAAACATAAAAAGAGAGAGAAAGGCTTTGAAACATAAGAATATTATCTTTAGAAGGTACAATACCTCATTGCTATATTGTATAACCACTAGGTCTTAGATAATTTGCATTTTATTCATAAGCTAAAATATTTTTAACCCTATGGACTCTGTATTTTAGTCTTTTTCATCATTAAATTACATTCTCTGAACATCAGAACCAAAGGCCCATCATTTTCTATCCAGGAAGTAAAAATTTACAGGTATTAAAAATGGACAATTTCTATAAGCCCTCTTTTAAGCTGAGAATTTCATTATCATCCATCTGTTAACCTTGATTTCTCTGAGGTTAATTAGAATTAAAAACCATGAGTTCAAGTAATTATTTTCTATTCTGAATCTTCTATAGTAAAATATTCTATCTGCAAAGAGTCCTCATGTATATGAGTTCTCAAGGTGAAAGATTAATTGATTTTCTTCACCTGTATTATAATAGCAAGCACCCAGGGAGTTTGGAATATTCAAAATACTGTAACTAATAGTATAGGTCTTTTGGAGGCCATGTGATATCAAGGAATTCTATAGTAGGAAGAGAAGATGGACTTCTTTTCTGTCAAGAATAAGAGCTCCCTTGTGAATTGATCCAACCATTCTGGAGGGCAATTTGGAACTATGCCCAAAGGGTGATAATAGATTGTCTGCCCTTTGTTCTAGCTATAGCACTGCTGGGTTTGCACCCGAAAATTATAATAAGGAAAAAGACTTGTACAAGAATATTCATAGCCACGCTTTGTGGTGGCAAAAAAATTGAAAAATGAGGGGATGCCCATCAATTGGGGAATGGCTGAACAAACTGTGGTATATGTTGGTGATGAAATACTATTGAGCCCAAAGGATTAATGAACTGGAGGAATTCCATGTGAACTGGAAGGACCTCCAGGAATTGATGCAGAGTGAAAGGAACAGAACCAGGAGAACATTGTACACAGAGACTGATACACTGTGGTAGAATCAAATGTAATGGACTTCTCCATTAGTGGCTATCCACATTCAGATGAAAAACTGTGGGAGTAAAAACACCAAAGAAAGACAACTGCTTGACTACATGGGTCAATGGGGATATGATTGGGGATGTAGACTCTAAATGAACAGCCTAGTGCAAACACAACATTGAAATAGGTTCTGTTCAAGTACACATGTAACACTCAGTGAAATTGTGTATCAACTATGGGAAGGGGTGGGCAGAGGGAAGGGAGGGAAAGAATATGAATATTGTAACCAAGGAATAATATTCTAAATTGACTATATTTAAAAATAAAAGAATAAAAACTCCCTGGTGGACAACCATTATTTTTACCATATTAGAAGAAAGCGAGAATTCCCATGTACAGTGTGATGCCTGTGATGAACTTTTGGACAAATATGGATTATTCTTCAATTTGGAATTCCCAAAATGATGGTATCAAGAATCAATTTAAGTAATATTTTAGTCTAAATTGAATAAACAATGGCAATGCCTTCTGGAAGACCAAAGAACCAAAACTCTAAATAAATCCTAGTAATTCATCTTTATAGTATGTATTTGTGACCAGAGAAGTCAAATGATTTTAGGACGAGGAATAAGCGACTTTTTCTTAATTGAACATTAGTAATCACATGGGAGTTATTGCAAGTATGAGAAAAGGCCACAAGATTAATTAGTATTCTATAGTCTCTACCATGCAAATTATCATCGTTAAAATGTAGGATGCTATATTGACTTTGTTAAAAAGAGCTTGGGGAAACTGGGCCCAGCTATCATTTATTTCCATTTATTTACTTTGTGCTTATTGCCAGAGCCTTTAAGAGTCTTACATCATGAAAACTCATAATACAGTAAAAGCCTACTTATCCAGAGGTAACTTTATCTCTTTAGCAACTTTAATCATTAGTAACATCCCCATACTTAGAAATAAGGAAAAATATTTCTTTTGTAGCAGAATTTCACTTCAGAATAGGCCCTTGGATTCCAAATTAGAGCCTTATCCAATCTGATTAAGTGAATAGTTTAAAAAGAAAACTCAGTAACATGGCATTCCAATACAGAGTAGATTAGAGAGACTTGCTAAAAGTGGCTAAGGGCACTCACGTTGACTGCAATGAGAAATGCCTACTGGTATAATGGAAATTAATCACCACATAATAGGATCAGTAACTGGAAAGGCCCTTAGAAAACATCTAGTGCAAGCCCCTTGTTTTTTTTAAGTCACTTACCCTTGGGTAGCAGGTAGCAGGTAGCAGAGTTATAATTTTAAGAGAGATTACAATGAAAATAAAAAATAGTTATGAAATCAACAAAACCCAGAAGCTTTCTACCATTCAGGGCATAATAATAATGTTAAATATTATTATAATTAATTATTTAATGTATTATTCATTATGTATTTATTATTATTTAAAATTATGGAATTTCTATAGTGCTTAAAGATTTGCAAAATACTTTGTGCATATTATTTCACTTTATCTTCACTTTCACTTTCTTAACTTTGGGTAAGGAAATCTATATTCTTCAGTGATTATTACACCAAATTCAATTAAAGAAAATTTTCTTAAGTACCTGCTATGTGCAGTACACATGCATTTATTTAGTACCTATTATGTGTCAGGCACTGACTCTAGTACTATAAGTATAAAATACAATGATATGCACTAGAAATACAAAGTTAAAAATGAAACACAATTCCTCTCCTTAATGACCTTACATTCTAATAGGGAAGATATTAATAAATGTTGAGAACAGAAAAAGGTGAGAGAGAGAGAGAGAGAGAGAGAGAGAGAGAGAGAGAGAGAGAGAGAGAGAGAGAGAGAGAGAGAGAGAGAGAGAGAGAAAAGGACTGAATTAATTAGAAAATAGAATTTGAAAGGGTTATCAGTTATCAGAAAAAAATCATTCATGTGAAAATTCACATTCCTCAATTATAGTAGATAAATTTGTCTATCTTGGTAGGTCAGAGGCAATAAATAAATGAAGGATAAAGGAACAGGAAAATAATGATTCAGGGTCACATATTATAATAGAAGAAAAGGGCTCTGAGTTAGTCGACAGGACTCTACTCCAGGCTTTATCTATAACTGGTGTAATTTTGAACATAACATTGGCCATTTCTGCTTCAATTGTCTCACCTGAAAAATGGCAGAATTGAAATAATCAAGTCAAGTAAATAAATGTGTATTAGTCATTTACTATGTGCTAGGTACTATGGTAAATACTGCTAATAAATATACAAGCAAAAAGGAGTCCTTGCTCTCAAGAAAATTACATTCTAATGGAGGAAGAGAGCCAATAACAGGAAGCTGAAAAGCTCAGGATAGAAGATAGTTCAGAAAGGCATGCAGGGAGGCAGAAGCAGAGCCTGGGATTGAGGAAGTACATATGGACAGTTTCCTTCAAATGCAGGTTCCAGGAGGTATTAACCAATGATAGGTGTCCAAGAGGTAGAATGAACTTCCAAGGTAAGAAAGATCCAGAGATGAAGTAGATCCCCAAGGTTCCTTTGCCCTCTCATTTTTTCTTGTGACAAGGAAATCACTTTTAAAAGACTGATATATATTAATTTAAGGTCGCCAAGGAATTCAGCTATGTAATTCCTTAATGAAAACTCAAGTCAGCCGTCAACCTTTTATGGAGTTTTAATTACAAACAGGAGGAAGAAAGGAATTAGAGATAGAGAGATAGAGGGAGAGAGAAAGGAGAGAGAAGGGAATAGGGCTTAAATACCCCTTCTGTTTAGGCTGGGCCAAAAGGCCCAAGCCCTTAGATAGCTGGGGCAATGAAAGGAGATCAGTCCCTATTACTCACGTGACCAAAATGGAGAAACAGTCTCAGAGGCCCCCACCTTCAGCTTCCTTCAGCGCAAGCTTCTCAGAGCACACCACAACCACTCCGACAAACTCCTCCACCCCCCTCCAGTCTTCAGACCCCCCTATCCTTAAGGAAACCATCCAAGTTCCCTCCCCTCAGTCCTCACATCTACCAATCACCTGTCCATCAATTTCCCTGTGCCAATGGAGGCTCTAGTTTAACCCAGGACCGCCCAGAGGTCTCTGGCTTTGCATATGTCTGTTGAAGGTCATATTTTCAAATAATTAAATCTTTGATCCTTTGCTACAGCCCTTTCTAAATCCTGTTAACCTGAGTAGGGTAGAGATTGGAATAATTAAATTTTGATCTAGGCTGCAGCCCTTACTCAATCCTGTTAGGACTGAATAGGGTGGAGATTGATTCCAAGTATCTCCATTGTATCAATTCTAAAATCAATCATGACTCAAAGAAATTCCTGTTCTATGCTTAAGCATAGGTCAAAGTCCTTTCCATTGTTCAGCAAAAGGTTTCTGTCCTAAAGTAATCTTAAGAAGAGAAGAGAAGGAACCTCCCATGCCAATGGGGTTCACATTCTAATAGTCAAGACCCACTATCAATAGGAAATTTTTCAAGTATGAAATTTCCCAATGGTGAAATTTGGAGGAGTTTGTCGGAGTGGTTGTGGTGTGCTCTGAGAAGCTTGCGCTGAAGGAAGCTGAAGGTGGGGGCCTCTGAGACTGTTTCTCCATTTTGGTCACGTGAGTAATAGGGACTGATCTCCTTTCATTGTCTCAGCTATCTAAGGGCTTGGGCCTTTTGGCCCAGCCTAAACAGAAGGGATATTTAAGCCCTATTCCCTTCTCTCCCCTTTCTCTCTCCCTCTATCTCTCTATCTCTAATTCCTTTCTTCCTCCTGTTTGTAATTAAAACTCCATAAAAGGTTGACGGCTGACTTGAGTTTTCATTAAGGAATTACATAGCTGAATTCCTTGGCGACCTTAAATTAATATATATCAGTCTTTTAAAAGTGATTTCCTTGTCACATTCTATTATTCAAATATGTGGCAAAGATAGAAATCTTTTAGATTCATAGATTCATGTGAGTTCAAAGTTGGAGAATTCTCTACCTATCACAGTCATTTAACAAGTATTTTCAAGCACTGCTATATGTCAGGTTACTGGGCAAAGAACAGAAAATATGAAGATAAAAGTCCCTGCTCTCAAGGTACTTAAATTTTAAAGATAAATAAATAGAGATATATCAGGGTATTAGTTATATATATATGCATATATACATATATACATAAATATGGTAAATATGTAAATTACATTTAAGCATGCTGATCACACACATATGTAAATATACATAATTTAAAATACATAGAGAGGGAAAGCACTACAATTAAGGATGGCCATGAAAGACTTCTTATAGGAGGTGGGATTTTATCTAAGACTTAATGAAAACCAAGGAAGCCAGAAGGCAGAGATGTCAAGTTCCAAAGTTCCAAATATGGAGAAAAGTCAATGAAAATGCCCCAAGTTGGGGTAGCAAGGTGGCTCAATGGATCGAGAACCAGACCTAGAGACAGAAGATCCTGAGTTCAAATCTGCCCTCAGACACTCTCTGGCTGGGTGACATTGGCAGATGACTTAACCACAATTGCCCAGGCTTTACCACTCTTCTGCCTTGGAACTGATAATGAGTGTCAATTCTAATACAGAAGATAAGGGTTAAAAAAATGAAAAGAACAAAATGTCCAGTGGCCAGAAATGGAGGAACAACAAATAAATCAGGGTCCTTGGAACACAGAGTACCTGGAAGGGATCAAGATAAAAGTAAAATGGAAAAGTAGCAAGGGACCAATATAGGATATAATTTAAAAGCTAGAAAGAGGATTTTATATTTATCCTTGATGTAATAAGGAGCCACTGGAGTTGATTAAATTGGGAATGGGGAGGCTAAAACAGTCAAATCTGCACTTTAGGAAGGTTGATTTGATGGTTGAGTGGATGACATACAAGAATGGGGAGGACAAGGAAAGGAGTCCAATCAGCAGACCATTACAATAATCCAGGTGTGAGATAAGGAAGTCCTGAACCATGGCAGTGGTGATGTTAGAGGAAAGAGGCATATAAGACCAATATTACAAAGATGGAGTGGTACAGTGGATAGAGCACTAGGCTGGGAATCAGGAAGACTCATTTTCCTGAGTTCAAATCAAATGTTATACTTACTAGCTATGTGATTCTAAGCAAGACATTCATCCCTATTTGCCTCATTTCCTCATCTGGAAAATGAACTGGCGAAGGAAATAGCAAAAGGTTTCAGTATCTTTGCCAAGAAAACCCCAAACCTCATGAAGAGTTAGACATGACTAAAATGATTGAACAACAACAAGAAATGACAGGGCATGGCAACTAATTAGTTAAGATGAGTAAGAAAGAGTAAGAAACAGGCTATCAAAGTTGTGAACCATGTGACTGCAAGGATAGTTATCCCCTTTATAGAAAATTAGGAAAGTTATAAGAATGAAGGGTTTAAGGAATTATAATGTTTAATTTTAAGATATATAATATGCCCTCAAATATGAGAGAATGGAGGTTTGAAAGAAAGTTTAGGGATAAACAAATATAGCTGTGAATTTTCTGCACAGAGGCTATTCAACCTGAACCTAAACAAGAGTCCTCTGTAGAATATACCCCAAAAGGGATCATCTAATTTCCTGATTCTTAATTTCCAACTCAGTATTTTGCTCTTCTATACAAATATTAATAAGCAATTTTAAAAGTTGAATAGAAAGCTGAAGAGGAAAGAAACTCTCATGTTGGGTTGTTTTTAACTGATATTTAACCTTTCACATTAATACTCATCCACCACTGTGAGGATTCTACAGTTTCTAGAAGAGATAATGAAAGCAACAACTTGGGATCACTAAAATGAAACAAATTTTGGAAAAACCAGAGGGTCCAGCCAACATGAAAACTTAAAACACACACCACACACACACACACACACACACACACACACACACACACACACACACACTGAGATAGATAACTATATATGTATATTAATATATAAAATAATAATTTTACTGGATTGGCTCATCATATGCTAAAACTCTCCTAAATCACTAACTCTACCTCTTGCTCAATCATACTCCATTTGTTTGTTATTCTAGGAACAAATACAAACTCTTTTTTTTTTCATATTGAAAGAAAGACTTTTATAATCTTGCTCCAGCTGATATCTTCCTAGGCTTACCATAAATGTCATAATAGGGGGAAGGAGGAATGAAATTAATTGATTTCTAATCTCAAGAAAATAGCAATCATTCCAGATATCTTTATTGGATGAGAACATGTCTATTGAATCAAAGGTAGTAGAATAGATGTGGAAAGTTCTTAATCAATTTGAAAAGAGTGAAAGTTATTAGATGAAATGAAATAATATTGCACAGGAAGTGTTTGGCATTAGTTTGAAGGGACTCAGTTTTGCCATAGGCCATGACTTAAATAGAAAGCTACTTCTGAACCCAGTATTCAAGTATTGAACCACCCTAATGGTAGAATCAGTTTCAGCCAAACTACTGAGAGGAAATTGCTTTGAAGAAAGGGAAGAGAAAAACTTCTGTTCTTCCCTCTCCCCAAAATAAAAGGTGCCCTTGTAAACTTCAAAAATTCAGAAGATTTGGGGCTTACCAGGAGCACAAAAGAGCAGGAGTTGAAAGCAGTGTATATGTCAAGAGACAAACTAGACAATCTTAAAAAGACAAAAGGCAAAAAAGTTTGCTTTAGAATTTTACAAAAACTAGAAAGTTGCACAAGTCTTAAAAGGGACTTCATATAGACCATATGCATAGGAATAAAGGACTTCCAGAAAACAGGAACTGTGAATTACTCCTTTGCCATCTGTTCTTTTTTACCCCTTATGGCCCATTACACTAAATTCTGTATATACTTGTGAGGTGTACCCCAAATATGTGGGGGATCTTTGCAGCAATTCTTCTTAATATACCACTTCAGTAAATACCCATTTTTCAAAACTTAATATAATTTATCCACAAGTGTCCCAGCCTCTCCCTACCCTCCCTACATCACAGAAGATATTGTCCAAGAGACTGATGTGTTCATACAAATAAAGTCTTTCATGTTTCCACCTTACAGTTCATTCTCTGAAAGTAAATTCACTTTCTGGAAGTGATATTCACAATTTATTCTTCCAATATTAATTCTGTAGCTATTTATAATATTTTCTTGGTTCTACTCACTTCACTGTTCATTATCCCTTGGAGTTCTTTCCAAGGTTTTGTTTTTTAATTAATTAAAGTGCTTATCGTGTCTTATGGTGCAGTGGCATTCCATTGCTATAATATACTAATTTGTTCAGCCTTTCCCTAATTAATGGACATTCCCTCAGTCTCCAAGTCTTTGCCACAACAAAGAGAACTACTATAAATATATTGGAACATATAAGTTCTTTTCCTCTTTCCCCTGTCTCCTTAGGAAACAGACCCATTGATGGGTCTAAGAGTATATGTAGTTTTATAATTCTATGAGTGTAATTCTAAATTGCCCTCCAAAAGAGTTGGACATCAGTTCAGAGTTATACTAGCAGTGTATTAGGGTCCCCATTGTCCCATATCCCTTTCAATATTTGCCATTTTTCCCTTTTATCATTTTAGCCTGGCAGGTGAGAGACAATATTTCAGAAAAACTTTGGTTTGGATTTCTCTAATCAGCAGTAATTTAGAGCATTTTTTCATATTGCTATACAAGGCTTAAATTTCTTCATCTGAAAATTGCCTATTCATAAATTGCCCATTCATCAATTGGGAGAAAGCTCTTATTCTTATAACTTTAGAAAAGTTATCTATATGTCTTATATTTGAGAACTCTTTTAAGTAGCTGCCTATTAAACAAAAAATAATCCACTCCCAATTTTCTGCTTTCCTTCTAATCTTGACAATATTTGTTTATTCAAAACTTTTCAATTGAACATACTCAAAATTATGCACTTTCTATTTCACACTGCTCTCCATCTCTTGTTGACTCACAAATTCCTCTCCTCTCCATAAGTCTTATGTTTTCCCTGTTCTTCTAATTTACTTAAGCTATCTCCTTTTATGGCTAAATCATGCCTCCATTCTGATCTGATCTTAGTGTATACTTTAAAATATTGGTCTATACTAGTTTTTGACAAACCACTTTCCAGTTACTCCACTAAATTTTACTAAATAATGACTTCTTACCTCAAAAACATGGAACTATGCTTTTGCCAAATACAAGATCTCTATACTCCTTCACTACTGTTTGTTGTATGCCTTTCTAATCTACCTTACTATTGCTTAGTTATTAAGAGATATTTTTTATAATTACAGTTTTATGATTTAATTTAAACTCGAATACTACTAGAATTCCTTCCTTTATATTTTTCATTAATTCTGTTGATATTCTTGGTCTTTTGTTTTTCCAAATAATTATTGTTCATAACATTTTATATATATATGTTATTTTATATAACTGTTAATTTATTTTTATTATATTTTATAACTGTTATTTTATAACTCATAAAATAATTTTAGATAATTTAGTTAGGATGACATTGAATAAATAGATTACTTAGATAGGATTATAATTTTAATTGTGTTGGTTCTGACCATTCCATGAAAAATTATGGTAAATACCAATTTCTAAAATCTAATAAAAGGTTGTTTGATTAATTATGTTAAACATGATAAACATGATAAAAATTATGTTAAACATGATAATCATGTTACTTGATAATTGATGGAGGGAGTCCAATGGTATGGGATCTTTGGCTATAGGCCTAGAGAAGTCTTCTCCCCTACCACTCAGGGTTAAACCTAAAACTCTAGGAAGAGTAGTAACCATCATCTGGGTATCCAATATGTCAGTGCAAGTTGGTGTTGAAATAGAAAATCCATGATCTATACAAAACTATATATTATTCTTATTTGTTAATATTACACTCATGTCAAATTAGTCTTCTTACTTTTTTCCTGGAAGTGACTTTCTGTGTCTCTGGTCTCTGTGTTTTTTTAGAGAAAGCTCCCATAACTTCCAGGATTTTCTATCCTACCTCAATTTCATGGATTCTTTCCCTCAAAATTCAGCTTAAGCATCTCACATTATAAAAAGTCTACCCTAATCCTCTTACCCCACCTCTAGGTACTAGATCTTTTCTCTCAGAAATTAATTTGTAGATCTTTTGTATTTAATTTTCTATGAACTCAGAAAAATGGTTACTATGAAATTCCTTTTTATAAGACAAATATGGTGCAGAAACTAAACAAGGATGAACAAAATCAGAAAAAGAAAATTGTGGGAAATTTTTCCTAATGAATACTGAAGAAAAAAATTTAAATAAAATGCAAGCAAGGGAATTATAATAATATATCACAAGGATTCTACACCATTACATGGAAGGTGGCAGATTAGTAGCAGTGAAAGCTGGAAACACTGAGAATCCTCTCAAGCCAACCTTAAAATAGTACCTCAAAATGACTGAAGTCACAGAAGAAATAATAAGTCAGAGTGAGAGGACTTGACTTTCCTGAGGAAAACAACTTGATAGATAGGCAGAGAAAGTTGATTCTCACAGACTAAGCGGGAACCAGAAGCAAAGCTGCACATGTAACAGTATGGGCTGACTATCCTACACCTTCTGTGCCAGGTTATGAGCCTGAGCATACTAAAACTCTGGGAATCCAGGACCCTGCTTAAAACAACAATAGAGCACCTTGTACCTACCCCTTGAAGTCCCAAGTCCTGGCATCAGTCTGCAGTTAGACACCAAAGTCCATACCTCTAGGCCCTTTCATAACCACAATGAAGCCCTTAGGTCCAGGGCAAAATAGCTCACAGTGCTCAAAGTCCTGCAAACCATTAGCAAAGAGTACACAATCATCAGGTTTCAGAATTCCCAGGCCACAGTCAGAAAAAAGAGCTAGGAAAATGAACAAAAAGCAAAAGAAACACATAATCATAAATAGATTTTATGGACAAATAACATCTTAAAAAGCAAAACTTGTCAAATGGAAAAAGGCACAAAAATCCAATGAAGTTCAATGAAAATTAGAATGGACCAAATGGAAAAGGAGGATCAAAAGGTCATGGAAGACATTCAGTCTTTAAAAATTAAAATTTGGCAAATAGAAACTAATGACTTCATGAGACATCAAGAAACAATAAAACAAAATCAAAAGAAGAAAAAATAGAATAAAATATAAAATATCTCATTGAAAAATCAACTAACCTGGAAAATAGATCCAGGAGAGACAATTTAAGAATTATTGAACTATCTGAAAGTCATGATTAAAAAAAAAAACTATACAAAATATTGTAAGAAATTATCCATGAAAACTACCTTGATCTTCTTGAATAGAGAGGTAAAATAGAAATTGAAAGAATATATAGAACACCTCCTGCAATAAATCCTCAGATGACATCTGCAAGAATATTATAGCCAAGTTTAAGAAATTCCAGGGCAAGGAGAAAATACTGCAAGCATCTAGAAAGAAAAAAATTCAAATATCATGAAGTCCAGTCAGACTCCAGATCCAACATGGGATCTGGCAGCTTCTATATTGAAGTATAAGAAGCCTTGTTGGAATATGTAGCAAGCAAAGAAAGACTGCAAAATGATTCTGCAAAACTAACTGCATTTGATTGACAGGGACATGTGAGAGACAATCAAATGGGAGCCTGGGTCAAGATTCTAAGGTCACATCTGGAAAAAAAAACAGACTTCTCAGGGAAGCTTTGGGAGTTACCTATGATCCATCTTTCTACAAGATATCTGGCCCTTTGTGAGATACCAGCTTGAGAAGAGAAAAATTGCTTTTACTGGCTTCTGGCAGCTGTACAGAAGACAAAAGAAGCATCACTTCTCTGCTGGACCTACTTTGGACATTTCCTCTGGGATCTTGGCTCATTTACTGGACTCTGTTTTGTGAGGTTCTGTTTGGGGGAACATAACTTATTTAGCCTAAATAAATTAGTCATTAGGGTATCATTAAGGGAATTTAGTTTTGGGGATAAGATTCAGTACTTTTCTTTCTCCCTTGTTACCCTCCTTCCTCTCCCTTTCCCATCAATAAATTAAAAATATTTATATCTTTCCTTCTTGTCTCTTCCCCTTAAATAACCCCACTATAATAAATATGATATTCCAGAAGGCAAGGGAATTGGATTTACAACCAAGAATCACTTACCCATCAAAACTGACTACATTCTTTCAGAGGTAAGTATAGTCATTTAATAAAATAGAGGATTTCCAAGCATTCCAGAAGAAAAGATCAGGACTAAACAGAAAATCTGATGTCTAAATACAAAATTCAAGAGAAGCACATAAAACTAAATGAGAAAGAGAAAAAATTAAGGAACTCAGTTCAGTAAAGTTGAATTGTTTATATTCCTACATGGAAAGATATTTGGAACTCAAAAATTTTATCATTTATCATAGTAGTTAGAAGATAAGAAGAATATAGATAGCAGGTATGGTAGTAAGCTGCTTAGGATGATATACAAAAAAAAAGAAAATGAAAGGTTGAAAAGGGACTGCACTGAGAGAAATACAAAGGGAGAGGTAAAATGCAGTAAAGTATATGCATAAATATATGCATAAAATGCATTAAGAGGGTTGGGGGGAAATAAACTATTACACTGGGAGTGAAGATGAGATTAATGACAGGTAATACTTAAATTTTACTCTCATCAGAATTGTCTCATAAAGAGAATAAAAGCCAAATTCATTGGGTATAGAATTCTGTCTTATCCTGTAGAGAAAAAGAAGGTTAATAAGCAAAGAGATGGTGGGAAGAGAGTATATAATACTAATAAAAAGGAGAGAGAAGTTGGGAGGTGTGATTAAAAGACCCTATAAATAAATAGGTGGGGAATAAGAATAATGGTGGTGGTGAGAAGTAAGATAAGGGAGAATAATGGGAGGAGTTATAAGCAAAATATTTATGTGGAGGGACAGAGTAAAAGGAGAAATTACAGGATTAAAAATGGAAAACAAGGTGGAGGAGGAATACAAAAATGGTAATCATAACTGTGAATGTAAATGGGAAGACCTCACATAAAACAAAAGCAGATAGTGTAAGGGATTAAAAACCAGAATCCTATGTTATAAGAAAGAGATTTCAGGTACGTAGACACACACAAAATAAAGGTAAGGGAATGGAGTAGAATCTACTGAGCTTCAACTGTGATAAAAAGAAAAAGAATAGCAAGCATAATCTCAGACAAAACTAAAGCAAAAATAGATCTCATTAAAAGAGATAACAAAAGTAATTGCATTGTGATAAAAGGTAGTATAGACAATGAAGTAATATCATTACTTAATATATATATGAACCAAATGGTATAACCTCCAGATATTTTCAATGAGAAACTAAAGGAGTTTAAGGAGGAAATAGACAGTAAAAATACTAGTGGGAACTTCTAATAAAGGGACTTCTCCTTAATAAAAATCAACAGTGTCCATTTAAAACTAAAGGTTAGTAATGTTTGGAACAGAGAAATGTGAGGAGGCTTTTGCATAAGATTGGAAGTGAAGTAAAGATATCCATTTTTGCCAGTTATTTAATATTTGTTCTAGAAATCCTAGCAATTAAAAGTGGGTGGGGGTTGGGGGAGAGTAAGTGATGGATTGAAGCAGTCAAAACTTTCTCTATTTCCAGATTACATAATTTTATAGAATATTAAATGTTCAATGAAATATTAATTTTATAATTAAATCCTTGTGAGGTATAGAGATGACAAATAAATCCACAGAAATATGCATGCTTTTGTCTAGATATTGCTTTTAAAAATGAGGCAAGAGCAAAAATGCATTCAAAATAACAAGGAATTGTATAAAAATATGTCAACATACACAAATACATTCAGTAATTATCTGAATATAGCTACAGAACACTATAGAAACAAAGAAAGATTTATTTAATAGAAAGAAATATTTTCATCATTCATGGTTAGGTCTCAATAATATGAAAGCAATAACAAATTAATTATAGATTTAATGCTATGTCAATCAAATGAACAATGAGATTCTTTATTGAATTAGATTAGACATTAGATAATTACAAATGGTTATTTTATACAAGTAGAGTGACTAAGAAGAAAATTTGTGTAGATGACAAAATGTTGGAAATCTTAATGGCAATTTTTAAAGTAAGAATTCAATATGATTGGCATTTTAGCTGTCAGGGTGTGTTATGAAACAGTAACCATCAAAATTATTTGCTATAGGCTATTTTTTAAAAGCTAATTAATGTACCACACAAATTAATTAAGATCTAGAAACAATTAAGCATTGTAGCCTTGTGTTAGATAAACCAAAGAACAATAATCATTGAGTTAAAGACTCTTTATCCAAATAACAGTATTGGGAAAACTAAGAAGCCATTTGGAAGAAATTAAGTTTTTAACTAACATCTTCAACCATATGCCACAATCAGCTAAAACAGATTACATACTTTAAATACACAACATTCTTTAAAAATGCAAAAATGATAACTAATGCATAATTTTTACTGAACAAAGGATAGATGTAATAATAGAAGGCAAAATGAATAATTGCAATGACATTAAATTGAAATCCATTTGTATCAATAAAATAATTTTTTATTACAAAAGAAGCCGGTAGGGGGCAGCTAGGTGGCTCAGTGGATTGAGAGTGAGACCTAGAGATAGGTGTTCCTGTGTTCAAATGTGGCCTCGGACACTTCCTAGATGTGTGACCTTGGGGAAGTCAATTGACCCCCATTGCCTGGCTCTCTCCTGCCTTGGAAGCAATACACAGTATTGATTCTAAGATGGAAGGGAAGTTTTTTTTTTTAAAAACAGAGATGGAGAGTATTACATTTGTTTAGCTGAGCAAGAGGGCACCTAAGTGACTCAATAAGTAGAATGCCAATTTAGAATTAGGAAGACAAGTTCAAATCCAGCCTCAGACAAGGCATGGCTGTGTAAACCTGGGTAAGTCACTCAACCCCCATTGCCTAGTTCTTATGACTTTTCTTTCTTGGAAGTATTGATTCTAAGAAGAAATTCAAAGAAAGGAAAAGGAAAAAAATAGAAAAGAATTAAGTAATTGAGAAGGGGAAAAACAAATCAGAATCCCTGACAGAAATCTGACATTTAAGCTACAAAAGGAATTGATACAAATATAGAACAAGCTCTATTCCTTAATGCATAAATGAAAACAATTAAAAAAATGAAAAATGAAATTCAAGCTATGAACATTTTCTTTTAAAATGACTTATTAAGAAGTCTCCATGTCATGAGTAGTGAGAGAAATGAAACTTAAAACAGTTTTGAGATTTTACCTCATTAAATCTGACTGTCAAAGATGACAAAGGATGAAACTGGTGAATGTCAGAGGAGTTACTATACCAAAAAAGTAGCTAAATGACATATATGCTTTTATCCAATTATAATATTTTGAGATATACATGTATTCCCTAAGAAGGCCAATGATGGGAGGAAAAGTCCAATAAATTAAAAAATATATAGTAGAACTTTTCATAACAATAATATCATTGATAATGATAGAAATAATAGCATTTACATAGTACTTTAAGGTTTGCTAAGCACTTTACAAATATTATCTCATCTTATCCTCACAACTACCCTGGAAGATAAGTGCTATCATTTAAATCCATTTAACTGATGAGGAAACGGAGGCAGACTGGGCTTGAGCATCTTGTCAAGAGTCATATAATCTGACTACCTAAAGCCACATTTGAACTCAGATCACCCAAACTCCAAGATCAACAGCCAATTCACTGGGTAACTTCTACACAACAAAAAAATAGAAACAAAGCTGATGCACATCAGTAAGAGAATGAATGAACAAATTCCTTATCTGAGTGTCTGGTACAGATTAAGTATAATATTTTATTCCTTTATTGTGGCATATTTATTCAAGGGAATACTAGAACATGACAAGAAGTAATCATTATGAAAATCACAAAGAAACTTAAAAGGGCTTGAATGAACTAATACAAAGTGAAGTAAGTAGAATCAGAAGAACAGATTATAGGAGAACCAAAATAATGTAAAGGAACACACTAAAAAAACAGAAAGCAAATTAGACAATAGGATTAGATATTTGGAAGCATAAGAGACATTAGCAGTCATCTCATACAAAATCCTGATTTTAAAGACAAGGAAACTATCCCCCCAAATTTAGTGACCTTTTTTTTTAAAGTTAAATAATTGTTTCTTTGGACATAAAAATAGAGGGCTAGAATTGTTTAAAAAATTTAAGGTATTTCAATAAAATATTTTAAAAGAAAAAGTAAAGAAAGGAAGGCTAGAGATAAATATATACTGAGAGGTCACAAGGTTGGTCCAAGGTAATAACTTTGTCAGCCACAGCAACTAATGAAGAAGCCCAATAATGTATAAATGGGTTTTGATTGTTACTTATGGTGGAAGCTAAGAGGATAAGATCAGATATATTTCAATGTAACTTAAAAACCTTCAAAGATACAAAACCATTCCACAAGATAGGGAATATTTAAGGTATAAATAAGTAATTTTATATATTCTATCTATCCAAATATTAGTTTTAAAATGAATTAATCATCACATACTTAGTTCCTATTCAAGAAATTAACATCAAATGATATCCAAATATTTGGTTAAAGTCATAGACCAATCAGATAGAATACTGCACCAATATCACAGTCAGTCAAATTAGGCTGATAAGGCAAAAATGAAAGAAGCATCAAAAAATTTTTGCATAATAATTATTTATTCCTACTTAAAATAACTCAAGTAATATTCATTTTTTATGACCTCTGGACAATGGGATAGGAAAAGAAACTTTCAGCCTTGCTGAAGTCCATTACTTTGTGATTCCTAGATTAATCTAGCTTAATATTCCTACTGAATATTTATATTATGAATAAAATATTATTTAATAAACATAAAATATAACACATAATAAATAATAAAATTATTATAATATAATTAATATAACTATAAATAATAAAATAAAATAAAAATATAAATCCTGACATTTCCTAAAAATTCCAATAAACTGACTTCTTACAGAAATGAGAACACATACATTTTGGGGAATATTTGTTTTCCATGTGGAATCTAACTGTATACTGTAGCTTTTAAAATTCATATTTTTGTGATAATTTTAAACTCCTGTAACATAAAACAAAAAATTCAGTGATGGCAATTAAATGCTAGCTTTAGTGGTAAAGATTTTTTTTTTCCTTCACAAAATGAAGGTAGTATTATGCCACTGTGATTACAGTGAGGTTAGAAACATAAATGCCCTTTTCTCAAATGAACAGGGCTCTGTAATTTACTGAATACTATGCTTCATTAAAAACATACAAAGAATTATGTGGCCATTGATTTTACTGCTTTGCAAGAAGCTCTGAAGCCAATAATAACTAGTAGATTGGGGGAAAGGGAGCTCTTTAGCTATATTGACATTTCAAAATTGTACCATTAGACAAGTGGGACATTAATTGAAACAGCTGGACATAGGTAAGCTGTTGTGCTATGGTTCTTTTGCTTGTAATGATGACCTACTTCCTGCAGGAGGGCAGCAGTCCATTAATTTTTCATCTGCTGTCATTTCATCTGTTTTAAAGTCTAAGGTAGAAATTAATAAATGGATTTTATATGGATCTATGGTTCTTAATTTTGTTTTCTTATGTTTAAGAAATTTTGCTGTTAGTTACTAATATTTCTCAGTTATAAAAATTTAGAGACCCTTGGAGATTATTGATCTCATTCATGTTACAGATGAAGAAAATAGAGTACCAAGAACGTTCAATGATTTGTCCAAGGTCTCATAGTTAGGATCAGAAAATTGATGATGCAGTATAATGTATTGTTAAGAGGATTAACAAAGAATTCTGATAGGCTGGTTCTAACTTCGACTCTGCCCCTATTGAGATACATAACCATAAAAAGATTATTTTGTTTCTCTGGACCAGAATTTTTTTTTATCAGTAAAATAAGGGGTTGGTCAGAATTATATTGAATGTCTTCTAACTCAAAAATACTGCAATGTTAAAATTATTTCCCTCATTCCATAGCTATACCATCTCTCATAGTGTTACTCCCATACCATCTCCCAAATAAGTTATCCAGCTTCTTCCCAGATTAAAGAGTAAGTTATTTTGCAAAGATCATTACAAAGTGCAAGGAGCTAATATCAAGTATGATTAAAACATATAGGAACTGGAGTCAAAATCTGTGTTTGAATTCCAATTCCCTTACCAGCTATGTGACCTTGGGAAAGTTATTCCTAAACATCATTTTTCTCAGCTGTAAAAACATTGAACCAGACAACTGTGATGGCCTCTCCCAACTCCAAGTCTGTGATCTGGTTGTAACAGCTAGTGCTAGTTGATATGGTGCTGGCATTTGGTAAATATCCCAAGTGACACTTGGTGAGTTATATAAATGTAAGTAGTCCAAACGGGAACATATAATGCTTTATTTAAGCCTATAAAAAAGAGGTTCTTAGTGTTTTGTGGCATAGTACCTTGATAGTCTAGGAAACCCTATTTTTCCCTTCTCAGAATAATATTTTCTTGTCTTCATAATTGAAGGAAAATGCTGTTTTGATTAGAAGTTGGTGAAGATAAAGTGGTTTTTTTTCTTATTCGGAATTACAGACTTCTTAAAATCTATCCATATACACTTTTAACCAAGGGTTTGATGGCAAACATTTAAAAAACAACTTTTCAGAGAGGATTTTAGGAAGATGGCAGAGCAGTGCATGAAATTTACTTGACCTCCTAATATTCCACAAAACACTAAAAACAAAAATAAATAATCTCCATAGAATCAATGTTAAAAATCCAGGGAAATAATGAAAAAAAAATACAAAGGAAGGGGGTCTTGCAGTCCCAGATCTCAGACTGTATTATAAAGCAGCGGTCATCAAAAAAATTTGGTACTGGCTAAGAGACAGAAAGGAGGATCAGTGGAATAGACTCGTAGTAAGTGACCTCAGCAAGACAGTATATGACAAATCCAAAGATCCCAGCTTTTGGGACAAAAATTCACTATTTCATAAAAACTGCTGGGAAAATTGGAGGACAGTGTGGGAAAGATTAGGTTTAGATCAACACATCACACCCTACACCAAGATAAATTCAAAATGGGTGATTGACTCTAACATATAGAAGGAAACTATAAGAAAATTAGGCGAAAACAGAATAGTATACATGTCAGACCTTTGGGAAGGGAAATATTTTAAAACCAAGCAAGACTTAGAAAGAGTCACAAAATGCAAAATAAATAATCTGGATTACATCAAATTAAAAAGCTTTTGTACAAACAAAACCAATGTAACCAAAAATCAGAAGGAAAGCAACAAATTGGGAAATAATCCTCATAAAAACTTCAGACAAAGATTTAATTACTCAAATTTACAAAGAGCTAAATCAATTGTACAAAAAATCAAGTCATTCTCCAATTGATAAATGGGCAAGGGACATGGATAGGCAGTTTTCAGATAAATAAATCAAAACTATTAATAAGCACATGAAAAAGTGCTCTAAATCTCTTATAATCAGAGAGATGCAAATTAAAACAACTCTGAGATATCACCTCACACCTAGCAGATTGGCTAACATGACAGCTATGGAAAGTAATGAATGCTGGAGGGGATGCAGCAAAGTAGAGACACTAATTCACTGCTGGTGGGGTTGTGAACTGATCCAACCATTCTGGATGGCAATTTGGAACTATGCCCAAAGGGTGATAAAAGACTGTCTGCCCTATGATCCAACCATAGCACTGCTGGGTTTGTACCCCAAAGAGATAATAAGGAAAAAGACTTGTACAAAAATATTCATAGCAGCACTCTTTGTGGTAGCCAAAAATTGGAAAATGAAGGGATGCCCTTCAATTGGGGAATGGCTGAATAAATTGTGGTATATGTTGGTGATGGAATACTATTGTGCTAAAAGGAATAATAAATTGGAGGAATTCCATGAAGACTGGAACAACCTCCAGGAAGTGATGCAGAGCGAAAGGAGTAGAACCAGGAAAACATTGTACACAGAGACTGACACACTGTGGCACAATCGAACATAATGGACTTCTCCATTAGTGTCAATGCAATGTCCCTGAACAATCTGCAGGGATCTAGGAGAAAAAACACTATCCACAAGAAGAGGACAAACTGTGGAAGTAAAAACACCAAGAAAAACCAACTACTAGACTATAGGGGTTGAGGGGATATGACTGAGGAGAGACTCTAAATGAACACTCTGGTGAAAACACCAACAACATGGAAATGGGTTCGAATCAAGAACACTTGTGATACCCAGTGGAATCATGCGATGGCTATGGAATAGGTTGGGGGGAGAAAATGATCTTTGTCTCCAATGAATAATGCTTGGAAATGACCAAATAAAATAATGTTTTAAAAAAAAGAATCAATGTTAAAAGTGGTAAAAACTGACTTCCCTGGCCTCAGTTTCACCAGATAATGCAAATATCCAAGAGTGAACAACACAGACTCAAAAAGAAGCAAGCCTGACTTGGTCAGCTGGATTTGGGAGCTTATATCTCAGGGGCAGATACCAGGAAAGTCAGTAGGCAACAAAATCTGGGAGTGGCTATTTGAACTGTAGCCCCAGAGATCCTTACTCATCCACAGCAGAGAGTTGACCAGTGACCAGTGAATGATTTTGAGGGGCCCAAGTGCACAGACTGGACATCTGCTCTATCCTTGGCTGAAGTATCAGGAGAAGAAGAGTAAAGAGTCAGCACAAACAAGTTAAATGTGGTTGCTGAGGGGCTAGGGCCCTGTCAGAGGCTACCTTGAGGAGAGTGGAATTCCTGGTGGCCACCACAGTGGGAAATGAGCTCTCTGCTTATAATAGCAGAACAGCAAGGGATCTCTGGTTGGAACACCTGAAATAAATTATAGAGTGAGGCTGGAGTACAACCAGTGAATTATACTTGACTCTAGATTATAGAAATTGGGAGAACTCAATATGGCCTAGAAAATAGCAAACACAAAAAATCATGAAAGCTGAGGCATCATCCACCACTTCCTAAGAACCATGAATGGAGGCAGAGTCAAGACGGTGGCTTAGAGACAGCAAAAGTCCAGACTTCTGCAAAACCGTAACTCAACAGACAAAAACACAATTCTTTAAAGGGACTGAAAACTAAATCTAACAATAGGTCAGAGCTAGGGATCCCTCCTGCTGGACTCAATGTAAAAGGTACACCCCCCAAAAAAAATCCTGAATTCTAGAACATGGGGGATTTAAGGGGAAGGAATAAGGGAGGTCCCAGGACCTCTCCCCCACCTACAGTGCTGAGCCTCCAGTTCTGGCTGGAATCTCTGGGCAGGCAAGGGCACTAGTCCTGAGTGAGTATCTTGCTGGCACAGCTGTGCCAAGCTCAGGGTGTTGAACACAGGTGATGTAGAGGCAACTAGAAGAGAAGGACAGAAGAAGCAGCCTAGTCACAGCCAAGATACTCCATCTTGCCTCCCCCCTGCCCCCTTCTCTAGGTTTTTGGCCTCAAGGCACATCAAATTTTGCAAATCAACTCTGCACTGGCTTACTCTTATTAATAGGGCAGATAAGAAGTCTTCAGAGGGCAGGGAAGTTCAAATTTCAACACTCCTCCTCCATAGACTGATCAGAGAGTCTTTTTGACTAAGCTCTAAGTTCAAGGGCTGCAGCCACTATAGGCTACAACCTTGATAACAGGGTGAGAAGCCAAGCTCCTTATCAGCTTCTGCTGCTAGCTGGGGAAGATCTAACCTAAGGGCTCATCAATACCATCAGCCTAAGTTAGTCAATCAGCAGAGCAGAAAAGAAGACCCTTCAGGACAGAACAGCCCAAACCCACAGATCCAGCAAATAATGAGAGGAGCAAGACTATAGGCAATTACAAGGAGGAAACAAGAAGGGAGGGAAATGAGTAAACAGAAAAAGAAAAAAGAAATTACAATCAACAGCTTCTATTCAGATAATGAACTAAGAGCAAGTGGAACAGAGTACGATCAAGGAAACCCAAGGAAAAACAGAGAAACTCCAGCGAATTGGACACAGGCTTTGGAAGAACTCAAAATACAATTCAAAAAAATAAACAATTAAGAGAGTCTGAAGACAACTAGGAAATGAACTTAAAAAACAAAATAAATGATCTGAAAATAATGTCTTGAAAGCCAAATTCAACCAGCTTGAAAATGAGGTAAAGAAGACAAAAGATCAGAAGGAGAGGAATGACCAAAAAGCCAGGGATGAAATTCAGTCTTTAAAAACTAGAATTGAACAACTAGAAGCAAATGACTTCACAAGGAAGCAGGAAGCTATAAAATCAAATAAAAAAGAATGAAAAAAATTGAGGAACATATGAAACACTTCATCCACAAAACAGAAGATTTAGAAAAGAGGTCCAAGAGAGACAACTTAAGAATCATTGGTCTACCAGAAGATCATGACAAAAGAAAAAGCCTGGACATCATTCTACTGGAAATTATCCAAGAAAACTGTCCCAATATTCTGAAGAAAGAGCAAAAAGCAGAGATTAGAAGAATCCACAGATGACCTCCTGTACTTAATCCCCAACTGACAACACCCAGGAATGTTATAGCCAAATTCAAGAACTACCAGAGCAAGGAAAAAACATTATAAGCTGCTAAGAAGAAGTCATTCAGATACCATGGAACTAGAGTGAGGAAAACACTGCATCTACACTGAAGGACCAAAAGTCATGAAATATGATATACCGTAAAGCAAGGAAACTGGGTCTACAACAAAGAATCAACTACCCAGCAAAACTGACTATATTCTTGCAGGGGAAAGTATGGTCATTTAATGAAATAGAAGATTTCTAAGCAGTCATAAAGAAAAGACCAGACTTAAACAGAAAATTTGATGCTCAAACACAGAACTCAAGAGAATGACCAAAAGGGAAAGGGAAAAAAAAAAGAAAGGGAAAAAATCCACTTTTTAAAGGGCAAAATCTATTAAACATCAAATGATAAAAAAGAAGGCAGAAGTCACAATCATGATATCTGAAAAAGCCAAAGTAAAATTAAATCTAGTTAAAAGACATATGGAAGGCAATTGCATCCTGATAAAAGGCAGTATAGACAATGATGAAACATCAAAACTCACTATGTATTCACCAAATGTTATAGCATCCAGATTTCTAAAGAAGGAATTAGTGAAGCTCAAAGAGGAAATAGATAGTAAAACTATACTATGGGAGACCTGAAACTTCCTCTATCAGCACTAGATGAATCAAACCAAAAAATAAATGAGAAAGAGGAAAGAGATGCAAATTAAATCTTCCAAAAACTAGAGATAATAGACATGTGGAGGAAAAACAGACAAAAAGGAATACACCTTCTCACAGCAGCACATGGTACATTCAAAAAGACTGACCATGTACTAGGGCATAAAAGTTACCAATATAATCTATGGCATAAAAATGGCAAACAAGTACAAAAGAGCAGAAATAATGAATGCAACATTTTCAGATCATAATGCAACAGAAATAATAATTACCAAGGGTATATTGAGAAGCAAACCAAAAACTAATTGGAAACTAAACAATTCTCCAAAATTACTTAAAGAACAAATCATAGAAATAATTAATAATTGCATTGAAGAAATTGACAATGATGAGATATCCTTTCAGAATCTATGGGTTGCAGCCAAAGCACTACTAAGGGGGAAATTCATATCATTTGGTGCATATGTCAACAATTTAGGGAGGACAGAGGTCAAGGAACTGGGTATGCAAATCAGAAAACTTAAAATAGAACAAGTGAAAAATCCCCAAATGAAAACTAAATTAGAGATCCTACAGATTAAAGGAGAAATCAATAAAATCAAAAGAAAAAGAACTATTAAATTAATAAATAAGACTAGGAACTGGTACTTTAAAAAAGCAAATAAAATAGACAAAGTACTGGTCAATTTAATTAAAAAAAAGGAAAGAAGAAAACCAAATTAATAGTATCCAAGATAAAAAGGGAGACCTCACCTCTAATGAAGAGGAAATTAAGGCAATCATTAAAAACTATTAGACCCAATTATGTGCCAATAAATATGCCAATCTATGTGATATGGATAAATATTTACAAAAATATAAATTGCCTAAATTAATAGAAGAAAAAATAGAATACTTAAGTAATCCCATAACAGAAAACGAAATTGAACAAAGTATTCTCTAAAAAATCCCCAGGCCTTGAAGGATTCACAAGAGAATTCTATCAAACATTCAAAGTACAATTAATCCCAATATTACAGAAAGTATTTGATAGAATAAGCAAAGAAGGAATTCTAACAAATTCCTTTTACAACACCAGCCAGGAAGGTCAAAAACAGAGAAACAAAACTACAGATCAATCTCCTTAAGAACATAGATGCAAAAACTTAAATAGAATGCTAGCAAAAAAGATTCCAAAAAGTGTTCATGAGGGTTATCCACTATGATCAGTTGGGATTTATACCAGGAATGCAAGGATGGTTCAATATCAGGAAAACCACCGACATAATTGACCATATTAATAGCAAATCAACAAAAATCACATGATTATCTCAACAGATGCAGAAAAATCCTTTGACAAAATACAACACTCATTCCTATTGAAAAAAATAGAAAGCATGGGAATAGAATGTCCTTTCCTAAAAATAATAAACAGTATATATCTAAAACCATCAGCAAACATCATCTGCAATGGGGATAAACTAGATGCATTCCCAATAAGATCAGGAGTGAAACAAGGATGCCCATTATCACCTCTATTATTTAACATTGTACTAGAAATAGCTGTAGCAATTAGAGAAGAAAAAGAAATTGAAGGTATTAAAATTGGCAATGAGTAGACCAAGCTATCACTCTATCACACAGATGATATGATGGTCTACTTAAAGAATCCTAGAGAATCAACTAAAATGCTAGTTGAAATAATCAACAACTTTAGCAAGGTTGCAGGATACAAAATAAACCCACATAACTCATCAGCATTTCTATATATCTCCAAATCATCTCAGCAGCAAGGGTTAGAAAGAGAAATCCCATTTAAAATCACTGTAGACAATGTAAAATACTTAGGAATCTATCTGCTGAGACAAACACAGGAACTAGATGAAAACAACTACAAAACACTTTCCACACATTTAAAACTACATCTAAATAATTGGAGAAACATTAATTGCTCATGGGTAGGATGAACTAACATAATAAAAATGACAATCCTACCTAAAGTAATTTACTTATTTAGTGCCATACCCATCAAACTACCAAAAACCTTTTTTACTGAATTAGAAAAAAAAAACATAACAAAGTTCATTTGGAAGAAAAAAATCAAGAATATCAAGAAAAATAATTTTTAAAAAGTGTGAGAGCAGGTGGCTTAGTAGTACCAGATCTTAAACTGTACTATTAAGCAGTGGTCATCAAAACAATATGTTACTGCCTAAGAGGCAGAAGGTAGGATCAGTGAAATAGGCTTGGGGTAAGTGACCTCAGCAAGACAGTCTATGATAAACCCAAAGATCCCAGTTTTGGGGACGAAAATCCAATGTCTGATAAAAACTGCTGGGAAAATTGAAAAACAGTATGGGAGAGATTAGATTCAGATCAATATCTCATACTCTATACCAAGATAAACTCAAAATGGGTCAATGACTTGAATATAAAGAAGGAAAATATAAGTAAATTAGGTGAACAAAGAATAGTATACCTATTAGATCATTGGGAAAGTAAAGATTTTAAGCCCTAGCAAGGGCTAAAAAAATTACAAAATGTAAAATAAATAATTTTTATTACATTAAATTAAAAAGATTTTGTACAACCAAAATTAGAAGGGAAACAAAAAATTGGAGAAAAAAGCTTTATGACAAAAATCTCTGACAAAGGTGTAACCATTCAAATTTATAAGGAACTAAATCAATTGTACAAAAAGTCAAGCCATTCCCCAAATGATAAATGGGCAAGGGACTTGAATAGGCAATTTTTAGATAAAGAAATCAAAACTATTAATAAGCACATGAAAAAGTGTTCTAAATCTCTTATAATCAGAGAAATGCACATCAAAACAACTCTGAGGTACCACCTCACACCTACCAGTTGGCTAATATGACAGCAAAGGAAAATAATAAATATTGGAATGGATGTGGCAAAATTGGGACAGTAATGCATTGCTGGTGGACTTGAGAATTGATCCAACCATTCTGGATGGTAATTTAGAATTATGCCCAAAAGGCACTAAAATACTGCCTGCCCTTTGATTCATCCATAGCACTGCTCATTTTAAACCCCAAAGAGATAATAAGGAAAAAAAACATGTACAAGAATATCCATAGCTGTACTCTTTGTGGTGGCAAAAATAATTGGAAAATGAGGGGATGTCCTATGATTGGGGAAATGGCTGAACAAATTGTGGTACATGTTGGTGATGGAACGCTATTGTGCTCAAAGAAATAATGAACTGAGGATATCCATGCACACTGGAATGACTTCCAGGAAATGATGGATAGAGAGAGGAGCAGAACCAGGAGAACATTATATACAGAGACTGATACACTGTGGTACAATTGATCATAATAAATTTCTCTACTAGCAGCAATACAATGATCCAGGACAATTCTGAGAGGCTTACAAGAAAGAACATCATTCAAATTCAGAGGAAGAATTGTGAGAATAGTGACAGAAAAGAAAAACTACTCCTTGATTACATGGATTGATGGGGATATGATTGGGTATAGAGAGTCTACATGATCACCCTAGTGCAAATATCAATAGTATGGAAATAGTTCTTGATGAATGACACATGTAAATGCCAGTGGAATTGTGCATCAGCTATAGGAGAGAGGAGGGGTAGGGGAGCGAAACAACAAGAATCTTGTAACCATGGGAAAATATTCTAAATTAATTAATTAATTCAAATTTTCCCCAAAAAAGGAAAAACAAAAGAATAATGGGACCCCTAGCATAAAGCTAAATATTAAACCTATTTAGCCTGGCCACAAAAAATTTAAAACAAATGAACAAACAAAAGAAAAAGAGCCCAACTATTGATAGCTATTATAGGACAGAGAAAAGCTGTGTTCAAACTGAGAGGATAGGAAAGCTTCCAGTCATCTGGTTAGTTGATCTACTATGACTAGACAAAATGTATAATGTTCAGCCTTTGGCATTGTTATGAAACCTATCTGTGGGTGCTCAAAAGGTGTGTAAGCCAGAGGATGCCCACCGAAAGCTTTGCTATGAAAGACATGTTGTTTATATTCCTGGCAGGTAGAGCAGGATGAACACACTTTAGAGGCTATGGTAGTTATAGCGGGGGCTATCCATACTCTCTTAACAGAGTCCACGATGCCATGGATACCAAAGTGATCATTTTTATGAACAGATTGGCAAATTTGGTGATAGAAACTTCTAGGGAGCAGGGGTTTTCCTTCAGAAAACAACCATATTCCATTAATCTGTTTTGCTTTGAATTTTTGTTTCCATTTTCCACTTCCTTTTCATTATAGGAAAGTGATAAATTTAAATCATCAGTGGTTGTTAATGTTAAAATTAATTCAGGCCCTTCCATGGCTACTAGTTTTGCATGGTATCTGCTCGGTCATTTCCCCTATAGACAGGGTCAGAGCCACCTGTATGGACAGAGTAATGAACTACAGCTAGGGCTTCAGGCAATTTGAGAGCAGAAAGAACTTCATTAATAATTTCTCCATTAGCTATGGATTTTCCAGGTGAGGTTAAAACTCCTCTCTGGAGCCATAGCATCTTGATTGAGTGACAAATGCCAAAGGCATATCTAGAATCCATGTAAATTATTGTCTTTTTACCCTTGGCAATTATACAGGCATGTTTCAGAGCTTTGAGTTCTGCCCCTTGAGCGCTAATATTAGAGGGCAGCAAAGCTGACCACTCAGTGGCAAATTCTGTGACTACAGCAGCTCCAGTGTAGTGTATGCCATCCCTCATAAAAGAAGAACCATCAGTAAATAAGACCAGATCTGAGTTTTTTAAGGGAGTGTCCAAGAGATTATCTCAAGGCTTTTCTGCCATGGACACTAGTGTTTTACAACTATGTAATGGTTCTCCTGAAATTGGTAAATCTGGAAGCAAGGTGGCAGGGTTAAAAGTCAAACAGAGCTTCAAGGTAATGTTTTTATTGTTTAAAAAAGTTATTTCATACCTTGTAATTTTCTGATCATAAAATGCCTGTGATCTGTGTCTTAGCATCAATGCTTCTACCTCATGTGGGCACATAATTGTTAATGGGCATCCCAATACTGGATCAACAGTTTTTGTAACTAGAAAGGTTGTAGCAGCTACTCCTCTAAGACATGGTGGTACTCCTGATGCTACTGGGTCCAATTGGGCAGAATAATAAGCAATTGGGCACTGAGAAGGTTCCAAAGTCTGAGTGAAAACACATGAAGCTACCCCTCTTCGCTCATGTACATATAAAGTAAATGGCTTGTTGTAGTCTGGGATGCCTAGAGTGGTGGCAGACAGGATAGCCTTTTTTAGATCTGATAGAGCTGGCAGGTGTTCTGGTTCTAATTTGAGAGGTTCAGGGACCAAATCCCTTGTTAGTGCTATAAGGGGTTTAGTAATTTCCCCATAGCAAAGAATCCATTGTCTACAAAACCCTCTTGCTCCCAAAATTGCTCTCAACTGTTTCTTAGTGGTAGAAGTGCTTAAATTTTGAATATTCGCAATTCATTTGGGAGAAATAAAGCAGGCACCCGCAGTCAGGATGAACCCCAAATATTCTACTTTAGGGAGGCATCACTGAACCTTATCTTTGGAGATCTTATGCCCTCTTTTGTGCAATTCCAAAAGAAGGTGTTTGCTATCTTCCTGACATGTTTCCACATTTGTTGCAGCTAAGAGTAGATCATCTACGTACTTGATTAATTTGCTCTTTTTAAAATTGTATGTTATCTGTATCTTGGCTCAAAATTTACACAAATAAGCTTGGGCTGTCTAAGAAAGCTTGTGGCAAACAACTCCAGAAGTATTGACAGCCCTGTCAGGTGAAAGCAAAGATATGCCTGGAGTTCTCATGTATAGATATGAAAAAAAAGGCTGAGCACAAGTCTACTACTGTAAAGTATGTAGCTGTGCTAGGAATAGAAGAAATAATAGTATTGATATTGGAAACTACAGAATGTCTTTTTATAACATGATTGTTCACAACCCTCAAATGCTGCATGAATCTATAGTGGTGTTTGCCATCGGGCCCTCTTTTTGGTTTTTTAATGGGTGGGATGGGCATTTTGTATTCCTATTTACAAGGGATTATTATTCCCTGTGCAATTAATGAGGGGTATTTCCCTCAATTTCCTCTTTTGAGAGGGGACACTGAGGAATGAAAGGAGGTGGGCTAGATTTAGTTTTTATCTGCACAGGAACAGCCGACTTAAGTAAGCCTACATCGGAAGAAGATGTGGCCCAAAGAGACTCCGGTATATCTTTAGGTATTTCAAAAGTGGAAGGCTCTTTTTTCTCCTGACTCTCTGAGAGAATTACAGGGAGTAAATTTAGAGATTCCTCCGGTACTTCCAATGATAAGGAACCATCTGGGGAGCAAGTTATTATGGCTCTGAGTTTGCATAGAAGGTCCCTCCCCAGGAAATTTACAGGGGAATCATGCATCAAAAGGAAGAATGTTGTACCTCTTGGGGTCCTACAGACACCATTCTAGGGGGAAGTCTTTTAACTCTTTGGGGCATTCCTGATATTCCCATTACATTCTATGATCCAACAGAATGACATTGCAAATCAGGTGTTCTCTTTAATACAGACCAGGAAGCTCCAGTGTCTAATAGACAATCATAATAGGTGTTACCCACCTTTAAAATAAAATGAGGTTCATTAGTATGGGGGGAGTAGTAGGACATCAGGGTCAGGAAAATCAAAGTTTGTATCCTCTGATTCCAGCCTCATTCCCCCGGAAACCTTCATTGTGTTTGGGAAGTTCCTTGGGAACCACCCTGAAAGGCACTTCCCTGAAAGGCACACCTTTGAGGGGCATTAGCACCTCAAGTATTTTTTGGACAAGCACCATTTTTTATATATTGTTGTGGTGTCATTTGATTTGAGTTATCATTTTCCCAATATCTATTCCTATAGTCATCATTCCTAAAGTTGTGGTTTGCATTGTCATAATTATATTTATTTCTATAATTATCACCTCTGTAGTTGTTATTAAACTGCATATTCCTTCCTATAATCTTGAAAAAAGCTCTACACTCTACCATATTGTGGCCCTTCTTCCCACAGAAGTGGCAGGTAATGGATTGATAATTAGATTTCTGGAGAGGGGCAAGGGTCATTGGTTCATTATCATGCCCACTTTCTAGTTTAGCTATCTTATCTTTTAAACATCTAATTTCTTTCTTCATTTCCTCCATGGAATCATTATTTTCTTCCTCCTTTTCTTTGTTTCCCTTTAAAACATATATAGCTATTTTTCGCAATTCTTCAAGGTCCATCTCTGACTATCTTGGACAATGTGTTCTAAAATAATCCTTAATCACTTTGCAAGAGTTATTGACTAAGATCCTTTGAACTTGTCTTAAGTTATTCTCATTAGTTAGGTCAAAATCCGGGTATCTGTCCCCAAACTCGATTATTCTATTCATGAATCTAGAGGGTGTTTCTTCCTCATTTTGCTTAGTTTTTTCAAGTTCCATCCACTTATCTGTACTGTGTGCACATTCCCTCATTGCTGTGAGGATGGCCTCTCTACAACAGTATAGTTGTAGATAATCCTCAGGATTGTTATAGTCCCATTCGGGATCCTGAGATGGCCAATGTCCTGAACTACACCCCCGGGTTTTGTTGACCTGAGCAATTATTTTATTTTTCTCACATTCAGTTAAAAAAAGACTGTAGCAAGTTCTCAACGTCCTTGTAAGGTGGATTATACTGAAAAAAAAATATGTCTCCCATCTATTTTGCTATTAGAAAGGGATCTTGTTCATATTGGGGATATTTCATGTAAATTAATTTATTTCTTGGGGAGTAAACAGTATCCTGTGTCTTAAAGTCACTACATCCTCATTCTATCCTATTTCAGCACTTCTCTTAGAGGAAACAGGCCTCTAGTTGAATTTTGTACCTGTGGGTCAGTTTGACTAGGACAAGTTTCTCTAGGAGGATGAGATCTCCTTTGGGTTGGAATTTGGTTTTCTGTAGGAGAGGGAACATGAGAAACTGGGATTGCAAAGGAAGGGTTTTGGGGATTAAATTCAGTCAAAATATGCACTGCATGAGAGAAGCAGTCTGTTAACTGAGCTATAGGGAAAGTGTTTT
Organism: Monodelphis domestica; assembly: GCF_027887165.1. NCBI lineage: Eukaryota > Metazoa > Chordata > Mammalia > Didelphimorphia > Didelphidae > Monodelphis > Monodelphis domestica. Next base: position 272,819,501 of record NC_077227.1, read on the forward strand.
CCATTTCTATTTCAGGGAAGGAAATTTCCTCATTCAAAGGTTCTGAAACAAGTCTGTGTCTGGTAGGGTGGATGTTTGCCAATTTATCCTGTAAGAAACATTTTAAGTTTTCAAACTGGGCTTGCGTGTTCTCTTGCATATTTTTATGTCCTCAATTTTTTGAGGTTTTTTTCTGAATTTCAGCACCAATTAATTTTTTATGTAAGCATCTCTAAACACAGTGCTGAGGAGTACAAAAATGACATTACCTATTAATATTAAAAAATGGAGGTATGCTGTATACCTCAATGTCCCTAATTATTCAACCACCATATAAATGTCGAAGAATGTAGTATTCATTTATATTATATTATATTATATTATATTATATTATATTATATTATATTATATTATATTATATTATATTATATTATATTATATTATATTATATTATATTATATTATGTTATGTTATGTTATGTTATGTTATGTTATGTTATGTTATGTTATGTTATGTTATGTTATGTTATGTTATGTTATATTATTATATCATACCATACCATACCATACCATACCATACCATACCATACCATACCATATTATATTATATTATATTATATTATATTATATTATATTATATTATATTATATTATATTATATTATATTATATTATATTATATTATATTATATTATATTATATTATATTATATTATATTAGAAAAATAATTACTATAGAAAAATAATTACTATGTAGTAATTATTTTTCTAATGATCTTCACAAAAGATGTGGGGAGCAGGACAAAGCCAAAACTTTCTACAGGTTTTTTCCACTCCTAATCTAGGTAGTTGTTCCCTAAGGGAAAAGAGATTTAGAAACAACTCTCCCAGCCAAGACCTTAGGGCCCTGTTGCTAAGATTTAAAACAGCTGTGTTCTATCTAATTTAAGGAGAGAGGGAGAAAAGAAAAAAATCCAAATTCACTTACCTGTATAGCTGATCAAAATAAGCTATTAAAAATAGTCACAGTAGAAAAAAGTTTAGGAAAGTTAAGAAGATTGAGGATGTTTCATCACACCAACGTGGTCAGCCAAACTGTGATATTGAAATCACTTTAAAAGACATATATATATTAATTTAAGGTCGCCAAGGAATTCTCTTATATAATTCCTAAAAACACTCAAGCCAGCTGCCAAATTTTTATGGTGTTTTAATTATAAGAGGAGGAAGAAAATATGAGAGAGAGAGAGAGAGAGAGAGAGAGAGAGAGAGAGAGAGAGAGAGAGAGAGAGAGAGAAGGAAAAAGGGAGAGAAAGGGAGAGAAGAAAAGAAGGAGAGAAGGAAAGAAGTTTAATTCAGAACCACTCTGGCTTAGGTGTAAAAAATAGACTCGAATACAGGACTACAATCCCCATGAGCCTTTGCTCCACTTCCCCAAAATGCCTTGTAATCTCACCTGGGCTGAGATCGAGAAGGTATTTAAGCTGATTCAAAGGCTTTTGAAGTCTCTCTCACTCTTGGACTTCTGTTTTGGGGCAGGCCTGGCTTTTTTTTCATAATGTAGGTGAGGTTGTGTCTAGGCCTCTCTATGGCCTGGACACGTGTCTCTTATCCTGTATTTTCTTTAATCCTTAATCTTCAATAAACCTCTAAAAAATATAATACTCCTTGCAGAGAGAGACTAATTTCTACCTTGCCTCAGTCTCCCCATATTCCCTAAATTTTAATCTTTACATAGGGTGAGCTAAAGCGGGCATTAAGGCCTTACATAGCCAAGGCAGAGAAAGGGATCAGTCCTTATCACTCATGTGACCAATCTGAAGGAAAGCACTCTGCAGGGCTCCTCCAACCTCAAGCACCAGCCTCGAACTGAACTCTAGCCCTCCTAACAGGACGTCCTGAGAACTCCAGAGGCTTTTCTCTACCTCACTTCCTATATCTCACATGTGCCAATGGTATTTCTAGCTTGTCCTAGGACCACCCAGAGGTCTGTCCTTTTTTTGCACATGTCTCTTGAAGGCTAAATTGTCAAATAATTAAATCTTGAGTTAGCTGCAGCCCTTCCTAGTCTTGTTACACTGAGTAGGGTGGAGAATGTAGTTTCTAAGACCTGATTCTGTTATTCCAAGTATCTCCATTATTATTTATCAGGAAATAGCTAAATCTGATCTTCTAAGGAATGGTCTGAATAGGGTGGAGTAGTTTTGAAATTCACACAATACACAGTTTTGATTCCAAAATGGAAGGTAAGGGTTTAAATAAATGCAAGGAGTTTATTTTATGAAAAAAATCAACAAAATATATAAACCATTGATTAATATGGCAAAAAAATAGAGAAGAAATTCAAATTGCTAGCATTAAAGATGAAAGAGGTGAATATGCCCCCAATGAAAATTAAATTAAAACAATTATGAGGAATCATTTTATTCAGTTATATGCAAACACATTTAATAAATAAATTAAATTAAAGAATACTTACTGTGAATTTAAAAAATCTCCATCTTGGTCTAGCACCCCAAAATTGTGCATACCCACACTTCATGGGCATGTGCTAGTCAATGACAAATTAGAAATAACTAACTGCCCACTTGGGCTGTCCTAAGCCAAGCTTGAGCCACCATTGGCACTTGTGAGGCACAGGAAGTGACGGAGAAAGCAGCCTCTGGAATTCGCTCACTTCCTGTGGAGAGAGCTAGAAGCTAGTTCCTGTTAGGAGCTTAAACAGGGAGGAGGCCTGCAGACAGCTTCCCTTCAGATTGGTCACGTGAGTCAAGGACTGATTCCTTTCCACCTTGGCCCTTTGGGCCTAATCTCCCTCTGCCTTTAACCCCTTTCCCTTTTCTCCTCTCTCCTCTCCCTCTCTTTTCCCTACTCCCATTGTGATTAAACCTCCATAAACTCAGTTCTGACTTGAGTGTTTCATTTTAGGAATTTCATAAGTAAATTCCTTGGCGGCCATTGTTCAATATTATAACAATCTTAAAAGGTGAAAATTTCACTACAATATTAACAAAAATAAATAAGTTACCAAGACTATCAAAGGAGGAAATAGAATATCTAAATAAACTTATTTTGGAAAAAAATATTTGAACAATCCAGAAATGAAATTCATAAGAAAAAAGTACAAAGACCAGATGGATTTACAATTGAATTCTACTAAACATTTAAAGATCAACTGATTCCAATATTAAATAAGTTATTTTAAATAGCACATAAAGGAGTTTTACCAGACTCCTTTCATTAAACAAACGTGGTAATGATACCTAAACCAAAAGACCAATTTCATTATTGATTATGTATGCAAAAATCCTAAATACAATACTAGCTAAGAGATTACAACAATATTACATAAATATTATACATTCTGACCAAACAGTATTTAAACTAGGAATGTTAAGAATTGTTTAATATAATAGAAACTATCAATATAATTGATTATATTAACAAAATAGTAATAAAAATCAATACATGTAAAAAAAGCCTTTGACCAAATAGAATACTTCTTCCTATTAGAAATACTGAAAAGCCTAGGTATGAATGAATTTCTTCTTAAAATAATATGCATCTACCTAAAACCATCAGCAAATATTATTTGTAATAGGGATAAGCTAGTAGCCTTGCCAATAAATTCAGGAGTGAAACAAGGAGGTCCATTATCACTAATATTATTTAACATAGTATTACAAATGCTAGCAGTAGTCATAAGAGAAGAAAAAAATTTAAAACACAATCCCATATCTGATGAAGCTTATATTTTATTTTGTTTGTTTTTTGTTTTTGTTTCTGTTTTGTTTTTCCATTTGAATTTGTTTATTTAGTCAATTAAGAACATTATTCCTTTGTTACAAAAGTCACATTATATCCCTCCATCCCCTCTACCAACCTTACCACAGCCAACACGCAATTCCATTGGTTATTACTTATGTCCTTGATCAGAACTTATTTCCATGTTGTTGTTTGCACTAGAATATTCATTTAAAGTCTACATCTGAAACCATATCCCTTTGATCCATGTATTCAAGCAGTTGTTTTTCTTCGGTGTTTTTACTCCCACAGTGTTTCCGCTGAATGTGGATAGTAGTTTTTCGTAGGTTCCTCCAAGTATTGCCACTAATGGAGAGGTTCATTATATTCTATTGTACAACAGTGTTTCAGTATCTGTGTACAATGCTCTCCTGGTTCTGCTCCTCTCACTCAGCATCAATTCCTGGAGGTTGTTCCAGTCCCCATGGAATTCCTCCACTTTATTATTCCTTTGAGCACAATAGTATTCCATCACCAACATATATCACAATTTGTTCAGCCATTCCCCAATTGAAGGGCATCCCCTCATTTTCCAAATTTTTGCCACCACAAAGAGCACAGCTTTGAATATTTTTGTACATATATTTTTCATTATTATCTCTTTGGGGTACAAACCCAGCAGTGCTATGGATGGATCAAAGGGCAGACAGTCTTTTATCAACCTTTAGGCAGAGTTCCCAATTACCCTCCTGAATGTTTGGATCAATTCATAACTCCACCAGCAATTAATTAATGTCCCGAATTTGCCACATCCCCTCCAACATTCATTACTTTCCTTTACTGTCATATTAGCCAATCTGCTAGGTGTGAGGGGATACCTCAGAGTTGTTTTGATTTGCATTTCCCTGATTATTAGATATTTAAATCTCTTTTTCATGTGCTTATTAACAGTTTTGATTTCTTTAACTGAAAATTACCTATTCATGTCCCTTGCCCATTTATCAATTGGAGAATGACTTGATTTTTTGTACAATTGATTTAGCTCTTTATAAATTTGAGTAATTAGACCTGTGTCAAATGTTTTTATAATGAATATTGTTCCCAATTTGTTGCTTCCCTTATAATTTTGGATGCATTAGTTTTTTTGTACAAAAACTTTTTAATCTTTGCTTTTGCATTTTGTGATTTTTTTCTAACTTTTGCTTGGTTTTAAAGTCTTTCCTTTGCCAAAGATCTGACAACTATACTATTCTGTGTTCATCTAATTTCCTTATGTTTTCCTTCTTTATGTTCAGGTCATTCATCCATTCTGAGTTTATCTTGGTGTAGGGTATGAGATATTGATGCAAACCTAATATCTCCCATACTGTCTTACAATTTTCCCAGCAGTTTTGGTCAAATAGTGGGTTTTGGACTCCCAAAACTGGGATCTTTGGGTTTATTATAAACTGTCTTGCTGAGGTCTCTTACCCCAAGTCTATTCCACTCATACTCCTTTCTGTCTCTTAGCCAGTACCAAATAGTTTTGATAATCACTGTCTTATAGTATAGTTTGAGACCTGGGACTGCAAGTCCTATTTCCTTTGCATTTTTTTCATTATTTCCCTGGATGTCCTTGATCTTTTTTTCTTCCAAATGAACTTTGTTATGTTTTTTTTCTAATTCAGTAAAAAAGTTTTTGGTATTTCAATGGGTATGGCACTAAATAAGTAAATTAATTTGGGTAGGATTGTCATTTTTATCATGTTAGCTTGTCCTACCCATGAGCAGTCAATGTTTTTCCAATTTTTTAGGTCTAGTTTTAATTGTGTGGAGACTGTTTTGTAGTTTTGTTCATATAGTTTCTGTGTTTGTCTCAGCAGACCGATTCCTAAGTATTTTATAGGGTCTAAGGTGATTTTAAATGGAATTTCTCTTTCTAATTCTTGCTGCTGAAATGTGTTGGAGATATATAGAAATGCTGATGACTTATGCCAGTTTATTTTGTATCCTGCACCTTTGTTAAAATTGTTGATTCTTTCAACTAGCTTTTTGATTATCTAGGATTCTTTAAGTAAACTATCATATCATCTTCAAAGAGTGAAAGCTTGGTCTCCTCATTGCCAATTTTAATACCACAAAATTCTTTTTCTTCTCTAATTGCTTCTAATTTTCTTCTCTAATTGCTACTGCCAGTTTTTCTAGTGCAATGTTAAGTAATATAGGTGATAATTGGTATCCTTGTTTCACTCTTGATCTTATTGGGAAGGCTTCTAGTTTATCCCCATTGCAGATGATGTTTACTGATGGTTATAGATATATACTGTTTATTATTTTTAGGAAAGGCCCATCTAATCCTATACTTCCTAGTGTTTTCAATAGGAATGGGTGTTGTATTTTATCAAAGACTTTTTCTGCATCTATTGAGATAATCAAATGAATTTTTTCAGATTTCTTGTTAATATGGTCAATTATGTGGATGGTTTTCTTAATATTGAACCATCCTTGCATTCCTGTTATGAATCCTACCTGGTCATACTGAATAACCCTTTTGATGACTTGCTAGAGTCTTTTTGCTAGATTCCTATTTAAGATTTTTGCATCTATATTCATTAAGGAGATTGTTCGATAGTTTTCTTTTTGTTTTTGACCTGCCTGACTTTGGTATCAGTACCATGTTTTGTCACGAAATCAATTTTGTAGAACTCCTTCTTTGCTTATTCTGTCAAATAGTTTGTCTAATATTGGGATGAGTTGTTCTTTGAATGTTTGATAGAATTCATTTGTGAATCCATCTGGACCTGGGGATGTATTCTTATGGAGTTCTTTGATTACTTGTTCAATATTTTTTACTGATACAGGGTTGTTTAGGTAATTTATTTTTTCTTCTGTTAGTCTAGTCAATTTATATTTTTGTAAGTATTCAACCATATCACCTAGATTGACATATTTGTTGCCATGTAATTGGGCAGAGTAGTTTCTAATGATTGCCTTAATTTCCTCTTCATTAGAGGTGAGGTCTCCCTTTTCATCTTGGATACTGTCAATTTGGTTTTCTTCTTTTCTTTTCTTTTTTTTTAAACCCTTACCTTCTGTCTTGGAGCCAATAACCTAGGACCTCCCATCTCTAGGTCTGGCTCTCAATCCACTGAGCTACCCAGCTGCCCCCCTCTTCTTTTCTTTTCTTAATTAGACTGAACAGTACTTTGTCTATTTTACTCATTTTTTCAATATACTGCTTCTAGTCTTATTTATTAAATCAATAGTTCTTTAACATTTAATTTTATTAATTTTTCCTTTGATTTTTAGGAACTCTAATTTAATCTTTATCTGAGGATTTTTAATTTGTTCACTTTCTAGTTTTTTTTTTAATTTGCATGTCTAAATCATTGACCTCTGCTCTCCATAATTTGTTAATATATGAACTCAAGGATATAAATTTTTCCCTAAGTAATTCTTTGGCTGCATCCCATAGGTTTAGAAATGATATCTCATGATTGTCATTTTCTTCAATGAAATTATTAATTTTTTCTATGATTTGTTCTTCGACTAACTGGTTTTGGGGAATCGTACTGTTTAATTTCCAATTAATTTTTATTTACCTCTCCATGTACCGTTACTAATTATTATTTTCATTGCATTGTGATCTGAGTAGGTTGCATTTATTATTTCTACTCTTTTGCACTTGTTTGCCATATTTTTATGCCCTAATACATGAGCAATTTTTGTGAATGTACCATGTGGTGCTGAAAATAAGGTATATTCTTTTTTGGCCCTATTTATTTTTCTCCACATGTCTAATAACTCTAATTTTTCTAAGATTTCATTGACTTCTCTTAGCTCTTATTTATTTTTTGGTTTGATTTATCTACTTCGGATAAAGAAAGGTTCAGATCTCCCACTAATATGGTTTTTCTATCTATTTCGTCCTTGTGCTCCTCTAGTTTCTCCTTTAGAAATTTGGATGGTATGTCATTTGGTGCATATTTGTTGAGTATTGACATTTCCTCACTGTCTAGATTTATTTTTACTTTGGCTTTGTCGGATATCATGATTGCATCTCCTGCCTTCTTTTTGTCAGTTGATGCCCAATAGATTTGGCTCCACCCTCTTACTTTCACCCTATGTGTATCTACCTTCCTCATGTGTGTTTCTTGTAGACAGCATATGGTAGGGTTTTGGATTCTAATCCACTCTGCTATTTGCTTGCTTTTTATGGATGAGTTCATTCCATTCACATTCAGGGTTATGATTACTAGGTGTGTATTTCCCAGCATTTTGATTTCTACTCCTCATCCTGCCTTTTCTTCTTTCACTAATTCCTTCTATACCAATGATTTTTTTTAAATCAGTCCTCCTAGTTCCCACCCTTATTTTAATTCCCTTTCTTTTTCCCTTCCTTCTAATTCCCCCTCTTATTTGCCCTGTATTCTTTCTGAAACTACCCCCTCCATCTTCTCCCTCCCTTGTACTGCTTCCCTCCCCAACAGTCCATTCGTTATCCCTCTACCCCCCCCATAGGGTGCAAATCCATTCTCTGCCCCAAAGGATTGGATTATTCTTCCCTCTTTGGGTCAATTTCAAAGCATGTAAGAGTTGAGTATTTCCTATCTCCAACCTCTTTATTCTTCCAGTGTATTGATGTTCTCTCCCCTCCCAGCATGAGCTTCTTTGTGACATATAAATTTACCCAATTTTCCCCCAATTATTTCTTTTCCAATTTCTTTTAGTATTAACCTCTTTTTAAGCTCTAGTTGTATATATATATATATATATATATATATATATATATATATATATATATGTATACATATATATACATGTATATGTATCTATGAATGCATATATCTATATATCTATTTTTCTCTTATCCTTTCATCCTATACAGTTTGTCACTGTTCTATCTAAGTGTAATTCTTCTAGCTGCCCAGATGATAACAAGAGTTTTTAGAGTTACCAATGACCTCTTTTCTTATAGGGATTCATAACATTTTAACTTATTGAGTCTCTTTTTAAAAAAGTTTTTTTTTGTTTGTTTTGTTTTTTTTCTTTTTCCCCTATTTTTAACTACCTTTTGATGATTCTCTTGAGTTCTGTGCTTGGGCATCAAATTTTCTGTTCAGGTTTGGTCTTTTCTTTACAAAGTCTTGGAAATCTTCTATTTTGTTGAATGACCATACTTTCCACTGTAAGAATATAGTCACTTTTGCTGGGTAGTTCATTCTTTGTTGCATACCTAGTTCCCTTGCTTTCCAGGATATCATATTGCATGCTTTTAAGTCCTTCAGTGTGGATGCAGCCAGATCCTGCATTATCCACACTGTGGTTCCATGGTATTTGAATGACTTCTTCTTGGCAGCTTTACTTCTTGGGAGCTTTTAATATCTTTTCTTTGGTCTTATAGTTCTTGAATTTGGCTATAACCTTCCTGGGTGTTTTCAGTTGGGGATTAAGTACAGGAGGTGATCTGTGGACTCTTCCAATGTCCACTTTTCCCTCTTGTTCTAGGATATCAGGGCAGTTTTCTTGAATGATTTCCTGTAGTATTATGTCCAGGCTTTTTCTTTTGTCATGGTCTTCTGGTAGACCAATGATTCTTAAATTGTCTCTCCTGGAAAGATTTTCTAAATTCACTGTTTTGTGAATGAGATGCTTCATATTTTCCTCAATTTTTTCATACTTTTCATTTTGTTTTATAGTGTCCTGCTGCCTTGTCAGGTCACTTAATTCTGGTTATATTATTCTGGTTCTTAAAGACTGGATTTCATCCCTGGCTTTTCAGTCATCCTTCTCCTTCTGGTCTGATTTTCTTTGGAGGTCATCTTTCATCCTCTTTATCTCATTTTTCATCTCCTTTATCTCATTTTCCAGCTGGTTGATTTTGGCTTTCAAGAAACTATTTTCTCATTTTAGTTCAAGTGCCTCTGTTTCCAGATGACTTATCTTAGTTTTTAAAGTTCTTTTCCCAATTGTCTTCAGCCTCTCTTAGTTGTGTTTTGAATTGCATTTTGAGTTCTTCCAAAGCCTGTATCCAATTTGCTGGGATTTCTGATTTATCATTTGCTGGTCCTTCCCCTCCTGTTCCATTTGTTGTATGGAAGCTGTCTATTGTAATTTCTTTCTTCTTTTTCTGTTGTTTGCTCATATTTACTCCTTTTCTCCCTGTATTTGGCTGTGCTCTTGCTCCTCTCATATGGGGGGGGGGGGGCAGCTTCTGTCAGTCTCCACTCTTGGAGCTTTGACAGAAGTTCTTTTCCTGCAGTGTGTAGCGGAGGTTTTGGGGGGTTTAAGCTTCCCTGTCCTCTGAAGGCTTTTGATGGGATTAAGTTCAGCTGGGTTGGGCTGGGTGTTCACTGAGGCCAAAACCTCCTGGAAGGCTGGAGCAATATGGAGGATCTTCACAGTTCTAGCCAGGCTGCCAGCTCTATGCTCTGTCTCTAGCTCCTTCCCCACCATCTGTGTTCAATGCTCTGAGCTTGGCACAGCTCTGCCTGCAAGCTACACCCTCCAGACCAGCACCTTTGCCTGCCCAGAGGTTCCCCGCTGCTGCTGGAGGCTTAGCGCTCTAGGTGGGGGAGGGGTCCTAGGACCTTCCTTCTGTCTTCCCCTTAACCCCAAGTGTTCTTGGGTTCTGGCTTTTGTCGGGTGTACTTTTTGAATTGAGTCCAGCAGGAGGGTTCCTTGGCTCTGTCTTGTTTGGTTTGATTTTCAATCCCCTTGGCATATTCAGTTTGTGATTGGTAAGGAAGGGTATTCAGAGGTCTGAACTTCTGCTCCTTCTAGGCCACCATCTTGATTCCCTGAAGTTTATATTTTAAAACATAGAGATACTTAAAAGTATCCAAAAGGGAGGATCCACATGTGAGCCAGGTAATACTCTGGAGAATCAAGAATGGACCTTGGGGTGAAATGAACATAGATGGCCCAAATACTTCCTCAGATGGAAAATGAAGGCAGGAACTTAGGTATAGACACATGTCCAAGGTAAGAAGAGAGATAAAATGAGTCACTAGTCATCACATGGGACAGTTAGGTGGTATGTGGATAGTATCAGGTCTAGAGTCAGGAAGACTCATCTTCCTGAGTTCAAATCTGGTCTCAGACATTTAATGGTTATGTGTCCCTGGACAAGTCACTTAATTCTGTTTGCCATGATTTCCTCATCTGTAAAATGAGCTAGAGAGGGAAGTGGCACACATTCTAGTTTCTTTGCCAAGAAAACCCTAATTTGTCTCATGAAGAGTGAGATACACTTGAAAATGACTGAACAATAATTACAAAAATGATCACATAGCTAGTAAGTATTTAAAGCTATGATTTACGCCCTTTTTTAGGCCTTTTCTCTTTCAACTTCAGGGTTTTCCCACTATAATACAGTTTCTTACAGTTTTCCTTTGGTTAAATTGCTAGATAAATAATTACATCAGGATAATCATGATGATAATGATCATATTCTAGGCTTCAGTTTACTCATCTATAAAATAAAATTTGTATAGATCATATCTAAATGAGTTTCTTGTTTTAAAAAATAAGAGAAATAAAGGGAAAGGAAAGGTTTTAATGCTACAGAAAAAAAGAAAGTGAATTGGATTTAGAAAGAGATTTGATATGTATTAACAGAAACCAGAGAATTCATTTTAGAAATGTCAGCCATCTGCATAGTACTACTCTTGGATAGTGAGCTGAAAATGTTTTCGGAAACACAATTTAAATAATCTTGTCAAAAATTCATCTTGGTATCCCTTAGTACAGTTTTATCCTGGTAGGAATTTAAATAGAGATCAATCAAGAAAATTCAACAAAATAGTAGGTTTGAATGAAAACACCCTACTCATATTTCAATACAATCTGCAGTAGGTTAACTTCCTGATGATTTCCATGAATGGATTTCCTTTCTCAAACACATCTAAAAGAATACATAAATGTACATAGGGCATCTATATGTAGATATGCTTTTTTTCTCAACATAACATGGCATGTCCTTCAATTTATGTGCTATTTTATTCTCTAAAGACAACAGTTGAGGTAGCATGGCAATGTGGAGAAATAGATTGGAATTTCAAGTATGCCACCAACTGGTTGTGTGACACTGAGTGAATCATCTCACCTTCTGAACATCTGTAAAATGAAGCAATGCTGACTTTATCTCTATGGTGATTTTCAGTTCTAAAATTTTATGATTCTGTTCACTGTTGGGCAAAAAAAAAATTTTTTATCTAAATACCATACAGTTGTTTCTTTCATTTTTGCATTTTATTTCTATTGATAGAATAAATAAATTAGAATCATTATATATTAACATTTCACCAATAACATATATTTAGAAATGTAGCCAAAGGTTAGAGAACATCCAGTTCAATTCAATTAAATAAGAAGTGCCAGATATGTATAAGCCACTATGGATGGCATTGATAATACAAAAATGGAAGTTAAAATAATACTTGCCCTTAAGAAGCCCTTGCTAATGACACAATAATATATATCGGGTTTTTTCCCTCTCTTCTACTACTGACCTCTTGAGTACTAAAGCTATTCTTTATCTTCTTTAACATAATTATGTGATTAAAGAAATGAGATATTTCATATTCTGAAGCAGCATGAATAAATATTTGTGGGGGAAAACACAAGGACAATTTCTAAAGAGATTTTTGGAATTGTCCTAGAATTTACTTTAGCTTTTCAATGCTTCCCTGTTGCTGATAGTGAAAGCTGCTATAAGCTGCTACTATCTACAGCAAATAGGAGTTGCCAAAATAAAGAATATAGCCAAAGAAGGGAGAAAAGAAAAAAGAAAGGTTCAGCCTGACCAATTCTAAAGACAAAGGGGATCAATCTAAAGAAGCTTTCTCCATCTACATTGTAGTAAATGCTAAGACCTCCATTCTAGGCAATCTGGAACTGGTCCAAAGGCCCTTTGAGGATAACTCCATATTACCCAAAATGGGCATATCTTGACAAGTGTGGGTTACATGTGTAAAAATGTAGGTTGAATTTAGGGTTACAATCAAGGTGAATGTGAAATTAGTCTTTATAATAGGCCAAATCTGTCATGAACCTTTTGCTTACCCCAATTGCATGAGCCATATTCTTGAGCTTAAAGTATTTATATTAACCAGCTAGAAGTTGTTGTAAGGTTAAAGGTAATTATATTTTTAAATACGTATGATAGTGAAACTACTATTAATAAAATGAAACAAAATTTAAAGAAATTTATTTTTTCATCATTTTTTTTGGTATATGGAAAATGTCAACTGGCCATACCTTAGGCATAAATGTATACTATTTGGTAGTAGTCCAGGGATGCTAGTAGGAATCTAATTTAAGTGTCTATTCATTTCAGAAATTGAGCATCAATTTTCTGTGGAAACCCTTATTATAAATAGATTTAGAAAGGGACATCATCAGAATCATCTAGTTCAAGAATCTGAACAAGAATTCCCCCTAAAATGTTGCCCCCAAATATATTCTACTTAAAAATGTCCATTTTCAAAGGGTTATCTCACCTATGCTTGGACTAATCCAATTATAGAAAGTGCATAAAAATTCCATTTGTGGACAGTTCTAAAGATGAGAAAGTCCGTCCTTAGATTTATCTGAATCTATTTCCCTATAACTTTTACCCTGATCATTAAACCAAATTCTACCCTCTAAAGCAAAACATCTTTCATAATAATAAATCTTGAAAAAATTTAAGAATTCAATGTTCCCCCAAGTCCTTTCTTTCCTAGGTTAAAAATCTTAAGTCTTTCCATGGATTTCTCATGCAGTCTAGTTTTCAGACCCTTCATTCACTCAACTACCTTCCTTTGAAGGATTTACATTTTTTGTGTCCTTCAAAAGGGAAAACTTCTATAGTATATATGTATATATATATATATATAGTTTCTATATATAGAAGCTTCTATAAATAGTTGAATGAGAGATTAGATTTAATTTCATTTCCCCTTCAACATCTCAATAACTTATTCTTACATCAGTTTATGAAAGAAAACCCCTTCATGTTTCTCTGAATTCATCATCTACATCATTTCTTAAAGTATGGGGTTATTCTATAATAGTCAGGTAATGCAATTTCTTTAGCCATTCTCCAATTAAAGGATGGGAACTCTATTTACAATTCTTTTGTACCACAAAAATACTTCTATGCATTTTTTCATGAAAAAGAAACTTTTATATGTGTCCTCTGTGAAATGTATGTTGTAAAGTGGGTCAAAGAATATGAGCATTCTAATAATTTTTTAGCAAAAATTCAAATTATTTTCCAGAATAGTTGAACCAATTCTAAGCATCAACAAGCATTATTCCAGTCTTTCCACAGCCCCATTAACACTGACTGCAAATGAAATAATTACCATATTAGCCTGAATATAGTGTGACTATTTCCCCCAATATATACCTTTGAAAGTTGCATTTGCACTGTATTTGAGCACTTCCAGCTTTGAAACCATAAACTGTGTATTGTGTGCCTCAACATATGTAAAAAGCATGGCTATCTCGTGGGGGTAGATGGGAAATGCAAACCAAAAGCCTGTTTATTTTGATACTCCCTCAAATACTAAAGATGCTAAATCTGAGTTGTTTAAAACTACTGGAAATGAGAAAACTAGAAGGATCATGATGCTTGCAATCACAGCTGATTGCTGGACGAAAACTGACTCCTTATGTAATTTTAAGGCATAAAACATTATCTAAGGAAAAGTTACCATCAGGAGTGATCTTTCATGTACAGGAAAAAAAATGGATGAATGAAGAACTTGTGTTAGAATGGCTGAATGTGAAGAGAATTGCTGAAATGCACAGGGACCTAGATAGTTGTTATTTGGGGAGGACTGATGTTGCAATTACAAGTGTTAGATGTAGTAATTAAGAAGCCATTCAAAGGTCATTTGAGGAAAGAATATAAGTAGTGGATGTTGGCTGTAAACCATGAATTTACTCCATTGAGAAAAATAAAGAAATTGTCCATCACTAAATTAGGGAACTGGATCAAAACCACTTGGGACAAAATCTCCACTGAATCCATTGTCTTTGGATTTAAAAAAAATGTTTTATATTTAACAGTATGGATGGCAGTAAAAATGGTGTTTTTTGGGAAGAAGAGTGTGACAACAATGACTTGAGTGATGTTTCCACTTCAGGGTGATGAGGAAATAGAAGAGGAATGAGAACATGATTAAATATTGAAAGGTAGTTTCTCACAAGTATCTATAAAAGGAATACATATTTAATATGTGTTGGCATTAAACCTTATTTAACTTGTTTTCAGGACCTTGAAAAAACTTCAAATATAAAGTACCTACATTATTCATGAGTTAAGAGAAAGTTGTAATTTAAAAGGAGAAAATAAAATGGGTATTTCCTCTTTCTTAGTTACCCTTCAAAATACTAGGGATAGCACTATATTCAGGGTCACATCATATTTGGACTAATACGGTATGCCCATCCCAAATGTTGTAAATTAGTAATAATAAAAGAGATATGAATTAAAGCATATTATTTGATATATTGAAGTATCATATTATACATATCAAATTACTAAAGGAGAGATTGTAAAAGATCAAAATACTCAACATTAAAGGGATTGCTGATTAACAATCATATTAATTTCCTTTGTGTTGTTATAAATTGGTCCAAATGTTCTGGAAAACAATTTGGATTTATTTTTTTAAGTTCACTAAGTCTTCATACCATATTCCAAGCAGATTGTAATAGGAAAAAAAAGATCTCTCATATTCAAGAATATTTGTACCCATATTTCATGTAGTCTCAAAAATATGGAAAGAAAATATATACCTATTGGTATGACAATAAACTACAGTATGCTGTACAAATGGAATGGAATATTGTTATCTCCTGAGGAATTATAAATAAGATTTTAAAGGAAAATCAGAAGTTATGTGAAGTAATTTAAAGAAATAAAAAAGGACAGAATTACATATAAACAATGACAAAAGTAACAGAAATGAATACAATACCAAAAGGTAATAGAATTCAGATTGGTCAGTTAATGATCTCTTATCAGCCAATTATTCTGTGCCAAAGATTATGCTAAGTGCTAGGGAAACTAGTAAAGGAACTAAAAAAAATAGCCTTTGTCCTTAAGGAGCTCACATTTTCATGGGGGAAACAGCAGCTAACTATATACACATGAGATATAGATGAGGCAAATAGAAGGTAATCTTAGATCAAATACTAGAGCAGTGCTGATTCTAGATAACTCAGGTTAAAATATACTTCTTGATTCTCTGTTCAGAAATGATGAATTTGACTTTTAGTATATGTTGATATACTGACAGTAAGAATAGTAAGAACAATAATAAAAATAGTTAACATTTAATAGTGGAAGAGTTAAGCGGCACAATGGATAGAATATGAGGCCAATAGTCAGGAAGATCTGAGTTCAAATCCAACTCAAACATTTACTGGCTATGTAACCCTGGGCATGTTACTTAACTCAATTTTCCTCAGTTTTCTTATAGGTAAAATAAGCGGGAAAAGGAAATGCCAAACCACTCCAGTATCTTTTCCAAGGAAACCCCACGTGAGGTAATGAAGAGTTGGACTTGACTGAAAGAATGCATAAAGAGCAAACGTAGAGAGCTCTTCACGATTTGCCAAATTCTTTATGCATATTATTCCTTTTGTTCCTCAGAATAAGCCTGGGAGTTAGATATGATTATTTCAGTTTTACAAATGAAGAGACTGAGGGAGACAAAAGTTAAAACTTGTCCAGGATCACACAGTTAGTAAGAGTCTGTGGGCATATTTTCCTTACACCCAGTCCTCTACTAACTGCTGTACCACTTAGCTGCTCTAATATATGTTTACATGTACATATATTTCCTCAGTATAAGTGTTTCAGAGGGAACCGAATCTTACACTACATAGTATCTCCTTTAGTCGATAGCATAGTGCCTTGCATGCCAATTTAAAAAATTGTTTTAATGATAAATTTTAAAGAACGTTTTTAGTCAAATTCACTATATAAAACTATACTTAACTCATTTTTTGGGGTGGGTCTTTGTTTTTAGTAAGGTATTGGAGGCAGAGGACTGTTGGAGAGCTGAATTTTAGGTCAAAATAACATGCACAAATTCAGTACTTTAAAAAATAAAATTTGAAACCCAGTTAGGGATGGGTGGATTGGGACAACCAAAAGATTTGGGTCTGAGAATCTAGGACTAAATCCAGGCTCTTCCACTTACTACTGATTTGACTATGACATGTTGCATATCCATTTCCTCATTTGTAAAATAAAGGGGTCAAACTAATGCAAAGTAATCTATTTTCTATATCTAAATCATAGGATCCTATAAAATATGATCTCATGAATTTAGAATATAATTCGGCAATTGCGCCCTTTGATTCAAATATATATTTTTATTAGTCCAGTAAGATGACTTTAGTATTTTAGTGTAGTCTAGGAAGGTTTGTTTGTATGAGTGTGTTTATTGTGAATATCTTAGAAAGCTCTTGGGATTACTTTTATTTCTGTATTATTGTGTGTGTATATACAGCTATATACTCATTTTGTATATAAATAGATCTATTTTTAGCAAAGCATTTTGCCTGTGGAGTTATTTTGGAGTGCTGGGTTATAATTGTTTATCACCATAGGAACCTGCTACAGATTTTAAATATAAAATTAAGACTATTGTTGTGCATTGTAATTTTTTTCACTTTTGTGTTTGGCTTTGAGGAAGAAAGAGTAATATGTAAACCTGCTGGGCTAAATGACAAAACACAAAAGACAAGCAGCTTAAGAGGACATACTATCAACTTCGAGCATAAATAATATACCATCCATTATATTCCAAAAAAATACAGTATGACATTATATATTTGATTACAAAAATACCTCTGAGATATGAAAGATTGCATATCAATATTTTGCTTAAAGTTCTGGGTATAATTCTACTTTAAAATGTAACTATTTATAACCCTAAATTTTTTAAATCTTAAATTTATTTATTTGTTTGTTACATTAAAATCCCCAGATAACTGTGCTCCTCCTCTATCTCCATTAAAGAAGGTAGCATTTGACAAAAAAAAAATATATATATAAAACTATGTCTTGCTTATTTCTATTTATCAGTTTTTTCTCTGGAGGTGTACATACACAAGTCATTTTTCAAACAGTATTTCTGTTCCCATTCTCTTCTGTTAATATTTTCTTGGTTCTGCTTTTTTCACTCCTCATAATTTCATGTAAGTCTTTTCATTTAAAAAAATTAAACTGCTTGTCATTTCTTATGGTACAGTGGCATTCCATTACAATCATGTGCCAAAATTGGTTTAAGTTATTCCCCAATTGATGGGCATCCTCTCAATGTCCAGTTCTTTAACACCATGAAGAGAATTGCTATACTATTTTAGGACATAATATTTCCTCCAACAATTTCTGCCTCTGCAAGGCCAGGGACTATATCATGACTTAAGGAGAGTCATTGAATACTATAGCTTACCTCCACTGGTGTTCATCTAGGAGCAGATCCTGATAGTAGTAGCAAATATTTCAACAAGAAAATGAAATTACTTCTATTATAATTTGACAGAAGAGACATAATAGAAGACTTCCTGGGCTTTGAGTCAAGAAAACCAAAGTTCAAATCTTGTCTGCGATATTTACTGGCTACATGACCCTGTCCAAGTTTCTGAATTTCTATGTGCTTCAGGCACACTCCCCAGGATGTATCTACTATGTCATATAATATATGTTGTTATATTAACAATATTCTTACAAAACAGTCATTAAACAAAAGATGAAGACCATTCTGGAAAGCAATTTGGAATTAGGCAAATAAAGTGGCTAAAATACTCATGACCTCTGGCTCAGAGATTCCACTGGTAGGCATTTATCTTTGGAGGTCAATGAAAAAAAAAGAATATCTTCAGATAAATAGAAATATTTATAGCAGTTGGGGGGGATTTTTGTTTTTGTTTTGAGGGGGATTTTTGGTGAAAGCAAAGAACTGAAACAAAGTAGATGGTCATCAAATAGGCAATGGCTACACAACTGTGATACATCAAAGCAATGGAATATTACTGTACTATCAGAAAGGACAACTATAATAAATATAGGGGAGTATAAAAAGACTTAAACCAATGCAAAGTGGAGTAAGTAGAGCCTTCAAAACAATATACCCTAACTACAATATTGTAAATTGGAAAAAAATAACACTCAGAAAACAATTCAAAATCAATGTTGTAAAATTATGAAGAATAAGCATGGTGTCAAAGAAGAGATATAAGAAGATATATAACCTTTCATTCACTCGTAATAGAAGTACATATTGATTGGTTTTACTCATTTTCTTCCTGTTTTTCCTCTTTCTTTAAAAAAAAAACACCTCTGTTATAAGGGATTGCTCTCTACAAGGAGGAAGGAGTGGAAAATTTTAGGTGATTAAAAAAGAAGATAAAAATAAGAAATAAGCATACAAGTATATTATTCAGTGGGTAGCTTTCCAAGTCTTTTGTAAAGTTCTATAAAACATGGTAGGAAACAAAGCTTAAAATGTTTTAAAATTTTAGAAAAGACCACAATAAACATTATCATATGAAGTGTGTTTCCTTCAGCAAACATAAGTCATGTTCATTTTCTGCAAGATCTCTAAAGCATAGACTTGACTGATGTGGACAGTGCACTAGGCACATTTGCACTCTCTTTATCGTCAAAGACAATTCAGTACAAGTAATAGGAGGTTCAAATTTGTCTAGATTAGCTTTTCCAAGGACTGAAAACAAGAATTCTGAAAGTCCAGTATCTAGAGTCCAAGTTAGTCTAAGTAGGCATAGTATTTGTGATGAAAGGGTTAAAGATAGAGAAGACTTGATCAATACAATTTCTATTAGGAGAGCTACCAGCAATATACAGGCAAGTTAAAACTAAATTAAATCACAGTAATTAATATGCTTGTGGAGTAAAACCACATTTGAAAATCTATAAAACTAAATATGTGGAAACTATGGAAAGAAATCTCAGTAATTAAGGCAAAGATTTTTCTCTAATTAGCTGTAATGCATCATTAAATCCTATTATAATTGTGATTGAAGAATATAGCTTCTTTAATCTGCCTACTGAGGAGATGAATGAAAATAAAAACTGAATTTTCCACAAACATTCATCTTTACATATTCCAATTTACTTGAAGCACATAAACTTAGGTGTATTCCTCTAGTAAATGGTATTTTTCTACATCTTTGAAAATTGGATAATCAACAAAAATAAAATAATAAATAAAGTTTTAAAGAATTGACTATATTGAGGCACAAGAAGCTTAATTAAAGGATGCTCACCATTAACATAATCATGCAGAACTTATGCTGAATAAGAAGAGCAGTATAAACTTGTTTCTCAGATAGTGTTTAATTAATTTGATAGCTATCTTTTTATCATAATTGTAGTTACCTATTTAAAGTGATTATCATCAACAATCTTTTATTTTCTTCTTCAAACACTGCCATTTTGACTAACTTCCATCATTTCAAATATCACAGAACACCTTACTAGGTAGTCTCTATAATTTAAATAAGGCTATTCTGTAATCTGCTACTGAACAAGAGAATGCAGTGTTATTCACATTTTAACTTAATTGGAATAAAGGCAGTAAGAGAAAGATTAGTATTTCATATTTTAAAAAAGATGAGCATTGGTAAGGTAAGGTAAAGACAACACATTAAAAATTTATAGAACTTTTTTTTAAAAAGATAATATTTCTAGAGAGCAATTATAAAGACTGGCCTCAGACACCACTGTACCTACACGATATAATTGATAGTGTTTTACCAATAGAAAGTGGAGATTAGGGAAAAGCTAAGTTCCAAAAATGAAACCAAAAGGCCCTCTATAGGCAACATTGCACATACTCATCTAATTGATAAGGAAGCAACAAACAAATGAATAAATCAAGTATATTTGTTCACAGAAATGAAGTTAGTACTAGTAAGAAATCAGAATACAGCTAAAAGAAATACCAACATTTTCATTCTTAAGAACCCTGAACTCACAAATCAATGCAGTTTTTATAAAGAATGACGGAAACTATATAATGTATCATTGTATGTTGCAAATACTTAACATCTATTTAACACCTAAAAAGATACAATAAAGTAGTTGCAATTATATCTTAGAAGCTCACTAATTTTTATCATCAGAGATGATAAATCTCCCTACTCTATATATAGACTCTAAAATATCATTAAAAATTCAACAATTATGTCATAATCTGAAGACTATTATGAATAAAACAACTTGCAATTGTCTGGACACAATAATGCCCCACAAAGATTTAAGATTGGAACTACACTATTGTCAATGTGAGGTATACTTGGGCATAGAATGTTCCCATTGCATAAATCAAGTCAGAAGGGAGACAGAATGGGACAAGATTGTGAGTACGAGTCTATGCTAGCTAAGTCTACATTCTAAGAGCTGCATTAACCCAGAGAACTGATCCAACTTCTATGACCATGGAATAGAGGCACTTGGAATCATAGTATATAAGAAATTAGTAGGCCATTAGTAGCTATTTTTATCAGCTCATTGTGTTTATTGAATGCTTGATTTCTCATTGGCTAAATGAGTGTCAGACTGGCAAATGGCAGGAGATAATTTTGGATTCCATGACTTAAAGGTATATATTGTAATAAACATTCCCAAAGAAATGAAAGATCATCCTGCCAATCCCTTCTTCACCTTCAAGGTCTTTTCTCCTTCCTATTTGACTTTTTCATTTCAAAGGAATCATAATTGTGTGTCACACACACACACACACACACACACACACACACATACAATTCTCGACTCCATTCATCATTTTTATTTCCCTTGGCATGGGTGTCCATATCTTACTGGTTCCAAGGAAATTAACATCATTAGATAATGCATAATCTAGCCAGTGAAATTATAGATAAATAGCAAGTCACCTTCCTTTTCTGGCATATTTCCTCATGCAAGCACCTTCTTCCTTTACCTAGAATATTTTACAGTATAATAGATACATCATCCTGTTCAATACCATTAGCAGATTTTAGTCTCAAGTTACAGTTTTCTGCTAAAAATTCCCTATCTAATTCCTCTAACCAAATCATTTCTCCTTTCCCTTTGCTAGAAAAACAAAACCTGAGGAAGAATCATCATTGAAAAACTAAAAGTCATAGTCATTAAATTAAAGCAAAGGTATATCCAAATGAATTGCTTAGACAAGAAATATGTGCTATAACAGAGGTATACTGGAGATCAACTAAAGGGAGTCAATTGTCAGAAGTTCAATGTGAGAATTTGTACAAGGGAAACTGGCAAAAACACAATTTGATTTGTTTTTCATTGCTTGTCTAGAAGTGGTGGCTAAAATGTTAATATTATAAATTAATCTTGAGTGTCATGCCTTTTCAGAGTCTGTTACTAAAAATTTACCAGCCCATCCTATATGTATTCCTTTCTTATTTCTATTTTTAATCATTAGGTTTCACTTAATTTTTTAAATTTGCATACAAAATATGAATTGAAAAATTCTGACTCTTTAAATATTCTTCACAAGATACTTTATTGTTGAATTTGCTTCATTTTCTTCATTTGTTAAATACAGATGACATCTGAGAATTGGATCAATGTTTAGAATTGGTTTTGCTTATTCATTGTGGAAAAGGCTTTTTAGTATTTGAAATAGACAAAGATGTCAATTTTACAAATATAAGATTGAGAGACAAATTGGAAGACATATATTGTCCTTGTTTTAGCTGGAAAGAAAAGGTAGAAAGTGCAATTTCTAGGTGAGTGTGGAGGAAGGAGTGCCTTAAAAAGTTGTCATGAACATGTGGGTGGAAATAAAAGTATCTGAAGGAGTTGAGAAAATAGTACAGAAAATGGGTTTCTTCAAGTGATGGCATGGATTAGCCTTAGCTGAAGATAAATGGCTTTTACTCAATACATTGATTAAAATATCATCTATAAAATATCATCATACTAGTCTATGGTATATAGTAGGAATTTCAGAAACAAATTATACATGAATTAATTGAGTATAATACTTGTGTAAATGAATGCTTAAACAATTCATACCTTCTCTGTGTCAATGCCTTTTGACATAGACCATGTGGAGACGATATAATCCATTACTCTCTCACTAAGGCCTTTAGGGACTTGATACAATTTTAGGAAGTCACGGACATTGTTCAGCATCTCATGGTATCGATTGGTATTAGCATACATTTGCTGGAAAATTGTAGTAACATTTCCAAAAATAGTTGCATATAGGAGGGCTGAAAGAGAATAAACAATGATTAAAAGTTAATATAAATAATCCAGGAAAATATAAAAGAAAACATAATATAAAGACCATGTCAATAATATTATAAACTAGGTACATGTGTATTTCAGTATGAGTTAGGGCACAAAAAAAGTAACTCTTGACCCATCTTTTTATTTAGGAAAATGAAGAAATTAGTGACAAATAATGCTATGGGTAGGTCCCATTGTCCAAGATCTTGTGAGAAAGATTGTTCTTCATAATAGTCTCTTTGAATAAAATTTCAGTTTAAATTTGTATCTGTTCTTTAAGGACTGATTATTAAGTTTGGGAATTGATTCTTTATAATAATCCTTTTTTCTTTTTCTGATGATACGTCCTCAATGTCCTTGGCTAATTCATCTTTTATATCTTGTCACCTCAAATGTGGACCAAGAACTTGTTATATTTTCTCTACATATTTTTAGACTTGACAGCCTCATGAGTTCCCATGGTTCAATTATCATTTCTTTGCTGAAAATTTAGAAATTCCCAAATCATATGTGTGTGTGTGTGTGTATACATAATAGCTCCATCTGTCTCTTGAGCTCCAGTTATACATAAAAACAATTTACTAGGCATGTATTACAAACATCTCAAACTCAAGCATATCTAAAACTGGACTTATCTTCCCCCCCCAAAAAAAAAACAACTCATGACTTCTGAACTATTTGTTTTAGAAATACCACCATCCTAAGAGGAGAGAGTCAAGAAAGTGGAGTAATGGAAGGCACTGGCCTGAGTTCTCCCAAATTTACCTCTGAAAAAAAAATAATGCCTTAAAATGAATTCTGGGATGGCAGAATCAACAAAAAGATGAGATTTAAAAATTTTTTGTTACCAAAACAACTTAAAATTTCAAGAGGAAAGGTCTGTCTGACTGAGGTGAATGTTGAAATTAGTCCAGTAGCCCTGATATCCTAGAACCAGAGGGTAAAATAGAAATTGAAATAATATACTGATCAGTTCCTAGAAGAGATCCCAAAATGAAAACTCCCAGAAATAGGATAGCCAAACTCCAGAGCTCCCAGGTCAAAGCAAAAACACTGAAAGCATCCAGAAAGAAACAATCCAAATATATAATCACAGGATAACACAAAATTTAGCAGCTAAGTGAAATTGATTAATATTAATAACACTATGAATTGATTTGGTTAATAGAAGAGGAAATACAATACTTAAATAATCCTATCTTCCAAAAAGAAATTGAACATGCCATCAATGAGATCCCTAAGAAAAAAAATCCCCAGGACCAAATAAATTCACAAGTGAATTCTACCAAACTTTTAAAAATATAATCCCAATACTATCTAAATTACTTGGGAAAATAGTTAAAGGAATTCTACCAAATCCTTTTTATGACACAAATATGGTACTGATACCCAAAATAGAAGAACCAAAAAAAAACTGTTGATCAATTTCCCTGATGAATATTTATGCAAAAATTTTAAATAAAATACCAACAGCAAGTTATCACAAAGATCATATTCCATGAACAGGTGAGATTTATACTAGGAATACAGGGTTGATAAAATATTAGGATCATTATTAGCATAATTGACTATAACAGTAACAAAACTAATAGAAATTATACTTAATAAATACAGAAAAAAAACTTTTGACAAAATACAACACTCATTCCTATTAGGAACATCAGAAAGCATAGGAAAAAATGGATCTTTCTTAAATTAGTGAGTAATATTAATCTAAAAAAATAGCAAATGTTACATGTTATGAAATTAAGCTAGAAACCTTTCCAATAAGATAAGAGGTGAAACAAGAATGCCCATTAAAACCACGGTTACTAAAACCACTAGAAATGCTAACTATAGTAATATGAGAAGAGAAAGAAATTGAAGGCATTAGAATAGACACTGGGGAAACAAAACTATATCTCTTTGCAGCTATTAAGATGGCATAATATAAGAATTAAAAATCAAGTTTAAATGATTAACAATTTTAGCAAAGTTGCAGGATACAAAATAAATCTGCAAAAAATATCAGAATTTCTATATAGTTCAAAGTCCAGCAGCTAGCAATAGAAAGAGATATACAATTTAAAATAACTCTGGACAATATAAAATACCTGGAGATCTACTTGCCATGACAAACCCAGAAGTTATATGAACACAAAAAACACTACACACAAATAAAAACAGATTGAAAGCATTGGAAAAATATTAATTGTTCATGGGGAACCTGAGTTAATATAATAAAACATACAATTTTACCTAAATTGTTTTACTTATTAAGTGCCATAGCAATAAAACTTCCAAAATTATTTCATAGAGCTAGAAAAAATAATACCAAAACCCCTTTGAAAGAATAAAATGTCAAGAATCTCAAGGGAACTAATGAAAAAATGTAAAGGAAGTTGACCTGGCAGTACACTTCTCAAACTGTTTTATAAAGCAATAATCTTCAAAATAATCTGGTTTTAGTTAAGAAATAGAATGGTAGATAAATGAAACATACTAAGTACACACTACATGTTGGTAAATGTCCATACTAATCTACTATTTTGTATCTGATAAATCTAAAGATCCAAACTTTTGGACAAAAACTCACTATTGAACAAAAACTGCTGTGAGAACTGGAAAGCAATATGACTAAAACAAGGTAAAGGCCAGCATCTCACATTATATATCAAAATAGGGTCAAAGTCGGTGCATTATTTAGATATAAATGTTGATATAATAACAGATATAGCACAGTCAAATTTACAAGAATACAAGTCATTTATAAAATTTCAAGTTCCTCAACTGACAATTAGCAAAAGAATATGAACAGATAATTTTCAGATGAAAAAATCAAAGCTATCTCAAGTCTCATTTTTAAAATGCTCTAAAGTACCATTGATAAGTGAAATGAAAGTTATTATATCAGACTGATTAATATGATAGAAAAAAGAAAATAGAAAAAAACAAACTTTAGAGGGGATGTTGGAAAATTGGGACACTAATGCTCTTTTGGTGGAGTTGTGAACTGACACAACCATCCTGGAGCACAATTTGTAACTATTCTCCCAAAGCTATATAATTGTATATATCCTTTGACCCAGCAATTCAGACCCTACTAGTTTTGTATCCCTAAGGGATTTTTTTAATGGTCATATGTACGAAAATATTTGTAGCAGGTCTTTGTGTGTGTGTGTGTGTGATGGCAAGGAATTGGATATTGATGGAATCATCAATTGGGGAATGGCTGAACAATTTATGGTATATAATTGTAATGGAATACGATTTTATTATGCAGGATTCTTTCAGAAAAAACTGAAAGATATGAACTGATACAAAGAGAAATGAGAACAAGAAAAAAATTGCACATAGTCACAGTAGTATTGTTAGATGATCATCTATAAATGACAGCTATTCTCAGCAATACAGTGACCAAAGACAGTTCCAAAGGACTAGTGATAAAAAAAAAACTCCCATCTACTTCCATGGAAATAACTGATGATAACTGAATGTGGATCAAAGCATGTTTTTAGACTTTATTTTTCTTGAGTTTGGGGGGTTTCTTTGTGGGTTTTCCCAATATGACTAAAAATGGAAATATTCTTAGCATAAATGCATATGAATAGCTTCCTTACCCAAAACTCTCTATCTCCAGTCTCTGTACTCTTGCACTGTTTATTATTTGAATAGATTCCCAGTACACATGTACCTCTAGGAATTCTTTTTCCTTTTAAGTCTCTATTCAATGAATACCTTCTATTGGAAACTATACCTGGTTCCTCAACTATTTCCATTCCACCCAAATTTTCCTTTGTCTTCACTTTACATATTTATTTATTCATGTGCATTTTGTCTTCCCTGTTAGACTTTAAGTTACCAGAGGGTAGGAATTTTCATTTTTGTTTTTGTTAGACTAGTATGAGACCAGGCACAAGATAGGTGATAAAATGTTTGCTTATTTATCTTCCCTATATCCCTGAGTTCCTTCAACCTTCATTCTTAATCTTGTGCTTCTGACAAAATTTTGGTAGGGTTTCATGTGCATGAAAAGTACTAAATTTTTCCTTATTGAACTGAAAACACAAAAAGGTACAATGTAAAATGGTCACCTTTGTTTCTTGTTAGCTTTTTTTTTTTTAACCCTTACCATCCATCTTGGAGTCAATACTGTGTATTGGCTCCAAGGCAGAAGAGTGGTAAGGGCTAGGCAATGGGGGTCAAGTGACTTGCCCAGGGTCACACAGCTGGGAAATGTCTGAGGCCAGACTTGAACCTAGGACCTTCCATCTCTAGGCCTGGTTCTCAATCCACTTAGCTACCCAGCTGCCCCCCTTAATAGCTTTTAAAAGGGATCTGGTGAAGAAGAAAAAGAATGAATGGTTAGAACAAAGTTAGAACAAAGAGAGTCACCTATCATTTCATTTTTGTGACAGCTCACATTTTTAGTGTTTTGAAATGAGTGAAATATCCCACTCACCCTGAAATGGGTAATCTAGGATTGGTTGTAAATATCTTTTATCTATCATTAGCTTAGTACATAGTCATCTTCATCTAAAGCAAATAATTCTACCTCCATTCTTAAATAACATTAAAAATGTTCAGTTTTGTTCTACATTGGAGGAACATAATATGAAATGGTATAAAAGTAAAGCCATTAATGACAAATTATACTGAAAATAACTTTCTTGAAGGAAATATTTTGTTTTCCTTGGTCTCAAACAGTTTTCCCCCTATAAAAAATAAATTTACATTTATTTCACAACAAAAAGCTGTATTTCATTTTAATTTACTCCGTCATGGAGATTTAGGGATTCTGAAGTCAGGATAAGGTAATTTTTAATACAGATGGTATTTTATTAGAACTGAATAGGAAAAATATAGTGATGACATTTCTCAACTGAGTCTTTAAATCTTTGATTTAAACATGAAAATACACATTCTACATATTTAGTGTACTTTAGTCAGTATTAAACAATATAATCACATGGAAATATGTGAATAGGCTAAGATTGCTGAAGAAAGAAGAAAGAAATTAATACCATGAGGTTTCAAGTTGTAAAGGAGAAGAAATGAGATTTGTTTACTTCAAAGGGAAAATGTACTTATTGACATATTGTTACTGTAATACTTGTGCTTTATAATGTTTAGCTGGAAGTATATGATAAGCCTCCCAGGCATACTGAAGCTTTTACGTGCTTAACTCATTTGGTTCTCTAAAATATTTGCTTATAGACTAAATTTTTCATGGTATCTTCATCTACATTATCCCTAGCTCAAAGCATTATCTTGCAGTAGATATCCATGGTTACATTTAAGTAACAAGTGACAGATAATTTCTTAATTTAAGGCTTATGACAATATAAATCAAGAAAAATGTTGCAGCAACGTGAAAAATAAAGCAATATTATAGGAACACTGTTTTGTTCTTTGTCTGAACCTTATGTCATTCATTAATGTGAGAGCCATATTTAACATATTACATTATTTGGTTTAAGGCTCAAGAGAAAAAAGTGGGATCTTAGAACTTGAAATAAAAATTGAATAAAGTTCTATACTATTGGATTCTTCAAGGAAAAAATATTTGTTGAAGAGTAAGTACATCCCATCACTGCCAGAATTAAACTATGTTTCAGATCTATTCTCCCAAAACTATGGCACCATCTTGACTAAGAGAATCCAGCATCAAAGAATGCCTGCTAGTCAGAGCCTTCTCAACCTTGGAAAGAAAAGAAATATAATCCATTTTCATCTAAGATCACATGTGAACATTGGAAAAAAAGCTTTTAAAATTTAATCACCCCTTCTATATTCTAAGTCCATTAATTAGAAGAAGAGAATGCCAAGTTCATATTCTAGGGGAATAGTGGATGGCATGCAACATTTAGATCTCACCATAATTAAACAGGCAATGAATTCATTAAGAAATATCATTTTCATTTCAATGAAATATTCATAACCACACTTGGAGGATACCAGTTCAGTTGAGATTTATTAAATGATTCTGCACTTAGAATTAAAATGTCCAATTTTCCATCAGAAAGAATATCACACATATTACAAGGGTCATTAAAATGAGTTATAGAAAATTTCATGATTTTTTCCTTATAGACTTTCAGATAATAATAGGTCATTTTATAATCATTCCACATTTCAACTCTTGGTAATACATGGGAATTTTGACATGAACATAGTTAATAATACACCTAAAAGATCTCACTGACATTTTTTCCACTCATTCTCAGTATATTATTCAGATGATTCCCAAATCCATATATGCAATCCTAGTCTCTCTCTTGAACTCTAGTTCCATGTTACTGAATGGACTTTGTACATTTATAATGGAATGTCCCACAGCTGTTTCAAACTCAACATATTTAAAATGGAATTCATTATCCCTATTCTTCTTCTTCCAACTTCCCTTTTATTGCTGAGAAAACTTCCCACTCACCTAGGCTCATAATTGATTCATCTTTAGCTCCTCATTCTAACTCATTTTACCTATCTTACAAATCTGCTTTTAGCATCACATCATCTATTAAACATATTCCCTTCTCTCCATTTACACAGCCTCTGTTCATATGTAGGTCCTCATCATCTAGACAAGAGTCTAGGCTATGGCAGTGGTTTTATAATGATTATCATGGACTCAAATTTCTTCCCACTGCAATCTATCCTTCAGGCAACTACCAAAGTGATTTTTCCTAAAGCATAGATCTGACCATGGTACTTCCCAATATTCAGACTCCCTACTGGCTCTTGGAACAAATATAATGTATTCTGAGGAGCTAGGTTGTATAATGGATAGAGTGGTGAATTCAAAACTGGTCTAAGAAACGTACTAGCTATGTGATCTTGCATAAGTCAATTGATAAGTTTCTTCAACAACAAAATAATAAAGCTAAATCTTGGTACTCCACAGTTTCAGAACTTGTTTAATTTTTTCAGTTCATTTTGATAAGAAAAAAATTATCCTAGACTTAGATGTTTTCTTGGCTCTCTTCAAGCTTACTAGAACTTGTTAGCAGTCCAATATTAAGAAATATGTGCCCACTCCAGCCAAAACAATAGATCTCTTGTTAGTTCAGGAGCATAAAGAAGAGGCCAAAACTGAAGAGCTATAGGAACTTCAAAGGGAATAACAACACTTAATGGAGGGGAATTTTCTTCAGATGAGGAGGAGGAAAAGGAGGATATCCCCACTTCATTAATTAAGGAAATGGGTATTAAATGAATGGAAGTGCAAAATTTTGTTGAAAAAAATCACTGATAAATTTCACACTTTAGAAGAATTTTGAAAGCAAACAAAAATAAATATCATTGAATAGGTTTTTTTGTTAAACTTTCACCACATAAATCTCAAGCAGGGTTCAGTGGGGATAAGGGACAGAAAAAGAAAAAGAACTCCAGGAGGGCAGCTGCCCACAGGTACTATTGAAGGAGACACCTATTCCAGACAATAGCATTTCTCCTCCCCACCATCCCCTTAGGATATGAACTCCTCTCAATACAAAGTTAAGCCAAAATAATTTTATTTAATCTAATTTTGTTTTTATATCTATGCATTTTAATGTTTATTTAGCAAAATACAATTCCATTAATGCATATAATACCTTATAAAATCTGGATTTTCTGGGTGACTGAAACAGATTGATTCAATTTACATTATTCCTTGTGGGAAAATAATTAATACGGTACTCAGTCTTTTTTGTATTCAACCTACCTTGTGAAATGAATTAATAATGAGTACCAAGGTATCACTGAAATAATAATAGCACCTATGTCTCAGAGTTGTTGTGAGGCTCAAATGAAATTACCACAGTGTCTGGAACATTGTAGGTGCTTACTACACGCTTGTTCCCTTCTCTCTTCCCCACTTCCTCCCCTCCCCCAATCCCCTATCTATTTGTCATTTAAAGCTCTTTACCATTTCCCTATATTTTCAGGGTTTTTTTTATAGTTTACTCTCAGTCATTCATTCTATGGCCCATACACACTTGCCAACTGATTTTTCCTTGGACACAACATCTCATTTCTTATCTCAGTAGCTTTGCATTTTTCATTACCTATACCTAGAATATTCTTTCTTCACTTCTACCTCTTAATTTCCTTTTCCTCAAAATTCAACTCAAATATCATTTTCTGTAGGAAAATTTTTCTGGCCACTGATTTACTAGCTTTAAAAACTCTAAAATGACCTTCAGCTACATTGCAAATATCTTGAGAGTATCTAGTTATTTTCATATTTTTCTCCCTACTAAAATGTTAATTTTTTTGAGGAAAGAGACTGCCACCCCTGTCCTTGTATCCATACTGCTTAATACAGTGTTTGATATATGGTAAGTAGTTCATAAATACCTATTGACAGAATAAAAACCAAGATATCAGCTATTAATGAGCCTATGTTAACATCAGCCATTTTAGCATTATATTGCTTTTCATATTCTAATCTTTTTCATATTTAGACCTCGAAGGTCCAAAGCTAGATTGTGAAAAACTGACATGTAAACAGTTTTTCTCTAGACTACTTTTGTCCCCTTAATGGTCTGTTTTCTCTATCCCCACATACAAATATCTGATGGCTTCATAGTCAATCCTTTATGCCTTTATAAAAAAAAAACTACTTTAAAAAAAAACTTGGAACTCATTAACACTAAAATACTAATGACTGATAATAACAGAAGTCTTAAAGAATTAAAACCTTGGAAGTGACATTTTAGGCATTAGCCATCAATTATGGATGAAAAACATCAAATGTTTTTTGAGGTTAAGTGGATTATCAAGCTATAACTAATATGGACCATCTTCTATATAAGTTGAAATGATCATTTACATGATGTTGATTGTGTCAGGAAGCATCAATTTACATTCAAAGTAGCATTTGGGTAAGTTCATTTGGGCCATCCCTCAGTTCCCCATTTCAATGGCCCAGCGTAATTCCATCTCAGATACGTTTCTCTTCTGGGACTCAGATGTTGCTCTCTCAGACTCAGGAATCTGGTCTCCTGGTCCAGGGTTTAAAATTATTTCAATTTAACATCATTTTATTGCTGTATTGTTCCAAAATGACTAGACTTTCATCCCCTCTAAGTTGTCTTTTGACTATAGTATAAATACTTAAAAACATAACATCAGTGCAGTGCAATATAACTACAAGCAGAATAAAAGTTCTGTAATATCAGATTAAACATGAATGGGCAGAACGGAATTTTTTTTTAAATGGAAGCACAATGAAATAAGACAAAGAAACAAATAAAGTAGATATATTCCAAATACTGTGATTTTTGATGACCCAAAAAGACTTTAGCACAATTTCAGTGCAAATTATCAGAGTTTTACTTGGCATATCTAATATAGCCCAACTGGAATCTGTATGAATGAGTTTATAATTGTCATCGCTGTTTTAAAACCACAAAAAGGAGGAAAATCAAATTGGATAATGATTTTCTCAATGTTGTCAATGAATCAGACTAATCATAATGAAGATCCTCACTCTCACCCAGTTTCCCCCTTAACCCCAACTAGATCATCTATGGACTTCAAAGGACTTTGGAAGAATCTTATTCATTAATTTACAAACAAGGAAATTGAAACTCAGAAATCAATGGTACATGAAATATGTCATTGTTGTCCTACATGTACATAAGGCTAGGACTCAATTCATCATCTGGATAATAAGAGTTTGGATAAGATTACCTTTAAATCCTTTCAAGGTCTAAATCTGTGATCTAGTTGAACAACAATAAAACAAAACCAAAACACCTTTCGCTACATGGGGCAATTGGATATTGATTATGATTAATTTGACTCACTAAAAACAATCATCAGTCATAAAGAAATCACTATATTTTATGACTTCCTCTTTTTTTGTGGTTTAGCAACACTAAACATTTATGGAGATTCCAGAGAGTACACCAGATATCTCTTAAATCTAGGTGATAAGGATTAAAACAATTAACAAAAAGTCATACCTAAAAATATCTATACCTAATTAACTGTAGCCCAGGCTTTTCTTAGTGAAGCTCAGTGAAAATAGATAAGATTGTGATATCCAGGTTTTAGGAAAAATCACCTTCTCCATTTTTTTCATTTTATTGCTTGTTAGGTCAAACAGCACTCATTCATCTCTTTATTAATGCCCTTCATTTCACGGTCCTTTTTTTTTTTAGCTATTCATGCTGACATCTAGCATTTGCTTTTCCTTATTATCTTCCTTTTATAGATCTTGGCCAATCTATATTCAGAATTCAACCAAGCAATTTAAAATAATGAGGTGAGAGTACTTTTTCTCTATCCCTTAAGGTTATCTTGATGGTTTAACTATCATTTTCCTTTCTATTTATATTCACTGAAATTGATTTTTAATGATAATTATTTCCAAAAGAGATTTTGGGAAGAAAAATTCTCCATCAATTTATGGTTGAGTGTAGCACCAACTGATATCTTGTGAAAATATCTGCTGGATATTAATGCAGTTTTAGTAGAATAAATACATCCTTTCTGGAAAACAACTGGAAATTATGCCCAGCAAGTCATTCCATTATACATATCCTTTTCCCCATTAATAGCATTGCTACCTAAATGCCTCAAGAATATGAAAGAGAGGGAAAAGCTCCATATATGTGAAAAATATATAGATAGTGGTACTTTGTAGTAACAAAGAAAAAAAAGGTTGGGAAACAGTTGGACAAGGTGTAGCACATTACTATAATAGACTTTTTTGTTTAAAGGAATTTGTTTAAAGGAAGGACAACAATAAAAAATCAGAGAGAAATTACAGTTCTAAAAAAGAATAAGCATCAATAAATAAAAAACATGACATAAAATACATACTAGCTTAGAGCAAAATTTTTAAATACCAGAATTTGGACTTCAGTACATTTAAAATATCTCTATTCTAGGAGCCCCATATACATTAAGATCTACATTCTACATTTCTAAACCTTTTTTATTCCCAACTACCACTCAAAAGCAATTATTTATATCCCTATCCTTCCATATCTCAAACTAAGGTATTGCCCAGATAGAAAGTAATTTCATGAACATATATGTGAAAATATTAATTACCTAAAATATCATAATATTATAATAGCTCACAATAACATAATTTGATGAGCAGTTTCTCACAACACCCTTGTGAAGTAAGCAGTAAAATAAAAAATATCATAATTTCCATGTTATAAATGAGAAACTTGAGACTTCAAGAATTTGTGACTTTATCACTATCAAAAATTTAACAGTACAGAACTGTTTTGCATGATTGCATATATATAATCTATCTAAAACTGTTTACTCTCTCAAAGATGGGCATAGGGAGGGAGAAAGGAAAATAATTTAGAACTCAATATTTTTAATGAATGTTAAAAATTTGTGTTTACATGAATTGAAAAAAATAATTTAATTTTTTAAAAAAATTTAGAAACTATCAGCTGGAACTTGAAACAAGTCTTCTGATTTTTAATCTAATTCTCTTTCTTCTGTTCCATTCTATCACATTCTACCAGGAATGCATATATTTTAAAGTGGAATTTCTCAGAAGATATAATATGAAATTAAGAATCAAATCCAAACATGTGACACATTAATGAAGTAGAGGAAATTATATGTGAATGAATTAGGTTTTTACCAGGATCTCTTCATTTGCAAGATAATTTTGACACACAACCTAGATAAAAAGTTACTCTAGAATTGCCTCAACAAAGTTTCTGTTCTATTAATTTCAAGAATTAATAGTAATGAACATTACAATAGTTGTATTTTCAATGGTTATGAGGAGTCATCTAAGTTAGTTGTGAACCACTTATGATTATTACCTTTATACAAAAAAAGAGGCATCAATAAAGAAGCACAGCAAGGAAGAAGAAAATTAGAACAAAAGAAGGAAGAAAAGGAAAACAAAGGAAAGGAGGAAGAAAGCAAGATATTTTAATCTACTTTGTCCTTCAAAAGAAATTCAGTATGTTTGAGAGTGTATTACAGAAGTCTTTATTTAAGGAGATATTAGCAAAATAACTTTTGTCATAGAAACTGATTTTGAAAATGTAGGTACCATGGTAGCATAGCTTAATTTTAATATTGTTCATGATTTTAAGCATGTATTATTCAAAACTTCAAAGATTCACAATTTCATTGCAGTGCTTGTCTCCCTTATCAGCACAAACTATAATCCTTAAAGAATTGTAGAATAGACTGAATTTGTGATTTTCTCTTCTCTTCTCTCTTTATCTTCTAAACCCTCAGCAACCTGGCTTCTGATTTTATCATTCAGCATAAACTGCTCTCCAGACTTACTGATGATCTTTTAATTTCCACATCTGGTGGCTTTTTTTTTTCACTTTTACTTTTCTGGTAAAACTCTTTATTTTTTCTTGACTTTTACCATTGATGATGACCTCACCTACAGTTCCTGAACATTACTTCTTTTCATAATATTCATGACGCTGATATTTCTTGGCTCACATTCTACCTACCTGACCATTCCTTCTTAGTATTCTTTGCTGAGTATTCCTCTATGTCCCATAACAGTGTGTTTCCACAAGATTTGTTCTCTGCATTTTTTCCTTTTCTTTTTTCTTTATATACTTCTATTGTTTCAATTATTTTCTCTATAAAAAAATTCCTCCAATTTATTTATCTAACACTAATTTCGCTCTTGAGCTATGACAGCCTAGTGATCATTTCAAACTGGATATCCTGATTGAATTTTAAAATATATGTCCAGAATTGAACTCCTTAAGTTTATTTCAAGGCACCACAATCCTGATCACTCAGCTTTACAACCTAAGTTTCCTCCTCATCTTCCCATTATCACTTGCTCCACATTTCCAATCCTTAGTGAGATTTTGTTATCTCTATCTTCACAAGATATTTCATGTATATTTCTGTTTATATCATACAGTTACCCTAGTTTAAGCCCACTCTGCCTCTCACTTCAACTATTACAAGAGTCTCCCTGTCTCATTTTTTTCTTATCTAATTTCTTTTACAGAGTTCATCGAGGCAATGAGGCTTAGTAACCTGATGCAAAATAAAAGACTACTTGAACAACCATTCACCACATCACCTGTAACTACTAACTCTATTCCTACACACGTATATGTTGACTCTGCCATTGAGAAGTTCCTTGAGGTAACGTTTTTTTTTCCTTTTCATTTGTTTTCACAAAAATCAACATGTTATCTAACATGTGGTGAGTTTTTTTAACCCTTACCTTTTATCTTAAAATTGATACTAAACATCGTTTCCAATGCAGAAGAGTAGTAAAAAGGGCAAGGCATTGTGGTTAAGTGACTTGCGCAGGGGAACACAGCTAGGAAATGTTTGAGGCCAAATTTGAATTCAGGACCTCCCATCTCCAGACCTGGCCCCTCTATCCACTGAGTCAAATCACCTAACTACCTCAGTAAATGTTTATTGATTGATATACCAAGGCAAATAATCAATTGATTGCCATACCAATATCACATCAGAAAAAATATCATGTTCAAATATCAATTTCTAGGGCTGATATGAGTTAATATTACAAAAGCACTTCCCATTTCAAAGACTATTTCTCTTAGATATCATCATCATTCCACTTTCCACTTTTTCTACTCCGTAATGCATATAGCCTATTCCCACAGGGTCCTGATTTCATCTAGTGATCATTACTGAAAACATTCATCAATTATGGATAAAGTTACTAGTTAATAATGACCCAAGTTATTACAACTCTACTGGGGTATTTGTAAGTTCCAGGGAACATGATTTGACTAGTTCTTGAAAAAATTTCACTTACTATATCGGTGCTTTCTGGAGACATATCACGTATTCTTTCTATAAACCTGTCAAAGCTTAGTTATACTACTATTAATACCACTAACAATAATTCAGATTTGAAAAGAGTTTCAAAGTTTATATAGTAATTTCTCAGAGCAACCTTTTGTTAGTTCAATTGTTTTGATGAATAAGAGGAATCACAGAGAGTTTATGTTGAAAAAACATACAGTTTAAGTTAAAAAAAAAAACATACAGTATAGTACGAAGAGTATGGACTGGAAATTAGAAAGCCTGGACTTGAATCATTCTTCAGTTGTATAGTAGCAATAGTAGGTCATGTCAAGTCCCAATCTCCTATATTCCCAATGTTCTCATGTTTATATATATATATTTAATATATATATATATAATATATATATATATGCATATATATAATACATATAAAATAATAGTTATACTCCTTATCTCAGTGGATTATTGTGAGGAAAATGTTTTTTCATATCTTATAAAGTTTATGCAGGGTGTCACAAAAGTCTGTGTACATTTTTTAAACTTTAGTAGCTTAAACAGCTCAAAATGCACTAAGACTTTATGATCATAATTAATGACTTATCAGATCACATAGGTAGGAAGTATTACCAATAATACCCAGTGATAGCAATTTTTATGGTAAAAGAAATATATGATAAAAATATATGATTAAAAATAAATTGGTCAAATAGTGAGAGCTAAAGAAATAGAGAACATGGCAAAAAGAAGACTTCGCTGAAGGTCACAAATATTGGTCAGGCATAAATGGTTTGCAATATGTAATATTGGACAAAAGATCTACATATATCAAATCACAACTTCATTCAAATAGTTTAAAGCACAATAATTGATATTCACATAATCTTTTAAAGTCTGGAAAGTACTTTAAAATATTATCACACTTGATTCTCAGGACCATTGATGGAAATCATTATCCCT
Organism: Monodelphis domestica; assembly: GCF_027887165.1. Classification (NCBI taxonomy): domain Eukaryota; kingdom Metazoa; phylum Chordata; class Mammalia; order Didelphimorphia; family Didelphidae; genus Monodelphis; species Monodelphis domestica. Next base: position 272,857,169 of record NC_077227.1, read on the forward strand.
ATTTTGGAATAAAGAAACTGAAGTTTAGAAGACTTCTTGCTTTCTCCAAATTCACTTGGCTTTGTAATGTCTGAAGTTGAATTTACATTCCAGCCTTCCTTATTCCAAGTTCAGTGATGTTATGTTGCTACTCAACTATTTTTACCAGTCCAGTGATTTTATTTTCTACCATGTCACCTAAACCTCACTATCTTCAATATCTATGTCAAATAGATTCCAATGCAATGATGAAATTAGTATCTTTTCTTTGTTGTTAAACTTTGATTATTCATAACTGTTGAATTTAAAGTAAATATACAACTCAAAATAGTAAATAAAACAAAGGAGAAGAAGGCCCCTAGCACATCTGCTATGGAATATTTACAGACAGACATAGGCAAGAGTTATATATAATGTGCTTTGTATGGGAGGCAATCTGCATTGACAAATGAAGTACCTCCATCTGTGAGATAATGAATGTATTAAAAAATTTAAGTACAAAAACAACAAAGGAGTTAGAAACTGATCATGATTTAGGTTATCTTTATTGACATATTTTGGGGAAGGAATGAAAATATTCTCATTTTGCATATTAAAAAAATGAGAAATGCTCATTCACTACTGTAATAGACTTTAAGGAGTCCTTGCACATCAGGATCTAGCTGTGAAATAAGAATGTCAGTGGGAAAATATGAAGACATTTCAAATGGAGAGATTAAAGGTTTTCCTGAAATTAAACAAAAGTATATGAAATCAGAAATAGCTTATTCATCAAATCTTGCATTTTAGATTTCATGGCACAATGGAAAGAGTAATGAACATAAAGTCAGAGAATCTGGGTTCAAATCTTGTATGTGTCATACACTACCAGTATGTGTAGGAAAAGGGAAGTCTAAAAAACTATTAATATTCATTAAGCATTTATTATGTACCAGACACTTCCCTAAGTGTATTAAAATATTTTCTCATTTTTCCTTCAACTCTCTAGGAAGTTGGTAGCATGATTATCTCCATTTTACAGTTGAAGAAACTGAGCCAGACAGAGGTCAAAATGATTTAACAAGTGTCACACATCAACTAAAGTATCTCAGACCTAATTTAAATTCCTATATTCCTATCACAAGGCTGAGTACTCTACCTATTGTGTCATATTCTTATACCTCAATTTTCTCATATTTAAAATGAAGGGGTTAGACTTAATGATCTTGAAGTTTCCCTTTGGCTCTGAATATATAGTCCTATGAATTGGAAGCTACTCCTTGCTGAAGGTAGTTTTAGAACAAATATAAAAATATACTACTTTAAAATGTGGTTACTAGAATTGTAAAGGAAGATGGTATAAAAAATTTACAAGGTGTCAACACCATTGCTCACAGTTGAAATTAAGCAGGGCATAACACTGCTTCAGCACTAAGTTGGTGGACAGTGTTGAGTCCTTAACAACTGTGGATATTGTGGCTAGAAAAGGATATATAAAGAGAAGAAAGGGCTTTGCTCAAGGGCATGGGTTTAAAAAAAGATTAAATAATTTCTAGACTTTTTGTTTGTCTAGATTTCTCACCAAACAAAAATCCATGTGAGCCTTTAAAACATGTAAAATATATGATTACTTTATATGATACTTTTCTAAGATATATCATTCAGTTAACTGGCATTCATTAAGCATATACCAAGCATTGTGTTAATCAGTGGAGTAAAAATTATAAAAGAGTGTGTATCCTCCTCCAGAAATCTTCTGGAAGTGGCAGTGTTTGATACTATCCCATTTGAAGATATCAATACTGTTGTAAGAGAATAATCTCTGGTGAGGAGTACTCTCAGGAAAAAAACAAAAACTCCAGCAACATTTCCGATTGGTAATATTTGAGACACTATCTTTTTACCTTAAGGGTGTTCTGGTAGGCCACACATAACATTAAAAGTGATATAGGGAGTCAAGATGGTTGCTTAGAGACAGCAAAAGTTCAGACCTCTGCAAACCCTTCCTCACCTCACCAATTAAAAACACAGTGCTTCAAGGGGACTTGAAACCAAATCTAACAACAGAACAGAGTTAGGGAACCCTCCTTCTGGACTCAACTTAAAAGATACATCCCTCACCCCCCCCAAAAAATAGTCTGAACTCTAGAACACATGGGTGTAAAGGGAAGGAAGGATGGTTCCAGGACCCCTCCCCCACCTATAGTGATGAGCCTCTAGTGGTGGATGGAATACCTTGCTGGCACAGCTGTGCTGTATTTTCATAAAATCCAAGATTTAAATTTTGTTCAAGATAGACCTTCAGAGAAGAAGCTTGCTAACTATCTGAATCCAGAGAATGAACTGTTTGCAGAAAGATACCTAAAACTCTTTCACTACAGGAAAATCTGGAATGAACCTTGGGGTGCAGTTTATTGAACATATTTTTGAATGTACACTCTTATGCCAAAGGGGACTGCCCCCTAATTGGCTTTTGTCAAATCGCCCAGCAAAACATTGGTTTTGCTGTCTCTCTCTCTCCTATTTCCCCTAATCTACCACTATTGTAGTTTTCCTCTTAGAGGGTAGAAATTTTGTATGCCCTTGCAGTCAGAATTTTTGGGGTGTAGGATCCTTATGTTTAGTGATCAATTGGGGAGACTAGTCCCCCAATCACCATCAGGGGGGATTGTGATTTTTAAATCTCCATCTTGCTTCGTCTAGCACCCAAAAATTGTGCACACCCACACTTCATGGGCATGTACTAGTCAATGACAAATCAGAACTAACTAACTGCCCACTTGGGCTGTCCTAAGCCAAGCTTGAGCCACCATTGGCACTTGTGAGGCAGAGGAAGTGATGTAGAGAGCAGCCTCTGGAGTTCACTCACTTCATGGGGACAGAGATAGGCACCAGTTGGTGCTAGAAACTTGAGCAGAGAGGAGGCCCGCAAACAGCTTTCCTTCAGATTGGTCACATGAGTCAAGGACTGATTCTCCTTTCTACCTTGGTCTTTGGGCCTAAACTCCCTCTGGCTCTGCCAGAAGGTTGAGTTAACCCTTTTCTTATTCCTCCTCTTTCCTTCTCCCCCTCTCCTTCTTTCTTATTCCCATTTTGATTAAACCACCATAAACTCCATTTTGACTTGAGTGTTTCATTTTAGGAATTTCATAAGTAAATTCCTTGGTGACCATACATTAATATTACATCAATCTTTACAAGTGATTTCACTATAACAGTACCAGGCTCAGGGCATTGAACACATGTGGCTGGGAGGTAGCTAGAGGAGAAGTACAGAGCAAGTAGCCTAGTCACAGCCAAGATGCTCCATCTTGCCTCTCCCCCTTCTTGAAGTTTTGGCCTCAGGGCACAGCCAGCTTTGCAAATCAACTCTGACCTGGATCAATCTCATCAGTAGGGCAGATAAGAAGCCTTCAGAGAGCCGGGAAGATCAAGCTCCAACACCCTTCCCCCACAGACTGATCTGTGAGCCTTGCTGACTAAGTTCCAAAGGCAAAGGCTACAACAAACTATAGGCAAAAACCTTGATAACAGGGTGGGAAGCCTAGCTCCTTTTCAGCTTCTCCTGACAGCTAGGGAAGATCTGACTAACCTGATTAATCAGCAGAACAGAGAAGAAGCCCCTTCAGGACAGAACAGCCCAAACCCACAGATCCAGTACATAATGAGAGGACAGAAACTACAGGCAACTAAGGGGGAGAGAAGTGGCAAATATGAGCAAACAACATAAAAAGAAAAAAAATTACAATCAACAGCTTCTATCCAGGCAAAGAACAAAGAGCAAGTAGAATGGAGGAGGACCAAGGAACACTAAGCAAAAACACAGAAACTCCAGCAAATTGGACACAGGCTTTGGAAGAACTCAAAATACAATTCAAAAAAAAAAACAATAAAGAGAGGCTGAAGACAACTGGGAAAAGAAGTTAAAAAGCAAAATAAATCATATAAATCATCTAGAACAGAAAGTAGTGTCTTGAAAGCCAAAACTAATCAGCTTAAAAATGAGGAAAAGGAGATGAAAGATGAGGCAAAGAAGATGAAAGATGACCTCCAAAGATAATCACACCAGAAGGAGAATGATGACCCAAAATCCAGGGATGAAATCCAGTCTTTAAGAACCAGAATCCAACAACTAGAATCAAGTGACTTTACAAGGCAGCAAGACACTATAAAACAAAATCAAAAGACTGAAAAAATTGAGGAAAATATGAAACACCTCATCCATAAAACAGAATATCAAGAAAATAGGTCGAGGAGCTACAGCAGGACTGTTTTTTTTTTTTTGTATGAGTAGAAAAATTCTTCTAGTGGTAGTCACTGAAGCTATCCTCATATAAATCTTCCAGGAATTAATTCATTCTCTAGTGGAAAGGAACCAAGTAATAAATAACCAAGGCTAACCAACAAGCCCATGACGACTTGAAAGAAGTTCCATACCTAGCCATATTCCATACTGATCACATGGTTTTGTGCATCTTAAGGCAGCCATGAAGCATCTGGAAACCATATATGGTGAAGCCTGTTGTTGGGAAGATTTTTTTCCCTTTGGATGATAAATGTGTAAAAGTTAGAGAGAGAGATAGAGAAGATATTAACAGACAGGCTGTCATTAAGTTTTGAAACAGCAGGTTTGAGTAGAACTATTATTTGTACCAGGAATACTTGGAGTGAGAGTGAAGAAATGTGGGTCATCTCAAGTGTGGATTTTTCAATAGTGAATTGATGCACCATCTGATATTGGGCAGAAGTCTTGCATTGTGTTCCTTGAATAACCCAGGAATGTAAGATTTTAAATGTTACTAATTCTTGGTGGCATAATTGTGCTGAAATATGGTAATATATTCAAAGCTGGGGCTAGTTCCAAGACCTTAAAGTGCTATGTCAGAGTCTCTAGTGGTTTCCATAGCTATTGGTTAAAATGCTCCAATTGTAGCAATAGATAAGTATACATTTTATGATTAAAATACCACCATCTCAAGTACCATGTCCAATTTATCAAGGAAAGCACCATTCTATTAGCTATGGACCCTTTGTTTTAGAAGGTGCTATTTCATTTATTCACCCAGTTTACTATAACCTTGCAGAAAGCAAGATTAATGATTCATTCTGCCTTTCATGTTTTATACTTTCAACTGTGTTTTCCCTAAATTTCCATGGCAGCAGCAAGAATGACTCATAGTTGAGTAAGAATGATCCACTCTTCATAAAAGCAGTAGAAATGAAATTAGACAATCAATGATTCTCTGATTTGTAAGGAACTTTAAAGTCTATCTAGTTCAACTCCTACTCTACTGAGAATCCACTCTCCAAAATACCCAAATGTTTCCTTAGAATGGTTCTAATTGTTAGAAAGGTTTGTTAGTTTGTTTTTTTCCTCTAAAATCAATCTGAAATCTCATCTGTGAAACTGCTATCTATGGTTCCTGGGTCTACTGCTTACAAGCAGAAGATGTTTAATCTCTCCTTCACTTTCCTATGAAAACATGTCAAGTACTTGAAAATGAGGTAGTATGATATTTTGGATTACATATTGGAAGAAGTCAACCAGTTTGAATCTTGATTCAGTCTCTTAATTAGCTTTTTTATCCTAAAGAAACTATTTTATACTTCTCATCCTCAGTTTATTCATCTGTAAATAGAAGACAACACCTGTAGCTCTTACCTCAAAGATTTGTGGCAAAAATCGAATAAAACAATACAGATAGAGCACTTTGAAAGCCTTAAAATATTATGTAAATGGCAGACACTTTTAATGTTTGGAGGCAACTATCAAAGTTAAGTGACTTGGTGGTTCGAGGACTAGACCTAGAGTCAGGATAGACCTGAATTCAAATGTAACCTTAAATACTTAACAGCTATGGTACCCTGGTGAGTCACTTAATGTCTGCCTCATTTTCTCAACTATAAAATGAGGATGATATCAGCACCTATCTTTCAGAACTGTTGTAATTTTTAAATGAAATAATATATGTAAAAATGGTTAGCACATTGTGTGGCAACATAGTAAATGCTAAAATGCTTAATCCTTTCTCTAAATCTTCTACAGACTAAGCACCCCATTATCTTCAAGTGATCCTCAAATGCAGGAATGTGCCAGAGCTGGCTTGATCTGACACATGAGAACAAATTATTTTGTTTTCCTGCCAACATTTATACCTCAGAATTCACTATATGCTGTAAATCAGGGCTTTATTTATTATTTTGTTGATTGTCTAAACTTAAGAACATGATGGAAAAATGTTAATAATATAGATTAAACTTCAAAATATTTCAAAAAAAAGTGATACAGGCTGATCACAAAGGTTGGTGGGGATATAATTGGGGATGTAGACTCTATGCGATCACCTTAATTCAAATATTAAAAATATGGAAATAAGTCTTGATCAATGACAGATATAAAACCCAGTGGAGTTGCTCATTGGCTATGGAAAGGGGGTAATAGGAGGGGAGGGGAAGAACATGAATTGTGTAACCATGGAAAAATATTATAAATTAATTAGTTAAATAAAAATTTTCAAATTTAATTTTTAAGTGATATAGACTTAAAACTAACTTAAATATTAATTTAGATAATTTTCTAGACTCCATTCCATTCCAGTTTCTTTAAAGCTCACAAATAAAGAGAATATGCACTAATAAGTCAAGACAAGTCATCACCAATGATTTGCAATAAAATGTCTCCTAATTCCATTTCTAGGAACAGAGTTTAAAGTTAGATGAATATTGTATTACTCAATAACACATTGCAAATATTTACAGACTAAATTTTAACTGGTTTGAGGATAATCAAATTCCTCCCAGAATTCAAGGTACAGACCATATTATCCATAAATAATATTTATTCAGAGTATGTTCTTCCATTTCAAGTCATTTTACCATATGTCCTCTCTGGGGCTCAGTGCCTTGCCACCTGTCTTAAAAAAAAAATTCACACATACTTAATGCAATAGAAGCGATCATTTACTGAATGATACCAAGCTAGAAGAGTTAATTTGCCTTCAAAAGTAAGTACATTCTAATATAAAAAGAATATTAATATTAGCATAAAACCAGATTCAATAGGTTATCATATATCATATATTATTTTTCATTTTAAAAGATTAAAATTTAAGAAAAAACACTTTCTTTTCTTTATTATCCTTTACTTATTTTCTGTAATTAAGAATCCAAGAAATCCAAAATGTCACAGACCAAGCTGAGCTCTTCTAATAAAAAACAGTCATGTAAGACTGGGATGTTGTTCAATTACAAACTCTAGTCTTTGCCTTGTGGCAGGAAAAAGAAAGAGGTATATTTGGGGAGGTAGGAAGAGCTAGTGGAAGGTAGGTGAAGTTGAAGGAAGCAGTTATTAAGATGCAGTAGATCAAAATTTTTGACAGATAAAAAAATAAAAGCTTGCCTCACAGACATACAAGGAGTAGAAAAGAGCATACTGTAAACAGATCTAATGGGTAGTATAATGGAAGAAAGAATGTTTTTTGCCCTTATTTTACTGAAAGCTGCTGACTTTTAAATATACCTGACCTATACAGGGTCAAATGCCCTTCATGAATTTAATAGAGCCTCAGCTGACATGGGAAACAAATTTTAACACTATGATCTATTCAATAAACCAAAAAATTCAAATATATGTATTAAAGTCTCTTTCTTTCATGAGTTTCTCCTTTTCTCTCAAAATATGTATATTTTCCACCTTTAAGTGAGGAGGAAATGCACCCTTTGTGTGACTTTGCTACCCCCAATAACTACTTTAGTAATTTCTTTTTGTTGTGCTGACAAATTACCTAAATAAAACATCTAAATTTTGGAATCTAATACCTCTTCAGAACCTTAATCTAGTTTTTAATTGCTTTGCTATATAATCAGGTTGAGTCTTTGAAGCTCACCAGTGACTTCTACATTGGCAAAGTCTATACTTTTCTCACACTGAAATTTATTGATTTCTGTGTACCATATAAAACTATTTACAGTCTTCCCTTGCTATATGACTTTCACTTATGGTGGCTTCACTGCATCAAAGATTTAAATATCTATATCTATAACTACATCTATTTCTATTTCTATATCTATATAATTCTGAATTGTGGAGGTACACTTATCAAGGTACACTATTGACTGATGAAATGAAAGGTGACCAACCCCAGTGCTGTGTTTTATATCCTGGGTGGTGATTGGCTTAGTGACTGTAGGTTAGTAAGAGTGTGGAAAAGATTTATAGGAGAGTGAAAAGGGTTTATAAAGCTTTAAAATATACATAAATAATAAAAATAATATAGTGACACTACTTCATAGATTTTCATCTATCCCCAGAGTCTCTGGAAAATAACTCTGGCAATAGGTGAGGGATCTTGTATCACATTGCCTTTGTTGAGTCTATCCTCTCTCCTGACTTCTAGGACACAATCAGTCACTTCATAAATATTTATTAAGCACTTACTGCATGCTAATCACTGTGCTAAGTTTTGGAACTGCAAACAAAATCAAAAGAATGACTGCCTTACCCTCAAGGAGCTTCCATTCTAATGGAGGGAAACAGCACATTATAGGTAACTTAAAAGCAAGAGTGGGTGATGGAGAGAAGAGAAGATAACCATATTGGAACATGGAAGTAAAAATCCAGAGAGTTAGAAGTAGAGGCAGGAAAGGAATGAAAAGTGGCTGTCCTGTGTCCCTCTACAAAAGAGAGACCTTGGGGAAAACTCATCAGTAGAAGAAAAGGCCACAGGGACAGAATGATGTGTCAGAGGTCATGGGTGCTAAGGAATTTAGGGTTAGGGTTAGGGTTTAAAGACTGTTTTTTTCATTCTTTATATATGTGACACCCAAGCAAATCAATCATATGAATGCTGTTACCTCAACTACAAATTGAGAAGGTTGAACCAGATAATCTCTAGGATCCCTACTAGTTAGAAATCTATGATCATATGTTATCTCTCAAGTTTATGTGTATAGTTCTTTATTCCTTCTTTAATTTTAGCTCTTTATTCTTTAGCTTTAATTTTCCATACAGTATTTTTAAGCAAATGAACCAGATACCTTAATTTTGTCTACTTTGAAAGACAATTCATCACCTCTTTTCCCTACAAAATATTATTCATTTATTTTTGGCACCATCATGATTATTTAAGTAGAGATAGGACCTAGACTCAATGATCTTAGCGCATTCTATATTATTGTCAGCAATAAGACTGACTTGGTCACACGTGGAACTGATTAAGCTGAAAATAGGAAAATATTTTGGAGAATAATGAGTTTAATATATTTATGTAGCATATTTCATATTTTAATATTTGATATATATTTTATATTGTATACAATAGCTTATAATAAACCAATATTGGATTTTTAAGTTCAGATAGAAGAAGTTACATGTTAAGTCCAAATTCCATTGGTCAAGTGAGTTTTACCAAATTGGAAAAAAAAATGCCTTCTATCCACCTCTCCTTCAATGTATATAATGTTGACTTTGCATCCTAATAAAAATGTTATCATTTTTTAAAAATTGATCTGTGTTATTTTACTACTTACTAGATAAATGTATCTCTTTCTCTTTAGATGAAATCTAATACACAATGCTCAACTTCCAGTTTTATTTCTGCCTAAGTCTGACATCTATGGATTAAAGGCATATCTGGTTTCTTCTACTGAATGCATCACTGTGTCAGAAATGTCAACTGTAATAAGTACAAGATGAAAAAGATTTGCAGGACTGTTGTAAAGAAGCATGAAACCTGACAGTAGGTTATGACAGATCATTTACATTAAGGGATTGAAATACTAAAGCTGGCAGCTGTCATTAAAACTGTCAAAGATATACACCATTCATTGCTGGGCTTCTGAGTTTTGGTTCCATGATTTTATCAGATTTCCACATAAAGTTGGGGTAAAAATGAAAATAAACATCAAATGACAGATTTTGGTTAAGTCAGCTGCCTAGCCATCAATCTTTCTCTATGTTGCTTTGTTATACCAATATAGGAACAGTAGAATTCAATTTCTGATTATATGTTATTTTAATTTGGCTAATTTTCACTTGACACCTTTGGTTATTCAGCTAAAAGCACTTTTTCCAGACACTATTATTTTATTATAGAATAACCTTATGTGATTCCAAAAAATCAAATTGTTGTAACTGAGAGAATATATATTGACGATTTTCTGGATTTAACTAGAAACTTAGAGAATTTTCCTGGTCCTTAAAATATTTCTTATTGCATATTTAAGCATGAGAGTTGGCTTTTTAAAAACACATGTTTAAGCAAAGGAAAGTAATGAATGCTGGAGGGGATGTGGCAAAGTAGGGACATTAATTCATTGCTGGTGGAGTTGTGAACTGATCCAACCATTCTGGAGGGCAATTTGGAACTATGCCCAAAGGACGACAAAAGAATATCTACCCTTTGACCCAGCCATAGCACTGCTGGGTCTGTACCCCAAAGAGATAATAAGGAAAAAGACTTGTACAAAAATATTCATAGCTGTGCTCTTTGTGGTGGCCAAAAACTGGAAAACGAGGGGATGCCCATCAATTGGGGAATGACTGAGCAAATTATGGTATATGTTGATGATGGAATACTATTGTGCTAAAAGGAATAATAAAGTGGAGGAGTTCCATGGAGACTGGAACAACCTCCAGGAAGTGATGCAGAGCGAGAGGAGCAGAACCAGGAGAACATTGTACACAGAGACTAATACACTGTGGTATAATCGAACGTAATGGACTTCTCCATTAGTGGCGGTGTAATGTCCCTGAACAACTTGCAGGGATCCAGGAGAAAAAAACACCATTCATAAGCAAAGGATAAACTATGGGAGTGGAAACACTGAGGAAAAGCAACTGCCTGAATACAGAGGTTGAGGGGACATGACAGAGGAGAGTCTCTAAATGAACACTAATGCAAATACTATCAACAAAGCAATGGGTTCAAATCAAGAAAACATCTAATGCCCAGTGGACTTACGCGTCGGCTATGGGGGGTGGGGGTGAGGGGGGAGGAAAAGAAAATGATCTATGTCTTTAACGAATAATGCTTGGAAATGATCAAATAAAATATATTTTTTAAAAAAACACATGTTTAATGTAAGGCTTATTTTAGAGTTTATCATGATACTGAAAAACATCAGATTTCTTAAAAAGCTATTTTACCAATAATAAAATCAACTATTAAATAATAATAATACCTAGCATTTGTGTAGCTTCTACTATTCCCAGGCATTATGCTAAGTGCATTATAAAATTTAACTCATTTTATGCTAAGAACAATTTCGAGAAATAGACACAATTATTATCCTCATTTTACATCTAAAGTAATTCAGGCAAATAATGGTTAAGTGACCTGCCTAAATTCACACAACTAGTAAGTGTCTGAATCCAGATTTGAACTGGTCTTCCTAACTCCTGACCAAAAACTGTACCAACTAGTTAGCTTTCTAAAGGCCTAACAAATTCTTGGCTTAATATGTACTATATTTATTCTTAGTGGAATATTTTGTCTGAAATACATTTGTGAAAAGGATTAAGCTGGATTTTTTACCCAAAATTGACATCTTCAGCAAATCAATGAATGAACAACCATTTATTAAACACACAATAGGTGACTGGAATTTTGTTAATTGCAGAAATATAAGCAAAAATGACAGCCCCTGTACATGAGTAGTTTTTATTCTATTAATAGAAATCACAAAGTAATTTGAATAGTTGGAAGAATCAAGGAAGATCTCCTATGGCCTTTTTTAAAAGAAGCATCCCATTCTAAAAGGAGGTGAGGAAGGAATGTATTCTTGGCATGTGAGACAGGTAATGTAATGGCATCAACCTCTTTGGTGTCTAAAACTGGTTTCATTTTGGTTTTTGCTTTGTTTTTGTGTCCCTATCACTCAGCACAGGGACTTGACACAGTGGGTATTGAATAAGTATAAAATGTTTAACTTACTAATGTTTCACTTCTTGATGTAATAAACTAATAAGTGGAAATGACTCAGGAATACAAAGTGACAAGATTCACATGTATGGTGCAAGATGTCATATATGTCTGTCTGTCTATCTATCTATCTATCTATCTATCTATCTAATTATGTGTATGTACAACCACAAACACACATTCCAAATTATTACAGGTTTAAAAGTAGCTAATGGAGTATGATTTTATATCTAATATATAATATGCATTATATTATGTAATAATGTAGAAGATTTTTATAATATATACAATATTTTATATATAATATATAATTTTTTTAAAAACTTCTACGTATACAACTTAACTTGAATCCACCTCATTTCTATTTTATCTTAGAGCCACCAACCTAGTTGGAAAGTCCATCACCTCTTACTTAGATCATTGCAATGCCCTCCTAAGTGTTGACCTTAACTCAACTCTCTTCCTTCTTCAACCCTTTACCTACATAATTGCCAAAGTCATAACTCTAAAGCATTGGTCTAACCATATTACTGTCTTGCTCATGAAACAAATGTGGTTTGCTATTATCTCTATGACAGGGACTGTTAATAGTGTATAGTGTGTATAGTGGGGAGGGTGGGTGGTGTATTCTGAAATAAAAGCATTTTTTAATTAATATGTCTCTACTACCTTTGGGCATAATGTTTGATAAACCAACAATACCAGCTTTTGGAATAAGAACTCACTTTTTAACAAAAACTGCTGGGTAAAGTGAAAAAACAGAAGCTAGGTATAAGTCAGTATTTCACACCTAATCTCAAAATATGGCCAAAATGGATATATGATTTACATATAAAATTGTTTCCACAATTAAATTGAGATCACACAATAGTTTGTTTGGCAGTTCTTTGGAGAAGGGAAGAATTTATGACCAAATGAGATAGAGAGTATTTTAAGATGTAAAATGAATAGTTCTGATCATATTAAATTAAAAAGGTTTTATGAAAATAAAACTAATCTAACCAAGATTAGAAGGGAAACAACAAACTGGGAAAAATTTTCATTACAAATGTCTAATAAAGTTCTAGTTTTTCAAATTTATAAAGAACTAAGTCAAGTTTATAAGAATACAAGCCATCCTAAGAGACAGAGAAAAGATCAATAGACTAGGGGTAAATGACCTCAGTAAATTAGTATTTGATAAACCCAAAGACCCCAGAGCTTTTGGGACAATAACTCACTATTTGACAAAAACTTCTGGGAAAATTGGAAAATAGTATAGGAAAAATTAGGTTTAGAAGAACATCTTATACCCTATTACAAGGCAAATTCAGAGTGGGTATATGACTTAAATATAAAGAGTGAAATAATAAATAAATTAGGTGAACATAGAAGAACTAGATAAGAACAAAAAAACCAATGCAACCAAAATTAGTAGGAAAGCAAGAAAGTGGGAGAACATTTTTATAACAAAACTCTCTGACAAAAGTTTAATTTCCAAAATATAGAAGGAACTAAATCAAATTAAAAAAAAAAAGCCATTCCCAATCAACAAATGGTCAAGGAACATGAATAGGCAGTTTTCACACAATGAAATCAAAAGTATTAATAAGCACATGAAAAAATGTTCTAAATCCCTCCTGATTAGAGAAATGCAAATTAAAACAACTCTGAGGTATCACCTCACACCTAGCAGACTGGCCAACATGGCAGCAAAGGAAAGCAGTAGATGATGGTGGGGGGGGCAAAATTGGGACACTAATACACTGCTGGTGAAGTTGTGAATTGGTCCAACCCTTTGCAAAGGACTTTAAAAGAATGCCTACCCTTTGACCCAGCCATACCATTGCTGAGTTTGTACCCCAAAGAGATAATAAGGAAGAAGACTTGTACAAAAATATTTATAGCCACACTCTTTGTGGTAGTAAAAAATTGGAAAATGAGGAGGTGTCCATTGATTGGGGAATGGCTGAACAAATTGTGGTATCTGTTGGTGATGGAATATTATTGTCCTAAAAAGAATAATGAACTGGAGGAATTCCATGTGAACTAGAAAGACCTCCAGGAATTGTTGCAGAGTGAAAGGAGCAAAACCAGGAGAACATTGTACACAGAGACTGATATACCGTGGCACAATCAAATGTAAGGAATTTTCTACTAGAAGCAATGCAATGACTGAGGACAATTCAGAGGAACTTGTGAGAAAGAATGCTAATCACATCCAGAGAAAGAATTGTGGAAACAGAAATGCATTAAAAAATATGTGATCGATCACATAATATGATAGGGATATGATTGGGGTTTTGATTTTAAAGAATCGCACTACTACAGATATGAATAACACAGAAATAGGTTTTGAACAAGGATACATGTATAACCCAGTGGAACTATTTGTTGGATTAGGGATGGGGGAGAAAAAGGTGGAGGGGGTCATGAATCATGTAACCATTGAAAAATATTCTAAATAAAAAAATGAAAAAAAAAGCCATCCCCCAATTGACAAATGGTCAAAGAATATGAACAAGCAATTTTCAGATGAAGAAATCAAAACCATTAATAATCATATGAAAAAAGTTCTAAATCCCTCTTGATTAGAGAAATGTAAATTAAAACTCACACCTATCATATAGGACAACATGGCAGTAAACAAAAGTGGTAAATGTTGAAGTGGCAAAACTAGGACAGTACTGCATTGTTGTTGGAGTTGTGAACTGATCCAACCATTCTGGAGGGCAATTTGGTACTATACCCAAAGAGCTATAAAACTTTGCATATCCTTTGATCCATTAATACCACTACTGGGTCTGTATCACAAAGAGACAATAAAAAATGGGTAAGGACCTATTTGTATAAAAATATTTGTAGCAGCTTTTTTTTATAGTAGCATAAAATTGGAAATTGAGGGCAGGTTCATCAGTTGAGGAATGGCTGAACAAATTACGATACATGTTAGTAATGGTGCTATAAGAAATAATAAGCCAGATGATTTCAGAAAAAGCTGGAAAGATCTGCAGGAACTGATGCAGAGCCAAATAAGCAGAAATGGGAGAACAACATACACAATAACAGTAATATCAAACAGTGATTATCTAAAAAAACTTTCAATAATGCAATATTCTGGGTCAATCCTGAAAGACATGACAGGAAATGCTCTCCATCTCCAGAGAAAGAAAGGTTGGAGTCATCTTTCACATCAATGTATTTTTAGGTTTATTTTCGGGTTTTGGTTAGGTATGACTTTGCTCTTGCAGCAATGACCAAAATGGAAGTGTGTTTTGCATGGCAATAACAATTTTTTAAATAAATGAATATAAAATAAAAAAGTAAAATCTCCCTCATAAGTGGACATATATATATGTCCACTTATATATATATATATATATATATATATATATATATATATAGTCTCTTCTTGAAGATCCCCAGTCAAGGGGAATCCACAAGCTCCCAAAACTCCCTATTCCCAAATTATTAGTTTTACCTGATGACAAAGTAATATTTCTTTATGTGCAACTTCTACCCATTAGTCCTCCATTACCTCCACTGCTTCTTTCTGCTTTATGAGAGAATACTGTTCAAAAATGCCCTTTTTTTGGTATGGTTATATGAATGAGTTTAGCCCTTTTTTGTCCTTGGCAGCCACGCCTCTCCTTTTTGGAAGTTAGATGCTTGCTCATATGTTTTCTGAGCACTTTTGACCTGATCTCATTGATGCATTTAATTTATATTGGTTAAATATCTGGATAAAATTATTAAAATTAGGTAATTTAATTTTTTCTTCATTTTTATGGATTGTCATGACATGACAAAAAGGGGGAAAAAACTGCCAGGTAGCAAGCCTATTGGCTATATATCACTCTTCCTTGGAAAACAGATTTGCTCTGTGATCAAGGCCATACTCAAAGCCTTTTTGGCTCAAAAAATCTTCCATTTCAGGGTTATAGCCTTTTAGAGTCCAGGGTCAACTCTATGCCATGATGAAACCTGAAAAATGGAAGATGTAGAGGTTTCTGAGGTTATTGTGAATATAAAATAAGGTAATAGATGCAAAAGCACTTAAAATATTAAAGTTTCATACAAATACAAGACATCATAGCTGACTAAAGTAGTTTAGGTGCATAAAAATGGCTTTAGGCTGTTTCAAATATAGAATAGAATTATGCATCCTTCTCCCTGGTTGCTTTCCTGTGTTTTAAAAAGGAAAGGTGCATTTAAGTTCAAATACATCTTTTATAAATCACAATGGTAATTTTGTTAGTTTTGCTTAACCAAGCTTTGTTGGAGTGATTTCATAGAATTATTTCTAAATTCGTGAAACTTTTTTTTTTTCATTTTACCCTGGACCGTGGATAAAATTATTTTACACTTAATTCTATTACTTTGCTAAAGCCATTCCCTGAGGCATTACTAGCCCATCTACCCCCTTTGTTGTTTGTACAGCCTTTCAGCACCAAATGTTTCCAAAGCATCCCACTCACTTGGATACATTCAAGATGATGAAAAAAGGAACACAGAATCTGACTGTTCCTTTAGGGCAGATATCTTGGCTCTGTAGATGTGTAGTTCATATTATAGTGTCCAGCACATAGATATTCAGAAATTAAAATTTATGATTCCTTATGTCAAATAGAAACCCTTATTTACTTCCTAACATGGCAGTGTTAGAGACATATAGAGAATGTTTGTACAAAGAAAAGAAGGTAACTGAGAAAAAGAAAATGCAATTTATTTTTAAAACTATCAACCTAGACTTTTTAGTTCTAGATTCAATTTTTGCACAGAGTAGGGCAGAAGCTTTGCAGCATGAAAGAAAATGCATCTGCTTACTTTAAGCTTCTGGAGGAAAGAAGGAAAGTCCATTTTTCCTGAAAGAAAATTGCATATATGCATGTATTCCTTTGCATTTGAATAATTCAGAATTAGTTTCCTTCTAGGACCGAATTCCACAATCCTCCAAAAGTAAAGAACAGATACATTTTATGTGTTCCAGAAGAAGGATTTAACTCAAAAGTGATAAATAGTTTAAGTTGAGGGTGTTTGCAGTACATTACTATAAGCTGTTACCAATTTACATATGTGTGGTGTAGTTTTGCTGAGAACAGATGCCCTTTCTAATTACTTCAGTTTTTACATAGATATGCTGACATGATATTTCAAAAAAAGAAAAAAAGACAAAAAAATCGAACTATTCACCTTGTGGGCTTTCAATAAAAATGTGCTGACTGGCTTAATCAACAAAAAAATCACATTTGGTGAATATGACTAATTAAATTTATATCACTGGATTGTTAACTCTAGCTTGTAGATATTGAATATTTATGAGGGATCAAAGTTATTATTATCTTTGAAAGCTGATTTCGCACAAAAAAGGGAAAACAATAAAATTCTTCAATTAGAGGTTGTCTTTCCAAGTCACCCCAAACTAAGAGGGTTTTCTGTTAACTTATTTTAAATAAATGCATCAAGACACTAGAAGGGAGCAGGGTAGTCAAGGAAAACTAGGTGAGTGAATGGAGGTTACACAACCTAGGAAGGGTTAGTGTTCCCCACATCCTGCTGACCACCACAGAGCCAAATTAAGTAAGCAAAAAGGTCATTTGACATATTGACTTCCTGAGGCCAGTCTGGCTGTAGGCATTTCTATTTTTATTTCTATGCTTCTAAGTATTTAATATAGTCTTTGGTACCCTGTGGGTGCTCAATATTTACTGACTCCTATGCACACAGGAGGCTTTCTATGAATATTTTATGATGCAGTTCTTGATGATAATAATGACAGTAATGTTTATTTAAACAAAGAGGCCCTTTTATAGGAAAAGGAATGAAGCTGGGCATTGAGATTGATATTCACACCTGAAATCCTGGGATTGGTTTTGGGGTCCCCCTCCTCACAACTTGATTTTTTCATATTAGAATTGATTGTTTCAAGGCCATTTGGTAATAAGCAATTTTTTAAAGGCACCCAGAAGCCTTGGCACATAAAAAAAAAAAACCTTCTTTCTTGTCTTTCAAATATTAAAGTGAATACAGAAAAATAAATCATATAAAACAGAATTCCTTATCTTTCTTCCCAAAAGTTCTTCTTTGCTCAACTCACTTATCATAGTTGAGAGAACCACAACCCATGAGGTAATGTGGTACAGGGGGAGAGCTCTGGATTTATGTTCAAATCCTAGCCATTTAGCCTCTATGGTATGTCAGTTACTCCTCTACAAAAGCAAGATGGTGGACTAGTCTCTAAGGTCTCTTTGAGATCAAGATTCCTCATCTTGTGCTCTGTCTTTCAAGTCATTCATCTTCTCAACATGTCATCCTTAACTCTTCTCCCTCCTTCTTCATATCCAATCAGTTGCCAAATGTTCATAAGATTTGTCACATCCAACATTTTCTTTTCCAGCATTCACAAAGTCATTATCCTTGTTTAAGCCCTCCTCACCTTTCAACAGGACTGCCAAAGGAAATCTGGAATCTGGAAGACCTGAATTCAAATACAACCTCATATACGTTTTAGCTATGTGACTTGTCAAGCAAGTTATTTAACTCTATCTACATCAGTTTCCTCTTCTATAAAATGGAGATAATAGTAGTTATCTCTTCTTGACCTGCTGTGAAGATAGAATGGTATGGCAATTGCAAAAAATATTGCAAACTTTAAAGCACTATGTAAATGGTAAATACTAAGTATTATATTCTCATTATTCTTTCTAATTTTCCTTCTTCAATCCACCCTCTTGTCAAACTGACATTTCTAGGGCACAGGCTTAACCATTTCATTCCTGTCCTTAAGAAGCTCCAATGTTTTTGTCTTAATTCTAAAATAAAATACAAGGTCTTTTGTTTGTCTTTGGAAATCCTTCATAATTGTTTTGTTTGTTATTGATTGCTTTCCTTCATAATCTCTTTGTTGAGGTTAAACTGGTCTACTACTCTGTGAAATTCCATCTGGATCTTTTCCCCCATTTCTTCCTCACATTCTCTTCCTTCAAGGTTTGTTCAAGGGCCCCCTCTGAGAGGATGCCTATCCTGACCCCACAGTTGCTAGTATCTCTCCAAACATGCTTGTTATTCACACACACACACACGCACGCACACACACATACACATACACATGCACACACCAATTATATTTCATTAGGATCATGGATCTAAAACAAATATAAAGGACCTCAAAAACCATCTAGCTCCACTCCCTTAACTTTCAGAGGGAGGAGTTGAGGTCCAGAGACTTTAAGTGACTTGTCCAAAGTAACAGAAGTAGAAAACATCTGAAGTAGGATTTGGAAATTAGGAAGTGGAGTCAACATGGGAGATTATGGGCAGCCATACAGCTAAAATCTCTCAATATTCTGTTTCAAACAGCTCTAAAATAAAACCATAAATCAACTTTTGGAGTGGCAGAACCAACAAAAGATAGGAAGGTGCTGCTTTTTCCACCATAACAAAGCTTAAGCATTCAGTAGGAGAAGTCTGTGACAACAGGCTGGAGCTGTGTGAAGCATACATAAAAGGGGGGGGGGGTAACAGTGGTCACAGGAGCATAAACAGTTTAGGGAATTCTCAGTCCAGAGATAGTACTGGACAGCAGGCCAGAAAGATCTATACCAGGTAATCTTTGGTGGTCTGGAGTACATTCCAGGTCAGCTCCTCCTTGGCTCAGCCTTTATCTACTCCTTCTCTAGTAGCAAACTCTCGAACAGTGTCATTGCATTTTCTAGAGACACAGTGTACTGGGCTTTGCAAAAGTTCTCCTGGGACTTTGTGTAATAAGAGCCAAAGTCTCTCCTCTTCCCTTCCTTTTTGGATTTTGTAAAAATTCAATTTGTGCATGCCCAAGTGCATTTAAAGGAGTTTACATTGGGCACCAGAATTGCCATTGATAGTTCTACAATATATTGTACTCTGCTGCCTCCTGAATTAGGATGAAAATCTACATGTAGGCCTTTTCCTAAAAATGGAATCTGGAGTAAATAGCAAATTGTTTAAAATGTTTTTCATATTTTTTGATGGTTTTGTCCTTATATCCCAGTCATTTGTGGGGAAAGGGAGAATCTTTTCTAGATTGTGTCCTTATGACAATAATAACCATTCCCAAACATTTAACACAGTGATTACATCTGATGATATAAAACAACATTTTCCTCTATTAATAAATCCTCAACTCTTCCACAAAGAGGAAGTTATTTACTATGTGTTCTCTGGAACTTAACTCAGGCTTTTGTTTTTGTTTTATTTATCAACCAACAAAGATTTACTAAGAGCCTACTAAGTTCTAGGTACTATTAGTACTATTCTGAGTGCTGAGGTTTCAATGAAACAATCCCTACTGGCAAGAGGCTAACATTCTAATGAAGAAGACATTATATAAATATGTACAGTCTAACTATAAAGATAATAATATCAATAATATCCCTCTGTATCTGGGGTCCAGTGCCAAGCTGAGGAGGTCTGGTTCCTATACAAATGGCATGCATTGCATAATAAATTGTTATGCTCAGGAACTTGAACCTTTGTTTCCTCAGCTATTTCAGATTTTACCCGTTACACCATTCACATTTATATAGCAATCTAATGTTTATAAAATCCTTTCCGCTTAACATCTCAGTGGAGTAGGTAGTGCTTCATACGTCAGAATGAATCTGAGAAAAAGCTATATTTGTTTCTTCGAAGTGGCAGCTGAATAATAAAATAATTCTATCATCTGTATTCTTAGCAAGGATTGGTAACATCTAGATTAAGTTACTAAATTTTGATTTACACAATATATACAATGTTTTCATGAGCTGGGAAGAATGATTTTGCCCCCTGGGTCAGCTATGTGGGTTTAATTCCAATAGGAATTCAAAGAATGTCCCCATGGTTCTATTTCCTTCAATCCCAACAAATGCATAGCATTGGCAACAGGTACTTGATAAAATATACATGAATAGCAGATCAGGATAAATCAGAAAAAAAACAACCACAACAATTCAATAGTACGTACTCAGAAAAACATAAGCAGAGCACATTATCTTTATGTTTGAAAGCTAGCATCCATGAACACAATAACTTTGTGTCTAATAAAAGTGGCACGAGTTTTGATTAGTATTTATTAAAGTTAATTCAGTTATTTTGCGATAGCACTTAAATTTATTTCCAGTTGCATAGATGGAGATACCTGAACTTTTTCCACTAGTAGTATAACTTTGGAGGTAAAAGTGGAATCTCTAGTTTTAATAGCTAATACACATAACCTCACTTCATGTGCCACACTCACTTCCCATCCAACTCCCAACAAAAAAAACCTCCAACAACAGCAAAACTTATTGCCAGAAGGAAATAGCCTCCAAAGAAGAACATAGAACACTGAAATTAAAATACCTTCACATTAAGAACTGATCACATTTATAGAAAGATGGCAAATGACTAATGGAAATCTCTTTTTTAATTCTAATAGCCTCCCTCAATTTGGATGACGAGACAATTCTAAAAGAGTGTTCTACTATCCTGAGAGCCACAAGCTACAAATTCACCATTTAACTTTGCGAAGAATGGTTGAGTGAATCATTTTATGTTTGCAATTTAAGTAGGTGAAACATATCCATGTTTAATGGTTTGGAGGCCAGGGGAAGAATGGATGAGGGAATAGATTAGTCTTGGATAGAAGAAGCACAAAAAATTAAATGAGTAGCTCATATTCTCATGATTAGAGGCAACTTCATCTTGGTGGTTTGTTTTTATTGGGCAGGGGCATATACATTTGGAATGGTTATATATTTGGGTTAGCATTAAGTTATTTGAAAACAGTCCAACAAATGTGTATATAGAGAAGATTTTTTTTAAGATGCCTCTGATGTGCATGATATAAAGTGGACTGTGAAGGAAGACTCTAAGAAAAAGCAAAAAATCAGCTGAAATATGTCAGGCGGTTGCCTGTAATTGACACAGTGGGGAAATTGCAACTGCAAATGTAACATGAGTTTGCTACTGCCCCATGGTCTGTCTGACAACCAGGTTTTATATGTTTTATCACTCCAGCAGGGATCTCAAGTTCCTGACAGGCTATTAGGTAGTCTCCCTTCTTTACTATTGAATATGTTCTCCAAAGTTTAGGGGTCAAGACTCAAAATTCCATTTAATTAATGATCTTAAATTAATTTGCACAAAACAAATACTTACCTTGAAGACAAAAACTAGAAAAAAGCATTTGACGCAACACCTTGGAGGTATACCCTCCACTGCCAGCTCCTTAGACTCTGGGGAAAGGAAAGTGTTTAAGCTCATTCATGTTTAAGTCCTTCCCCTCCCCACCGGGACCTTGGTTTCTCAAAGGTTTCCTGCTGGATCGATTGCAACATCCAGCCTGAAATCCTATACTCAAAGAAACCCATGGCTCAAGATCTTCGTTCAGAAATTCCATCCCCCACACCTAGAACTGGAAAGGCTAAATGAAATAACTCCCAATCCCAAGAACCTTCCTAATTCCATGTAGTCAAAAGGGAGGGGGTGGGAATCTTCAGGCTTTCCCCCCTTACTACATGGTCTCATTTGAAAAAGAATAAGTCCTTCACACCTGAATATGATGAAAAAAGAGAGCACCAGTCAAATAAAACTATGCAAGCAGTCCTGATTTTGGAGACAGTGGGGGATGGGTGATAGGCTGTTTGTTCTCATCCACAAAGATAGGTTGGTAGAGAAGTTCTATTCCTATGCAAGTGCCTCCAAGATTCAGATCCTTGGTATCTCCCAAGCAGGTGCCTCCATCTTAGGTGACCTGGCACATGCCCACCTCCCACTACACAAACCTTCAAATATAAACTATATAAATATTGAGGACATATTAATGCTTCTTATTTTTATGTCATTTTTCTATATTTTCCCCCACCCCATCTACATAATCAATCTTCCCTTATATTAAAAGAAGGTAGTTAAGAAAAAATTAACACACTATCAGACAAAATATATTAGACAAAATATAAAAATGCCACCCATATTATTCCTTCTCTTTAAGAAAAGGAGAGAAATACAGAAATCTCTTCACTGGGGCAAAGATTGATCATTAAAATTACTTAGTTTTCACCTTTATTTTAGTGTTTGTTTCATTTACATTATGGTATTCTGCTAGGAGCCATCAGACCACGATGCCTTGACAGAGTCACGTGTGGTAGCTGGGGAGACCACAGAGTGGTCCTTGGTGAGATGTGACTGCCCACTCTACCCCCCTTTACATGACCTCTTTCATCAATGCCCCTTACCTATGAATTGACATGATTATTATTCCCCCTAGTCTCAAAAGAAATAATGCAAGAGCAAAACACCTGTATCCTAATTCTCCAAAACATTACCAAAAGATCAGACCCTCAAACCCAATCCCAAAAAGACTATCATGGGTTAACTTTTATTTAGGTACATAATTCCCAGCAAAACCACAGCTACAGGCCAAGCCCAAAAAACTTCCCCTCTCACAGAAACCTATTCTCAAAAAGCCAGCACACAAATCAATCATAGAGGCCCAAGCAAAAAGTACAAGTACATCAAGCTTCAGTATGCCTCAGTGACTTGATTACACAAATCGGTAACTCAGAAACTCCCTAGAAGCCACCAGTCTAAATTTGAATTATTTTCCCAGTACCCTTCAACAGCAATGATATGATTGGTGAATTGTCTTTTAAGAACTGCTGATTAATTATTCCATTTTACTAAAAGCAATAAGTATTTTTCCTTGATTGTTTGTAAGCTCAAAACTTCTCACAGGGTAATGAGAAAATTCAGCCACCTGTGATGAAATCATCTATCTTGTGCACAACCTTTATTCTGTCTGTAATCACAATATAAGAATATAGAATGTTAATCAAGTGATTTGTTCAAAGTTAATGTATCACTTTTCCAATTTTCTTTCTTTGATTATGTGTATTTGATTGCCAAGAAAATGGGTATAAAAATAAAATCCCAGCCTCAGTATGGGGGAGCAGCTCTCAGATGCAAAGTAATCCCATGGCTGTTATTATTAAGCTGTCTTCCATTTGTTATTTTTGTTGACTGATCATTTGTCACCTGTCGGAAAACCCTGGAGTCGTGAGCAAGGGTGGACTTTACCGGTGACAGTATTCATTATGAATATTGTTTTCATGATTCTTTTTGGTTCACTCTGTAATAGATGATAGCTTTATATTTTTTCCTAAATTTCTTATACTAAGAGTTTCTTTTGGAGGAATAATTTTTCATATCCCATTACATTTTTATAAATTTTTTTTCATCCATAACCCTTAAGTGGACAATCATTTTGTTTCCAGGTTTTAGTTACTGCAAAAGGTGTTGCTATGAATATATATGTTTGTATATATGTATACATACATATATATAATAAAATGAATACATTTTCACATATATGTACACATATGGCATGGCATTTTCTGTCTGACTACCTTGGGATAAGCTCAACAGTGGAATCTCTGGCACAAAAAGAGCAGTTTATTGCTTTTCTCACATAATAACAAATTGTTTTCAGTAACAATTGTATGAAAACAGCTTCATCAGAGGGGAAAGGAATATGAATTTATGTAAAGGCTATTACATTCCAAGCACAGTGCTAAGTGCTCTACAAATACCCTCTCATTTGATCTTCAGAGTAATCTTGGGAAATATATGCTACTATTAGACCCATTTTATAGTTGAGGAAACTGATGCAAACAAATCAAGTGACATGACAACAGTCACATGGATTATAAATGTCTGAGGCTAGATTTGAACTCATGTCTTCCTGACTCCAGGACCACCACACTCTCTCTGCCCACTCTCTCAAAGTGGTCTCAGTTTATTGTAACTATCTTCCCATAGCTCCTCGAATATTGTCAATTTTAATTTTGTCATCTTTGCTACTCCCTGCTGCTGCTATGTTACATGTGTCCTTGATCAAAATCTATTTCCATGTTGTTACTGTTTGCATTAGGATGTTCATTTAAAGTCTATATCCCTAAACATATCCCCTTGACCCATATATTCAAGCAGTTGTTTTTCTTCTGTGTTTTTACTCCCAGAGTTTTTCCTCTAAACGTGGATAGTGTTCTTTCTCATAGATCCCTCCAAGTTGTTCAGGATCACTGCATTCCCACAGAGAAGTCCATTACATTCGATTATACCACAGTGTATCAGCCTCGGTGTACAATGTTCTCCTGGTTCTGCTCCTCTCGCTCTACATCATTTCCTGGAGGTCATTCCAGTCCCAGTGGAATTCCTCCAAACTATTATTCTGTTGAGCACAATAGTATTCCATCACCAACAGATACCACAATTTGTTCAGCCATTCCCCAATTGAAGGGCATCCCCTCATTTTCCAATTTTTTGTCACCACAAAGAGCGCAGCTATGAATATTCTTGTACATGTCATTTTCCTTATTATCTCTTTGGGGTACAAACCCAGCAGTGCTATGGCTGGATGAAAGGGCAGAGAGGCTTTTATCGCCCTTTGGAAATAGTTCCAAATTGCCCTCCAGAATGGTTGGATCAATTCACAACCCCACCAGCAATGCATTAATGTCCCAACTTTCCCGCATCCCCTCCAGCATTAATTACTTTCCTTTGATGTCATGTTAGCCAATCTGCTAGGTATGAAGTGATACCTCAGAGTTGTTTTGATTTTCATCTCTGATTATAAGAGATTTAGAATACTTTTTCATGTGCTTATTAATAGCTTTAATTTCTTTAACTGAAAATTGCCTATTCATGTCCCTTGCCAATTTATCAATTGGAGAATGGCTTGATGTTTTGTACAATTGGTTTAGCGTTTTATAAATTTGAGTAATTGGGTCTTTGTCAGAGGTTTTTGTTATGAAGATTGTTTCCCAATTTGTTGCTTTCCATCTAATTTTGGTTGCATTGGTTTTGTTTGTACAAAACATTTTTAATTTGATGTAAGCAAAATTATTAATTTTATATTTTTGTGATTTTTTTCTAGCTCTTGCTTGCTTTTAAAGTCTTTACTTTTCCAAAGATCTGAAATGTATACTATTCTGTATTCACCTAATTTACTTATAGTTTCCTTCTTTATATTCAGGTCATTCACTCATTCTGAGTTTATCTTGGTGTAGGGTGTGTGATGTTGATGCAAACCCAATATCTCCCATACTGTTTTCCAATTTTCCCAGCAGTTTTTATCAAATAGTGGATTTTTGTCCCCAAAGCTGGGATCTTTGGGTTTATCATAGACTGTCTTGCTGAGGTCATTTTTCCAAAGTCTATTGCACTGATCCTCCTTTCTGTCTCTTAGCCAGGACCAAATTGTTTTGATGACCACAGCTTTGTAGTATAGTTTGAGACCTGGGACTGCAAGTCCTATTTCCTTTGCATTTTTTTCATTATTTCCCTGGATGTCCTTGATCTTTTTTTCTTCCAAATGAACTTTGTTATGTTTTTTTTTTTCTAATTCAGTAAAAAAGTTTTTGGTATTTCAATGGGTATGGCACTAAATAAGTAAATTAATTTGGGTAGGATTGTCATTTTTATCATGTTAGCTCATCCTACCCATGAGCAGTTAATGGTTTTTTTTTTCCAATTGTTTAGATCTAGTTTTAATTGGGTGGAGAGTGTTTTGTAACTGTGTTCATATAGTTTCTGTGTTTGTCTCGGCAGATTCCTAAGTACTTTATATTGTCTAGGGTGATTTTAAATGGAATTTCTCTTTCTTATTCTTGCTGCTGAGATGGGTTGGAGATATATAGAAATTCTGATGACTTATGTGGGTTTGTTTTGTATCCTGCAACTTTGCTAAAGTCATTGATTATTTCCACTAGCTTTTTGGTTGAGTACATTGCTTATTTTAATACTTCCAATTTCTTCTTCTCTACTTGCTACAGCTAGTATTTCTAGTACAATGTTAAATAATAGAAAATAGATAATTATATTATAAATAATAGAGGTGATAATGGGCATTCTTGTTTCACTCCTGATCTTATTGAGAAGGCTTCTAGTTTATCCCCATTGTAGATGATGTTTGCTGATGGTTTTATATATATGTTGTTTATTATTTTTAGGAAAGGCCCTTCTATTCCTATGCTTTCTAGTGTTTTCAATAGGTGTGTGTGTTGTATTTTTGTCAAAGGTTTTTCTGCATCTATTGAGATAATTATGTGATTTTTGTTGGTTTGATTGTTAATATGATCAGTTATATTGATGGTTTTCCTAATATTGAACATTCCTTGCATTCCTGTTATGAATCCTACCCGGTCATAGTGATTAACTATTGTGATCACTTGCTGGAGTCTTTTTGCTAGTATCCTATTTAAAATTTTTGCATCTATATTGTAATATTTATTGAGAAAATGGGGGGTGGGAATTGATGAACAGGGAACACGGAAGGTTTTGTAATAGGGAATGGAGGAGTTGAAGGGAGAGAGGGAATATGGCTGCCGGTGAGGTAAAAAGAGAGAGATGCCCCCTTCCGAGAGGCTATTTTTGAAAAATGGGGTTCCCAAGAAATGGGCCACTTATGATAGCCTGAGGGGACATCTTCTCTATAGAATGATGTTGCAGATACCCAAAAGCAGGTAAGCACAGACCTTCCTGAAGGAGAAGCCTCCCCCAGACCAAAGTTGCCCAGCAGGGGTCCAATAAGGACCGCTTATTTTTGAATGGCTGTCCTGAGGTTCAGCTCCTTCTATGTCCTCTGTAAAGATAGTCCTCTTGTCTGACTATGATATTCAAATAAAGATACATTTTAATAACAATTTGGATTAGGGAAATATCAGGAAAGAGGAAGATGGATTCCCTAGATGAGGTGAGTCTCTCTCAGCTTTTGAGCTGAGGCCAGGCCTCACAGGCAAGTGGAGGGTTTCTCTATTTCCTGTCTATGCTATATCTGTGCTTGCTTTCTTAATTTCAAAAGTCTTAGCAGTAGACAGCGAGAGGAAGAAAGTTCTGACTTTCAGAGCTGGTTGGACCTGTCTCTTCAGGCTGATGCCCCTAAAGGCTGGCCTTGCAGTTCAAACTGATTCCCTTAAGTCCTTTTCTCGATGACACGATCACAGGAATCCAGGGAGAGCACCCAGTTGGGAAAATCAGGAAAATAGAGACACTTCTATCCAGAGACTGGGAGAGAGGCCTCCTTCCACTTCCAAGGCCAGTCAGGAAGTGCTAGTCACAAAACTAACTGCCACTCCCAGTTGCCCCTTCCCCCATCAACTGTGAATCTTATCAATATCTTCTCTCTCTAATATTCCCACCGTTGTTTGTTCCAACTCAGTAGTAGAAAGTCCAGAACTTGCTTTAATTTCCCTTTCCACAATCATCTTCTTTTTTTGTTGTGACCTTCCCAAGGTCACTTATTTTTATTATAGTTACCAATCTACTAAGTCTAATTTCTAAATACTTCTCCCAAAATAATGAATTTCTCTCAATTACTCTATCACTATTCTATGCTAACTGTATTTACTCTAAGGAATTCTATGCAGGAAAGTTTGGGGAAGAGTAGTTTTAGGGTTTTACAATAAATGCAGTACATAAATGTTTGAACAAAACCATTAAAAAGAAATTTGAATCTTAGTGCTAATACTACTTACTCTTACAAAGGTAACTAAAACAAATAGTTTTCCTATTTTATATATCTATTATTATTTGCAAACTATTATATATATATATATTTCCATTAAACACAATTTCAGCATCAGCTTTACAATAAACAATTAAAGTTTACTATCTGCAATATGCTATGTCTATGCTATGTTTAACTTAATTTACTCCTAATCTATTTCCTACTTATTATAACTATTATCTAAGTATCTAGTCTAATCTATAACCTAATCTTCTGTACATGCTACACTAAATATTTATAGACTCTACCACTATGTTACTAACCTACTTATAATATATATATATATATTATTTATAGAGATTACTTAGATATAATACAGTAATAAACTTAGTTCCCTAATCTTGATGTCAGTCAAATAGAAATATTTTTGCATCTATATTTATTAAGGAGATTGGTCTATAGTTTTCTTTCTCTGTTTTTTATCTTCCTTACTTTGGAATAACTACCTCATTTGTGTCATAAAAGGAATTTGATAGAACTCCTTCTTTGCTTATTATGTCAAATAATTTGTATAATATTGGGATTAGTTCTTTGAATGTTTGATGGAATTCATTTGAGAATCCATGTGGACCTGAGGATTTTTTCTTAGGGAGTTCTGTGATGGCTTGTTTAATTTCTTTTTCTGATATGGGGTTGTTTAGGTAGTCTATTTTTTCCTCTGTTAGTCTAGACAATTTATATTTTTGTAAATATTCATCCATAGCACCTACATTGCCATATTTATTGCATGTAATTGGGCATAACATAATAATTTTTAATGATTGCCTTAATTTCCTTTTCATTAGAGGTGAAGTCTCCCTTTTCATCTTGGATACTGTCAATTTGGTTTTCTTCTTTCCTTTTTTTAATTAGATTGACCAGTACTTTGTCTATTTCATTTGTTTTTTCAAAGAACCAGCTTCTAGTCTTATTTATTAAATCAATAGTTCTTTGACTTTCAATTTTATTAATTTCTTCTTTGATTTGTAGGATTTCTAATTTTGTCTTCACTTGAGGATTTTTAATTTGTTCACTTTCAAGGTTTTTAATTTGCATGCCCAATACATTGACCTCTGTCCTCTCTAATTTGTTAATATATGAACTCAAGGATATAAATTTTCCCCCGAGTACTGCTTTTGCTGCATCCCATAGATTTTGAAAGAATATCTCATCATAGTCATTTTCTTCAATGAAATTATTAATCGTTTCTATGATTTGTTCTTTAACTAACTGATTTTGGAGAATCGTATTGTTTAATTCCCAAATAATTTTTTATTTGCCTCTCCATATACCCTTACTAATTATTATTTTCATTGCATTGTGATATGAGAAGGTTGCATTTGTTATTTCTACTCTTTTGCACTTGTTTTACAATATTTAATGCCCTATTACATGGTCTATCTTTGTGAATGTACCATGTGCTGCTGAAAAGAAGGTGTATTCCTTTTGTCCCTATTTATTTTTCTCCACATATCTACTAAATCTAATTTTTCTAAGATTTCATTCACTTCGCTTGCCTCTTTCCTATTTATTTTTTGGTTTTCTTTATCTAGTTCTGATAGAGGAAGGTTCAGTATAGTTTTTCTATTTCATCCTTGAGCTCCACTAGTTTCTCCTTTAGAAATTTGGATGCTATGCCATTTGCTACATACATGTTGAGTACTGATATTTCCTCATTGTCTATACTGCCTTTTATCAGGATGTAATTACCTGCCCTATCTCTTTTAACTAGATCTATTTTTACTTTGGCTTTGTCAGATATCATGATTGAGACTCCTGCCTTCTATTTGTCAGTTGATGCCCAATAGATTTGGCTCTATCCTCTTACTTTTACAGTATGAATGTCTACCTTACTCATGTGTGTTTCTTGAAGACAGTATATGGTAGGGTTTTGGTTTCTAATCCACTCTGCTATTCACTTGAGTTCATTCCATTTAATTTCAGAGTTATGATTACTAGCTGTATATTTCCCAGCATTTTGATTTCTACTCCTAGTCCTGCCTTTCATCTTTCACTATTTCCTTCTACACCAATGTTTTGTTTTTATTTGGTCCCCCTAAATCCCACCCTTATTTTACTTCCCTTTCTACCCTCTCCCTTCTTATTTCCCCCTTATTTTCTTTACAGTTTTTTTTTAAACTACCTCTCCACTCTCTTTCTCCCTTGTACTGCTCCCTTCCCCACCAGTCCATTTATTACCCTTTTACTTCCCTATAGGGCACAAATCAATTCTCTGCCCCAATGTATTTGATTGTTCTTCCCATGCTGAGTCAATTTCAATGCACATAAGAATTGAGTATTTTCTATCTCCAACCTCTTTACCCTTTCAGTGTATTGATGTTCTTCCCCTTCCCACCATGAGCTTCTTTGTGACATATAAATTTATCACCTTTTGATTCTTTTCCCGTTTCTTTTAGTATTAACCTCTTTTTTAGCTCTACTTGAATATATATATATGTACTTATACATAGATATATCTATATACATATTTATGTTTGCCATTTCATCCTATGCAGTTTGTCACTGTTCCCTCTAAGTTTAATTCTTCTAGCTGCCCAGGTGATAATAGCAATTTTTAAGAGTTACCAATAATCTCTTTTCTTATAGGGATGCATATAATTTTAACTTATCAGGTCTCTTTTTAAAAAAGGTTTTGTTGTTTTGTTTTGTTTTTAGGTTTGTTTTTCTTTTTTCCCCTCTTTCTTAATTGCCTTTTGATGATTCTCTTGAGTTCTGTGCTTGGGCATAAAATTTTCTGTTCAGGTTTAGTCTTTTTTTTTTTTTTACAAATGCTTGGAACTCTTCTGTTGTGTTGAATGACCATACTTTCCCCTGTAAGAATATAGTCAGTTTTGCTGTGTAATTGAGTCTTGCTTCTATACCTAGTTCCCTTGCTTTACAGAATATCATATTCCATGCCTTATGGTCCTTCAGTGTAGAGGAGGCCAGATCCTGTGTTATCCTCATTATGTTTCCATGGTATCTGAATGACTTCTTCTTAGCAATTTGTAACATTTTTTCCTTAGTCTGATAGTTCTTGAATTTGACTATAACATTCCTGGGTGTTGTCAGTTGGGGATTAAGTAGAGGAAGTGATCTGTGGATTCTTTCAATTTCCACTTTTCTCTCTTGTTCTAGACTATCGGGGCATTTTCTTGGATAATTTCCTATAGTGTGATGACCAGACTTTTTCTTTTGTAATGGTCTTCTGGTAGACCAATGATTCTTAAGTTGTCTCTCCTAGAATGATTTTCTAAAACTTCTATTTTGTGAATGAGGTGCTTCATAGTTTTCTCAATTTTTCATTCTTTTGGTTTTGTTTTGTAGTGTCCTGCTGCCTTGTTAAGACGCTTGTTTCTAGTTGTTGTATTCTGGATTTTTAAGATTAGATTTCATCACTGAATTTTTGGTCATCCTTCTTGTGGTTTGATTTTCTTTGGAGGTCATCTTTCATTTCCTTTGCCTCATTTTCAAGCTGGTTAATTTTGACTTTCAAGACACTATTTTCTTGTTTGTGTTTAAGTGCCTCTGTTTCCAGATGATTTATCTTCCTTTTAAGTTCTTTTACCAGTTGTCTTCAGCCTCTCTTAATTGTGTTTTGAATTGTGTTTTGAGTTCTTCCAGAGCCTGTATCCAATTTGCTGGGTTTTCTGGTTTTGGGGCTTGGTATTCCCTTATCCTTCTCTGTTCCATTTGCTCTTTGTTCATTGCCTTTATAGAAGCTATTGATTGTAATTAATTTTTTTTATTTTTTCCTTTTCTGTTGTTTGCTCATGTTTACCCCTTCTTTACTCCCTGCATTTGCCTGCACACTTGCTCATCTCTTTTTTTGTGGTTTTGGGCCTTTCTGTCAGCCTTCATCCTTGGAGCTTTGTCAGCAAATCTCACAGCGCAATCTGTGGGGGAGGGGTGTTGGAGCTTGAGCTTCCCTGCCTCCTGAAGGCTTTAATTGGATTAAGTCCAGATGGGTTGAACTAGATGTGCCCTGAGGCCAAAACCTCAGAAGGGGGTGGGGGAGGCAATATGGAGTGTCTCTGCTGCTGCAACTAGGCTGCCTGCTCTGTGCTCTGCACTTCTTCTCTAATTGCTTCCCCACCACCTGAGTTCGATTCTCTGAGCCTGGCACAGCTTTGCCCACAAGGTAATCCCTCCAGACCAGCACCTTTGCCCACCCAGAGGTTATAGCTGCTGCTAGAGGCTTAGGGCTCTAGGTGGGGGAGGTGTCCTGGGACCTTGCTTCTTCCTTCCTCTTATACCTGAGTGTTTTCGAATTCTGGCTTTTGGGGGAGTACCTTTCAATTTGGGTTAAGCATGAGGGTTCCTTGGCTCTATCTTATTGTTAGATTTGATTTTCAGTCCCCTAGAAGCATTTTATTTGTAATAGGTAAGGATGGGTTTTTAGAAGTCTGATGTTTCTCTGCTTCTATGCCACCATCTTGACTCTGCCTCCCAGCATGTTATCATAAATTTGAAATGGAATAAATAGCAAAATCATTTTGTTTAGGTAAGACAATTACAAGGCAGTGCTCAAACTGTAGTCCTACCATGCAAATTCTTTTATTTATTTTATTGTCTGTTCTTTGGGTAGTTACAGGCATGTTACTGGAATTGAATTACTATAGATTAAGTACTTAATGTGTATACTGCACTACTTTAGGCACTGAAGATTCACAAATGAAAAACAACTTATTTCTTGCCCTCAAAAAAAGCTCACAATCAAGGGCTTAAATATGTACTCAAATGTCTTTAATACAAATGAGAAAATAATTAAGTACATTGAGACATTGGTGTGGCCTGGGAGACCAAGAAGGGAGAAATCACTTCTATATGAAGGTATTTAGAAAAAATTTTTATAACTTCAGGTAGACTTTGTATTTTTTCAGGTAGACTTTGGTTCCAAGGGAGTTCATATACAAAAGTAAATTAGTGCAAAGGATATATCAGGATTGGAAAAGAGTTAATAGTACACATTAGCTAGAGTATAAAGTTTATAAAGAAAACATTATTTTTAAAAGCTAGGAAAATAGGTTGGAGACAGATTATAAACACCCTAGAGCTGTGTTGGAGAAGTCGTGGCATAGGTGCCTGGGTAGCAAGGAGGAGGATGTTTTGTTCCCCTCCTCCACAGCACCTGAGGACATTTTTTGCAAGCTCTGCCCCACTGTCCAGTCATGGAATGAGAACACTTCCTCCCTCTGCTCTTGGGGTAATGCCAGGGCTCACAGGCAACTCAAAATTGCACTTTGGGCACCCAGTCTCAAAAATAATTCACCAACACTACCCTAGAGTATTTTGGTAAGGAACTGATTTTTTTCAGGTGACAAAATAGAGATGATTTTTAAGGAAAGAAATAATGGTCAAACTCACATTAATGCAAAAATAAATTTGTCAGCCTTACGAAGGACAAATTTTAATAAGGAGAGTCTGGAAAAAAGATCAACAAGGAAGTTATAGGTGTCCTAGAAATAAGTGATGCATCCCTTAACAAACCTGTGTGATTGCAATGGAGAGAATGAATGTGAGAGATATTGGGAAGGTAGAAATTATAGTACTTGATAATTGATTTTATGTGGGGACTAAGAAGGAAAAAATAAATAATGACAGCAAGTTTTGAGCCAAAGTAATTAGCAGAATGGTGCCAACATCAGGAATGAGAAAGAGATGTTGTGAGGTTCAGAAGTTACATAATTAATTCACTTTTAGATACAAGAAATTTGAAGTACTAGCAGTAACACATACTCCACATAGAGATATTAACCAGGAAGCTGGAAATACAAAACTATAGCAGCTCTGGGAACTTAGGGAGTAGAAATATTGATTTGAAAGTCAAAGAATTGAATTCATTGGGGAAGATAACACACTTGAGCAAAAGAAAAAAAATTACCAAAGAGAGAACTTTATTATATCTTTTAGGTCAGGAGGACAATGAAGAGGTAAAAAGGGAACAAAGATTAAGTGACAGAGGAGAAAGATACCAACTAGAATGCATAAAATAAGAGATCATCAAACATGTCAAATGCTGAAGAGATCAAGGAGGATGAAAATGAAGGTAGATGATGGATTTAATAACAAAATCTCTTTAGAGGCAATTTTCACGGTGGAGTGGTGGAGATAGAAGCCAGACTGCAAAAATTTGAGAAATGAAAGGAAGATGAAGCTGTAAGTGAGGACTATTAAGTGGACCTTTATTAATATCTTCTATCTAAGAGCCATGGATAAGAAAAATGAAGTTATAAAACTCCCTTGGCCTTCAACGATGTCATTGTAGTGGTGGACACTATGGATATTGGTTTTAGACATCAGTCAAGAAAACTATTGATATATGGATGCTCTAAAAGGAAAAATTTATAAAAGGATGAACATGAAATTCTATTTTAATGGGATATGAGGAAGACCTTTATAGATGTTCATTAAAGTCCCACTGATTAACTCAGGGGCTGATATTCCATCCTGGTGAGATAAGGTCTTTGGAGAGGCTGGAAGGAACAGAAGGAGTACACACAGGATATTACTCATCCTGTCTTCTATAAAATACTTAAACCTAGTGACTGAAAGAAATGTATGTATATGTGGGCGTGGAGCATATTATGTTTTCTCTGACATGAGGAAAAGATTAATCCCTTCTTGATAATTATCACCCATTCAAGCATTCTTGTCTAATGAGCAGTAATACCTGGACTCATGAAATCTTGGGTTTATACATTGGAATATAAAAGGAGCCTCACAGGACATATATATGTATATTATGTATATATATATATATAACCATATATGTATATATATATCCCTTGGCTTTGTTGTTGAGGAGACAAGTCCAGAGAGGTTTACTGCCTTGTCCAAAGTCACTCAAAAAGCAGGGCCAAAATTTCAACACAAGTCTTATGACTTCAATCACAGAACTATTTTCACCAGATCATTTTGGCTTAAAGGACTTCACGACATTATATTCATTAATTTTCTTGCAAGGAAGATCTCAAACTAAATAACTAGTTGTTCTAGATATAGAGGTTCATGAAAAAGACATACAATGGGACACTGCTGCTTTACAGAAC
This sequence comes from Monodelphis domestica, assembly GCF_027887165.1. NCBI lineage: Eukaryota > Metazoa > Chordata > Mammalia > Didelphimorphia > Didelphidae > Monodelphis > Monodelphis domestica. Next base: position 272,892,619 of record NC_077227.1, read on the forward strand.
CAGGTAATGATTTTTTTTTTAATATTGAGAAGAATCTGACCTTTATACGGACAGTTTTATTGCTTCTGGCTATCATTTCTTACCCTCCCCTGTTTAACCAATACAATCTTGTATTTAATTATTGTGTTGCAGTGGAATTGTTCATTGCTATGGGAGGGGGTAGAAAGGAGGGGAGAGAAAGAACATGAATCATGGACCCATGAAAAGATATTCTAAATTAATTAAATAAATTATTTAAAAATCATTATTGAGTTTTATGTGTTTGTTGGTATATATATGCATGTCACTTTATTAAAATGATGGATGGATATGTTGATTTGTCAACACATTTATTAAGCCCTTAATATGTTCAGTCACTCTATTAGATAAAGGGGATACAAATACAAAGAATGAAATAATTTCAAGTCAAAACGAAATTGCATTCTAATAGTGGAGGCAACAAATAAATATGCACATATGTATATGTGTGTATACCCATATATTATGTGTATGTATATGGTTGTATGTATGCATACATGTATAAATATATGTATATCAACATATGTGTGTTTATTTACATATTAACTATTTACGTTAAATATATGAATGAATATTTATTTATCTCTTTCATTAGAGTATAATCTGATTCTGATAAAAAAAATTCATTTTTTGTAGGTATGACAACAGTACCTAATCCTTAATAAATATTTGTTGATTCATTGATTGATTATTTCAGGAGAGAGATTCTAATAAAACTTTCTGAACCCTGGAACATGAGTATCAATCTTTCCCAATATTTCCAGTCTTCTTTTCTCTTTCTTTTCATGAAAATTGCTAGTGGTAAAACTCAAGTAGTCTTGGCAGAGAACCCAGTTAAATTTTTCTTGACAGATACAACTTACCTCAAAGCCCAATGAAATATTTTGCAATTACAGAGAGAACGTATGCATTATTTGGTGGTATGGAGCTTTATTGCATTTAGCCTTGCTTGGGCCAAGACTAAAGAATTAAACTGCAGTTGGTCTAATTGTGTTACATTTTTACCAAAGATTAATTTTCTTTCAAGAGAAAGGAAAAAATTGCCTATTTAGAAATATGTGGAAAATAACCTTTTGAAAATTGCTAATTAGGGCATTATAGAATTTAGTTATTATTTTCATGCTGCCTTAGCTGATGTTTCACGTTAACATTCTTTACCAATAAGCTGCAATGTGAAGAATGAGGGACTTTGAACCACAGGTTTATAGAATCCTAGCACTAAGGCTGAAGGGACCTCAGAGACCATCAAGTTCAACAGTTTCATTTAAGAGATGGAGACACTGTAGGTTAGAAATGTTAAAGTGGTTTGCCAAATTCATATAGGTATTTATAAGTGCCCAAGGCAGGTTTTAAAACCAGGTCTTCAAACTATAGAGCCAGTTCACTTTCTGATTTAATGCAAACCTAAATTCTGTCCCTTTTGACCTTTTTTGACCTTGGCCAGGTCACTTCCTTTTCCTGGACTTCAATATTCTCATCTGCAAAATAAGGGAATTGGATGAAATATTCCATTTGTAATTTAATTTAATAATCTATTATCTGGCCACCAGCTAAATAAGAGTGGTCATCTGTAAAATGAGGGAGTTGGCTGGGTCTGTACCCCAAAGAAATAATAAGGAAGATAATTGTACAAAAATATTTATAGTCATACTCTTTGTGGTGAAAAAAAATGGAAAATGAGCAGATGCCCTTCAATTGGGAAATAGCTGATCAAAAGGTGATATCTGTTGATGATGGAAAACAAATGTGCTGAAAGGAATAATGAACTGGAGGAATTCCATGTGAACTGGAAAGACCTCCAGGAATTGATGCAAAGTGAAAGGAGCAGAACCAGGAGAACGTTGTACACAGAGAAGAATACACTGTGGCATAATTGAATATAATGGACCAAAAGAAAATGAGAAGAATTGGATGAAGAAATGTTAAAAGTCCCTTTCAAATATAAACTTCTCTTCCAAATTATAGACATGATCTATTGGGTAGGAGTAGTTCCCATACTGATGAAACTTATTCCTGTTTTCGCATATTATTTTACATACTTAAAGTCTTCAAAGTCTGCTCTTTCCACAGCACTATGCTACCTTTCCTAAATTCACTTAAGGTTACTAAACTTCAGTATGTGAGGACAATATTTACTTAATTATTTATATAAGTGAAGAACATCATTGCATTTTTTTTAGAAGAATAGCTATCAAATAGTTTTTTAAGGTTTGCAAAGTGCTTTACCAATATTATCTCATTTGATTCTCAAAACAACACTTGGCAAGGGGTGGGCGGGTGGAGAAAGGACACTGGGAGATAGGTACATCTATTATCCTAATTTTATGGATGATGTAACTAAGGAAGAGAAAGTTAAGTGACTCACTATGGGTCACATAGGTAATGTGCTTGAAGCTGGATTCCAACACAGGTTTTCCTGACTCCAGATCCAGTGTTCTAATGGTATCATATTGAAAAAGATATACAGTTCTGGGCTAGTGGAACAAGATTAGTTGCCCCCTATCATTCACTCTCAAGCTTATGAAGTATAGTGAAAGAAACACAGCTGCACATTAGAATTTACAGGAAATTTTGTTGTCTGGTATGATCTGGAACTAGAATGTTCTAAATAATTAGACTGGTTAGCAGTCTGGGCATAGTAGATAATAAATATTGATTGCCTATTTTCAAAGAATTTAAATAATATGAATTGAGCTTATTGCCAGAAATAATGAACAAAATTCAGTTTTTCTTTAGTAATTTAGAAATCCCTGCAGTCTTCTGATGCCTTGGGGTCAGCATGACAAATATCATAATTATTGTATTGATGTGAGTCAGTGCCATTTAACAGAATGTCAGTTAATGAAGAGTTTATTGTCTATAAATAATTAATCTATATAATAAAAAACAAATTTTTAAAAAACAAAGCAGTTTCAAGTGAGAAAAGAAGGTGGATGGAAATAGGGGATAGAATTGTAGGAAAACATGTTTCTCTAATCCCTGAGCACTCTAACAAAACTATAATTCCTGCTTCAGAATCTGTGCTGTCACTACTTGTCTGTTTGCAAATAAACATTGAGTAATTATGTTCCCAAATGCTGAATATTTCCCTCCTTGAAAAGTGAGCACCTGCAGAGAAAAGGAAAACAACAACAATAATAATGGGAATCCCATACTTCTGGGCATCTGCCAAGCTCCAATTTTTTCAGAGCTGTGCCCAGAGTGCCACTAGCTTCACAGCTGTCTTACTCTGAAACTCATCAATCCACATGGTAACAAACATAATTAGAACCCATCTCCAAAACTCTGTATTATCTGTGATCAAATAAGCCTGATGGACCTTTATTTTCATATCTGTGACAACATATCCTTCACTTAATATTAACAGCTAACAAAAACCTGGTGGTAGCATGCGAGCAATTGCATGAATAAGTGAATAGGTCTATTCTCCTCTCCCTTCTCAGACCCACTTTCTTTAATAGTTTTATTTTATTTATATAATTTTATTGGACTATGATTTTAACAGAACTAATTGTCATGCCATTTAAATAGGCAGTGGGGCAAGATGGCATTTGTGAGTCCATAAATACCTATATGGCTATTCAGATTTTAAAAAGGATATTTCTCATTTTTGATAACTACAAGTTTCTACCCAAAACAAAGGCAAGTTTAATTTAAAATTAACACTAATCCATTATGGTTTTATGTCATGGTGCAGCATGGTCTACAAAGAATTAAAAATTAAGTTTGTTCCCCACGTACATGTGGTAGGTGTGAGTAGACTGCAACACATTACTATGGAAGGCATGCTCAAAAGTCTCATGAAGAAGGTCATCAAAGAGATATATGATCAGAAAATAAAATGTGAAATGTAGTACATCTGGTATGAACTAAGAGAGCAAAAGGAGAATTGGTAATAAAGCAGAGAGTAACAGTATTAATAACAAAAAGCATGATAGTTGGATTTAAGTAGCATGTAGAAATGTTTGAGTAAGAGTAGGACTGCTTTTAAAGTTAAGTTAGAAAGAATCAAAGAAAATATCCTGATAAGTCAACAAGGTAATCTAAGTAGTACCATTAATTTTTGCTGACTATTAGAAGAGTTATTTTCAAGAAATGCATGTAATGAGTAGTTTTGCCCCATAGTATTAACCATATAGATTAGAGATAGACACAGATAATACTAAATATTTTTTCTGGAATATCAACTTAATAATCTACCTTAACTAAAATATTCCTTCAATTGTGACAGAGATTTGAAAAAAAATAGAACCAGTGCCACATTATCTCACACTGATTATAGTATGAAGATCTATGGCCTCATACCTCCAAATATTTACTAATCTGTTGTGCACTTGTTAGGAAATATTGGGTGAATCAGGAGAGGAAGAGAGAATGGGAGGGGAGGTCCACAATGGAAGAGGAACAACTTGACCCTTGTCAGAAGGTTGGTTAGTGTGAAGAAATGCAACTAGAGAAGTAAAGGAGTAAAAGGATAAGTATACATTCAGAGCTAAAAACTTGATCCTCCTCCTGAAGAGTTATCTATATACTCTGACAAGGAAATACTTGTTCTTCCTCCAAGGAAGGATAGAGGAATGCATTAAAAGTTATCAAAGGAGAGATTATGCAGAGAAAGACCAGTGAATGTCCCCCAAGCCTGGAATTATCTTCCTTATTTCTTCCTTCTAACTACCTTATCCCAACTAAAATTATACCTTCTACAAGAAGTCTTTTTCTTATCCTCTCCTAGCTTAATGTTGGTACCTTCCATCTGTAATTATCTGCAATTAACATGTACTTAGAACAGTGCACAGTACATAGTAAGAGACTGGTCAATGTTTTCTGACTTGAGTTGACTATCCATTGACCTGACGAAAACAACAACAAATATGTTCCTCTTCCTAGGTCATATATCTAAGATATAATGGGGAGCTTACCTAGGATTATAAAGAGGAATGACTACTACCTTGAGATCATTTTTTAAATTTTATTTACTAAATTTAGAACATTATTTCTTGGTTATAAGAATCATATTATTTCCCTCCCTCTTCCCCCCCTCTTCCTGTAGCCAACATGCAATTCTACTAGGTATTACATGTATCCTTGATCAGAATCTATTTCCATGCTATTGATATTTACCACTAGGATGTTCATTTAGAGTCTACATCCCCAATCATATCCCCCTGGACCCATGTAATCAAGTAATTGTTTTTCTTCTGTGTTTCTACTCCCACAGTTTTTCCTCTGAATGTGGATAGTATTCTTCCTCATAGATCCCTCCAGGTTGTTCAGGATCACTACATTGTCACTAATGGAGAAATCCATTACATTCAGTTGTACCACAGTGAATCAGTCTCTGCGTATAATCGTTTCCTTGGTTCTGCTCCTTTCACTCTGCATCAATTCCTGGAGGTCATTCCAGTTTATTTTTCCTTTGAGCACAATAGTATTCCATCACCAATAGATAACACGATTTGTTCAGCCATTCCCCAATTGAAGGGCATCTTCTCATTTTCAAAATTTTTGCCACCACAAAGAACTCAGCTATGAATATTCTTGTACATGTCTTTTTCCTTATTATCTCTTTGGGGTACAAGCCCAGCAGTGCTATGCCTGAATCAAAGGGCAGACAGACTTTTAGTGCTCTTTGGGCACAGTTCCAAATTGCCCTCCAGAATAGTTGGATCAATTCACAATTCCATCAGCAATGCATTAATGTCCCAACTTTCCTGTATCCCTTACAGCATTCATTACTTTACTTTGATGTCTTGTTAGCCAATCTGCTAGGTGTGAGCTGATGCCTCAGAGTTGTTTTGATTTGCATGGCTCTAATTATAAGAGATTTAGAACACTTTTTCATGTGCTTAATAATAGTTTTGATTTTTTTGATTGAAAATTACCTATTCATGTACCTTGCCCAATTATCAATTGGAGAATGGTTTGATTTTTTGTACAATTGGTTAAGTTCTTTATAAATTTGAGTAATTAGACCTTTGTCTGAGGTTTTTGTTATGAAGATTGTTTCCCAATTTGTTGCTTCCCTTCTAATTTTGGTTGCATTGGTTTTGTTTGTACAAAAACATTTTAATTCGATGTACTCAAAATTATTGATTTTATATTTTGTGAATTTTTCTAACTCTTGCTTGGTCTTAAAATATTTCCTTTCCCAAAGATCTGAAAAATATACTATTCTGTGTTCACCTAATTTACCTATAGTTTCCTTCTTTTTATTCAGGTCATTCACCCATTCTGAGTTTATCTTGATGTAGGGTGTAAGATGTTGATGCAAAACTAATCTATCCCATAGTGTCTTCCAATTTTCCCAGCAGTTTTTATCAAATAGTGGATTTTGGTCCCAAAACTGGGATCTTTAGGTTTATTATAGACTGTATTGCTGAGATCACTTACCCCCAAGTCTATTCCACTGACCCTCCTTTCTGTCTCTTAGCCAATATCATATTCTTTTGATGACCACTGTTTTATAATATACTTTGAGATCTGGTACTCTTAGGCACTCTTCCTTCACATTTTTTTTTTCATGATTTCCCTGGATAGCCTTGATCTTTTGTTCTTCCAAATGAACTTCACTGTGTTTTTTTTCTAATTCAGTTTTAAAAAAAAAAAGGTTTTTGGTAGTTTGATGGGTATGGCACTAAATAAGAAAATAAGTTGGTGTAGGATGGTCATTTTTATTATATTAGCTCATCCTACCCATGAGCAGTTAATGTTTTACCAATTCTTTAGATCTACTTTTAATTCTGTGGAAAGTGTTTTGTAGCTTTGTTCATATAGTTCCTATCTTTGTCTTGGAAGATAGATTCCTAAGAACTTTATATTGTCTAGGGGGGGTTTTAACCAGAATTTCTCTTTCTAATTCTTGCTGCTAAGATGTTTTGGAGATATACAAAAATGATGATGACTTATGTGGGTTTATTTATTTATTATTATTATTTTTTGCTAAACAACTTTTCTAAAGTTGTTATTTTTTTCCACTAGTTTTTCAATTGATTCTCTAGGATTCTTTAAGTAGACCTTCATATCATCTGCAAAGAGTGATAGCTTGGTCTCCTCATTGCCAATTTAAATGCCTTCAATTTATTTTTCTTCTCTAATTGCTACTGCTACTGTTTCTAGTACAATGTTAAATATTAAGAAGTGATAGTGGGCAACCTTATAAACTCCTGATCTTATTGGGAATGCATCTAGTTTATCACCATTGCAGATGATGTTTGCTGATGGTTTTATATAAATATCATTTATTATTTTTAGGAAAGGACCTTCTATTCCTATACTTTCTAGTGTTTTCAATAGGAATGAGTGTTGTATTTTGTCAAAGGCTTTTTCTGCATCTATTGATATAATCATGTGATTTTTGTTGGTTTGCTTGTTGATATAGTCAATTATATGAATGGTTTTCCTAATATTGAACCACCCTTGCATTCCTGGTATGAATTCCACCTGATGATAATGAATAATCCTCGTGATGATTTAATGGAGTTTTTTTGCTAGTATTCTATTTAATTTTTTGCATCTATGTTCATTAAGGAGATTGGTCTAAAGTTTTCTTTCTCTGTTTTTGACCTGCCGGGCTATGGAATTAGTACCATATTTGTGTCATAAAAGGAATTTGGTATAACTCCCTCTTTGCTTATTATGTCAAATAGTTTATATAGTATTGAGATTAGTTGTTCTTTGAATGTTTGATAGAATTCACTTGTGAATCCATCAGGCCCTGGGGATTTTTTCCTAGGGAGTTCTTTGATGGTTTGTTCAATTTCTTTTTCTGATGCTGGATTATTTAAGAATTCTATTTCTTCTTCTGTTAATCTAAGAAATTTATATTTTTATAAATATTCATCCATATCACATAGATTGCCATATTTATTGCCATATAATTGGGCAAAATAGTTTTTAATGATTGCCTTAATTTCCTCTTCATTAGAGGTGAGGTTTCCCTTTTCATGTATGATACTGTTGATTTGGTTTTCTTCTTTCCTCTTTTTTATTATATTGAACAGATTTACCTTGAGATTGTTTACATAAACACAGATGACACTGCCAGAAAGCATCTTACAAAAAGGTTTACTAAAGATTATGAAGTCTTGGACAAAAAATTAATGTCAACATGAGCATAGGTTGCATTTTTTTGGTTTCTGTTCATTAAATTTTAAGGGACACAAAAATATATATTTGGGAAGACTGTCTATAAAGATTGTGTTTGAGAATGGAATTTAGATGACAGGTTTCTGAATGGAGATTGATTGATAATCTAATCAAAAGGACTTTAAACTAATAAGGATGAGCGAAGAAGATAATTTTTAAGCATATCCTTATATGTATATAGCTTAGGCTAGATACAATAAAGTAGCTATAATTCAGAGTGAATAATAGTCAAGACACCTAGAAGTTTACAGGAGACAGAAACCAAGAAAGGAGTCAGTACTAAAATCACTGTTCTTATATAGTCTATACAAAAATGACCTAATTTTAGGTCCTAAATACTAGACATTCTAATATAAGAAGGTCAATTTTACCTCAAAACTATCACTGAAACTTGGTGGAATGAAGTCTAAGACTACCTTATTCAAAGAAAACAAGATAGGTAAAAAGGGAATGGGTGACAAAGTATTATTTATGTGATAAAGTCGAAAAACTTAAAGAGAGAAGTATGGCAAAGAACATAAGGATACAGAACCACAGAGCAAGAAGCAATTATGTCATCAGAGTATACATCAGACCACCTGAGTAGAAAGACAAGGTGTTCAAATTGGCACATATAAAACAGTAACTGGAGACTTCATCTATCCAATCTCCCTCTTTCTCTCTCTGTCTCTCTATCTGTCTGCTGTCTGTCTGTCTCTCTCAATAGATAGATAGATAGATAGATAGATAGATAGATAGATAGATAGATAGATAGATAGATAGACAGACAGACAAATGATAGATAGATGTATGTATATATGTACAACCATATATGGTTATATATAGATGTTTTAGTAGTCCAAAAAGAAAATGAACTAAAACAGGGAAGAAATAGTTGCTGGGGAAGAAATTATGAGATATTTGAATGGAGTCGTTACCCAAGATTTGGGGAGAACAGACTTCAAAGAATTCAGAAGATTCCATGAACTAAATATCTATACAGGTACTGACAGCCAAAGGGATAAAAAACACTCAAAACAGAATTCAGAAGGAAAAAAAAAAGCAAAGAGAAATTATTCCAGTGAAGAGGAAAATATAATTTTCTGAAATGACTAATTTGGTTACATGAGTAATTCACCAATTAATTTAGAGTTGGAAAAAACATACATAGGAATCAAGGGCAGGTAACAAGATTAATATGAGTGTGGCATGGTCCTGTGAAAGTAGTATCAAGAATGTCAAAAATCAGAATGAGCTGTTGCTGTGCTTTGTTTTGCTTGAGATTTTTTTGAGGCAAGTAGCTTTTTTGAGGGAAGAAGGAGCATCCAAAAGGGAGAGAAAAGATATTTGTGATGAATAGGACCATTTTGATAATAGAGAAAAAGAAGAGCTGTTCAATTCTTAGACTGCATCAGTTTTATTTGCCAAGGAGAATGACCCTTACACTGGAAATGATAGAACACAAATGGAAGATAAGTAAGGTATAATAAGAACACCTCATTTTTCTTAAAGAATTCAAATCAACTGACTCATATAAACTACATCCTTGTGTTCTAGAAGATGTGACTGGGGAATCCATGTCAGTAATATTTGAAAATTACTAGCCTAAAGAAACTATACTCAAACTGTAAGTTATAACTCAGTGAGTTTGAATTCAATTCCTGAAGAAATTTCACTACTGGAAATAAAAAGACTGAGACAAAAAAGTTGGAGAAAAAAAGCAGACATATACAAACAAAAATAGTCTAGTGTCATTAATAACAGATAATGCCAAACTAAATTTACTTTTCAGAGTAACTAGTAGAGGAGAAGATTATAACTATGATTTTCCTATATTTTATTTAAGTATTTTATAAACATATGGATTTGGAACAGGTAGGATCTAAAGACTGTCATTAATAATTTTTGTGACTCAATTGCTGGGTCCCAGAGATTAGTATAGGTCTTTTACTATTTTATATTCATCAATGGAAACAGATAGGTGGCTCAGTGAATTGAGAGCCAGGCCTAGAGATGGGAGGTTTAAATTTATTATTGATTAAAGATTGGGTTCAAAACTGGTCTCTGACACATTCTAACTATGACACTCTGGGAAAGTTCCTTAAACTACATTTTCTAGCTCTCACTGCTCTTCTGCCTTAGAAACAATACACAGTATTGATTTCAAGACAGAGGGAAAGGATTTCCCAAAATGCTTATCAGTGACTTGGATTAAAACATACTACAATTCCATTCTCATCAAAATTGAAAATGATGCAAAATAGAAAGCATAGATAATACAAATAATGACAAAACTCGAAATAAAATAATATCTGCCTCTATATCTTTATCAGTTCTTTACTTCCTCTCTTGTCCCAATTGAAGACCTTTCTTCTGTTGGGTGGACTCCCTAGTCTGGATCACCATTTCTAAAAGGGCCCGAACATTCTAATTTTAATTCCAAGTTTGTACATTTATCAGACTTTTCCACTTCCTCACCAGTCACCTTATCCCTGGTCCAAGTGTCTTTCCCTCACGTCTTATTTTATGTTTTATTGCCTGCCATTTGAATGTAAACTGGGGAGGGAATGTTTATATTAGGTAGGGATGCTCTTGCCTTCTTGTATTTGTTTCTTTAGAAATTTAGAAATTCTTTAACCTTTCTATATATTTGTCTCAGACTCTCTGTTAAGCTAAGATAAATGTCAACAGGTAAAACATTATGCTTGGATACAAAAAATCAATGGCACAAGTACAAGATGAGAGAGGTATTATTAGAGAGATCTGTCTGAAAGAAATCTATAGGCTTTAGTGAACTACCAGCTCCATAGGAACCATCAGCATGGTTTTCTAACCCATAAAGCTAAAGTGATCATGTGTTGCATTAAGACAGCCATAATTTCCAGGAATAAAGATATGATATAAATAATAAAGATATTCACTTTGCCCCAGTCAGACTGTATCTGGAATATTGGGTTCATTTTGGGAAATAATCATTTAAGAAGTAAATTGCTGAAGAGCTCGTGGGCAGTGGTAGTGGTGGTGCCAGTGGCTGCAGAGCCCATGGACCACAACAATTGAATTGGGGAATACTGAAGAGATCAGACCAAAATGACGAAGGAAGACTCACTCAAAGTCTGCCAAGCACCCTCCAAAAGACCACAGAAGAACAAAAATGCTCAAAATGAATACCAGAGCAGCGGAACCAACAAGAAGGGGGAACCAGTGTTCCAAGCCAGAATAATGTGGAGAGATATAAAGGAGGACTCATCTCACTGGGGAAAGAGGAGAGAGTGCTAAAGAAGACTCAGCAAAACTCAAGTGCTATATATACAGTGCAAGCAGGAGGGGAAAGAGCACAGCTGGCTCAGTCCAGCAGGGTAAGAGCAGAAATCATCATAATACAAAACAAGTAACAGTGAGAGGAAAGTAGCCCAACAAGGTCCAATCTTGGTGGGATTAGGCAGAACCTAGGGTGAAGCAATTGAACTAAATAGCTACAAACCTCCACCAGTTGGTCAAACATGTCACCTCTAATGAAGAATGCTCAATCTGAGACTGAAATAGCTGGGCCAACACTAGGCACAGTATAAGCGTGGGACTCCCTTCACCAGAGGAATGGAACTAAGTTTCAGAATGTTGGAAAAATCAAGGAGGGGAAAAAAACCCAAGATGAACAAAAGACAGAGAAAAAACCTCATTCTAGAAAAATATTTCAACAAGAGAGACAACCAAATCACAAGATCAGAAGAGGACAAACATACAAAAATGAAAACATGTGAAGCCTCTAAGGAAAATTTGAGATAATTTCAAGTCCAAAATGAACCCCTGGAAGAGCTGAGAGAGAGTGAAAGAGAGAGAGAGAGAGAGAGAGAGAGAGAGAGAGAGAGAGAGAGAAAGAGAACTGATGAACTCTGCAGATTGAAGATGTTTTTCACTTTATTTTTCTTGCTTTCTTGCAACATGGAAAATGTAGAAATGTGGATTTCATATATATATATATATATATATATATATATATATATATAATAGGTATCATATTTATTTGCCATTTCAATATTGGGGGAAGGATTAAAAGGGGAGAGAATTTGGAACTGAAATTTTTTTTTAGATGTGCTCTCTCCCTACCTCCAACTCCCTTTAAGGAACAGCTCAAATGTCATCTCTTAAACAAGATCTTTTTTTTTACCCTTTCCCTCCCATTTTTCCCTTAAATTACTTTTATTCCTATTGCAAATGTTTCTACAATATAATTTCATCTATGTAAGGTGCAGAGGAAGAATAAGAATATCCTAATAGGGAAACAGATTTGTGAGAAATGGTGAATTGAAAGTAAATCTATGCAAATGAATAAATGTGCAACATTCCTTATTGCCTTTATCCCTGGGAAGTCTTCAGGTCTGTCCTTTTAGTTCAGACACCTGCAGTGAGAGGAGCAAAACAACTATGATACATAGACTAAGGCTCCCTGCCTGCCATGTAGCAGAATGGCTATTAACTATGGGATATCTATTCCTGGAGTAAAGATGTAAACCACCAGATGAAATGATGGATAAAGTAAAAACAGGCAAATTCCTGAATAACCCTCTTCTGCCAGGTACCTTGGGATGCAGAAGCAGAGAAGTAAGCAAGAAGCAGGATGAGGAATCTTTCTACCCACTAAATCTTTGTCTTCCTTTTTAAACTCTGAGGGCCCTGAACTTTGGAAAGTTAGAAATGCTCAGTGGAAATATTATCTGACTTAAGAGAACACTATTAGTGAGGTACTCTGCCAGGGGGCAATGTTTATTCAAATATTTTTTTTTACTTTTGCTTTACTATGTTTAATAAAACTTGTGACTACCAAATCATTGATTACCTGTGAATCATCTTTAAAAGTTGACAACATAGGACTTCCAGTCAAGATGGCGGCTTAGAAGCTGCGAAAGTTCAGACCTCAGAAACCCTTCCTTACCGATCCCAAACTGAGAGCTCCTAGGACACCGAAATTCAAGCTGAACAACAGGACAGACCCAGGGAACCCTCCTCCCGAACCTGAATCAAAAGGTACGGCCCCCCAAAAGCCAAAACCCTAGATCACTTGGATTTAAGGGGCAGGCAGAAGGAAGGTCCCAGGACCCATCCCCCCCCAACCCAGAGTGCTGAGCCCATGGCAGCAGTGGGAACTTCAGGATTGGAAAAAGGGCCCCAGGGCCGGCTATTTTGAAGGACTCACCTTGAAAGCAACCTGAGCCAGTCTCCGGGAGTCACAGAAGGCAGGGAAACATAGAGAGAAGGGGGAAGCCTGTAGACCCCTGGCTGGGCCCTTCCAACTGAGTCTCAAGGGAGGTCCCAGTTTTAGGGCACCACCCAAACCCAATCCCATCAGGAGCCCTTGGAGCTACTGAAAGGAGAGAATCTTAGGGCCGGAAAAGGGGTTGTTCTGAAGAGCTTACCTTGAAAGTAACCTGGGCCAGTCTCCAGGCAATCACAACACAGATTGTGGAGGAGGAGGTTGTTTTTTTTTTCTTTTTCTTTTTTTTTGGCTCGGGGATCATCAGGCCCACACCAGCTGATCCTAATCCCATCAGGAGCCCTCAGAGCTTCTGAAAGAACAGAAACAGGGCCTGCAAAGGGCTTACCTTGAAAGCAACCTGGGCCAGTCTCCAGGCATTTAACACAGATTGTGGAGGAGGAGTATTTTTGCTTTAGGCCCCATTCAGTACAAACAAGCTGAACCTAATCCCATCAGGAGACCTCAGAGCCCAGGGAGGCCACGACCCCTCCCCCCTTAGAAAGCAGAGTATTCTGAAAGAACCAGCTGAACCTAATCCCATCAAGAGCCCTCAAAGCCCAGGGAAGCCCAGGCTCCCCACCCATCTTCATTGACTGCTGGACTTTAAGCCAATCAAATGCCTCCAGAGGACAGGGAAGCTCAAACCCCCAACAACCCTCCCCCAGAGACCACAACAACAGATCTTCTGTTAAAGCTCCAAGAGGGGAGACTGATAGAAGTCCCCCCCAAAAACAAAGAAAATGAGAGGAACAAGAGCACAGACAAATACGGGGAGTAAAGAAGGGGTGAATTTGAGCAAACAACAGAAAAAGAAGAAAGAAAGTACAATAGACAGCTACTACTCAGCAAATGGAACAGAGGGGGAGAGATCAGCAAATGATAAACCAGAAATCCCAGCAAATTGGATACAGGCTTTGGAAGAACTCAAAATACAACTAAGAGAGGCTAAAGACAATTGGGAAAAGAACTTAAAAATTAAGATAAGTCATCTGGAAACAGAGGCACTTGAACTAAAATAAGAAAATAGGGTCTTGAAAGCCAAAATCAACCAGCTGGAAAATGAGGCAAAGGAGATGAAAGATGAGACAAAGGAGATGAAAGATGAGGTAAAGAGGATGAAAGACGATTTTCAAAGAAAATCAGACCAGAAGGAAAAAGACAACCAAAAAGCCAGAGCTGAAATCCAATCTTTAAGAACCAGAATACAACAACTAGAATCAAGTGACCTCACAAGGCAGCAGGACACTATAAAACAAAACAAAAAGAATGAAAAAAATTGAGGAAAATGTGAAGAATCTCATTCACAAAACAGACGATTTAGAAAATCATTCAAGAAGAGACAATTTAAGAATTATTGGACTATCAGAAGACCATGACAAAAGGAAAAGCCTGGACATAATACTAGAGGAAATTATCCAGGAAAACTGACCCAAGATCCTAGTACAAGAGGGGAAAGTGGAGATTGAAAGAATCCACAGATCACCACCTGTATTTAATCCCCAACTGACAACACCAAAAATGTTATAGCCAAATTCAAAAACAATCAGATGAAAGAAAAGATATTACAAGCTGCCAAGAAGAAGCCATTCAGATACCCTGGAAACATGGTGAGGTTAACACAAGATCTGGCTGCATCCACACTGAAGGACCAAAAGGCATGGAATACGATATTCCTGAAAGCAAGGGAACTAGGTCTACAAGCAAGGATAAAATATCCATCAAAACTGACTATATTCTTACAGGGGAAAGTATGGTCATTCAACACAACAGAAGAGTTCCAAGCATTCATAAATAAAAGACCAGACTTGAACAGAAAATTTGATGTCCAACCACAGAACTCAAGAGAATCATCAAAAGGTAATTTAAAAAGAGGGGGAAAAAACAAACAAAACAACAACAAAAATTTTATAAGAGACTCAATAAGTTAAAATGATATGTATCCCTATAAGAAAAGAGGTCATTGGTAACTCTTAAAAACTGTTGCTATCACCTGAGCAGCTAGAAGAATTACACTCAGAGGGAACAGTGACAAACTGTATAGGATGAAAGAACAAGACATAAATGGGTATATAGATATATGCATACATAAATACATAGAAATGTATGTGTGTGTGTATATATATATATATATATATATATATATATATATATATCCATGACTAGAGCTAAAAAAAGAAAAGAGGTTATGACTAAAAGAAATGGGAAGAGAAACAAATGTCACAAAGAATCTCATGGTGGGAGGGGGGAGAACATCGATACACTAGAAGGGTAAAGAGGTTGGAGACAGGAAATATTCAACTCCTACGTACTTTGAAACTGACCCAAAGAGGGAAGAAAAATCCAATTCTTTGGAGAAGAGAATAGATTTGCACCATATATGGGAGTGGAAGGGTAAAAAATGGACTGGTGGGGAGGGAAGCAGTACAAGGGAGGGAGAGGGTGGGGGGAAATTTTTAAAAGACAATAGGGGAAAATAAGGGAGGGAAAAAAGGGAGGGGGTAGAAAGGGAAGCAAAATAAGGGAGGGAATGGGGGGGGCTGACTATAAACAAACATTGGTATAGAAGGAAATAGTGAAAGAATAAAAGGCAGAACCAGGAGTATAAATCAAAATGCTGGGAAATACACAGCTAGTAATCACAACTCTGAATGTGAATGGAATGAACTCACCCATAAAACGCAAGTGAATAGCAGAGTGGATTAGAATCCAAAACCCTACCATATGCTGTCTGCAAGAAACACACATGAGGAAGGTAGATACGCATAGGGTGAAAGTAAGAGGATGGAGCCAAACCTATTGGGCATCAAATGATAAAAAGAAGGCAGAAGTAGCAATCATGATATCAGACAAAGCCAAAGTAAAAATAAATCTAGTTAAAAGAGATAGGGAAGGTAATTACATCCTGATAAAAGGCAGTATAGACAACGAGGAAATATCTGTACTAAGTATGTATGCACCAAATGGCAGAGCATCCAAACTTTTAAAGGAGAAACTAGAGGAGCTCAAGGATGAAATAGTTAGAAAAACTATACTAGTGGGAGATCTGAACCTTCCCCTATCCGAACTAGAAAAATCAAATAAAATAATAAATAAGAAAGAGGTGAGAGAAGCTAATGAAATCTTAGAAAAATTAGAGTTAGTAGACATATGGAGAAAAATAAATAGGGACAAAAAGGAATCCACCTTCTTTTCAGCAGTACATGTTACATTCACAAAAATTGACCATGTACTAGGGCACAAAATCATTGCAAACAAGTGCAAAGGGGCAGAAATAATAAATGCAACCTTCTCAGACCACAGTGCAATAAAATAAAAAATTAATTGGAAATTAAACAATATGATTCTCCAAGACCAGCTAGTTAAAGAACAAATCGTAGAAACAATTAATAACTTCATTGAAGAAAATGACAATGATGAGACATCCTTTCAAAACCTATGGGATGCAGCCAAAGCAGTACTCAGGGGGGAAATTTATATCCTTGAGTTCATATATAAACAAAGTAAGAAGGGGAGAGGTCAATGAATTGAGCATGCAAATTAAAAAACTAGAAAGTGAACAAATTAAAAATCCTCAGATGAAGACTAAATTAGAGATTCTAAAAATCAAAGGAGAAATTAATAAAATTGAAAGTCAAAGAACTATTGATTTAATAAATAAGACTAGAAGCTGGTACTTAATAAAAAAACAAATAAAATTGACAAAGTACTAGTCAGTCTAATTAAAAAAAGGAAAGAAAAAAAAACAAATTGACAGTATCCAAGATGAAAAGGGAGACCTCACCTCTAATGAAGAGGAAATCAAGGCAATCATTAAAAACTACTATGCCCAATTATATGGCAAAAAATATGGCAATCTAAGTGATATGGATGAATACTTCCAAAATATAAATTGCCTAGACTAAAAGAAGAAGAAATAAATTACCTAAACAACCCCATATCAGAAAAAGAAATTGAACAAGCCATCAAAGAACTCCCTAAGAAAAAATCCCAAGGTCCAGATGGATTCACAAATGAATTCTATCAAACATTCAAAGAATAGCTAACCTAAATACTATACAAACTATTTGACAGAATAAGCCAAGAAGGGGTTCTACCAAATTCTTTTTACAAGACACAAACATGGTACTGATCCTAAAGCCAGGCAGGTTAAAAACAGAGAAAGAAAACTATAGGCCAATCTCCCTAATGAATATTGATGCAAAAATCTTAAATAGGACACTAGCAAAAAGACTCCAGCAAGTCATCACAAGGGTTATCCACTACGATCAGGGAGGATTCATTCCAGGAATGCAAGGATGGTTCAATATTAGGAAAACCATCCACATAATTGACCATATAAACAAACAAACCAACAAAAATCACGTGATTATTTCAATAGATGCAGAAAAAGCCTTTGATAAAATACACCACCACACCTATTGAAAACACTAGAAAGTATAGGAATAGAAGGGCCTTTCCTAAAAATAATAAACAGTATATACCTAAAATCATCACAAACATCATCTGCAATGGGGAAAAACTCAAAGCCTTCCCAATAAGATCAGGAGTCAAACAAGGATGCCCATTATCACCTTTATTATTTAATATTGTACTAGAAACACTAGCAATAGCAATTAGAGAAGAAAAGAAATTGAAGGTATTAAAATTGGCAATGAGGAGACCAAGCTGTCACTCTTTGCAGATGATATTGATTTACTTAAAGAATCCCAGGGAATCAACCAAAAAGCTAATCGAAATAATCAACAACTTTAGCAAAGTTGCAGGATACAAAATAAACCCACATAAGTCATCATCATTTCTATATATCTCCAACCCAGTTCAGCAGCAAGAATTAGAAAGAAAAATTCCATTTAAAGTCGCCTGAGACAATATAAAATACTTAGGAATCTATCTGCCGAGACAAACACGGGAACTATATGAACCCAACTACAAAACACTCTCCACACAATTAAAACTAGATCTAAACAATTGGAAAAACATTGATTGCTCATGGATGGGATGAGCTAACATAATAAAAATGACCATCCTACCCAAACTTATCTATCTATTTAGTGCCATACCCATTGAACTACCAAAAAACTATTTTACTGAATTCGAGAAAACCATAACAAAGTTCATTTGGAAGAATAAAGAATCAATCCAGGGAAATAATGAAAAACAAAATACAAAGGAAGGTGGCTTTGCAGTCCCAGATCTCAAACTATATTACAAAGCAGCGGTCATCAAAACAATTTTTTACTGGCTAAGAGACAGAAAGGAGGATCAGTGGAATAGACTTGGGATAAATGACCTCAGTAAGACAGTCTTTGACAAACCCAAAGACCCCATCTTTTGGGACAAAAATCCAGTATTTGATAAAAACTGCTGGGAAAATTGGAAGACAGTGTGGGAGAGATTAGGTTTGGATCAACACCTCAAACCCTACACCAAGATAAACTCAGAATGGACGAATGACTTGAATATAAAGAAGGAAACTATAAGTAAATTAGGTGAACACAGAATAGTGTACATATCAGAACTTTGGGAAGGGAAAGATTTTAAAACCAAGCAAGACTTAGAAAGAGTCACAAAATGCAAAATAAATAATTTTGACTACATCAAATTAAAAAGGTTTTGTACAAACAAAACCAATGAAACTAAAATTAGAAGGAAAGCAACAAATTGGGAAGCAATCTTCATAACAAAAACCTCTGAAAAGGTCTAATTACTCAAATCTATAAAGAGCTAAACCAGTTGTACAAAAAATCAAGCCATTCTCCAATTGAAAATTGGGCAAGGGATATGAATAGGCAATTTTCATTAAAGAAATCAAGAGTATTAATAAGCACATGAAAAAGTGTTCTAGATCTCTTATAATCAGAGAGATGCAAATCAAAACAACTCTTGTTCAACATGACAGCAAAGGAAAGTAATGAATGCTGTAGGGGATGTGGCAAAGTAGGGACATTAATGCATTGCTGGTGGAGTTGTGAATTGATCCAACCATTCTGGAGGGCAATTTGGAACTATGCCAAAAGGGCGATAAAAGACTGTCTGCCCTTTGATCCAGCCATAGCACTGCTGGTTTTGTACCCCAAAGAGATAATAAGGAAAAAGACTTGTGCAAGAATATTCATAGCTGCGCTCTTTGTGGTAGCCAAAAATTGGAAAATGAGGGGATGCCCTTCAATTGGAGAATGGCTGAACAAATTGTGGTATATGTTGGTGATGGAATACTATTGTGCTAAAAGGAATAATAAAGTGGAGGAATTCCATGGAGACTGGAACAACCTCCAGGAAGTGATGCAGAGTGAGAGGAGCAGAACCAGGAGAACATTGTACACAGAGACTGACACATTGTGGTAAAAGAGAACGTAATGGACTTCTCCAGTAATGGCTTTACAATGTCCCTGAACAATCTGCAGCGATCTATGAGAAAAAAAAAAAAGCTATCCTCAAGCAGAGGACAAACTGAGGGAGTAAAAACACCAAGGAAAAGCAACTACTTGACGACAGAGGTTGAGGGGACATGATCGAGGAGAGACGCTAAATGAGCGCCCTACTGCAAATACCAACAACAAGGAAATGGGTTCAGAGCAAGGACACATGTGATACCCAGAGGAATCGCGCCGACAGCTAGGGAAGGGGTGGGGGGGATTTGGAGGGGAGGAAAAGAAAATGATCTGTTTCCAATGAACAATGTATGAAAATGACCAAATAAAATAATGTTTAAAAAAAGAAAAAGAAAATAACAAGATTATAATAAAACATTTATCATAACATGTAGAAGAATAAAATAATACTATGAACTGTCCCCAGGAAAAAAAAAAGTTGACAACATAGCAATTCCTTCAACTATGGAATTCCCTTGTAATTCTCCATCAACCTGTAGTCATATTGAAGTTTCAATAGCTATATCAACATTGAATCTAGGGACAATAGCTGCTACTACAGGAAGTCACATCAAATATAAGATTATAAGAAGAGGATAGTTTAAGAGTTTGAAGACCAAGTACCATCTAGTGGACAATGAGATATTCTAGCCTTTAAGGAAGCCCATATATACAGACCAGAAAAGAACCCTATGAAGATTTATAAAGAAAATCTCATGCAAATATACTGACAGATTCTACCAAACCTACTTGCATGACTGACTGAATGTAGCCCCACATGTTGTAGAAATTATATATTATAACCCCTTTCTGATTAGCAGTAAAGTGATATCCCTTTTTCTACATATTTAAAGATGGCAATATTGATGTGTTCTACTTACTCTAGGACACATTATGTGTCACCTGTAATGTCCATTCCATTTACATAGGTGACACCATCATCACATAACTATCTTTCTGTGTATATGATATTTTTCCTCAGTTAAATGTACCTTTCTTGAAGGCAGGAATTATTTTGCTTTTGTATTCGAATACTCTGTGTCTTGCCTAGTATTTAGCATATAGTAGGTGCTTGATGCCCCTCCTCCTAGATCACTGCCTTGTCATGGTGGAGGGACTTGCCTAGCTCAATGAAGCTGTGAGCTATGTCAGGTAGGGTTACACAAGATAAACGAGTCATAGTAGAGAGTTCTGATGAAAAATAACTCACTAGAAAAGAAAATGTCAAAGCATTCTACTAAAAAAATGGACAGTATTAAAATGATAAAAAAAATATTTGACTGAAGGAACAGCCTCTCAAGTAAGAAGGTTTTTAGCATGCTATTGGTGAAGAGAAGAGCACAAGTAGCTCTAGTACTAATGAAGAGATTGGGCCAAAGGTGAAAGGAAGCTTAGCCGCAGATATGTCTGTTGACAAATGGATAATCTGATGCTATAAAGATCTATATATGAATATGGAATGTAAGATCTATGATCAAGGTAAGATGGATGTAATCAAATAGGAGAGATAAAGATCAAACAACATCTGGTATGTCAGTGAACTTAAATGAATAGGAGTGGGTGAATTTAGTTTAGGTAATTGTTACATATACTACTGTGGGCAAGAATCCCTTAAAAGAGATGGAGTAGTCCTCACAGTCAAAATAAAAGGTGAGAAAAAATAATACTGAAGAATATCTTTTTGAATCCAAGGCAACCAGTAACAATGATGGTGTCATTATGGACCTAGAGCTCTGACTTTAGAGAATGAGTTCAAATGGGTCTTATGAAGTATTACTAACAATGAGGCTCATCGTGGTGAGAAAACTGCAGCTAAACTATTAAAAATCCTGAAAGATGATGCTGTTAAAATGCTGCACTCAGTATGTCAGGAAATTTGGGAATACAACAATGGCCACTGGATTGAAAAAGATCAGTTTTGGAAAGTGAGAGATTATCCATTAACTGTGGAATGGTTGAGTTAGATATAATATATGATTGCAATGGAATACTATTGTGTTATAAGAAATAACAAGCCAAGGTTCTTGGAAAAACTGGGAAATATTCACAAGAATTGATATGGTAAAATAGATAATTGGGAGAAGATTGTGCCAATAAAACTATACAACCAACAACTGTCAATAGCTTAGCTATTCTCAGCAATACAATGATTCAAAACAATCTCAAAGAATTCATGATAAAAAGTGCCATCTATTTCCAGAAAAAGAACTGGTGGACTCTGAATCTATACTAAAGAAAACTTTTTTCACTTTTTTAATTATTTTTTTTTGTTTGAGTTACCTTGGACAAAAGAATTAATATGGAAAAAATGTTTTACATAATCACACATGTAAAATCTCTATCAGATTGTTCATCATCTCAGTGGGACCAGGTAGGGAAGAACAGAAGGAAGAGAATTCAAGACTCCTTTTAAATTGTTGAAAACATTTTACATGTAATTAGGAAAAAAATAAAATGAAATAAAAGTCAAACAAGTATATGAAAGGAATTTCACCCAATATACTGGAAACTTTCCTAGCTTTCTTTCATCATTGAAAATATACCAGTGGGATACTGCACTTGTTATCCTTCATTCTTGACATGTGACTCATTCATATCCTCTTCTATTATGTAACTTCTTGACGTCTTTTATTATTATTCTTCCTTAGAGTGCCTCATTGGTTAAAATGTTATGGCCTATTCATAACATGTACCTATGTTAAAATGTTATCACATACTACTATGTACTTATATCCTTTTATATCACTCTCTGTGTGATACTCATTTTTCATTCTTTGGAGGCAATGGTGTTCTACTTCTTACTGATATAGAACAAACCTAGTAAAGTAAACATTACAAAAATGGTCCTTTGCTTTCATGGAAAACTTAAGGTCAGTGAAAGATATCTGAAGTTTTCAAAACCCTAAATCTTCTTTTCTCCTTTCTTTTGTAATATTTGTATTATTTCATTAAATGTTTCCAATTCTTCTCTATTAATAGCAATGCAATGATCCAGGACAATTCTAAGGGATTTATAAGAAAGAACAGTATCCACATTCAGAGAAAGAACTGTGGGAGTAGAAATATAGAAAAAAAAAACAACTGCTTGATCACATGAGTCAATGGGAATATGATTGGGGATATAGACTCTAAATGATCACCGTAGTACAACATCAACAACATAGAAATGGGTTTTGACCAAGGACACATGTAAAACCCAGTGGAATTGCGTGTCGACTATGGAAGGGAGTGGGGGGGAGGGGAGGGGAGAGGAAGGAAGGAACATGATTCTTGTTACCAGGGGAAAAGGTTATAAATTGACTAAATAATTTTTAATTAATTTTAAATATTAAATGTTTCCAATTATATTTAAACTTTCCAACACTAAAATTTTGAAAGTTTAATTCCACATTTTTCCATCCCTTATACTGCCCCCCTCAGGAAGGCAAGTTATTTGATGTTGATTGTACATCTGATGTCATGAAAAATGTATTTCTATGTTAGTTATATTGCCAAAGAAAATGAAGACAAAAATAACAAGAAAATAAAGTTTCTAAAGTATGCTTCAATCTGATTCGGAGCTCATCAGTGCTCTCTCTGGAAGTAGAGAGCATTATTCATCATGGGTTCTTTGGAATTGTCTTGAATCGTTGCTTTGTTCAGAGTAACTAAATCTTTCATAATTGATCATCCTTATAATATTGTTGTTTCGTTGTGCACTATTCTCCTGGTTCTGCTCATTTCACATGAGTTCATATAAATCTTCCCAGGTTTTTCTAAAACATCCTATTCATCATTTCTTGTAGTACAAGCATATTCCATCATAATCATAAACTACAACTAGTTCAGCCATTCAATTAAATCGACATCCCTATCAATTTCTTATTCTTTGACTCTTCTTTTCTAATGCTGAGTCCAAATTGTCCATCGGTGTTATTTGTCACAGATATATGTAGATAGGGACAAATTTTGTACTTTGCATATCATCCATCCAAATGATTCTTGAAATGCAGCTGGAATTCTTCATCCACTTGATCTTTAATATATAGATGGAGAGGCCAAACTAATTTGAAGTTCTTTTGAATAATTACAAATCTTTTCCAGCAGGTATTAAAATATCTTAGAATTGATTCTATTGATACTATGTTATTTGTAAAAAAGAATATCTAGAAAATGTTGCATTCCACAACCAATCCCTCCTCACTATGGAATCTTCATTGGATCTCCTCCATCACACACATTTTAGTGAATATATATTACTGTTTTGTATATCTCCTGGTGTTTATTATCCAAGGATCATTAAACAAAGTTCTTTATGCTGCTTTATCTTTCAGGGAACCTTGATATATGGATGGGAAACATCTTGTGGTAAAAATAGTTATAGTATTTGAGAAATTAGTTTAAAAGGGTTCCTACCAAAATACTTCAATGACACAGATCTGGTTTTGATACCTAAGCCAAGAAGAACAAAAACAATAATAGGTTTATTTATTGATTGAAAAAGGAGCAAGTCAATGGATCAGCTAAGAGATCAGTTAACCAAAATACAGAATTTAAAAAATTTTTTAAATTTGCTTTGATATAGATTCAGACTCAGTTCTTTCAGTTATATTAGTTCTTTCTCTAGAAGCAGATGGAATCTTTTTATCATGAGTCTGAGAATTGCCTGTTCATATCATTTGTCTACTTATCAATTGGGGAATTACTTGTATTCTTATATATTTATGCATTTTTCTATGTATTTAAAAAATTAGGCATTTATTTAAAAGATTTATATTTTTTCAATAGTAACATTACTGTGTATTATTCTCCATCCTGTTTCCCTCCCCCTTTATATTTTTTCTCTCTCCTTTCATTCTGTCCATCCTCAAAAGTATTTGTCTTCTGATAACTGTATCCTTAAGTTGCCCTCTTTTCTATCAGTAGCCCCCTTGTCTTATCTCCTTCCCCTGATACTTTCCTGTAGAGTATGATAGACTTCAATATCCAATTGATTATCTGTGTTCTTCCCTTTAAGTCAATTCCAAGTAAAGTAAGGTTCAAGTATTCTGCTTCCCAGCTCCCCCATTTTTCCCTTCTCTGTAAAAGATCTTTAATCCTGCTTTTATATGAGATAATTTACTTCATTCTATTTCTCCCTTCCTCCTTCTCTCAATTCATTACTCTTTCTCATGCCTTAATTTTTTTTAGATTTTTTTAGATATCATTGCATCATACTCAATTCACATCCTTGCCCTCTACCAATATATATTGGCAGGGCTGGGATATGAATATATATATATATGTTAATATATATTCTATTTGTTCTAACTTCTCTACTAATGATAAAGTTCTTAGGAGTTGCAAGAATTATCTTCCTAGGTAGGTATGTAAATGGATGAACCTCACTGAATGTATTTTTATTTCTCTTTCCTATTTATCTATTTATGCTTCTCTTCAGTTTTGTATTTGAGAGTCAAACTTTACATTCATCATTAGCATTTTCATCAAAAATGTTTGACAGTTCTCTATTTCATTGAATACCCATTTTTCCAGGAAAAAAAATGTGCTCTGTTTTGCTGATTAAGTGATTCTTGGTTGAAGTCCTAGCTCCTTTGCCCTTCTGGAATATCAGATTCAAGATCCTTCAATCCTTTAATGTAGAGATTGTTAAATCTTGTGTTATTTTGATTGTGGCTCCATATTTGAATCATTTCTTTTTGGCTACTCACAATATTTTCTTCTGAAGAGCTCTGAAATTAAGCTATAATATTCCTGGGAGTTAACCTTTTATGATATCTTTCATTTCTATTTTACCATTATGTAACTGGAAATCTGTTATCCTAAAAACTACATTTCCCAGGAGCCTACTGACTACCTCTCATTACATACTTCTTGTAGATAGAGGGATAAATTCAGTGGATGTTCCTGATCTGGCCTTTCCTTCTTGTTGGTAAGCATGGTGGTGGTAAGTGTGGGGGGCACTTGTTTTGTTTTTTATTTGTTACCTTTTTTTTTTACTTTACTTCTAATGATCATTAATAAATCTCTTGAAATATAATATTTTTATTATTGCACATTAATTTTTTTTAATTTTTACATATTTGGCAACCAGAAGTTGGAGAAAAGGAATTCTCAATTTTTTAATATAGCCTAGATAAACTTTTTTAAGCCACATTTCTCCTATCATGGCTTTTTGCCCCACTCACCCACCCTCACAAATTCCGAGATAACTCCAAACTCTCTTCAGAGCTGCTGCTTTACTTATGCAGTCCCTACTTTTTTGCCAATCACCCACACTAACAGCCCAGATGTTTGAGTTTGAGTGACTTGGCTGAGAATAGATAATCTGCTTCTCTCCCCCATCTGCTTGAGTCAGCATTCCTCACTGCTGCCTCTCTTCAGAGCTGCTGCCAAAGATGACTCTTCTGTCCCTGATACTGCTTGCTCTTGCACCTGCTCAAGCCCCAGTCTCCATCCCCTAGCCCCCAGCCCTGACTGCTGTTGCTATTCCTTTTGGTGCTACTGGTAGATGCTGCTGTGTCTTTGTAACTCACAAACTGGGAGTCCTTGGAGTCACTCTCCAGGTAGCTGGTAAAAGCCCGGATTTGTTTCCTTTCCAAACTCCCTGCCCACAAATTTCTCCCTAGCATTTTACCCCAAGAAGGAATGGGAAAGAAGTTTACTCTTCCAAACAGGAAGCAAAATTGCAAGAAAGACACTCTCCATGAAAGAGCAGTGCATTACCTATCTTAAATAGCTCCCAGTTTTAGGATGCTTTTTCTTTCTACTATTGTTGGGTGCACTGGTCCTTTCAATTATCTTGCCTGAGATTCAGGAAAGAAATTCATCCCCCTGTAGTCCCTTGCCATTTGGGCCTGCCCAATCTCTAAAATGCATGCAGTTTGGGATTCCACCACACTATGCTCAACAAGGAATTCTCCCTCAGTATAGGAGATCCCAGTGGCGTGACAAAAGGAATATGAATGCATAGACAAAGGAATTTTAAAGAGTCTTGAGGTGAAATTTTTAAACCCTTTCAGACCCCATTGTTTTATGAAAGTCTCTGTATCTCATTGTATTTTGCTGATTGTCTGATTTAAGATTTAATTTTGTTGTTTTAAGTTCATATATTAATCTGATCACTACTATTCTGTTACACTGGATCATTTCAATCTACTGTGTTTTAGCTTTTATACACATTCTGTTACCTTTCCCCTATAACTATACTGAACAAATATCATTGTATAAGCCCATAAAAACAGTATTTTTCTTTCATTTTGCCTTTGTTAATTGTCACATAGATGATGAATGGACTCCATCACCCTAGTCAACCATTGGAGAATTTAATGAGCTAAATATCTCAAATTGATTTTAAGAGGTCTTCAGTCATGAGTTTTAGATTTTTTTTCAAAATCTCTGACTAATCATTTGCCTGCCTCTGAGTTATTTGTAACAAGAGGCAAAGGATCCATTTTAGTAGCTGAAGTGACATGCAATTATATCCCTACCTTCGCATTTGTAAAAATGTGTATGGATGGGACATATAACCATCTCATACCAGAGGATCTGGGAAGTTGTTCCTAGGGTGTGGTACCCCTGGATGGCTCCCAAGAGGGAGCATCTCTCATTTGTAACTCTTCAGCTTATTCTACCCTTCCACCAGAATGATCAAGATTCTTGGTGACATTTTTAGACCCAATATCAACAGTACAGAAGTTTGTGTCTTTTCTAGGCTCCCCTGCCACATTTTGTAATTATGGCAGTAATAGAATTTTTTAAGAAATATATCTCAGCCAAGGTTGAAAGATTAGTTCACCTGAAAAACTTGTGACAAGTATCCATTAGCTTCTAAGGGTTTTTTTTTAATGTCATATTGCAGACTCATGTGAATTCTAATGATAGAGGGTTTGTTTGCTATTGTCATTAAATGGGCTATTAAAATAATGAGAATTTTGGTACTTCTTGGATGTGAATTACATATTGTACTACTGTTCTTTATAAAAAAGGGTTACTTTGTGAAAATCATTTGCACTCACACATTGGATCATGGCCAAGTTTGAAGAGGAAATAGATATCATTTTTGGTGAGGAACCTTTGTATTCTACCTTTCCTTGACTAACACAGTGTGTCACTGATTGTAGGCTATATTTTCTTTTAATTTTTAAAAAATGGATTATTGTTTTTGATTGCATGTGCAATATAATATTTCAGCTTTATTTTTCTCTCCTTTTGCATTTGAAGCACATGTAAATGGCATTGGGAAAATTTTTTCTTTATTTTTTTATTTTGCAGTAATATAAGTTTAAAATACATTTGTTCTAATAATACACACCCAAAAAGCTTTAGACTTCAAAAATAATGTCATTGATTATTTAAAAAAAACATGTGACTTTGCTTAATAATTCTGTCAGATTTCAGAAGAAGGGAATACAAAAATAGCCACTGTACAGTGCTAAAGAAGCACAAAGCTACTTGCATAGTATCTATCAAACACAAAGTCAAAGAGACCAATACCAGTGAGATTGATGCAATTTTGAGGCAAGTCAAGAGGACTTGAACTTATTTGCGATTCAGGGTTGCAGCTGTTTTGACATATGTCAAAGATAGGTCTTCCTTGTTCCACATTCTACCAAGTATCTCAATTCTGGCTCCATCATGGTTCCCATTTGCTGCTAAAATCTAGTCCCTTTTTATGTCTTTCATAGTATGGCAAAATTTCTGAAATCCTGGCTACTGATTGATTGAGTAAGTACATCATTGCTTAAATCATTTTAATTGGGCTCTTATTTGAGAACCTGCTATAGGCTTATTTTTCATTTACTCAGAATTTTTACACATAAGACTTTGATATTTTATATTTCATCCAGCAATTATTTTTTGTTTTATTTGTATTTTTGATTTTTTTTATTTCTCTTGCTAATTGATTCATATACCTCATAACTCAACCTTGCATTCCTAAGTGATCCCTGTGTTTTTCAACATCCTCTTCAGGGATGTATTATTATTATAAAATGCAAAGTTTAAATTCTTTTGAGGGAAATTTCAGGATAAGAATGCTACCTCTCTGAATCCAGAAAGTGAACTGTTTGGAGAAGGTGCCATGAAGATGCCTGCCCAGACCACATGCTGTAACAGAAGATCCAGAGTGAACTTTGAGATGTGGTGATTTGAACTGTGTGAGGTTGAATGCATTTGTTTTTGTGTGTATTCTCTTATGCCAAAGGGGATTGTCCCCAATTGATTTTTTGTCAATGTGCCTAGCAATCATTGGTTTGCTCTTTTTCCATTTTATCCCCAAATTATTGTAATTTAAAAGTTGATTATGTTAAATGATCAATTTGGGAGACTAGTCTTCCAATGATCATCAGGGAGGAATGTGTAATTGGAAATCTGTTACCCTACAGGAGCCTACTGACTTCTTGTCATTACATACTTCCTGTAGACTGAGGGATAAATTCAATGGGTGTTCCTGGTCTGGTCTTTGCTTCCTGTCAGCAAGCATGGTGCTAGTAAGTGTGGAGGTTTTGAACAGGCTGAATAGTCATGGGCATGTTTTTTTTTTATTTGCTACCTTTTTATTCCTTTACTTCTAATGATCACTAATAAATCTCTTAAAATATAATATTTTTATTATTGTACATTAATTCTAATTTTATACCATATAGTTCTAGAATACCAGAGCAGTTTTCCATGATGATTTCTTTTAAAAAATAATGTCTAAGTTCTTTTATTAATAGTAGTTTTCATTCCATCCAGAATTATTATATTTCTCTCCTGGATTTTCTTTCCAAGTCATTTTTTCTTCCAAGTAGGTATTTCACATTTTTCCCCATTTTTTCACTTTGTTTCTTGATGTTTCATGGAGCCATTTCACTTTCAATTGCCCAATTCTAATTTTTAAGAAATGATTTTCTTAAGAGAGTTTTTGTACCCTTTTTTCCATTTGGTCAATTCTACCCATTCAAAATTTTTAAAAGTTCTTTTTCTCAGTGAATTTTTATACCTCATTTTCTCTTTGGCTAATTCTACCTTTTTAAAAAGTTCTCCTCAATGAATTTTTGTATATCTTTTTCCATATGTCTAATTCTTAGCTAACTGCTTGCTAGATATAACTTGGAACCTAGACATTACATTTCCTATTACCCTTTAATGTTAGTACTTTCCCTCTGTATTGGTTACCTCTAATTTTTCTTCCATGTATTTTGTTTGCACATTGTCTCCATTAAACTCTGAGCTCCTTAAGTGCAGGAAATGCTTTTTGCTTTTCTTTGCATTCCCCAGTGTATAGTACAATGTGTGCCACATAGTAGGTTTTTAATAATGCTGGTGAACTGACTACCATGTAGAATTTTGATTAATGAGTTCAATGACCCATATAAAACCCAGTGGAATTGCTCATTGGCTATGGAAGGGGATTGCGAGGAGGGAAGGGAAAGAACATGAATGATGTAACCATGGAAAAATATTCTAAATCAATTAATTAAATAAAAGTTTTCAAATAAAAATAATTTTGAACAATGAGATCCTTTCTAGATTTTCTTGGAACCATGTGGAATCTATTCTGCTCAATTCTAGGTTGAATGTTGTACTATATCTTGTTCTTTTCCCCCTCTTTAAAAAAATTAATGAATTTTGTTTTTACAATCATGAGATATGACACCCACATCCCCAATAACACCCCATTAAATACTAGGTATAGGATTTTCCTTAGGCTCCCATGCTTCTCTGAATTCCTCATATGTATCATTTCTTACTGCACAATAATATTCAATTTTATTCACCCCAGTCAGGGTGTAATCTATGTATAATTCTTTACTTCCACAAAAAGTACTTTGTAAATATTTTATTATATGTACAACTTTTCTTTCTTTCTTCGACTTCTTTTGATTCTGTATCCAATAGATGAATCACTGGGTCAAACTGTCTGAATAATTTCTATCTGTCTGAATAATGCCCCTGTGCATCACTATAATGTAATTTATCAAGATTTCTTTCAAAAACTCATATGTATGACCCAGAATGAGAGAAGATTTCTTTATCATCATTTCAGATTGACAATTAACTACTCCAGTATTGCCACAGTTTGGCTATTCTTCCTCTTATAGTTACTGCTTAATCTCCCTTCTCCTGCCACCAGTGGACCAGCAACATCATTCTTTAGAAGGCAAGTGATTGCTTTCTCTTCCAAGCTTTCAATTCCTATATTTTCATAAGGAGATATCTGCACTTAAGAAAAAGTTAAGGACTGAATCTCCTACATAGGTTTAAATAGAAGAAAGAGAAATTATCAAGTCAGAAAAAGAAATGTCACAGGATTTGATTCAGGCATTCTCAAAGCTCTCTACAATTCTATGATCCACAATATAAAAGACAAGATCATAAGTTGAAGGAGTATTGAAATAAGATATTAGTTCTTTAGGAGAATTAAGGTACAGGATGAGGGGAATCTTCTTTGGGAAATATGCCAAAGATTCTACGAAATAATCAAAGAATTTCCAGCCAGTGGTGGGGTCCAAGATGAAGTTAGAAAGCTAATTTCTCCAGAATCCCATTAGCTTCCAATAATAGAGAAGGCATTTTATATTGTGGAAAGAGCAGTAGTTTTTGAGTCAGAAGACCAAGGTTCAAAACCTCTCTCTAATGCTTACCAAATTCTATGATCCAGGAAAAATACTCTTATTCTTTCTGGAACCCACTGCCCCATTTGTAAAATGAAAGAGTTAGAATTCAGAGGCCTGCTAGTCCATTCCATCACTTAAATATTAAATAACTAGTTTTTTTTTTATTTTTATTAACATTTAATACCACAGAAAACTGAGAAATGACCAAGATAAGTTAAGGGAACTTCTTCCCCCACCACACACCAAATAATGCAATTAAAGAATAAAAAAATATGAGAAATAGAGCAATGGAATAGAATTTTAAAATAGAGCAATGGAAATAGAGCAAAGAAAATAGAATAATGAGAAAAATATGAAAGAACCTGACAAAAGATAATCCTTAGAGAAAACAATAGCTGAACATCAACTCTCCAGCCCCTCACTCTTATGTTCCTAGGAGGTATATTAGCATATATTTATGTTTTTAAAAAAAATATTCAAAACATAGATACAGAATGGTCCTTCCTTAATGTGTTAAAAAAATCCATACTTAACACTAAGAGCTAAAATAAATTGTGAAAAAAGGCAATACATTTTTCCTAGTACAAATGGGATAAGATAAGAATGATTCATCTCCCTACTATTACTTAACACAGTTCAAGAAATGCTACCAATAGCAATAAAACAGGAGGACAAAATTAAATGTTTAAATATTAGCAAGGAAAAGAAAAAAATTATTCGTATCTGCATGAGAAATGATGGTATACTTAGAAATCACCAAAGTATATCCAAAGATGTCCAAAAATACTACTTGAAATAATTCACAGTTGTTAGCATTCATTTCTATGTAGTATTAGCAATATCAAAGAAGAAATTAAAATAAAACTTTCAATTAAAATAATTAATAACTACATAAAATATATTCAATTTACACACACAAAGAAAAGGCAAGATTTCAAGAAATGCAACCAGAGCTAGGTGGTTCACTGGATAGAGGTCTAGGCCTAGAGATGGTAGGTCTTGGGTTCAAATTTGATCAAAGGATTTTCCTTGCTATTTGGCTCTGGGCAAATGGCTTAACTCCAATTGCTAATCCCTTACCACTCTTTCTGCTTTGGAACTGATAGTATTTATTTCTAAAACAGAAGGAAAGAATTTTTGTAATTAAATTTAAGAAAGAAATAAAAACACTGAATACTCTTTACAAAAATAATGAGCAACAAATAAATGGAGAGATGTCTGCTGATTATGTTGTGCTATGGCAATATAATAGAAATTACAACACTACTTATATTAATGTAAAGCTTTAGTATTATACCAATCAAGTTATCAAGGTTATATCTTATAGGACCATAAAGGTAATCATAAAGTTATTTTAGAAAATCAGTCTGGGATTTCAAGGTAGGTGAGGAAAAGGACAGGAAAAATAGAAGAGGTATAGCATGAGCAGCTCAAATAATGCTACAAATCAGTAGTTATAAAACTATTTTGCATTGGTTAAGAAATAATACTGAAAAGCAGTTTAGTAGAAGAGCCTAGGATAAACAATTAATAATGATCAAAAATTGCATCTTGGTGTTTGATTATGCCAAGAACATAAATTACTTGGGGGATGACTATCTTTTTAACCATAATTCCTGGGAAAACAGAGAAGCACTTTGAAAGAAACTGGATTTTGATAATAATCTTACACCACATAATCAAACTTTAAATGGGCATGACCTAAATATAAAGTAATGCCATTAAAAAAATTAGAAGAGAATAAGACTATCTACCTTCATCAAGTAGAGAAAAGGAGAGAATATTTAAACAAGAGATAGGGAAGATCATAAAAAAATAAAATAACCATGTTGACTATAAATTTGACAATGAAATTTAAAAAATTTAACATGGAAAATTAATAGTATAAGGCATCCCTTAATTCAAAGAGTATGTACAAATATTTCAGAAAAACTGAAAACCATAAATGACCATGCAAAAAACATTAATTTTAAGTGATATAACAAATGACAACAATTGTGAAATTATATATCATAGGCTACAAACAAACCTGACAGTGTATGGAAATAGGCTATATATATAGTTGGCAAAGCTGTGAAAGGATAAAACTCTTGGAATATAACCTTGGAATTATGTGAGAAAAGAAACTGTCTATATATTCTTTTCCTTGATAATAACAATAATAACTACAATAAAATTAATGTTAACAATATTTAACATTTATATAGTGCCTACTATGATCCAGGCACTCTTATAAGCATTTTATAATTGTTATCTCATTTGAGTGTCACAATAACATTATCCCCATTTATAATTGAGGAAATTGAAGCATATAGAAATTAAATTATTTCTCCAAGGTCACATAGCTAGGAAGGATCTGAGGATAGATTAGAACTCAGGTCTTCTTGTCTCTAACGCTTAGCACTCTGTCTACTGTGCCACAAGCTCTCTATTGGGCATATACCCCAAGGAAGTCAAAGACAGAAGCAAAGTTCTAATAAATAACAAAATATCCATATTGCTTTTTGTATCAGGAAAGAACTTATTGATTGGGGAAAAATTAAGAAAACAAAATACTATGGCATGTGAATATAATGGAATATTGTTATGCAGTAAAAAATTGCTAATATATAAAAAGAACAAGTAGATGAAAGGAACAACTACTTAATGGTAAATTATTACTTATTATTAAAAAATTTTAATTTTAATTTTAAAAAATTAAATTAAAAATAAAATAAAATTTAAATTTAAAATAAATGCATATTTAAAATATTATTAAAATATATTAAATTATATAATTAAAACATCCAACATTAATGTAGTATAGTAGAAAGAGTACATGGAATTAGGAGAGACCTGGGTTCAAATCTTATTCAGATATATAAATCTGTCTGATCTTGAGAACCTAATTCAACCTCTTTGAGGCTTAGTGTCATCATCTGTAAAATGGGAATAAAAATAGTTGCATTACTTAACTCTCAGTGATTTAAGAGAGGTGTTTCTGTAAATTTTAAAGTGGGATCTAAAAGTTGGCTATCATATTATGGGTTTAATCATGCCATATTTGTATTCATTATCCAGACAAAAACAGGTAAAACAGATTCAAATCAGTCAAGTTAATTAGTGTGGTCTAGGGTCTTTGAATTTTCTATCAATCCAAAGTGTTCTTCTCAACTTTAGAACACTCCATAGTTCTTAATTGTTTTATCACAACTCCTGTAAAAGTTTCATAGTATAGTTTTCCTCCTTAGAGATTTAGATTCTGGTTAAGTATAGGAGAAAATACATTTTAGTCACACATATTTTTAAATTTCCTAGTTGCTAATGACATGTTGAAGCTCTAAATGACTAGCAATGGTGAACATCCATAACTATCTCTTAATAATATTAAAATTTCAGTGCATTACACAGATTGCCCTACAGTTAAATATTACTCTTGTTGCATGAACACTCCATCGTATCTTTTTATCTTATTTCATGTCCTTGGTTCTGATTTTGCTTTGTAAATCCTTTCTGAGACCTGCTCACACTTATCATGTGTTTCCTCCACTGCCTTCTGAGTGATATTCATTTTTTCTTCTCCCATGAGTGTGTTGTGTGACTTGCAGCAAATATGATATTGGTATTAAAATGGTGCACCTTTGTTCTCAGAGAGAAGAGTTCTGAGGTTTCCCAAAGGAGATATAGCCCACTCTGTTTCTCCTATTTGATTCTTGACTCAATTATTGGGACTTTTACTTTATATATGCAGATGATGGATAAACTCAACAGACCATCTACATCTTCATAAAGAATAGGTCCTTTTTATCTGCTTCATTTTTTGTGGGGGTGGTTAAACCAAACTTTTTTGAGTAGTTCCAAATCTCTTACAGGATATTCTGCTGTGTTCTGAGATTTGATGCAATAAACACAAAATTATTGACAAAGAGGAGCCATCTGGAGGATCTCATCATCTATGCAGAATTCTTCTTTGATTTGAGCTTTGTTGTATCTTCTCCCCAGACAGTAGAAAATATTTCCCCATGTTATCTGATATAATTGATCTGAGAAAGATTGAAATATTAACTCTGTTATATCATTCAATGAAAGATACTTTGGTGTATGACCTACAGAAATGTAAATATTTATATACATAGAGAAATTTACTATTATTTCCAACATTGCTGCTGTTTCTGCTTAAAATGGATTTCAAGTTATTCAATTAAATCCAACAAGCATTTATTAAGAGACTATTATATAGGGCACTAGGGATACAATGACAAAAAAACAAGCACCTTCTCCCTTGGAAGATCTTACATTCCACTGATGATACCTGTAAGGAGCAATTTATTTATGTATTTATTTGTTTTGTTTTCTTTGTTTAGCATCATTCCAAGAATCCAAGGGATCTAGCAAAGTCCAGTAGTACATACTTCCCTCTGGGTATACCACATTCCCACTCTACCCACCCCCCAAAAAAGGGCCAACCAGGAACTTATTCATCTCCCTTTGAAAGGCACACAAAAAATACGTTTGAATCTCCCTTTATATCAACACTATTGTTAGCAATATTTAGCATCTGATCTTATGTCAAAGCTAAAGCTTTTATACTACAGATTAATCCTTTCTGTCTTGTTCAGGCTTTGGTCTGAAAGGAGAACATCTGGTGTTCTTTTGCATAATGACACTTAATCTGGGGGCACTGTTTCTACTGTACCAATGAAACATGATGAGTGAGTTGGAGAGAAAAGAGCTTTAGAAAAGAAAAAAAGAATCTCTAGGCACATGTGTACACACATATACATAAACAGTGCATTTAGACCTACTGTTTTGGTATCAGTGTCAAAACAGCTTTAAATTAAAGGTCTGAATTATCTTTATATAATTCTTTAATGCAAAAGTCTCTCCATTCTTCCTTTCTTCTTCACAATAAGGAATAAATCCAAATGAGGGGTATGGAGTCACTAGGTGGCATTGGATTTGGAGTCAAAAATATATGTGTTCAAATTCTGCCTCAGACACTAGTTTTGTGGCCCTGGGAAAGTCATTTAACGTTTCTAAGTCTGTTTCTTCCTCTATAAAGTGGGCATGATGATGATAGTACTTACTTCACAAAGCTGTTGAGATCAAATGAGAAATATATGTAAATCACTTTGAACATCTTAAAGGCTTTATTATGATGACAAAACTTTGAATGAAATCATAAGAGAAAACCAAAAATCCAGTGGAGATTTAAAAGAAAAATGCTATTCTATGTGTTCTGGGTTTACATGAAAATTTCTCATCTTTTCTATTATCTGGTAAATGAATCCAAATTATCTCCATAGTGAACTACTGGCCAACACAGGGACGTGAAGATAAGTAACTAAAGTTATCTTTATTAAGTGAATAAAAGATTTCCAGAGTTCTCTGAGGACTTTGATCAGAGTTACTTTCATAAATCAAA
The DNA here is from genome assembly GCF_027887165.1 of Monodelphis domestica. Lineage (NCBI taxonomy): Eukaryota > Metazoa > Chordata > Mammalia > Didelphimorphia > Didelphidae > Monodelphis > Monodelphis domestica. Next base: position 272,929,372 of record NC_077227.1, read on the forward strand.
AGCATATATATGACCTTTAAAATGGGTTTCTCACATAGTTTTATGTAAGATATGTTTGGTTAGAGCAATAGTTATTGAAATCAGATTCACACACAGGGAGAAAAGGAAGGCAGGCATATTTAACGACTTCTTCCCCCCACCTACCTTGCATGCCAATAGAGTAATACCTCATCTCACTCTATCTAAATGATCAAACTCCTCATAAATTGTTTACTCCAAAACCAACTACAAAGAAAGCACTCAGAAAAATATGCTTATTGATAAAAATGATTCATTAGATTTGAAAACAATGTAATGATATAAATGGCATAAAGAATTTCATGTCTGCAGATATTTCCTTCCTGCCAAACATGATCTCTTACTAAATCAAACAAGGGTTCTTTAAATGATAACTTTATTTTCCTTTGCATATTTTGGTGATCTCAAATTTGTCAATAAAATTAATCCAAGAAGTTAATTCACATTTGATTTCAGAGATAATTGACCAGCCTCATCATATCCAGTGAGAGAAATTGATAATATCTCAGCTACAGCACTGCCCAATCATATTAGAATATTTCAAGAGTGGTTTTAGGGCTTATTATGACCAAAAAGAAAATGATAAATGTTGGAGAAAAAGAGAAAAAAATTGGACACTAATACACTAATGGTAGAGCTGTAAACTGATACAACCATTCTAGAGAAGAATCTGGAACCATGGTCAAAAAACTATGCATAGCCTTTGACCCAGTAATACCAATATTACATAGATATCCCTAGAGATTAAGGATGGGGGGAAAGGATCATGAGCTTAGCTTCTGGTAGACATTGGATTTGCTTCCCTGAATAGGTGACCAAACGTCAGTCTTGAGATGGTTGTGTCTAAGTCTGCATGTGACTGCCTCAGTTTAAGAGGTTTAGAAATTTTGCATCTATTGAGAGAAGCTGACTATTAGCAGGGGAAGTTTCTGCATCAGAAAAGAAAAGCACTGACCAGAGGAGTCTAAATAGGCAAAGCAGAGCCTAGGTAAAATGAAACAAAGCCCATTCAGCAGTCTGGAGAACTGTTTTATGCTCTAATGAGATTTAAGGATTAACCTCTCAAGAAGCATAAGAGTAGTTACAAGTTAAATTACATATTTCTGATTTATGTTTTTTTTCTGTTGATGCACCCTTGTGTTTTGTGTATAACATTTCTTTTTTCTGTTAACTAGAAAATTTCAACAAGAGGAGATGAGTTTAAATAAAAGCAGAACAGATTTCAACTGGAAATCATAACAAAAAGTACTAGGTATTAATCTATTAAATAAGAGGTTGAAGAATCTTTCACACTGAAGTTGAGATGTGAATTTAGACACTTAAACAATAATGTATGGCTAGAGAAAGAGAATCTTACTAATTGCTTGGCTTACTGTACCACTGAATAATTTCCTGCTCCATCTTTGAGGAAGAAATTTGTGTATGATTCAAATTTGCCTTTAGCAATTTTCTTCCAGGTGCCAGCGTGTGCATGTAATGAGTCAAACAGAGTAAATACCTAGGGAGCCTAAATGGATACCCCAAGGAGAGGAAGGAAAAAAAAGGACCCTTATATACAAATTTATTTAACAGTTCTTTTTACAGTAGTGAATAACTGGAAATTAAAGGGATGTCCGTCAAATGGAAAATGACTGAACTGGCTATGATATAAGAATGTTATGGAATGTTATCATACTATAAGAATCAGCCAGTCCAAAGAAAAAACATTTATTAAGAGCATTTTATATGCCAGATCATACTAAGAGTTGGAGATATAAAAAAGGCAAGAGGAGTCTCTGTTCTCAAAGAGTTCATAGACTAAATAGATGTTTCAGAGAAATCTATAAAGACCAGTTTGAATTGATTTAGAGTAGATTGAGTAGAACCAGAAAAACATTTTATGCCACATATGTGTCTATGCATAAATATAAATATATATATATAAACTTTGAAAGACTTGAAAACTTTGATTAATGCAATAACCAACTTCAATTCTAGATAATTTATGAGGAAGCGTTCTGTACTTCTTGACAAAGAAGTGATAGCCTCAAGATGCAGGATGAGACATTTTTATTTTATTTTTTTAAACACTTACCATCTGCCTTAGTATCAATTATCCACTTGTCCAGTGTCACACAACGAGTAAATATCTGAGGCCAGATACAAGTCAAATGGCTTTAGTCATGACTGACTCATCACAATCCCAATTGAAGTTTTCTTGGCAAAGATACTGGAGTATACTCCAGCTTATTTTAAAGATGAGAAAACTGAGGCAAACAGGATTATGGGACTTGCCTAACTAAGGTCATAGAGCAAGTAAGTGTCTGAGGCTGGATATGAACTCACGTCTTCCTGATTCCAGGCCCTTACTCACTGTGCCACCTACCTACCCATGAATAACATTCCAATTATTTCATTTTATAAAATAGTATCATTTATATCTTATTTTATTTTTATTTCATATTTTATTCCCTAGTAGCCAATAAATACACACTATCATACTTCTTACAGCCTGGTCAGACTATGACTGTTTACAAGTGGACATGAACAAATTTAATCCACCCTAAGTTTTAGTTTTCACACAGGGAATCAGTTTTTTTAACCATTACTTTCGGCTTAATAACAGCTCTAAGAGGGAAGAGCAAGAGCTAGGCAAGGAGATTAAGCAACATTCCCAGGCTCACACAACTAGAAAGGATTTGAGGTCAGATTGGAACCCAGGTCCTTAGGACTCCAGGGCTCACACTCTTTTCAATGAGCCACCCATCTGCCCTAGAATCAGTTTTTAATAACTGGAAAAAAGATATAAAAGGGAAAGAAGGAAGGAGATAGGCATTGATTAAGCTTCTATGTGCCAGAAAAAAATGCTAAGTGTTATAAATGTTATCTCATTCGATCCCCACAATCATCTTGGAAGATAGGTGCTATTATAATTCCCATTTTACAGTTGAGCAAAACTGAAGCAGAGGAAAAGTGACTTGCCCAGGATCACACAGTTAATAAGTATCTGAGAACAGATTTGACTAAGTCCAGACCCAGCACTCTCTTCATTGTGCCCCCTTGCTGCAAGGGGGGAGTAATATTGAGGAAGAAAAGAATACGATCTCCAAGTCCAAGTCAAAATATTTCCTCAGGAAATTGGTCCACATTAGCAGAAGAAGGGAATGCAGTGAAGTATAAAAGAGGAATTAAAGCAGGAGTATTAAACAATTACGGAGACCATACAGAGGAAATCAGTGGAACTGGGAAAACTACTGAGGAACAGAGGAGAGATGCTTGGAATACTCCCAGAATACTGAGCAGCTGGTTTTCCATCTCCCCAGAGCTGATGTGCAAATGAGTGCCAGCTTGTGCCTAGAGGACCCTTTCTTGATGGTATAGACTTCGATCAGATTCTCACTCCATCTTTCATCTCTGTTTTAATCTTTACAAAATGAAAGTTCTATTTTTACCTGTCCTCAAGGGGAAGCCACTCTACTCTTGTGTTCACTCCCAATGCCCTTTTCTATGCATTTTATATTTCCATTATTTATAAATTAAATTAACTCTCTATAACCAATGTTCAGAAACCCCGTGGTGTTGAATGAGGATAATGTAATGAGTTCTCTGGAACTTGTATTATTTGAACCAGAAGGTGAGAGAACAGAAAGTGAAAAGTTGAAGGTAATATGATCTTTAAGATGAAGGCAATTTTCACATGACAAGGTGCATTTCCTTTAAAATCTCACAGGACACATTAACACTATGCAATTTCATGAGTCTATTTAAAATGAAACTCCTACTGGGAACATAAATGACTACAGAAAATATACTAGTAAATGAGATTTTTTTTTCTTAAGTCACATGTGATACCTACCAGGCTCATCTGCATTCTCAAATAACAATGTCTATCAGGAGTAGATTTAGGAAAAAAAAAATTTAGAGTTCCTTATCTAATGAGTAGTGGGAGAGACTGATGCCTGATAATAAAGTTATAAAAACAGAACTAAGATCTCGACTAATGGTGAGAAACAGTGGTGTGGCTTATCCTTAAATGGCATATAAACCCAAAGTTATGTATATTTCATATTGAAATGTCATGCTTTAGGCCAACTTCAATTTCCTAAATGAGTTAAAACAAAGTTGAGCCCATACCAATAGGGGGGTTGCTGAAGAAAATGAAGAGGAGTAAAAGAAAGTGGTAGTTACAGTTTTACAAAGTAGTAAACAATTGTGCCAATATCAGTGAGACAGCAGTGGCTCAATGGATAGAGCACTGGGCCCGGAGTTAGGAAGACCTGAGTTCAAATCTGGATTCAGACACTCATTAAATATTTCACTGGAAAAGTCACTTAACTCTTTTTGCCGCAGTTTCTTCATCTGTAAAATGAGCTTAAGAAGGAAATAGAAAAACACACTAGTATCTTTGCCAAAACAAACCAACAAACAAACCAAAAAAAAAAAAAACCTTATATGAAGTTACAAGAATTGGACTTAATGACCGAATAACAAACAATAAGCTATAACTGGAAGAACTGTATGTTAAAAATCAATAATTATTTGGGAGAAAAGCACCCCCATTTTAACATGAGAAAGTGATTCAGATTTTTAAGTAACATCAATATTATATCTCATAGAAGCAACATACTATATAAGATAAAAGACAAGAGAGTCTAGATTCAAATCCCACCTCTGATTTCTGTATCTAAAGCAATTCCCTAGGACTTGTGGACTGAGTCATTGAAACACCGAGGTTAGGATAGGAAGAGTTTCCACACTACAAATTTCTCATTGTTAGAAAAATCACAAATTCTTTTTATATTTGCATGTATCTAACTGAAGGGGGTTATATTTAAGCACTTAATATAGAAAATGCTAGGTGATTTACAAAAGTTAAAAATGAATATTAACAATTATTTTAAAATAAAAATATGTGTACTAACTAATTTTTTTATGTATTAAAGTGCCTTTGCTTTATTTTATTTCTAACAACTAGGAAAACATGATTCTTTAGATAAAATCTTATTAATCATTCATGCAAATCAATATAGTTGTTCATAAACTCTGGAATGAAGAAATTAGTACTTTTGTCATTGGCGAGAGCAACAATTATTTTAAACACATGCACAAAAATATACATATGCATATATAAAATACATATTTTATTTATATACAATTACTTTCCCCATCAACACTCTTGTAGCCCTAAGTTAATTAGAAAAAATAAATTGTATGGCAGATGTTACAAGGAAGCATGTTAGGTAGCAGAAGGTCAGGGAGAAAATTAATATAAGGTTGTAGCTAGTAATTTTCTTGGGGCCAAAACTGGGTAAGAAAGCAAGTAAATCCAGAATAGTAGAAGGTAAATTAGAAGAATATTAATGGATCAAGGGATATTGTAAAAATATATTTTTTGAGATCAATCAATAAACATTTATTAAGCATCTACTCTGTGCCAGGAATTGTGCAGATTTCTGGGGATATAAAAAAGACACTCTCTTCCTTCAAGAATTTCAATGGAGAATAATATAATTGAGGATAAAACATGCAAACAAATATATATGAATAAGCTACATACAGGAAAAATAGGAAATAATTATGAGAGAAAACATTGGAATTAAGAGGGGTTGAGGAAGACTTCCTTTAAAAGGCAGGATTTTAGTTGGGACTTAAATGAAGCCAGAGAGATCATTATTTGAAGGGAAAGGAGAGAATTCCAGGCATGGGAAAAGTCAGAAAACATGTCTAAAGTTGAGAGATGGAAGTGTCTTGTTCTTAGAAAATCAGTAGGCCAGTGTCATTGAATCAAAAAGTACATGTCAGAGAAAAAGATGTAAGAAGGTAAGATAGGAGGAGATTAGATTGTGTAAGGGGAGAAACGGGTTAATTATATAAAAAGGTTGGACTGGATTATATTTAAAATTGGGTCACCAGGAATTTAATTTATTCCAAAGAGATTTATTTATAATTTATTTACAAAATATAGAAAAAAATGAAATAGGAAATCAGAGAGAGGATAAGGTAAAATATCTAGTCTAAGCACTAGGTAATTTACTCCCAGCCCCTGGCTCAACCCAGGCAGGGAGAGTTAGTCCTTAGCTGACCTCGACCCTTTTAGCCGAGGACCTGGGGATACAGGGAGCCTCTCTCAAGAGGATAGGTCTCTCCTGAGGCTAGTCTCTTCAGAAAAATCCAGCAGTTAATAGTCAGCTTTTCACTCACCATGTGTCAGTCCAAAGGAAGAGACTTAAGGACAGTCTCACCAGGAACAGGGTCTCAGATCTAGTCAGCAGATTCTTCCTCAGCCTCCACTCCAAGTAGAACTCCAAGTAGAACTGACTCAGGAAGTTGTAACTCCCTTTTAAAGACACTTTCCTTTGCGTCACTTCCTGTACCTTCCCCTAATTTTATGCCTACCAATCACAGTTGAAGCTTTGCTTTAAGACTGGCCAGGGGCAGTTAGTTTAATTCTGATTCATCACCCCCTATTGCACACATGGGTCACAGACCATCCCCACTCAAGTATGAATGGGGTTTTTACACTTTTGGTGATTAAATTTAAGAATAGGAAGGGGTTACAATTTAATCTTCACAATCAGGGGAGAGTTAAATTTAATCTTCATAGTTGCAAAGGGCTTTGAATGTCAAGCACAGAACTTTGTATTTGTTCCTAGAGGCAAAAGGAAGTCATCAAATTTTAGTGAGGTGGAATGGGAAGTGAGTGACATGATTAGACCTGATGAGATGAAATGAGATCAGCAAGTGAAATTATATAGAGGGAGAAGAGAAGAGGGCCCAGAAGAGAGCCATGTGGGATACCAATGGCTACAGGGCATGATCTAAATGAGAATCTACCTAGGGAGACAGAGAAAGAGAAAACAAGATAGATAGTAAAAGAACCAGGAGAGAGTGGAATCCTGAATACCTAGAAAGAAGTGAATATTCTGAAGGGAGGGTTGTCAACATTTTCAGAGACTGCAGAGTGGTAGATGAGAATTAGGACTGAGAAAAGGCCATTGGATTTGGTAACTGAGATCCTTGATAACTTTGGAGAAAACAGTTTCAGTGGAATGATAAGGTCAAAAGTCTTACTGGGCATTTTTAAGAAGAATATGAGAAGTGAAAAAGTAGAGGCACTTCTTGTAGACAGGCTTTCAGAGTTTAGCCACAAAAAGCAGAAAGAAATGGGAATAGAATGATAAATCAGGGAATGTTTTAGGATAAATCATGTGGAACCAGGGAAGAATAGAGGATTATGGTTGGAAGGTACAACTTCAAAGTTTTTGAATTCAAAGTTTATAAAATTTTGAAGCATGATAAAAGTGTAAAATGTTAGAATGAAATTGGGTAAGAAAAGGAAATCATTGGAGTGGAGAATGTTGAAGAATTATACGGTGAAGTTGCTAGAAGGGTGATGCTCACTAATAATTAAGTCTTTGAGGATGATAGCAAGGGTTGCTTTGGAGAAAAAGATGGCCATGAGATAGGTACAAGTCACAGAAAAAGCTGGAAGAAGACCCAGAAGTTGACCAATAATAGCAACTATAAGAAGAAAGTATAATATAAATAAACCCATTACCTAGATTTCAAAAGCATGTAACCCTTTGGCCAGAGGTTTTTCCCATGATACAGATGGCATATGTGTACTTTGGGGGATTTCTCACCTCTACTCATTATTCACATCCAGAAATTATGAAAAACACAATATCTGACACAACTCACAATGCTGGCATCAACTATCTTTACAAGCACACACTTCAAAAAACTCAAGAGAAGAAATATTTTAATTGCAGTTTTAAAAAAATTGAACTAATGCCAGAGTTCATTGAAAACTAACACCTACAAACAAACAGCCCTCTCCTACATAACTATAAAGTCTTAGTTACTTTTAGCCCTTCTTTAGATAGAACCCTTAACTGATAGATCTCCCTTTACTTCTCGACAGCTTCCAGAGGTTAAAATCATTTCCCATGTTAGGATTCTCCTGCACCTCACAGAAAATTTGGCTGTTACTGCTTCCCACTGTGGTTTGCTCAACAGTTCTCTTTTCCTGATTTCTCTTGTCATTCTCTTTAGGTATCATTAATCCTTAATCAAAAGAAAAACCTTTCTCTGTGATGACCCTATACTGACACTAATGAGTCAAATATTTCAGTTTCCTTTTCTTAGAAGGAGACACGGTTCTCAATGTGGTATAGCTCTAAGACAATGTGAAAACAAGGTACCTTTATGGTGATGTTTCTTGAGCTCTGTCTTTCAGAAAATTCACCCAAGTATCTTGAGTACAGCAATCCAAATGTCCCCCAAACCATCATTTCAGTATATATATAATTAGTAATTCTAAAGCTTGTTTTCCCTATCTTAGGCTTCACTCGAATGTGAACTCCCTAGGAATCTAGAAATTTTATGAAACCCATTTCCTCCATTTCTCCTCCAACTATCTCTTACTGGATTTCTTGTTCTCTGTCTGCCTCTCTTTTCCTGTCTCTCTGTTTCTGTGTGTCTATGTTTTGCTATTTCTCTCTGTCTTTATCTTTCTGTCTGTCTTTATGTAGGTGTGTCTATTTCTGCCTGTGTGTCTGTCTCTGTCTGTCTGTCACCCTCTCCCTCGCTCTCTTCATCTGACTCCCCAATCCCTACAAGCAGATTTTCTATCTCCTTAATGAATCTCGGAAAGGAAGGTCAAGATGTGAGAGAGAACAAGCAGATGGAGAGTAGAGAAGGAAGAGAGAAAAATTAAACAATCCTTTCCTGCAACCAAATTTATGATAGAAGAATGATTTGAAATGACAATGGGGAGTAAAGGGTATGCCCATCCCTTATTATGGATTTAAGAGTCAGATAGTGAGGGAGGAATGATGTCTCAAAAAATTGGAAGAGATGGGATATTCTATCTCAGTAGAATTGGGGTGATCACTTCTTAGTGAAAATGAGAAGGCAGGAAAGAAATGTTGGCTGAAAATTTCAGAGATGTAGGAATATTTTTGAGATGAATAAATATACTGAAATGCAGAGTACCTAGGAGATGGGTAAATTGAGTACGACTAGACTTAGGAAAGGGTGAGGCTGATTAAAATAAAGATAAATGTCTTGCCCTCCTTGTTTTATTGTAGTTATGTCTGACTCTTTGTGACACCATGTTGTTGTTGTTGTTGTTGTTGTTTTCTTTTCTGGCACAGATACTGAAGTAGATTGCCATTTCATTTTCCAGCTCATTTTACAGATGAGGAAACTGAGCCAAAAAGGTTAAGTGACTTGCCCACAATCACAGCTAGTAAGTGAAATCAGATTTTAATTCAGGAAGATAAGTCTTCTGACTCCAGAGTGACATTCTATCCACTGCCCCACCTAGCTGCTCATGAATGTTCTGAGGTGCTAATGTGGACATATCAGTAGTGAAAACAGAAGAGCAAAATTGGAGAATTTTGAATCATTACATATCACAAATCAGCCAACAGATTCATGTGGTGTGCTGCATCTACAGAATTTAAATAATGAGCTTTCAGAGTTAATTTCCCACAGAGCTGGAAATTAAATTTAGTTCAATAGTATTTTAAAGAAATCTTGCTCCCATTTAATTTCTGCTTCATAGTGGCAGGAGTGTGATATCTGGGTTCTGAGCATGGGTGGTAACAGCAATCAGTGATGCAAGGCATGAAACATATTCATGAAGCTTTGAACAAGGAATATTATTCTTTGTGATGGATAAATGAATATGGAAAACAAATACTGGTTTTTCCAAGCACATATGAATACCATTTTAGTTTTTCTCATTAAAACTGAGAAGTATATAAAAGATCATAAAAATCAGATTTGCTTTTGAAATATGTCTAATGTTTTAACTGTATCTCCTTTCCAAAAATAGAGGTGGTTAATAACCATCTAAATTAACTTAATCATAGTGATTCATCATTTAGTTACAGTATCATTACAGAGAGGCAGCATGCCCTCAGAGTTTCACTTAGACTTGCTTTCTGTGCATGTCTCAAACTCCCATTTTAAAATGCAAATTGTTTATTTAAGGATTAACAAGTAGGGGAAGTTCCAGGGGTCTTCTTGAACTATATCAATCAGATTATCCAACATATTATCATGTAACCAATAGCTAAGGTCACAGAACATTCAATCACCCAGAAAAAACAAAAGTCAAGTAATCTTTAAAATTCAAATTGATTAGACAATATGAATTCATCATAAATAGGCCATTGGAGAAAATATTTTCTATTATTTACACAAAAAATAAAATTTTAGAAGTTTATAAGGGAATATATGCTTCAAACAATAATAACAATTCATAATAACACTATTTGCAGTTATATAGCATTTTAAGTTTGCAAAGGTAACTAATTTGATTTCAAAATAGCCAAGAATATATGAGGCATTCAATTAATAATTGTTTAGTTAATTTGAATAGGTAAAAAAATCAGGCATTCAAAAAACAAAAACAAAGGGATCTCCTGGAGCAGACATCAGTGTGATGTCAGAAAACACTAACAAAAGGATCTGAAGGATCTGTTTCTTCTGTCTTTTCTATATCAGGAGTTAGTAAAATAGATTAAGAAACCATAAATCAGTCAATGACTTTTGAAATCTAATGACTGAATATGCAAGAAAGGACCTACGTGAGATGGATGCTTTTTAATAAACTGTATCTGTCAGAATAAGCCAAGAAGGAGTTCTACCAAATTCATTTTACAACACAAACATGGTACTGATCCCAAAGCCAGGCAGGTCAAAAACAGAGAAAGAAAACTATAGACCAATCTCCCTAATGAATATAGATGCAAAAATCTTAAATAGGATACTAGCAAAAAGACTCCAGCAAGTCATCACAAGGGTCATGCACTATGACCAGGCAGGATTCATACCAGGAATGCAAGGATGGTTCAATATTAGGAAAACCATTCACATAATTGACCATATTAACAAGCAAACTGACAAAAATCACATGATTATCTCAATAGATGCAGAAAAAGCCTTTGATAACATATACCACCACACCCATTCCTATTGAAAACACTAGAAAGTATAGGAATAGAAGGGCCTTTCCTAAAAATAATAAAAAGTATATATTTAAAATCATCAGCAAACATCATTTGCAATGGGGATAAACTAGAAGCCTTTCCAATAAGATCAGGAGTCAAACAAGGATGCCCATTATCACCTCTATTATTTAACATTGTACTAGAAACACTAGCAGTAGCAATTAGAGAAGAAAAAGAAATTGAAGATATTAAAATTGGCAATGAGGAGACCAAGCTATCACTCTTTGCAGATGATATGATGGTTTACTTAAGGAATCCTAGAGAATCAACCAAAAAGTTACTCAAAATAATCAACAACTTTAGCAAAGTTGCAGGATACAAAATCAACCCACATAAGTCATCAGCATTTCTATATATCTCTAACCCATTTCAGCAGCAAGAATTAGAAAGAGAAATATCATTTAAAATCACCCTAGACAATATAAAATACTTGGGAATCTATCTGCTGAGACAAACACAGAAACTATATAAACACAACTACAAAACACTTTCCACACAGCTAAAACTAGATCTAAACAATTGGAAAAACATTGATTGCTCATGGGTGGGACGAGCTAACATAATAAAAATGACAATCCTACCCAAATTAATTTACTTATTTAGTGCCATGTCCATTGAACTACCAAAAAGCTTCTTTACTGAATTAGAAAAAACCATAACTAAGTTCATTTGGAAAACAAAAGATCAAGGATATCCAGGGAAATCATGAAAAAAAAATGCAAAGGAAGGAGGACTTGCAGTCCCAGATCTCAAACTATACTATAAAGCAGTGGTTATCAAAACAATTTGGTACTGGCTAAGAGACAGAAAGGAGGATCAGTGGAATAGACTTGGCGTGAATGATCTCAGCAAGACAATTTATGACAAACCCAAAAACCTCAGCTTTGGGGGCAAAAATCCATTATTTGATAAAAACTGCTGGGAAAATTGGAAGACAGTGTGGGAGAGATTAGGTTTGGATCAACACCTCACACTCTACACCAAGATAAATTCAGAATGGGTGAATGACTTGAACATAAATAAGGAAACTATAAGTAAATTAGGTGAACACAGAATAGTATACATGTCAGACCTTTTGGAAGGGGAAGATTTTAAAACCAAGCAAGACTTAGAAAGAGTCACAAAATGCAAAATAAATAATTTTGACTATATCAAATTAAAAAGTTTTTGTACAAACAAAACCAATGTAACTAAAATCAGAAGGGTAGCAACAAAATGGGAAACAATCTTCATAAAAACCTCAGACAAAGGTTTAATTACTCAAATTTACAAAGAGCTAAATCAATTGTAGAAAAAATCAAGCCATTCTCCAATTGATAAATGGGCAAAGTACATAAACAGGCAGTTCTCAGCCAAAGAAATCCAAACTATTAATAAGCACATGAAAAAGTGCTCTATATCTCTTATAATAAGAGAGATGCAAATCAAAACAACTCTGAAGTATCACCTCACACCTGGCAGATTGGCTAACATGACAGCTATGGAAAGTAATGAATGCTGGAGGGGATGTGGCAAAGTTGGGACACTAATTCATTGCTGGTGGAGTTGTGAATTGATCCAACCATTCTGGAGGGCAATTTGGAACTATGCCCAAAGGGCGATAAAAGACTGTCTGCCCTTTGATCCAGCTATAGCACTGCTGGGTTTGTACCCCAAAGAGATAATAAGGAAAAAGACTTGTACAAGAATATTCATATCTGCGCTCTTTGTGGTGGCCAAAAATTGGAAAATGAGGGGATGCCCTTCAATTGAGGACTGGCTGAACAAATTGTGGTATATGTTGGTGATGGAATACTATTGTGCTCAATGAATAATAAAGTGGAGGAATTCCATGGAGACTGGAACCACCTCCAGGAAGTGATGCAGAGCGAAAGGAGCAGAACCAGTAAAACATTGTACACGGAGACTGATACATTGTGGTACAATCGAAGGTGATGGACTTCTCCATTAGTGGCAATGCAATGTCCCTGAACAATCTGCAGGGATCTAAAAAATACTATCCACAAGCAGAAGATAAACTGTGGGAGTAAAAACACCGATGAAAAGCAACTGCTTGACTACAGGGGTGGAGGGGATATGACTGAGGAGAGATTCTAAATGAACACTCTAATGCAAATACCAACAACATGGAAATGGGTTCGAATCAAGGACACATGTGATACCCAGTGGAATAACGCATGGGCTATGGGAGAGGTGGTGGGAGGGGTGGGGGAGGGAAGAAAAGAAATGATCTTTGTTTCCAACGAATAATGTTTGGAAATGACCAAATAAAATAATGTTAAAAAAATAAAATGTCTTTGGAACATTAAAAAAATAAAATAAAATAAAATGATGACAGTGAAAAAAAAATAAACTGTATCTGTCTTTCAGGAGGCAGGTAGGTGGTTTAGTGGATAAAATGCTAGATCTAAAGTCATGAAGATCTGAGTTCAAATCCAGCCTTGGACTCTTACTAAGCTGGGAGGCCCTGGGCAAGTCACTTATCTCTGTTTGCCCCAATTTTCTCTCTAAAATTAGCCACAGAAGGAAATGGCAAATCATTGCAATATCTTTGTCAAGGATACCCCAGATGTTGTCATAAAGAGTTGGACCTGACTGAAACAACTGAACAATGATAAAGGTAATTCAACAAATGAGAAGAGAAAAGGACATTCTAGGAATAATTAAATGCAAAGACATAGAGCAAAGACATTAGCATATATTTAATGGATATAAATTCTAATGTGACTAATCTTTAGAGGGCATGGAGGAGGATCAGTAAGGCTGAAAAATGTAGGGTAGCCTCTGATTACAGAAGGGCTTGAATGATAGGAATGAAAATTTAAAATCTCCTTGGTAGGCAATAGGGAATACCTCTGAGAATATTTGAGAAGGATGTAACATGACCAGATCTCTGCATAAGTAAGATTATTCTTGTAACAATTTGAAAGAAACATTTTAGGAAGGACAGATTGGAGTTAGAATTGCTTCTTAAGAACCTATTGCTATAGTCTAAGAAGGCTGTTACAAGAGTTCATACTAAGATAATAAGTGTGAGGATAAATAAAAAGGAGAAACTGCTAGAGCTCTTATAAAGGTGTAATCCACAGAATTTGACAACTGAAGGAGAGGGAAGAGTCATCGTTATATACATGAGAGAGAATGAAACCACAGTTGAAATCAAAAGGAAAAATACATTAAGGGAAAAGACAATAAGCTTTATCAGGATCACCCTAAGTTGTAGATTCTGAAGGCCTTAGTTCCCACTTTGGAGGTTCCATATATTCAAAATTAACATGCAACTAGTTTCTTCTCTAATTTAGGGACTTCCAGGTCACTTTGAATAATTAATGGAAAAAATAATATATTAAGTGTATATTATGTCTAGAATATAACTCTTCCTCATCTCAAAGCAGATTCTCAAGGAGATGTTTTCTTCCCTACTAGCCTCAATGTCTATGGAAGATGGTTTGTGTCCCCAGAGGAAATAGTAAGATTGATTAAGACATGGCAACATGGCCTCTCCTGGAGTCTAGAGGACCTGGGTTCAAATCTGGACTCAGACACTTCCTAGCTGTGTGACCTTGGGTGATTCACTTAACCCCAGTTGCCTAACTGGTAACACAATTCTGCCTTAGAACTAATATTTAACTTACTTCTTCCTTCCTTCCTTCCTTCCTTCCTTTCTTCCTTCCTTCCTTCCTTCATTCCTTCCTTCCTTCCTTCCTTTCTTCCTTTCTTTCTTTCATCCTTTCTTTCTTTCTTTCTTTCTTTCATCCTTTCTTTCTTTCATCCTTTCTTTCTTTCTTTCTTTCTTTCTTTCTTTCATCCTTTCTTTCTTTCATCCTTTCTTTCTTTCTTTCATCCTTTCTTTCTTTCTTTCATCCTTTCTTTCTTCCTTTCTTTCTTTCTCCCCTCCCTTAGAATCAATGCTGTGTAATGGTTCCAGGGCAGAAGAACAGTGGGGACTGGGCAGTCGGGGTTAAGTGATTTGTCCACTCATACAGTTGGGAGGTGTCTAAGGCTGGGTTTGAGCCCAAGACCACACATCTTTAAGCCTGACTCTCAATCTATTGAGTCACCTAGCTGCCCTTACATAATATTGTTTCTAAGACAGAAGATAAAGGTCAAAATTTTATTTAAAACGGACAAACAAAAAGATTTGGCAATCAATTGTATATCTGTGGAGAGTAAAGGTGAGGACTTGAGCAGAACCAATAGAACATTATACACAGAAAGTGAAACATTTTGTAACAATAAAATGTAATGGACTGCTATCCCATGAGAAAGAATGCTCTCCACATCAGAGCAAGAACCGTGAGAGTAGAAACACAGAAGAAAAACAAATGACTTATCATTTGTTTATATGGGTACATGATTTGGGGTTTAGGCTTTAACAGATTGCTCTATTGCAAAAATGAACAATATGGAAATATACATAAGTGATAACATTTGTATAACCCAGTGGAAGTGCTTATTGGATCTGGGAGGGGGAAGAGAATAGGAGAGGAAGAGAAAATGAAATATGTAAACATGGAAAATATTTTTTAAAGAAAAATTCAATTAAAAAAAAGACATGACCTCTATCCTCAACCTAGAAATGGGATAAGAGATCTATACAGATAACTAAGCTATAAAATAAGTACATCTATAATGTATAGGCAGATGATTCTCAGCTTTAATACAGTTAATCATTGGCATAAGAACTCATCCAAAAATTTTTTTGCTAACAGCCCAGGAAGGAACCATGAATCAAAGAACAATCACATTTAATGAGTACAGAAGAACAAAGTAAATCAGAGACCATCAAATAATAAAAATAGTCTCTTCATAAATGAGCACAAACATCTTCCACAGACATTGAAGCTAGTAGGGAAGAGAACATACCCTCAACAACCTGCTCTGAAATAAGGAAGACTTGTATTGTGTATAGAACACTTCTCTGGCCTGAGTTATTATGCCTCCATTTCCTTTTTTCCCCCCATTTAATTAATTAATTAAGAATATTTTTCCATGGTTACATGATTTATATTCTTTTCCTTCCCTCCTCCTACATTCTTCCCCTAGCCAACACGCAATTCCACTGGGTTTTACATGTGTCCTTGATCAAAACCTGTTTCCATATCATTAATATTTGCAATATAGTGATCCTTTAGAGTCAACATCCCCAATCCTATCCCCATCAAACCATGTGATCAAGTGAATGTATGCCTCCATTTCCCAGATGGTGTTGGTGCCTGAATCCTTCTGAGGCTCTTCTAGTCACCATCATTGCTGCTCCATTCTCTCTGGACAGACATCACCTGCTCCCCTCTATGGATCCTTTCCATACCTCAAGCTACTATTCTGCCCTGCTTCTCAACCAAGCTGCTGCTATTGTTCACTGAAGTAGTCATCTGCTGCTTTAGCAGGAGACCACCCAGGGCCAGAACTAATTAGCATAAGTATCAGAACTTTTGTTAGCCAGACCTATTTCACATCTTACTGAAACACAAAAGGGTTACTCTGGCAGCTGTTCCAACCCTGCCTATTCACCACCCATGAAGAAATCTCCCCAGCCTTCATTCATAAGTAGGTTAGGGGAAATGAATTTCTTTCACTTCTCCACAACGGGCTGTGTGTCCCACATACAATCTATACCTCCTAATGAATCTCTCAGAGACCAAGAAAAAACATATTAAGGTATAATGTCCCCAGTATATATACACTTTTTCTTTTCCCTTTCAATTCCCATCATGCCCCTCAGAACTTGAGCCATGAAAATTATCTTGAAATTCTGATGAGCCTCAAGGAGATACTCAGTAATAAAAAAGGGGGGATGGAGGATTCGGTTTGTAAATTTTCACCTTCAGTCTTGCCACCAAACAAAAGTCCCTGTTACCCTGATGCCTAAACGTGTCATAGAAAGGACTATTCAAAATTCAGGAAAGGAAAACATATTTCTGAGTAGGAGAACAGGGAAATGTTCACTTAAGATGAAGCCTCTTATCTGTTGAAATTTAAGGATTTTATAAGCAGAGGGAAAGATAAGAAAGTGTAAGATACGTATAATAGGTAGCAAGAAATACATTTTAAAATTCAGAACAAGGGTAAGATTTTAAACAAGTGTAGAAAAGTTAGTCTCTGACCAAGTCTTTTTTCCTTAGGCTCAGGAACCCAGTATATAATTACAGAAAAAAGTGTATCTTCTTTCATAACATGATGAACATGAAAATATATATTTTATGTACAACCTATATCGTATTACCTACTATCTTGGGGAAGGGAGAGGAATGAGAGTGAGGGAGAAAACATAGATTACAAAATGTCAGAAAATGATTATTGTATAATTTACTAACATGTAAAATGGGAGGGAAATTTATAAAAACATAATAAATAGCCAACCAAAAGGTGTTTGAGTATAAATCTGTGGCCTTACTCGTTGATCCAATTATGAAATAAAAATAAGTTCCTTGGTAGAATTAAGAGATCCCACCCATAATCTGGACAAAAGATTGACTAAGTCTCCAGGTGGTTTTTAATGACAGTTGAACAGTTCAAGAGTGAGTCAATTTGTGTGAATCCAAAACCAGGCAGTTTTATGGAGGAGGACTCATGAAACTATACCGGAAAATAAGGGGGGGGGGATTATCTGTGGGTAGAGAACTTGCTACCCATCTCTATCAGAACTGGCCTCTAATATGAAAATAAATTACTCAGTAGAGTAACTGGAGAGTTAGAGTACCAGACATCAGTTGAGATAGGAGAGATACATAAATTTGTTTTGTTTTTTAATAATCCTAACTTTCCATCTTGGAATAAATACTAAGTATTAGTTCCAAGGAAGAAAAGCAGAAGGGCTAGGTAATTGGGATTTACTGACTTGCCCAGGGGCACACAACTGGGAAATATCTGAAAATAGATTTGAACCCAGAATCCCATCTTTAGTCCTGGCTCTCAATCAGTCAGCCACCTAGCACATAATCTTTTTAAAGACATAGATATAAAAGTAAAAAACAAACAAATAAATAAATAAACAAATGAATGAATCAATAAGCAAACAAATAAATAAATAAAGACATAGATATAAGGGAGTTAGTTATCACTGAAGGCTGGAAGTAGCTTCAAGAAAAGAGACCACTGGCAGGAGAGAAGAGCTAGTAGAAGACAGTAAAGTTGCCCATGACTTCAAGGAAGAACTAGACCTGGCAAGTGATAGCTGAGATACAAGAGGACTCCATGAGGAAAGGAGGATGCAAGAGTCATCTTGGCCCCATGTGTTCCCTATCACTAACTCACTACCATCATACTCAATTTTTTTTCCCCTCCACCCATAGACAGTATGTATACTTGGGGAAGAGAATATGTGAGAATCTGCTCCAAGTTTGTGGTTAGAACATTTTATAACCACCATTCTCCCTTGGTCCATCTTACTAATGCCTTTGATTGGAGGTCATTGTGCCTCCTACTTAACTGCTAAGAAGCACATAATCTGGTGTCTTTAAGTTATAGTTGAGAGAATAGCTATAGATCCACCACATTCTCTTTGAGCTTCAAAATGGTAACCACCATCTAATGAGAGAGCCTACTATATTTTAGTGTGCCTTGAAGGGTGCTACAAAAGGATATTTAATCCTTTTCTTATTCCCATTCTGAGGATTCATTCTAAAGAAGTTGACCAAAATACAAAAAGAATTATAGGGAAGAAATTTCCTGAAGTACTCTTTCAGAAAACTCATATCAGTTTAATCCTTCTGGAAACATGTGAAATTAATTCTTTTGCTATTTATTATTAAAGAGTACAGATAGCTGAGAAATGACTGTTAATGATTAAGCAAAGTAACATGAAGATATTAGGGCAGCTGGGTGTCCCAGTGGACAGAGTGCTGGACCTGGAGGCATGGAGACTTGAGTTCAAATCCAGTCTCAAATATTACTAGCTGTGTGAGCCAGAGCCAGCCACTTAACCACATTTTCCTCATCTATGAAATAAGTTGAAGATGGAAATAGCAAACCACTCCAGTATCTTTGCCAAGAAAATGCCAAATGGGCTCAAAAAGAGTTGAATATGACTGAAATGACTAAACAACAACAACATGGAGATATTAAATGCAAGGTTAAATTCTCATCATTTCGGTTAGGAGAAAGAGTAGATCTAGACAAGACAAAACCACTTCAAATCTCATTTAGGCAACAATGGTTAAAAGATGACTGACTTCACCTGGGAGCTCTTCTCTTCTAATCTGGAATATAATTAAATAGTTTAATAATTATGCTCATCCTCAACTGTCCATACCTTTAGGTTCAGATATCCCACCACTGAGTATATCTGAAGGATGTCAAATACAAAAATTAAATAAATATCAAAAGATTCATAGAAATATTTTTGTACTAGCAAAAAATAATGGAAAGAAAATAGTGCCCATTAATTAAGGGATGACTGGACAAATAGTGGTGTATGACTTTATAGTCATATAATAGGGCATAATATTATTCTATAAGAAAAAAATTCCATAAAGAAAGAACATGGGGAAATATGAGAAAATATGAACTGAAACAGAGTAGAGTGAGCAGAACTAATAAAAGAAACAGTACAATGACCACAATAAGACTACCAAAAAAAGATCCAAAAAGCAAAGCTCAGATTCTTTTAGACCAGATTTTCAAGTAGATTAGATACAAACACCATAGAAAAATTCTTATTTTTGTTGTAAACTACAGAGTAATGCATTCTAAAAATGTAAATCATTATTATTAATAGTGCATCTATTCAGACAGTTCCCAGCTGTGTGACCCTGGGCAAGTCACTTGACCCCCATTGCCTATCCCTTACCACTCTTCTGCCTTGGAGTCAATACACAGTATTGACTCCAAGACAGAAGGTAAAAGTTTAAAAAAAAATAGTGCATCTATTGACTCAGACTACTCAGGAATACATAAATTCAAATCCTGCCTCACATACTAGCTTTGTAATCCTGAGCAAGTCATTTAACCTATTTCTTCCTTTCTTTCCTTATTAGTAAAATGGAAATAATAAAAGCACTTATCCCCCAGGATTGTTGTGAGAATTAAATGAGATATTTGTAAAGCATTTTGCAAATATTTTTAACAAAAACTAGAAAACAATTTATTAAAACTAAAGTGTCTACATAAATGATACCTATTATTTTATTATTATTGGTCGGCAGACACAATGTGACTCAGTGAATCAATATCTGGCTGTCCTCAAAGCCAAAAAGGCTTCAAGCAATGTATGTAATCCATGTTGGCTGTGGGACTCAGAATAAGTCACCTCAGTTCTCAGTGCTCAGGTGAGGCATCCAAATAATTCAAAGGAGTTTCCTTCTCCCTATAATTGATGAAATCAGAAAGATCCACCCTTTCTTCCCTGTTTTCATTCTGACCAAGTAATAATCACATTTCAGTTAAAGGGTGAAATAAACACAAGATTTTTTTAAAGTCCTATTTCCAAAGAGCATTTCTAAACAAAACTGAATGTACAGGACATTCATCATTGGGTAAAATTCAGTGAACAACTTTTTGATTTAGGCAGTAAGACCAAAAATCAGATCAAGGTGAGAATAATGAGCACACAGATTTGGTGTACCCAGGTACACTTGAGTTGCTTACCCTTGCTGCTCAAAAACTATTTTTTTTCTTGGTATCCTGGATTGATAAACAAGCATCTGATGTTAGAGGCAATCAACTGCAAAGAGAAAGCCCCTGGCAGTGAACCATCTTAATTTTTTGCATTTATTACTTTGAAAGATTGGACCACTATGGTGCCTTTTTAAGCTTACTGACAAATGAAATGCATTTCCTCAATTCTGCATTAGCACTGAATTTTGTACTAAATACCTCCAAGCCAGAAAATGGTACAAATGGGGGTTTGGAAAACAAGAAGGATTACGAACTAAAATGGTTTCACTTAATAGTAAACATGGAAAGGAGTGAATTATGATGAGGCAGAGATGAAACATGGGGATGAAATGTTCTTTTAATACAGAATAACCAAATAGTAGAGCTGGAAAGGACTAGGGAGACCGTCTGAGCTAACCCTGTCGTTTCATACATGCAGAAACCGAGGACCAGAGAGATGTATTGCCTACAGTCATACCACAAACTGGCAGCAAATAAAGCCCGATCTCATCTGTCTGGTATCTTTTAGCTCAGGCATGTTTCCTTTGTGACCCAAAGGATTCTCTGAAAGACACAGATGCTACAGTTGAAAAGAATATTCCTAATTATTGAAAATGTCAAACTACTACATAAGAATGCTTTAATTTAAATTAACTGAAAGGGTATTAATTTGCTAAGTTTAAAATAGCAGCTCCCTAAATCACAAGATAGGAGACAGCTAGGTGGCTCCGTAGATAGAGCCTAGTCAGGAAGACTTGAATTCAAATCCAGTCTTAGACACACACTTAGTAGCTGTGTGACCCTGTTGTTTGTAAGTTAAGCTCTTATTTGCCTCAATCCAAAGGGGGAAGGGAACAGCAAACCATTCCAATATCTTAGCCAAGAAAACCTCATAGACAATTTAGTCTGTGGGGTTATGAAGAGTTAGACAAAACTGAATGACTGAACAAAAAAGAAAATCACAAAATAAGTCAGTATATTCTACCACTTAATGATTGATTCTACTGAGCACTAGAAACATTTTGGAAGGTATCAGTGAATAAATTATTAGAGACAGCTAGGTGAATTAGTCAACAAAGAGCTGGGACTGGAGCCAAAAAGACCTCAAATCTAGCCTCAGACACTTACTGGGAAAGTCATACAACTTAAATCTACCTCAGTTTCCTCAACTGTAAAATGTGGATTATAATAGCATCTACTTCTCAGGGTTGTTGTGACTGTCAAATGAGATGATACTTGTAAAACCTTTATTAAAGTTCCTGGCATATAGAAGGTGCTCAATAAATGCTTGTTCCCTTCCCTCAGTGCCTGGAATGTACTTAATGAAAAATGCACCATTCAATCTTGGAAAATAATTGGTTCATATAAGAGAAAAATAATTAAAAAGTATAGAAGTTAAAAGATGTGGCACGGTAAATTAGTAAAAATGGAAATATAAGCACAGATGTCCCAAAATGACCACACATTTTAAAAAATAGAATGATCTAGAGTTTTGTGGTAATCAGTTTAAAAATTAGTGTAGATTTTATAGTATGATCCTTGAATAAACCTCTCATTCTTTTTCATTACATCCAAATGACAATTTAAAGTGAATTCCCACATCACTTCACTTAAATAAGGCTACCTCCTGAGCATTCTAAGAACAAACAACATACAATCACTACAACTCCATTTAGTCGTTTAGAGAGTTTCTACCTGAACTTGAAAATCACAGAAAATATGCTTATGACATTGACTCAGTGGCGGGTGCCTAAAAAAAACATTTACACGTGTCAAAGAGATATTTATTTTCTATGATATGTCACTATTTGGTAGCCTTGTTATCATAAAAGCAAGTCCCACTGGTCAGTTCTGATTAATGAAGTTTTTTAATTTTAGAGGAAAAAATGTGTTTTATCTGTTATAACACTGTATACTAGATATAACTACGGTCCATGGAGTCATGAAGAGTTGAACACAGCTGAACAAAAACAACTCAATACTATACATTTTTATTTAACATGTGAAATATAATCTAGTTCATACTTCATCTACTAATTAGACATAAGAGAGGGAAATTTTCAGTCTGTCCTTAGAAAATGGCCTGAACTTCCAGAATTGATATTTTCCCTTTGGATGACCCATTTTCAAAAATTCATTTGACTCCTGCAAAATAATCTCATTAATTCTTAAGACAAATACTTCCCTCTCTCACCAAAAAAAAAACTCCCAAGTTCCCATTGTTCTTAATACCTATATTAATACTTAATTCTTAATATTCCAATGGCTATTTTTTATCTCCAATTTGTATTTTTTTACTGTAATTTATTTGTAGAGGTTGAGGTGGGTTCTTGCTTCAGTGAGGTCATTTACCATTCATATGTCTTTGTTTCTACCTTCCATGTTTCAATAGTGTGAAAAAATTATGCTGCTTTTCATAAGACAGAGAAGTAAGTTATTTCCTTTCTGTTGGACAATATGACCAAGACATCAACAGATCATGGCCCACTGAATCTGATCACATATGAATGTAAATGCCACCATCTTTCTGGGTCCTGAAAAATAACTCAAGTATTGGGCTCAGGGCAGTGAGACAGGCCAGGTGAGTCTACAAAAAACAATATATCAGGCTGCCAAGTTTCCATTATGTCTTTTAAAATAATTTTTTCAGTGACAATTAGAAACAATTTTTGACAATTGTTTTCTGAAAATTTTAGAATCACATTTTCTATAATCTAATATAGGTAATGCCAATGCTTTCCTTCAACAGTATCCCATATTGCTCATGTCATGAAGACACATATGACAGATACAATTTAAAAAAAAACTCGTGAAGAAAATAAATAGGAAGATTGCATGCTTTTGATCTGTACTCAGGCTCCAACAGACTTCTTTGACTCAATAGAATTTCTCATCATGAGTCCTTTGTGGCTATCTTAGAAATTTGCTTTCCTGATAATGGTTTAGTTCTTCAGTTGAACACTGTATATTATTTCTGTTACATTGTACTCCTGGCTCTACCTGAGTTCAAATCTAGCCTCAGATACTAGCTATGTGATTCTGGGCAAATCACTTAAACTTTGTTTGCCTCAGTTAACTGTAAAGTGAGAATAATAATAGTATCTGCTTTATAGGATAAAATATTGTGCGGATTACATGAGACAACATTTGTAAAAGTGCTTAGCATTGAGACTAACATGTAGTAAATGTTTAATAAAACCCATTCAACTCATCACTACATTAATTTGTCTCCCTGCCTTAAATCTTTGATCTCCCCATTGTATCTCTCACATAGATACCAAAATTATCTTCCTAAAGCACAGGCCTGACCACACCCCTTTTATGTTCAAAAATCTTCAATGTTTTTCTCCTGCATCAAGGATAAAAAGTAAATTCTTTTTTACAGTTCTCCATAATCAATCTCCAAACTACTTTTCCAACCTTAGCAATTCTCCCTTTATCCTTTACACACTCGATATTCTGTCCAAAATGAGGTATTCCTTCATTTTAACTGCCTATAATCCACTACCTCCTCTTTTAGTTACTTTTTCTTCCTTCAGATCTTAGCTCATATCATCTCTACCATGATGCCTTACGTACACACACACATGTACACATGTGCATGCATGCACATTAGTTATATGCTCTCACCTTTATTATATATTTCTGTAATCCTTTTTTGGACCCTTCCTTTGAACATCCTACTTTGAATAATATAAGCATGTATAAGTCATATTTCCTTTCTCCCAGTAAGTTCTTAACAGGCAGGAAATTGTGATTTTTTTTGAAATATTGAATATTTATATTTATAAATCCAGTGAATAGCACAGTGGCCTTCTGTATAGACTTAAATATTTGCTGAATAGTATTATAAAATACCAGAGAGCTTCTTCACAAAGGGACAGAGGAAAATGCCTAGAATAACTGATGATCCCAATGTAAAAGGGGAGGGCTATCTAACCTATTTTTTTCATTTGACTAGCATTTGGATTAAGCACCAATAGGTGTACTCAAATTCCAAACGAGTTACTTACTACCTCTGAAGAGCTCTCCGGAATCAAGAGCATAGTAAGCCTAAACACAATCAAATTGATATTTCATTTAATCAATGAAACCTTAAAATCAAATTATACAAAGAAAAAGTTAAGATAATTGTTATGAATTTTGCATACGAAACACCAATAAAATAGATTATAAAATCTTATAGTTGGGAGGGATGTTTGCAAGCCATTGCTTGACTTCTGGTAATGGAAAACCCACACCCTTCTGAGGAAGTTCATTCTTGCTTTAGACAAAGTACCATCTAGACACATTTCCCCCACTGCGCACTTGTGGAAATGGTTTTAATCCTATAAGTATTTTCAATTACCACTACTAAATTTCATCTTATTAAATCCAATTTTACATTCTTTTGATCAGATTAATAGTGGAGGAATATGTTTATACTGAGTCACAGAATCTAACTCAATTATTTCAACAATCATTCATTGTGTAAAAAGCACTGTCCTAGATATTGAGGACACAATGATGCCCTCAAGGAGTTTGTCCTATTATGTGAAGAGCGAATGAGGGAATATAAAATTCGGTAGTTAGAAGGAAGCTTAGATAACATCTAATATGGGCAAAAGAAATAACTGGGCTAGAGGTTATAATAAATATGAGAGGGAAAAAGTCACTCTTAGTTGGAAATCCCCAAAATATTGCTTCATGGAGGAGGTGGTACCTGAGTGGCAGAGAAATAAAGGAATTTTGGTATTTTTTGTTTTTGTTTTATTTTTCCCCAAGTATATGTAAAAAGTTTCCATCATTTTTCGAAGATTCAAATTCTCTCCCTCTCTCCCTCCCCCCAAACACCCCACCCCTTTGAGATGGTAAGCAATTACATAGGCATTTAACATATGCAATCATGTAAAACATTTTGCATATTATTTCTTCTGTGGAAGGCAAGAAATGGAAAAAAATTAAGAAAGTGAAAAAAAAGGATGGTTTTGGTCTGGATTCAGACTCAGTTCTTTTTATATTAAAGTAAATGACATTTTTTTTTATCATGAGTCCTTTGGGATTTGTGTGTCAATATATTGCTCAGGGACTTTTGTTTCACTGTATTACTGAGAACAGCTTTCATTTAAAGTATTCCCATCAATGTACATTGTTGAACTGGTTCTGCATATTTCACTCTTCTTCAATTCACGTAAGCCCAGTTTTTTCTAAGCTTCTTACGCTTGTTGTTTCCTACAGCACATTACTACTTACTCCATTACAGTAATATACTATAACTTACTCAGCCACTCCCATTTTATTACCAGTATTAAAAATGAAAAGAGTGATTTCACCTCTAATGAAGAGGAAAATAAAACAAATATTAGGAGCTATTTTGCCCAAGTATATGATAATAAATCTGATAATCCAGGTGAAATGGATGAATATATATAAAAATATAAATTGCAAAGATTAACAAAAGAGGAAATAAAATACTTAAATAATTCCATCTCAGAAAAAGAAATTGAACAAGCCATCAATGAACACACCAAGGAAAAATCCCCAGGACCACATGAATTCACAAGTTAATACTATCAAACATTTAAAAAATTAATCCTAACGTTATACAAACTATTTGGCAAAATAAGCAAAAAAGGAGTCCTACCAAATTCTTTTTATGACATAAGTATGGTACTGATACCTAAGCCAGGAAGACCAAAAACAGAGAAAGAAAATTAGAGACCAATTTCCTTAATGAACTTTGATGCAAAAATCTTAAATAAAATACTAGCAAAGAGACTACAACAATATACCATAAAGCTTATCCTCTCTGACAAGGTAGATTTGTACCAGGAATGCAAGGCAGGTTTAATATTAGGAAAACTATCAGCATAACTAACCATAGCAATAATCAAATTAACAGAAATCACATAATTATCTCAATAGATGCAAAAAAAAGTACCTTTGACAAAATACAACACCCATTCCTATTGAAAACATAAAATCATAGCAATAAAAGGGTTTTTACTTAAAATAGTGAGTCAACCATTACCAAGTATCATCTGCAATGGGAATAAGTTAGAAATCTTTGCAATGAGATCAGGAAGGAAGCAAAGGTGCCCATTATGACCACTATTATTTAATATTATACAGAAATACTAGCTTGAGCACTGAGAGAAAAAAAAAAGAAATTGTATGAATTAAAAGAGGCAATCGGGAATCTAAACTATCACTCTTTGTAGAAGAAGGTATACTTAGAAAATCCTAGAAAATCAACTAAAAACTAGTTGAAATAATAACTTTAGCAAAGTCACATTATATAAAATAAATACTTATAAATCATTGGCATTTCTATATTTCCAAAAAATCTCAGCAGAAAGTTAGGAAGAGAGACTGCATTTAAAATCACTCTAGACAGGCAGAGTCAAGATGGCGGCATAGAGGCAGCAAAAGTTCAGATGTCTGAAAACCCTTCCTTACCGATTACAAACTAAATGCTCCTAGGGGACTGACAATCAAACCTAACAACAAGACAGAGCCAAGGAAACCTCCAGCTGGACTCAATTTAAAAGGTACATCCCCTAAAGGCCTGAATTTGAGAACATTTGGTTTTAAGGGGAAGGAAGAAGGAAGTACACGGGCCCTGCCCCCACCTAGAGTGCTAAACCTCCAATGGCAGCTGGAAACTGTGGGCTGACAAGAGTGCTGGTATGGAGAGAGTACCTTGCAGGCAAAGCTCTGCCAGGATCATAGCATCGAACACAGGTGGTGGGGAAGCAGTTAGAGAGGAAGCACAGAGTACAGAGCAAGCATCCTAGTTGCAGCAGCAGAGACACTACATATTGCCCCCCTTTCCCAAGGTTTTGGCCTCAGGGCACATCCAGATCAACCCAGCTGGATTTAATCACATCAAAGCTTTCAGAGGGCAGGGAAGCTCTAGTTCTAACACCCCTGCCCCAAAAACTGTGCTGAGGGATTTGCTGACAAAGCTCCAAGAGTGAAGACTAACAGAAAAATGCAAAACCAGAGATCCCACAAAAAAATGAGAGGAGCAAGAGTATAGGCAACTGCAGAGAATAAAGAAGGGGTAAATATGAGCAGACAAGAGAAAAAGTAAAAAGAAATTACAATCAACAGCTTCTATATGTGCATTGAACAAAAAGCAAACAGAACAGAGAAGGATGAGGGAATACAAAGCCAAAAAACAAAAAACAGAAACCCCAGAAAATTGGATACAGGCTTTAGAAGAAATCAAAATGCAATTCAAAACATAATTAAGAGAGGATGAAGACAACTGGGAAAATAACTTAAAAAGCAAGATAAGTCATCTGGAAAAAGAGGCACTTGAACAAAAATCAGAAAATAGTATCTCGAAAGCCAAAATTATCAGCTTGAAAATGAGACCAAAAAGCCAGGGATGAAATCCAGTCTTTGAAAACCAGAATACAACAATTAGAAGCAAGCAAATTCAAAAGGTAGCAGTAAACAAAATCAAAAGAATGAAAAAATTGAGAAAAATGTGAAGCACCTCATTCACAAAACAGAAGTTTTAGAAAATCACTCGAGAGACAATTTAAGGATCATTGGTCTAGCAGAAGACCATGGCAAAAGAAAAAGTCGGGACATCATACTACAGGAAATTATCCAAGAAAACTGCCCTGATATTCTAGAACAAAAGGGAAAACTGGAGATTGAAAGAATTCACGGATAACTTCCTGTACTTAATCCCCAATTGACAACACCCATGAATTTTATAGCCAAATTCAAGAACTATCAGAACAAGGAAAAAATATTACAAGCTGCTAAAAAAAGTCATTCAAATACCACGGAACCATGGATAACAAAGGATCTGACTGCATCTACACTAAAGGACAAAAAGGCATGGAATATGATATTCCAGAAAGCAAAGGAACTAGGTCTACAACCAAGAATCAAAAATGCAACAAAACTAATATATTCTTACAGGGGAAAGTATGGACATTTAACAAAATAGAAGAATTCCAAGCATTTGTAAAGAAGATACCAGACCTGAACAGAAATTTTGATGCCCAAGCACAAAACTCAAGGGAATCATCAAAAGGTGATTAAAAAAGAGGGAAAAAAGAAAAACAAAACAAATAAAGAAAAAACAAAAAAACTTTTTTTAAGAGACCCAATAAGTTAACTAGAAAAACATCCAGGAAGTGATACAGAGTGAAAGGAGCAAAACCAGGAGAACATTGTACACAGAGACTGATACACTATGATACAATTGAATGTAATGGACTTCTCCATTAGTGGCAATAACAGTGATCGGAACAACTTGGAGCTATCTACGAGAAAGAACCCTATCTACATTCAGAAGGAAAAATGTGGGAGTAAAAAAATGAAGAAAAGCAACTGCTTAACTACATGGATCAATGGGGAAATTATTGGGAATATAGACCTTTAATGAACATCCTAGTGCAAACATCAACAGCATGGAAATGGGTATATAATACCCAGTGGAATTGTGTGTTGGCTACGAGAAGGGCAGGGGAAGGGGAGGGATGAATAGAATATGATTTTTGTAGCCAAAGAATAATTTTTTAAATTGACCAAAAAAAAAAACCCAATATGGATCACTATAAGAAAAGAGGACATTGGTAACTCTTAAAAATTGTTATTATTACCTGGGCAGATAGAAGAATTACACTTAGATGGAACAGTGACAAACTGTGTAGGATGTAATACCAAGACTTAAATATGTATATAGATATATGTAAGCATAAATACATATATGTGTGTATACATATACAAATAGAGCTAAACAAGAGATTAATGATAAAAAATGAGAAAAGGAGCAAAAGGGGATAAAATTATGTCATAAAGAAAGCATATGGAGGGAGGGGGAGAAAACATTAATACAATGGAAGGGTAAAGAGGTTGGAGATAGGAAATACTCAACTCTTACGTGCATTAAAATGGACCCAAGAGGGACTAACAATCAAATACATTGTGGCAGAGAATTGATTTGCACCCTAAAGGGAAGTAGAATGGTAACATATGGATTAGTGGGGAGGGAAGCAGTACAAGGGGCAAAAAGGATGAGGTGGTAGTATAAAAAGACTGCAAAGAAAATAAGAGGGGGAAAAAAGGGAGGGGAGTAGAAAGGGAAGTAAAATAAGGATGGGAATGAGGGGGACTGATTAAAAACAAAACATTAGTGTAGAAGGAAATAGTGAAAGGAGAAAAGGCAGGACTAGGAGTGAAAGCAAAATACTGAGAAATACACAGCAGGTAATCATAACTCTGAAAATGAATGGAATGAACTCACCCATAAAACACAAGAAAATAGCAGAGTGGATTAGAAACCAAAACCTTACCATATGCTGTCTACAAGAAAGAAACATGAGGAAGGTAGACATTCATGGGGTAAAAGTAAGAGAATGGAGCCAAATCTATTGGGCATCAACTGATAAAAGAAGGCAGGAGTCGCAATCATGATATCTGACAAAACCAAAGCAAAAATATATCTAGCTAAAAGAGATAGGGAAGGTAATTACATCCTGATAAAAGGCAGTATAGACAATGAGAAAATATCAGTACTCAGCATGTATGCACCAAATGGCACAGCATCCAAACTTCTAAAGGAGAAAATAGTGGAGCTCAAGGACGAAATAGATAGAAAAACTATACTAGTGGGAGACCTGAACCTTCCTCTATCAGAACTAGATAAATCAAACCAAAAAATAAATAAGAAAGAGGTAAGAGAAGTGAATGATATCTTAGAAAAATTAGTTAGTAGATAAGTGGAGAAAAATAAATAGGGACAAAAGGCCATATACCCTTGTTTAAGTAGCACATGGTACATTCACAAAGACTGACCATGTACTAGGGCATAAAAACAATGCAAAAATATGCAAAAGAACAGAAATAACAAATGCAACCTTTTCAGATCACAATGCAATGAAAATAATTAGTAAGGGTACATGGATAGATAAATCAAAAATTAATTGGAAAATAACAATATAATTCTCCAGAATCAGTTAGTTAAAGAACACATCACAGAAACAATTAATAATTTCATTGAAGAAAATGACAGTGATGAGACATCCTGTCAAAATCTATGGGATGCAGCCAAAGCACTACTCGGGGGAAATTTATATCCTTGAGTTCATATATTAACAAATTAGAGGGGGCAGAGGTCAATTCATTGGGCATGCAAACTAAAAAAAGAAAGTGAACAAATTAAAAACCCTCAGATGAAAACTATGTTAGAGATCCAAAAATCAAAGGAGAAATTAATAAAATTGAATGTAAAAGAACTATTGGTTTGATAAATAAGATTAGAAGCTGGTACTTTGAACAAAAAAATAAAATAGACAAAGTATTGGTCAATCTAATTTAAAAAAGGAAAGAAGAAAATCAAATTGACAGTATCCAGGATTAAATGGGAGACCTCACCACTAACAGAGAGGAAATTAAGGCAATTATTAAAAATGATTATGCACAATTATATGGCAATAAATATGGCAATCTAGTTGACATGGATGAACATTTACAAAAATATAAATTGCCTAGACTAACAGAGGAAGAAATAGATTACCTAAACAACCTCATATCAGAAAAAGAAATTGAACAAGCCATCAAAGAACTCACTAAGAAAAAATCCTCAGGTCCAGATGGATTCATAAATGAATTCTATTAAATATTCAAAGAACAAGTAATCCTATTAATATACAAACTATTTGACAGAATAAGCAAAGAAGGAGTTCTACCAAATTCCTTTTACGACACAACTATGGTATTGATTCCAAAGCCAGGCAGGTCAAAAAGAGAGAAAGAAAACTACAGACAAATCTCCTTAATGAATATAGATGTAAAAATCTAAAATAGGATACTAGCAAAAAGACACTAGCAAGTCACCATGAGGGATATTCACTGTGACCAGGTAGGATTCATACCAGGAATGTAAGAATGGTTCAATATTAGGAAAACCATCCACATAATTAATCATATTAACAAGCAAACTGACAAAAAATAACATGATTAGCTCAATAGATGCAGGAAAAGCCTTTGACCTAATACAACACTCATTCCTATTGAAAATTCTAAAAACATAGGAATAGAAGGGCTTTTCCTAAAAATAATAAACAGTACATATCTAAAACCATCAGCAAACATCATCTGCAATAGGGATAAACTAGAACCCTTCCCAATAAGATACAGAGTGAAACAAGGTTGCCCATTATCACCTCTATTATTTCACATTGTGCTAGAAAATACTAGCAGTAGAAATTAGAGAAGAAAAAGAAATGGAAGGTATTAAAATAGGCAATGAGGAGACCAAGCTATCACTCTTTGCAAATGATATGATGGTCTACTAAAAGAATCCTGAGAATCAACCAAAAATCTAGTTGAAATAATCAACAACTTTAGCGAAGTTGCAGGATACAAAATAAACCCACATAAGTCATCAGCATTTCTATATATTTCCAACACATCCCAGCAACAAGTATTTGAAAGGTAAGTTCCATTTAAAATCACCCTAAACAATATAAAATACTTAGGAATATATCTTCAGAGACAAACACAGTAAGTATATGAACACAACTACAAAACACTCTCCACATAATTAAAACTAGATCTAAACAATTGGAAAAACACTAACTGCTCATGGATAGGATGAGCTAACATAATAAAAATGACCATCCTTCCCAAACTTATTTACTTATTTAGTTCCATACCCATCAAACTACCAAAAACTTTTTTACTGAATTAGAAAAAAACATAACAAAGTTCATTTGGAAGAACAAAAGATCAAGGTTATCCAGGGAAATCATGAAAAAGAAAATGTGAAGGAAGGAGGCCTTGCAGACCCAGATCTCAAACTATACTATAAAGCAGTGGTCATCAAAACAATTTGGTACTGGCTAGGAGACAGAAAAGAGGACCAGTGGAATAGTCTTTGGGTAAGTGACCTCAGCAAAATAGTCTATGATAAACCCAAAGATCCCAGCTTTTGGGACCAAAATCCAGTATTTGATAAAAAACTGCTGGGAAAATTGGAAGACAGTATTGGAGAGATTAGGTTTAGATCAACATCTCACACCCTACCCCAAGATAAACTCAGAATGGGTAAATGACTTGAATATAAAGAAGGAAACTATAAGCAAATTAGGGGATCACAGAATAGAAGACATGTCAGATCTTTGGGAAAGAAAAGACTTTAAAACCAAGCAAGAGCTAGAAAAAAAACCACAAAATGTAAAATCAATAATTTTGGTTACATCAAATTAAAAAGTTTTTGTACAAACGAAACCGATGCAACCAAAATTAGAAGGGAAGCAACAAATTGGGAAACAATATTAATAACAAAAACCTCTGACAAAAGTGTAATTACTCAAATTTATGAAGAGCTAAACCAATTGTACAAAAAACCAAGCCATTCTCCAGTTGATAAATGGCCAAGGGACATGAATAGGTAATTTTCAGTTAAAGAAATCAAAACTATTAATATGCACATGAAGAAGTGTTCTAAATCTCTTATAATCAAAGAAATGCAAATCAAAACAACTCTGAGGTATCACTTCACACCTAGCAGATTGGCTAACTTGACAGGAACAGAAAGTAATGAATGCTGGAGGGGATGTGGCAAAGTCGGGACATCAATGCATTGTTGGTGGAGTTGTGAATTAATCCAACCATTCTGGAGGGCAATCTACAACTATGCCCAAAGGGTGCTAAAAGACTGTCTGCACTTTGATCCAGCCATAGCACTGCTGAGTTTGTACCCCAAAGAGATAAAAAGGAAAAAGACTTATACAAGAATATTCATAGCCCTGCAGTTTGTGGTGGCAAAAATTTGAAAATGAGGGGAATGCCCTCCAATTGGGGAATAGCTGAACAAATTGTGGTATATGTTGGTGACAGATTACTATTGTGCTCAAAGGAATAATAAAGTGGAGTGATTCCATAGGAACTGGAATTACCTCCAGGAATTGATGCAAAGTGAAAGGAGCAGAACCAGGAGAACATTGTACACAGAGATGGTACACTGTGGTACAGTTGAATGTAATGGATTTCTCCATTAGTGGCAATGCAGTGATCCAAACAACTTGGAGCAATCTATGAGAAAGAATACTATCCACATTCAGAGGAAAAACTGTGGAAGTAGAAACACAGAAGAAAAAACAACTGCTTCAATACTTGGGCTGAGGGGATATGGTTGAGGATGTAGACTCTAAATGAACATCCTAATGCAAACACCAACAACATGGAAATAGGTTTTGATCAAGGACACATGTATTACCCAGTGAAATTGTGAGTCAGGTACGGGAAGCATGGGGGTAGGGGAGAGAGGGAAATAATATTATTCTTGTAAACAAGGAATAGTGTTATGAATTGACTAAATAAATTCATTTGAAAAAACAAAATAAAATAAAATCACTCTAGATAATATAAAATACTTTGGAATTTGCCAAGATAAATAAGGGAAATATATAAACACAATTACAAACATTTTTCACACAAATAGATCTAAACAATTGGGAAAAAAACATTAATTACTCATCAGTAGGCTGGGCTAATATAATAAAAATGACTATCTTATCTAAATTAATTTACTTATTCAGCACCATACTAATCGAACTACCAAAAAACTATCTTATAGAAGGAGAAAAAGTAACAAAATTCATTGGAAGAACAAAAGATCAAGAATATCAAGGGAAGTAATGAAGAAAATATGTGAATGGTGGTGACCTAGCAATAGTAGTAGTAGATCTTAAACTGCATTATAGAGCAGTCATAATCAAAACAATTTGATACTGGCTAAGAAATAGAAGGGTAAATCAATGGACTGCTGAAATGATCACAGTAATCTAGTGTTCAATAAACCCAAAGCTCCCAGCTTTGGAGACAAGGACTCACTATTGGACAAAAATTGCCAGGAAAATTGGAAAATAGTATGGCTAATTTCAGTTTAGATCAATATCTCACACCTTATACCAAGATATGGTCAAAAGGGGTATATTATTTAAACATTAAAAGTGATATTATAAGTAAATTAGGGGAATATAGAATAATTTACCCATCAGATCTATGGAGAAGGGAACAATTTATGACCAGACAATAGATAGAAAATATTACAAGAAGTAAAATAATTTTGATTATATTAAATTAAAAAAGGTTTTGTACAAATAAAATCAATGCGATGGATATTAAAAGGGAAATAACACACTGGGGAGGGGGGATTTTATGACAAATTTCTCTGATAAAGGTCTCATTTCTCAAATATATAAAGAACTAAGTCAAATTTATAAGAATCCATGTCATTCCCCAATTGATATGTCAATGGATATGAATAGACAGTTTTCAGAAGAAGAAATCAAATCTTTCAATAATCATATGAAAAAATGTTCCAAATCCCTCTTGATTAGAGAAATGCAAATTAAAATAACTCAGAGGTACTACCTCCCACTGATCAGATTGGCCAATATGACAGGAAATGAAATGATAAATGTTGGAGGGTATGTGCAAAATTGGGACACATGCACTTGTGGTGAAGTTGTTAATTGATCCAATCATTCTGAAGGGCAATTTGGAATTATGTCCAATGGGCTATAATAGAATGCATACCTTTTGATCCACTTCTACCACTACTGGATCTGTATCCCAAAGAGATATTAAAAAATTGGTAAGGACCACTTTGTACAAAAATATTTATAGTTACTTATTTTGTGGGGGCAAAAAATTGGAAACTAAAGGAACATTCCTCATTTGGGGAAGGGCTGAACAAATTGTTGTATATGATAGTAACAGAATACTATTGTGCTTTAAAGAATGATGAACAGGATAATTTTAGAAAGAGCTGGAAAGACCTATGTGGACTGATGCAGAGTGGAATAAGCAGAACTAGGAGATCATTATAAACAGTAACTGCAATATTGTGAACAATCAAATGTGATAGAATTTACTACTAACAGAAATATAATGATCCCAGACAATTCTGAGGACTTATAAAAAAAAATGCTATCCACCTCTAGAGAAAGAACTGTTAGAGTGTTAATGTAGATGAAAGCATGATTTATTATTTACTTGTTTGGTTGTAGGTTTAGAGGTTTTGGTAGTATAAGATTATTTGCTTCCAAAAATGAATATTATGGAAATATATTTTGCATGATAATACATGTATAATCCAGATTGAATTGCTTGTCTGCTCCATAAGGGAGGAGGGAAGAAGGGAAAGAAACAATGCAGATTATATAATCTTTGAAAATTTATGTGGAAGTTTGTTATTAAAATTTTTTAAATTAAAATAAATAAAATTTTTTTCTCTTCAGTGTATTTTTGTATATCTTTTTCCATTTGAATAGTTCTATTTTTTAATGTTCTCTTCTGTGGATTTTTGTGCCTTTCTTACCAACTGGCCTATTTTGTTTTTTTTTAAGACATTAATTTCTTCAGTATTTTTTTCCTCCTTTACCAAGCTATTGACTCTTTTTTTTATGATTTTCCTGTATCATTCTCATTTCTTTTCCAAATGTTTCTTCTATCTCTCTTATTTGGTTTTTAAATCAATTTTTTTTAGTTCCTCCATTAATTCTTTTGGGGCTTGAAAGCAATTTATTTTTCTTGAGGCTTTGTATACAGCAGTATTGACTTTGTTGTCTTCTGAGTTTGAGTCTATCCTTTAGAAAATAACTTTCTATGTTGTTTCTTTTTTGGTTTTGCTCATTTTCTCATCTTTTTCTTTCCTTTTAGTTTAAAACACTGTTAAATTTAGATTCTAACTATGGTGAAGGAAGCACTGTTCCAAATTTCACTTTCTGTTGTTGCTGCTTCAGAGCTGGCACTGGGCATCTATCTGCTTTCAGTTCTTTGAAGGTTGTAGAATATAAGGAGAAATGTGTTTAATACTCTTCCAACCCATGCTCTGATCTGTGAGTAACCCCAAGCACTCTCTTACCCCTTGGAACTATGACCAGGGTCTCCTGCTCCCCTGGGGCTGTAAGTGCTGGGGTATGCGAGTGCTCCTCCTCATCCTGAGACTGGGCCCTAAGACTGAAAGCTGGTTCTGTGCATAGGAAATGTGACAAAAGTCTTGCACCAGAGCCAGCAAAGGGATTGCTGCCATCTCCTCCTCAGCAGTTATCAGACCACCCTTAACATCTATCTGTGGCTGAAAGTTCCAAAAGGCTTGGTTGCTGCTTCTGATATGCCCAAGGTCTGTTGCCTCATTGGGCTCTGCTCTGGTACACTGGGCTCCACCTCCACCCTGGTGTACTAGATCTGTCATGATAGCATTTTAAGTCATTTTGGATCAAGAAATTGCTTCACTTTGTCTTTTTGTGGGTTATGCTGCTAGAGAATTCATTTTTCAAACATTATATCATTATTTTTGGAGGATAATTTGGCAAAATCAGAAGAGTCCCTCTACCTTCTCTGCCATCTTGGCTTTGCCTACATCCCCATCTCAGTATTTTAAGTTTTTTTTTTTCATATTCTGTCTTACAATGTGTTATATATCCCTCTTAGATTTGTGCCATCTGTAAATGTGATAAGCAGGCCATTCATACCTTTATCTATTGATAAAAAAAATTAATAGCATAGGGCTAAGAATAAATCTCTTCCCAAATTTTCTAGACACATCATTCTATATACGCTTTAAACCTGGCCATCCAGTCAGTTCAGCATCAACCTAACTGTACTGTTGAAAAGCCCACATATCTCTACAATTCCTCCAAGAATAGCATGAAAATATTTGAAAAATGGTTTGCCAAAATACGGATGAACTATATTTATAGCCTCCTTATCTATCAGTTTAATGACTGTCAAAAAAAAGAGAATTAGTCTCTTAAAATCTGTTCTTAATGAAAATAATTCCTTCCTTTTCTAGATATTTACTAATCATCCCTTTAATAATACATAACAAAACTTTGTCAATATTTAAAGTATATCACACTGGCCCATAGCTTACAGACTATATTATCTTCCCTTTCATGAAAACAAGGATATTTGCCATTCTCCAGCATCTCACCATTCTGCTCTCATTTGCCATCATTTTTTAACCACCAGTGATAGTACCTCAAAAATTATTTCTGCCAGTTCTTTCAGCACCATTGGATGTAGATCAAGTCCATTCATTTGAATTCTTCTTTAGGCCAAGAGAAATGAAAATATTTTTGCAAGGTAATACTGCAAGTTAGTATAAAGTATCTAGATAATAAGAAAACTTCCAGATTTCTAGTCCTATATTCTTTCCACTATAACTTTTCACTGTAGCTTAGTAAGTAGGAATGAGGCTAGCCACTTTTACCCATTTTTCCTAAGACAAGCAAGAGCAAAATGACCAAATTGAAATGTGAGAATGAAAAGTCTCTTAGAGGTAGGTGATTCACCTGGAATGAACCCTAGAGATCACCCAGTCAGTATGTTTTCTTGCTGAGAATTAAAAATCTTAGTCCTGAAAACAAATTTTCAATTACTGAATCATTAATTCTGCGTAAACAAAAACATCAAGGGTTTCAAATTCAAAACAATAAATTTATTTTATCATCTCATAATAATTATTTTAATTAGAATGCCAGTATTAGATCTACAATGAGAATGGGGGGAAATCCTTTGCCAATATCAAAAGAAATTACCTAGCTTTAGTAAATCATGGTTAATATATTAATGTGCATTATTTATGGAATTTATTTTCATTACCCAAAGAAATTATGCAAACTGCAGAAGAGCTTTGAAATTCCAGCAAAGCAATAATTTTTAATTGCCCTGCTATCATCTCCTGATAATACAATTAATTTGTCATTCCTATAAATACATGTGTTCACTTGTGTTTTACTCTACTTCTAACCCTCTTAAACTCTACCCAGAAACGTTTCATCTTTATGCCCTTGCTTCAACCTTGCTCACTGGGGTTTAGGGCTAAAGAATATGCCCCTGCATTGTATATAACCTAACACTTGATTGAAAATACAAATGATAAGATTTGACTCTGTAAGCAAGAGTAAAAGTCTGGGCAGGAACAAAAGGTTTAACTTTTCCTGCTTTGAAAAATCTGGCAAACCATTCAAGGAAAATCTAAGCGTGAAACTACAACTTTTCTGAATAAATGACAGAGAAATTGAATTCAGTTTCTGAACCGTATGGAAACAACTAAAGCTTGCAAATGATCTCATGAATGACATTTAGTCACAAGCCATGTGTCTGACAAATAACTGAAAGCTTAAGGGGGAAAATAGCCTGGGAATTTCTCTTTTGCTCCCTCATTTTTTGTACCCAACTACCTTACCCTTTCTAGAGGCTAAACTGGTTCTGACCCAACCCAATTGTGGATATTTAGGTGTGAATGAGGGAGAATGTAGGAGAATCTTCTCCCACCTAGATTCTTTTACAAATTCTAGATCATTCTTCTTCCAGAAGGCCTCAAGTAAAGTTCAGGTAAGATTTGCCAACATGACAAATATTCTCATATTAAACTACTCTACTCCTTCCTAACTCGCATCCTGCTTCCTCAACAAATGGCCCAAGAACTGACTTGGGTTCTTAGTTTCCCCAGACTGGATATGATATGAGAACAATCTGGATAATACAAGTTTTCAATCTTGGTCAGGTCACTGA
Source organism: Monodelphis domestica (assembly GCF_027887165.1). Classification (NCBI taxonomy): domain Eukaryota; kingdom Metazoa; phylum Chordata; class Mammalia; order Didelphimorphia; family Didelphidae; genus Monodelphis; species Monodelphis domestica. The sequence goes on from NC_077227.1 coordinate 272,968,533, forward strand.
ATATAATCATGTTTTTAATTTAGATTTAAATCTTTAAAATTGGGATAATAATACCATGTTCTGCCTACATAATGGAAGAATGTCATGATAACTAAATAAAATAGGATATGGTAAGAATTTTTTAATTGTATTTATTTATTTATTTATTTAGAATATTGTTTCATGGTTACATGATTCATGATTTTTTCCCACCTCTCTTTCCTCCCCCCTCCCAGAGCCGACAAGCAATTACACTGGGTTATAGATGTATCATTGTTCAAAAACTATTTCCGTATTATTCATATTTTCAAAATAGAGTGATCTTTTAATGCCAAAACCTCAATCAGATCCCTATCAAACCACATGATTGATCATATCTTTTTCTTCTAAATTTCTACTCCCACAGATCTTTTTCTGGATGTGGATAGCATTCTTTCTCATAAGTTCCTCAGTGTTGTCCTGGATCATTGCATTGCTACTAGTAGAAAAGTATATTAAATTTGATTATAACCCAGTATTTCAATTTCTGTGTACAAAGTTCTCCTGGTTCTGTTCATTTCACTTTGCATCAATTCTTGGAGGTCTTTCCAATTCACATAGAAATCCTCCAGTTCATCATTCCTTTCAACACAATAGTATTCCATCCCCATCAGATTCCACAATTTGTTCAGTCATTTCCAATATTTTTCCACCACAAAGAGCATGGCTATAAATATTTTTGTTCAAATATTTTCCTTATTATCTCTTTGGGGTACAAAACTAGCAGTGGTTTGGCTGGATCAAAGGGCAGGCATTTTTTTTAAAGCCCTTGCACATAATTCCAAATTGCCCTCTCCACAGGTTGGATTAATTCACAATTTCACCAGCAGTATATTAGTGACCCAATCTTGCCACATCCCCTCCAACATTTATCACTTTCCTTTGCTGTAATATTGGCCAATCTGCTAGATATAATATGGTACCTACCTCAGAGTTGTTTTTATTTGCATTTATCTAATCAGAAAGGATTTTGAACACTTTTTCATGTGATTATTGACAGTTTTGATTTCTTCATTTGAGAGCTGCCTCTTCATATTCCTTAACCATTTGTCAATTGAGGAATAGCTTGATTTTTTTTGTAAATTTAACTTAGTTACTTATAAATTTGGGAAATTTAACCTTTATCTGAGAGTTTTGTTATAAATTCTTTCTCAGCTAGTTGTTTTCTTCTAATTTTGCTTGCATTGATTTTGTTTGTACAAAAGTTTTTTAATTTGATGTAATCAAAACCATTCACTTAATATTTTGTAATGTTCCCTATCTCTTCCTTGGTCTTAAATACCTTCCTTTCCAACAGATCTGACAGATATACTATTCTTTGTTCACCTAATTTATTTATTATTTCACTCTTTATATTTGTCATTTACCCATTTTGAATTTATCTTGGCATAGGATGTGAGATGTTGATCTAGACCTAACTTTTCCCATACTGCAGTTTTTGTCAAATAGTGAATTCTTGTCCCAAAATCTGGGATGTAAGCATTTAAACATTGAAGTATCTAACAAATAAGAGATATTATTATGGGCAGTGGTTCTGTGCCTTATTAAAATGGCTTCTCTTTCTTTACTTACAAAAATTTCAACAGTTAGGTAATATTATTTTGTATCTGCTTTATGAAGTTAGAAACCTTCTGGGATACATAGGGACAGAAAGAACATTGTAAGTTTAAAGTACAATGAGGTTTTTTTTTTTAATGTTTCTCTAAATATCTGAAAGTTGCCAAATTTTTCTCCTGCCAACTTGAAACTTTCAGTGCAAACATTAGAAAAAGTCTCCTGGGAATAGTATTTGTTGTTACAATAAAAGTATGGAATAGGAATTTTTGTCAGACTGATAGTGGAAGAATATGTTTACACTGAGTCAAAGAATATAATTCATTTATTTCAACAATCATTCATTGTATAAAAATCACTATACTAGGTACTGAGGACACAATGATGCTCTCAAGAAGTTTGTCCTATCATGAGAAAAAGGAAGAAAGAAAAATATAATGTTATAGCTGGAAGGAAGCTTAGATACATTTAATATAGGCAATGAAAATAACTCAACTGAGGGCTATAATAAATATGAGAAGAGAAAGATCACTTTTAGTTTTGAAATCTCAAAAGATGCATTAAAGAAATGATACCTGAGTAATATTGAAGGAAGGGTTTCAGCATATATCATGTATATAAAAGGAAACATGAGGGACTTCCGGTCAAGATGGCAGCTTAGAGAAAGCTAAAGTTCGGAGCTCCAGAAACCCTTCCTTACCAATCACAAACGGAATGCTCCTAGGGCATAGAAATTCAAAACAAACAGCAGAATAGACCCCGGAAACACTCCTCCTGGACCTGGATCAAAAGGTACGGCCCCCCAGGAGTCGGAGGAGCCCAATCTAAGGGGAAGGCAAAGGGAAACTCCCAGGGCCCATCCCCCCCAACCCAGAGTGCTGAGTCCAAGGCAGCAGCAGGAACCTCAGGGCAGGCAGGGGGGCCTTCGGAGCCGGCTGTTCTGAGGGCCTCCCCCTGAAAACAACTTGAGCCAGTTGCAGGGGCACCCAGACAGCAGGGAGGCAGAGAGATATGGGGGGGGAGCCTGTAGCCCCCTGACCAGAACCTTCCATCTGGGTCTCACTGAAGGTCACTGCCTGAGGGCATACTCAGTCTGAGGTTAATCCTATCACCAGCCCTCAGAGCTCCAGGAAGCCAAGGCACCTCCACCCTCAGAGTGCAGGTTCCTCTGAAACAACAGTAACCCTCAGGGCTGGCAAAAGGGCCTGGGAGCTGAAGGCTGAATCCTGAAAACAACCTGACCCAGTCCAGGGGGCACCCAGAGAGCAGGGAAACAGAGAGAGACATGAGGAGCCTGTAGCCCCCTGACCAGATCCTTCCATCTGAGTCTCACTGAAGGTCCTTGCCTGAGGGCATACTCAGTCTGAGGTTAATCCTATCACCAGCCCTCAGAGCTCCTGGAAGCCGCTTCCCCTCCCCCCTCAGAGTGCTGGCTCGTCAGGCCAGCTGAGGCACAGAAACAAGGGCCAATATATAGAATGGACAATCTGCCTAGGGCTAAAACCTCTGAACACCAGACAGAGATAAGAAAAGCTAATCCTCCCCACTCAGACTAACAGAAGAGGAAATAGAATTCTTAAATAATCCCATATCAAAAAATGAAATCCAACAAGCCATCAAAGAACTCCCTAAGAAAAAATCCCCAGGGCCTGATGGATTCACCAGTGAATTCTATCAAACATTCAGAGAACAGTTAATCCCAATACTATACAAACTATTTGACATAATAAACAAAGAGGGAGTTCTACCAAACTCCTTTTATGACACAAACATGGTACTGATCCCAAAGCCAGGCAAGTTAAAAACAGAGAAAGAAAACTATAGGCCAATCTCCCTAATGAATATAGATGCAAAAATCTTAAATAGGATATTAGCAAAAAGACTCCAGCAAGTGATCAGAAGGGTCATCCACCATGATCAAGTAGGATTTATACCAGGGATACAGGGCTGGTTCAATATTAGGAAAACTATCCACATAATTGACCACATCAACAAACAAACCAACAAGAATCACATGATTATATCAATAGACGCAGAAAAAGCCTTTTATAAAATACAACACCCATTCCTATTAAAAACACTAGAAAGCATAGGAATAGAAGGGTCGTTCCTAAAAATAATAAACAGTATATATCTAAAACCATCAGCTAATATCATCTGCAATGGGGATAAACTAGATGCATTCCCAATAATATCAGGAGTGAAACAAGGATGCCCTTTATCACCTCTACTATTTGACATTGTACTAGAAACACTAGCAGTAGCAATTAGAGAAGAAAAAGAAATTGAAGGCATCAAAATAGGCAAGGAGGAGACCAAGTTATCACTCATTGCAGATGACATGATGGTCTACTTAAAGAATCCTAGAGATTCAAGCAAAAAGCTAATTGAAATAATCAACAACTTTAGCAAAGTTGCAGGATACAAAATAAACCCACATAAGTCATCAGCCTTTCTATATATCTCCAACACAGCTCAGTAGCAAAAACTAGAACGAGAAATCCCATTCAAAATCACCTTAGACAAAATAAAATACCTAGGAATCTATCTCCCGAGACAAACACAGGAACTATATGAACACAACTACAAAACACTCTCCTCACAACTAAAACTAGACTTGAGCAATTGGAAAAACATTAACTGCTCATGGATAGGACGAGCCAATATAATAAAAATGACCATCCTACCCAAACTTATTTATCTATTTAGCTCCATACCCATTGAACTCCCAAAATATTTCTTTACTGATTTAGAAAAAAACCATAACAAAATTCATCTGGAATAACAAAAGATCAAAGATATCCAGGGAAATAATGAAAAAAAAACACATATGATGGGGGCCTTGCAGTCCCTGACCTTAAACTATATTACAAAGCAGCAGTCATCAAAACAATTTGGTACTGGCTAAGAGACAGAAAGGAAGGTCAGTGGAATAGACTGGGGGAAAGCGACCTCAGCAAGACAGTATACAATAAACCCAAAGATCCCAGCTTTTGGGACAAAAATCCACTATTCAATAAAAACTGCTGGGAAAACTGGAAGACAGTGTGAGAGAGATTAGGTTTGGATCAACACCTCACACCCTACACCAAGATAAATTCAAAATGGGTGAATGACTTAAACATAAAGAAGGAAACCATAAGTAAATTGGGTAAACACAGAATAGTATACGTCAGACCTTTGGGAGGGCAAAGACTTTAAAACCAAGCAAGATATAGAAAGAATCACAAAATGTAAAATAAATAATTTTGACTACATCAAATTAAAAAGCTTTAGTACAAACAAAACCAATGTAACTAAAATCAGAAGGAAAACAACAAATTGGGAAAAAAATCTTCATAGAAACCTGTGACAAAGGTTTACTTACTCAAATTTATAAAGAGCTAAATCAATTGTACAAAAAATCAAGCCATTCTCCAATTGATAAATGGGCAAGGGACATGGATAGATAGTTCACAGATAAAGAAATCAAAACTATTAAGAAGCACATGAAGAAGTGTTCTAAATCTCTTATAATCAGAGAGATGCAAATCAAAACAACTCTGAGGTATCACCTCACACCTAGCAGATTGGCTAACATGATAGCAAAGGAAAGTAATGAATGCTGGAGGGGATGTGGCAAAGTAGGGACATTAAATCATTGCTGGTGGAGTTGTGAACTGATCCAACCATTCTGGAGGGCAATTTGGAACTATGCCCAAAGGGCGACAAAAGAATATCTACCCTTTGATCCAGCCATAGCACTGCTGGGTCTGTACCCCAAAGAGATAATGGACAAAAAGACTTGTACAAAAATATTCATAGCTGAGCTCTTTGTGGTGGCCAAAAACTGGAAAACGAGGGGATGCCCATCAATTGAGGAATGGGTGAGCAAATTGTGGTATATGTTGGTGATGGAATACTATTGTGCTAAAAGGAATAGTAAAGTGGAGGAATTCCATGGAGACTGGAATGACCTCCAGGAAGTGAGGCAGAGCGAGAGGAGCAGAACCAGGAGAACATTGTACACAGAGACTAATATACTGTGGTATAATCGAACGTAATGGACTTCTCCATTAGTGGCGGTGTAATGTCCCTGAACAATCTGCAGGGATCCAGCAGAAAAAACACCATTCATAAGCAGAGGATAAACTGTGGGAGTAGAAACACCGAGGAAAAGCAACTGCCTGACTAGAGCGGTTGAGGGGACATGACAGAGGAGAGATTCTAAAGTAAACCCTAATGCAAATATTAACAACATAGCAATGGGTTCGAATCAAGAACACATGTAATACCCAGTGGAATCACGCGTCGGCTACGGAGGGTAGGGGGGAGGAAAAGAAAACTATCTTTCTCTTTAATGAATAATACTTGGAAATGATCAAACAAAATATTATAAAATTTTTAAAAAAAGGAAACATGAAATATAGAGTTCAAATTACATAATGGAAGGGGACCCATCCTAACAATGGAACCAATATAGTACATTAAAAGAATAAACCACTAGTAGTTCAATTTCCCAAAATCTAGATGTTTGAAGGAGGATAGAAAGAAATTAATCTGAAGTAAAATAGTGTTATAATGAAGAAGATTCTACATGACAGATGAGAGTTTATATATATATCAATAAAAAACGTTATCAACTGACAACTTTTAAGCAGAGAAATAACATGGTTAACCTTGTGCATTAACTGATTTTTACATCTTTATGAAAAGTAGATGAGTGAGGAGGACAAAAGTCAGTTCCAAAAAGCGGTGCTAAGGACCTGAAAAAGGATGGTGATAGTTTGGAGAAGAGGGAACAGACTAAGAAATAACTTGGAAGCAGTTTACAAGGACTTACCAGTTGGCTGGGAGTAAAGAGGAAAGGATGATGATCATGAAGAGGTTTGGGGTTGAGAGGATGTTGTTATCATAAGAAGAGAGATAGAATTGGCATCAAAGGACCTACATTCTAATTCCTCCTCTGCTATTTACTATTTCATTCAATGAAACATTTTTAGTGCCTATTATGTGCCAAGCACTATTATTTGTGTGACACTGAGCAAGTTACTTAACTTTTTGTGAGTAAAAATGAGATGAAAGGTGAGATTCCTTCCAACTAAGGTCTCCTCTAGCTTTAAATTCTATGATCCATCATGAGAGGCACTCTCCAGGAGAAAGTATAGAGGGACAACCTCAGGGTCAAGATAGCCTAGATTCATTGCTATTGATACATACTAGATGAAGAAATATGGGAAAGTTACTTAACCTCTAAGTATATCTGTTAATTCTCTAAGATTCTAAGTTATTGAACAGTTACTGATTTATGCAAATCTACATTGTTTAAAAAAGTTTCCTCACTTTCAAGAAAGACAACTAATAATACCAAGGAAATCACAGGTTTGTACTCCTCCTTCCAATCCCTGCTGGGGAAAAAAAAAGGTTTTCCAAAGTCTTCAAATCCTCACATGGAAAAGACAGGCAATGTTTTAAAATATTCAAATAAAGAATTGATCTCCCCAGAGATAGTTCTGATATTCTTAAAGGATCTAAGAATTCTTTCTCTAATGTAAAATCAAAGAATTAAATTAGGTGATCTCACATCCTTCCATCTCTGTGGCTCCATAATAATAAGAGTCAGCCAGGATGAGAGGGGTGTCAAATAGGAGGTTATTATTAGACAAAATTTCATGCCAAATGGTGAAATAAAAGAACCTTGTTTTGGGAACCCCTCACATTATTTCTGAGTCTCATTTATTCCTTTTGCTGTTATCCACCCTACCCCCTTCTAGGCAGATCCAAGATTCCCCCAGAAGAGGAAAGCAATCTGACTTCACATCTTCCTGTGAAATGTGTTAACAGATTTTCCATCCCAGTAAGTTTTGTTTTAAAAGAATGAAGAACCAAAGGGAATGGGGCCTCAAACAGAAAAACAATTAGATAGAGTTTGAGGTAAAAGGCCTTTGTGGTTGCTCTGAAATCACATTAGTAAGTATTCATCTGGCCCATCTATAAATTGGATAAGCTGTAACCTTGTAGTCCCTTAATTCATATTTGTCATCTGTCTGGTGCAATGGAAACACAATTTTAAAGTGCATAGGTTTTGCCACTAGATTGTATGCCTGTGAACATTTATACAATATTTATTAAATAAATATGATAGAACAGTTGTTATTTATTTAAACAGGGCATCCTCATACCAGAAGAAAAAAATAGTCATTCAGTCAATCAACAAGCATTTATTAAGCACCTAAGATCTTTTGCCTTTCTTTGTATCCTCAGGTAGATATTTTTTTTAAACTCTATTGATTGGCTGGCCTACTGTGTCCCAGGCATCATGCCAAGTGCTGAGGATACAAAGAAAGGCAAAAGGTAATCTTTTCTCTAAAGGAGTTCAAGTCTAATGGATGAGACAACATGAAAGCAATAAGTAAAAAGATACACAGGCAATCAATTGGGAGAAGGCATCAACAGGAATTCAAAACATTTACTTAGTGGAAGTGGATTTTAACTAGGACTTGAAATTATGGATATCAGGAAAAATGGTGTTGAGGGAGAAAATTGCAGGCATAGGGAACAGCCAATGGAAGTGCCCAGAGTAAGAAAGTGGAATGTGTTATGTGAGGAATAACAAGTATGTAAGTTTGACTGAATTGAAGAGTTCATGGGGTGTGAATAAGATGCAAAAAGACTGGAAAGGTTGGAGAGGGTCAGAGGACTTTGAAAGCCAGATTATTTTATATTTGATCCTAGGGGTAATAGGAAGTCACTAGAGTTTACCAAATGAGGAGAAGGGTGATTTGACCGCACAATAAATGGCCTTGCACTTGAATAAATGTTCATTAAATAAATATGAAGTATTAAGTGACAAAGTTTATATTTGAACTTAGGTCCTTTGATTCCAAATCCAGCGCTGTTGGAGAAGAGAAGATGGAATGGAATCAATTGTGCATATAGAGGTATTAGCCTTTTCAAGAAAAGCCAACTCATCATGTGAAACAGGTATAAGGACAGTGGCTGAAGGCATCTGGATGATGTAGGATGAGGAAAACAGAAAAAGCGGGAACTCTTGATTAATGGCGTCAATTTTCTTCAGTGAAATATGACTCAAAATTCTCACCTTGATTTTCATTTTGTGAAAAGTGAGATAGGATGGTAAGGAGAGAGCTGCAAGAGGTTTGAGGACAGATGAAGAGGTCTGGAAAAGTTATTGTGATGAGTGAGGGAGTGAATTAATAAAGATGGTATAAAAGGATAACTTTTCTTCAATAAGAGCCCAGTTGTAAAAAAAAAAATAAGTCTATACAATATAAAAAAGGAGCCCAGTTGAGATCATGTAACAAATTTATAATTGAGCTTGCCATCACAGTTTTATGAGTTTCTCCACATTTGATTAGCAGCACATATGTAGGAGCAAAAGTAGTGTATTATGAGACTAATACAAGACTGTGATTTAGGACAGAAATATGATAAAGGTGCAAGGGATACAAGAGAAGAGGAGAATGTAGAGTTGGCCTGTCCAGCAAGGAGTCAAGAAGGGGAATGGAGGCAAGTTATCTAGCCAAAGATTATAGTCTGGGGAAGAATGAAGATATCAAAAAAATAGGAGGGCATAGTGTATATGAAAAATAAGTTTGGGATTCCAAGATAGAGAAGTAAATGAAATGAAAGCAGATTGTGATCAAATAAAAGAATCTCAAAGTTAAAAAAATGAATGATGATAAGATGGTTTGTCCATCTTTGTGGGTAACTCAGATGGGATGGGGGTGAGGTGGGGAGTAGATATGTTAAATGAATAAGTTGAGGAACTGAGAAGTAAAAGTGTTTAAGGGAGCATCACTTGATTATATTGAATTCCATTAGAATGACAGAAAGAATTGAGAAGAAGAAAAAGACTAAACAAGGCTTCAAACTCATTGAGGCAAGAAGGGAAATGTCCTAGAGGATGAGATAACACCTGACAAAATTTATGTTGGGTGCTAGTGAACCTCAAAGAAAGTGAGGTTACTAAATCATGATGACAGAGGGAGATCCTAAAAGTGAAAATAGTCAGCAAGGCATATTCCAATTCTTTCACCTCAACCAGGGACTTGGGGGGGTTGGGGGAGCTGGGAGGTTTTTGAGTAGAAATGGAGGATGTACCATCAAGAAGAAGCCATGTCTCAGTGAGAGCCAAAAGATAGGAGTGGTTAGCCATTAAGTATTTATTCAACATCTACTCAGTACCAAGTATTGTACTAATAGCTGGGGATATGAAGAAAGGTGAAAGGCTGTCCCTACTCTCCAGTAGCTCAATCTAGTGGAGAAGACAACATACAAAAAACTATGGACAAACCAAAGTTTTCAGAAATTTTTCTCATCATTCTCACATATTTTGCTATTTGTCATTTCAGTCATTTTTGACTCTTTGTGAGCCCGTTTGAGGTTTTCTTAGCAAAAATACTGAAGTGATTTATTAATTCCTTCTCCAGCTGATTTTAGAGATGAGAAAACAAGAGGCAAACACAGTTAAGTGACTTGCCTGAGTCACACAGCTAGTAAGTGTCTGAGGATGGACTTGAACTCAGGTCTTCCTGACCCAAGGCCAAAGTTCTCTCCACTGAACTAGCTATCTCCCTCACATGATCCAGATATAGAGATATTTTTAACATAGATGCACTTTTACCTATTTGTTTCCTATTTGCATATGAAAACTCTGTTTCTTTTTCTATTTAAAATTGTATATTTTTAAGGAAAAGGTTGAAACATTTTTTAAAAAGGAGATTTATTACCTGTGGAGCTGGCAGTACAATGGAAAAGGAAGCCTTAGAGTGGAACAATGAATTCCAAATAGAGATAGGAGTATGAGGAATTAGGAAGTAAGGGAAGAAAAATGGGGTTTGAATGATGACAGTCAGAAGGCAGAATCACCAAAAAGAGGAAAATATAACTTGGTGAGAATGTGTTAAGCATTGAAGAATGAGTTCTGGGAATTATTAACACAGGGTATGAATATCCCTCTGAGTTTGGCCTCAGACAGTTCAGGTGAAGGAATCTATGACATCTTCATTTAGCTTTTGTGTTGGAATCTCAGGGTCTACTCTTTACAAAATGTAGGTGTAGGAATTTATGAATAGAACCTGAAATCAGGAGAATACATAATTTGCTCTGTCCATCAGTTATGCAAGTATTAGAAAAAGAATACATTACATAGGACCTGGAAACAAGAACATGTTCTTTATTTGGAAGTATCCAATGATTTGATCTCTAGCTTTGCTAATGTATTTTGACTTCAAAAAGATTCTTTCTTCAACAGACTGGCAAAAATAGTTTGAGAATATAGACCTTTATACTACAACTTCAAGGCAAATTGAGGGATGTTCATACTTTATTTATTAATCACATTTTTCCAATTGACCACAGTTTATATCTGGCATCAGAAGGCTAAGAGGGGGGAAATCATGAGCAAATTTTATTGCATGTTTACATGTGTTACATGTAAAATTCATATGATTTCATTTTCTGTTTAAAGATTAATTAAAGCAAATATTCATATTATCTTACAAATAACAATGAAAGTTTAAGACAAACCAGCAAAGCATAAGAGTTTCTCTTTATTTTATGTACTATGATCTGTATATTTAATGTTCATTTAGAGAATTTTTTTCCAAATTTATATTATTTCCTCCTTCTTTAGGAAGTCTGGAGATACACATTCCATTAACATTGAGTTCTAGTTGTTTTGAATTTACCAAACATTCCTTCATGGCGCATAATCCATTTAGCCTGATAAATTATTTTTAAATGAATGTATAACTACATAATATGTTCCATGACATTTCTTGCCTTGAAGCAAGTATAATGCTTAAGGAAAGAAATGGGTCAGAGTATTCTCATCTGCTACATCTCTGATGACTATAAATCACAAATTCTTTACTAAAATTATTTTTGTCAATGGGGACATCTGACATGTATGTCCTTTAATATCCATACATTGTAATCAGTTTTTATAATCACACAACTAGAAACTTATTGAGTTAAATTTCTAATTAAAGATTTCAGGACTAGAAAATATGATCGAGTGTCTACTTTTGTAAGAGCTATAGGAGAAATATATACATATATAAATATATATGCTATATATACTTCCCAAATGACAAAGAGACTGAACAGGCACATAAAATAGAACTGAATGGGAATTTTTGATGAAATTAGGAAACTCTTGAAAGGAATCCAATCATGAAAATTTCTGCAAAGTATTTTTATATGAATGCAAAGTTTAATATTTCCTGTTTTCTCAAAGCAGAGTATAACTGTATTAACTCAACTTAAGCTTAATTCCTATTTACTGGGCCAGGTGTATATCTAGTAACATGTTAAATAAACTATTTCAGAAATTATTTTATTTTAAGTTTTGATTATCCTTTTTTTGATAATCTTTCTAAAATACCTTTCTTGATGTGGATAATCAAAAGTTGGCATATAAATAAATAAATAAAATCCATTTGGCATAGGTGTGTACATTCATGTGTACATTTTCAAAATATAGACCCCTCCCCCAACTAATATTTCCTTGAATAGATAAATTTGTCAACAATGGAGCCTGTCACAACTGTACCGTTTTTGGTGAAAAATACAGGGAATGGATGTTTGAAACTATTATGACTCTGTTTATACATGGCTTTATACTGGATCGGAATGTTTACCATTTTATAAACTGCATGACTTTGGCAATATCATTTAACTTCACACAGTTTGGGTCTCTTCATCCTCAAAATTATCAATTTGAGTACATGACATCTAAATTCCCTTCTGGGCTAAAAATATATGGTCCTAAGACTCAATAACTTATCCTTTCTACTACATTCTAAGTACTCAGAAGGCAAATACCACACATTATTTATCTGTATTTCCCCCACATGGTCCAACACATAGAAGGTACCAATAAAAGAATAAAGAAACATCAGTAGAAGTTGTACAAAAGGAGAGATGAGGCAGGTAGTTAGCAAAATGTGTATGATGATGTCAGGAAGAACTGAATAGCCACTCTGGCAAATTTAGAAATCCATAAATAGCTTGTAGCATAAAATACAATGAGGAATAGATATTGAAAAATCTCTAGCATCTCTGAGCATACTAGGAAATTTTGCTATGCAAATATTAGAGAAATGTTCTGATCTGGTTCTGTATTAGGCATGAAGTATCACATTATTTTCCAACCAGTTATTCCTTAGCAATTTTAAATCTATCTATAATGGGGACATAGCCTTCAGCCATTGTTCAAAAATACAGCTCTGAAAAATAATCTTTACTTTTTCCCCCAAATCCAAATGGTTTACATTAGTCAGACTTTCCCTCAGTTTCCATGTTTTGATTTGCTGTAGGCAAAATTTTACCTAACAAGAGAAAATGCTCAGGTACCAGAAAATCAAAATATAATTTTCACCCTGGCTCATCCTGTAGACTCCCATACTCTGTAAACCAATTAAATGACTCAAAGTAATGTTATTAAAAAAAAAAAGCAAGGCTCACATGGAATTCATAAGACAGATTCTCAAGAATTCCAGCAACATTTTACCAAAAGAAATAAAATAAAGATGTGGCAAAGAAGCTTCCATTGTGTGTTCTCATCCTGCCCTAGCTGCCTGAACAGACAATGAACTCAGCTCATATACAGAGATAATACCAACAACGTCTTTGTCAGGAAAATATAATTCCCAAGGTATCGAATCTACTGTGGTTTCAACTATTTCAGGCTTCATTGCTTGAAATGCAAATAATTTAATTAAGAAGTCTTCCTTCTCTTCTACTAGTGACTTTAAGCACTATAAATTTAACTTCACTCTTCCACCCCCATCCCAAACAGAAAGGAAATTTGCCTATAAGAAATGGAAGGTATTTAGATCTGACTGAATTCTGAAATCCTTTAAAAATCCGCACTACTCACAACAGTCAAAGAGAGATTAAATGACTTGCCCAGGGTCACAAAACTGGCATTTTGCTTCAAAAGAAAAGTTCCCCATGTGACAATATGACTAAACCTAGTGAGTGATATGTAATATTTGACAGATTCTATGCACTTAGCTCAATATGTGGTCGGTAAGCACTGAAGCTTACCAACTTTTGCTACACTAGATCTGAGCTGACCTGGACATATAAAAAGCACATCACTACTTCCATTTGTGTTTTTACAAAGTGAAGTGTTTTGAGAATTTCTTTGTCCAGCAAAGACTTTCTAAGACAAGTCAGGCAATAAGTCAGAGCAGCTAGGTATGAAATGGATAGAGTACTGAGCCTGGGGGCATAAAGACTCATCTTCCTGAGTTCAGATCTAACCTCAGACTTACAAACCCTGGACAAGTCACTTACCCCTGTTTGCCTCAGTTTCTTTGTCTGCAAAATGAGCTAAAGGAGGAAATCAGGAATTACTACACCGGGAAAACCCCAAAGGGGGTTCCTGGGAGTCAGACAACTGAAATGCCCGAAAAATGAGCTAAGAATTGTCTAGGGAAAAAGGAACAGGATCAAGCACTTAAGTGCCTATTATGGGCCAGGCACTCTGCTAAAGACATTAGAGAAATGCTGACTTGAGCATCACAACATTCCTGTGACCTAGGTGCTATTATTATCCCTATTTTATAGTTGAAAAAACTGAGGCAGACAGAGATTAAATGATTTGCCTAGAGTCACAAAACTGGAAATTTGCTGAGACCCAATTTGAATTCAGGTCTTCCTGACTTCAAATCTCATGATCCAACATTGTGCTAGCTGTATTAATGAAGTATTGACATAGTTCCTAATCTCATTCAACTGTTAATTTATTTGGGTAGTGAGAAGTAATAAACTTGACATTTTTGTTATTGAGTCATTTCAATTATGTCTGACTCTTAGTGATCCCATTTGAGGTTTTCTTGGCAAAGGTACTGGAATTTTCCATTTCCTTCTGCAGCTCATTTTACAGATGAGAAAACTGAGGCAAACAGGGTTAAATGACTTGCCCAGGGTCACATACCTGAGGACAGACTTGAATTCACATCTCCCTGACTCCAGGACTGGTGCTCTACCCATTTAGTCATCTAGCTACCCTAATACTTGAAATGGCAGCAAGCAATAAAGCTTTATGCAATAAAATACTAAATAATGTGCTGCAAAAGCATTCAAAGGACCTCAGAGTACTTTTTTTTTAACATTTTACTTTGGGTCAAAAGGCCTATGTTCAAATTCTAGTGATTTAGTTATTTCTGTGCAATTTTGAACAAGTTACATAATCAATCTAAACCTCAGTTTCCTCAACTGCAAAATGAAGGGCTTGACCAGATGATCTGTCACTTCTAAATCAATAATCCAACCAGCTTGACAGGGACTAGAATAGTCACAGAACTATTCCTAGAAGAGAGAGGACTTAAACTAAGCCTTGAAGGATGGGAAAATTCTGGATAGAGAGAGGAGAAAGATGACAAAATTTTAGGCAAGCAAAATGGTAAAAGGAAAGTCACAGCGTCTGGAATCGCACATAATATTTTTAAGACCAGTGAGGAAAAATAGTCTACCTGGAGTGGAAAGTGATTGTTGCAGAACTAAAAGAAATATAATTAGAAGGGTAGAGTGAGGCCAAAAATCTGGACGGACCTTGAAAGCCCAGCATGGAGTTCAGACTTGATATACAGTAAGAAAAAGACAACTATTGAAAAATGGTTGAGTAAGAGACCAATATGATTGAAGTTAGCTGTTGGAACTCAATGCCCAAGAGGAAGTCTATGGTTAAAAGTCAGAAACTATGAAAATTCCACTTTTAAGCCCCTTCATACTGAATGTGCTCTCTATCAATCAAATGGACCAGCTAAAAATGTCTTCTTATGAGAAGTGAGTGAACAAACTGGTTCAAGCAGTACATTTCTCTATAAGATGCTTAGGCAATTTCAGTCCTGGGGCTAACCCTTCACCTCCTTTCCATTCCCAAATAGAGATATTTGCTGCTCTGTGAAGTAAGTTGAGCTGATACTGACATTGGGTTCTACTATAAAGAACAGAATGAATCAGTTTTGATGTAAAATTTAGGCAAAATACCCACTGCCCCATCTGCAGAAAAATCTACAATTTGTTTCTTACAAGCTTATCTTATGCAGAAAAGTTTCATAGCATTTTTGCTAAGACTCAATCATGACTTCAGCCCTGGATCATAACTATAACTACACTGTTTTTTAGAGAGAGAGAATATGCTTTTATAAGAGAAATTTTAAATATATATATATACTTTTTTCTTCTACATGGGGGTTCAAAAACAAATATAAAACTACTTTGCCAAGTTACCAACTAAAACTATAGCTAAGGTGGAGTAATCAGAGCTCTTTTCCAAGGCACTGAAATTTCATGATACAAAACTTTAACATATGCAATTTTCTTTCATATAAATTCCCCTGAAATAATTAATTCTCCCTACTTTACTATTGCGTTTGCCTTAGTTCTGTATGGAATTTTTTTTTGAGAGAAAGAATTATTGGAGTAGAAATATAAAAGAAGAACATACGACATCACGTATCACATGCATATATGAGTATGTGATTTGGGGTTTAGACTTTAATAAATCATACAACAAAAATGAATAATATGGAAATAGATATCAAGTGATAACATTTGTACAACTCACGGGAATTACTTGGTTTTTAACATTTTTTTATTTAATTAGATGATTTAGAATAATTTTCCAAGGTTATAAGACTCATGTTCCTTCCCTCCCCCCCCCCAATCTCCTCCCATATATGACGCACAATTCCACTGGGTTTAACACATGCCATTGATCAAGATCCATTTCTTTATTATTAGTATTTGCACTAGGGTGATCTTTTAGAGTCCACTTTCCCATTCACAGCCCCACCAACTCATGTGATAAAGTGGTTGTTTTTCTTCTGTGTTTCTCTTCCCACAGTTCTTCCTCTGGATGTGGAAAGCATTCTTTCTCATAAGTCCCACAAATACACTGGATCATTGCATTGCTAGTAGTAGAGAATTCCATTACATTTGAATTTACCACAATGTATCAGTCTCTGTGTACAATGTTCTCCTGGTTCTGCTCCTTTCACTCTGCATCAATTCCTGGAGGTCATTCCAGTTCACATGGAATTCCTCCAGTTTATTATTGCATTGAGCACAATAGTATTCCATCACCAACAGATACCACAATTTGTTCAGCCATTCCTCAATTGGAGGGCATCCGCTCATTTTCCTATTTTTGCCACCACAAACTACAGGGCTATGAATATTCTTATACAAGTATTTTTCTTATTATCTCTTTGGGGTACAAGCCCAACAGTGCTATGGCTGGATCAAAGGACAGATAGTCATTTAGCGCCCTTTGGGAATAGTTCCAAATTGCCCTCCAGAATGGTTGGATCAATTAATCAATTCACAACTCCACCAGCAATTCATTAATGTCCCAATTTTGCCACATCCTCTCCAACATTCATTACTTTCCTTTGCTGTCATGTTGGCCAATTTGCTAGGTGATACCTCAGAGTTGTTTTGATTTGCATTTCTCTGATTATAAGTGATTTAGAATATTTTTATGTGCTTACTAATACTTTTGATTTCTTTATCTGAAAATTGCTTATTCATGTTCCTTGCCCATTTATCAATGGAGGAATGGTTTGATTTTTTGTACAATTGATTTAGTTCCTTATAAATTTTAATGATTAGATCTTTGTCAGAGGTTTTTGTTATGAAAATTGTTTCCCAATTTTTTGCTTCTCTTCTAATTTTGACTGCATTGGTTTTGTTTGTACAAAAATTTTTTAATTTAATGGAATCAAAAGTATTTATTTTGCATTTTGTAATTTTTTCTAACTCTTGCTTGGTCTTAAAATCTTTCCTTTCCCAAAGATCTGACAAGTATACTATTCTGTGTTCACCTAATTTACTTATTGTTTCCTTCTTTATGTTCAAGTCATTCACCCATTCTGAGTTTATCTTGGTATAGGGTGTGAAATAGTGATATAAACCCAATCTCTCCCATATTATCTTCCAATTTTCCCAGCAATTTTTATCAAATAGTGGATTTTTGTCCCCAAAGCTGGGATCTTTGGGTATATCTTAGACTGTCTTACTGAGGTCACTTACCCCAAGTCTATTGCACTGATCTTCTTTTCTGTCTCCTAGACAGTACCAAATTGTTCTGATGACCAATGCTTTATAGTATAGTTTGAGATCTGGGACTGTAAGGACTCCTTCCTTAGCATTTATTTTCATGATTTCCCTGGATATCCTTGATCTTTTATTCTTCCAAATGAACTTTGTTATGTTTTTTTTCCTAATTCAGTAAAAAAAAAAAGTTTTTTAGTAGTTTAATGGGTATGGCACTAAATAAGTAAATTAATTTGGGTAGGCTTGTCATTTTTATTATGTTAGCTCATCCTACCCATGAGCAATTGATGTTTTTCCAATTATCTAAATCTAGTTTTAATTGTGTGGAGAGTGTTTTGTAGTTGTGTTCATATAGTTCCTGCATTTGTCTTGGCAGATAGATTCCTAAGTATTTTATACTGTCTGTGGTGATTTTAAAGGGAATTTATTTTTCTAACTCTTGCTGCTGAGATGAGTTGGGAGAATATAGAAATGCTCATGATTTGTGTGGGTTTATTTTGAATCCTACAACTTCGCTAAAGTTGTTGATTATTTCCACTAGCTCATGGGGATTGTAGTCCTGTATTCGAGTCTATTTTTTACAATGCCCAATAAATTTTGCACCATCTGCTTACTTTTACCCTATGAGTGTCTACCTTCCTCATGTGTGCTTCTTGTAGACAACATATAGTAGGATTTTGGTTTCTGATCCACTCTGCTATTTTCTTCCACTTTACAGATGAGTTCATGCAATTCACATTCAAAGTTATGATTACTAATTGTGTATTTTCCCACATTTTTATTTTCTCTCCTTGTCCTGCTCTTTCCTCTTTCATTATTCCCTTCTACATCAGTATTATGTTTTTAATGAGTACCCCTAATCCCCACCCTTATTTTACTTTCCTTTCTCCCCCCTTCTTATTCCTCCCTTAATTTTCTTTGGGGGTCTTTTTTAAGCTACCCCACGCACCCTCTCCCCTTGAATTACTTCTCTCCCCACCCACCCTCACTTTTCCCCTCCCTTTTATTCCCCTTTAGTATTTTTAGTCTATTAAATTGTCTTCCCCCTTTTTTCCTCCCCCCTTTGTAACTCCTCTCCCCTTTAGTTTTCCCATCTCAACTTCCCTATAGGGTAGAGTTCAATAACCCAATGGATCTAGATGCTCTTTCCTTTCAGAATTGATTCCATTGAGAATAAGGTTTGAGTATTTCCTTTTGGCACTCTCTTTCTCTCCTTCTTAAAGTTGTATTCTTCCCTTCCATCTCCTGTGTGCCTTTTTTTTTAGTATAAGTTATCCTAATTTTCTTATTCCTTCAAGTTTCTCTTGATGCCACCACCCCCTTTCTTTCTTCTTTTTTTTATATATAATTTTAAACCACTTAGTTCCCCAATCTCTACCTACGGATAATTCTTCTAACTACTATAATAGTAAATACAATTTTCAGCAGTTACAAACAACATTTTTCCTTATAGGAATATAAATAATTTGGCTTTATTTGAGGCCCTTAGAGAACAACAACAACAAAAAAGACCCTTCTCTTTCTTACTTACCCTTTCATGTTTCTCTTGGTTTTGGGATTTTGATGCCAAATTTTCTGTTTAGTTCTGTTTTTTTCTTTACAAATATTTAGAAGTCTTCTATTTTTTTGAATGCCCATACTTTCCCCTGGAAGTATATAGTCAATTTTGATGGGTTGGTGATCCTTGGCTGTAGACCCAATTCTTTTGCTTTTCAGAATATCATATTCCAAGCCTTGCGGTCTTTTAGTGTGGAGGCTGCCAGATTCTGTGTAATGCTGATTGGTGCTCCTTGATATCTGAATTGTTTCTTTCTGGCTTCTTGTGATATTTTTTCCTTAGCTTGGAAGTTCTTGAATTTGGCAATTATATTCCTGTGGGTTGTCTTTTGAGGATTTAGTGTGCTGGGTGATCTATGGACTCTTTCAATGTCTATTTTGTCCTCTTGTTGCAAAACCTCAGGGCAGTTTTCTTGAATAATTTCTTGTAGTATGGTGTCAAAGTTTCTGTTATTTTTCCAGGTTTTCCGATAGGTATATGATTCTCAAATTGTCTCTCCAACTTCTATTTTCAAGGTTAACCACCCTCTCAGTGTGGTATTTTGTGTTGCTTTCTAATCTGTCCTTTTTTGGCTTTGCTTTATTAATTATTGCTGTTTTGTGAGATCATTGGTTTCTACTTGAGCAATTCTAGTTTTTAATGACTGTTTTTCTGCTAATGTATTTTGATTTTCCTTTTCATTTTGATCTATCCTGCTTTTCATGGCTTCCACCAAGTCATTTCTGGTCTTCAATTTGCTTATTATTTCATTTGATTTCTGGGCTTCAATTTCCAAGTGGGAGATCCTGTCTTTTAAACTGTTATTTTCTTTTTGGACTATTTCCCACTTTTCTTGCCATATCTCTTCCATTTTTCTGACAATATTGGATTTAAAATCTTCAAGAACTTGTGATCAATTTCCATTTTTTCACGAAGATTTGCATGTGTTTAATTGTTGGTCATCTTCTGCTGCCTTTTCTTTAGTCTGGGTTTTTTCTGTATAAAAATTATCAAGGATCAACATTTTCTTCTTGTTTTTTTTTGGGGGGGAGTGTATTTGTGGAATTTAGGTCCTGGGAATTGGTGGCCATTGCCTTGTTCCTTCCTGGTCATATGTGTAAGTGAGTAATGTGGGTGATCTTTGTATTGGGCTCTGGAGAGGTTTTTACCCTGAGGATGTTTCCCCAGTCCTCAGCAGTGTCCACCTGCTCTTATGGGCAGTTCCAGCCCCCAAGAACTTAAAGATTGCCTAACAGAGAGAGATCTGGGTGTGGAGTGTAGGCATGTCTCTGTATTGAGCACTGGAGAGGTTTTAGCCAGAGGCTATTTTTCAGGTGTCAGTGTCATTTTGCTTTGAACGCCTCCTCTCTGCCCAAGCTCCATGCCCAATCTTCACATTTCCTCCGCATCCTGGGTCCCTAGTTGGACCTGAGAACTTAGAAGTTGCCTGGGAGAGGTCTGAGTGTAGAGTGTAGGAAGGTCTCTGTATTGAGCACTAGAGAGATTTTAGCCCAAGGGCCTTTTAAGGTTCTCTGTGGCATTTTTTGCTGTGAGCTGCCCTCTCTCCCCAAGCTCTGCAACCCCCTGTCTCCATGTTTCCTCAGCCTCTCAGTGTTCTGAGTCATTTCTCTTTGGGGTAAATCTGTGTTGAATTCAGCCAGCCTTCCTCCTAGAACTTATAAGTTTGTCCTTGCTCTTTCAGACTCTGGAAAGGTAGGTGAAGTGGGGGAGGGGTGGTAAACAACTTTGCCTACCTTCTGTGTTGTGTCTTACCATGGAACTCTTTCACTCGTTTGATTTTGGTTTTGTCTATTTGAGACATTCTGTCTCGATTGGTGGAGAGGAGAAGAAGAGCTTTGCTTCTACTCAGTAGCCATCTTGAACCGGACTGGAATTTTAATTAAACACAATTTGGCATAGTGAATAGAAAACTGGCTTCTAAGGCAGGATGTCTTGGATTCAAGTCCTATCTCTAACACATATTACTGTCAGGAATGTCAGGACTCCCAAATTAACCCTTTACTAATGCCTCTCATTTTTCCCGAGTTGCCATGTTCCCCAGTCCCAGACTTATTTTGCTGAGCATATCCCACCCAATCAAGATGTGCTGTGAGCTTGGCAAAACAACTATCTTTTGTGCTCATATATTCAGTGTGAACTCTGGTTCTGTCATTGTTACTGTCAAAACCACTGAACCAGATCAAATCTACAAACCCAAATTGTCCCTGAGATTAGTCAAACTTGCAACTAACTGCAGGAACGACATCCAGGTCATGAAACCTTGATGAGAATAGACTCTTTGATGCTGGTCAGACTTTGTCTTGTCACTGAGCAAACTTTACTGTTGATACTGCTAGTCTCTCTCCCTCTTTGTCTCATCTTGTCACAACAATATGTACCAAAGCTTTATTTACCCTGTTGCCTTGGACTTGGTTCTAGGTCAAGCCCAGACATACCTGTTTCGCTTTCCTTCCTTCAATGGAATAAAGAACTTCTGGCTTTTAACATTTTTGTGAGAACTAAATTACTTTACTATATAATTTAATATTACTTATCTGATCCCAGGCAAGTCGCTTAATACTTCAGTGCTCCAAACTATTTTCTAAGACTATAAGTTGTAGAAGAAACACTGATATACATTAATATAGGGAGTTTCCTCATCCACAAGTTCACTTACCAATGAAAGTCCTTTCCCCCATCCTATTATTTTCATAGCAAGAACTACAAAATCTGAGTTTATATCTCTCCCAGCAGTACTTTATGTTACTATGATGAAGCAGTTTTCTTCTCCTTCCAGGGCCAGTCCCTTTCAAAGTACCCTTGATCCTCTCTAATCTCCTACAAACTATGATCCCATGATTATCTTCTTTTTTTAATCTTTCATTTTTCCTAAACTACTTATTCCTCTTATCCTATTTAAAAAAATGTGCATTTCCTCTATTCATTAAAAAATATTAAAAACCCTCCATAGATGCTACCACACTCTCAAGTTGTCATTCTCCACTATATCTTCTCTACCTTTTGTAGCCCAACTTTCTAGAAAAAGTCATCTACTCTCATTGCCTCCATTCTCCTCACTTACTTCTCCAACTTTTTCTGCCACTTTCACCACTCACTTTAAACTGTTAATCTCTGAACTTCCAAATATAATAACTTTTTCTCAATTCTCATCCTCTATTAACTCTCAAAAGCATTTGACTCTGCTTACCACCCTTTTCTTAGATACTCTTGCTGAATTCTAAGTTTCATGAAACTGATTTCAATTGACTTTCCTTTAACCAATGACTTATCTTTCTCAATCTCCTTTAGTGAACTCAGACCATCCCCCTAACTATAGATGTATCTAAGAGCTCTCTTTGTTCTCAGTGCCCTCAATAGCTCCCATGGATTCAAATATATCTAGGCAAACTCTTAAACTTATATATCTGGCCCTAGCCTCTTTCCTAATCTCTAGTACATTCCCTATTAGATATTTTAAAGTGGATATCCAGAACACACCTAAAACCCAACATGTCCAAAATAACTCATCTTCTTTTCTCCAAATTCTACCCTTCTCCTGAATTTCCCTATTTCTGTTGAGGACATCATCATCACAAACCTGGAGTCATTCTTAATTCCTCACTCTCTTCACACATATCTAACCATTTATCAAAACTTAAGTCTAATTCCACAGCATCTCTCATATTCATTCCCTTCTCTCTACTCATGAGACCATTCTCTTAATTGAGTCTTTCATTATTTCTTTCCTGGATGACTGAAAAACCTCAAAGGTAGTTTCTTTGCAGAAAGTGTACTACCTCATGAAGACCTGGCTATCAAAATGATATCATTAAACCACAGATCTGGATATATCAATCCTACATTCAATAAACTCTATTGAATCCCTCCTGCCTATTTGTTCCTATTTTCTCCATGATCAAATATAAATTCCTCTGCTCAAAGATTCCAATTCTCTTCTCCAGCTATATAATACATTACTCCCCTTCACACATTCTACAAACTAGACAAAATAGTCTTTTTGCTATTCCTCAAAAGTAATATTCTCATCTCCTATATCTTTACCTGGAATGAACTCCTTCCTCACATGTGCTTCCCTAAAATTAAAATCTATAATTTTCTTCCAAACTCAAACTTATTATTACCTTCTATGTGAAGTATACTTAGAAAGAGGGGTGTATGGGGTGCTCAGGGAGGAGTAATATCTTTGATATGGAGGGCTTGCCGTGCCCTCCTAGGGCATCTTTCCAGCCTCTGACACCCAGCTCTCACTTGTGGCTCCCAGTAGCTGCTAGCATGCGGCAGCGGCCACACCCCGGGCAACGGCTTTGACAGGCCGGCTAAACCTTGTGAGGGTAGCCATCAGGTCGTCATAGACCCCTGGTGAACTAGGGCTTTGCTCACCCAGCATATGAAGACTGCTTCAGCTGAAAAGACAGAAGAAACCAATAAGAAGGTTCAACAGCTGAGATGGCGACGCAGCAAAGCACTGTGGAGTGCTTAGGGCATGTTGGAGCACAAAAGATAACACGGCCATCCAATGCAGTTGAGGAAGTCTCCAGATGTAACGACTTTTCGTGCCACTGGACCCAGGCTTCCAACTCCGAGAGAGTGGGACTGTCTCTGTGCATCGACTTTTCCACTTAAATCTTCATGCACAAGTGTCTTTGTGCACAAAAACACACAAAGACAATAGTAATCCTCAGTTACTGAGAGACTACTACTACTACTCAGAAAGACCTAAGTTCAAATGTGGCTTATAAAGAGATTAACAGTGCCAGGCACATAATAAATGCATATTTCCTTTATTATTTGCTAACTAATAATCACCTTTTAGGGAAAATTTATGACCAAATAAGAAGCAAATATTATGGGAAGTTAAATGGATACTTTTGATTACATGAAATTATTTTTTTTTCATGAACAAAACCAATTCAACTAAAATTTAGAAGGAAAGCAAGAAACTGGAGAAAAGATTTACACCAATTTCTCTGATAAATCTCTCATTTCTCAAATGTATAAAGGAACTAACCCCAATTAATAAGTGGTCAATTGAGGGCATACCCATCAATTGACAAATAGCTGAACAAATTGTGATAAACAATTGTGATGGAATACTATTTTGATATAAGAAATGCTAAATGGCATGGTTTCAGAAAAAACTTGAGAAGACATATAAACTGATTTAAAGAACCAAGAGGACATTGTACTCAGTAGAAGTAATATTATAATGATGATCAAAAGCAAAAAACTTAGCTACTCTGATCAATACAGCAATCCACAACAGTTTCAAAGGACTCATAAAGAATGCCAGAAAACTGATGAATTCTCAGTACAGATGGAAGCATATTTTAACTTTATTTTTTGTAACATGGCTAATATAGAAATGTGTTTTGTATGATTTCAAATAAATTATGGATATTATGTTGGTTGCCTTCTCAATGGATGGGTCAGGAATTGGAGGGAAAGAAAGAATATGGAATTCAAAAAAACATTTTTAAAACAATTGTTAAAGAAAGATGTAAGTAAGTTAAGGGCAGGGATTATTTCATTTTTGCCTTGTATCACCAGTTCTTAGCCCAGTGCCCAGAACATAGTAGATACACAACAAGTATCCATTGTTTGACAGATTATTCTAGGTGCCACAAGTTTTACTTATCACATTTCAAAGTCCTGTTCCCCTGTCATTTCTAATGGAGAAAAGTCAGAAAGCATGACTTATAAACATATATGCAACAGTATATACATTGTATACAGAATTCTAATAAATACAGAGAAGAATAAAGTATAATGCTAAATTGGAAGCAAAAATATTTCCGACTGGGAGAATCAGGAAAGTCTCCATGCCAAATAAATGATGTTTTATTTTTATCTACATGGAAAGGCTTTCAAATGGGAAATGGGAAGGAAAAGTTTTTAAGACAGAGACTGAATAAAACAATGGCATAGGAAGGAAAGTATGGACATACTACGAAGGATGGCAAACAGTGCAATTTAACTGTCATATTCAACATATGGATAGCAAAAACATAAAAGGAAGATACAGAAACATAGAGAATCTTAAGTAGGAGGGAAGAAGTTTGAGATTTGACAGGTCAAAAGAAGTCATTTGATTAATGGATTATTAGAAGAGGAATGCATTTCAAATATCTCCCAAGGAAGATTACTCTAGCAATGGTGTGAAGGGTGGCTTGGAGTGGGGAGAAAATAGAAATGAGAACCAATTACTGTTCATTTGAATCTTTGGTTCTCAAAGCTGCAGTTAACAAACTTCACTATATGTCTATGTAACTAATGGTTTAGAATTCCATGGGAACATGTTGGAATGTTAACACTGTCTTCTGGACAGTGAATATCTTATCTCAAAGGACCAACTTCAGCAATGAAAATTTCAGAAGCAGTGGCTCACCAAAGGGGAGGCATTTTTTCTGTAACACTCCTTTTTTTTCTGTAACTTTTTCTGTAACTCCCCCTTTCTTAAACAGTCACCTTCTCTACTTAGTTATATATGTTCCTGATTTTTTCCATTATATCTATCTCAATTAACCAAGTTTTATAAAGAAAATTTGAAAGCAAAAAAAAAAAAGCCTTTCTGTTGGTCATAAACAAAAAAATAATTTTAAATTAAAGGTCATATAATTAAAATAGGCATTTATCTAAAGTGATAGGAAGAATGGAAAAAATTGAAGATAAACTGACAACTAAAAAGATTTGGTAAATTTGAGGAAAGGAAGAAAAAATAACATTACTAGAAATTAAAAAACAAAATTCAAATTTTAAAGAATGTTCATTAATTACTCAACTTTTAAAGTTAACTCTAACTTGGAGGAGTTTTAAGGGAAATATTTAGAACTGCTTTCTTGAACAGTCTTCAGTCTGATACATGATTCTCTTACTGGACAAAAAATACCCATGATTCTGTCATTGATTACAATATCTTGACTACCCACCACCCATTCTGAGAATACAATATACCTTAAAAGAAAAGGCTTGCTAAGTCAAAAATACAACTTACATAAAAATGAAATATATTTGATAGGTAGCCCATAGTTTTAGTGGGGGGTTCTAACCACCTCTCTGGGTAGATAAAATAATTGTTAAAAACAATCATTTTGGTCATTAAATATTACATATTTATCTTACACAATAGAGGGGGGGGAAGACTCTCATTGCCAAAAGCCATGAGATATTCCTCTGCTCCATCTGTTTTTAATCTTGTACTTTAAATTTTAGTGCTCTCTTCTGAGAAACTTTATATGTTTAAAAGAGACTGAATTCTTAAGGCATTTTATAACTGTTCTTGCTGTACCTTCTCAATAAATCCCTTTCCTAAAAGTTACTAGAGTCAGAAGACTGATTGTTGATGTAGAAAACACCAGTGAGTACTCAAGCAATAAAATTAGGACTGCAGAGCCTCTAGAGGCCCTAACCCATAAGTGCAGATGTCCAATGGACAGAATGTCCCCTGTGGAGGCACTTGTAACTGTAAATATTATATAATGGTGGTGGTGGTGGTGTGTGTATACATATATATTTATATATATATATATATATAATTTTGAATTTAAACTCTTTTATTAGCTTAATCTTTTGATTTCCTAAATCATAAAATTCTAAATCATTTAGTTTTTATTTTAATGGATTTAGGATTTTTCTAATGTGAGTACAGCATAAATCCATGCCTTCTTATGCTATGTGATCCTTATTCATATTCTACTATAACCTTTCATGGGGTTTAACTTAATATGCTAGGATCCTTCCTTTATGATATCCATTCAGTTGTTAAATCAATATCCCTTATAAAATTCTCAGTTTGTCATTCAAAGTCTTTAATAACTATAATTCTCCTACTTTTCTAGTCTTTGTACACTTTACCCCCTCCCAACGCTCTCCATCATGTACTTGTAATCCACTGGCCTCTTTGCTGTGCCTCACACAAGACACTCCAACTATATACTCTGAGCATTTTCACTGGCTATTCCCCCTGCCTAGAATACTCTTCCTCCTCATCTCCATCTCCTGACTTCTCTCACTTCCTTCAAATATCAGCTGAAATTGTATCTTCTATGAGAAGCCTTTTTTGATCCCCCATAAAATTATTGATTAACTCCAACTTATCCAGCATATATCTTATTTGGACAAAAGTATTTTCATTAGAGTGTAAGGTCCTTGAGAGTAGGGATTCTTTTCTGCTTTTCTTTATATTCTCAGTGCTTAGCACAGTACCTGGCACATAATAACCACTTAATAAATATTTATTGACTGACTATTGTTCTATAAGAAATGATAAAGGGGATAATTTCATAGAAACCTTGGAAGACTTGCATGTCAGAGCTAGAACTAACATCTCACACAATACACACAATCTCCCAAAGTCAAAATGGATACTTGATCTAGAAATAAAGGATGACAACAGAAGCAAACCATGAGAACATGGAAAAGTTTACCTAGTACTTATGGATAAGGTAATAATTTATGACCATACAAGAAATAAAGAACATTATTTAAAAAATGAAATAATTTGATTACATTAAGTCAAAGGGGGATTGTACAATAAAAGCAATGTAATCACAATTAGAAGGGAAACAACAATTTAGAAAAAAAATCTTATAGGAAATCTCTCTGAAAAAAGATTATTTTCTCCAATATACAGAGAACTGAGTCAAATTTATAAGAATTGAAAGCATTCCCCAACTGAAAAATGGTCAAAGGATATGAACAGACAGTTCTCAGAAGACACTAAAACTATATATAGTCATATTTAAAATGTTCCAAATCACTATTGATTAGAAAAATGCAAATTAAAACAACTCTAAGATACCACCTCTAACCTACCAAATTAGCCAACATGACCCAAAGGGAAAATGATAAATGTTGGAGGGGATGTGGGAAAATTGGGATACTAAAACACTGTTGGTAGAATTGTGAACTGATACAAAGCACTGAAAAGCAATATGGAAAGGATAAAAGAGCCACAAAATTTTGCATACTCTTTGATCCAGAAATACAATTACTGGATCTATAACCCAAAAGATCAGAGATAATGGGAAAGGAACTATCTATACCAAAATATTTTAGCAACTCTTTTGGCAGTGACAAAAATTTGGAAAGTGAGGGTTGTCCATCACTTGGGGAATGGACAAACAACTTGTAGTATGTGGTTGTAATGGAATATTCCTGTGCCATAAGGAATGATGAAAGGATGAGTTCAGAAAAACTTGGAAAGACTTATGTGAACTAATGCAAGGGAAAACTAGGAGAACCAGATCAATGTATACAATAACAGAAATATTATATGATGATCAACTGTGAAAGACTAAACCATTATCTGCAACACAAGTCTCCAAGATAATTACAAAGGACTCATGATGAAAATGTTCCAAAGAGTTCCAAAAAAGGAACTGTTGGTATCTAACTTCAGATCAAAGCATGCTACTTCCACTATATTTCCTTCATAAGATTTATATTGTATTTGTTATATGTGGTTTCTATGATGACATGAGCAATATAGAAATATGTATTACATGAAAGTATGGATATAAACTATATCACATTATTCATCCCCTCACAGAGGGATAAGAGATAGAAAGAGAGAAAACTTGAATTTGAAAATATTAAAATAAAACTATAAAAAGTATTTCTCTGTGAAACTGAAAAAAATAATTGGGAAAAAGGTGATCAGATTTAGGAGAACAACAAATAATAACAACAATATTGCAAGCATAAAAAAACTTCAAAAGACTTAGGAACTATGATAATCACAATAAATAATCATGATGCTGGAGAACTCATGATGAAACGTTATCCAACTCTTGGCAAAATATATAAGGGAAATTATTTTGCTTGTCTATACAAGTTTGTAGCAAGGAATTTGTTTTTCTTTCCTTTTCCAGGAAGGTGGGAGGAAGGAATATGGGGGGAGGGAGATTTCATTGATTTAACAAAATAAAATTTAATTACAAAACTTTATTGAAGTGTAAAGGAGTGAGTAAAAAATTTACATTAATAAAATAACCATATGCAGTTATTTTGACAAGAATAAAATTTCATTTTTTTATGTTTTATTGTTTTCCCACTATCACTTCTCTTTAATCTATTTGTTTATTCCCTACTTGAGCTAACCAATTTTTCACCATGGACAGTTCCCACAGAGACTATAAGCAGTCTAGGTCTTTCCAACTACTCCTGTAAACTATCAAAAAAGAAAACAACACTCAACCCTACTAGTTCTATCAAAGGATCCACATGACTCACTCAGAGTCTTAATCAGGGACCAGATTCTAATGCCAATGCACCCTGTGATCACTCCTGGATCCATATCATCACTTTTAAACAGCATCAAAATAACTCATTCACTCTGTCTCATCCAAATAATGATAACTGATGTCAAAACAATCAATATCTCTTTTTGATTGTCAGTCCTTACCTTCCCCTAAAAATGTAATCTCAAATAACTATGCTGCAGTTTGGAAATGTGTCCTGTATCAACATGAGTTTCTTCAGATCTAGTTTATATACTGATGAGGATTTGGCTAACCACAACTAATGCCTCTGGTCCTTTGATAAAAGAGGAACCTGCCTGCTCTTGAAATCTGTCATTTGTATTGGTTGATGTTTAATTTCTCTTTCCTAAGATTCAATTGAAACTATATGTTATCTATAGTTATATCTACTATCTACACACACATATATACACATATACATATGCATGTATGCAAATATTCATAATACACATAAGCATGTGTGTATGTGACATGCATACATATTATTTATGTATACATGAATATACATAAACATATGTGTATATATAAAACCAGGAAAATAATTATTACTTTGTACTTTTTTTTGCCTCTATGTATTTTACCCCTAAGATGTTAGCACCCATATAAATTTATCTCATTGTTCTATAGAAACAAGGTTTTGATGATGATGATGAAAATTACTAATAATATTATTATTTATATAGCCTTCAAAGTTTGCAAAGAACTTTATAAATATTACCTCATTTTATCCCCACAACCCCAAAAGTGAGAGGGGAATTATATTATTATTCCCATTTTATAGATACAGAAACTGAGGCTGACCCAGAGTCACACTGGCAGTAAGTCTGTGAGGTTGAATTTGAACTTAAGTCTTATTGATTCCTGACTCAGCTCTATCTATCTTGAGCCTATAGTGATACAAGGAAAGCTAGTACCTTCAGAAATCTGAAGGGATAAAAGGCCACTGTAAAGAAGCTTTCTTTTTCCTACTGGAGTAACAAAAAAAATTAATGAAATTCTCAATTATAATCAATGCCATTCATTAAAATATTGACTGGTCCAAAGCATAGGACCAAGCAACCCTCAGAGATAATGTGTGGGAAATGTATTGCACACTTTAAAGCCTGCTATAAAGGTGAGTTTTATCATCATCATCATGATAGTAGTAGTGTCATCATCATCTTCTTCATTATTTTTACAGCACATTCATTTTACATTTTATATCTTGAGCAAAGAATACCATACATAGTCAATTTCTGAAATCTGAAAACATAACCATATGCACTAAAGGTGCCAATCTCCCTCTATTGCAGACTCCCAGGGACCTATTTCTAATAAGGACACTCACAGCTCATTTAAAAAAAATTACAAGCCAAGGTTTATCAGATGTGAACAGCTGACCCAGTTTCCAAAATAAACATCAGGCTTCAGGCTCTCGCCAGCTGACTAAAACTAAATCCAGAAAAAGAAAGAACCACATTCCCACTTCACTTCTTACTACACAGTCTCCACACAAGAACAGCGGAAGAAGTGGCATGTTAAGAAATAACTTTAAGATGGGAGTCAGTTATGTAACTGAGTTTTTCTTATTCATATATCAAGTGTTTTAACATGATAGATGGAGTACATCAAGAAATCTCATTACTATCATCAAACCTTTTTCAGAAAAAAAAGGATAAGAACTCATTTTTTAAAGTAGATAGATATCATCTAGAGATGATACCTTTAATCTACAGATAGAAGAACCCATTCCTCATCTCAAAGGTACTTTATCCATAAAACAAATCCCTGATGCCTGATCACATAATATTATTTTCTGTGTCTAACAGAAAGCACAGATGTCCAAGAAGGATTCCTGTATTTTGAAATGAACATCTTTCACACTTGACTATCCCCAATGACACAATTTTCATTCCTGGAGGGACAGACTTCTTCACTGACCATGCATTTCTCCACCTCCCCCCAAACATTATTCATCAGACAATCTTCTCAAATCTTCACTGAAAAACACATGCACATAATTATACTATATCATTCATGCTTCCTATTTCCTAAAATTTAGAAAGACAAAGAAGTTACCAAACCTAAATATACCTTATTTTCCATTTAAAAAAAAAACAAAAATGTGGGTTTGTAAGGAAAAGATAGTCTACCCAAAAATCAAGAGAGTAGCTTTTTTTTCCTTCTCTATGTAGTACCTGTCTCCTAACCAGCAACATAACATGAAACCAATACAAAACAATAAAAAATTACAATTGTCAGGAACTTTTGAGATCATTCAGTCCAAGAGCTATTAACCTAAGATCCACAGATCCCAAGAGATTCATGGATAGATGTTAGGAGACCTGTGAATTTAGATGGAAAAACATTTATTTATTCATTTGTTTGCTTGTTTGTTTGTTTATTTGTTCATTTATTTGTTTGTTTATTTATTTTCATTAACCACTAGCTGAAATTTAGTGTTTCCCTTTATTTTTAAAATATTCTAAGAAAGGAATACATTAGGGTCATAAAATTGCCAAATGAGTCTATAACACAAAAATAAGATTTAAGGGATAGCTAGGTAGCTAAGTGGATAGTGAACCAGGCTTGGGGTCCCAAGGTTCTGGGTTCAAATCTTACTTCCGGGGGCAGCTGGGTAGCTAAGTGGATTGAAAGCCAAGATTAGAGCTGGAAGGTCCTAGGTTCAAATCTGGCCTCAGACACTTCCCAGCTGTGTGACCCTGGGCAACTCACTTAACCCCCATTTCCTAGCTCTTACCACTCTTCTGCCTGGGAACCAATACATAGTATTTTTTTTAAGTCTTACTTCTTCACTGTGTGACCCTGGGAAACCTCAATTTTCTAGCTTTTTCCACTCTTCTGCCTTAGATCCCCTATTTAGAATCAATTTTAAGATGAAATGTGAAGGTTTAAAAAAATACTGATGGAATCTCTCTCTCTCTCATACACACACACACACACACACACACACACACACACACACACACACACACACACACACATACAGTATAAGTGAAAACATTGAGGCTAAGACAGTTTATCTACCTTGCCCATTGAAACATTTGTCCTTTTCTCCCTTCTTTTCTATATTCTAAATTATCTTAACATTGAAAATTCCTGCTTACTTTCCACTTTTTCTGTTTCATGTGGGAATGGTCATGATAATATGACAGAGTGACAGTAGCTTTTAACAACATGAAAAAGTGGCAAGTAAATGGATGCTGAAATGAAATGAACTGCTCTGCCTTCTTTATACAGTGCATAGGAAAGCTGTATAAAGTGTACCTAAGAACAGTACTCTCAGCTCAGTTTAACTAGCCACATGGAAATTCAGATTTCCCTGAACAAACATCCCACTGGCAGATGTCCCTGCCATATGCTTAAATATGTTAAATAATTTGTTTTGTGTATTATAAACCATACTAAATACTAAAGGAAATTATAGGATGATTTGACTATCAATTACATGGCACAGGAATTTTTTCCTTACAAAATTTTTAAGGCAAATCTTTTTTTCTCTAAATCCCTGTCTCTTTTTCTTTTATAATCACAGGCAATATTTGTATACAGTCAAGAAGTAATTGGAAAGGAAGGTCATATGAACAACAAGATGATAAAGAAGTTCTTTTCCATATAATTCTCTACAACCAAACAACTTCAAAAGAAAGAAAATAGGTACCAGTTGTAAGCAACCAAAGAGATCTACTAGACAATGAAACAGTAATACTCTATGAAGTATTTTATTGTTATCCATTGGTTTCGGTTGTTTATGACTTCATGACTCCATTTTAGAATTTTCTTGGCTAAGATATTAAGGTGGTTTGCCTTTTCCTTCTCCAGCTCATTTTACAGATGAAGCAACTGATACACAGAGTTAAGTAACTTGCATAGGGTCACAAGCTCATAAGTGTCTGAGGCCAGATTTGAACTCAGAAAAATGACTTCTTGATTTCAGACTCAGCACTTTATCCACTGTGCATCCACCTGCCTCTATGAAGTAAAAGCCTCATTAAATACCACTGGGCAACTGAAATTCTTGAGTTCTATGTCAGCATCTACCTCCAGTCAAAGCCACTTATCAGACATAGTCAATGCAAATGTCACCAAATTATGTTGGAGGGTTCAGTTATGACGGCCCCTCTTGAGTTTCCTCACAGTAATGAGAGACTTGATTCCTACAGTATAGAGATTCTGCCTAGCCACATAAAGAAAAGGGAGTACAATGAGGAGTGGCAGCATAAAACAGCCAACCGCCATTGCAAAATACACACATATTTTTATGTTTAATGTACATTAAAAACCTTTTTCTCTATCACTTTCTTAAATCTAGACAATCAACAAAACAAAACAATTTCCAATTTGTCATTTTTGCCAATTTTCAAGGTACAAATGTTTACACAGAAAATTTGACAAGCAGCACAAAGAGAAAATCTGAGCTGGCTCCAGCACACATCTGGTTCCAAGAAATTCTATGCCTGAGGAAAGAGTGACTAGAAACAGAACTAGCATCAATTCTTTCTACATGCTGCTCTGGGCAGAAAAATAATCAAGTCCCCCTCTAGCCTTAGTGAAAAGGGCTTCAGTGAATTGCTGAAGGCCATTCAGGTAAGAAGCCATCAGTATTTGATCTGGTGTCCTTGATTCCAACTGGAACATCCTCTCCATTTTCCTGGCCATATAAGTTCCCCCTGTCCCTCTGTTCCTGTTTACCTCATATGTTCCAGCTAGCTGGACCCTACAGCACTCTTCTGCTTGACAGTGCTGAGCTGCTTTCCTTGGCTTGGCCCAGGGGCACAGCCAAAGAGGGACTAACCTCACACTGTACCTGAGAACCTTCCATGTTGTGACCTACAAAACTAGCAAGTCAGTTAAATAGAAATGAGAAAGTCTGCAATAATAAAGTCTCTGAGGACATGGAGGGAAAAGCAGGAGAGGTGTAATATGGTACACCAATTTCAAAGTTAGTTGTGGCTCGTGTTACAACTAACACAATTAATGTGTCTGTATTCATTTAAATTCTCTTTTGTGATATTAACCTCACCATCTTTGTTTTCTCTCAACAAGACTATGGTACAGAGGGAAAACCATAGGTTCTGAAGTCAGGGGACCTGGGTTCAAATCCTTTCTGACTTGCTACTAGACTGATGCTGGGCAAGTCACAACTTCTCTGTACTTCAATTTCCTTATCTAGACTATGAAGGGGTTGAATTAGATGGCTTCTGAGATTTCAGCTGTACATCTATAATCCTTTGGGAATGAGCTTCCACTGTAAATAGATCTCAGGCTCTGTCGTGTTCTCCATATAGGAAATCTTAGAAATGTAAACCCAAGGCATTACTGTGGTCAAAAAGAGCTGTGGATTTCCTAACTATTTGCCTTCTGATTTAGGTTACCAAAAATGGTCAAATTCTTCATGACATAACCCAAAGGACAAATCCATCAAATAATAAAGTTAATATTTAAATCCAAATTTTGTGACTGATATTCATTAGGAGTCAACAAGGCATAGTGGATAGAGAGTCAAGTAGGGAGTTAGCAATACCTGAATTCAAGTTCTTCCCTTGACACAGATTGGCTGTACAAAACTAAGGAATTCATTTAAACTCCCCATGCCCTGGGTGACTTTCCAAGGCTTTTAATTGCAAAGGAACCCTGACTTGCATTGACAGATGAGGTTTCTTCATTAATAGTCTCTTACCTCAATTAAATCATAGGTCTAGTAAAACTAAATACCTGAAATTTATTGCTCTTCCTAATATTAATTCTTAAATAGTAGTCCTATTCTTTAATATTAATCCTAAGTTTTGCTAAATAAAATTTCCAAATCATAATTTTATTTTATCAATCTATAACACATTATATAATCAATAATATTTACTCAAACACATATATGAATATATAAACTTATATATAATTGGTAGCATACCATCAGCAAGTCAATAAATTACAAGATTTCTTTCACATCCAAGTTCTTCTGAAGAAACATTTGAAGTAATATCTATGGAACTATGGCTATGAACTTCATTTTTTTTCTTATCTTAAGGATTTCAACTTGCCATTTCAAAATTCAAAATAAATGATACTGTTTTATTTGTGGCTGATGACAATGGATGCTTAATATTCAAAGCTAACTTTGTGAGGAGACCATGCCCCTCAGACACTCTTCTCCATTTTTGGTTACCCCAGACATCAAGGTACAAAGGTAGAAAGGAGCCAGAAAAGGTAGCTCTATGAAGGATGAGACCCAAGGGAAAAGAGGTACAATGGCTATGAAATACCTCAACAAAGAAGATAATCTATGTGATTATCATAATATCACATAATTCATATGTGAGCCCCCACCTTTGGAACCCCAAAGCTAAAGGGAAGAGATAACATCAATACTATTTGAGTGAAGATGAGTGAGAGGAGGTGTTTAACATTCCAACCATCTATGCTGGTTTTCAAGCTCTGATCTCTCTATATGTCTCTAGTCATATTACTGGTATCCTGATAGACTTCAGTGATATGATTCATACCATACCCTATGAACACCAAACCCTTTCCCATATTGTTTTCCATTTGGATCTACCTATTTTGATGATCTACCTAGTGAAGATCTTGAATGTGAGAAATTATAGCTTCATGATCACAGCTGAGGGGGAAATTGTGTGGGACACCATGGAAAAGGCATTGAGCAAAGGATGGTCATTGATGGCTCTAATTCTCTGCAGATGTGGACTCACTCATGATGGTTAATTATTACCTTTGGCAATGAGAGTTTCAGGTGACCCAAAGCTCTCTTCCAAAATCTTTCTTTGATAAAGAATTCTGTGATATCCATGAAAATACTTTATATCAGCCATAAAGTATAATGTTGATGTTCCTTAGGATTTATATGCCAATTTTCCAATAGTGTGTTATTTGCTAAAACAACTATGTACCTAGGCATTGCTGACAAGGATTCAGGAATAGATTACTACTACATCTTCACCATGATGAAAATCAAGATCATTGCCCCACCTGAGCACAAATACTCTGGAATGAAAGCTACATCCTATATGCCCTTACCCACACTTCAGCAGATATGGGTCACCAAGAATTTGGACCCTCCCCTGTGTGAATCTTAAAAATTCTCAGACCCTACTTCATAAGATTTGGTTAAGACCATTCCCCATTTAAACAATGAAGGGACTTAGATCAGGAATGCGAGACCTCTACTCCACCCCTACTTAAACATGCTTTAGGGGAAGAAACTCCTTGCTGAACAATGAAAAATACTTAAACCCATACTTATAGTAAGGCAAAAGTTCTTAAGCTGTGCCTATTTTTAGATCTAATACAAAAGGGTGCTAAGTACCTATAAAGGTCAGGCAACTTGTGAATTTACAAGGAACAAAGAGGTGAGAATTTACTCAGGTTTTTTCAGGTGTGAACTTAATCAAAAGTTTAAGCCTACTTAGGTGTGAATTAAGAATGGTCTGTCCTTTGGAAAACGTCTACTGTGATTGGTAGATGTGAAAACTTAGGGGAGGTGACATAGGAGAAAATTCCCTTTAAAAGGAGATGAAAAGCTGAGAGAGGGGACTCTCTCCCGGGACTCTCTCTCAGGGACTGTCAGAAAAATCTCTCTCTGGAGATGGAGCTGGCTGAACTGGTGTCTCTCTGAACACTAGAATCTTGCTTGGACAAATCTTGTGGTGAGTGGATAAAAGACTGACTGATCTCTCTCTTAGGGTTTTCAGCCTAGGTTGGCTCATGCTGGCCTAGCTGGTCTAGCCCTTTTTCTCATTATTTCCTTCTCTCTCTCTCTCTCTCTCTTTCTCTCTCTCTCTCTCTCTCTCTCTCTCTCTCTCTCTCTCTCTCTTTCATTAATTCCTCATTTGTATTAATTAAAATCTCTATAAAACCCAGCTGACTTGGGTATATTTCATATTTGGGAATTTTTCCCTGGCGACCATCTTATATTTGATTTAAAACAAGACACTGTCTTGAAACCATATTTTCTGCGGTCACAATTTAAGCCAACCACTCTTTTATCTGTAACAGTTTATAACTCCCACTATTTTAATCATCACACCTGTACCCAACATTTATGCTACTAAACAGATTGTTATGATTGTTTTATTTTGTAAAAAAAAAATATGATTCATTCATTGTCTCCAAAGAGATGAAACTGGCATTGTTTGATTTATTTCTTTACTTATTTGTTTTGATACTTAATTCAGGAGTTAAAAACTGGAATGATGAAAATGACAAAGAGGTATATTGGAGGCAAACATCCACAGTTCTACAGTTCTACACTGTTAAAAGGAATTACTTGGCTCTATAAAGCATTTTACCCTGTTCTACAAAATAAACTGGTATCATAAATCTAGAAAAGAGAGGGGTAGAAAGAAAAGTCAAAACATTGCTCAAATGTAAATTATGTAATCATTTTATAAAATGTATTATCTCCTGCCTTAATACTTATTCATTTTTTATGAAAGTCATAATGGGTCCCACCTTTCCCTCCCTACCCCGTTACAATGCAAATGAAAGCTTTTTAACAGTCTCCCCAAGAGTTCAATAAGATTGGTACAAAGATTTTGAGTAAAAGAAAAATACCTGTCTCTGATTTAAGTGCAGTTCAAATAAAACTACACAATTGAAGGAAAAAATGCAATAATGTATATAAATAAAAGTTTTTGGGTTAGAGTTAATTTTAACTTTTTAGGACTACATCAAATAGTCAAAAATGAAGCACATCTATATTATTCCCTGATCACACAGTAAATGATAGGAGGGAGGTGACCAGAAGTTTGGGGGAATTCATCTTGTTATTTTCAAAAAATCTGCTCTGGAAAATTCACAGGTCAATAATGTAGACATGGTAGGTGCTCAGGAAACATTGGATAACATCATCATGGTGGTGGTGGAGGTGGTGATGGTGATGGTAATTCATTGACCAATGAAGTATGAGTATGACCCAATTAGTTTTGATTTCATAAATGCAAGTAGTCAAATATATTTTATTTGCTTCTACTAAGCACCAATCCCTATCACACCCACACCTTGCCCTATATAACCATCTGTGTCTGTTGACATTCTAACCACCTTATGAAATACAGTTGAAATGCTGTTTTCTCAAAGCTTTTCTTGACTTCCCACAAGGAAGTGGTTTCTATCTCATCTCACCTCACAGCACTTGATACTTCTTGTATGCATTTATCTTTTTCTAATTTGTATTATATACTCTCATATACAGGTCTGTCACAGTATCACTTGGGTAGGGTGAAGGGAGAATGAGGCAGAGGTGGGGAGGAAGAGGAGAAACCTGAGGAAAAGGAGAAAGAGAAAGAGGGATGGATGCAGAGAAAGAAGGAGGCAGTACAATGAAAGACATTTAAAATATTACCTTTAAAATGTATTTTTATTAATACTAAGAAATCCTACTCTCGTCATCTTATAGGAAAGGAATTGGGAAAAATCAAGTTTCATTCTTAGAGTGAATATTCACTGTGTCTACTGTAAAATAATATAAAAAGAAGCAAATCTAAGTCCTTTTCTAAGACACAGAAACATTTAACCCCAGCTTGAATAATAAGGCATTTTAAAATCATTCATTTCGCAAAGATATATCACAAAATATTTACCAAATAAAATTAACAAAGAGGCTATGTAGACCTTTATCAGAATGGGAAGGAAAGTTCTTTTTCACTGTGCTGGGCAATTAAAATTTTTAAATATATTACCTTCCTCAAAGGACATTTCTGTGCTAGAACATCATTCGAATAAATCCCAGTTATACTGCATTTGGGTGCTCAATATACTCCCAGTTTTGTTGCCAAAAGATCAGTCAGAAATTTATCTTTATATGAAATCAGGGCTATACTTTCAGAATTTCATATTAAAACCATTTGAATAGGGCTGCCCAGAAAAGAAAAGAGGGGACAGGGAAAACACACAGATGTTCTCTCTCTCCTCTGTCTGTCTATCAGTCTCTCTGTCTCTCTCTATCTCAACCTAGAAACAAAATCTAGGTTCAAGTATAATACAATTTCTATCATTTCTTAACTAAGTGACCTAGTAAAGTCACTCATCTCTATGGGTTCCATTTTCATCTGCAAAATGAAGAGACTGGACTGGATTAATTAGGAAGTTTATTCCAACATTATCTTTCTTTGAATTTAGATAGACATATAAACAGATATATAGACCAATAGATAGATAGATAGATAGATAGATAGATAGATAGATAGATAGATAGATAGATAGATAGATAGATAGATAGATATTCTATGCATGGCAAAGGTACAATATTGAATAAAATTAATTATTATTTTGTGGCCAGTGCTAGTTACTCACTATGGTAAAAATAGTTCTTTGTTAAAGATTAAATAATCAATCTTCCCAAAATCATAAGAGAGGATCTCAGAAGTCATCTACTCCCATTCGCATCTATATAGGAATCCCATCAAAAACATCCCTGATAAATGGCTTTCTATTCTTAAAGGCAGATAGATGACATAACAAACTGCTGGGCCTAAAGTCTGGAAGATCTAGGTTCAAATCAGGCCTCAAACCCTTATTAATTATATGTCCAGGAATAAATCACTTAACTGCTCTGTACCTCAATATTTTCATCTTTAGAATGAGGGGTTTAGACTTCTAAGATAGACTTCATCCCAGATATAACTCTATGATCCTATAATAGCCAAACAATAAGAAGCACTACTTCCTGAGGAAGCAAACATTCCACTTTTGGAGAACTCTACTTGGAAAGTTTTATTTTGTTTTGTTTTCCCCCTTGTGTGGAGCCAAAATATACCTGTTAACATTTTCTCCTCACTACTTTTACTTCCGACCTATTCTTTAGAGAAAAGAAGAATGAGGTTATATTTAAAGGGAAACCCTGTGCTCCTTAGTCATATTTTTGTTTTTTATAGTAATTCTTTGCTTATCTAGTTTTGAGTAATTTCAAAAAAATCAGGAAGGTGGTAGAAAAAAGACTTTTGTTTTACTAGAAATGAGGATATTAACATCACTGATAATACCATATTCTGATTTGTTTAAAAGTCTAATCATATTCCAATATATATGTACTAAAATAAAAGCATAAATTTCATAAAGTTTTTGCAAATCAGCAACACCACATACAACATCCCTGAAAAATGTTTATTCAACTTCATAAAAAAAAGATAATAGCTCATTTCCAAAAATCAAGTCAACAAACTATATTGAGTGTTTTCCTATTATAGGGCACATATACCCCTTATATTTGTCCCCTTCTCCACTTCCACAGTTATTGTCCTAGCTCTGGTCCTCACTGTCTTTCACCTGGACTTTTGCCACAATCTTTTGATTGATCTCCTTTCACTTCTCCAATCTAGCCTTTGTACAGCTGCCAAATTGATTTTCCTGATCTGAACATATTGGCCTGCTTAACAATATCCAATAGTTCCCCATTGACTCCAGAATCAAACATAATTCCTCTGTTTAGCATTTGTAGTCCTTCATGACCTGGACCCAACCAAAATACCTTTTGAGCCTTATTGAACATGGCGCCCCATCTACACACACTGTGATCCAGATGAGCTGGGCTTCTTGCTGTTCCTCATACCCATACTGCATTTTGTAATTCTGCAATCTTTTATCTTCTATGCTAGGAATATGCTACACCTTAGACTTATACATGTAACACTGTTTGTCTCAATTTCCTAATTTGTACAATGGGCACTAAAAGAAAATGGCAAACCATTCCAATATCTTTGCAAAAAGAAAAATCCAAATGGAGTCACAAAGAGTCAGACATGACTGAAATGACTGAACAATTTATATGTACATGTTGGCTCACCTGGTTAGACTATAATATTCTTGAGGGTAAATACCACTCATTTTTATTTTTTAATCCTCAGAACCTAACATAGTTCTGGTACAAAGGAGGTACTTCATAAACATTTGCTGATGGATTGATTGTGTTTTAATGTTTTCAAAATCCAACAATACTTTAAGTTAAGAATGGCAAGTATTATATTGCCCATTTTGCAGATTAAAAAAAAAATTAACGAGGTTATGTCATGCAACTAGTGTCAGAGGTAGGATTTAAAACCAAGTTTCTTTTGACTGTAAATCTAGCATTTTCCCCCTATACTATATTACTTTAAACTAGTGTTGTCAAGTTCAAATAGAGAGACATAGCCATTTATCTCTACATGAAGATTCCTGTGGGTCCCTTAATTGAACTACTTTTTAATTATTACTCATTTTTTTTGTATTTTTATTTATTTTGTAAAATATCTCCCAATTCTATTTTAATCGGATTAGTGGCACAGTTGGAAATTTTGTAGGTCACATTTGGCCAGTAGGCCATTTGACATGATTCCTTTAAACTATTCCAATGACAGGAAACTCGTTGAGCCACTAATATTTTAAAATAGCTTAACATTTTCTTCCTTATTTTGAGCTAAAAAAATCTGTTTTCCTATAACTTCCATCCATTAATTATATCTTCTAGAGCCAATAATAAATTGAATGCCTTTCCATATGAAAATCTTTCAAATATTTGAAGATTGTTATATTCCTTATTTCATAAATCTTCTCTTCTCCATGCTAAATATTCCTGGTTTTCCTTAAATCCTTAAAATGTTATTGTTAGAAACTCATGCCACCAGTCACTAGCTTTTGGAGATGCTTCACACTTGTCGATTCTAAAAGGTGATTCCCAAAATAGGACAGGATACCCCAGATTAAGTCTATATACCGCTATCACTACTCAGTATGCCTCCATTATTGTATTATAGGATTTCATGAGTTCTTTGATTTGTCCTCATCCAAATATCACACCATCCTGAGCCTACTGTGCGCTTAGAACCATGAATTGCTTTCTAGACACACTTTACTCATCACCCTCAATCCTTTGCTTGTACAGTTGATCATTTGAATGTAACTGCAGGACTACTTTTATCCTACTGGATTTATCTCATGAGCTTTACCTTACTGCATTTCTGACCCCTGACTTTGTCAAGCAATATATTCATTTTCTTATCCATCCTTATACAAATTTGATGAGCATATCATCTATGCTTTCCTTCATTTAAGGCACTGAAAATCAAAATAGCATTATAAAATTATTTTAAAATCATAAAATTATAAGAAATTATAAAAGTATAAATTATATATATGATAAAAATAAAATCATTAAGCATTATATTAAATTATAAAATATTTAAAATTATATATAAATCACAAAAACTATATAATTTATGTAAATATAAAAAACATGAAATTATACAAAATTATTAAATATTTAAATATATAAACATTTAAAATTATAAAAGTTAAATTCTAAGATATAATAATCATAATAAATAAAATATAATTTATAAAAATATTTAAATTATTTCAAAAATAAATGAAAAATTTAAATTACAAAATAAAAAACGTAAAATACATTTATATTGCATTTTTAAAGCACTTTTCAATACATTTGTATAGACATTTGCATGTATGTATATAGGTACTTTTTATCAGACCTGTAATTTCACTGCTACAGGAATATATCCATAAGGAAACACCCTCAGCCAAAGCAGATCACCAATTACCATGCATCTTATAGTCTTAGAGAATGACTTCCTCAGATTCACATAGTCTGTGGCAGAGGGGGCATTTGAACTCAGTTCATCCTGATTGCTATTGCACCTGTGCATGTGTGTGGATGTGTGCTTGTATTATTTTTAGATGTTATCTTTATGTGACATAAAAGTAGAAAAAGCAACTTTTCTTGTACAAAGTGATGGTTTTGACAGACCAAAGTCTTAAAGTTCCTTAAAAAGCCTGACTGACTTTACTTTTAATATTTCAAAAACTGTGATTAAGGGTCTTAATAAAGAAAAATAAAACTACTTACAGCCAACCATCATCATGGCCACAGAAAACATCTTCTCCACGTCAGTGGTTGGAGCTATGTTTCCAAATCCTATTGTGGTAAGGCTTGTCATGGTAAAGTAGAGGGAGGAGACATACAAGGAGTCCTTGCTGGGTCCTCCTTCCCATGCCCCTGTACTGGTATTGTACTGATAAGGCGTCCCAATACTCATGGCCAGCTGATAAAGCCAGCTATCATTTTGGATGCGATTCGTGACTTCATCAATGACTTCATAATCCCCAATGCTGTACCAAATGCAGGCTAGCCAGTGAGCGACTAGTCCAAATACACACACCAACAGCACCAATACAGCAGCACCGTATTCCAGGTAATGGTCCAACTTCCTAGCAACACGGCCCAGACGTAGAAGACGCACCACTTTCAAAGAACTGAAGAGGCTGCTGATCCCCTGAAAGGAAAGAAATAATGAATGACTTCTAAA
The DNA here is from genome assembly GCF_027887165.1 of Monodelphis domestica. Lineage (NCBI taxonomy): Eukaryota > Metazoa > Chordata > Mammalia > Didelphimorphia > Didelphidae > Monodelphis > Monodelphis domestica. The sequence continues at coordinate 273,012,308 of NC_077227.1, forward strand.
AACCTAATGAAAATGCATATGAAGGATGGACTGACCTTGAAAGTTTAACTCTATTTTTAATGATAAAGACAGACACATAAAATGCACATTTAATATGACAGGAAGAAAATAACCTGAAAATATGTAGGCATTCCGAAAGAGAGATCTTTTTTTTTTTTTGCTTAACTAAATTAGTATTTTGTTTATTCTTAGGGCAACAGTTATTTGTGAGTAAAGGAAATTTTTTCAGAAAAGTAGAGTTTCATGAGGGCAAGAGACTTTGTCTTAATTAAAATTTGATTCTGATTTAAGGCATCAAGGTGGTATAGTATAATAGGGTACAGGATATGGAGTCAGATAATCCAAGTTCAAATCCTGCCTCAGACACTAATTATGTGATTCGGGGCTAATCAAATAATTTTTCTTAGATTTTATTTCTCCATCTGTAAAGTGGGAATAATAAATAATAATAGTGCCTATCTCACAGGGTTGTTGTGAGGCTCAACTGCGTTAATATGCATAAAGTGCTTTGCAAACGTTAAAGTATTATGCAAATGCTAGCTATTACTATTATTATTCTCCCCCACTGGCACTGAGGTCTGCATAAATGAAAAACCTAATAGACCAAAAGGAATGCCATTAGATTGTCTCTATGAAGAGTTCAGAACTCATCAGTGGTAAAAATCATAATTTTTTCTATCTCCTATGAAGTTTGTCCTCCAAATGGTCTGTTTTCATTATCTTATCATTATCTGTGCCAAGACAGGACAACAATAGCATTTTCAGAAGAGCAAACACAATGGAGTTTGTCTCAGAGAATCTTTTCTTGGCATGTTTTATTTAACATCTTCACCAATAATTTAAATAAAATCACAGATCACACATTTACCAAATTTGCAAATACTACAAAGTTGAGATGGCTAAATGTTCCAGGAGCCAAAAGAAAGGCTAGAATATTGAGAAACAGCTAAGGCGAACTTTTATAAGGATAAATCTCTTAAACTTGTATTGAAAATTGCAATGCCACAAGTGCAAAATAGAGAAGACATGTCTAGCCAGTGGGAGTAGCTGGGTAGCATAATATATAAAGCCCTGGGCCTGTTGTCAGGAAGATCTGAGTTTCCTCACCTATTAAATGAGCTGTAAAAGGAAATGCCAAACTACTCCAATCTCTCTCTCTCTCTCTCTCTCTCTCTCTCTCTCTCTCTCTCTCTCTCTCTCTCTCTCTCTCTAAATAACCCTTCCATCTGTTGATTCTAAAACAGAAGAGCTATAAGGGCTAAACAATGGGAGTTAAGTGGCTTGCCCAAGGTCCCACAGCTAGGCAGTATCTGAGATCATATTGAACCCAAGACCTCCCATCTCTGGGATTGGATTTCTATCCACTGAGCCACCTAGCTGCCTCTCACTCCAATAGCTTTGCCAAGAAAAATCCAAATGGAATTGGGAAAAGTCAGATGCAACTGAAACAACTGAGCAAATGTCTAGATAGCAAGTTTTTTGTGTGTTTATTTCTTTTTTGGTTTTGGTTTTTGTATTTCTGAAAAAAATATCTGGTGATTTTAGGGCAGCACACAAACCCAATATTAGCCCATAATCCAGGATGGCACACAAACAAACATCTGTGTGTCTTGGGCTGTATTAAGGAAGGCCAAGGATCTGAGGATAAGGATGGTATGATTTCATTGTGCTCTTCCTCTGGCTTGTGGGCACTGCATCTTAGGAAGACCACTGATAGGCTAGAGAGCACATAGAGGAAGGCAACTCATAAAGTTAAGGACTAACAATCTCACCAGGGGAGGGCCAGTGGAAAGGAACAGGAATGATGAGCAGCCTGGGGGGGGAAAAAAGCAAGCCTAGTGGAGTGGGGAGGAGAGGCAGGAACCTGATATTTGATTATTTATCAAATATTAATATTGAAATCACATTCAATTATTTGAAGGGCTGTCCCATGGGACAGGGACTGGAAGTGTTCCATTTCTGCCATATGTGGAGCAATAGCATAGAACCAGGGATGTAAAGGAACATTTCCTAACAACCAAAACCTGCCAAATGTGGGATTAGTTGCCTCAGGGAGGATTGGATTTCCCTGGATCAGATATCTTCCAGCAAAAGCCTTCAGATGAATATTGGCTATGGGGGAGGAAGGGATTCTCATTCAATTCCAGGTAGTGCTATGTGGCCTTCCCACTGTGATATTGTGTGATGATGTCACTGATAAGAAGCAAATCCATTGGAAAGAAGAATATGGCTGAGCTAAATATCATATGGTGCAGCAAACATCATTGTTAACCCTGCATTTCCTTCCATAGCAAAAACGCAACCAGCCCCTAAATTTTGATAGCCTGAACTGAAATAATAACAGTAATTTAAAATATCTAGAATTTCTAAGAGCTTTAAGATTTTGCAATTATCTCATTTTCTTCTTTCTGCCACGTTGCGAGGTAGATATAATTATCCATCTCATTTTACACATGTAACTACATTTTGCATTTTGCATATGAAATTAAGGCAGACAGAGGACAGTTTGCCCAGAGTCATACAGCTCATAAGAGTCTAAGGCTGAAATTGAATTTAGGTCTTCTTGGCACCAGATCCAACTCTCAATCCACTAATTTTGTTGGTTTTGTTCAATCTTTTCAGCAGAGTCCAACTGACCCCATTAGAGGTTTTCTTGACAAAGATATTGGAGTAGTTTGCCATTTTCTTCTCTAGTTCATTTTACAGATGAGAAAATTAAGACAAACAAGGTTAAATGACTTGCCCAGGATCACATAGTGTTATAAGGAAATGAGCAGGCACTGCTGAAAAGGCAGAAGCAAGAAGATTCTGGAATTCTGGAGAAGTGACAGAATTGTAAGTGTCTTGAGGCCACATTTGGACAGTCTTCCTGACTCTAACCACTGTGACATCTAGCTGGCTAAGCAAACTAGAATTTACTCATAACATATTCAATCTTATCTCAAATAGGAAATTTCTCTAAGAGAATTCATACTTTGTTCAATTAACAGGAAGGAAAATGAATACTTTTATTAAAATATGGTATCTTTGAGGTTGTGTTTTTGATTTTGTATACCTAGCATATACTACAATGTTCTATACTATTAAAATGTGTATTAAATTTAAGTGAAATAACTATAAAGCACTGGTCAATTCAAAGTATAATGAACACTCACTTAAACCTAAAAATTGCTAAATTATTTATTCAATGTTGAGCTGAGTATCTTAGTATCACTAAATTTGTGTAAATTTGCTTTCATTACTAATTTACAGTCTTCCTACAGCTATAAATAACAAGAACAAGGGATTATTATCCATTAATATTATACAATCCATCATTTAATTCACTCTCATTAAATTAAAAAGAAAATGCATAACTGAAAATGTTTATAAAACAAAAATATCCTGATAGAAAATTTGCTAGAGTAGCACTGGACTCATTCTCATACCTCCTTCTAGAATGGTGGACTAGGATCATGGCTACTACTTTTTTCTCTCAGGGTTCAAAGGACAACCCTAAGGGATCTGGAGTAATTTTTTGGTACTTTTACTTACCAACCACACCAGTTTGCTCCCCATTATCAGTTGATATTAATTAATTAACAAATCAGAATTCATTAGCTTCGTGTTGAGATCATTTAGTAAATAAATATTATAAAGACAAAAACATTCTTCTAAAGCCTCTCTAATGACTACTCACAGACTCCTGAAGAAAGTAAGCTCAAGTTTAGAGCATTCATAAGACACAAAAGTGTCCTTAGAGTTACTGATTAATGGTTGTCATTTTGTCCCTTGATGGAGTCTTCATGAAGTTCCCCATAGATATAGCTTTCTAATGGATTTCTTCAGTCTTAAAACTGCCTTTCTGAAGAGTATTTCTTTTTTGAGGGGATGCCCTTCAATTGGGAAGTGGCTGAACAAATTGTGGTGTATGTTGGTGATGGAATACTATTGTGCTCAAAGGAATAATGAACTGGAAGAATTCCATGGGAACTAGAACAACCTCCAGGAAGTGATGCAAAGTGAAAGGAGCAGAACCAGGAGAACATTGTACACACAGACGGATAGACTGTGGCACAATAGGATGTAATGAACTTCTCTACTAGAAGCATGAATCTTGTAACCATAGAAAAATATTCTAAATTAATTAATAAAATGATTTTTTTCAAAAAAAGTATTTATTTTTTAACTTACCTCCCATTAGTCATTGTTTTGACAATTGATGGAGAACCAGGCTTGAAGTTAGGAAAATATAAGTTTCAATCCTTCCTCAAATATTTACTAACTGTATAGACTCTTTGCAAGGCAATAAATCATCCTCAGCCTTAAGTTTACTCATCCATAAAATAAGAGGTGACCGTTATGGATTCTAAGATCCCTACTAGTTCTGAATCTATAACCCCATGACCCTATGACACTGATAAGAAATCCAGATCTTCTGATCTCTTGTGTATTTGTACAGCCCTAACATCACTACTGACTTTCAGACTTCCATCTTCAACTGCCTAGAAGAAATCTCAAACTTAATGTGTCATAGATAGCTTAACCCTTACATATCCAAAACTGAACTCATTTTCTTTTCTCCCAAATTATCCTCTCTTCCTAACTTTCCTATTATTGTTGATAGTGCCACAATCCTCTAAGTCTCCCGGGGTTAAACCTAGATGTGATTTTCAAGTCAGTCCCTATACTCTCTCATCCCACAATTGTCACGTTCTATTGTAATATATATTTTATATGGCCCTTCCTCTCTTCTTACACTGCTACCACCATATGCAATCCCTTATTGCTTTAAGTCTGGTCTTTTGTGTTTTTCTTATGGGTGCTCTTGATCTTCTTGTCTCAAGTTTCTCCCCATTCCAAAGCACTACTCATCTGTCAAAGTGATCACTTCACGATTCATTTAACCTCTTTGGCTGCCCTTCATCTCTAGGATCAAATATAAAATCTTAGTCAGCATTTAAAGTCTTTCATAATCTAGCTTCATTCCAATTGTTTTACACCTTTTGTTTGCCCCATATATCTGTGATATAATGATGCATGCCCTTTTGATATTCCTCATTCCTGAAATTTTATTCCTCCTCTTTCATATCCACTGGCTGTCCTGACTTCCTTCAATTTTCAACTAAAATCCCATTTTCTGCAAGAAGTTTTTTTCCCAGTCTCCTTTAAATTTAATGCCTTCCCTTTGAAATTGTCTTCAATGCATCCTGTACATAGTATGTGTGTACCCAAAGGTCTTAGAGCAAATTTAAACTTAAATCTTAAAGCTATCAAAAGTATAAGGCTACAGGAAGACCTTTGGGACATCCTTTATGTCTAGCTGGAACATTGTCATATATTGGTTCCCCATCATAATGTCAGCTCCTTGAGAGTAGGGAATGATTTTTTAATTGTTGGTTTTGAGATTTTTGTTATTTCTTTTATCAAAAAGAAGAGTTTTATTTTTTTCTTCATTTGTATCCTCAAGACTTTGTGCAATGTCTATCATACATAGCAGGTGCTTTAAAAATGCTTCTCAATTGATTTTTGAAGGTGACTGTGTTTTCCTCTGGGGAGAAGGGTGGGGAAGGAAACCAGAGGTACTCCCTCTTCACTCTGTTGTCCCATAAGCAATTCCCTTTCAAGGTTGTTGTTTAATCAGTTATGTCCAAGCCACTGGACTACAACATACCTGTTCCTTTTATCCTCCACTATCTAGAAAAGTCTTTCCAACCTCAAGTTTATAGTTTCTATCTCACCATCTATCCATTTTTTCCACTACCATCCCCTTATCCTTTTGCCTTCAATATTTCCTAGTACATGATCTTTTCAAATGAGTTCTGTCTTCTTGTTTTGTGGTCCAAGTACTTAAGCTTCAGTTTCAGTATCTGATCTTCCTGTGAATAGTACACGTTGATTTATTGACTGATTTGAACTCATTGCTGTCCTAAGGACTCTCAAAAGTCTTCACCAGCACCACAATTTGAAAGTGTCGATTCCATGGTACTCAGCTTTCCTTATAGTCCAATTTTCACCGCCATAGATTGCTACTAGACTATATGGACCTTTGTCATCAAAGTGCTTTTCAGTATACTGTCCAGATTTTCCATAGCTTTCCTTCCAAGGAGAGAGTATATTTTAATTTAATGGCTGCAATTGCCTTCTGCAGTGATATTGGAGCCCAAGAATATAAAATCTGAAGCTGCTTCCATTTCTTTTCACTCTATTTGCCAGGAAGTGATGGAACCGATTACCAAACTCTTAGGATTCTTTTTTTTTTTTATGTTAAGCTTCAAGCTAGCTTATGTGTTCTCTTCCCCTTTCAAGAACTTGTCTGTAATTGCTCTATAAGAAGGCTGCCCTATTATTCAAATTCCATAAGCTATAACTGAATCATTTCAACCAGTTCTATAGGGTTATTTCAAAGTATTTCACTTCCTCCAAATTTATTAAGAAATTTTGACATCTAGTTTATGCCTTTGATTGAGCAAGCAGAGGTATCTAGGAATTGTTCACACCTGGTTTACAATATAATTGAATGAATGATTCATTGAAAAGTCTGGACCATCTAGATTCTATTGAGGTAGGGTGGACATTTGTCCTTAGACTGGAATTCCATAGAATTTAGAAGTTATCGAGAGAATAATATCTTCCCTAAGAACAATGGATACAGATGTTAGCTGGAGATCTGAGAGGCATTTTAAAAGAATTCTTTTATGAAAATTATTGGTTTTATAATAACTAGTGGTATCACCTGTGGTCCAAGTAGTTTGCATTATGTAGCTATGATAAAACCAAAAATATTTTAATAATATCACTTCTAAGAATTTAACAGATCCTCTCTCTAAGAGTTGTCTCATTTTCTTCTCCTGTCATTTTGAACAGTCCAAAAGTCATTTTAGATCTTTCCAAGCCTGCAATAAACTTCTTTTATATTACTGACTCCACAAGTGACAGAATAATGCTTCCCTCACAAATCTTTTTAAAAATTCCAAGTTTTGCATACACATACAAGAACAAGAAGGGTTATGGAAAATGGGAAACTAGTTTGGACATAAAGGAAGCAATAAACTTAATACAACAGAGAAAAACTGAACTATTTGTTCTTCCTTGAAATCAAACCTCTATCTCTCATCTCTGGGCATTAATACAGTTCTCCATGCTTGGAAAGCACTCCCTTATCATTTCTGCCTTCAAGGATCCTTTGTTATTTAGGGTTCAACTTAAACTGATTCTTTCCATCTCTACTGCAGTTGTTAGTGTTTTCAGTCTCCATGATTTTTCTTGTGTTATAATTATCTGGTGTATTTTGTACCCCAAAACCTCTTTACCAAGAGAATCTAAATGAATTGCTTCATCAGAGTCTTTATATACCATAACACATAGCACAGCATCTTAGTTGTATATAATAGAAAAATAATAAGTGTTGAAACAAATTTTAAATTATGAATACCAATAGTAGTATGCAAGTTGCTTCAGGAAGATACTACTACTTTCATTTTCATTGTTTTTTGTTTAATTTAAATTAACTTATTTAGTCAGTTTAGAACATTATTCCTTGGTTACAAGAATTATATTATTTCCCTCCCTTCCATCCCCCCACCCTTTCCACAGCCAACATGCAATTTCATTGGGTATTACATGTGTCCTTGAACAAAACCTATTTCCATGTTGTTGGTGTTTGCATTAGGATGTTCATTTAGAGTTTACATCCTCAACCATATCCCCTCAACCAAAGTATTAAAGCAGATATTTGTTCTTCTGTGTTTCTACTCCCACAGTTTTTCCACTGAATGTGGATAGCATTTTTTTCTCGTAGATCGCTCCAAGTTGTTTGTATCACTGCATTGCCACTAATGGAGAAGTCCATTACATTCAACTGTACAACAGTGTATCAGTCTCTGTGTACAATGTTCTCCTGGTTCTGCTCCTCTCACTTTGCATCAATTCCTGGACATCCTTCCAGTTTCCATGGAATCTCTCCACTATATTATTCCTTTGAGAACAATAATATTCCATCACCAACATATACCACAATTTGTTCAGCCATTCCCCAATTGAAGGGCATCCTCTTATTTTCCAACTTTTTGCCACCACAAAGAGTGCAGGTATGAATATTCCTCTAAAAGTCTTTTTCCTTTATATCTCTTTGGGGTACAAACCCAGCAGTGCTTTGGCTGGCTCAAAGGGCACACAGTTTTATAGTGCCCTTTGGGCATAGTTCCAAATTGCCCTCCAGAATAGCTGAATTAATTCACAACTCCAACAGCAATGCATTAGAGTCCCCACTTTGGCACATCCCCTCCAGCATTCATTACTTTCTGTTGGTGTCATGTTAGCCAAGGTGCACAGTGTGAGGTGATACCTCAGAGTTGTTTTGATTTGCATTTCTCTGATTATAAGAGATTTAGAACACATTTTCATGTGCTTATTAATAGTTTTGATTTCTTTAACTGAAAATTGCCTATTCATGTCCCTTGCCCATCTTTCAATTGGAGAATGGCTTGATTTTTTTTGTACAATTAATTTAGCTCTTTTTAAATTTGAGTAATTAGACCTTTTGTCAGAGGTTTTTATTATGAAGATTGTTTCCCAATTGGTTGCTTCCCTTCTAATTTTGGTTGCATTGGTTTTGTTTATACAAAAACTTTTTTAATTTAATGGAATCAAAATTATTGATTTTAAATTTTGTGATTTTTTTCTAGCTCTTGCTTGGTTATAAAGTCTTTCCTTTCCCAAGGAACTGACATGAATAGTATTACTATTCTGTGTTCACATAATTTACTTATAGTTTCCTTCTTTATATTCAAGTGATTCACCCATTCTGAGTATATCTTGGTGTAGGGTGTGAGATGTTGATCCAAACCTAATCTCTCCAATACTGTCTTCCAGTTTTCCCAGCAGTTTTTATCAAATAGTGGATTTTTGTCCCAAAAGCTGGGATCTTTGGGCTTATCAGAGACTATTTTTTCCAAGACTTCATTCACTTCTCTTACCTTTTTCTAATTTATTTTTTGCTTTGATTTATCTAGTTTTGATAGAGGAAGGTTCAGGTCTCCCACTAGTATAGTTTTTCTATCTATTTCATCCTTGAACTCCACTAGTTTTTCCTTTAGAAATCTGGATGCCTCATTGCTGGTGGAGTTGTGAATTGATCCAACCATTCTGGAGGGCAATCTGGAACTATGCCCAAAGGGCGATAAAAGAATGTCTGCCCTTTGATCCAGCCATAGCACTGCTGGGTCTGTACCCCAAAGAGATAATGGACAAAAAGACTTGTACAAAAATATTCATAGCAGCACTCTTTGTGGTGGCCAAAAATTGGAAAATGAGGGGATGCCCTTCAATTGGAGAATGGCTGAACAAATTGTGGTATATGTTGGTGATGGAATACTATTGTGCTAAAAGAAATAATAAAGTGGAGGAATTCCATGGAGACTGGAACAACCTCCAGGAAGTGATGCAGAGCAAAAGGAGCAGAACCAGGAAAACATTGTACACAAAGACTGATACATTGTGGTACAATTGAAGGTGATGGACTTCTCCATTAGTATCAATGCAATGTCCCTGAACAATCTGCAGGGATCTAAAAAATACCACCCACAAGCAGAGGATAAACTGTGGGAGTAAAAACACTGATGAAAAGCAACTGCTTGACTACAGGGTTGGAGGAGATAAGACTGAGGAGAGACTCTAAATGAACACTATAATGCAAATTCCAACAACAGGGAAATGGGTTCGAGTCAAGAACACATGTGATAACCAGTGGAATCATGCGTCGGCTATGGGAGAGGGAAAGGCGGGGGGGGAGGGAGGGAAGGGGAGGAAAATAAAATGATCTTTGTTTCCAGTGAATAATGTATGAAAATGACCAAATAAAATAATGTTTAAAAATTAAAAAAAAAATTTAAAAAAAGAAATCTGGATGCTGTGCTATTTAGTGCATACATGTTGAGTACTGATATTTACTCATTGTTTATACTGCCTTTTATCAGGATATAATTACCTTCCCTATCTCTTTTAACTAGATTTATTTTTACTTTGGCTTTGTCAGATATCATGATTGTGACTCCTGACTTCTTTTTATCAGTTGATACCCAATAGATTTGGCTCCATCCTCTTACTTTGATCCTATGCATATCTACCTTCCTCATGTGTATTTCTTGTAGACAGCATATGGTAGGGTGTGGGATTCTAACCCACTTTGCTATTTGCTTGTGTTTTATGGGGGAGTTCATTCCATTCACATAGAGTTATGATTACCAGCTGTGTATTTCCCAGCATTTTGATTTCTACTCCTATTCCTGCCTTTTCTTCTTTTACTATTTCATTCTACACCAATTTTTGTTTTTAATCAGTCCCCCTAATTTCCATCCTTATTTTACTTCCCTTTCTACCCCCTTCATTCTTATTCCCCCCTTATTTTATTTACAGTCTTTTTAAACTACCTTTCTACCCTCTTTCTCCCTTGTACTGCTTCCCTCCCCACCAGTCTGTTTGTTACCCTTCTACTTCCCTACAGGGTGCAAATTAATTCTCTGCCCCAATGAATTGTTCTTCCCTCTGTGGGTCAATTTCAATGCATGTAAGAGTTGAGTATTTCCTATCTCCAAACTCTTTACCCTTCCAATGTATTGATGTTCTCCCCCCTCCCACCATGTGCTTCTTTGTGACATATAAATTTACCCCCTTCAATTTCTTTTGCCGTTCCTTTTAGTATTAACCTTTTTCTAGCTCTAGTTGTATATATACATACAAACAAATGCATACATTTATGCATACATATATCTACATAGATATTTATGTCTTGCCATTTCATTCTATACAGTTTGTCACTGTTCCCTCTAAGTATAATTCTTCTAGCTGCCCAGGTGATAATAACAATTTTAAAGAGTTACCAATGACCTCTTTTCTTATAGGTATACATATCATTTTAACTTATTGAGTCTCTTAAAAAAAGGTTTTTTTTGTTTTTTGTTATGTTTTGTTTTTCTTTTTCCCTCTTTTTAATTACCTTTTTATGATCTCTTGAGTCCTGTGCTTTGGCATCAAATTTTCTGTTCAGGTCTGGTCTTTTCTTTACAAATGCTTGGAATTCTTCTATTTTGTGAAATGACCATACTTTCCTCTGTAAGAATATAGTCAGTTTTTCTGAGTAGTTGATTTTTGCTTGTAGACCTAGTTCCCTTGCTTTCTGGAATATCATATTCCATGTCTTTCAGACTTTCACTGTAGATGCAACCAGATCCTGTGTTATCCTCACTATGGTTCCATGGTATCTGAATGACTTCTTGGCAGCTTGTAGTATTTTTTCCTTAGTCTGATAGTTCTTGAATTTGGCTATAACATTCCTAGGTGTTGTCAGTTGGGGATTAAGTGCAGGAGGTGATCTGTAGATTCTTTCAATCTCCACTTTTCCCTCTTGTTCTAGAATATTGGGGCAGTTTTCTTGGATAATTTCCTGTTGTATGATGTTCAGGTTTTTCTTTTGGCATGGTCTTCCAGTAGACCAACTATTCTGAAGTTGTCTCTCCTGGAATTATTTTCTAAATGTTCTGTTTTATGAATGAGATGCTTCATATTTTCCTCATTTTTTTTATTTTTTTATTTTGTTTTATAGCTTCCTGCTCCCTTGTGAAGTCACTTGATTTAGTTGTATTCTGGTTCTTAAAGGCTGGATTTCATCCCTGGCTTTTTGGTCATCCTTCTTCTCTTTCTGGTCTGATTTTCTTTGGAGGTCATCTTTCATACTCTTTACCTCATCTTTCATCTCCTTTGCCTCATCTTTCATCTTCTTTGTCTCATCTTTCATCTTCTTTGTCTCATCTTTCATCTCCTTTGCCTCATTTTCCAGCTGGTTGATTTTGGCTTTCAAGACAGTTTTCTCATTTTAGTTCAAGTGCCTCTGTTTCCAGATCACTAATCTTAGTTTTTAAGTTCTTTTCCAAATTGTCTTCAGTCTCTCTTAATTGTGTTTTGAATTGTATTTTGAGTACTTCCAAAGACTGTATCCAATTTATTGGGTTTTCTGTTTTACTGCTTGGTGTTCCCTCATCCTTCTCTGTTCCATTTGCTCTTTGTTCATTGCCTATATAGAAGCTGTCGATTGCAATTTATTTTTTCTTTTTCTGTTGTTTGCTCATATTTACCCCTTCTTTACTCCATTTACTCCATGACATTGTCTGTGCTCTTTCTGCCTTCATTGGGGGGGGGGGGGGCTTTTCTGTCATTCTTCCCTTTTGAAGTTTTGTCAGCAAATCTCTCAGTGCAGTCTGTGAAGGAGGGGTATTGGAGCTTGTGTTTCCCTGCCCTCTGAAGACTTTTGATGGGATTAAGTCCCACTGGGGTGGCCTGGATGTGCCCTGAGGTCAAAACCTCCTGGAAGGGGGAAGCAATATGGAGGGTCTCTCCACTGCTGCAACTAGGCTGCCCGCTCTGAGTTCCTTCTCTAACTCCTTCCCTATTGCCTGTGTTCAACATTCTGAGCCTGGCACATCTTTGCCCACAAGTTACTCCCTCTAGACTAGTGCCTTTGCCTGCCCAGAGGTTCCAGTTGCCACTGGAGGCTTAGCTTCTAGGTGGGGGGAGGGGTCCTGAAACCTTCCTTCTCCCTTCCCCTTAAACCGGAGTATTCTCAAATTCAGGTTTTGTGAGGGTGTTCCTTTTAAATTGAGTCCAGCAGGAGGGTTCCTTTGCTCTGTTTTGTTGTTAGGCTTGATTTTCAATCCCCTGGGAGCATTTAGTCTGTATTTGGTAAGGAAGGGTTTTCAGAGGTCTGAACTTTCACTGCCTCTACACTGCCATCATGATTCCGTCTTTCATTTTCATTATTGAGCAAAATTAGAAATATATGGCTAACTCTAAAAGGTGTCTTAAAAAGATTCACATTAAAAGATTTTATATGGAGACAAAATTCAGGTATGGATTTATGACCTGTAGGTAAAATATCCATTTTCTTATATATAGGTGCTATTTGAAGAGAATAAGTTTTAAAGTATGTTAATAGATCCAACAATGAGGATCAATGAATGATTAGCAAGTGAGAAGAGAATGAAGATGCCTGAAGAAATGGGCAAGATTCAAGCATAAGTAGTCTGTTTTCTAGGGTGATGGATTTGAAACATATTGTGAGAGAGAGAATGGAGAAAATTAAGAAGATACAGCCCAGTGCAAGGTCAGAGACACAACATAAAGCAGGACAGAGTTTTAATTAAAAGTGATTTGTATCACATAAAAATAATAGCCAACAAAGCATAAGGGATAGAGGAATGGTCTCTAAATTGAGAAGACCTAAATTCAAGTTCTGCCTAGACACATACTGTCTTATGTCAATAAGCCTTTCACTGCTCTAAGCAAATCTCTAAAATTACAAGTCTTATAAAGGTTCTGACTTTTTGGCAAAGGAATTTCTATAATAGTGCTAATAAAATCGCATTCCCTGTGGGGAGTAGGGATTTAAGTGAACTTGAAAAAGTATCATTTTATGAAGATGGCATATTTCTCATTTCCCCCAACACAATTAAAGGCAACATAGCTGATATCTCACCTTTCTCACCTTTTATAATGCCTCCCCACAGTTCAAGACTATACACATAGTGGAATATTCATATCTGCTCTCTTTGTGGTGGCAAAAAATTGGAAAATGAGGGGATGCCTTTCAATTGGGGAATGGCTGGACAAATCGTGATATATATTGGTGATGGAATACTATTGTACTCAAAGGAAAAATAAAGTGGAGGAATTCCATGGAGACTGGAACGACCTCCAGGAAGTGATGCAGAGAGAAAGGAGCAAAACCAAGAGATCATTGTACACAGAGACTGATATACTGTGGTACAATCAAACATAATGGACTTCTCCATTAGTGTCAATGCAATGTCCCTGAACAATTTGCAGGGATCTATGAGAAAAAACAGTATCCACAAGCAGAGGACAAACTTTGGGAGTAAAAACACCGAGGAAAGGCAACTACTTGACTACAGGGGCTGAGGGGATATGATTGGGGATGTGGACTCTGAATGAACATCCTAGTGCAAATACCAACAACATGGAAATGGGTTCAGATCAAGGACACAAGCAATACCCAGTGGAATTGCGCGTCGGCTATGGTGGGGGGGGGGGGGTTGAGGGAGGAAAAGAAAATTATTTTTTTGTATCCAATGAATAATGTTTGAAAGTGACCAAATAAAAATAATGTTTATTCAAAAGGAAAAAAAAGGCAGAAACTCAACTTTTGGACTCACTCCATTTTGAATCTGTTCCTCACCCCACCCCAGGTTTTATTTCCACAAGATGCTTCCTGAAGCACCCATCTCTTTCCCTATTTCTTTTATGTGTGGTCTTTCCTCATTTGATTGTAAGTTCCTTGAGATCAGGAACTGTCTTTCTTTTTTATTACCTATATCTTCAGTGTTTAGCACAGTGCCTGGCACAGAAAAAGTGCTCAATGTTTATCGGATTGGAATGAATTTTTTTAAAACCCTTGCCTTCCATCTTGGAATCACTGTATATTGGTTCCAAGGCAAAGGGCTAGGCAATGGGGATTCTGTTACTTGCCCAAGGTCACACAGCTGGGAAGTGTCTGAGGCCAGATTTGAACCTAAGACGTCCCCTCTCTAGGCCTCACTCTTAATCCACTGAGCTACCCAGCTGCCCCTGAAATGGATTTTAAGAAATTTAAGAACATATAAGTGGAAGAAGGATTTGATATATACCATACAACTTGATTCAAAAGGCAAGAATGAGGCACAAAATAAATTAAGGTTTTTATGTAAGGTAAAATTCCCTTAGGGCAGTTAGATGATGCAGTGGATAGAATGCCAGCCCTGGTTTCAAGGCTTTTCTTCTTGAGTTCAAATATGTCCTCGGACACCACTAGCTGTGTGACCCTGGTTTTGTCACTTAACTCTGCCTCAGGTTCTTACCTGTAAAATGAGTTGGAGAAGGAAATGGCAAACCACTCCAATATCTTTGCCAAGAAAATTCCCAATGGGATCATAAAGAGTTAATACACAACTGAAACAACTGAGCAACAACAATAAAAAAAATTTCTTAACAATTAGAATGATCTAAGAGCAAAATTATCTTCCTTAGGAGGTAAGGAGTCCATTGTCTCTAGCGGGCTTAAAGAAGAGGCCAGGTAGCCACTTGTCAGTAACACAGGAAAATTCTGGTCAAGTATAGGTTAGTCTCATTAATGCCTTCCAAATTTTGATTCTGTGATTCTTTGACCAATGGAAGGATAAAGTGCATATGTAGCAAAGTATATAACAATAGGTTTTAGTTTATAAAGTTCATTATCTATGTGATTAGAAAAGACCTGATGCAAAGGAACCTGGGAAAACTTTTATGAAATAATGCAGAATTAAGTGAGAAGAACCAGGAGAACAATCTATATAATAACAACAATATTATAAAGACAAGCAATTTCAAAAGGCTTAGAATTCTAATCAATGGAGTGATCAATCAGGAATCCAGATAACCAGTGATGAAGAATTCTTTTTATTCAGCTAGGACAGACAACTAATTCACTCAAAAAGAATGAAACATATAATTTTGGTCATGGCCAATGTGGAAATGTGTTTGTTCAAATAAGTATATTTGTCTAAAAGGCACCCTCCACCCCAAAGAAGGAAAGGTGGGCAATGGAGAAAGAAAACTTAAAATATCATTAAAAAGTTTAAAAGAGCTTACATTCAATTATTAGAGGTTGTCAGATAAAACATCTCCAATAACTAAGAGTTCCTAGGGGTGTGATGTCCATCAGCATCCTAAGGCTAAGCAGGTCTGTAGCCTTTACCTGATGTTATGAAATGACGTGAGTACTCTACAGTTTTCCTCATTGCAGGGATGAAATGAAGTGAAAACTTCAGTTTTTGGAAAAGGATGTTTGGGAAAAATGAGTAAATTTTGAGTTCTTGTAGGCAGAATTCCACTGTGGCAACAGAAGAATCATAGTGATAATATGAGTAGGGGATTTATCACTGGAAGTAACATTAGAAATAATCTGTTCCTGGAATTTATAACCTGGAATTCATGAAGCCTCTTTACTCCTAGGGTCCACAGATAAATTTTAGGGAGTCTATAAATTTAACAAAAAAATATAATTCTATCAATAAAATTGATTTCCTTAGTAATCTTGTGGATTTTATTTTATACATTTAAACATTTATACATTTAAAACTACTATTCTAAGAAGGCATACATAGTCTTCACTACCCTGCCAAAGAGATTGATTTCATTAAAAAAAAAAGTTGAAACACAGGTATCCCACAGCTACTGCTAGTGCATGAGATTTATTCCAATCCTATCTTTTTAAAGGAAAAGAAACAGACCCAGAAAAATGAAAAAAATACTTATCTAAGGTTATAGAGAGCATAAGTGGAAGGAATGAGATTTGAACCCAAGTCTGATTCCAAAACCACTCTTTTACTACACAATGATGCCTCCAATGTACAGTACCTGAGATTGTGTTTAGACATCCATTTAGTAAGATCAGAGACTGTAAGGATTCAGCAACCTTTGACACAGTTGTCCCCAAAAGCACAGAGAAAGACTGCAAAGGTACTGTTGAGAATGCAGCTGTCACTGACCTTGTGACACAGACATCATCCCCTATCCTTTGATCTAGTAGGTGTTTAAGAACATAAGCCGCTTAAAGCATAACCCAGAAGGCAGTACTTTCCCTGGGACCCATAAAAAAGGGCAACAACACAGGTTCCCAGAGAAAGCTGTCCAGTTAACCAGATTCCCTAGAGCTGAATGACTGCCACAGAGAGGTCTTATTTGTCATTCTTACTGCCCTTCCTTACAAAACATAAGGTTGCATCACCACAGTATAGAATAAAAGTCTAGAAGATTAGTGTCTCCCTTTGGTTGTTCATGATCTACAGGCTTCCTTCGGGTAAAGAGAAGCTAGTGCCCTCTTTACAGTTACTGATAGTGGTTGCCACATCCCTATCCAGAAAATCAACTATCCTGCCTTCCTATTTATAGTAAGAATCTCCTGGTCTAGAATTGGTATAACAAGTATTTATGAATTTTTTACATGTGATTATTAAAATTGAAAATTTGAAATGAATTAGAGTCTTTGATCAGAAATGTAATAGTAAAAGAGGCTATGGAGGAGCACTACCCTATCTATCCCTAGGGAGGTAGAAGAGTCTAGAAATGGACCTTTCTTCATTTGTGCCACTTTGGAATTTAGACAAAAGATTCTGAACAAAGCTCTCCAATGGATGTTGTTGATGGATGAGATCTAGTAAGAATAGCTAGTGTTGAGCTAAGCCAATGCCTCCATCTACTACTGTTACAATCTATAGAAATGAGATGTTTAAATGAATTGGCTTCATTTGAATTGTTACTACAATCCCATTGAATTCATTATGCATATTATCTTTATTTTTTTTTATTTTTAACTCATGTAACCTAGATCAGCCAAAATATTCTTGTCTTTGAAGTGGAAATCCTGGTTAGTACCATTGTTCTGTGTATGCATTTAACAAATGAATATGTTACTCAACCTATAATAGATAAATCATAATAGGTGTGTGAGGACTCATACAAACATAATGTTGGGAAGATAGACCCCTATCCCCTTATATTTGATTGGATTTTAATGATAGTG
Organism: Monodelphis domestica; assembly: GCF_027887165.1. Classification (NCBI taxonomy): domain Eukaryota; kingdom Metazoa; phylum Chordata; class Mammalia; order Didelphimorphia; family Didelphidae; genus Monodelphis; species Monodelphis domestica. The sequence goes on from NC_077227.1 coordinate 273,029,895, forward strand.
ATAGTTTGTAAGATCATCAATATTATGATTCTAAAGAGATTAGTATAAATTCCATTATAATCTTAATACAATCAGTAGAATTCATGATTTTTATAAGGATTTCTAACTAAAGCATAAAAAACTGCTTCTAAGGGGATTCTAACCTCTCCCTAAGTTTGTAGTTCCCTTTATCATCATATGCTGACCATCCGAGTCTCATGTCCCAATATAGTGCAAACATCATGCACCCTTCTCTGTTTGGAAATAACCGTCCTTCCCCCCCAAATCAGATGAGTCTGAGGTAATGGTCATCACTATCTGCCTAAATAAGGGTATTGCTTGTGATTTAACCTTTAGACTCATATGGGCTTTCCTAAATGAACTAATCAATCAGTTTTTAATTAGGTAACTGTTTCTAAATAAGGTTTATATGATGTTATTTCTTGTGATATGTCATCAACCTTGTATGGAAATATTCATTTTGTTACTATCTGAGTATATAAACCAACTTTCTCCCTCCAGGCATGGTCTCTTGCTGGGGTCCAACAATATAATACATGCAAGAGAATTCTATTATTGGAGGACTTGTCCTTCTTCCAATAAAATCTACCTTTCTACCTTGACTTGGAGAAATTTTACGTTTTGACTTTATTTATCTAAATTGACTATATTGAGTCAGTGGGTTTCTATTACATGACAATACATAAAATAGCTTAATAGTTTGCATGCCCATTAGATATTTTATGAAATGTTTCATCTGCTCTATTACTCCAGTGAGCTTACAATCTCAGTGATAAAGGCTTTCCTCCCAGTTCAGATAGCAACCCATTAATACCTGCTTACTCTATTTAATTCATAATAGGGTGTCTATCTGATATACACAGAAAGCTTTTCTTGAGTTTTCTTCACATTTTAAAGAAACTAATGGCAACATGCTGGTTGTCCCTTTCTCTATTTTTACCATCATTCTATTTCTTTTTCATGTAAAACATTATTCAAATTCAAAATTTTTCAAATTCAAAATTTTTATAATATTCCAATAATCCAATTCAATTCAAATATTTCAAATTCAATTTTAATATTCAAATACTTAAATTCAAATTCAATAATTAATTGAAATTAAATTAAATCAAATCAAATAATTCAAAAATTAAACTAAAATTAAGATAAATGATTCTAGACTGGAATTGAATAGAATAATTGCATACACAAAAGGTGTGAAAAGAGACTCTGAATAGCATGAAAAGCCCAAGTGCCAAGGGTGAAGTAGGTTGAAGAGATCTTACAATGAAAGAAAAAGACACCAAAAACTGAGGTAATGGGCATCCGAGACAACCCAATCACTTCGGTACTTTTCTCAATCCCAATCCTGTCGTAATTCCTTATTTTTACTCTACCTGACTGATAGCTATCTTACCCTACAACAATACTTCCATAATCAACAGAAGATTCCTTCAATTTTGAATGACCGTGGTAATATTTTCAGTGACAAGATGCCCCTATAAAAATGTGACTTTTTCCTGTTAGAATTGCTCTATCTAAAGTACTGTCTTCTCTGATCCCCCCCCCACCTTTATAAATACAGTAGCTAAATATAGGAATCAACAAATGCTATTCTCAACATCATCTTGAAATTCTATTCATTAAGTGACCCTTGGACTGTTAAAAAGAGATGAGGAAGGCACTATACAAAATTAAAAATACGTGCATGATCATATTTTAAATGATAAGTTTTGACAAGATCATATCTAAAGTCATTTTCTCCATTTAAATTTTCTGACTTTTAATATAATTTCTTCATTACAAGGATGTGGAAAGAGAAGCCAAGAGAACTGAAGTTGAATGCCAAAAGTTAACAGCCAGGTAGTGGCAGAGCCATAATAAAATCCCAGGTCTCCTAAACTGAGTCTAGTGGTTTTTCCTCTACACCATGATGACTTGAGTGTATAGCTTGATTTAATTATTAAAGTATTTCAAAGTTCAATTTCTATAAACAGGTAAAAAATGTAAGTAATCTGAGATTCATGCACACAAAAAGCTAACACTAGGAATCATAAAAAATATTACCAAATAATTTTTAAATTAACACTTATTACACCCCTAATATACTCTAGAATTCCTCCAACAATATAGAACACAATCTATCATTGGTAACTCCTGCCTTCCCACAATTTCTCCCTATTGGAGACACTCAAGAGATGGCCTCTAATTTTTCTGACATAATGGATAACAATGAAGTACATCAGTTTCCTCTCAATCTCTCTACTGGTCTGACCTATTCTATTTTTTTTCATTATAGTTTTATCATATTATTTACACTAATTCTATATAATCCTTTTAAAAATCTTTTGAAGCCTCTTCACTCACATTGTTCACTTGTTTCAGTCATGTCTGACTCTCCATGACCCCATTTGGGGTTTTCTTGGCACAGATACTAGAATAATTTGTAATTTCCTTCTTCCAATCACTTTGCAGATAAAAAACCTGAGGCAAACAGGGTTAAGTGACTAGTCCTGAGTTATTCAGCTTGTGTAAGAGGTCCAGCACACTATCCTTTGCACCACCTAGCTATCAAAGACCTTTCTGCTGTCTTTTGAAAGATCCTCAACTTCACACTTTTGGAAATTTTATAACTTGCAATCAGACAACATCACCAAGTGAATGTTTGCCTTAAGAACCTGGACCTTTGCTTCAGGATGAAAGCTGAAATTTCCCCCAAGGGGATCTAACTTGCTCTCCTCCTTTTTTAAATTAATTTATGTAGTCAATTTAGAACATTATTCCTTGGTTACAAGAGTTACATTATTTCCCTCCCTCCCCTAAACCCACCCTTTCCATAGCAAACACGCAATTTCATTGGGTATTACATGTGTCCTTGATTGGTTAGAACCTGTTTCCATGTTATTGGTGTTTGCATTATGATGTTCATTTAGAGTCTACATCCCCAGCCATATCCCTTCTACTCATGTATTCAAACAGTTGTTTTTCTTCTGTGTTTCTACTCCCACAGTTTTTCGTCTGAACATGGATAGTGTTCTTTCTTGTAGATCCCTCCAAGTTGTTCAGGATCACTGCATTGCCACTAATGGAGAAGTCCATTACATTCTATTGTGCCACAATGTATCAGTCTATGTGTACAATGTTCTCCTGGTTCTGCTCCTTTCGCTCTATATCAATTCTATTCTTGGCTATGACGTTCCTTGGAGTTGTCATATGGAGATTTATTGTAGGAGGTGATATGTGGATTTTTTCCATTTCTATTTTACACACTTGTTCAAAAATATCAAGTCAACTCTTTTTTGATAATTTCTTGTAGTGTAAAATTTAGGCTTTTTTTTTTTAAATCAGAGCTTTCAAATGGCCCAGTAATTCTTAAATGATCTCTTCTGGATCTGTTTTCCAGATCAGTTGTTTTTTATTGAGAGATTTCATATTTTCTTCTATTTTTCCATTCTTTTGATTTAATTTTATTGTTTCTTGATGTCTCATGAAGTTATTAGCTAATATTTGCCCAATTTTAATATTTAAGGAAAGAAATGTCTTCATGACCTTTTGATACTTCTTTTCTTTTTGTTCCATTCTACTTTTCATGGCACTCTTTTCTTCATTGGATTTTTGACTTTTTTTCCAGTAGGTCAATTCTGTTTTATAAAAAAAAATTCTTTTTTTCATTGGATTTTTGTGCCTCGTTTTCTAGTTAACCAATTTTGCTTTGTAAACTTATTTTCTTTTTGCATTACTTTCATTTCTTTTTCCCATCTTTCTTCCACCACTATTATTTGATTTTTGCATTCTTTTTTTAAGTTCTTGCAGGGCCAGAGACCATTTTCCATTTTTTCTTTGAAGTTTTGCACATGGTTGCTTAGATCTCAGAGTCCCCTACTGACTGTGACTTACCTCCATAGAAATTTTCCCTAGTTAGAAGTTTGCTCATTTTCCCAGCCTTTTTATTGCTTATGACCTAGGAGTTCTGAAAACTGATGATTCTGTCTCCTCTGCTGATGGATTGTAGGACTCAGCACTCTGAGTTATTTTGCCCTGGGGCTAGGTCTTCACAGCAGCACAGGCTTGAAGGGGCCAAGCACTATGGGGTTCCAGGTTTTACTTCTAATTCCCCCTGATTTGGTGAAAGTTGACTCTCTCTGCCTACCTTTCAAGTTGTTTTCTACAGAAGAACCCCCTTTCCCCATCTTGCTATTGGTTTTTGAGTCCTTTCATTTTGAGGCATTTTTAAAAGATTAGTTTAGAAGGACTCTCAGAGCAGTTTCAGTTTTCACTGCTACTAAGTTGTTTGGTACTAGGTCACTTCTAAGCTGAGATAGATAGATAGATAGATAGATAGATAGATAGATAGATAGATAGATAGATAGACAGACAGACAGATAGACAGACAGACAGACAGACCAACAGACAGACAGACAGACAGATACACAGATAGATAGATAGATAGATAGATAGATAGATAGATAGATAGATAGATAGATAGATAGATGTGTATACATGCACATACACATGCATATATATATATATATATTTTTTTTTTTAACCTGGAGACAGTTGTCTTGTGATTTAAGCATGCTACTCAAAAGACTGAGTTCTTCAATCTTTTTCAATGCCAAGAAAGTTCACCTTGTTCTAAAACTTTAACACATCATATCTTGAATATGGACATATTTTTGTAAGTAATTTACTAATAATAATATTCAATTAGAGCAGATAGGTGACTCAGTGGACAAAGTATTTGACTTGGACTCAAGAAAATTCATCTTTTTGAGTTCAAATATGCTCTCAAACACTACTTATGTGACCCTGGACAAATCACTCAACTCTCTGTGCCTCAGTTTACTCACCTATAAAATAAGCTAGAAAAGGAAAAGGCAAACCACTCCAATATCTTTGCCAAGAAAACCCAAATGGGTTCATGAAGAGTTGGACACAACTGAAACAACTGAACAACAACAAAGAAATAAACTACAAAAGCATTCCCTTGGATAGGCCAAGCACACATAAAAATAAAAAATACAGTATAAATTACTTATCTGGTGCCATGCCAATACAACTACTGAATGATTGCTTTTATAAAGCTAGGGAAAAAAGAAGAAAATAGAAGTCCATGATGTCCAGAAAAACAATGAAAATTTTGAGAAAGAAAAGCCCAGTAGCACCAAATCACAAATTATAAAACAAGTAGCAATCATTCAATAGTTAAATATACAGAAGTTGGTCAGGGGGAAATGTCAGATATATTACATACTATACTATAATAATCAAATGTAGTAGCCCAGTGTCAGATAAACTCAAAGATCATTGTCCCTATGCTAAGGATTTCCAGATCTATTTATCTAGCCCTAACTTCTGTGAAGAAATAATAAGAACCAGGCTATGGTTTCATGTACTGCTGTGGAAATTACTTGCTGTCCTTGGCTACACACCCTACAGTTTTGTCTAAAAGGACTGCTTTCATTGCGAACATAATTGGTCTCATCTACTTGTCTCCTACCCATGAAAAGGGAGTTCTTTTTTTTTCATTCTGGTAATAAATAATGACCCTTGCATTCCAAATACTTTCCTTTCCTCCCTTGATTGATACTCCTCTTTTGTTACTCCTCCCTCAATTATTTCCTTTTATATCCTAAATTGCCACAGAATGCTATTGAATGGCTATAAACTCTAAGTGGACCTAAAAGATTATAGCAAATCTATATCCCAGGAATTTAGATTTGCTATTAGCAAGAACAGATTTCTTGGCAAAGCTCTTGACCTACAAATGGATTTCCCACCTATGACCCAAAGTCATGGAACCCCACTAATGAGTATGCCACTCCCAAGAAGTAGAAAGACTAATATCTCTCTTCAGACTACAAGTCACATCTTTAATTTCCTATTAGATATCTTGAATTCAAACTCATGTCCAATATTGAACTCTTCATCTTTTTCCTCAAAGCCCTCTTCTCTTTCTAATTTTGCTATTTTTTTCAAAGTCACCATCATTCTCCCAGGCATTCAAGCTCACAACATAAGTCATTCTCAACCCTTTACTCTCTCTCATCCTCTATATCCAATCTATTACCAAGGACTATTGATTTTAACTTGATAGGATCTCTCCTATATTCACCCTTCTCTCCTCTGACACAGGCCACCATTCTGGGACATTTCACTAGGTCTCTTGGCCAGAAATCTTCCCCCTCTGTAGTCTACCCTCTACTCCAGTCAAATTGATTTTCCTAAAGCAGACATCTTACCAGATTACCCTACTATTCAACAAATTCTGGTGGCTTCCTATTATCTCCAAAATCAAATACAAATTCCTGTTTGAAATTCAAAGCCCTTCATAGTTTGGTGTCCTGCTACCTTTTCAGTCTTCTTTTACCATAATTCCCACCACATACTCAGCAATCTAATGACATTACCTTCCTTCTTGTTTCTCTCACAAGATACTTCATCTCTCAATTTCTTACATTTTCTCTAGGTTTTCCCCTGCCCAGGTTCCCCTATAATTTTCTTCCTTTTCACATCTATCTCCTGTCTTCCCTGGGTTACTTAAAGTCCCAGCTCAGAATCCTACCTTCTACAAAAAGCCTTTTTTTGCTCCCTTACTTAGTGCTTAACCCATATTCATCTCATTTATAAGTAGTTGTTTGCATGTCTCCTCTATTAGATTGTGTTCTTTGACTTTCTTTGTATCCTTAGAGCTTAGCATCTGCCTGGAATTTTCTGGGTACTTAATACATGATTACTGACTAACTCATCTCAGGTACTGGGGTAAGGACTCTCTACTTTTTTTTAAATTGCAAGAAAAAGCAGAATTCAGACATTTTATTTAGACCAACATTTCAGACCCTATGCCAAGATAATTTCCAAGTGGATATGACTTAAATCACATAATAAATAAATAAAAGAACAAAGAAGAAATTACCTTTCCAATCTATGGATAGGGGAAGAGTTCCTGACCAAACAAAGAGTTGACTGGATCACAGAAAATAAAATTGATAAATTTGTAACACAATTTTTACAAGTTCCTTCACAAACAGACAAAACTAATTCAGTAACAGTAGAAAAAAGTTACCTGGGAAAATTTTATTTTCAAAAAGTTTCTATGATATATCTTTCTAAGATATATAAGAAGTGGTTTCAAATGTATAAGAAAAAAGTCAAGTCTAATAAACACATATTCAAAGAATATGAACAAGTGTTTGCTTAATTAAGAAATTCAATCTATCAGTAGACATAAGTAAAAAAAATTCCAATCCATTAATAGAAACATCATACAAAAATGACTTAGAGTCCTTATTTCTTGACAAAGTGAATGAAAAAAGAAAGAAAAAATGTTTGGAGAGCTACAGAAAAATAGACACATTAATGCACTATTGGTGGAGTTGTAAATTGGTCTAATTTTGGAAAGTAATTTAAACTATGCCCCCCAAGATTACTAATGTGATTGTACTTTTATCCATACCCCAAGGAATCAGAAGAAAGAGGGGGGTGGAATTCATGTACAAAAATTATTTATAACATTCTTTTTATAATGGCAAAGAATTGAAAATTAAGGAGATTGATCAACTGGCAAAAGGTTGAACATATCATGTTCATGTATATTATGTATATGAATGTAATAGAATACTATTTTCTCAAAAGATATAACAAGAAAGTCAGCTTCAGAAAAACTAGAGAGATTTGTATGAACTAATACAAAGTGAGAGAAGCTAAAGAATAATTTTAGCAATATCAACAACCTTGTTGAAGCCAAACAACTTTGAAAAACTTAAGAAATCTAATCAATACAATCACCAACCACAATTCCTAAGAACTCATGATGAAGCATGCTCCCAACTCCTGACAGCGAAGTGATGGGATTGAGATATTCATTTTTTATGAAATGAGATATTCATTTTTAATACTTGACCAATGGGAAGTTTTGTTCAGCTTAAGCTATGCTTATTTATTAAAAGGATTTTCTTTTGCTTATTTCAATACAAGGAAGGAAGTAGGAGGAAGAAAAAATGAATGCCTGTTAATTGAAAAAAGGGCTCTAAATTTGTTAATGACAGCATACAATATTGAGTTAACTGATTTCCAGTGTTCTCTATGTTGGGTAAGCTTTATGTTATCTTAAAGTGTAATCTACCATAACCCAGGGCTTTGTGTGTGTGTGTTGTATTTGTGTGTGTGTGATTTTCTTGTTGATTAAGCCAATATAATGCTATTAAAATTAGCTCTAATTCGTTCATTTAAAAAATTAAGTACCTACTGTATATATAGCACTATACTAGGCAGTAGAGAGAATTAAAAGTTTAAATATGAAACAATCCCTAATCTTGTGGAGATCAGAGTGCTTCCTATATAACAGTCTATAAACACAGGTACTTGTTACTCCCAAGATATAGTACAGGCTAAAGAGAATAGATAAACTTATGAATAATAGCTCAATAATGGGTTACTAAGGAAACCACTGAATGTTCAGAAGCCATCCTTAATCTTTTGAGGTTAAATTCATAGATGGAAGCCTGGACCTACCATAAAACATCCCTTGGGGCCATTAACAGAAAGAGAATCATGAGCCCAATAGACCATCAAATGATACAAAGTAGAGCATTTCTTATGCCTTGTTCTTCATCCTCCACTTTATTTTATTGAGAAAGCATTATTAGATGCACCCAAGAGAAAACAACAAAGGCATATTTTATCTATTAGGCTTTCAAAAGATTGTATCTAAAGTTCTTCAAAACAGACTAATTAGTAAACTTGGTAACCCAAGGATAGAATTAGTAATGGCAAAGTCCACATACATATTCAAAATAAGTCTAAAAACTAATGATCCAAAGATGAATACTAACAATGTGATTTTGTGTAGTTGAAACATTTTGTTTATTCCAAGTTGGAAAAACCACTAACAAGTAAAAAAAATTATTTTTTCAAATTGATCCAAGCTGGAAGGAATTTCATTTTCCTAAAACATTGAATTTTTTAAATTAAGAAAATTAATATATACAAAAGCAAATCATTCTAACTTGAACTATTTAAAAACATTGATAGCCTCTGAATTATCTGATGTTTGTGAAGAATGAATCTGGGATCCCTATTATGATAATGTAGCATTGGTTAATTAGTGTGCTATCTTTGGTGACCAACTTATGAACAGGGAAGGGAAAAAAATCAATCCACTTCCAACTAATGGTATCAGGATCTTGTGATATAAGGTCTCAAGAAGTGTTACCAATTCTCAAAGTAATCATCTTTTTTTCTTTAATTCAGTAGCATATATAAACATTTGTAAAGGCACATTTTAAGGCAAAACAACAAATTGGCTTGTTATTGACCCTCCATATTCTTGATATGATTACTAGTTGTTCTCCAAGGACAACATGTGATCTCTCATCTGTTCCTACTGACATAGTCTGTCCCTCATTCCTTGCAATTTAGTCTTCCCACCTTTGTAACATCTGTAATTCAGAGTCCTTATTACTCTGCAAGCTCACCTTAAATATGAGTCATTCCAAGAAGCTGTTCTTAACACTCCTGAAAGAATCCTTTCCTTCTAAAGTTTCCCCATAATACTTTGGGGCTTTCCTTGATCCCTGTTATAATTTACTTTGTTTTATACATATTGATTAACATTAGGGGCAGCTAGGTGGCACAGTAGATAGAGAATCAGGCCTGGAGTCAGGAAGACTCATCTTCCTGAGTTCAAATCTGGCCTCAGACACTTACTGACTGTGACCCTGAGCAAGTCACTTAATCCTGTTTGCCTCATTTCCTCATTTGCAAAATAATCCAGAAAAGGAAATGATAAATCACTCCAGTATCTTTGCCAAGAAAACTCCAGATGAGGTTACAAAGAATCTGAAATGACTGAATACCAATAAGAAGCATTATTATCTCCTAGTAGTACACAAACTCCTCAGGTTCAGGAAATGTCATATTAAAATTTGTGTAACTCTACAGTAAATGCCAGAGTACCTAGAAGAGCAGGTGCTTAACAAAGTTGAATTGAATTATAAACAACAACAAAAGAGGACCCAATATCTAAAGTGTCTCCATAAACCTTTTTTGGAGTATATAATATGCTCCTATGTTTTTATTATATATTATTACTTGTATATTCTAAATACAATATCCATATGAATTCTTTTATTTTTCTCTTTCTCACACCTAATAATGTTTTTATTTATTTCACCATCATGTTAATCCTTCTACATTAAAAGTCTATATTTTCCAGACTCTATGTTTTATCATTTCCAAAATAATATTTTCTAAATAATATCACTTTCAAAATTTTCCTGTGCTATAGTTGGAGAGATTATCATTCTCCTACATCAGATGAGCAAAACTCCAGCTCACATTAAACTTTTTTTTAATATTACCAGCTTTATCATTTATCTTTTATTCTCAGCACATTTCTGTGGCTACCAAGTCTACCTGTTTCACATAGAATAGTTTTTGTTTTTTGGGTTATCCTTCATCACCTTGTCCCAAAAGAACTACATCTTATCCACAGATATTCTTAGCAAATCACATGATTTGCAGGAAACATTTAAGTCAATCTTTGAGAAGGAAGATCTCTATGAAGTCCTAAGGTCATTGTGCAGTTATATATGTGAGCAGAGTGGGTATCATCTTTAGACTCAAAGTTGCTCCCTACCACTCCATATTATAACTCACTCTATCCTTTGTATACCTTCCATGGGGCATTATATTATTTACATGGACCTTGTTAACAATCTGAATGACTTAGTATCCACTGTTCAGGAATATAAAGAAATGAGAGTGTCTGTCATCACATCTTTCACAATCTAGTTGGGAAAATAAGACACAAATTAAATGATAGTAACAATGATGAGGATAAAATTAACAGCTCATAGTTGCAGAGTATAGTGCCCTGCAGCATCACATACTTTGAGGAGTTTATGTTTTTCAGAGTGAATTGGTATCTCTTTTCCCATTTAAGCCTAGTCTTATAAGGTCAAATGGAATGATAAAAAAGAAATATATATATATATATATACATATACATATACATACATATATATATATTTCATTTTATTTCCATTTAGGAAACTGAGGTCCAGAAAGATAAAATTAACAGTAGAGAGGGTAATAGAAGCTGTCCCCTGGTCAATGGTAAAATGCTCTTAGATACTTAAAAATCAAATATTTTATACTATATTAATTATGTGAATGCTGGAAGAAAATATGGAAAGCGGGTTTATAGGAGCAGCTAGGTAGCACAGAAGAAAGAGACTGAGGCCTGGAGTTAAGAGGAACTGAGTTCAAATGTGACCTCAGATACTTCCTAGTAGCATGACCCCAGGTGAGTCATTTAACCCTGATTACCCAGCTCTTGCCTCTCTACTGTCTTTGAATTGATACTAAGACAGAAGTTAAGTTGGGGGGGGGGGGGTTACAAGGGAGGAAGAAACTAAAGTTGAGAATGCTTCTTGAAAAAATCCATTTTCAGGCCAGATTAATTGGAAATAATCATAATGATCTAAGAGCAGAAGAAATAATGGGGCAAAAACTAGAAATAAAGTGGGTGTTCATCAATTTCAGAGTAGGTGAATAAATTGTAAAATGTGAATGTATCTCAGCATTAGAAACGACCAATTTGTCAAAGGAAATGAAGAAACAGTTCTCAAAACAAGCACATAATCATAGGAAAGAACATCATTAATAATATGATAATGCAGATGAAAATAGCCCTGAGGTTTTTCCTCATATCCAGCAAATTGATAAATCTGAAAAAGAATGGGAAGAGTAAATGTTGTAAAGACTGTGAGAAAACAGGCACACTAGTGAATTGGTGGTGGAAATGAGTATCACTACCATCATTTTGGAAAGCAATTTATAATTATGTGAATAAAGTGACTAAAATATCAATATCCTTTTGATGAAAAGATTCCACTTGTGGTATATACCACAAGGAGATAACAAGAAATCTTCCACATAAACCAAAGAATTTATAGCAATGCTTTTTGTGGTAGTGAAAAACTAGAAACGAAGTAAATGTCCATTGATTAGGAAATAACAAAACAAATGGTAGTATATGAATGTAACTGATTTTTCCTATACTGTATAAAATGATGAATATACTAAATACAGAGAAGAATGGAAAGACTTCCATGAACTGATATAAATTTAAGTATGCAAAGGGAAGAAAATAATATACAAAGTACTAAAAACAATGAAAATGGATAGGCCAACCACAAAATAATCAAAAGTAATTGTTGTATAATTACAAAGGACAAGCATGGCCTCTAAGAAAGATATTATAAGATTCTGTTCTCATTCATATGCAGGAGGAGGAGGTCTATGGGTGTGGGGCATTAAATATATTTTCCTACTTACTGATTATGATTCTTTTTTTTAATCTTTCTTATAAAATGTTATTTGTCATGTGAATTAACTCTTTGGAAGAGGAGGGGATTGAGTAGTAGGGGGACTTTTGGTTACACAAACACAAAAAAATCAATACAACATGTATTTTTAAGTTAAGGAATGTAATTCTGAAGGCAAAAAAAGGATAATAGCACCTATATCCCATATAGGTAAGGATAAAATTGGATAACATTTCTATATCAGTTAACACAGTATCTGGCACGTAGTAGATGCTTAATAAACACAAATTTCCTTCCCCTACTTGTCCAAGTTGACCCTCTAGAGAAAATTTCTCTTTGATTTATGAGCCAATATAATCCTGATCACTTTCAAGTAGTCTGTAAACCTTGTTAAGCCTAATCATTTAATTATCTATTTTTTAAAATAAAAAGATTCTATTCAATCAGAAGATATAGAATTTCAAGCAAGATTAGTAAAAATCTAGTAAGTATTTAATAATAGAGATGAAGATGAAAGTACTTTGCACACAAGTTAATTTATTCTTAATACAGGATTAGTAGGGGGAAATATGGGATTACTAGCTCTGTTAATGAGAGGGAAAATAGCTGAAAAGTTTCAAGAACATTAATGGATGTAATCACATCTGCACGGTCTACTGAAACAAAGAAAATCCTATAGGGAAATTAAGTTAGTAATAATATCATTATGAACACATTTTAATAATAGGTTTTTATCTACACTGAATCATTTATATGTTATTAGCTATGATTATTGGCTGTTTCTTCTTTGCTAATTCTGGCAGTTAGAAATTTTATATTATTAAGCAAAAAAGTGAAGGCATTCTGAATTTTTTAGTGATTTTTAAAAGATTTACCCTTATACAACTGGGGGTCTCAGTGGATAGAGTGCTGGGCCTGGTGTCAGGAAAACTTGAATTCAAATCCAGCTTCAGACATTTACTAACTGTGTGACCCTAGGCAAGTCACTTAAATTTCTGTTTGCCTTAATCCATTTGGAAATGGAAATGGAAATGGAAATGGAAATGGAAATGGTAGACTACTCAGTATCTTTGCCAAGAAAATCCCATGGAAAGTTTGGTCTATGGAGTGAGGAAGAGTCTAGCATGACTGAACAACTGAATAACAACATGTAGTTATATATATATATTTATATATATATGTATGTGTGTGTGTGTGTATGTGTGTGTGTGTGTGTGTGTGTGTGTGTGTGTGTACAGTGGACGACATTAGAATCATAGAATTGAAAGAGACCTTAAGTATCATATCTTGCAAACTTACCATTTCAGAGAGAATTTTAAAAAGTTTTAAAAGATCATTAAAGGTAGGGACAGAAATGTGCAGCATTCAAAAAAAAAAAAACTTCCCTCTCTCTGGATAAAAAAGAAAAACCCTCGTGTTGTCTTTGATAGGAAAACAATCCAGTTTTTGGAGAGGGCATTAAAGGAAAGAAAAGAGAAGAAGTCCCCTTAAGTGCCTCTCCCAGTTGCAACATCCCTTAACCAACTCAAAACAAAATATGACATTTTTAATTACAATGATTAAAACTTCTCCTTTATTTTACAGACCACTAGATGTTTCCATGAATAGTTATGGCCCTCAAGTCAAAAGACCTATATTCAAATTTGACCTCTGATACTCAATAAACAAGTGACAAGCAAGTCACAACCACTGACTGCCTCAGTTTCCATATATATATATGAAAAGTGAGGAAAATAATAACACCTATTTCCTAGGCTTGCATGAATAAAATGAAATATTATTTGTAAAAGTCCTTACAAACCTGAATATGGCATTATGCATATAATTGGGCAGTTGGGTGACATAGTGGATAGAGTGCTGGACCTGAACAGAGGAAGACTCATCTTCTTGAGTTCAAATCTGTCCTCAGACATTTACTAGCTGTGTGACCTTGGACAAGTCATTTCACCCTTTTTGCTTCAGTTTCTTCATTTGTAAAATGAGATGAAGAAGGAAATGACAAAACACACCAGTGTCTTTGTCAAGAGAACCCCAATGGGTCATGAAGAGTCAAACATGACTTGAAAATAACTGAATGAATACAGATATTAGCTATTATTATTTTGTTGCGTGACTTCTGAATATGTCTGTCCTTAAGATCAAAGAATCTTAGTGTTGAAAGGGAGCTTAAAGTTCATTTAATTTAGGCCTCTCCAATTAGAACTTCATTTTACAAAAAAGGGAGAGAAGCAATTCAAATTAGTAAAATATAATAACTAACACATTAACAAAAGGTAAATGAAGGAATTGGTAGAGAAATGAAACTAATAATAGCTAGCATGTGCAAAGTGCTTTAAAGTTTACCAAACGCTTAACAAATATTATCTCACTTGATCATGACAACAATGAGAGGTATGGGCTATTTTATCCCCATTTTACTGATTTGGAAACCAAGGCAGACAGATGTTGTGTCTTAGAGTCATCTAGCTAACATGTAACTGACACTGGATTCAAACTCAGTCTTTCTTACTCCAAACTCAACACTGCTAGCTGACTGCCTAAAAAAATGAGTGTTTTACATGGTCTTTGGATTCTATTTTATCTAGAATAGAGATCATTGAAAATTGGACATGCTGAGTTTCCTCCATATGGAGATAGCTTACCTCATCCACATTTTCAAAGGCATTGATGATGTCATAAGGTAAACAAGACAGAAGATCTATCACAAACCAAGTTTTCAGGTAGTTCATCCTTATGAGCTTGGGGTCAGAAATGACCTCTCCACCAGGACCAACAAAAGTCGTGTGGAAATTTAAAACAATGTCTACGAGAAAAATAACATCCACCACGCTGTCCAGCACCAGCCAGGCTATGTTGTTCTGTTTTGTTTTGAAGGAAACGTTGTAAGGAACCATAATGGCGGTGTAGAAAGTGAGAATTAAAATCACCCAATCCCAGGTTGTTTTAAAAGCACAATAGTGTAAAATAATGTGTGGTGGAGTCTTTGGAGCTTCTTGTTTGTACTGAGGAAGAATATCTGATCCCAGCTGAAGAACCTAAAAGAGAGAAAATATATTATCCATAGGAACACTGAACTGAAGTCTAATCATCCTGTAAAAAGCACAAAGTATCTTCTTAGCAATCCAGCCACTATTGAATAATAACCACAATGTAAGAGGTCCTTGCTTCATGGAAGAAAGGCGTACATGTTCGATGGCTTTTATTGAAGAGGAAAAGTAATTTTCAGAAATTATGCATATTACATTGCTACTCAGATTTGAAGATGATACTGATTATATATGTATATAAATAAACATATGTGAATATAGTCGTGCATATGTAAATACATATATACGTACACATATGTGCACATACAAATAGCTGCAAAGTGAAGGTGATGTACTTGGCTCATCATAAAAATTTGGCATGTGGTTGTTGGAGCCATTTCCTACTTGTTCCCTCCCTGACAACTGGAACTATTTAATTTTTTTACCTATGTATCCCCAAAGCCTAGCACATAGTGGACACTAATAAATATTTGTTTAATTTAATTAGGTGAAATGACTGGCTGATGATGTTGATGGTTCCATAGATCAAAGGTTTCCAAATATTTTGGTCTCAGGACATATCTACACTCTAAAAAGTTCTAAAGGACTTCAGAAGGCTTTTATTTATATATGTTATGGATGTTAATATTTTCTGTTAGAAATTAAAACTGATCATTTAAAATATTTATATATAAATTTATTTTAAAATAATAGTAATAAATCCCTAATAAGTTGACATGCTAACATTTTATGAAAAATAATATTTTATATAATTATGAAAATGTCTTTAATGTTTGATATGATTGTCAGCTATGTTTTTCTACCAGTTTCTGGTTCAGTGTGTAGAGATATATTGTTTTAACTGAAGTATAAAAGGATATCTAGCCTCATATAGATATGTGGTTCCAAAAGGGTGGTGCATTATTACAAAAATAGTTTTGAACTTGTAGGGCCCTTGAAAATGTCTTGGGAATACCCAGAGGTGCATGGATTATACTTTGAAAACCACTGATGATCTACTATTATAGAGTTTCTTAATTAGTACAATCTCTTTGATTCGTTTCACATAGAGAGCTTAAATGAATTTGGCTTTATTCTTGAAAGCATTAACTCTTTTCTTTCATTACATTTATTTGCAACACAAACAAAATAATCTTTTTAAAATCCTATAAGTATTGCCTTACAAATATTTGTACTCATAGAGATAATACTCCTATTCTTAGAAAATCTAAAATTTGTGATTCCATGCCACTGAAATTTAAGGTGACATGTCTATCTCAGCCAAGTTCAAAGGTTAAAAAACAAAAGCAGAAATAGACTCACATGGACAATTAAAGAGTGGTCAACAAGGAAATTCAAGTCCTTAAGATTAACAACTAGCTCAGAAATTTGAACACATATGTCTTTAAATACAAGGATATATTTATCTCTAAGAGTGAAGAAACAAATAATTTCACAACACATTCAATACCTTTAGCCAGCCAAAACATGCCACAGAACAACTATTCGAGATTTTAAAATGCAACTGACTTGTACCCATTAGGTAGTATCACAGGAATTCAACTAATCCAATTCAAGAATTATTTCCTCTAACTAATATAACTATAAAATATTATAGAGGTGTTTTTTACATTATGTTACAGTTTTCACAGTTTCAAATCTGAAATTTACATTATTCTGTTATCTCTTGTGTTTGGATATGCTAATAACACACACTTCCTTAACTCCAACAGCTCTAGAGAATTGACATTTTCCTGCATGTCAACAAAAATGGGGAAGGAATGTTAACAGATTTAAGAACTAATACTTTATGTGGAAAATGCATCATAATGACAGAAATATCTAAATGCATTAAATGTTGCGAGCAGTCTTTAACCCTGAACTCTACACAAAGACTCCAAGGCTTAAAGTGATCAGTAATGATATTTTTAATTAAGCAAAATCAAATATTTATCAAGTGCCCACTATGTGCTCCCTACTGTTTCTTGAAGCTAAATTTTAAAAATAGAGAGCATCTTTTATAATGGATGATAGCAAAAGAGATGTGGAATCCATGAGTTTTTCCTGCCTCGTTTCTCCTTGCTCAAAGGAAATTTCCCACCTGAGCATGTATAATTCATAGTAGAACTGATTTGCTATTTCAAGAGCAGTAGGGGATAAAAGTAATTTCTTGTCAAAAACATACTCTTCTGACAGGGGGAAAATGTTAGCATATTAGCTGTATTTGGAAAACAGAACCTTTTGAAGACAGCCTCTCCTCCTTCAATGCTAGCTAGGTTGGGAGAGCAAAGTAGTAGTATGAAAAACTTACTTCAGCTAATCTTGAGTGTTTGTGGACCACTTCTGTTTTGTTCATTGGAGTGAGCTGCTGCAAAACACTTCGGCTATTTGTCAAAGCCCGGGTCAATCGGGCAAACTTTGTCCAACCTTTAAAAGGGGAGGAAATAAAGTCTCAGTGCCTCACGTAACAGTAATTACAAATTTATTCTTGGTTCTCAGCAACCATAAGTCATCAAATCTGACTCCAAAACTACTTAAAAATGAAAACTTATTCTATTGATGAATGATTACAAGGTCTGACTATAATGTAAAGGAAGGCAGTGAATTGCATTTGGATTTAGATGACCTGAATTGAACCATAGCTCTGTTACTTACCTGTTTGGCCATAGGGAAGTCCCTTCATCTCTCTGGGTCTCACTTTCCTTATCTGAAAAATGAGGGCATTTGACTAAATGATCTCTAAGATTTCTGACCTATTCTTTGAAGCCTTTGTAATATGTATAAATGAGGCAAGGGGAAAAGAGTTAATTTTAAAAGAAAAAATCTTCTAAAACTCACTATTACATTTTTTAATTTCATTATTATGATTGTCATTTTTTTAGATAAGATAAAAAGAATGGTACTCTTATTTTTTAATTTATGACCATTGTCTCCACCTTTACCTTAGTGTCAAATCATAAGTCAAACTAAATGTTTCCTAGTATTACTTTTTTTTATCAATTCTCTCTATTGTTCTTTATGTTTAGACCCCTTCTTTGTCTCATTCAATAATTGGCAAGCTAGTTGCCTACACTTAACTAGCAAGTTGTCTCATTCTGTTACCTTACTTTATGTAAACTATAGTAGAAAGTGGAATCCATTATCTTTAGATCATTAGTTCTCCATGTTTTCAAATCTCTAAATACCACATGAAATGTATATGTCATAACATGAAAAATCTAAAAAATGCATTATTTTTAAATATGATTTTCTCTAAATGATTATATGAGCTATTCTATATAAATGCATGTGAACATAAACGATTTATGTATATAAATGCTCATATGCATAATAGTATAGGAACAAAACTAGTTGATATTTGGAAAATTTTAAGGTGTGTAGCTACACTTATCTGAATCGATCTTCACAACAATTCTGTTTATCAAAGGACAATTGTAATAATTGCTGGTATTTCTATTGTAGTTTACACACATTAGTTAATTTGAACTTCACAATAGTCCTCTGAGATAGATACCAAATTGCCTCATATTTATATTATACATATGTTTTACATTTTTACATGTACATGTATAGTCTCTGCTGATGACTCTAAGTTCCTTGAGAACAGATACTCTTTTGTTTTTGTCTTTATGCAATCTGGTGCTTAGCACAGAGCCTGAAACACAGTAGGAACTTAATAAATGCTTACTGACAGCTAGGCAGCATACTGGAAAGAATGTTGGACGTAGAATCAAGAAAACCTGAGTTCAAATTCTCCCTGGTACACTTATTTGTATGACACTGAACAAATCGCCTCTATCAGCCTCAGCTTTCTCACCTATAAAATGTGGATAATGACAGCACTTACCTCACAAGGTTGTTATGAGGATGAAATAGGTTAACATATGTAGAGTACTTAAAAAAACTCAAAGCACTACATGAATTCTGGTTATTGTTGATTGATTGACTCCTAAATCCAATGCTATTTCATCCGTTGCCTTTTAAAACTAATAATCATACTGTACAGAGATACATGTGACCGATTTATGTTTATTTCTATGTATATGAGGAGACATAGTTATATAAAGATCACTTTACCATGTATAATCTCTAGTTCTATTAAAATTGTTAATATGAGAATCAAGACTGATACTATTGTCAATAGCTCTGTGTGTGAGTATGTATATGTGTATTTATGTGTGTGTATTTTTTTTGAAAAAAGAGACAGAAATAGAAATATACAGATAGTGGAAGAGCAACTCTACTGGAAAAGACAAATTTTCTCTTCTTCTCTGGTAGGTAGTTAATTCCTACATAGAAAGGTTGAAGAAAGTGTCCCTTCATATTTCATAGAGACAGCATAACTACTCTGGGCACATCCTTCCCTATAACCTTATGTTCATGATTTCTTGTCCTCCCAAGACTTAGATACAACATAGTTGTATACAAGGAACAGAGAGCCTGAGGATAAGAAAAGTGATTATACCCCTACCAGGCAAAACACTTTTCAGCAAGAGTTTACTTTTCACACCAGGAAACCTACTGATTCTTTAAGGAAAATCTATCCAAGTGAATTGTTTTTTAAAATATATATATTTTATTCATTTTCTTTATCCTATGGTATGATACAGTTTGGGGGAAATAAACATTGTGTTTGATTATCTAAAAAATCATAACTTACATGTCTCCCGTCAAAGAAAAATAACTCAGATCACTCATAACACAGTGTGTGGCACATAGTAGATTCTTGCTAAATGTTTATTGGCGAATAAAAATAAAGTCTATTTCTGCAAATAGTTCAAATAAAATGCCATTTCTAATTATGAAATCTAGTCTCTTACTGTGTAAACATGAAATTTTTATTCATGACAGTAGGAGTACCATGAACATAAGAAAAGCTGACAGATGAATTAAATGGATTTGACACTTGAGAATGAAGGTAGATTAAGAATAAAAAGCAATTATGTCACCAAACAAAAATAATTAACTATTTGATTACTCAAAATTTCATCCTTAAAGCCCAGGAGCAATAATATATTTTATTATATTGATTTAGAGAAAGTTCCATAAATGTTTAGTCTTACCTCTGTTCAATTCACCTTATATACAACTATCTAACTGATGCTATTAAAGCAGATCTAACCCCATCACTCATCTTTTTCAGAAATCGCTAACGGTTTCTTATCATCTCTAACTAAATATAAAATCATCAAACTGAAACCAAAAGCCTCCACTGATATGGATCCCTTTCTGACCTTATTTCATATAATTTTCCTTCATGAACTCTCCTTTACAGTCAGCAGAGTACAATGGAAAGTGGACAAGATTTATAGTCAAAAGCTGTTTGCTGTTCAGTCATTTTTTTCAGTCTTGTCTGACTCTTTGTGATGCTGTTTCAGGTTTTCTTGGGAAAGATACTGGAGTGTTTTGTCATTTCCTTCTCCAGCTCATTTAACTAATGATGAAACTGAGACAGTCAGGGTCAAATGACTTGCCCAGGTTCTCATGACTAGTAAGTGTCTGAGGACAGATTTGAAGTCAAATCTTCCTGACTTCAGGTCTAGCTCTCTATCCACTGCATCACTTAGCTGCCCCTGAAATCAGAATATCAAGTTGCTAATCCCTTACCTGATTACATAATCTCTGTGCCCTTGGGAAAGTTCTTCTCTCTGAGTTCCAGTTACCAGCAATTTTCCTCTTAAGTTTTTAAAAATAATTTTTATCTATTTGGCATTTATTTTTCTGGGTGTAGCTTGCATACTCTCATGCATTCCCCTTCCCTAGAAGGTAAACTTTGAGAGCCAAGAATATAGACATATACATATATATATATATATATATATACATATATATATATACACATATATATGTTATGTCATTTTAGGCTCAGTACTTCTGCATTTTAATAAGAAAATCTTGAATTCCAAAAATTTTCAAAACCAAAAAGCATAAATGGTTCTCTGATAGTGTTATTTCAGGTAATATGGCAGTTGCAGTAAACTGTAACTGTTGTTTTTCAGGGAGCTTACAATCAATTAACCTCTATCTCTTTTTTAAAATCCAACACAAATATTGCCTCCTGCAAGAAGCCTTTTCTGATTCCCACCCCCACCGCTACCTATCCACCTTCATCCACACCAATACACATACTTGTGTTTAATATATCAACTTTGTTTTGCAACTATCCAATGTACTTATCACATGATATTGTGTCTTATAGTTACTTGTGTTTTAGTCATTTCATCCTTATCCAAAGCTATGAAGTCTGGTACTGTATCTTACCTAAATGTTGTATCTCCCTCAGTCCCTAGCCCAGTGTTCAGCATATGATAGATAGATCATTAATAAATGCTTTGCTTTGTTTTATTGAAGGAAGAAATGCTTACCAAATTTTCAGATGACAAAAAGCTGTTCAATATAACTAATACTATAACTAGATGACAGAATCAGGATCCAAAAAGATCTTGACAAGATGAAAAGGAGAGCAGGACATGTGCTACAGGACTAGAGAGGAGGAAAATGTCACCATTTTCCAAAACAGTGGTGATTTCTTCAGAGCAAATTAGTGGGACTTTGTATTCCTGATTAAATTCTAGAATATATTAACCAAGGGAACATTTTTGAACATTAGAAAGAGATCATTAAGAACCAGTCTGGTTTCATAAAGATCAGAATATGTCATGATTAGAATGATAGGTTAGATGAATACCATAGAATTAAGTATATCTAGAGCTAAAAATAGTATAGCTCATATTCCTCCATGGATGAGAGATGAAAACAAAACTAGGCAGAGTTATGACTGGTTAAACAATCAGACCCAAAGAGAGATATGTGGATTTATGTCAGGTTGAAGAGGGTTTTGTTGGAATGCACAGGAATCCTTGACATGTTTAGAAGCAATTTAGAAGAAGATAGAGATGATCTGTTTGTCAATAACAAATAACCCACGGCTGGAGGGATAGATATCACATTAGAAAATAGCATTGTTATCTAAAAAGTTCTTAAAAAACTAAAGCAGCAAACTGGATCTAATATTATTAAATTTAATATGAATAATGGCAAATTCTAACACTTGTGTTTAAAAACAAAATAGCTACACAAACTCAGGGGACCTGATTTTTTTAAAAATGGTGACCCACAAGCTCATGAGTCAGCAGTACAAGAGAGGAGTCACAAATGCTAATATATTAGTAGTCTGCATAAATGGAGATAGAGTATGTAGAACTAAGGAAGTGATAGTCCTACAGTTCTTCACTGAACATGGAGGTATCCAGTTTGGGATGCTATGTTTTAAGGAAAAGCACTGACACCCTGGAGTGAATACAGTGGTGTATCACCAGGACAGTGAGTAGACTGGACAGGAGCATCAGTTGAAGAATTTTAAGCTACATAGACCAGATCATAGAAGCTTTAGGGAATACATGAGTGGTCTTCAAGTTTGTGAGAAATTGTCATTTTAAAAAGGGATTATATGTTTCTAGTTAAACCCAGAGGGTAGAACTTAAATTGGTGGATAAAAGTCACAGAAAAGCAGATTTATATTTAGCAGAAGGCAAAATAATTATAAAAGCTGCTCAAGAATGGAAAGGTTTGCCTTGGGAGATAGTGGGCTTCCCACCACTAGATGTCTTCAAGCAAAGGATTGCCAACCACTTGTAGAAGATACTATGAAGGGGATTCATATTTAGAAGGCATAACTTGGACTAGATAGGCTTTCAATTATGTGATTTGGTGGCTCTGTGAAGTTATAAGATGGGAAAATCTAATTAAATTTAAAATAAATAATTTGCATAGACATAGGATTCAGCTATCTGAAAGGAAGAACATTCTAACAATTAGAACTTTCTAGCAAAGTAATAAATGTCTCCTGAAGTAATATGAGCTCCCTGTACCAAATTATTTAAAAGCTAGGTGATTACTTGTCAAGGATAATGATGAGAAAGTATTACCAAAATAACAGTTATTAATATCCAGTAATTAGCACAATGTTCTGCATTAGCTAAGACTAAAATTTGCACAGCAGGGGTTGACCTGCATTGGTAGAGAAAATTCCTCATACAATTGAAACCAAAGTAGATAACCATTTATTGGGGCTGCATAAATAAATTATGGTAAATTAATATAAGATAACATCATTCTGTGAGAATTTACAAATATGAAAGATTCAGAGAAATATTGGAGAATTTACATGAACTGATGCAAAAAGAAGTAAGCAAAATCAGGAAAACAATAAACATAATATCGACAACAATATAAGTATAAAGAAACCAAAGAATTAAACTGAATTTCATATTCTTATCATGACTGATCTTAATTCTTTAGAAGAGCTTTAAAAACTCACTTCCTTTCCTTTATCGAAAGGAAGGGGACTATACTCAAAGACTCACATAGCTCTGGGACTTCTTCAATTTGAGGCTTCTATACAATAATGCACATCATAATCAATGCCTACATATCCTATGACTCTCTTGTCATATCCATGTAATCACAAAAGTTTACTATAGTGGGTCTACTCAATCTGCTAGTGGCTCTGCTCACTTTCTCTTGACATCACAAGGATAGCCCCAGAGCCCTGTGACTGCCTGTCATCTCTCTTAACACATAATTAGTACAGCTTTTCTTTCTGTTATATGATTCCTTGACAATCTTTTACTCTTCTTGAGAGTTCCTTCATAGTTATGTGTTTAAGCCTGTTCACAACTACTACAGATTTATCCATTGACCTTTATGTGATATTGATCATTAATTCTTCAGTGACAATGGTGTTCTATCTCTCACTGCCATGAAGCAACAACAGTATTACTGAGAATATATGGCAAATGGTTAAAGCTTATTGAATAGGCAATTTTCAGATGAAGAAATTAAAGCTCTTAGTTATATAAAAATGCTCCAAATCATTAATAATTACAGAAATGCAAATTAAAGCTACTCTGAAGGTCCACCTCACACATATCAGAGTGACTAATATGACCAAAAAAGGAAAATAATAACTATTAGAGGAAATATGGAAAAATTGGGACACTAGTACACTGTTAGTGGACTTGTGAATTGATACAACCATTCTGGAGAGCAATATTACACAAAGGACCATAAAACTATGAATATCTTAAGACCCAACAATACCACTACTAGGTCTGTATCTCAAAAAAAAAAAAACAAACAAAGACATAAGGAAAGGATCTATTCGTACAAAGATATTTATAGCAGCTCTTTTTTGTGTCAAAATATTGGAAATTAAAGGGAAGTCCATTAATTAGGGAATGGTTGAATAAGTTGTGGCATATGATTGTAATGAATACTATATGTTCCATAAGAAATTACAAACAACAAAAACCTGGAAAGACTTATATGGAGTGATTTGAGGAGAATCTGTACACAGTAACAGAAATAAAGTACAATGATCAACTGTGAATGATTAAGATATTATCAGCAATGCAAGTATCCAGAACTATCCTAAGGGACAAAGAAGGATATCCACCTCCATGGAAGGAAGTGAGGAAGTCTGAATGCAGATTGAAGCATACCATTCTTCATTTTATTCTATGAATTTCTCTCTAGTGTAAGCATTATGGGTCTTCTTTTATAACATGATGGACATGAAAATATGTTTTAAAAGACCAATAAAAATAAGATGTTTTTAAAAAACATCTGACAAATTTCTAAGAAATCTTTTTTTTAATCATTTGTGCATTAAGTACCTACTATGTGCCAGGCATCAGGATAAGATAAATATAAGATAAAGATAGAGATAAGATAAAGATAAAAATGAAATGCCCTTCACTAGCTAGGAGTTTACATTGTTCTAAGGGACAACAAAAACAGGAAATAAAAAAATATAGCATGCTATTTAATATCCAATACAATTCTTAGGAAAATAATAATTTGATGTCCCTTAATAGTTATTCATGGGGAGTCAGGGAGGCAGAGTCAAGATAGCACTGTAGAAGCAGCAAAAGTTCAGACATCTGAAAACCCTTCCTTGCCAATTAAAAACCAAATGCTCCTAGGGGACTGAAAACTAAATATAACAAAAGGAGAGAGTTAAGGAATCCTCCTGCTGGACTCAACTTAAAAGGTGCACCCCCAAAAAGCCTTAATTCAAGAACACTCGGGTTTAAGGGAAAGGAAGAAGGAATATCACAGGACCCCTCCCCCACCTACAGTATTGAGCCTCTAGCAGGGGCTAGAATCTCTGGGCAGGAAAGGCTGCTAGTCTGGAGGAAGTACCTTATGGGCAACACTATGCTAGGCTCAAGGCTTTGAACACAGAGGGTGGAGAAGCAGTTGGAGAAGAAGCTCAGAACAAGCAGCCTAGTTGCAGCTGAGACACTCCATACTACCCCCTCCACCTTTCATGAGATTTTGGCTTCAGGGCACATCTAGCTCTGCAAGTTCAACTCCACTGGGCTTAATCTTGTCAAGCATGCAGAAAGCAGGGAAGCTCAAACTCTAACACCCCTCCCCCACAGACTGCTCTGAGAGAATTGCTAAGCACCAATGGTGAAGGTTGACAGAAAAGCCCAAATTTACAGATCCAAAACATAATGAGAAGAGCAAGAGTGCAGGCAACTACAGGGGGGGAAAGAAGGGGCAAATATGAGCAAACAACAGAAAAAGAAAAAAGAAATTACAATTGACAGCTTCTATCCAGGCAATGGACAAAGAGCAAATGTAACAGGAAGATCAAGGAACACCAAGCAAAAACACAGAAACTCCTGCGAATTGGACACAGGTTTTGAAAGAATTCAAAATACAATTCAAAACACAATTAAGAGAGGCTAAAGACAACTGGAAAAAGAACTTAAAAAGCAAGATTAGTCATCTGGAAACAGAAAATAGTGTCTTGAAAAGCCAAAATTAATCATCTTGAAAATTAAGCAAAGGAGATAAAAGATGAGGCACAGAAGGTGAAAGATGATCTCCAAAGAAAACCAGACCAGAAGGAGAAGGATGACCAAAAAGCCAGAGATTAAACCCAGTCTTTAAAAATCAGAATGCACCAATTAGAAGCAAGTGACTTCACAAAGCAGCAAGAAACTATTAAACAAAATCAAAAGAACGAAAAAATTGAAGAAAATATGAAACACCTCATTCACAAAACAGAAGATTTAGAAAATTATTCCAGGAGATACAACTTAAGAATCATTGGTCTACTGGCAAAAGAAAAAAACTGGACATCATCCTATGGGAAATTATCCAAGAAAACTGCCCCAACATTCTAGAACAAGAAGGAAAAGTGGAGATTGAAAGAATCCACAGATCACCTCCTGTACTTAATCCACAACTGACAACACTCAGAAATGCTATAGACAAATTGAAGAAATACCAGACCAAGGAAAAAATATTACAAGCTGCTAGAAAGAAGTCATACAGATACCATGGAACTACAGTGAGGATAACATAGGATCTGGCTGCATCTACACTGAGGACAAAAGGCATGGAATATGATATTCCAGAGAGCAAGGGAACTAGTTCTACAACCAAGAATCAACTATCCAGCAAACTGACTATATTCTTACAGGGGAAAGTATGGTCATTTAATAAAATAGAAGACTTCCAAGCATTTGTAAAGAAAATACCAGACATGAACAGAAAATTTGATGACCAAACACAGAAACCAAGAGAATCACTGAAAGGTAATTAAGAAAGGGGGGGGGGGGGAACAAACAAAAAACTTTTTAAGGGACCTAATATGTTAAAATGATTTTTTTCTTGACCATCTTCATTTATTCAACTTTAAAAAATGAATGCTCCACAGATCTGTGTACATGTGTATAGGGATGCACTTAGGTTAACAGAGTAAGACCCTTAAAGTCAAATATCTAATTAAGACAAGTTCTCTTGGGCCTGGCCACAAATGGCATGACCTCAACAGCAGCAAGAACCATGCAGGACAGGAAAAGTTTACAAGTGAAATGTGTTTTTAAAAAAAAATTTTTTTAAGAAACAACAACAAAAATCTAAATTCCTGAAAACCAATGAATTATCAAGTACCAATGAACTATACACTCAAGCAGTTCACAAAACATCCCATTCATATCACTACAAGAAAAAAGGATATTGGTAACTTAAAAATTGTTATTATCACCTGTATAGCTAGAAGAATTATACTTAGAGGGAACAGTGACAAACTGCATAGGATGAAATGCCAAGACATAAATATTTATATAGATATATGTATGCATAAATATAGATACATAGATATAGATATACAACAAGAGTTTAAAAAGAGGTTAATACTAAGAGAAATGGGGAAAGAAACAAAATGGGATAAATTTATATGTCACAAAGAAGTGCATGGCTAGAGGGGGAGAACATCAATACACTGAAAGTGTAAAGAGGTTGGAGATAGGAAATACTCAATTCTTACGTACAATGAAATTGACTCAAAGAGGGAAGAACAATCAAATACATTGGGGCAGAGAATTGATTTGTGCCCTATAGGGAAGTAGAAGGGTAATAAACGGATTGATGGGGAGGGAAGCAATACATTGGAGGGGGTAGTTTAAAAAGAATATAAGAGGGAAATAAGAAGGGAGGGGGGTAGAAAGGGAAGTAAAATAAGGATGGGAATTGGGGGGACTGATTAGAAACAAAACAATGGTGTAGAAGGAAATAATGAAAGAATAAAGGGAAGGGCTAGGAGTGGAAATCAAAATGCTGGGAAATACACAGCTGGTAATCATAACTCTGAATGTGAATGGAATGAACTCACCCATAAAATGCAAGTAAATAGCAGAGTGGATTAGAATCCAAAACCCTACCATATGATGTATACAAGAAATACACATGAGGAAGGTGGACATACATAGGGTAAAAGTAAGAGGATGGAGCCAAATATATTGGGCAACAACTGATAAAAAGAAGGCAGGAGTCTCAATCATGATATCTGACAAAGCCAAAGTAAAAATAGATCTAATTAAAAGGGATAGGGAAGGTAATTACATCCTGATAAAAGACAGTATAGACAATGAGGAAATATCAGCACTCAACATGTATGCATCAAATGGCATAGCATCCAAATTTCTAAAGGAGAAACTAGTGGAGCTCAAGGATGAAAAAGATAGAAAAACTATACTAGTGAAAGACATGAACCTTCCTCTATCAGAACTAAATAAATCAAATAAATAAATAAATAAATAAGAGGCAAGAGAAGTGAATGCAATCTTAGAAAAAATACAGTTAGTAGATATGTGGAGAAAAATAAATGGGGACAAAAAGCAATACCCATTCTTTCCATTAGCACATGGTACCTTCACAAAGATTGATCGTGTACTGGGGCATACAAACATTGCAAACAAGTACAAAATATTAGAAATATAAATACAACCTTCCAGACAACAATGCAATGAAAATAATAATTAGTAAGGGTACATGGAGAGGTAAATCAAAAATTAGTTGGAAATTAAATAATATGATTCTCAAAAATTGGTTAAATAACAAATCATAGAAACAATAATTTCAATGAAGAAAATGACAATGATGAGACATCCTTTCAGAATCTATGGTATTCAGTCAAAGTAGTACTCAAGGGGAAATTTTTATCCTTGAATTCATATATTAACAAATTAGGGAGGGCAGAATTCAATGAATTGGGCATGCAAATTGAAAAACTAGAAAGTGAACAAATTAAAATCCTGAGATGAAGACTAAATTAGAGTTCCTAAAAATCAAAGGAGAAATTAATAAAATTGAAAGTCAAAGAACTATTGATTTAATAAATAAGACTAGAAGCTGGTACTTTGGAAAAAAAACAAATAAAATAGACAAAGTACTAGTAAATCTAATTAAAGAAAGGAAAGAATAAAACCAAGTTGACAGGATCCAAGATGAAAAGGGAGACCTCACCTATAATGAAGAGGAAATTAAGGCAATAATTAAAAATTATTATGCCCAAATATATGGCAATAAATATGGCAATCAAGGTGATATGGATGAATATTTACAAAAATATAAATTGCCTAGACAAACAGAGGAAGAAATAGACTACCTAAACAACTCTATAACAGAAAAAGAAATTGAAAAAGCCATCAAAGAATTCCCTAAGAAAAAATCCCCAGGACCAGATGGATTCACAAATTAATTCTATCAAATATTCAAAGAACAACTAATTCCAATATTATACAAACTATTTGACAGAATAAACAAAGAAGGACTTCTACCAAATTCCTTTTATGACACAAATATGGTGCTGATTCCAAAGCCAGGCAGGTCAAAGACAGAGAAAGAAAACTATAGACCAATCCGCATAATGAATATAGATGCAAAAATCTTAAATAGGATACTAGCAAAAAGACTCAAGCAAGTCATAACAAGGGTTACTCACTATGACCAGGTAGGATTCATACCAGGAATGCAAGGATGGTTCAATATTAGGAAAACCATGCACATAATCGACCATATTAACAAGCAAACCAACAAAAATCACATGATTATCTCAATAGATGAAGAAAAAACCTTTGACAAAATACAACACTCATTCCTATTGAAAATACTAGAAAGCATAGGAACAGAAGGGCCTTTCCTAAAAATAATAAACTGTATATATCTAAAACCATCAGCAAACATCATCTGCAATGGAGATAAACTAGAAGCCTTCCCAATAAGATCAGGGGTGAAATAAGGATGCCCATTATCACTTCTATTATTTAATATTGTACTAGAAACACTAGCAGTAGCAATTAGAGAAGATAAAGAAATTGAAGGTATTAAAATAAGCAACTACAAAACACTCTCCACACAATTAAAACAAGATCTAAACAATTGGAAAAAACATCAATTGCTCATGGATAGGATTTACATCCTACCCAAATTAACTCATGCAAAGGAAAGAGGTCTTACAATCCCAGATCTCAAACGATACTATAAAACAGTGGTCATCAAAACAATATGTTACTGACAGAAAGGAGGATCAGTGGAATAGACTTGGGGTAAGTGACCTCAGCAAGACAGTCTATGACAAACCCAAAGATCCCAGCTTTGGGGACAAAAATCCACTATTTGATAAAAACTGCTGGGAAAATTGGAAGACAATATGGGAGAGATTAGGTTTGGATCAACATCTCACACCCTATACCAAGATAAATTCAGAATGGGTGAATGACTTGAATATAAAGAAGGAAACTACAAGTAAATTAGGTAAACAGAGAATATTATACATGTAAAATCTTTGGGAAAGGAAATATTTTAAAACCAAGCAACAGTTAGAAAACAATCATAAAATATAAAATAAATACTTTTGATTCCATTAAATTAAAAAGGTTTTGTACAAATAAAACCAATGCAACAAAAATTAGAAGAGAAGCAACAAATTGGGAAACAATCTTCATAACAAAAACCTCTCATAAAGGTCTAGTTACTCAAATTTATAAAGAGCTAAATCAATTGTACAAAAAATCAAGCCATTCTCCAGTTGATAAGTGGGCAAGGGATATGAATAGGCAATTTTCAGTTAAAGAAATCAAAATTGTTAATGAGCACATGAAAAAGTGTACTAAATCTCTTATAATCAGAGAGATGCAAATCAAAACAACTCTGAGGTATCACCTCACAACTAGCAGGTTGGCTAACATGACAGCAAAGGAAAGTAATGAAAGCTGGAGGAGGTGTGGCCAAGTTGTGACATTAATGCATTGCTGGTGGAGTTGTGAATTGATCCAACCATTTTGGAGGGCAATTTGGAACTATGCCCAAAGGGCGCTCAAAGTCTGTCTGCCCTTTGATCCAGGCATAGCACTGCAGGGTTTGTACCCCAAAGAGATAATAAGGGAAAAGACATGTACAAGAATATTCATAGCTGAGCTCTTTGTGGTGGCAAAAAATTGGAAAATGAGAGTATGCCCTTCAATTGGGGAATGGCTAAACAAATTGTGGTATATGTTGGTGATGGAATACTATTGTGCTAAAAGGAATAATGAACTGGAGGAATTCCATGGGAACTGGAACAACCTCCAGGAATTGTTGCAGAGTGAAATGAACAGAACCAGG
Source organism: Monodelphis domestica (assembly GCF_027887165.1). Classification (NCBI taxonomy): domain Eukaryota; kingdom Metazoa; phylum Chordata; class Mammalia; order Didelphimorphia; family Didelphidae; genus Monodelphis; species Monodelphis domestica. The sequence continues at coordinate 273,061,198 of NC_077227.1, forward strand.
AGAACATTGTACACAGAGACCGATACACTATGGTACAATTGAATGTAATGGGCTTCTCCATTAGTGGCAATGCAGTGATCCTGAACAACCTGGAGGGATCTACAAGAAAGAACACTATCCACATTCAGAAGAAAAGCTGTGGGAGTAGAAACACTGGAGAAAAACAATTGCTTGATTATATGGATTGAGGGAATATGATTGGGGATATAGACTCTAAATGATCATCCTAGTGCAAACATCAACAACATGAAAATAGGTTCTGATCAAGGACACTTGTAATACCCAGTGAAATTGCGCATCTGCTACAAGAAGGGGAGGGTGAAGGGAGGGATGGAAAGAACATGATTCTTGTAATGAAGGAATAATGTTTTAAATAAATATTTTTAATTTAAAAAATACTTATTCATAGGCTTTATTCAAATGGATACAAAATGCTTAACTATAAGTAATCTTTTGAGCTTCTAGGAAATAGAAGAGTCTGATATGGTTGAAAGATCAGTGGGTCTCCATTCAAAGTAAGTGGGTTTGAATTCTACTTTAGCCACTATTTGTATGATCTTGAGTCAGTTGTTTTTTTATATGTAAAATAACGGAGATTTAACTAAGTAGTCTCTGAAAGACCCTTCTAGTTCTAAATCTATGCTCCTACAATATTCTGTAAAGGTAATGTTATTTTTGAGGTTAACTGCATATGTACTAGGATTTCAATATCTTCCAAATTCAAGTTATCAATATACAGAAATCTTGGTAATTTATCATAATGATAAATGAATATCTGCTATACCACACTGTTTGGAGGACAAAGAGAATCATAAAATCAAATATAAGTGCATAAGATTTCATTACTCCCTAAACCATTTCCATTACTAGGTAATTGTCCAGAAGATGAAAATTAATATCACCAGTGATACAAAAATTATTAGCACAACTACAGTCAAGAATTAAATTTCTTTATATTATTCCTTCGTTTGTCAGATATCTCTGAGTCTATTCAGTTACTCTGAATTTTCTGAGAATAAATGATCAGGAATTTATTCTAATCCCAGAAGTTTGGATCATTAATCCAAATAATTATCTGCAGTACTGAGCTGCCTTCTATTAGCATTATTTTGTTTTGCTTTTTAGGAGATATGGTTCTTATGTCTTATAAATACAACATTTTATCTGATAGTCATTTCACTCTCCTTTTACAATACATACTAAAAACCCCTATATCAGTTAAGAAAAGGTTAGGTTTATAACTCCAATTTTGTTATAATAGAAATAATATCTCCCCAAAAAAATTTTGGGGAAAGGAAAGGAGAAATTGTATCTTGCTACTATTCATATTTAAAGGGACTTTGTGGGCCAAATGCCCTCCCTGGATCACTGTCTTGTTGTGGTAGATGAGCTTGAAAAGTTGAATTAAGCTATGAGCTATGCCATATAGGGATACTCAATCAGATAGATCTGAGAGTACTGACAAAAAATGATCCACTATATAGCAAAGCATTCCAATATCTTTGCCAGGAAAATCCCACTGACAGTATTAAAATAAAAGATATGTTACTGGGAAAGAGCAGAGGACACCTACAAGTAGCTCCAGTACTAATGAAGAAGCTAGGCTAAACCTGAAATGAAGATCAGCTGTAAAGAAAGGAAAGTCCAATGCTGTAAAGATCAATATTGCACATGAAACTGAGATTCTAGAATCCATAAACCATGGTAAGCTGGATGTAGGCAAACAGGAGATGGAAAGATTAAACATCAGCAACATAGATGTCAATGAACATAAATGGAAGGTAGGTGAATTTAATTCATATACTACTGTGGGCAACAATTCCTTAGAAAAAGTGGAATAGCCCTCAAAGTCAATAATAGAGTAAGAAAAACAGTGCGGGGGGGGGGGGGTATTATTTCAAAAATGACAAAATTTTATCTGTTCAGTATCACATTATCTATGCTCCAACCACTAATGCCAAAGAAGCCAAAATTGATCACTGCTATAAAGAGCCACAACATCTTCTAGAAATAAAACCAAAGAGGAAAAAAAAGTCATATTCATCATAGGAGATTGAAATGCTAGAGTAGAAAATGACAAGATAATTGGAATAACAAACAAATTTGGCCTTGGAATGCAAAATAAAGCAGGACAGAGACTAATAGAATTTTGTCAAGATAACTCACTGGTCATAGCAAATACTCCTTTCCAATAAACCTAAAGGCGACTATGCATGGACCTCACCAAATGCTAAATATCAAAATCAGATTGTTTATATACTTTGCAGTCAAAATGGAGAAGCTCTATACAATCAGTTAAAACAGAACCTGGAGCTGACTGTGGTTCATTTCATGAGCAGCTTATTGCAAAATTCAGACTTAAATTGAAGAAATTTGAGAAAATCATTCACTTCTTCCTCATATACTACATTAAAGCCTTTGACCAAGTATATAACAACAAAGTGTGGCAAATCCTCGAAGAGATCGGAGTACCAAATCATCTTATTTGTCTCCTGAGGAACTTGTATGTGAATCAAGAAGCAACAGTTAGAATAGAACATGGAACAATTGGTTTAAAATTGAGAAAGGAATATAAGACTGTATATTTCCACCTTTTTGTTTAGCTTACATGCAGAATACACCATGCCAAATGTCAGACTAACAATCAAATACTGGAATTCAAGCCACTGGAGCAAATATCAACAATTTCAGCTATACAGATGATACTTCTCTGATGGCAGAAAGTGAAGAATAATTAAGAAGCCTCTGAGGCTGAAATAAGAGGACATAAAAGCTTAGTTTGAAGCTTAATATCAAAAAAAGATCTTGACAAATGATCCCATCACTTCCTCACAAATGGAGAAGAAATGGAAGTAGTGTCAGATTTTATTTTCTTGGGCTCAAAGATAACTGCAGGTTGTGACTACAGGCATGAAATGAAAAGACACTTGCTTCTTGGAAGGAAATCTATGGCAAATAAGTCTGGACAGCAAACTAAAAAGCAGAGATACCACCTTTCCAACAAAAGTCTGTATAGTTAAAGCTACAGTTTTTTCAGTAGCAATATGTGGCTACAAGAGTTGAACATAATTATAGTTGGGTACCACAGGAGCATCATTTTCAAATTGTTATGCTGGAGATGAATTTGGACAATCCCTTGGATAGTAAGGAGATCAAAAAAGTCAATACTTAAAGAAATTAATTCAGACTATTCACTGAAAGGTCAGATACTGAAGCTGAAGCTAAAATACTTTGATCACATGAGAAGATAGGACTCATTAGAAAAGACCCTGATGTTGGGAAATATAGAAGACCTTAGCAAAAGAGGACAACAGAAGATAAGATGGATAGATAATGTCATGGAAACAACATGAGTTTGGACAGACTTTGAGGGATAGAGGAGGATAGAAGAGTCATGCTATGGTCCATGGATTCAGACACAAATGAACAACTGAAAATAAAAACTAAAAATCATAGATTTAATCTATATCTGAACAAGCATCTCTTCTAGGTCATAATTTACCTCATCTACCCTTTGTTTGAAGACCACCAAAAAGAGAGAGTTAACCATTTCTTGGATATCTGACTTCACTTTTAGATAGCTGCAATTGCTAAGAGGTTTGTTTGTTTTTTTTCCTTATATCAAATTTAAATCTTTCTCGCTTTCCATTTTTACCCATTGTTTGTAGTTCTGATCTTTGGGACCAAGGAGAAATCTAATCACTTTTTTATGTGAAAGTCCTTCAATATGTAAAGAAAGCTGTCCAACCTACATTTTGTCTTCTTTTAAAGATGTCTTTAGTTCATTCAACTGGTCTTCATATGGCATAAACTCAAGATTCTTGTCATTAAGTTGATCCTCCTTTGGATGATTTTGGGTATTATTACAATGCTCTGACCAGGATAGAGTACAGTGGGACTATTCTTCAAGACTATAGCTTACCATCTAATGAGGGGTGCAGAATGTAAACTACTGTGTACACACAAGCTATCCATAGGACAAATTGGATATTGTCTTAGAGGGAAAATACTAAGAATTAAAAGAATTGGCAAATATGTCTTGCAGAATACCGGACTTCAAGTGAGACTTTAAGGAAGCCTTTAAACAAGGAGCTAGAGATGAGGGAGCAAAACTTCATAGGAATGGGAACAGACAGGGAAAAGACAGAGCCCAAAGATGGAGAATCATGTGTAAAGAATAGAAAAAAGTTCAGGATCACTGGATCTCAAAATGTGAGTAGGGGAGTAAAATGTTAGAAGATTAGAAAGAAAGGAAGAGACCAGGTTATAAAGGGCTTTATTAATATATCTCCTAGCTTTATTTCATCTGCAAATTCAATAAGAATACCAACTATACCATTATACAATTTATTGACAAAAATCATTGCACAGGACCAAACACATGTTTCTAGAAAGTCTAAGCTGGTATCAAACAATAAATGATTATTGGATTTTGGTCATTCAAATTGAGACTAACAAATATACTATGATATAATCCACATTTCTTCCATCATCTCCATGAGTGTATCATGAAAAATATGAAGTGGCCTGCTAATATCAAGCTAAACTACATCTACAAAATTACAACATTCCCTTGATCTATTGGTCTGGTAAACTGTCAGAAAAAGAAATGAGGTTTGCCTTTCATGGACTATTCTTAAGGAGCAATGCTGGTTCCTTGTGAGATATTGTCTTCCTTTTATAGCCATCCATTTAATGATACAATCTAGAATTTTGCCAAAAATGAGAGTCAAACCCTGCATCCTATAGTTTTAAGCATTCACTCTGGATGATTTTTGTTTTGTTTTGGTTTGTTTTTTTCTGGGGAGAAAATGGATAGGAATTGAAATAAGGTTTGCCCTTCTCTTGTCCTATAACACCACTCCTATTCTCCAGTCTTCCAAAGATCACTGATAATAGCATCAGCCAGCTTTTTCTGCAACTGAAGATGTACCTCATTTGAGTCTGATAACCTGAATTTAACAAAACACAGCTATGTGTTCTCTGGCCATTTGTCTACTTAGTTGGGGTTTTAACTTCTTTACTCCATCTTGGTGCTCTCTATTCCATGGCCTTACTAAGAAAATGGAAACAAAATAAGAAAACGGATCAGTTTTCTCTCCAATGTCCATCATTGTAGCTATGAGTATTCTAAGAAACAGTCATTCCTTTTTTTTTCCCCTTCTCCTATTACACCTGAAAAACCCTTACATTCCATAATATCCTTTTATTAGACCCTTATTTTCTGTCATAGAATTGACGCTAAGTATCAGTTTCAAGACAAAAGAGAGGTAAGAGCTAGGCAGTTGGGGTTAACTGACTTGCCCAAGGTCACAAAGCTAGGAAGTGTCTGAGACCAGATTTAAACCTAGGACCTCTCATCTCTAGGCCTGTTGATCTAGCCACTGAGCCACCTAATGCTCCATAAACATCCTTTTAATTATTATTCTTAGTTTCCTTGCCAGTCTCAGCTTCATTGATATCAACAATCTAGTTCAAATCCGTGTTTTTATATTGATCTTCTGTTACACTTGTCCTTACTTCTTATCTCTATTCATTTTTAAAAAATAATTCTTACTTTCTCTCTTAGTAACAACTCTAAGACAAAAGGGCAAAAGCTAAGCAAATGACATTAAGTGACTTGCCCAACATCAAATATATAGGAAGTATCTAAGGGCAGTTTTAAAAGCAAATCTTCCCAACTCCAGACCTGGGGCTTTATCCACTAATTCATCTAGCTGCTCTTAGTCCATGTCTTTTTAAAACATCTATATCAGGTGTCCCCAAACTATGACCCACAGACCACATGCAGCCCCCTGAGGCCATTTATCCGGCCCCCACTGCACTTCTGGAAGGGGCACCTCTTTCATTGGTGGTCAGTGAGAGGAGCATGTATGTGGCAGTGCCACAAAGCGCAGCATCGCTCACATACAGTACTACTTCTGGTGACATAATCCCTTGCTTGGCACCTTGTTCTGATGAGAACAAGGGTCTGCGCAAAGGATTATGTGGCTGCACACTGGAAGACGTGAGCATGGTGAGCGGTGATCTGGGGCAGGGGATTCCACACTGTGTATACTGCTGCCCAGTATTGTGGTGGCAGTAATAGGCCTGTGCAAGGTGTGACAGACCCATCACAGCCAGTGCTGCAGCCCCTGCTATCCCAGACTGCATATGACAGATTCATTCATGGTTCTTTTTTAATAGTCCAGCCCTCCATAAGTCTGAAGGACAGTGAACTGGCCCCCTGTGTAAAAAGTTTGGGGACCCCTGATCTATATAGTTCAATGAACATCCTGTGCATCAATGTACAACTCCCCCTTACCTATTTATTGGTTCTGTTTCTCTTTGCATCAAGAATTTCATTCTTGAGAGCTCCTATCCCTCCCAAGTGGACTTCCTGTTTATAGAATTTTAATCTGAGATTCTACTTATCCCTTCTTTGAAACTATGAAATCTGTCCTCTCAAAATATAAAATACTCATTGGATTAGTCCAACTTTGTTCTCTTTTATCACAAATTCTAAGAAGGAAGGAGAGGAAGAAAATAAAAGCATTTATTAAAAACCTGCTATGTAATAGAGACTATGCTAAGATAAAATATTTAAATACCCCTTCAAATTTCTCTTTGCTTCTGCTTTGGTAATCAACTCTACCATACTGATTCAAATTGGATCCAGTTTCTTGGTTCACCCAAATCTGAGAGGGATTAAATGATATTTAGAGAACACATTGTCATCTTTGATGGTATTGCCATCTTTCTGGTCACACAGTTTCAAAACCTTATTTTATGCTTGTCTCTTCTTTGTCATTTCTACCCTATATTAAATCTGTTAAAAAGTTTTATTGATTGTCCATCATTAGAGCAAGGCAAAAAATTATTAGCTTTTCTGCTTTTGGAAAGGAGAAAGAATTTCAGCAAATAAAATAATTTCCTCCTTCCACTATATTATTATTAATATCAATATTAATATTATGCCTCCATGCCAGGCTTCTGATCTATTTTCCATTTACCTCATCTATTTATTCTTTATTCTAGATAAGTGGTCATTTATATTTGATCTTTTTCCAAATGCTCTTCCCCATGCTTCTCTTATTGTGGGCCATGGATTTTCTAATAATCACACACTTTGAAATTTGGAAGGGAACTCAGAAACAGGACAGTGAAAGGGTGAAGGAAGGGAAAAGAGAAATGGAGAGAGAAAAGCCTAATGTACTCTATTAAGAAAAAAGCTGATAGAGCAAGAAAGTCAATGGTAATTAATGGCATGTCATGTGTCTGCATCATACTGTGGAGGAAACATTTAAAAGGAATCAATAATTTAAAATTTAAACGCTTCCTTTCTTCCCTAAAGAAGACAAAAATGTTAAACAGCTGCTATGATAGTAGTAACAAAAAAAACAGCCTCAGATTTGAAGAAATGGGCACAAGTTCAAGAGAGTTTTCATGGAAAGTTAAGTAGATGAATGAAAATAACCAAAGCAGTTACCCTCTTCTCTTTAAATCTAGATCAAGAATAAATGACATAAAGAATTAAGAATAATAAAACTTGAGTAATGAAAGAAAATTCTCCCAGGGTTGTAAGTTTATTTATATTTCTTTTTTCAAAACCTTTGTTTTTTTCTAAAGCTCTGTTTCTTCTAAGATGGCTTTGAGATTTTAAATTTAATTATTTCCTTTAAAGTCTGATGTTTAAATATAAAAATCATGAAAATTTGTTATTCTAAACTTCCAGGAAAGCAAAAAGTCCTTCCTCCTGCCACAAGGTAGCATTATACCACAATTGCTGGAATAGATTTTGGTTGGTTTGTTTGGGGACAGTTTAGAAGGTGAATAAAAATTGTGCTGAAAGGAATAATGAACTGGAGGAATTCCATGTGAACTGGAAAGACCTCCAGGAATTGATGCAGAGTGAAAGGAGAAGAACCATTGTACACAGAGACTGATACATTGTGGCATAATCAAACGTAATGGACTTCTCTGCTAGTAACAATGCAATGATCCAGGACAATTCTGAGAGACTTATGAGAAAGAATGCTATCCACATTCAGAGAAGGAAATGTAGGAGTAGAAACACAGAAGGAAAATATTTGCTTGATCATGGTTCAATGGGTATATGATTGGGGATGTTGATTTTAAATGATCATTCTATAGCAAATATTAATATGGAAATAGGTTTTGAACAATGATATATGAAAAACCCAGTGAAATTGCTCATTGTCTATAGGAGGGGAGAAGGACTGGAGGGAAAGAAAATGAATCATGTAACCATGGAAAATATTCTTAATTAGTTAATTAATTTTTAAAACAAGCTGGGAATAATAAAGATTGGAAGTTTCATGCATTTAAAAAAAAGTGAATAAAAGTCCATGAGCTCTGAACTCATGGTAATACCTACCAAAAACTAAAGTCCTGAGATAGCAGCTTTGTCATATCTGACCTGGTTCCCCTCTGTTCCTACATTGTCTGAAACATTGTCAAGGTGGGAAAGGGGGGGGGGGGGTCAGATAACAATAGTCTCCAAGAAGTGGCTATCAAAGTGCACTTAAGTTAGAAGGGGAGGAAAGTCCTATTCAGTGAAGAAAGTTCTCTCCGTATTCCATTGGCATAGATAATTTAGTCATATTTAGTAGCTATAACCTTAGAAGGTACAGATAGTTCATTTAGAGGCAGAGCCAAGATTAGAACCTATCTTGGCCACTATATTATACTTAGAAAGTTATCTCTATGTAGACTCCTAGACCCACATATAAATCCCTACTATCTCCCCACATCTCCCATTCAACTTATTTAACATTCCCAACTGGATGTCCCATAGGTATCCTGAACTCATTGTATACAAAAGAATACATTTCCCTTCCCAAAACTACTCTTGCTCCAATTTCTTTTTTTAAACCTTTATTTTCTGTCTTAGAATTAATACTAAGTAGTGGTTCCAAGGCAGAAGAGTAGTAAGAGCTAGGCAACCCAATACTGATTCTAAGATGAAAGGTAATTTGTTTGGGTTTTTTTTTTAATAAAATAAAGTTATTCTGAGTTTCTGCCTCTCCTTTGCCAGCTTGACTCTACCTTTCCACTTTATTTTCTTGGGTGTGTATGTATTTTCTTTTACAATATTGCTAATGTGGACTTTTTTCATGATTTCACATGTATAATCAATATCACTTTGTCTTCTCAACAGGTGGGGGAGAGAAGGGAGGAAGGAAGACAATTTGGAACCCAAAATTTTAAAAGATGAATGTTAAATTTTTTACATGTAATTGTGAAATATTTAAACAAATAAAAATGTATTTTAAAAATGGGGGGAAAAAGAGATAGGCAAGTGGGGTTAAGTGACTTGTCTGGGATCACACAGTTAGGAAGTGTCTGAGGTCAGATTTTAATCCAAGACCTCTAGTCTTTGGCTCTCTATCCACAGAGCCACTTAGCTGCCCCCTACAACTTCTTTTGATAGTACTTCAATCTTCTGGTCACCCAAATTCAAATGTCATTGTCATATTTGTGTATTCTTTGTCCCTCTTACTCTATATATAATCAGTTACTGAGCCTTATTGCTTCTACATATACATTATCATTCACATCCATTCCCATTCTCTTTACTCTCACAAACACTACTCTAGCAAAGGCCTTACTACGATTTGCTTCTGTGACTCTGATGGTTCCTAATGGTTTCTAGTCATTTTCCTTTCTGATTTATCCACCCATAAAACTAGAACAAATCTTCCTGAAGCACAGGTCTGACCATGTTACTCATCTGTCAAAAAGTCATTAGCACTTTAAAGGATAGGATTTCAAAGCTCTCCACAATTTGACTTTAATCTACCTTTCTAGATTTATTTCATATTATCCCCTTAGTGAACTCTATGTTCAATCCAAAGTAGACCATCAGGTTTAAACCAAGCACAGTATTATGTCCCTGTTTCCCTAAATTGTAATCCTATCCCTAGAATGCACTCCTTCCACACTCACACATCATGGAATCTTCAGAATTCTTCAGTCAGTTGCCACCACAGCTATGCAGAGCTTTTATGATCTCCTCGTTATTAATGTTCTTTTTCTCTGCAGATAACCTTATATATTTTATCTCCCCAGTTAAATGTCAATTTCCTGGGGGCAGAGAATATTTTCTCTTTGTCTTTGTATATCCAGCATCTAGCAGAATATCACATAAATAGGTATTTAATAAGTGTGAAATGGTCTGAACTAAGTTACATTGAGGTCAGCTGAGTTAAGCTGAGATGAGCAGAATTGAGTAGAATGAAGAGGGAAGGAGAGTAATAGCAACAAGCTCTGGATGCCAGAGAATAAAAAGTGGCTCTAAGAGGGGGCAGGTTAAGGTGAGATACTATAGTGAGGAGCCATCCTAAAACTAGGATGCTACCTGGAGACGTTCAGAACAGGAAGTTTATGAGATGGAGGGATTTATATGATGCTTATATGATTTATACTTAGCCCTAAACCACGTGACTCTTTCCACATTGAATTCTAATATTACTAAGATTAGAAAAAATAGAAAAGATAGGAAAAAAGCTTTTAAAATAATACTATATTAAAGCTATAGATGGATAGTTATGTTAACCTAAATAAATTCATTCAAACAAGGAAAAAATTTTAATAAAAGAATCAATTGTCCTATATATAAAAAACAGAGATGTGGTCAGTTCCCTGGAAATAAAGCAATCAAAACCAATAAACTTTTGGTATTTGATTATATTATTAGGCAATACTAGATGACATAATATACTTTAATTTCAACAAAGCATTTGGAAAAAATCTCCTATGATATTATTACTCCCTTATCAGGGGTGGAATAATACTATTATTGGTCATTTGCAATTAATAAAGAGCATTCCCAAAAGATGAAAGTAATGGTTTTAGCAAGCTCAAATATCTATTATATAAGCTAAAGAGTTCTTATATTGGTTTGTTCTTGTTTGACATTTTTATCAGTGACACTGAGTATACCAGGGAAGTCATGTCTATCAAATTTAATATGATATAGATCTAAGAAAGATAGCTACTATGATAGAGATGAAGAAATTAGAATCAGTAGCCTAGTCCAATGGACTAAAATGAGAAAAATATGTACAAAAGTATTATATTTGACTTTTAAAAAACAGCAATTGCAAAAGTAGGAAAAGGCCAAGTTTAAGAGGTATTCAAAATTGATTTACCACCTTAATAAATTCTAATAATAATATGTAGCATATAGAAAAAGACAACAAGATGCAGAATAATTCTGAGAAGCAGTGGATTATATGCTGTATTATGCCATCTACTCTGAATAAATGTAAGAGTTAAGATAAAATTGTACATAATGTTTATTCCAGGTTTTTCACCTTTAAAAGAGAAGATTATGTAAAGAAGGAAAAAATGAAAGCAGGGCAAGTAAAAGATGGGCAAAATGGAGACACACACTACAGACATCCACTTCATCATTTTTCCAGCTCCTTGCCAGAAGAATTAAGATGATTTCCATCATTTCTCCTGCATAAAGGCAAATTTGAATATTGAATTATATTAAACAGCTCTGAAAGCCATAGATTTCTGCAACTTTTTCTAGGCCAACTTTTACACTGTCTTCAAAAATATCTCAAAATGACCAGATCCATTATGGCAAAATTAAATAATAATAAGTACCATTTATATAGTACTTTAAGGTTTGAAAAGTACTTCAAAAATACAATAATAATAGCTAGCATTTATAAAGCACCAACTGTGTGTCAGACATAATAAGTGCTTTATAAATAATATCTCCTTAATCCTTATGATAATTCTGGGAGGTTAAGTACTATTATTATCCTTATTTTTGATTGAGGAAACTGAAGCAAACAATAGAAAAACTTGTCCAAGGACATATAACTAGTATCTGAGGCTGAATTTGAACTCAGGTCTTCCTGACTCCACATTTAGTGCTTAGTACACTGTACTACCCTACCCAGAAATCTTAACATTCTGTAAGAGTCTTGTAAGTCAATAATTCTCTACCATGTTCCTCCAATGTTTCATCATAATATGGAAGTAATGTTGAGACTGGTAAAGATTATGCCAACAGAGTACAAGTTCTACCATGATGAAAAGCTTTGGAGTTATCCAAGGACTAAGAATGTTTGTTGTTATCTGGGAAAATTAATTGGAGATCCATGATGAAAAAATGAAACTATCTTTTAAGGTATAGAGTTGTTGCAATCTTATTTCAGTGGAAGGAATATCCATCGAAGTCATGCATAGTCTGAAATCTTGAAGTAAGTAGTACATCCAATTTTCAGCTAAATTTGTTCATTTGTTCTCACTCCTCAGCATTACTGAGGCAAACCTGAAGAAAGCTGAGCAGCCATGCTGTCTAGGTCAGAGGAAAGAGAAACATCAGCAGTTCTAACTTTTCCCAATGATATTTTTACTGATATCACCTTTGCAGAAACCTAACTTGTGTGACTGATTATTCAGCATGCCTCGCTGATGTTACTTAGGTTTGATCGGGATAGGGGAAAAAAGTGAATAGACAGCTAAATATGAACAGTCTAATACTTGCTCTGCAAGATACTCGTGGTATTATTAGAACATTTGTTCTGCTCAAAGTGCAGAATGCCTTCTCCTCCTTAATAAAACATTAGTTTAGCTCTACTGAGTTGCAATTAACCTCTTCATCATGGAGGGTCTAATCTTAAAGTGAAAGCAAGTAATGAAGGCATTTAAATCCATGTATCAGACTAAAAACAAAGATCTTAATCTATAACAAAAATGCTTAGGTAAATAATGGTCCTCTTAGGCAAAGAGGCTACACACTATAATTACTTCTCTATTATGGTTGCTTCCTGTCTAAAGGAAGAGAGCTCTGAGTTCACAAGAAAAGAAAGGCTGCTGTTTTCATTGGAGTTTTTTCTTTTATTTTGTTTTTTAACCTCAAATGTTGCCACAAAGGTGCTTTAACTGCTGAACTCTTTCTGTTTCATAACATATGCACCCAGGCAGTTTTAGCTCAAGAGCTCATCATTCTGTACAGTATAAATGAACACAACTTTAGGTTTATATACTCAGTGTCTCTTGCCTAAATCATAACACATATCAAAAATAATCAGTGGCATAACTGATTCGGTTGCATCTCTCTTTCCTTCTGCATTATTGTGGACATCTGGTGCTCCTGAATAGTCATTTGAAACATAATTCTAGGCACAAAGGAAACCAAAAACACTTCCAGTGTTCCAGTGCATAAAGAGAGAGAGAGAGAGAGAGAGAGAGAGAGAGAGAGAGAGAGAGAGAGAGAGAGAGAGAAGAGAGAGAGAGAGAGAGAGAGAGAGAGAGAGAGAGAGAGAGAGAGAGAGAGAGAGAGAGAGAGAGAGAGAGAGAGAGAGAGAGAGAGAGAGAGAGAGATACATCATGGACAGATGGATGGATGGACAGACAGACAAAGAGACAGAGAAAGAGAGAGAAAAAGAGAGAGACAACATGGACAGATGGATGGATGGACAGACAGATGGACAGACAGACAGACACAGAGAGGGAGAAAGAGAGACAGAGAGACAGAGAAGAGAGAGAGAGAGAGAGAGAGAGAGAGAGAGAGAGAGAGAGAGAGAGAGAGACAGACAGACAGACAGACAGACAGACAGAGACAGAGACAGAGACAGAGACAGAGACAGAGACAGAGAGAGAAAGCAGCATTCATTCAGAGCTTAAAATGTGCAGGAATTGTGCTAGGCGTTATATATACAAATACAAAGAAGTAAGATAGGCCTTACTTCAGTGAGATTATAGTCTAGTGAGGGGGAAAAGAACATAAAATAGAGCTAGAAAGGAAAAGAGGAGAAAGTTCACCAGGAGGCTGGAAGAAAATGAAGGTACAGGTGAGATGAAAGGATAATAGATTTGGAATTGGAAGGGCCCTTAGGAGTCACATGCACCAACACTAATTTCACAGATGAGGAAATTGAGACCCAGAAATCTGAAGGGACTTATTCAAGTTCTAGGTGGCCCCAAATATGGTTGCATTTCATCATTTGGCTTTACAAGGCAATTTTATGTAACAATTTATCTGTCATCATCCTTGTGTTTTCAGCAGCTAGCTAGCACAAATGACAGAGTGGAAGACTTGGAGTCAGGAAGAACTGCGTTCTGCCTCAGAACCTGTCTCAGGTAATTACCAGCTGAGTGATTCTAGACAAGTCACATAAACTGTCTTCCTCAGTCTCTCCATGTGTAAAATGGAGATAATTATAACACCAACTCCTAGAATCAAATAAATTAATATATAAGTCCTTTGCAAACTTCAAAGTAGCATATAAATGGTAGTTATTGGTATTCAGCTTATTTCTGGATATGTTTTTGAAGAGCAATAGAGAGAAAGTAGAGAGAAGAAAGAAGACAAATGAAAAGCAAGATAAAGGGCAAAAATTGTTCCAACCATGAGTTTGGGGCAGAATAGTGATGCTACCGAATGGCATAATTTGGAGATCAAAGACCACTGGAAACACAGTCTCATACTATTTACATCATGATCCAATCATTCGTCCAACCATTCAAAATGAACCTCTAGATTAAGGGGGCTTTCATGAATCACCATGATAAAAAGTCAAATGGATTTTTCCAGTAAATCTGTCTATTTGAGTCTTTCAACCTTATGTATGATTTTTTAAAATTTGATCAGTATGAGGTAAGTAACAAATAATCAACTGAACCCCACTGTTATAGAAGTGGGAAAGGTTTGGGAAGACTAGTCCTTCTGTTGCATACTCTAACCCTTGTATGATTCTGCCTCAATCAGAAGAATATCTCCACATCTTAGTTTTTATCTAGCCCCAGAAGAGAATCTGCACAAAATTAGCTCAGGTTTCAAGCTGACCCTGGAAAGGATGCAACAGTTATACTTTGATTGTGCTATTGTGTAAACATAATCACTTTCCCAAGATCTTTCCTGTATAAATCCCAAATTCCAAGCACATATTTCATTCCCTTCCTGTTTAATAATTAATAGAATAATTAATGTTCAGTAATAAAATAATAAGAAAAATTAAAATTAAATTAATAAAATATTGATAATAATTAATCTTAAAACTCATAATACTCTGGAGAAGAATCCCTGCCTTCATCTTATTCTCATTTGAATTTCTTCCTGCATCTATTTTTTCTCTTCACCTCTTACATTATATTTCTTCCCTCCACCTGTTCCATATTTTCCCCACTAGAATGTAAGCTCCTTGAGGGAAGGGAGCATCGTGTTTGCTTCTATTTGTATCCCCAGAACTTAGTACCATGCCTAGCATGCTTAATAAAAGCCTTCTTCTCTCCTTTGTTCCTCCTTTTTACCCTATCCTTCCCTCCCCTCACAATCCAGGTTAAAGAGCACCATAGAACTGGAATGACCTCCAGAAATTAATGCAGAGTGAAAGGAGCAGAACCAGGATAACATTATACACAGAGACTGATACCCTGTGGCACAATCGAATGTAATGGACTTTTCTACTAGCAGCAATGCAGTGATCCAGAACAATCCAGAGGAACTTATGAGAAAGAACTCTATCCACATCCAAAGAAAGAACTGTGGGAGTAGAAACACAGAAGAAAAACATCTGATCAATCACATGGGTCGATGGGGATATGACTGGGGATGCA
This sequence comes from Monodelphis domestica, assembly GCF_027887165.1. Taxonomy (NCBI): domain Eukaryota; kingdom Metazoa; phylum Chordata; class Mammalia; order Didelphimorphia; family Didelphidae; genus Monodelphis; species Monodelphis domestica. The sequence continues at coordinate 273,076,783 of NC_077227.1, forward strand.
GACTCTAAATGATCACTCTAGTACAAACATCAACAACATGGAAATAGGTCTTGTATTTACTTACTTACTTACACATATAAAACCCAGTGGAATTGCACATTGGCTTGGTGGGAAGAGGGGAGGGAAAGAACATGAATCTTGTAACCATGGAAAAATATTCTAAATCAATCAGTTAAATAAAACTTTTCAATTTAAAAAATAAAATAAAATAAAGAGTACCATGGTAAGAGAGCTCAAGTTGGAGTCAAGAATAACTTGGATTAAATTCAGACACAATTCATTTCCTCTCTCTGACTCTTGTCTGTAAAGAGAGACAAATAATAACTGTAGCACTTAACCCCAGAGTTGTTAGACTCCAAAGAGTTATGTTTACAGTTTACAGTACAGTTTACAGTTATGTAAAACACTTTGCAAACTTTAAAACCTTGTATAGATGTAAGCAATCATTACTAATCCTGTGTCACTTACTGTTGTACTTGTTGGACCAAACAATGCAGATTCTAGGGAGCTACCTACATTGCACAAAAGATAGAGTGCTGGACTTGGATCCAAGAAGGCCTGAGTTCAAATCCAGCCTTTGACACTTACTAGCTGTATTACCCTGCACAAGTCATTTAACCTGCCTGTCTCAGTTTTCTCAACTGTAAGAGGGTTAATATTAGTACCTATCTTACAGGGTGATTGTGAGAATCTAATGAGATAATATTTGTAATACAAATGATAATTTTTAAGAATCTGATCTCAACCTTGCCCTCAGAACTCATAGTGATTCTACATACTGTGGCTATGCAAACTAAATAGACCTAATTACCAATATGGCCTACGTAGGACCTTTACCATCCTTTCTGTTGTCCCAACCCAGAACATGGACTTATTTTTTCCATCTGGTCCAGATACCTACCACCTAATGCTGATTTCTTTATTTGGATTATCCAGTTTTCAGGACTCCAGACAAAACCTCCCATTCAGAAAATTTAGTAAACTTAATAAATAAAAAATGCAGATTATCTAGTTGATCTTATACCAACATCACACAATACATATTCAACACTACAGTGAAGAGCCAACTATAAGACTTTATTTTTAACCCTTACCTTCTGTCTTAGAATTGATATTGGTTCTAAGGCAGAAAAAGTAAGGGCCAAGCAATGGGGGTTAAATGACTTACCCAAGAATACATAGCTGGGAAGTGTCCAAGGCTTTATTAGAACCCAGGACCTCCTGTCTCTGGAGCTGGCTCTCAATCCACTGAGTCACCCAGATGCTCCCCCAACTACAAGACTTTCAATGGAATCCACAGGAGAGAAAATACATGATATAGACTCAGTTTCTGATACTGCATATGTAAAAATAGCAAGTGGCACATTAGATAATCCATATAGATACTTAATAAAAGCACTAACTCATAGAAATTTTATTTCCTTACCTTTTCCTAAGAGGAACATAAATGTGAGTTTGACCAATTAAACTTAGAATTATTATTATTATTATTATTATTATTATTATTATTATTATTATTATTATTTCAGCCTGGATGCACAGCTCTTAGAGAAAGGTTATTCTAAAGCAGCATGCTGTCATTGCTGTACATACTATTTTCTTGGGTCTACATCAATGCGCAGACATATTTCTCTGAATTCTTCATTTGCATCATTCCTTAAGGTATTAGATTACATTCTATTTGTGCAACTAAAACATTCCTCTCAGGTGCCACATTACAGTGTCTGACACGTAGTAAGTATTTAACATATGCTTTTTTCCATCTATTCACCTACTTATCTATAATCTATATACTACCAACTCATCTATCATGTACTAAAATTTGACTAGCTAGTTCCTAATTGATGAGCATTTAGTTTGTATCCAGTTCTTTTATGCCACAGAAAGTACTACTAGAAATATTATATACATATATAAACATGTGTGTGTCTGTTGTTGTTTTTGTCTTTGAAATGCTTGGATTTAGGGTGAAAGGACATTTTATTTGATTTATTAAAATATATAAACATATATGTGTGCATGTGTGTATCTGTTGTTGTTTCTGTCTTTGACATGCTTGGATTTAGGTGAAAGGACATTTTATTTGATTTATTAACATATAAACATATATGTGTGCATGTGTGCATCTGTTCTTGTTTGTCTTTGACATGCTTGGATTTAGGGTGAAAGGACATTTCATTCAATTTATTAACATAATTCCAAATTTCTTTCCAGAATGAGTGTAAAATTTTACCATATCACTAGCACTATATTAGTGTGCTTGTCTTTCTGCAGCCCCTTCAACACTGACTCGTGTTCATTTTTTTAAACCCTTACTTTCTTTTTTAGTAAAAACTCTAAGAAAGAAGAGCAAGGGAAAGGCAAATGGTATTAAGTAATTTGCCCAAGGTCACACAGCTATGGAGCTTTGGAATCCAGATTTGAATCCAGAGTGCCCTATTTGCTGTCACACCTAGCTGTCCCTCCTATTCATTTTTAAATAACCAATATTTTCATTTCAATGAATGAAATCGCAAAAAAAAAAAAAAATTCATAATATAATTAAAGAGATCTAAAGTGACTGGTGAGTGGAATTTGGTTTTAGAAGAGGATTAGTTAACCATCCCAAAAACAGAGTCCTCCTACTTTTCCACACAAAGGAGGAGGTCATGGAAAGTCTGCCTAAGTTTCTTTACCTTTCCTCAGCATATGCCTGACTCCCAGCCTCATTGGCAGTAACATCCTCAGAAACAATATGTCAGTAGCACAGGAAGGTAGTCAGCTACCATAAGACTCTGGCCTAAAATGTGGAGAAATGTTTGCTCTCTGCAGGATAGATGGTGGCTCTGCTAAAAATAATCTTGAGACCTGAAAGGATTCTGATCATCACAAGCCCTGAGAAGAAAATAGCAAAGTCAGAGAATCCTCTTTCTTAATGCTGAAACTTTCTCCTGGGAATTTCCAGTCCTTTAGAGGACATCATCTAATTAATCCTCAGTACATTAATTAACTTCACTTTACATGTGCATAAACTGAGACCACAATAGCAAGTAAAGAGATAATAAGAGTAATGTTCTCACAATAGGCTTGGGAAGAGGAAATCTTACCTCATAATGTCTGCTATAACTGTATAGAATACTGTACAAAGTTAATGACTCTGTACTCTCTTCTACTATACTTAGATAATAATCTCAAAAATATTTTCTAGTATTTTTAAAAATTCTGTATCACTGCACGTTGGCTATGGGGGGAGGGGAGAGAAAGAAAATGAGTCATGTCACCATGGGAAAATATTCTAAATTAATTAATTAAATAAACATTTTCAATTTAAAAAATTATATATCACCTTTTCCTCTTACTTTATATACTCAAATGAACCTGTAATTCCATTACTAGATATGCAAGTTATAACCCCTCTACAACTGCCCTTCCTATGGGACTCCCACCCATACCACTTCATAAGTTGACCACAAAGAACCCCCCCCCAAAGTCCTAAGGGCATTGCTAGTTTTCTCTTCCTATTATACAGATGGAACACACAGGCTATCCAGCAATTTCCCCCTGCTTCTGCCATATTAGCAGCCCATCTTCTTTTTATCTCATATGTTTCTTTGATGACATCCTTTATTCTCCATTTTCATAATTCTTTGTTTTTAATGTATTTCATCTTATAAATTACATTTGCCAATACTGCCAGCTATACTATTGTAACAACAGCTAAAATTCATATTTTATAGGACTTTAAGATTTATAAAGCATTTTTCTCATAACAATCCCATTTACAAGTGCAAAGAAATAAAGTCCCCATGGTCCTACAACCAGTATGTATCAGAACCAGGAGTAGAATTCAGCCTTTTGGGACCCAAAACTCCTTCCAATAGATGCCAATGCCTCATTTTTGGCAACCATAAGCTACAATACATTCCTCTTTCCTCAGTATTTTAAGAATGATTGTCTTTAAATATCCTTGGTATCCAGTACCAAGTCAATTAAAATGGAACAATGAAAACAAAAAACTACAAATGAATTCTTTCTCCAAAAATATCAAGCTCAATGACCTTAACCACCTTCCTCTTAGGAAGGGGTTAGGGACCCTGATCTGTATATTTAAAGCTACCAAAGTATGTGTTCTCCATCCTTCTTGTATTACAACTACAGGGCTACCTACCAAAAAACTTTTTTTTCTGACTTGGCTATACTATGACACATTAGGGATTATCGATTGCACTGAAATAAAAAAAAAAAAACTGTATAATGTGGGTCTAACATCAATGTTTAAGACCCATCCACAAATACATACCTAGGACTAGGACCTATAGCTACAGAATAGTATAAATATTTTATTTATATTGAATTGTTCATAATACATTTATAATGCCCATGAATAATAGAAAGTATTCCATAGATACCATTCACAGTTACCATACAAAATGGTTTTTGGTCATGTATTATATATGGTGCAAGTCTGGCAGAATCTCAAAATAAAAGGCTATTTAAAAAGCAACCTTCCTCTTCCAACTCTTAAATTGGAAGGATATATTTTATTCTAATACTTTTCACAATGGTTTCTGATTTCTCTAGTATATTGTAATTCACATGTCTATCCAACCCATAATTCAAAAATAAAGTGGCCTGAGTATGTGAAAGCTTATTATAATATTATTTTCAGGGAGAATAAATTATACATTGCCTAAGGAATCATGTCTGACAAAACAATGATGTGATTTTGATTCACCAGGAAAATACAGGAGCATTAATTTAAGAAACAGAAGTAAACCTTGAGATGGGTTTATATCCTTTCCCCTATCCCATAAGGGAAAGTAAGGGAAGACAACAAGAATCTATTAAGTGCTTGCAATATTCCAAGAATTGGTCTAAGGGTGAGAGATTCATATAAAATCAAAAATGAAAGGCAACCCCTGCCTTCAATGAGTTTATATTCTATTTGAATAGACAACACACAAAAAGAAATTGAGATGATATATTTAGATAGGAAAGAGAAGATATATCCTTCAAGAAAAGGTGTGAAAGCCTTCTCTAATAGCAGCAATGCAATGATCCAGGACAACTCAGAGGAATTTATGAGAAAGAACACTATCCACATTCAGAGAAAGAACTGTGGGAGTAGAAACACAGAAGAAAAACAACTGCTTGATCACATGGGTCGATGGGAATATGATTAGAGATGTAGACTCACCCTAGTACAAACATCATTAATATGGAAATAGGTCTTGATCAATGACACATGTAAAACCCAGTGGAATTGTGCATTGGCTACAGGAGTAGGGTGTGAAGAGGGGAGGGAAAGACCATCTTGTAGCCATGGGAAAATATTCTAAATTAAATTAATTAAATAAAATTTTTCAAAAGTAAAAACAAAATGGTGTCAAAGCTTAAAAGTCAGTAACAGAGATAATAAGAGGGATGAAATTTGGCCAGCCTGGGCTTCTCATCAAAATGGAGGAACTGATAAGAAAATGATAATTCCAATATTCTTTTTCCATAAACAGAATATATAATTAGCTTTGCCTTCACTTGGCAGGTCAATCCTTTTAGAAAGTACTTTTCCAGGCTATCTGCAGTTGTGTTATTAAATCAGTCACAATAAAAAATACTATAATATTTTTATCTCTGTGAAAATTGTATTATTTCAGTAATGCTTTTGTAGAGAAAATATCTAATTGTGCTTCACACACACACACACACACACACACACATATAAAGGATAAGTAAAACCACCAGAATTTAAAATAATCATTCACTTGCTTACTATCATTGAGAGCAATGGTCTTCATTTGAATACTACTAGTTCAGTGGGCCAAAAGTCTCACTGACCATTTAACCCTGAATGTTATGAACCAATAATTAATATGATAATATGCTTGGAAATCATCTGGAGGGCTATTGCAGACCACACTTTGAAAACTATTGATTAATAAGTAGTCTGTAGTCTAATTAACAAAGGTCTTGCTTCTATATGAAGATCACACAGTACTTTAGACTCTAATGACCTTCTAATAGTTTAATTGGCACAGTATTTATCTGTGTTTATAGCTTATCACCTCCTAATAGACTTTAAGTGGCTCAAGGATAGGCACTTTGTCTCCTTTTGCTTGTATTTCCCCAGTGCCTAACAAAGTACATTATACATAAAAGTCATTTAACAAATTTTGAATGAATATACAGAGAAGTAGGAAAGATAATTATAATTCATTAAGTTGCTTCTTTGCAATTCAAGTAGACAAAAACACAAACCAAATATTCCAAAGTCCTGTCTAAAACATAATTTTGAATATTCTGTTCTTTCTTTTTTTACATTGCTCATCCATACCTTTTTATTTATTTTCATGTTATAATAATCTCTCCTTTTTGTTTTTCAAAGTACAATTCATTTTGGTCAGATCAAAGACTAAATCCACACCATTCATTACAAAGCCTCCAAAGAGAAAACCCTCATTTATTTCTTCTCTATAAAGGGCAGTCTCCTTTTGATCTAAAAGAAACAACTAAATTATAATTAAAAATACTTGAGCATGAATTACACATTATTTTTCCAAGCTCCTAAAAGAAACATTTTTCCCCTATCCTATAAGGGATATGAGGTAATCCATCCAGTACCTTCTCAAGGCTTAAATATTACATTTTTTCTTTTCTTTAAGGATGTCAACTTGGCAGCAATGGGAAGGAGGAAAAAGTGCCATTCCAAAAATCATGACAGTTTCATAAAAAAGGAAATAAGAGAAGCTAGTTGGCTTTGGGTTTTTTGTTTGTTTGTTTTATAGAGGTTGAGACTTGACAGCCAAACCTGAAAATTTTGTTTTCTGTTTTCTTGATAGAATATTGTGAGGAGCAATATAATTACAATGCAGTACAAGAGAGAAACCATGATAGACTAGTAAGCTGTATTTTTAAAAATGATCAAACTTTTAAAGAACTATCAAGAGAGCAATATTTTTCAGCTACATGTTTTCATCATTTTGCTTTTCCTTTTTCATTTTATATCTATAAAATACATTTTAATTCTTGTCAAAAGTAATTTCAAAGACTATACATGATCTGAAAATAAGAATGTCCCAACACTGGTCTTCAATGAGTCTTCCATTTAACTCCTCTTTTACATTGTCATTCAGAAATATATTTTCAGCTATGATTGTTGTAGCTTGTTGCCTCACATTCTTCTTATCTGTGTATTCACCACCACAGTCCATTTTTCCTTCCTCAAAAATTAGAGCCCCTTTTTTCATATATTGATATGCCAGAACCCTCAACTCTGGTCTGAAACATTTTCATATTTCCATTGTCATAAACTGAAAAACAACATAACATAGTGGCTATAGTTCTGACTTCAGAGACCAGAAGACCTAGGAACCTGGTTGAAGTCTGCCTCTAAAACCTACTGGCTATGTAAGCATGGGCATGTCACTTAAATTCTAATTAGGCTATTAAATTGATGAGAATGTGCTGGCCTACCTTAATAGAGGGAATTTCCAAATCCTATCATTCTCTTTACCAACTAAATCACTGTTCAGCCCCTGTCCCCTTCGACATGAATTATTCTTAAAAAATGAGAAAGAAAAATTATGTAGATTCATGCAATTGGACTTTGTTAATTAGAATATGAAACTGAAGTTTGTATATCATTAGAATTAATGGTTTCCACTAGGTGGTTTGGTGGAATTTAAATTGGAGGAAGAAGCACAGGTTGTAGACCATCATAACTTACTGAGCAAATATTTCAGTATTCCCTATCCACTTGATAAGGAACCTGAAAAAAATAATAAACCTAAACAATGATCCAATAGTTTAATAACTGAAGGAATTCATATTGAGCTTTAGTTCACCTTTTAAAATTTTTCCTTTGTTTCCATAATAATTCATCTTTACATAGTGCTTTATAGTTCATAGATTTGAACTCAGTTCTTCTGTTTCTTAATCAAATCAAGTAAATACAATTCACAGAAAAATCACATGTGGTCAGAAAACCAAATTTTTTCACTTTGTGGTACAGGATACAGAGAAAAGTGCCCATAGGGGGATATTTGTGCTGCCCCCCCAAAAAAATTTCTAGCTTGTTTCTCATTACTCCCCAAAAAATCTGATTTGGGATCAAAAATAAGGAATTGTATATATTTTGAGGGGTAGATATAAGCTTTGAGTTTAGGGGAAAGTTAAATAAAGATTAATTAGATTTTTATTTCCCCTCTGAAATGCCTGATAGAAAATACAAAATAGAAAAAAATTTACCAGGTCTTTTTTTTTCCAAGCTGATTCTTCCATCTTTTCCATGCTAAAAGTGTGCCACCCCACTGGCAAAGGTTATTGACCTGCTCCACTAGTCTGGCCACTAAATACTTTCTTTTTTTAATTTAAATTTATATATTTGTTTGTTTGTTATTTAAAACTTCCCAGATAACTCCCTCTCTTCCTTACCTCCCCCTTTAGAAAAGGCAACATACACAGAAATATTGTTCGAAGAATGATATACTTAACTCCAGAAAAAGAATTGATAAATAGAAATAAGTAATATAAGGTCCATTCTAAAAGGAACAGTCTTAAATCTGCCCTAAGACCTGGCTTCAAGTAATCAGCCTGAAAAATGCTTAAAGGCTTTTCTAAAAAGGAGGACGAACCAAATGCAGTAACAGTCTTATGTCACATTCTAGGTGATAGAATTAATCTACTGCAGTGGTTCTCAACCTCTCAATTTGTAGCAATGAGAATACATAATGCATATCTGGTATTTACATTCCGAATCATAACAGTAGCAAAATTACAGTTTGGAAGTAGCCACCAAAATAATTTTTTTGGTTTGGGGTCACTACCACATGAGGAACTGTATTGCGGAGTCGCCGCATTAGACAGGTTGAGAACCACTGATCTACTGTAACACAAAAGATGTATATAACATCAGTCCCAAACACTGAGAATAATGAACCTTAAATATACTTGGGTATGGATCTAGAAGTCTGAATTTATTATACTTTGCTCAAAATTTGAGATAAATTGCAACTTTAGATTCCTAGGAAAATATCAGGAACCTCATTATTTCTTCTGTGTGGAATGTGTGCCATGGGGAACAATGTTATGATGAGATCTGTCTTAGATTCCGTAATCATCCTCCTTGGATGAAGTCCAAGATGGAACAAATTTATAACAAATTCCAGGGATTAGTGTATGGTATTGTAGCAAGATTCCAGTATATATAAATAAATTGATGTTTCAAAATAATTCTCCTTTTTCACTACAGGACAAAATGTAGATAATCAAACTTGGGCACCCATTAAGATCATAGATCTAAAACTGAAAGGAACCTCAGAAACCATCTAATCCAAAACCCTCATTAAATAGATGAGAAAACTCAGGGCTAGGCATTTTAAGTGACTTGCTCAAAATCATACAAGCTCTGTAATGTGAGAGTTAAACCCAGTCTATCTGACCCCAGAAATAAGACACTAACTAGCACAAGGTTTTAGGATAATATACACAAAGAACTTCACAAATATTCAAGGATGATATAAACATGTATTGCTATTCTAACATTGTTACTGAGTAGTGATCATTTGATGAATGCTGGGAATGGCTCATTTTCTTAAGATCATTTTAAATTTTTATTCAACATTTACTAAGTTTGAGCAAATTTTAGAAAAGCATCATCCTTACTCAAATAGAACATATGGTCCAGTTGGGTTATAGGATACATACACAGTTAATTTTGCATGTGAGTTCATAGAAGAGTTTATTTGGTGACATTTCAGGGAGATAGGCTTTTTTTTGAGGGGAGTGGATTTTAAATATACCTCACCAATTACCTTATCAATTTGGTTATTATCTCAGACTATTATAGGTAATTGTCTGCCGCAAAGGGAGGTGGTCCTAAAGTTGCTTCTTTTCTCCTTTTGCATTTTTTAGAGGATAGATAGGAGAATGGAATAGATAAAAGCAAACCTGCATCTTGGGTTAAGGATCCCATAAATTCACATCAATTCTTCCCATCTCAAAAGCCTCTATAGTCTTGGGGCAGTGACATGTACTAATTGTACCTATGTGACCTGATAAGAAATGCTCATGGGTTCTAAATTTCAGCCTTCAAAAGATAAAAGAGGATTTCCCAGAGATTTTTGAGTTCCTGCGAAATTCCGTTATATCACATTCTAGAGAAAGAAAGAGAGACAAAAATGACAGAGTAGAGAAGCACTCGGCTTAGTTCTCTCTCTAATTCCATTCTGAAAAACTCTAAAATAATGCCTCAAATCATATTCTGGAGGAGAACAAAAAAAAAAAGATTTGGGTGAAACATTTTTAGTCCAAGAAAACTTAGGAGGTAATCAGGAAAGATCAGTCTCACAAGGGCAGTGGTGATCCCTGAGAGCACAGTCTGGACCACAGTAGTGGCTGAATTAGCAGCAGCAACAGCTTCCTAAACTCTCGGCCCATAGATTGTGGGGAGGGTCAAGAAACTTGTCAGAAGGAGATTTCAGATGACTCATTCCTAGCTCTGGGTTCAGAACCATGTTCTTTGTCCAGAAGCAGTTCTGGGTTGTAGTCTCATGACCAAAGAGAGTAGCACTACTTGTAGCATAGGGGATTAGGGATCCAGGTTGTCCTTTCAAGGTGAAGCAAAGAATTTGTGGTTACTTAAAGGGGAAGGAGGCTAGGGATCCTGGCCTCAATTCCAAGACAGAAGAGAATATCAGCAATTGTAGCTGCGGGGGGGGGGGGGGGGGGGAAGGGGGGGAGCAAGAGATCTATTCATAATCCTAAGGCTAGGAGAATGCTAGTACTGGGGGTTATAGGGTACCAAGGTCCCATCCTAAATAAATATCAAATAAAAGACCAGGAAAGCAATAACCATGCCTTTCCTTAGAGTATACCACCTTGGAAGCAAGGAAAACATATAGACACCCAGAGCTATCTCTGAAAAAAGCAGCATGAAAGATCTGAAGTTTAGGTCACTGCCATCTCCACCCCAGGAGCAGAATGCAAATTTAACATGAAGTTAAAAGTCAAGAAATTGGCTAGAGGGGGCAGATAGATGGCTCAGTGGATAGAGAGCTAATCTAGAGATGGGAAGTCCTCAGTTCAAACCCAGTCTCAGACACTTTTTAGCTGTGTGATCCTGGACAAGTCACCTGACCCCCATTGCCTAGCCTTTTCCTCTATTTTGCCTTAGAACCAAAATTGATTCTAAGATAGAAAGTAAGGTTTTAAAGAAGAGATAAATTGACTAAAAAGTGAGCAAAAAAAAAAAACAAAAAAAAAACAGAATCTATCCATAACAAGTTACTATGATGGCAAGGAAGATTAAGAAACAAACTCAGAAAAAGACAATGATATCAAAGCACCTATAAGAAAAGACTCAAAGAAAAATTGGGAAAAGAAATATTGAGTTGGGCAAATTTTTTAAAGGAATACAAAAGTTTACTGAAAAAATAATTCCTTAAAATTTAGAATTGGACAAGTGGAAGCTAATGACTCCATGTTATATCAAGAAACAGTAAAACAAAATCAAAAGAATGAAAAAATATAAAAAATTTGAAATAACTCATTGGCAAAATTACTCACCTGGGAAACAGATCAAGGTGATATAATTTAAGAATGATTGGAATACCCAATAACTATGATAAAAAAAAGGGACATTGTATTTCAAGATATTGTCAAGGAAAATTTTCTTAGTATCCTAGAGCCAGAAGATAAAATAGAAATTGAAAGAATCAACAAATCACCTCTTGAAAGAGATCCCCAATGGCAAACTCTATGGAATATTATGACCAAATACCATATCTCCCAAGTCAAGGAGAAAATTTTGCAAACAGCCAGAAACAATTCAAATATCATGAAGCTACAGTCAGGATCACAGAAGATTTAGTAACTTTTACATTAAAGGATCAGAGGGTTTACAATATTATATTCCAGAAGACGAAGGAGCCAGAATTACAACTTTGAAGCATATATCCAGCAAAACTGAGTCTAATGCCTCAAGCAAAAAATGAAAATTTAATGAACTAGAGGAATTTTTAAGCAGTCATTATGAGGAAAAAAAGAGTTGAATAGAAAACTGGACTTTCAAATGCAAGACTTAAGAAAGGCATAAAAAGATAAACAGTAAAGAGGAATCATGAGAGAATTAATTTTAAAATGTTTATATTCTTATATGTGAGAATAATAACTGTAACTCCTAAGAACTTTTTCATGATTAGGGCATTTAGGAGTATACATAGACAGAAGGCATAAGTGTGAGATGACTATGATGGACTGATTAAAAAAAAAATAAAGTTGAGAGATGAGAAAGAGAAATGCGCCAGTTGAAGGGGGGGTAGAGCAAGAATTGGGGAAATTATATCACATAAAAGAAGTGTAAAAGGAAAAACTTTTAAAATGGATAAGAAGATGTGGAGGTGGAAAATAATACTTGAGCTATACACTCATTGGAATTGGCTCAACGAAGGAATAACATATACACTCAATTAACAAATCTATCTTACTCTACAGGGAAGCTGGAAGGAAAAGGGGTATGAGAAGGAAAGGGGAATAAGAAAAAGTGAGGGAAGATTAAGGGAAATAGTTCTCAAAATCAAAACAGACTTTAAAAGAGGAGAGAGGTGGATGTGTGGAAATGCACAATTAATAATCACAACTTTGAATATGAATGGGATGAATTCATCTTTAAACCAAAGTAAATAGCAGAATAGAATAAAAACCAGACTCCAAAAATATGTTATTTATAAAAAAAAAAACTTGAAACATAAAGACAAATAGTAAAAATGAGGACCTGAAGCAAAATCTATTAAGCCAACTCTGGTTAAAAAAAAAAAAGTAAGGGTAGCAATCATGATTTCAGGCAAATAGAAGCAAAAATAGACCCAATTAAAATTAAAAGAGATAAGCATGGAATTACATTTTGCTAAAAAGTACCAAAGATAATGAAGTAATATCGATACTAAACTATGCATCAAATGCCATAGCATCTAATTCTTAAAAGGAAAAGCTAAATGAGTTGCAACAAGAGATAAGAAAACTATAACAGAGAAGAATCTCAACTTTCTCTTTTCAAAACTAGATAAATGGAACAAAAATAAATATAAAAAATGAAATTTAAAAAATAGATTGATAGATCTCTAGAGATAATTGAATGTTTCCTTTGTTGAACATTGCACCCTAACAAAAAATTGGCCATGGATTAGAGCATAAAAACCTCACAATCAAATACAGAAAAGCAAAAATATTAAGTACAACCTTTTCAGACTATAATGTAATAAATATGTATTTGATAAAAGGCCACAGAAACAGATTAAAATTAATTTTAAATTAAATAATCTAATCCTAAAGAATGAGTAAATAAAAAAATAAATCACAGAAAGAAAAAAATTCAGTCAAAGAGAATGGTAACAATGAGGCAGTATACCAAAATTTATGGATTGAAATGAAAGTAGTACTTGAGAGAGAAATATATATTTTGAAATGCTTTGCCTATTAAAATATAGAAAGTGGTGATCAATAAATAGGGTATTCATCTTTAAAAACTAGAGAAAAAACAAATTGAACAAAAAATTGTACATAATGAAAAATTAAAGAAGTGACTAATCAAAGTGAAAGTAAGAAAAGCCATTGAACTAATAAAACTAGGAACTGGTTTTGGGGGGAGGGGGGCAATAAAATAGATATACTAATGGTTAATTTTATTTTATTTTTAAAAAGCCAAATTACCTGTACACAGAGACTGATACACTGTGGTACAATCGAACGTAATGGACTTCTCATTAGTGTCAATGCAATGTTCCTGAACAATCTGCAGGGATCTAGGAGAAAAAACACTACCACAAGCAGAGGACAAACTGTGGGAGTAAAAACATCTAGGAAAAGCAACTGCTTGACTACATGGGGTTGAGGGGACATGTGTGAGGAGAGACTCTAAATGAACACTCTAATGCAAATACCAACAACATGGAAATGGATTCGAATCAAGAACACATGTGAAACCCAGTGGAATCGCGTTGGATATGGAAGAGGTGGGGGGGGGGGGGAAATTATCTTTGTCTCCAATGAATAATGTTTTGAAATGATCAAATAAAATATTGTTTAAAAAAATAAAATAAAAAATTTTAAGCCAAATTACCAATATCAAGAATGAAAATGATAAATTCACCAGTGAAGATGAAATTAGAGCAAATATTAGTAGCTTTTTTACCCTAAGTAAAATGATTGAATATATAGAAAAACATAAAGTGCCTCTCTTAGCAGAAAAGGGATTACAATACTTAATTCCACCTTTAGAAAAAGAAGTTGAACAAGCCAGACATGATCTCCCTAAGGAAAAAAAATCCCCAGGATCTGATGGATTCACAAGTGAATTCTATCAAACATTTAAAGCACAATTCTAATACCAATAAACATTCTGGGAAAATAGACAAGGGAGTTCTACCAAATTCTTTAATAATGCAAATATGATGCTGATGCCTTAACTAGGAAGAGCAAAAACTGAGAAAACTCCAATCTCCCTATTTTGTGTGTAAATATTGATGCAAAAATTTAAATAAAATACTAGCAAGGATAGCATAGCAATACGTTACAAAGATATTATGATGAAGAAATGCAGGAGTAATCAAATATTAAGAAAATTATCAGTATAATTGATCATATCAATAGCAAAAACAATAAAACTTTTATGATTATCTCAATAGATGTAGGAAAACTTTTGACAAAATACAACAGTCATTTCTATTTAAAATAATATTGAAAAGCATAGGAATAAATGGAATTTTCATTAAAATGATAAGTAGCACCTATCTAAAACCATCAGCAAATATTTTTAATAATATCAGAGATGAAGCAAGGGAAGCTCTTTATCACCACAATTATTCAATATTTTTCTAGAAATGCTAGCTATAGCAATAAGAGAAGAAAAAGAAATTGAAGAAATTCAGAATAGTCAAGGAAGAAACAAAATTACCACTTTTTTCCAAATCATATGATTATATATATATATATATGTAGAGAATCCTAAAGAATGTAACCAAGATTAGAAGGAAAGCAGGAAAGAAAGTAAAATTTATGGCAGATTTCTCTGATAAAGTCCTCACTGCTCAAATCTGTAGAGAACTGTATCAAGTTTATATGAATACAACTCATTTTCCAATTGCTAAATGAATAGGATCATTCATTTTTCAGGTGGAAAAATAAAAGTTGTCTATAATCACATGAAAAAATGCTCCAAATTACTATGTATTAGGGAAATGCAAATTAAAGCAATTTTAAGGTACCACCTCACATCTATCAGATTGGCCAATATGAGAGAAAAGGAAAATGACAAATGTTGAAGAGGATGTGGAAAAATAGGGACACTAATGCACTGTTGGTGGAATTGTGAACTCATCTAACCATTTTGGAGTACAATTTGGAACTATGCCCTAAAGGTTATAAAACTGCCTATACCCTTTGACTCAACAATATCATTACTTAAGTATTCCAAAGAGATCAAAGAAAAATAAAAAGAATCTAAATGTACAAAAATATAGCAAAATTATAACAATTTGTGGCAAAGAATTGGAAGTTGAGGGAGTGCCCATATATTGTGGAATGGCTTACCTAGTTGTGGTATGTGGTTATAATGGAATACTGTCGTGCTATATGACATGTTGGATACTTTCAGAAAAACTTGGGAAGACTTAAATGAATTGATGCAAAGTGAAATGAGCAGAACCAGGGGATTGTATACAGTAACATCAGTATTACACAATGATTCTCAGAAATACAGTGATCCAAAACAGCCCTTAAAGATTTACGATGAAAAATGCTACGCATCTCCAGAGAAAAAACTGATGGAGTCTGAATGCAGCTTGAAGCATACTTTTTTTTTTGCTTTGCTATTCTTGGGGCTTTTTTTTTGTCTGTGTTCTTTTGCAATATGCATAATATGGAAATCTTCATGATTACATATATATGATCTATATCAAATTGCTTACCTTCTCAAGGAGAGGAGAGGAAAAGGAGAGATGGGAGAATTTGAAATTAAAAAAATTTAATGAACATTGAACATTTTTGTTTACATATAATCAATTTTTAAAAAAAAGAAAGAAAACAGGGAGTTCTTGGGCAGTACCAGTTTTGGAGTTGTAGCTTTGGCCACCCTGGGTTAAAGAATTTGGGCCCCCAGTCTTTTAGAAAGGGTGCAGTTTCCAAGTGGTGTCATTAAGTGGTTCTTTTGAAGAGAAACCATCATCTAGTCTTCTAATATGAAGGTGTAAAGGAATTCTTGAGTAGCACCAGACTCTTTGGGAGAAGATGATCACACACATCTCCAGGAAATGAAGATTCAGCAAGGGACTGTACTACAGTTCAAGGAAGAAAATTTTCTGGGCTTTACCTTCCATTATTATCATGCATTATTTGTATGTGATAAGTCTGATAGGAATGGTACTGCCTGTATAAAACCCCAAGTCTCCTTTATTTAAAAAGAGAGAAGAAAACATGTTTAGTGCCATTGTAGTGTCTGCAGTAAAAGTGGGACTCACTAGAATTTCAATGGATTGTCCATTTAGTAATCTCAAATTTGTTTCCCTTCCAAAGGAATTCAAACTCTAGACCAATGCTATGATTCTGGAGGATTGTAAAGAGTCATGGAAGAAGGGAGAATTCAGTGGATGAAGATAAAGTGAACTGATTATTTAAATTTTTCTCTGAGGCCTTTGTGCATTTTCTATGAAGAGAAATAAAGACTACTCTATACCTTTTTGTGAATTCTTGACTAGAATACTTGCATTAAAATGAGGATTCTTTTATTTACATCTGAGGGGACCTGGATAAGAAGCATAATCTGAGGATCCCCACAAGCAATTCTGGTTAGGGCACAATAAGTCAAAAATAGTAATTAATAAGGAGAGATATTATGATAATAATACTTAATTAATTAAAAATAATAATAAATAAGAAGAGATGACAAGATCTGACCCTGTCCAGGAAAACTGAGTTTGGGGGAGTAGGCTGTGGGTCATGTGATAAACTGTAATACATGATGAGTGAATTAGAGATATATGAAATCTGTACTATGTAAGTCTGAGGCAGGAGAGGTCATATAGAAACATTAACTACTATGAATGAATTATTACAAGTCCCTCCTCTCTACACAAATAACTGAATCTACTTATCAGAGAAAAGTAAAGTGCTTGCAGATCACTGAACTCTAATCTAGTGGCTTTTAAATCCATACTCTATTTTTCAGTTCCTGAGCCCATGTTCTAATGATGAATTGTGAAAAACCAGAGAAAAGGATGATGTAACTCCAGAAAGTTAATATTTACTTTTTTTTATTTTTAAGGAACACAAAGTTCTACAAAATGACTTTTCAATGACCAGTGATGTGAAACCATCTTCCTTCTCTGTCTTAGCTCACTACCATAATCTATGTCAAGGACCTGGTTAGTATCACAGTTCAATGGTACAGTGTTAGCTCCTATCTAAGGAAGAAGCAGATGTAAAACTTTTTAAACTTTAAAACTTCCATTTTATTGATTCCAAGATAGAAGAGAGGTAAGAGTCAGGCAATTGAGATTAAGTGGTTTACCCAGTGTCACACAGCTAGGAAGTGTCTAAAGACAGATTTGAACCCAAGACCTTTCATCTCTAGATCTTACTTCTTACCCACTGGGACACCTACTTGCTCCAATGCATTTTAAATGGAATTTCAGTATAATACAGAATCAATGTTTTGGTTCCAAACTAAAAGGAGAGAGGGAGGAGGCAAAGAAAAAAAAAAAGAAATAAGGCTAGGTGATGAGCAGTAGCAAGAAAAGACAATGTTTGTCACATGCAAAAGAACAAATTTGCTGGAGAAAACCATTTCATTTTCAATCTCCTAAGAGGTTATTAAAAGCAACATATCATAAAAACTACTTTTATGAGTATATGAGTGTGTCCTTTTATGTGACACCCATTTCTAATCTAAGCGCAAACTAGTCAGAGAGAAATGAGAATGAAAATGAGATGGGAAAAGAGGGGGGGGAAGCTTTTTAATAACTATTGGAACTCATCCTACAACTGTTTTTTTGCAGTGGTCTCATTGAATGACACTGGTAACTCAGTTTTATACTCCAGACCAAGAAGAATGAGGACCACATTTTTTCATATTTTTCTACCTGTATTTTTGATGATTAAAAAAATCTCTTCAGCCTATTCAGCCTGGATCTAAAATATTTGCTCTTCACAAAGCCACAGATATACAGAATGAGGTAATAGAAGTTTAGAGAGAATCATGTAATCAATACACACCCTAAAATTAGTATAGATTGTGGGTTGAGACTTATTATTAAAAGTTTTGCTAGAAGAGACTTTTGAAACTTCCAATATCTATCTGAATTTTATTAACTCTTATGATAAAAAAATTCTTCCTTTAAATCTTATCAGAATATTTCCTCTTATAATTGAAATCATTGTCTTTATTTTTCCATGTTTGACATGATTGAATGATTTAATTCTAGGCAAAAAGATGAATATGACCATGCCTTTGGATGAATGGAAATATGAGTTTAGACCACTATCATCTACCACCACCACTGTCAAACTTTGCATTTCTTTGGTCCTTCAGAAAATGGATTTAGTGATGAACATCAAGTTGGTAATTAAGTGTAAGCCTACATCTTAAGAATAATAAATCCATTCAAAATTACCTTTTGTAGAATCATCTTCTATTGGCTGCTTGAACAGGGTAATATCCTTAAAAGTACACAGGAACAAGACCACCTTTTCATGTTCATTTCTGATTGGTGCTATTTGCATATAGAACCAAACAGGAGTTCCTGAAACAAAAATAAGGTTGATAAATGACAGATAGATAGATAGATAGATAGATAGATAGATAGATAGATAGATAGATAGATAATGTCAGATAAATGGATGAAGATGACTATAGGGAAAGGGAAATAAAGAGCCAGAGATTTATATAATGTATAATTTCCTACATGCTGATAATTATTTTCTTCTCTTTTTGCCTTAAAGGAAAATACCATTGAAATAATGGCATTTAACTGCTTCAAAGCAACCACAAATATCTACTGTTTGTGGATCAGATTTGTAATTGACCAACAACCAAGAAGCATTTATGAAGGATGTATTTGTATTTGGTATTTTGAGAAGATAGTCCCACATAGGATTACACAGGTTACATAATCGCCCTATTATATATTTTTCAAGTAAGAAACACCCAAGCCCTAAGCTCAGAAAATGAGGGTCATTTTAGTACCATAATTTAAAAAAAAACACCACATACTTATTATTAGATTGATTTACTTATTTCTGCTTTCCAGTCTCCCCCATTATAATAAAGTAATATTCATTTACCTTGACATTTGTCTCATTTCTTGCACCTCAACTGCCCTTTTTCCCTGCCTATATTTTACTTATGTCTGACTTTTCTTCTAGTGCAAAATTCATGCTGGTTAGTTAGTTGTAAGTCCAAGGTGGGCTCAGTCAAGGGAAGAAATTGTTTGGGAAATTCAGGGAAAACAATGCAAGGAAGATAGGGAAAATAGGAAAGGGGATCCAGTAACTACCAAAAAGTTTTCCTGAAAATTGAGGTGGTTATAAACAAAATGCAGTGGAAGTGATAGAGGTGATGTAGCAACAGGTAGACTGGAAGAGAATCCTAAAACATAAGGTAAATAGCTGTAAGTTAATATAGAAAGAAAAGGGAAACCATAGAAAAGCTTTAGAAGAGTGGTGGTGTGGCTAAAGAGATGTATGAAGTTAATTGTTTTTGTTGCCATGTTTTAGATGCAGAAGAACCAAAGGAGAGAAGACCTAAGAGATTTTCATGGTCCATATGGGAGATTAACAGAAACTGAGCCAAATATTTGGTTCAACATGAACTAATATATCTTGGAGAACTAGCTCCCAAAGAGAGAAAGAACAAGATACAGCATTGGAAAACATTTCAAGAAAGAAAGGGAATTGAGTTTTCATTATACTTAATTTGTGTAAATGGCATGCCATTCAAACATCTGTCCAGCAACTAAGAAATGGAAAATGGAGAAAAGGAGAATCAGCTGTAGATATAGAAGTCTCTCAAATAATAATGGAAGATAAAACTATGGAATTGAAGAGATATACCAAGGAAACTGAAGAGACATCACCATCATAGGATCTGGTGGTGGCGATAGAAGGGAGCTAATAATGAAAAAAAAAAAAAACTTTTAAAGAGCTTCTTTCCTAACTACTCAACACAGCAGTTAGGTATTTCTCCCTAGAGTTCATGGTATAAGACAGGATTCAAATGAGAATATAAAGGAATTAAATAGTTCTATCAACTTTCTCATATTGTCATCAATCTCATCATCTATCCAAATATGCATCATTCTCTGGAGTCAACACTCAGTAGCCTAAAATATCCTCTTTTTCTCCACTGGTCCCTATTATCTCCTTACACTCAGTTCAAATGTAAAGAAATGAGGTTTAATTTTTTATAATATTTAATTTCCCTAATTTTAACAGATAAAAACAAGGCATCTTTAATTTTTGACAGTTTCACTTCTTACTTTCCATTTCAAATAAAATTGTGGGACTTCCGGTCAAGATGGCGGCTTAGAGAAAGCTAAAGTTCAGATCTCCTGAAACCCTCCCTTACCGATCTCAAACCGAATGCTCCTAGGGCACCGAAATTCAAAACGATCAACAGCATAGACCCTGGGAGTCCTCCTCCTGGACCTGGACCTGGACCTGGACCAAAAGGTACGGCCGCCCCCAAAAGCCAGAACCCGAGACCACTCAGACCTACGGGGTAGGCAGAAGGAAGGTCCTAGGACCCATCCCCCCCAACCCAGAGCGCCGAGTCCGAGTCCGAGGCAGCAGAGGCAACCTCAGAGCCCCACGGGCTGCTATTCTGAAGGCCGCTTCCTGAAAACAACCTAACCCAGTCGAGGGGATACCCAGACAGCAGGGAAACAGAGAAGGATGGGGGAGCTCGTAACCCCCTGGGAGGAGCCCTCTGAGCTCCAGGAAGCCGCGGCCCCTCCCCCTCAGAGAGCAGGGTCTTCTGAAACAACAGCAACCCTCAGGACTGGCAAAAGGGCCTCGGGAGCCGGCTATTCTGAAGGCCACATCCTGAAAACAACCTAACCCAGTCGAGGGGGCCCAGACAGCAGGGAAACAGAGAGAGGGGGGGAGCTTGTAACCCCCTGGCTGGATCCTTCCATCAGAGTCTCATGAAAAAAGTCCCTGCCTCAAGGCATACTAAATTCAACCCAGGGAAAGCTAATCTCATTAGGAGCCCTCAGAGCTCCTGGAAGCCGTGGCCCCTCCCCCCTCAGAGAGCAGGCTCATCTGGCTGGCTAAGGCACAGGAACAAGGGCCAAGCTAGGCTTAGAGTATGGAAGTAAGGCAACAGAGAAGCATCAGGAGGGTGCTGAGGAGAGGAGGGCAGTAACAGGGACACACCAGCAACTCCTGGCTTCCCGGGAAGACAGAACAACAACTGCATAGAACGGACAATCTGCCTAGGGCTAAAACCTCTGAACACCAGAGATAAGAAAAGCTAATCCCCCCCCCCACTCAGATAGAGATAGCAAACTCCACAGAAGCACAAAAGTTCCAAAATTCAAAAAAAAAACAAGAAGAAGGGGGCGACTTTGGACACATTTTATGAAGCAAAAATACAAAACACAGAGGAGATAGAAGAGCAAACACAAGCAAATGCTCTGAAACCTTCCAAAGGAAATGGAAACTCTCCACAAACCCATGAAGAATTTGAATCTGAAATGATCAAAAAGATGGAAGCCTTCTGGGAGAAAAAGTGGGAAATAATGCAAAAGAAATTCACGCATCTACAAAAACAGTTTGACCAAACTGTAAAAGAAAACCAGGCTTTAAAGCAAGAACTAATAAAGCAAAGCCAAAAGAGCAAGAAATTAGAAGAGAACATAAAATATCTCACTGACAAAGTGACAGATTTGGAAAGCAGAGGGAGAAGAGATAATTTAAGAATAATTGGACTTCCAGAAAAGCCAGAAATAAACAGCAAACTCAACATCGTAATACAAGATATAATCAAATAAAATTGCCCAGAGATTCTAGAACAAGGGGGCAATACAGCCACTGACAGAGCTCACAGAACACCCTCTACGCTAAACCCCCAAAAGACAACTCCCAGGAATGTAATTGCCAAATTCCAAAACTCTCAAACAAAAGAAAAAATCCTGCAAGAAGACAGAAAAAGACAATTTAGATATAAAGGAATGCCAATCAGGATCACACAAGACCTTGCAAGTTCTACTCTAAATGATCATAAGGCATGGAACATGATCTTCAGAAAGGCAAGAGAGCTGGGTCTCCAACCAAGAATCAGCTACACAGCAAAACTGACTATATACTTCCAAGGGAAAGTATGGACATTCAACAAAATAAAAGATTTCCAACTTTTTGCAATGAAAAGACCAGAGCTCTGTGGAAAGTTCGATATCAAAAATCAAAGAGCATGGAATACCTGAAAAGGTAAATATGAAGGAAAGGGAAAAGGAGAAAAATGTTATCTTCTTCTTTTACTCAAACTCTCTTCTATAAGGACTACATTTATATCAATCTATGTATACTAACATGTGGGGAAAATGTAATGTGTAAATAGGGGGAAAAGAAAGATCAAATAAAATTGTGGACATGGAGTATTTTATGTGTCACCACTTCTTCCTTCATCATTGTTAATTTATGTTTTAATGATTTCTTTACTACATCTAAAAAACATTTTTGTACTGGTATTTGTCATTAGTGAATAGTGGGTTAAATGCCCAGAATTCTGGGACTAGGGTAAGGAAGAACTTGGTTCAAATCTGGATTCAGACACTAACTATGTTTGACCCTGAGTAAGTCACTTACATCTGTTTGAGTGAGTTTTCTCATCTGTAAAATGAGGGTAATAATACCACTATTTTCTAGGGCTGTTGGAATGATTAAATGAGATAATACTTGTACAGTGTTTAACAAACCTTAAAGCACTCTACAATTGGCAGCTATTATTATTATAATATTAACTAACATAATATTATTTTTAAAGTGTTGATGAGGAAATTTCCCCTGCCATTACACATCAGCATCTGCTTCAGAATTTAGAGACTTGGAGAACTGCTGGGGGCACTGAGATTTTAAGTAAGTTGCAGATAATCACAGGACAGGTTTGTGTCAGAGGCATCAATTGAATCCAAGGCTTCTTGACTCTGAAATCAGCTCTCTGTTCAATATGCCATGCTGATTCTCTGAGATATCTTGTCAATCTTCCAATAATCATGAATGTGTAGGCATTGTGCCAGTTCTAAGCTATAAGCATATTTTTGATATTTCATAACTTGTTCTTGTTGTAAAAACATTCTTAAGCCATGAACACAAAAACTTATAGCAAAATATTGAGGGAGTTCACATAAATTGTAGCAAAGGGCTTTATTTAATGAATTTATTGTTTTGTATTTGACAATTTAATCCTTGGGTTTTCAGTACATTATGAAGTAAAAAGTCATATGCATAGAGTACAGAGGGTAAGCTGGACAAATGTCATAACTAAGAATTAACTTCCCTATCACTGAAGATCACTGCCATGGTCACCACAACTGCAAGAGCCAAAGAAGTGTCCTGCCAATTTATCCTATAGGTCTTAAAGACAGAAATCCAAGACTTACTTCTACTTCAGACCCTTACTAACTACATGATCTTGACTTGAAAACAGGAAGATTCATGTAAAACCCTGCCTCTAACACTGATCTAAATGAATGAGATCTGAACAAATCACTGAACCTCTCTCAGCCTCAGTTTTCTCATCTGTGAATTGTGCTATTTTGTTGATTTAATCATGTTCAACTCTTTCTGACTTCATCTGGGTTTTCTTGGCAAAGGTACTGGAGTGGTCTGTCATTTCCTTCTCCAGTTCATTTTACACATGAGGAAACTGAGGCAAACAAGGTGGAATTATTTGCCCAGGGATACACAGCTAGTAAGTTTCTCAGGTCTTCTTGATTCTAAGACTAGCACTACATAGCTGCCCTTCCTCTATAAAAGCAGAACAAAAATAACACTCACTTCCCAGTGTTGTGAGGATCAAATGAAATGATATTTGTAAAGCTCTTTGAAAGTCTTAAAGTACTCCAAAAATGCTATTATTATTAATTATTTTATTATATACATTCTACCACAAACCAATATTAATTTCTCCTGATCTCTTCTTAGTACCACCAGGTTATTGATTGCCACTTCCCTATGAGAAGTTCCACATTAATTAATAACAGCATGACAGTTGGGAAGTCACTTTCCCATCCCGAATTTCATTTTGCTCATTTATAAATTAAAGGATTGGAATATGTGATCTCTTTCAGTTGTAAAATAATAAAATTCTATGAACCAAAATTTGGATAGTTAAAATGTGGAGATCCCTGCTGCCAGGAGTGAAAATATGTATGGAGTTACAGGTAATTTCTGTGACGCTGGTTTCTAAAACTTACCAGTTGGTAAATTGGTGCTAACATGACACAGGAACGTTTCTATCACATGACACACACAGTGGGTTATAATTCGTCCATAGGACAGCAACCCCAAGACTATATAAATGCTGGGCTTACTATTTATGCACTAAAATAGTTATATATTATGTCAACAGTATTCAAATATGCAATCATATACAAGATACTCTGGGAAGTTACAAAGTAAGAAGATAGCACATTCTCTGATCTGGAGAAAAGCAATGAAGTTTTTAATATTGTTACCATTGTTCCTCAAATGAGGAAGCCACTTATATATCTTCTGATATTTTATTTTTCATATTGTAGTAAGGGAAATAGAGCTAACTTTGCAGCATGAAGAAATGAGCAATGACCCAAAGTCATTCATTAAGTTCCTGGTAAAGCAAAATCTTTTGTTAGAGTTTTTTAATACCGCTGTTGCAGCATATGTAGAGAGGGATCTTTTTATATATCAATATAATACCTGAGAATTACTAAAGGGTCCTTGCAAAAGTGTACAGAATGATCTTATCACCTTCAAAATCAACTGAAGTGCCAAAACACTTTTCAAAAATAATCATTTTATTTATTCATTTGCTCAATTTGATTTATTTATTTATTGAAAGTATATCTCTATCTCACTGAGGTTGGAAGTATGATACCCACTCCCAATATTTATCAGTGCAGAAGCTTTAACCCACTCTGAAGTGGGCCAGTTAGTTCATTCTTAGGAAGCCTGGTCTTTCATGCCTACCTACTTCCTTGAGAATCACCATACTGATGCCAGATGTAATATGGACACTTGATTGGCTTCAGCTCTACTGAAGCTCAGAACTCTTGAACGCAAGCAATTCACTAGCTTCCATCTCCCTAGTAGCAGGCCCTTCTTAGCATGTCAAAATGTGTTGAAAGAAGTATTAGAGCAATAAAAATGGCAATCCTACCTAAACTAATTTACTTATTCAGTGTCATACCTATCAAACTACCAAAGAACTTTTTTATAGAATTAGAAAAAATGATTACAAAGTTCATCTGGAAGAACAAAAGATCAAGAATATCAAGGGAACTAATGAAAAAAATGGGAAAAATGAGGGCCTAGCAGTACCAGATCTTAAACTGTACTATAAATCAATTATCATTAAAATAATTTGGTATTTGCTAAGAGACAGAAGGGTTTATCAATAGAAAAGACTAGGAGTAAATGACCTCAGCAAACTAATGTTTGACAAACTCAAAAATCCCAGCTTTTGGAATAAGAATTCACTACTTGACAAAAACTGCTGGGAGTATTGGAAAACAGTATAGGAAAAATTAGGTTTAGATCAACATCTTACACCCAATTCCAAGATAAATTTAAAATGGGTATGTGACTTAAATATAAAGAGCAAAATCATAATTAAATTAAATGAACATCGAAGAATATACCTGTCAGATCTATGGGAGAGGAAGGAATTTAAGACCAAGCAAAAAATAGAGAGCATTACAAAATATAAAGTGAATAATTTTGATTATATCACATTTAAAAGGTTTTGTACAAACAAAAGCAATGCAATAAAAAAATTAGAAGAGAAACAACAAACTGAGGGAAATTTTTTATAATGAATTTCTCTGACAAAGGTCTAATTTTCCAAACATAGTAGGAATTAAGTCAAATGTACAAGAAAACAAGCCTTTTCCCCAATTGACAAATGGTTAAGGGACATCAATAGACAGTTTTCACACAATGAAATCAGAACTATCATTAAGCACGTGAAAAGGTGTTCTAAGTCCTCCTGATTAGAGAACTACAAATCAAAACAACTCTGAGGTACTTCATACTTAGCAGATTGACCAATATGATAGTAAAAGAAAATAAATATTAGAAGGTATGTGGCAAAATTGGGACACTAATGCATTGCTGGTGAAGTTGTTGATTCATCCAACCATTCTGGAAGGCAATTTGGAATTATGCCCAAAGGGCTTTAAAAGAATGCATATCCTTTGTATGCATTACTAGGTATGCAAAACCACTAGTAGGTTTGTACCCAAAAAAGATAAAAAGGGGTGTATAAAAATATTCATAGCCCCATTCTTGGTGGTGGCAAAAAATTGGAAAATGAAGGGATATCCGTCAATTGGAGATTGTCTGAACAAATTGTGGTACATGATGATGATGATGCAATACTATTATGCTTTAAGGAATGATGAACTGGAGGATTCTATATGAACTGGAAGAGCCTCCATGAACTGATGCAAAGTGAAATGAGCAGAACCAAGAGAACACTGTACACAGAAAGTGAAACAATTTGGAATGCTTGAATGTAATGGACTTTGCTACTTGTAGTAATGCAATAATCCAGGACAATCCAGAGAGACTTGTGAGAAAGAATGTTATCCACATTGAGAGAAAGAATTCTGGGAACAGAAACACAGAAGAAAAACATGATTTATGACTTATTTCTATGGACAATTAATTTGGGGTTTTGTTTTCAAAAGATTTCTCTATTGCAAAAATGAATAATATGGAAATGAGTATCATGTGATAACATTTATATAACACAGTGGAATTGCTTCTTGGTTCAGGAGAGGGTAGGGAAGAGGAGAAGGAAAGAAAATGTATCATGGAAACATGGAAAAACATTTTTAAAAAGAAAAATAAATTAAAAAAAGAAAAATCTTTTAAAAAAGAAATAAGACTTAGAGAAATACAGTACATCTGTGGGCCTTTCTTATTTTTACCTGTAAAATTAAAGTATTAAACTATATGGATTTTAAGGACTCTTCTAGTTCTAAATATTAATATGGAACCTTTTCTAATTAACTGGGATGTTATTGCAATGTGAAGACACTATGTATTTCTTTAATGAGAAAGCCCATGCAGGACAAGGTATATTCCAAAGAACTTGATGACCATAGTAGCTAGTATTATAGCCTCGGCTCATCTTTCTACATATGTTTAAATGTCATTGTAAGAGCAAAAGAACTCTTCCCCCCAAAGAATTATTGATTTAGAGTTGGAAGAGACCATTGAAATCATCTCATCAGATTCTCAGATTTTACAGATGAGAAAACTAAGGCCCAGAGAGGTTAAGCAATTTGTCCAAGGTCATATAAGTGGTAAGCATCAGAAATAAGATTCAAAATCGGGTCCTCTGACTCCAAATTCAGCAATGTTTCCACTACAATGTTTCTGGTAAATTCAAGATCCAGATCCATCTTCACAGGTAGGAGAGATTGAGGGGAATGAGTACAAGCTGCCAGTGTGGCTATTATACAGCAGATGCTAATGAGAATCAGTCTCACACCAGTCTACTCCAATTTTTCAATGTATTGCTCTGAGATCTCTAATTTCTACTGAAGAAGAATACTCAGGAAAGAGATAACTCTTCCCATTTTCATAGCAAGTGAACATACTGATTTGAGTCTTATGTTTTCACTTACTGGTTCAGGACCCACCTGATCATTAAAGAAAGATGTACTTATTTGAAAATGGGAAATTTCCTGCATGTAATCCAAAATGACTATAACTATACAAAAGATGGCAGCATAGTCTTGTTAATTATCCAGTCCTAATTCAAGTCTGATTGATAAGATGAATATATCACCAGTTCTTCCTGTTTTCTCAGTCATTCAAAATAGATTGCCTTCCTAGAACTCAGTGTAAACTAGCATTTAGTCATAGTCTTCAAAGAATGCTATGTCTTCAGTCTTGGCTTTTAAATAAATGACAATGATGAGACAGAAGATGGCAGTACACTCAGGGGAAAAAAAAACAAAATATTTATATTCTAGGGATGGCAAAATGAAGTAACGTCGGAGATTTTAATCTGAATAACTCACCTTTTCTTAAAAGACAAACTTAATTGCAATTATAAGTGATCTCCAAAGAGTTAAATGTTTAAGACAAGGTGGAGAGACATATAAAACATCCCACAATGCACAATCAGCACCATTGGGGAATAAGCATTTGATACTTATGTCAGAGGTCTTCTATAACTGGTCTGTGTGATGACACAAAGAATTCATCATCAACCTTCCATGAAATCCTAATGTCATTGCTTTTAACTGTAAACAGAACTCAGCATCTCAATAAATATTAAAGTATCCTGAGCCAGATGTTGCAATGTTCACTACTGTCAGAAATGAAAGACAGGCAAAGCAAAAAAATGAATAGGAGATAAAACTGAATCATTAACAGAAGCAAAAGAAAATGATAAAGTGAGTCAATGAATGTACTAAAGGTTTTTTCCCATTGAGAGACTCTTCCCCACCTTAACAAGGGTTTATAAATTGGTTTTTATGAATTTATGTAACAGATAGCTGAATCATCACCACCCCCTTCATACACATCCCAGGGTACAATATGCTTCCTGATCTGGACTGAAGTTCAGGGATGCTTTAGTCAGCATTGAAAATAATGGTGTTTGAAGTTAGCTTTCAACAATCCATT
Organism: Monodelphis domestica; assembly: GCF_027887165.1. Taxonomy (NCBI): domain Eukaryota; kingdom Metazoa; phylum Chordata; class Mammalia; order Didelphimorphia; family Didelphidae; genus Monodelphis; species Monodelphis domestica. Next base: position 273,105,649 of record NC_077227.1, read on the forward strand.
TAAATTGTTTGTGCTACATGTAAAACCCAGTGGAATTGAGCATTGGCTATGGGAGGGCAGTAGGAAGAATGGAGGGAAAGAACTTGAATAATATAACCATGGAAATTTTTTCTTAATCAATTAAACAAAATTTAAAAAATAAAAATAAATAAATTGTTTTTGCTACAAAGTATTAGTATAACCTATCTTTAGGAGATAAGGATTTCACTTATAGTGTTATAAATATGTACATATGTATGCATGAACATGTATACACAGATACACACAAAAAGACCCAACTGCATATGTTCACTTATACTAATTATATTTTCTTCAAACATAAAAAGAAATAAATTCTAGATTCAATGTTGTTTTGCATACTTCCTTTAACCTTTAACCAAGGCTAGCACCTTCCCAACTATTAGAATCCTCTAATGTTCATGGGAAGTTGCAAAGTTGCAAAGAAGAAAATTCAAACTTCATGCCAGAAGACTTCCTAAAAATCAGAGTTATATAAAAGTGAAATTGGATGCCCTAGGGGTTATTAAATTCCTTTTCATTAAAGTGTTCAGAAAAAAAGTGAAAAGCCACTTGTTTGAAATGCTTCTTTTTAGGTAATGGATTAGACTAGAGATGAGTCTTTTCCAACTCTGAAATTCCATGATTCTATCACAATTATCATCAATAAATATTTACTAAGTATAAGCTATGTACCTGGCACTAGGTTAATGGACCATTTAAAGCTGTTCTATATTTCTCCTGGTTCATAGATTCACATTGTACTGTTTGTAGTTCAAGTCACTTTTTACTTCATTATCCAATTTTATCAGCCCCATAAGGATATTAGGGAGAAAATCAATTGCCCATATTCCCCAGATGTTAAGAGTTACCTAGAGCTAACTCAATAAAGGATGTGGCACATTTTGTTGATAGTTACACAATTCATACTGATAATACATACTGTTTTTCTTGTACAGAAGAACTTCAAAGCAGTTTGACTCATAGTTGTCAAAAGTTTGCCTGACTTTCTCAATGGTCTTCTTGTCTGTCAGTTCCCCATACATAAAACTGGAAAAAATAAAATAAAATCCATTTCAGATTGGGTTTGTTTGTTTCAATATACTACATAGTCATAAATTAGATATGTTTATCTTAATCCATATTCAGAACAGGCCAAGACCCGTTAGAAACTCCCACCAAACAAACTAAGACAATCAAACTTCATTTTATTGTATGTACTGCCTCAAGGATGTTCTAATACTTATAAAAGTTACCTCTCTTGGATGTTTTCTAATTATTTTTTTAAAGTGATTGGCATCAAAAAGAAAGTTCAAAATTGTTATCAGAGTAAATAATTGCAAAAATCACATTTTTTAGGTGAGGCCTTTTACCTTTTTATTTGAAGATTTTTTATCTTGAATTCTAAGTATTATTGTTACCACTTCATTAAGGGGTCATTGCCTTTAATAAATGCAGATGGACAAATGACTGAGCAGCCACAGAAAATCAAGCCTTGATATTGCCTTGTTTTGTTTTTAAACCCTTACTTTTGTAAGATTTAAATTAAATGTGCAATACTTCAAGTAAAAAAAAAGTGATTGGCATATTCATTGCCCCTCCCTCCTGTTCCTAACCATCCTATTAGTGTCAAGGGAACCACCAGCCTTCCAGTTACCCAAGCTCATAACCTAGGGGTCATCCCTGACTTCTCACTTTTTTCTCTCCCTCCCCCACTTCCAATCAGATGATGTATGTTATCAATTCCATCTTCATAACCTCTCTCAAATATGCTTCCAGCCTTCTGACACTGCCACCACTCTGGTTCAGATCTTTATTACTCTGTTCCTGTATTATTTCAATAACCTACAGTTTGGAATTCCTGCCTCAGTTTTCTCCCCATTCCAGTCCATCCTCCATTTAATTGTCAAACTGTTGTTCCTAAATTACAGATATGATTTTCCATTCCCCTCTGTTTAATAAACTCCAGCTTTTCACTATTACCTCTAGGATCAAATATAAAATCATCTCTTTGGCATATAAGGGCCTTGATAACATGGGCCTTTCTTTATTTCCAGGCTTTTTACCTCTTATTCTACAATACAATGATAATGGCTTCCTTGCAGTTCCTCTGAATCGCCTGACTTCCTAGTCAGTTAGATAGTGCAATAAATAGAGTGCTGGAAAGGTAGTCAGGAGAGTGAGTTCAAATCTGACCTCGGATATTTACTAGTGTGTGACTCTGGACAAGTCACTTAATTGCTACCTACCTCAGCTTCCTCAGCTGTAAAATATGAGTAATAACAGCATCTACCTCCCAAGCTTGTTGTGAGAAATACATGGGATAACAGCTGTAAAAACATTTAGCATAGTGCCTGGAACATAGTAGGTGCTTAATAAATTCTACTCTGACTCCATACATTTTCATCAGCTGTCCATCCACCACCATGCCTGGAATTCTCTCTCTCCTCATCTCCATCTCCAGTCTCCTCCGACTTCATGAAGTATCCACTCTCTGCAAGATTTTCCCACACCCCCTTAATCCGAATATCTTCACTGTGTAGATTACCTGCAATTTATTCTGTCTATATCTTGTTTGTTCATAGTTGTTAGGACTGTTTGGGTTTTTTTTTCCGGAGGGGTGGTGATTTTCCTGTATTCCTGGTACTTAGCACAGTGCCTAACACATAATAGGTGCTAAACAAGTGCTTATTGACTTGATTTGAGTTGCCACTTAATTTGTGGACATTTTTTTTAATATAGACACAAATAAATATGTGGAGAGAAAAGGGTAAACTCTAAATTCAGACACTATTGCAAAGGGAACATGTGATACTAAGCATAAATTAAAGGCTAAGTGGGAACACTGAACAAAAGCCTTAACATTTGCTAATTTTCCAAGAGAACCTCAATAAAGTCTTGATTATTAACATATCAGGAGCTAAAATATAGTCTTTTGCACTTCACTAAAAATATTTAAATATCTCTCCAATACCAAGACTCTTACTTTCCAGAGTATACTTTCTTATTATCAGCACATGGCACCCACACAAATGCAATGAGTTATATTCCAAAACAAAAAGATCTATTCTTAAAGGCAAAGATGTTAATTGATATTGATTTGCACATGGCAGATATCTACTATTCTTGTTGAATTGACCTGAATTGAATTGAACCTTATGCCTACTATAGAAAGTCAATATTTTCTCCATATGTGAAGTATGGACCATGAACAATAGCAGCCTCAATTAGCCTCCAATTACCTATTTCCCCACTTTTAAAAAAATGTAAATCTTTTTAAATGCTTCCTACTCTGTAAGGAGGAAAAGAGAGATGAAGGAAGAGGAGGGAAATGAAAGAGGGGAGGTGGAAGAAGACAGAGAAGGAGGAAGAAGGAAGAGGCGGGGATGGAGAATAAGAGGAAGGAGAAGAAAGGAGGAAGAAAATAAAAAAGAAACAGGAGGAAGAAAAAGGAGAATGGAAGAGAAACAGGGAGAGAGAAAGGAGGAGGAGAGGAGGAGAGAGAAGGGAGAAGAAAGACAAAAGAGGAAAAAGGAGTAAGAAAAATGAAGAGGAAAATATGACTTTCTATCCAGGGATACAGAGGTATTCCTATGCCAAATTGATAAGAACAATAAAGAAATAAGCTGTTTTTCTGGGTCTATATCTGAGTCATGGCAGAGCCCTGAGAATTGTCAGATCTTGAAGACTTATACCCATTTGTGGTAATTCCCATGGGGGCTAACAATAAAATCTCATTTATGCTAGAACTTATCTCTAGACATTTTTAAAAAAGTGAGAAAGAAACTAAAATCCATAATAGAAAAGATGAGGTTGTATCACTGTGTATAACTTAATGAAGAAAGATCAACTAGTAAAGATATTGTCAGAGAGGATTTGGATTTCTGAGTCAGGACTTCAAATATCTAAAGGCTCTTTGCTAAGGACATGGTATGTCCCCATTTAAGAGGGCCAGGAAAACATTTGATCTGAAACCTTGAAAAGAGCAAGAGTAAGTCAGTCAATCAATAGTCCAGTTAAATAGATATACTAGCTATCACCAGCAATAATAGGCATGGTATAGGAAGAATAATGGAAACACAGTAATTCACAGATGTCAGTACCAGGGAAAGGGGCAATAAATACATTTATCATCCTATATATCAATGCACAAAAGCGCAAATTTAAAAAAGCAAATGAACTTAACATCTTAATATAATGAGTGAGATGAGTCAGATGGCACATTGGACAAAAAATCAGATTTAGAGTCAGGAAGAACTGAGTTCAAATTCAGCCTCGGGAATTTACTAGCTCTATGACCCTGGTCAAGTCATTTATTCTTCTTTGTCTCAGTTTCCTCATCTATCAGATTAGCTAGAAGAAAAATTAGCAAACCACTCCAGTATCTTTGCCCCCCCCAAAAAAAATAGGGCCTCAAAGAGTCAGACCTGACTGAAGTGAGTGAATAATAACAGCAAAGGAGTTAAGTACAACCTGTTAAGTATAACTAGGGCATAGTAGAATATAACTCAGGGCTATTAGTTATAATTATAGGGTAAATCTCTTTCAAAAGGAATGTTTTATATAAAATGTAGAGAATGAAGAGGAAGAAGAGGAATAGAAGGAAGAGGAAGATGAGGAGGAATCATGATGATTATGGTTGTAGTAGAGGCATGGTAGTAGTAGGAGCAGTAGTAGTAGTAGTAGTAGTAGTAGTAGTAGTAGTAGTAGTAGTAGTAGTAATAGCAATAGAAATAGAAGCAGCTTAGAGCATCAAAAATATAAAGTGCTTACTAGACAAATATAGTCATGATAGATAGCACTTATGAAAGGATGAAACGGAAAAATTAAATGCTAGTAAATCAAGCAGAGATTCCCCAGCTAACAAAAAAAAAAAACAACTAAATGGGCAATTCCATCAAGAATACTACAGAGGGGGCAGCTGAGTAGCTCAGTGGATTGAGAGCCAGGCCTAGAGACAGGAGGTCCTAGGTTCAAATCTGACCTCAAACACTTCCCCCCTGGGCAAGTTACTTGACCCCCATTGCCTAGCGCTTACCACTCTTCTGCCTTGGAGTCAATACACAGTATTGACTTCAAGATGGAAGGTAAGGGTTTAAAAATAAAAAAATAATACTACATAGTTGCAATCATATCTGACAAAGCCAAAGTAAAAATACATCTGATTAAAAGAGATAGAGAAAGTAATTACATCCTGATAAAAGGCAGTATAGACAATGAGAAAATATCAGTACTCAATATGTATACAACAAATATTATAGCATCCAGATTTCTAAAGGAGAAACTAGTGGAGTTGAAGGAGGAAATAGATAGTAAAAGTATACTAGTGGGAGACCTGAACTTTATAAAAATCTAGATAAATCAAAACACAAATTAAGAAAGAAGCAAGAGAAGTGAATGAAATCTTAGAAAAATTAGAGTTAATGGATACATAGAGAAAAATAAATAGGGGCAAAAGGGAATACACCTTGTTTTCAACAGCACATGGTACATTCACAAAGATTGAACATGTACTAGGGCATAAAAATGGCAAACAAGTGCAAAAAAGCAGAAAGAATATATGCAACCTTTCCAGATCTTAATGCAATAAAATAACAATTAGTAAGGGTACATGGAGACCAACATCAAAAATTAATTGGAAATTAAATAATCTGATTCTCCAAACCTGATTAGTTAAAGAATAAATTATAGAAACAATAAAGTCATTGAAGAAAATGACAATGATGAGACATCCTTTCAAAATCTATGGGATGCATCCAAAGCAATACTCAGGGGAAATTTTATATCCTTGAGTTCATATATTAACAAATTAGGGAGATCAGAGGTCAAAGAATTGGACATGCATATCAAAAAACTTGAAAGTGAACAAATGAAAAATCTCCAGATGAAAACTAAATTAGAGATCCTAAAAATCAAAGAAGAAATTAATAAATCAAAAGGGAAAGAACTATTGAATTAATAAATAAGATTAGAAGCTGGTATTTTAAAAAGCAAATAAAATAGATAAAGTACTGGTCAATCTAATTAAAAAGGAAAGAAGAAAGCAAATTAAGATTATCAAAGATGAAAAGGGAAACCTCACCTCTAATGAAGAGGAAAATAAGGTAATCATTAAAAACTATTATGTCCAATTATATAGCAAGAAATGTGGCAATATAGGTGATATAAATGAATATTTACAAACATCTAAGTTGCCTAGACAGAGGAAGAAATAGACTATCTAAACGACCCCATATCAGAAAAAGAAATTGAACAAGTCATCAAAGAACTCCCTAAGAAAAAAATCCCCAGGACCAGATGTATTTACAAATGAATTCTATCAAACATTCAAAGAACAACTAATCCCAATACTACACAAACTATTTGACAGAATAAGCAAAGAAGGAGTTCTGCCAAATTCCTTTTATAACACAAAGATGGTACTGATTCCAAAGCCAGGCAGGTCAAAAACAAAGAAAGAAAACTACAGACCAATCTCCTTAATAAACATAGATGCAAAAATCTTAAATAGAATGCTAGCAAAGAGACTCCAGCAAGTGATCACAAGATTATTCATTATGATCAGATGGAATTTATACCAGGAATACAAGGATAGTTCAATATCAGGAAAACCATCCACATAATTGACCATTTCAACAAGCAAACAAACAAAAATCACGAGTAACTCAATACATGCAGAAAAAGCCTTTGACAAAATACAACACTCATTCGTATTGAAAATATTAGAGACACTACCGGGTAAACATGTTGGAAGTCTAGATACAAGACTTGTCCTCTCCTCAGTACCCAACGATATAGACTACCTCAAAAGACCAAAAAAAAAATTCTTAAGAAGGAAGGGACTCTACAGTAGGGCACAGCATTGAAGGTATGTGGGATTTGGGCATTTCCACACTATAAGGGGGTGAAAAAGCTCCTACCAAAACCACAAACTGATCTACCATCCCCCAACCCACCTACAGAACCAGAGTTAGTGCCAGCACATGCCAAAAAGAGTGAGCAAGGGGAACCTCTAGACTGAATAAGGGGCACCTCTAGGTCCTTGGGAGCTGACTAAGACCTCAAAATACCTACCCCTGAGAGCAGCTACACATGAAAACCCAGCAGGCTGAAGAGCACAGACCATGGGCACTCGCAGGAAGATAGCTCAGAGAAGGGCAGCAAACAGCAGAAGCTGTGAAGATTTGAGAGCTTGCCTCAGGCAAAATCCTTGCTCCTTAACTCCATACACAGAGAGCCTGCCCATCTCACTCAGATTTCTGACTAAAAAGGGAAGGAAAAACCTCCACAGTGATGGCAAATTTTGCCCAGTAACAATAACCTCCCTGCAAGAAAAACAAGAAGAAGGGATTGACCCTCAAAAATTTTTATGGAGGAAAAATCCAGCATACAAAGGAAATAGAGTAGGAAATTCAAATAAATGCACCAAAACCTTCCCCCAAAAATAGAAATTTTCCAAAAGCCCTTGAAGAATTTAAATTGGAGCTTATCAAAAAGATGGAAGCCTTCCGGCAAGAAAAGTGGGAAATAATTCAAAGAGAAAATAACTGTTTAAAGGACAAGAACCCCCAATTGGAGAAACAGCTGGAAGCCATGAAAAGCAGGACAGATCAAACTGAAAAGGAAAACCAGTCTTTAAAGAAAAGAATTAGGCAACTGGAAGACAATGATCTTGCAAAACAGCAAGAATTAATGAAGCAAAGTCAAAAGACTGACAAAATAGAAGAAAACATAAAATATCTCACTGAGAAGATGACAGATCAGGAAAACAGAGCAAGGAAAGACAATTTGAGAATCATTGTTCTACCTAAAAAGGCAGAAATAAACAGAAATCTTGATATCATACTACAAGAAATCATCCAAGAAAACTGCCCTGATGTTCTTGAAGAAGAGAACAAAATAGGCATTGAAATAGTTCATAGAGCACCCTCTACAATAAATCCTCAAAAGACAACTCCCAGGAATGAAATTGCCAAATTTAAGAGCTTTCAACCTAAGGAGAAAAATCTACAAGAAGCCAAAAAGAGACAATTCAGATACCAAAGAGCACCAATCAGGATTACACAAGACCTGGTAGCTTCCACACTAAAGGACTAAAGGTTTAGAACATGATATTCAGAAAGGCAAGAGAATTGGGTCTTCAATCAATGATCACCTATCCATCAAAACTGACTATATACTTCCAGGGGAAAGTATGGGAATCCAACAAAATATAAAATTTCCAAGTATTTATAAAGAAAAGACCAAAACTAAGTGGAAATTCTGATATCCGAACACAAAAATCAAGAGAAACATGAAAAGGTAAATAAGAAAGAGAGGGAAAGGGGGAAAATTGTTTTTATTCAAACTTTCTTTTTTAATTGTTACAATTAGATCAAATTATATATATATATATATATATATATATGTATTTATATATATATATGGGGGAAATGTTATTTGTGACTCTCAAAAATTTTATTCACTATTATACTAATTAGAAGAATCATTCACAGGAAGATTGGGGTAATAAGTGGTATAAGATGATATAGAAAAAAGAAAAAGAGAGGGGGGAATCGAAGATGGCACCAAGAGATACTTGAAAAAATAAAATAAATAGGATAATCTTTATCTCACAAAGATGCATATGGGAAAGGGAGGAGAAGAATACTCTTATAAGAATGAGAGGGAAAGTGCTAATATGTAATACTTGCTCTAATAGGTGCTAATAGGTAAGTAAAACCTTACTGTCAGTGAAATCAATTCTGAGAGGGAAGAGCATCCAGATTCATTGGGGTCTTGAATTCTATTTTATCCTACAGGAAAAGTGAGAAGGGAAAACTAAGGGGGGGGAGTACAAAAAGAGAGGAAAATAGAGGGGGAGACAGATCCTAAAAAAATAAGAATGGAACAAAAAGGGAGGGTCCAGAAAGGGAAGCATATCAAGGGAGCAGATTGGGGGGATTGATTAGAAGTAAACCACTGGTTTAAAAGGATTTAGCAAAAGAAAGAACATAACTAGGAAAGAATATGAAAATACTGGGGAATACACACTTGTCAGTCATAACATTGAATGTGAATGGGATGAACTCACCCATAAAATGAAAACAAATAGAGTGGATTAGAATCCAAAATCCTACCATATGTTGTCTACAAGAAACACACCTTAGGTGGGTAGATACTCACAAGGTTAGAATCAAAGGTTGGAGCAAAACCGATTGGGCCTGAACTGACAGAAAGAAGGCAGGAGTTGCAATGATATCTGACAATGCCAAAGCAAAAATAGATCTGATTAATAGGGATAGGGAAGGTAAATACATCCTGATAAAAAGAAGTATAGACAATGAGGAAATATCAGTAATCAACGTGTATATACCAAATGGTATAGCATGCAAATTTCTAAAGGAGAAACTAGTGGAATTGAAGGAGGAATTAGTAAAACTATACTAGTAGAAAACCTGAACCTACCACTATCAAATTTAGATAAATAAAATAAATAAGAAAGAGGTAAAAGATGTGAATGAGATCTTAGAAAAATTAGAGTTAATAGATATATGGAGAAAAACAAATAGGGATAAAAAGGAATACCCCTTCTCTTCAGCAGCACATGGTACATTCACAAACATTGACCATGTACTAGGTCATAAAAACATAGCAAACAAATGCATAAAACCATAAAGAATAAATGCAACCTTTTCAGATCATGATGCAATAAAAGTAATGATCAGTAAGGATACATGGAGAGCCACATCAAAAATTAATTGAAAATTAAATAATGATTCTCCAAAAATGGATAGAGAACAAATCATAGAAACAATTAATTATTTCATTAAAGAAAATGACAATGATGAGACATCCTTTCAAAATCTATGGGATGCAGCCAAAGCAGTACTCCAGGGAAATTTATATTCTTGAGTTAATATATTAAGAAATTAGAGAGGGCAGAGGTCAATGAATTGGACATGCAAATCAAAAAACTTGAAAGTGAACAAATTAAAAATCCCCAGAAGAAAACTAAATTACAAATCCTAAAATTAAGAGAGAAATTAATAAAATAGAAAGTGAAAGAACTATTGAATTAATAAATAAGACTAGAAGCTGTTATTTTGAAAAAACAAACAAAATAGACAAAGTACTAGTCAATCTAATTTAAAAAAGGAAAGGAGAAAATCAAATTAACAGAATCATAGATGAAAAGGGAGACCTCACCTGCAATGAAGAGGAAATTAAAGTAATCATTAAAAACTATTTTGCCTAATTATATATAAATATACCAATCTAGGTGATATGAATGAACATTTACAAAAATATAAATTGCCTAGACAAACAGAGGAAGAAATACAATTCCTAAATAATTCCATATCTGAAAAAGAAATTGAACAAACCATCAAAGAACTCCCTAAGAAAAAATCTCCTGGTATTGATGGATTACGCAAGTGAATTCTATCAAACATTCAAAGAATAGCTAATCTCAATACTATAAAAGCTATTTGACATTAGAAGCAAAGAAGGAGTTCTACTCAATTCCTTTTATGATGCAAATATGGTGCTGATTCCAAAGACAGGCAGGTCAAAAACAGAGAAAGAAAATTATAGACTAATCTCCTTAATGAACATAGATTCAAACATCTTAAATAGGATACTAGCAAAAAGACTCCAGCAAGTATTCATGAGGGTTATCCACTATGACCAAGAGGGATTTATACCAGGGATACAAGGATGGTTCAATATTAGGAAAATCATCCACATAATTGATCATATCAACATGCAAACCAACAAAAATCACATGATTATCTCAATAAATTAAGAAAAAGCCTTTGACAAAATACAACACTCATTCCTATTGAAAACACTAGAAAGTATAGGAATTGATGGGTCTTTCCTAAAAATAATAAACATCAGCCAACATCATTTGCAATGGGTATAAACTAGATGCATTCCCAATATCAGGAGTGAAACAAAGATGCCCATTATCTCCGCTATAATTTAACATTGTACTAAAAACACTAGCAGTAGCAATCAAAGAAGAAAACGAAATTGAAGGTATTAATATTGGCAATGAGGAGACCAAGCTTTGCAGATGATATGATGGTCTACTTAAAGAATCCTAGAAAATCAACCAAAAAGCTAATGGAAATAATCAACAACTTTAGCAAAGTTGCAGGATACAAAACAAACCCACATAAGTTATCAACATTTCTAAATATATCCAACATATCTCAGCAGCAAAAATTAGAAAGAGAAATCCCATTTAAAATCAACCTAGATAATATAAAATACTTGGGAATCTATCTGCCAAGACAAACACGGGATCTATATGAACACAACTACAAAACACTTTCCACACAATTAAAACTAAATCTAAACAATGGAAAACCATTAACTGCTCATGGGTAGAATAAGCAAACATAATAAAAATGACCATCCTACCCAAACTTATTTACTTATTTAGTGGCATACCAATTGAACTACCAAAAACTTTTTTACAAAATTAGAAAAAAACATAACAAAATTCATTTGGAAGAAAGATAAAGGATATCCAGGGAAATAATGAAAAAAAATGTGAAGAAAGGTGGCCTTGCAGTACCAGATCTCAAACTATACTATAAAGCAGTGGTCATCAAATCAATATAATACTGGCTAAGAGACAGAAAGGAGGATCAGTGGAATAGACTTGGGGTAAGTGACCTCAGCAAGATGGTCTACGACAAGCCCAAAGATCCCAGCTTTTGGGATAAAAATCCACTATTTGATAAAAACTACTGGGGAAAAAAAATGGAAGACAGTGTGGGAGAGATTAGATTTAGAACAACACCTCACACCCTATACCAAGGTAAACTCAGAATGGGTGAATGACTTGAACATAAAGAAGGAAACTATAAGTAAATTATGTGAATGCAGAATAGTATACATGTCAGATCTTTGGGAAAGGAACAATTTTAAAACCAAGCAAGACTTAGAAAAAGTCACAAAATGTAAAATAAATAATTTTGATTACATAAAATTAAAAAGTTTTTGTATAAACAAAACCAATGTAACCAAAATTAGAAGGGAAGTAATTTTGGAAACAATCTTCATTACAAAAACCTCTGACAAAGGTCTAATTACTCAAATTTACAAAGAGCTAAACCATTTGTACAAAAAATCAAGCCATTCTCCAATTGATAAATGGGCAAGGGACATGAACAGGCAGTTTTCAGCCAAAGAAATCAAAACTATTAATGAGCACATGAAAAAGTGTTCTAAATCTCTTATAATCAGAGAAATGCAAATCAAAACAAATCTGAGGTATCATCTCACCCCTAGCAGACTGGCTAACATGAAAGCAAAGGAAAGAAATGAATGCTGGAGGGGATGTAGCAAAGTTGGGGCATTAATGCATTGCTGGTGGAGTTGTGAATTGATCCAACCATTCTGGTGGGGAAATTTGGAACTATGCCCAATGGGCGCTAAAAGACTGCCTGCCCTTTGATCCAGCCATCCCCCTGCTGGGTTTGTGCCCCAAAGAGATAACAAGGGAAAGACTTGTACCAAAACATTCATAGCTGTTCCTTTTGTGGTAGCAAAAACAAAAATTGAAAACTGAGGGATGCCCTTCAATTGGGGAACGGTTGGACAAATTGTGGTATATGCTGATGATGGAATACTATCCATGTGAACTGGAATGACCTCCAGGAATTGATGAAGAGTGAAAGGTGCAGAACCAGGAACACATTATATACAGAGACTGATACACTCTGGTTCAGTAGAATGTAATGGACTTCTCTAACAGGAGCAATGCAATGATCCAGGACAATTTTGAAAGATCTATGAGAAAGAACACTATCCACATGCAGAGGAAGAATTGTGGGAATAGAAACACAGAAGAAAAACAACTCCTTGATCACATGGATTGGTGGAGATATGATTGGGGATGTAGACTCTAAATGATCACTCTAGTGCAAATATCAATAATATGGAAATAGCTCTTGATCAATGACATATGTAAAACCCAGTGGAACTGTGCTTTGGTTATGGGAGGCAGGTGGGGGTACAGAAGGGAAAGAACAAGAATCTTGTGACCATGAAAAAATATTCTTAATTAATTAATTAAATAAAATCTTCCAAAACTTAAAAAAATTAATTTTGGCTTGGGAAATTTTTATTTTTAGAAAATTATATTACTTATGTTGACATAGAGTTGATTTTCATAATTTCTTTAAATAAATATTTTAAATTTTCTGAGCTTTAACTTGTAAAAAAGTAAATAATAGATGTACTCTATATAAGCATAAGCTCTTGGAGGGCCTCAGTAATTTTCATGAGTATAAAAGGGTCTATAATAACTTTTAAGGGTATAAAGTTATCTTCAAAAGTTTTTAAGTATAAAGAGATCTTCAATAATTTTAATAATGCAAAAACTTTTTCAATAATTCTTTTAAAATGTGAAAACATGACATAGGCATAAAAGGAGATATCATAAGCAAATTAAAAGAACAGGAAATATATTACATATCAGATTTATGTGTAGTACATGAATCAATGAATAAATAGGGAATAAAGAGCATTGTGAGATATAAAAAGAATAATTTTGATTATATTAAATTATAAATTGATTTATAAATGAAATTAGTGTAACCAATATTAAAAGGAAAGCAGAAAATTTGGGGGAGGGTTTATAAGCAATTCATCAGATAGAGGTCTCAAAACTAAAATGTATAGAGAACTCCGTCGAATTTGTAAGAATAAGAGCCATTTCCCATTTAATAAATGGTCAAAAGTCATGAACAGACAATTTTGGGTGGAAAAATCAAAGTCATATATAGGTATATTTTTAAAATGCTCTAAATCACCATTGATCAGAGAAATGCAGATCAAAACAATTCTGAGATAACATCTCATATATTTGCTAAACTGATAACAGATTTGCTAAACTGATAAAGGGGCAAAATGACAAATGTTGAAGGGGTTATTGAAAAATGGGAAAACTGATACACTGTTGATGGAACTGCAAACTAATCCAACCATTTGGGAGAATAATTTGGACCTATGCCGAGAGTCATACAACTGTGTATCTACCCTTAGACCCAACCATTCCACTGCTGGATCAATTTCCCAAGGAGATCAGGGAAAAAAGGAAAAGAATATATATATATATATATATATATATATATATATATATATATATATATATATATTCTAAAATATTTATAGTTTCCCTCTTTGTGGTGGCATGTTCTCTGAGAATAGAGGAAGTCTAGGAAGGATTCTATATTCCCAAAAGCAGTTTTGTCCTACTAGGACCACTAATTCCAAGTCTAGTACTCTCTACCATTGATTGAATTTGGTTCAAAATTCTAGCAGAAAGAGAGAAAACCAAAATTTTGGCTAAACAGCTGAACAGTTTTAGAAAATGATATAGTAGGGAAAGCTAGGTAGCAAAGGGGATACAGAACCAGGTCCAGAGTCTAGAAGCCCTGGGTTCAAATTTCTTCACATATTTCCTGGTTATGTGACTCTGAACAAGTCTCTTAAGCCCAAATGCCTAGACCTTGATGCTCTTCTGTCTTAAAATGGATACTAAGACAGAAGGTAAGAGTTAAAACAGAAAATGACATAATAAGTTGAAACATTAATTATGAAAAATCTGAATAAATTAGTTTCAAGAGTAAATCATACATAGAAACTGTGAGGGTATTTAAAAGTACATCAGAAGAAAGCTGGCAGGGAGGGGGAATTGACACAGAGAAAAAAAAAAGATTCTGCAGAAATAATAGGCAAAGCAAACTGAATTCAAATCCTGGTTCTGCTCATTAGTAACTGTGTGACCATAGGCAAATCGTTTAATCTGGTTTACTCATCAATTAAATGAGAAAGTTGAACTAGATGACCTCTGAGGTACTTTCCAGCCCTAATCTATGCTCCTTTGAACAAGCTCTCCAAGGGAGGAAACGTATCTTTGAAATATAAATGTATTTATATATACATGCATATGCATATGTTCATATACTTATATATTTAAGATTAACACTGAGATAAACAGGGAAATTAAAAAAGATGTCAGAAGTTGGGTAGCAATTAGAAAAAACACACACCAAAAATCAATTTGAAGATTGCCTTTCAACTAATTTCAAAGTTCAGTATGGAAAGGTTATCCATCTCAGGCTGGAAACTTGCTATGTGATCAAGCAGAACTAATTAATCAGTCCACCTAGCTGCCTTTCTGTGTTTTAAATAAGAATTGAGATTTTAATTATTAAAATGTAAGCTCCTTGAGAGTAGGGACTGTCTTTCTGCTTGTTTTTGTATTCCAAGTGTTTAGCATCGTCCCTCGTACTTAGTAGGCATTTAATCAATAATTAGTTAATGGTTAGTATCTTATTTTACAAAGTGGAAAGTATTCATCAATAGAATAAAATAACTGTAAAGGTTATTTCTACAAATATATCTACATATTTACAAATCACATAATGGTCATCGGACTACTGCCAAGTTGGTAACTATAAACTATAAAATCAAACTTGCTATCTTTATCTTACTTAATATAATAGATTCCTGATGTCACTGGTCTGGGTATACCCTCAAAAATCCAAGTTATTATGCCTCCATAATTGCTCACATTATGTATTTCTTATCTATGTCTCCATAAAGGATCCATTGCCCTTTGGATTACCTATAATTTTGGTTTTTCCCAAATCATGGTGTGTCCTTACATAGATTATTTAGAAAATATCAACGTTAACAAAATGAGCATTTGTGATATCAACATTATTTAGGATTATTGAAAGTACTGCCCAACTTTACACTTAGCCCATCTTTGTGACCTCTCTAAAATGTATACATTAGTGATTAAATTTAAGAGAATACTATCCAACTGCATATTTTATCATGACTATATTCATCTTTTTATCCACTTTGTTTTTCAAATATATACACAGACTAATTTTTATATATTTTATTAAAGAAAATCTATAGTTTTTAATGAATTCTTTAACATTTAAAAGTTAGTAATATCATAAGTGTGTAAATTCTCTCTAACTATCCAGGCCTTCTCATACTTTACCATTCCTGTCATCCTTTTTCCACAGATCCTCAACTGAGAAGCTAATAGAAGGACTAGAAATCTTCTAGGTCAGCAGTTCTTAACTTTTTTTGTATCATCTACCCCTTTGGCAGTCTGCTAAAGTCTATGGTTCCTTTTTCAGAATCATTTTTTTTAATTCATGAAATAAAATGCACAGGATTTCAAAGAAAATCAATTGTGAAATATGGTGATCAAAAGACTCATTAAAAAAAAAAACACTTAAGTCCATGGGCCTCAGATTAAGAACCTGTGCTCTAAACTTTCAGATATTATGAATTTCAATACAAAACTCATACAATTCATTCTTTGACATTTCTGTTTAACTATTCCATCTTCTTTTATGATCCCATGTTTCCTGAATACTTCCCTTTATGTCATTTGTTGTAAGATGCACTCTCCCATAAACCTCTGCATTTACCTCTGAGTCACCTACAAATTTAATTTTGGGGAGGAGATTTTTGATCATACAAGAACAATGAGAAAGTATTTCTGTTGGAATGATGGGTTTTTATGTGAAAGAGTAGTTTGAAAATGCTAAAAGCAAACAAAATTGATATAATTTTATCTGAGAACAAGAGAATTTTGCCATTAATAGGAAATTTCTCTTTGGTTTGGACTCTCTGGGTCAGGACCATTTTTCCAAAAGCATAAAAACACTAATTTATCATTTATCCTGCAAAGATTGAAATTTATCCTGCCTAGCAGGCTGGTTATCACTTAGCATTTATACTGTGTGTTTTCACAGCCTTCTTTAAAATTACTTTTATTAATAATGTAGAGTGAATAATTCAACCCCTCTGGGCCTCAGTTTCCTACCCTGAGAAATAGAGATTGGATCAAATGATCTCTAAAGATTTAGAGTAAAAGTTATCCATATCTAAAAACCTCTAGATTTATGATTCAAGGTCCCCAAACTATGGCCTATGGGCCACATGCAGCCCCCTGAGGCCATGTATCCGGCCCCCACTGCACTTCTGGAAGGAGCACCTCTTTCACTGTTGGTCAGTGAGAGGAGCACTGTATGTGGCTGCATCGCAAAGCGCAACATCGCTAACGTACAGTACCACTTCCTGTGACATAATCCTTTGCATGACATCTTGTTCTGAGAGTAACTGAATGAGAACAAGGTGCCGCACAAAGGATTATGTGGCTGCACATGGAAGATGTCAGCATGGTGAGTGGTGATCTGGGGGAGGGGATTCCGCACTGTGTATACTGCTGCTCAGTATAGTGGTGGCAGTGATGGGCCCATCACAGCCAGCGCTGCAGCCTCCGCTATCCCAGACAGAACTATAAAGATTTGTTCATAGTTTTATGGTTGTGTTTTTTTTTTGTCCGACCCTCCAGTGGTCTGAGGGACAGTGAATTGGCCCCCTGTGTAAAAAGTTTGGGGAGTCCTGTCTTAGATGTATCATAGATCCAATCATCCTAATGTGACCATCCATACTATTATATCTAAGCCTGTCTACCCAGCATTTATGTCTAGGATCATCCATTAAAAATACACAAAATTAATTGCCCTCTAAATACCACCTACCAAATAGTCAAAATTCTAGAAAATACAATCATTAGGAAATTAGATCAATTAATTGTTCAGTTTTTAGACTTTCTATTCCACAATATACATAGCTTTTAAAAATCTTCCTATCA
Source organism: Monodelphis domestica (assembly GCF_027887165.1). NCBI lineage: Eukaryota > Metazoa > Chordata > Mammalia > Didelphimorphia > Didelphidae > Monodelphis > Monodelphis domestica. Next base: position 273,123,338 of record NC_077227.1, read on the forward strand.
AAATGCCTTAATCCTATAAGAAGCCAAATTAAACATGCTGCTTTACTTTTCAATAGAACAATTCAAATATGAATAAAAACAAAATGGGGCATGTAATATTTTATCCAGTATCCATGTTAATCTTCTTTACTTTAATCCATCTAATAAAAGTTTTATATCAAGTAATTCTATGTTTGACACATATAATGTAGTAATCTGTCTTCTTAAGTCCAAACTGAAAAATTCATTGATTTTGAAACACTCAAAGTTTAATGTTAGTCAAAAATGTCATCATGATTAAAATCAGGGAGATCATTTAAATTAATTACTGAACTCCCTTCAGCATTGGATGGCATCTCTTTCCCTAAGAAAGTCTTCACTGAAGATAATGAATTAACAAATTACTAGACTGCGTAATAAGTTCTATTTCTTTATTACAGTATCCTTGGATTGTTATATTTTCTCTTGGACTCAAAGATCTTTATGTATTAACTTGTTTCCCACTCATATCTGTAAGGAAATAGGATGGTTCTAGCCCTAACTTGCACTGTTACTTACCAAAATTACTTAACCTTTCTGAGTCCATTTGCTTATCAGTGAAAAGGGAGGCTTGGATTAAGCAAATCTTCAAGGTCCTTCTTGTCCTAATACTGTATAACCCTAAGTTATAGTATCTAAACTTTACAAATGGAAAACATGAGTTGACAGTACTTAAGTGACAGGGTCAGACAGCTAATCAAGTCTGGGGCTAGAGCCAGGTCTCTAGACTATTTCTAGCATTCTCATCATTGACTTCATCTCTTTTGCTAGGTTTAAATTTTCAAAAAGAACCTCCTCAAATGTGTAAATTTTTAAAATGTTTTGTTATATATTAAATCCAGATAAACCTTCTCTAGCCTCCCTGCTTCTTTTTTATACTTTTTATCTTATTTTTTTTCTTACTAGTTAGAGTACCACAACAGATCCTATAATTGATATATTACTGTTCAGTGGTTTCTAAAGTCCTAACAATGGCACCACATATTGGTGCTATGAAGAAAAAAAAAAAGAAATACGAAAATCCTCAATGAACTTAGGACAATAGTTCATAAAAATAGTATCCATAAAGAAAGAAAAGAAGCATTTGTTAAGCATTTACTATGTGCCAAGCACTATGCTAAATGCCTTACAAATATTATCTCACAACAACCCTGAAAGGTAGATGCTATTATTATCCCCATTTTATAGTTGAGGAAACTGAGGCAAGCAAAGGTTTTCCCAGAATCATGTAGCTACTGGCTGAGGGTAGATTTGAATTTAGATCAGAATCAGAGGTTCCCAACTAAAAAAAAAATAGAAAGGAATTTCTATAGGCCCCATATTGACTAAGAAAATCACAAATTATCTCTATTGTGTTTATATTTTTATTTATCTGTAGTAAACATTTCCAAATTATATTTTAATCTGTTTCAGCCACATTCTGGAGTTCTATGGCCTGTTCTTGGCCCAGGGACAACTCTGATATCAATGGATTAGGTCTTCCTCACTTCAGGCAGAGCACTCTAAGCACTGTGGTACCTAGTCACTCCTAGGAGTATTTATTAACTGGTATTTGATACCAGTGTTGATAAACCTATGGCATGTGTGCTAGAGGGGGCTTCTCCCCTTTCCCTCTCCTCTGTGTCTAAGGACATTTCTCACATGACCCACCCTCTGCCCAGCAGCCCAATGGAAACACTTCCTCCCTCCCCTGTCTGGAGTAAGGGGATGACTCACATGCAGCATGAGGCTCTCATTTTGGGCTCTCAATCTCTAAAAAGTCCCCCATTAATGCTCTATACATTCTTTTTTTTGTTTATCCCCTCCTCTTCTTTCATTTTTCTTCCATTATTCTTTCTTATTGGTTCCCTACAATCCTAACTTATTTTCCCCTAACCACTTTCTTTTTAGGTTCTATTACATTTTAAAATTATCAGTTTACTAAAAGACAATGGTCTGAGCACGACCAATTTATTAGTTAGAAGAGCAGTAACCTCTCTCGATGACCAAAGACATGGAGGTAAGGCTAAGCAGTCTTAATATAATTTTGAAGAGTACAGAATTGGGTAGGTGGGGAACACATTACAATTGGTTAAAAGAGCTCGATATCATGAATAGTGAAATCAGTATGACTGGTTATAGAGCTGAGTCTCAGGAGACAATATGATTGGTTGGAAATTGGTAAAGGACTAATACCAACCTCCTCTTTCCCTCCTATAACTAAAAATGGTTCATTGTTTGGGTACACCTGGAAAGATTAAAGATTATGGATCAGACTTCTTTGGTTAACAAATCAGATATCTCTAAAGGATATCTTGGGAGTGTAAAGATGCCAGATCAGACTCCTTGGTGTCCACTCACATCCCTCAAGAATAGCAGATTTCCTTCAGGCAAGAATAGAACAGTAATTAGTAGGAGAACTGGATTTCTAAACTTAACTCATTATAGGCCAACTGAGGGTAGATTTGAATTTAGATCAGGGTCAGAGGTTCCAAACTAAAATTAAGATCAGAACCAAAGTGGGCAGAGTCAATATGGCATAGAGGCAGTGAAAATTCAGACCTCTGAAAATCCATCCATACCAATTACAAACTAAATGCTCCTAGGGGACTGAAAACCAAACCTAACAACAGGAAAGAACCAAAGAACCCTTCTGCTGGCCTCAACTTAAAAGGTACACTTTTCAAAAGCCTGAATTTGAGAACACTCAAGTTTAAGGGGAAGGAAGAAGGAAGGTCCCAGGATCCCTCCCCCACCTAGAGCACTGAACCTCCAGTGGTAGCTGGAACCTCTTGGCAGGCAAAGGTGCTGGTATGGAGGGAGTACCTTGTGGGTAAAGCTGTGCCAGGCTCAGAGTGTCAAACACAGGCAGTGGGGAAGCAATTGGAGAAGAAGCACAGAGCAGGCAGCCTAGTTGCAGCAGTGGAGACACTCCATATTGCCTCCCCCTCTTCCCGAGGTTTTGGCCTCTGTGCACATCCACTGCTGCAATCCAACTGGGCTTAATCTCACCAAAGTCTTCAGAGGGCCTGGAAGCTCAAGCTCCAACAGCCCTCCTCCACAGACTGCACTGAGAGATTTGCTAAGTTCCAAGGGTGAAGGCTGACAGAAAAGCCCAAAACCACAGATCCAATACAAAATGAAAGGAGCAAGAGCTCAGGCAACTACAGGGAGTAAAGAAGGGGTAAATATGAGGAAACAACAGAAAAAGAAAAAAGAAATTACAATTGACAGCTTCTATCCAGGCAGTGAACAAAGAGCAAATGGAACAGAGAAGGATGAAAGAACAGTAAGAAAAAAAACAAAAACAGAAACTCCAGCTAATTGGATACAGGCTTTGGAAGAACTCAAAATACAATTCAAAACACAATTAAGAGAGGCTGAAGACAAATGGGAAAAGAACTTAAAAAGCAAGATAAGTCATCTGGAAACAGAAAATAGTGTCTTGAAAGCCAAAATTAATCATCTTGAAAATGAAGCAAAGGAGATGAAAGATCAGAAGAAGAAGGATGACCAAAAAGCCAGTGATTAAATCCAGTCTTTAAAAATCAGAATGCAGCAATTAGAAGCAAGTGACTTCACAAGGCAGCTATAAAACAAAATCAAAAGAATGAAAAAATTGAGGAAAATATGAAACACTTCATTCACAAAACAGAAGATTTAGAAAATCGTTTCAGGAGAAACAACTTAAGAATCATTTGTCTACTGGAAGATCATGAGAAAAGAAAAAGCCTTGACATTATCCTACAGGAAATTATCCAAGAAAACTTCCCCTACATTCTAGAACAAGAGAGAAAAGTAGAGATTGAAAGAATCCACAGATCACCTCCTGTACTTAATGCCCAACTGACAACACCCAGGAATATTATATCCAAATTCAAGAACTATCAGACTAAGGAAAAATATTACAAGCTGCTAAGAAGAAGTCATTCAGATACCATGGAACTACAGTGAGAATAACACAGGATCTGGCTGCATCTACACTGAAAAACCAAAAGGCATGGAATATGATATTCCAGAAAGCAAGGGAACTAGGTCTACAAGCAAAAATCAACTACCCAGAAAAACTGACTATATTCTTACAGGGGAAAGTATGGTCATTTAACAAAATAGAAGAATTCCAAGAATTTGTAAAGAAAAGATAAGATCAGAGGCAAAGAACTAATACTTAGGCAGTTACAGGCTAAAATCAATAGAATCAATTAAAAGTAAATATAGAATAATTCTGATTATTTCAGTTCCTCCACTCAAAATGTTAAAAAATGGTTCAGAGGCAAGATAAAGTTACTAGATAGTGGGAGGGGCTTTAAAAAGTGTGATTTTTTTTTATCTTTTAAGTTGTGAGTTTCTTATAGCCTATACTAACAATAAATAATATCTGGTACTGTAGTGGACTTTTAAAAGAAATTATGTGTATCTACATATTTTAAAGAATTCCTATTATACCAATCACTCTTACTAAGTGTGACCAGTCTGACCACACACTTGTTGCCAAAAAAACTCACAAAATAGTCAAATGGCTGCTAAGTGTGATCCATGGCTGCCTCTGGTCCCTCAAGTTCAACCTAAAAGGCACCTTAAGATTCTAGGTAGCCTGAAGAGACAAGTGCAAGGCACCAGGATCTATGAACTCTTAGGAAGTCTATCACCAATTCCTGAATTTCCAGGATATCATCAGTGTGTATGGCAAGGTTGAGGAGTGGGTAGTTATACCAGTAAAAAGTATATTGAACAAAATTATGAGTGGAAAAACTTGTAAAACCTATCTTCAAATTCTGGTCCTGGAACTGATACAAGCTATATGACTCCCAGTAATTCATTTAATATCTCTGGACCCACTTCCAAATCTAAAAATATGAAAAGGGAGCAGGTGCCTTGATGAAGTCAAAGGTCCAGTGATGAATTTTTGTTTTGATGATCCTGTGGTCTATCTTAGAGCTTGCAGCAACCTTGGAGAGTCCTGATAAATCTTTGCTCTTGCCACCACTATGTAGCTGTATATAGGATGTTCCAAAAGTCTTAATGTAGTTTTAAACATTAATATATCCTATAAGGTAACTAGAAAGAACATTCAGTATTCTCTCAATACCAATATAGGAGCATTCATTAAGATTTTAATAAGCATCAGACATTGTGCTAGGTATCAAAAATAGGAAAACAAAAGCAAAATAGCCTCTCTTCTCAAGGAACTTAATTCTTCTAGATACATATCCATTATCTCATCTTATCTTAGCAATTCTGTAAGATTGGTTGTCTCAATTATTACATATAAGGAAACCAAGGCTCCAAGAAATGAAATGGGTCACCCAGCTAAAAAATGGTGAAGCTAGACACAAGGTCTTTGAATCACACTCCTTAGGTTCTTTTTCTTATTTCAGTTTCCTCTAAAGAGAAATGAGCCTACATTTTTTATGAGGGTTAACTGTAGACTTTACTGGCTTTTATCTGGAGCCATGCTAAAGCAGCTTCGCTGTCAGTGAGCCAAGTCAAAAACCAATGAGAATGGTTCAATAAAAACAAAAGGTTAGAGTGGGAGTACATCACAGGGATCCCTCCTGGAAGAGAACCTGACAAAGCTTTGATATAGTTTGTTATTGTTTCAGATGTTAATTTTCCTCCCTCTGTGAGGGTATCAAACCGGTTGCTATTTCTGGATTGATAAATCACACAAGGCATTTTTGTGCAAGCCCATAATAATTGTTTATGTTAATAATGCATGCCTGCTTGCTTTGAGAATATCATATCTTATGATATCTGAAGATGCAGAGAACTCTTAGGGGAAAGGCAATCATTTGCTTTCTTGCTACTGCAAGAATGAGAAAACCCAGAAGAATAAGAATACTCTCTGGTGCTTCAACCACAGAAAGTACTCTACATCCCCTCCTCTCAGGAAAAAAAGTATCATGTGATCTAGTTTAAGATTCCCCACAAACCAAGTGAAAATGAAGGAAAATAATTGAACTAGAAATCACCTGTGACTTCTTCTATCTTAGAAATCTTAGGATTCCAATACTGGGTTAAAATGAAGTCTTCTCAGTGAAATTAAGATAAAGAAAAATAACTATCTAATGAATTTTCCATATGAAAAAATATTTGTCTCCTTCAATATCGGATTTTTAAACTCATTTTCTCTTCTTCAACCATTTTTTTTCCTTTCTAGTCATTTTTCCACTGAGAAAAATGTTTATGATGGGTTAGCCTTCCAATGAACTGGTGAGTCTCTTGAGCATCAAAGTGTATCAACGAAGCTCTTTCCTGAATGACTTGAAAATATGCTCTATAATTGCATCATTGTTTGATTCTGTCACAACTCTTTTAAGATGAAGTCATGGCAAAAAGACTTGTACAAAAATATTCATAGCTGCGCTCTTTGTGTTGGCCAAAAATTGGAAAATGAGGGGATGCCCATCAACTGGGGAATGGCTAAGCAAACTGTGGTATATGTTGGTGATGGAATACTATTGTGCTAAAAGGAATAATAAAGTGGAGGAATTCCATGGAGACTGGAACGACCTCCAGGAATTGATGCAGAGCGAGAGGAGCAGAACCAGGAGAACATATTTTTCATGCAATACATACTTCTACATTGCTCGGGTCATGACAAAAGACTCATATCACACATGGAATGAAAAATTCAAGAAGGAAATAAAATGGAAGATAGCATGCCCTTATCTACAATCCCAGAGTAAAATTATCCTCTCAAAGCTGATGATTTTTAAATCTATCTATCCTTCCCCAATCTCCCTCTTAACCTCTAATCTCACAATTCCAACTGCCTTCTAGACATCTCAAATTAGATGTCCAATAGACATCTGAAACTCAGTAGGTCAATACAGAACTCATTATCTTTCCCCCTACAATCTGCCCCTCCTTACCTTCCCTGTTTCTATAGGGGCAACACCATGCTCATAGTCCCTCAAACTCAAGACCTAAGAATCATCCTGGATTTGTGTCTATGTCTTACCCCCATATCCAAGCTGATGCAAGGCCTTATTTTTTCACCTTCATAATATCTATCATATATCTCTCTATTTTCTCCTCTGACACTGCTACCACTCAGGAGTTCATCACCACATGCCTAGATTATGGGAAGAGATTTCTAGTCTGCCTTAAGTCTCTCACCTCTCAATCCATTCTCCATTCAGCCACAACAGTGATTTTCCTAAAATGCATGTCCAATCATGTTACTCCTCCACTTGAAAAACTCCAATGGCTTCCTATTGCCTCCAAGCACAAACACAAAATGTTCTCTTTGGCAATTAGACTCCTTCATCACCTAGACCCCTGCTACTTTTTTAGTCTTCCTACACCTTATCCCCCTCTTTACATATTCTTTGATCCAGTGACATTGGCATCCTAGCTGTTCCAGGAACAAGAATTCAATCTTTCATTGCCAGGAATTTCTCTGACTTCTCTTGGCTGGAGTACTATCATTCCTCTCTTCTGGCTACTGATCCCCCAGCTTCCTTTAAGCCGCAGCTAAAGTCTAACCAACCACAGGAAGTGTTCCCCAATCCCTCCTTATCCTCATGCCTACCCTCTGTCAATTATTTCCTCTTAACCTTATATTTAGCTTGCTTTGTTCATATTTATTTACATGTTGTCTTCCCCATTACATTGTGAATTGCTTGAGGATAGAGACTTTTGTTCTGTTGTGTTGTGGTTTGAGTTTCCTGACATTTTTATGTTACCACTGTTTACTATACTGCTAGGCACATAGTAAAGCATTTATAAATTTTTATTGAATTAAACTGAATCAAATTGTGACTATTTGGGTATACACAGCTGGATCCTGGCACTTTGCTCCCCAACTCTCCACTCCTGAGAGACTGATAAAACAATTGTCCATGTTGTGGCCGGTGGTCATGAATAGCATTTGCCATGCAGACAAAGCTAGTACCCAAAAGGAAGTCTGCTACAAAAGGAAAGTGGTGATTGTTGAGGTCTTTCTTCCTGAGGGGACAGTCCCACTCCTCTGTAGTTTTGCCTTGATTCCTCTTATTGGAATTCTTTTTAATATATGAACTCAAGGATATAAATTTCCCCCTAAGTACTGCTTTGGCTGCAACCCATAGATTTTGAAAGAATGTCTCATCATTATTAATTGTTTCTATGATTTGTTCTTTAACTAACCAATTTTGGAGAATCATATTGTTTAATTTCCAATTAATTTTTATTTGCCTCTCCATATACACTTACTAAATATTATTTTATTACATTGTGATCTGAAAAGGTTGCATTTATTATTTTGGCCCTTTTGCACTTGTTTTCCTGTTTTTGTGCCCTAATACATGGTCAATATTTGTGAATGTACCATGTGCTGCTGAAAAGAAGGTATATTACTTTTTGTCCCTATTTATTTTTCTCTACATAACTACTAACTCTAATTTTTCTAAGATTTAATTCACTACACTTACCTCTTTCTTCTTTATTTTTTGGTTTGATTTATCTAGTTCTGATAGAGGAGGGTTCAGGTCTCCCACTAGTACAGCTTTTCTATTTCATCCTTGAGATCCACTAGTTTCTCCTTTAGAAATTTGGATGCTATGCCATTGGGTGCATACAAGTTGACAACTGATATTTCCTCATGGTCTATACTGCCTTTTATCAGGATGTAATTACCTTCCCTATCTCTTTTGACTAGATCTATTTTCCTTTGACTTTCTCAGATATCATGATTGAGAATGTTGTCTTATTTTTCTCAGTTGATGCCCAAAAGATTTGGCTCCATCTATTTACCTTTAACCTATGTGTGTCTACCTTCCTCATGGTTGTTTCTTGTAGATAGCATATGGTAGGGTTTTGCTTTCTAATCCACTCTGCTATTTGCTTGCTTTTTATGGGTGAGTTAATTCCACTCACATTCAGAGTAATGATCACCAGCTGTGTATTTATCAACATTTTGATTTCCACTCCTAGTCCTGTCATTTCTTCTTTCACTATTTCCTTCTACACCCATGTTTTGTTTTTAATCAGTGCCCCTAATTCCCACCCTTCTTTTATTTCCCTTTCTACCCTCCTCCCTTCTTATTCCCCTCTTATTTTTGTTATGGTCTTTTTAAACTACTCCCGCACCCTCTCCTCCCTTGTATTCCTTCCCTCCCCACCAGTCCGTTTGTTACCCTTCTACTTCTCTATAGGGCACAAATCAATTCTCTGCCCCAACGGATTTCATTGTTCTTCCTTCTTTGAGTCAATTTCAATACACATAAGAATTAATTATTTCCTATCTCCAACCACTTTACCCTTCTAATATATTGGTGTTCTCCCCAACTCCTGCCATGTGTTTCTTTATGACATATAAATTTACCCCTTTTGTTTCTTTTCCCATTTCTCTTTGTATTAACTTCTTTTTTACCTCTAGTTATATATATATATATATACATATATATATATATACATATATTTATATACAGATTTATGTCTTGGCATTTCATCCAATAAATTTTGTCACTATTCCCTCTAAGTATAATTCTTCTAGCTACACAGGTGATAATAACAATTTTAAGAGTTACTAATATACTCTTTTATTGTAGGGATATATATAATTTTAACTTATTGGGTTCCTTAAAAAAGTTTTTTGTTTGTTTTTCCCCTTTCTTAATTACATTTTGGTGATTTTCTTGAGTTCTGTGTTTGGGCATCAAATTTTCTGTTCAGATATGGTCTTTTCTTTACAAATGCTTGGACGTCTTCTATTTGATTAAATGACCATACTTTCCCCTTTAAGAATATAGTCAGTTTTTCTGGGTAGTTGATTTTTGCTTGTAGACCTAGTTCCCTTGCTTTCTGGAATATCATATTCCATACCTTTTAATTCTTCAGTGTAGATGCAGCCAGATCCTGTGTTATCCTCACTGTGGTTCCATGGTATCTGAATGACTTCTTCTTAGCAGCTTGTAATATTTTTTCCTTGGTCTGGTAGTTGTTGAATTTGGTTATAACATTCCTGAGTGTTGTCAGTTGGGCATTAAGTATAGGAGGTGATCTGTGGATTCTTTCAATCTCCACTTTTCCCTCTTGCTCTAGAATGTCAGAGAAGTTTTCTTGGATAATTTCCTGTAGAGTGATGTCCAGGCTTTTTCTTTTGTCATGGTCTTCCAGTAGACCAAAGATTCTTAAATTGTCTCTTCTGGACCTGTTTTCTAAATCTTCCATTTTGTGGATGAGTGTTTCATATCTTCCTCAATTTTTCCTTCTTTTGATTTTGTTTTATAGTTGCCTGCTGCCTTGTGAAGTTATTTGCTTCTAGTTGTTGTATTCTAGATTTTAAAGACTGATTTTCATTCCTGGCTTTTTGGTCATTCTTCTCTTTCTGGTATGATTTTCTTTGGAAGTCATCTTTCATCTCCTTTGCCTCATTTTCAAACTGATTAATTTTGGCTTTCAAGACACTATTTTCTGTTTCCAGATGATTTATTTTGCTTTTTAAGTTCTTTTCTCAGGTGTCTTCAGCCTCTCTTAATTGTTTTTTGAACTGTATTTTGAGTTCTTCCAAAGCCTGTGTCCAATTAGCTGGAGTTTCTGTGTTTTTACTTGGTGTTCCTTGATTCTCCTCTGTTTCATTTGCTCTTTGTTCATTGCCTGGATAAAAGCTGTCATTTATAATTTCTTTTTTCTTTTTTTTGTTGTTTACTCATATTTCCCCTTCTTTCCCCCCTGTAGGTGCCTGTAGTCTTGTTCCTCTCATTTTGTGCTGGATCTGTGAGTTTGGGCTGTTCTGTCCTAAAGGGGTTTCTTCTCTGTTTTTCTGTTTGATCAGGTAGTCTGATCTTCCCTGGATGACAACAGAAGCTGAGAAGGAGCTTCCTGCCCTGTTGTCAAGGTTGTTGCCTGTAGTCTGTTGTTGCCTTTGCCCTTGGAGCTCAGTCAGGGAGGCTCTCAGATCAGTCTATGGGGGAGGGGTGTTGGAGCTTGAGCTTCCCTGCCCTCTGAAGGCTTCTTATCTACGCTTATTAATGAGATTGAGCCAGAGCAGAGTTGATCTGCAAAGCTGGCTGTTCCCTGAGGCCAAAACCTCCAGAAAATCAGGGGGACAAGATGGAGCATTTCAGCTGCAACTGGGCTGCCTGCTCTGTGCTTGTCCTCAAGCTGCCTCTATGCTGCCTGTTTTCTAAGCCCTGAGCCTGGCACAGCTTTGCCAGCAAGGTTCTCCCTCCATACTAGATAGCCCTTGCCCGCCCAGAGATTCCAGCCAGCACTGGAGGTTCAGCTCTGTAGGCGGCTCCTAACCTGGCTCCTATAATCTAGTCCCTTTTCTGTCTTTCATAGTATGGCAAACTTTCTGTAGTCCTAGCTACTGACTGGGTAAATGCTTACTTGCTTATATCATTTTAATTGGGCCCTGATTCAAAGACCTGTTATAGATTTATTATTCCTTTACTTAGAATTTTTACACATAAGACTTTGATAGTCTATATTTTCATCCAGAAATTATCTTTTTTATATGGATTTTTCTGATGTCTTTTTAATTTCTCTTGCCAATTGATTCATATACCTCATGACTCAGCCATGCATCCCTAAGTGATCCCTGTGTTTTTCAATCAGCCTCTTCAAAGGGGGAATATAAAAATATTATTATTTTAAATTGCAAAGTTTAAATTCCTTTTGAGAAGAATTTTAGGTTAAGAAACATGATACCTCTCCGAATCCAGAAACTGAACTATTTGGAGAAGACACCATGAAGATGCCTCCAGAACACAAGCTGCAGGAGAAGATCAAGAATGAACTTTGGGTGTGGTTGATTGAACATTTATTTGTATGTATACTTTCATGCCAAAGGGGACTGCCCCCTAACTGGTTTTTTGTCAATGCATCTAGCAATTATTGGTTTTGTTCTTTTCTTCTTATCCTCAAATTATTGTAATCTTTAAGTTGATTATGTTTTCATGGTCCTTTTGGGGGAAATTTTTCCCAATAACAATCAAACAGAGGAATGTAAAAATGGAGATTTGAACCCAAGTCTTCAATCCCCAGAAGTCCTTGGCACTTCCCAGAATGCCCTGTAATCTCACCTGAGATCTCCACCTGGGACGAGAACAAAATTTGTATTTAAACTGACTGTACCACCTACTTGGGCTCTCGGCTTCAGCTTCTAAACACAGGCAGGCAAGATGTAAGTGGCTGTGAATGGGCTATGTGCCCTAGGCATGTGCTTTCTTATTTTGTATTTTCTTTATCCTTGATTTCTAATAGTCTTTAGTAAACCTCTAAAAATATAATACTTTTAGTAAAGAAACTAAATTTAACTGTTATACTACCATCTTGACTCCACCTCCTGGAATTCTTTTTAAATAGCCTAAAGAAGGAGCCTTAAGTTGTCCTAGCACCAAATACTCTTTGAATGAGCCATACCCCTCCAATTTGCTCTCTGTTCTTTCATTGTTATCATTTACTACCCTTTAACATAAAGAAAACTAGTGAGAACTAGTTCTTGGTGCATGAATAATTAACATTAATCACACAATGCTAATAGAATTTTGGAGAATAGGATAAATCTGATTAGAAAATAAGAGACATATTTCATAGGGAGGTGGGTAAATTAGTAATACCCCATCACCACCCTGGAATCACTAACATTTTGGTATCACCTTATAATAGTATTTTAGTCAGTTCAAGTTCATAATCAAAAGAAGTTGTAAACAGAAAAGAAATAATAATCTAAAGTTAATCAGGAGCCCCTTATCATTGGAGAAAAATTTTGTGAGCCAAAGATCTAAGAATGTGGGGAGGGCATAAGAAAGAATGACACCAAATATACATATGCTTCTTCTCCATCTTGTGATCTGATTTACCCTTGGGTGAAGATTTCTATCAGAGGGTTCATAGTAACTTCTCTATGGCCCATTACCTCTGAAATGAACCAGATTTGTAAAGAAATCTTCCACTACCAAGGACTCACCCCTTGCCCATTCAACAGCTACATACATATAATATATGAATTATATATAATACTATAATATATAATATAATAATAATAGTACATGTGTGTGTATACATATAAGTGTATCCATATATAGTCTGCATATAATATATTGCATTTGTGTATTATAAATTCAAATGTGTGAACATGTGTGTGTTTGTGGATGTTCCTAATTATAAATGTGTGTTTATGTGTGTATATAGGTGTATGTATATGTAGCATATATGGAGGCTGATAGGTGGTTCAATGGATAAAGCACATGAACTTGAATTCAGGAAAGCCTAAGTACAAATATGGCTTCAGAAACTCACTAGTGTGAAGATTGGATTTGACTATCTTCTGATTGAACAATGAAGGTACTTAGCTCTTCTTTTATTGTGAAGATAAAATTGTAACCCCCTGTCTATTTTTAGATTTTAATCCCCAAAGTGTGAACTCAGTATTTAAAGTAGATCTACCCATTTTAACTACAAAAGGTGTTAACTAACCAAAAAAGGTGTTAAACTACAAAAAGGTGTTACCTAACCAGAAAGATGGTAACTGACCAAAAGAGGTGTTAACTAACTACAAAAGGTGTGACATTGAATAATAGGCAGTCCTGGAGAGGAGCTTCTGCTGTGATTGGTAGATGTAAAAATTTAGGGGAGGTGACACAAGAGAAAAAGTTCTTTAAATAGAGGAAACAGAGATACACAGGAGTTTTTTCAATAGATCATTCAGTTACTCAAAGTTGGAGTGGAAAAGATCAGACACTTGGCTTGTAGTGAAGATTCAGTCACTTGGGCTTAGAGTGAAGAAGAGTCACTCAGAGGAGAGACTGGAAGAGTCATTCGGACTTGGACTGGAAGACAGACATTTTAGGAGAGACTGGAAGACAGACACTCAGACTTAAAGTAAAGACACTTGGCTGTGGAACTGAACCCCTGGAGGAGCTTGTGCAGGAAACCTCAGAATGCTTTCCTTTTAGATGGTCACCATGGTGAATTAAAGGCTGACTTAGTTTCCTCCCCTTTCTGGAGGTGTGAACCTCCAAAAAAGGCCCATTGTCTTGAGACTCCTTTCCCCTGACTGGTGCCTTAGAATTTCTAACTGGTTCAGAGGAAGCCAGAGTGCTCGCTCGCGCTCTCTCTCTCTCTCTCTCTCTCTCTCTCTCTCTCTCTCTCTCTCTCTCTCTCTCTCTCTCTCTCTTTCTCTCTCTCTCTCTCTGTCTCCCTCTGTCTCTCTCTGTCTCTCATCTTCCATTTTCTCCATCCCTTAATATCTTCCCTCTAGTGTTAATAAACTACCATAAATTCCATTTACTTTAGTAATTTATTTTGGGATTTAGAAATTAAATCCCTGGCGACCACCAATTTAATACTCAGTCCAACCATAAAATTTAACACTAGCTATGTAACTTAAGGCCACTTAATTATGTCACTTAACCTTAACCAGACTTAATCTACTAGAGAAGGAAATGGCAAATGATTCCAGTATCTTTGCCAAGAGAATCCACAAAGAGTCATGAATAATCAGACATTGCAAACCATTGCACAACAATGTAAATTTACAAAAATGTAAAAATATATAAATATAGGTGTGTATACATGTATATATATGTGTGTGTGTGTATACTTGTAATTTGTATGTTTTAAATTTTTTAATTTAAATTTAAATTAAACTTATTTAATTTTTATTTTAATTATTATAATTAAAATTAAATTTTTTAAATTTAAAAATATTTTCAAAAATCAAAATATTAAGGTCTTCTGTCTTAGCCAACTAAAAAAAAAGAAAAGTTGTGAGATATATTTGAATTGTCTCCTTTGATTACTTTAAAAAGTAGCTGAACTAGTTGTTGGTGTTTGTTTCTTTTCTTAGTTCAAATAAGAGTTAGCACAGTGATGGCAAACCTTTTAGAGATAGAGTACCAGGCCCATCCCCCACCCCACTCCCCAGATTGGGTGCTGAGCCCTTGGCTCCACCCCACCCCACCTCCCCCATACAGGGGAGAGAGAAAGCTCTCCCACTGGGCTGCTGAGCAAAGGAGATGGGGAAGTGAGGAAATCAGTGTAGAATGGAGGAGGGGAACAGCTCTGCCTCAAGTCCCTCTGGCTTTCTAGTAATGAACTATAACTATGCATGCCTTTTTTTGGCACATGTTCCATAGGCTCACCATCACAGAGTTAGTGGACAAAATGGATCTCAAAATATGAGTAGGTCCATCTAGTCCTTCATATATAGGCAGAAATGTTTTTTTAAGTTTGCTTAGTCTCTTGAACAATATTTAATAAAATTTTGTACTTATCTAATTTGTGAACTTAAGTCAATATAAACACTTTTAAAGTTTCATAACAATTTTATTAATTAACAAAATTTCCAAAAAATTACCTACCTGCAAGTGCTACTTTTCTGCATAACGTCAGCTCGATGATATCCAGAGAGTTTACAAAAACCGTCATTACTATAAACTATAGGCCAGTCCACAATTTGGGCATTTCCCAGTAAAAAACTTGATTCTAAAAAGGAAAGAAGAAAGCAAAAATTACTTGGCTTTACATACTGAAAATGGAATCAGAAGCTCTGGAATCAAATCTCGTTCTTCCTTTTATTCTCTCTAATTTTGCCAAAGTAACATGATTATAAGTGCTCAATTTCCTCATCTATAAAAGGAAAGAGATGATTTAAATGATTACTGAGGTCCCTTGAATTTCTAAATCTAAGATCCAATGATCTATAAAACAATTTAAGTAGTTATTTGAAGAAATGGTGAAGACTATTTGTAGCAAGGAATTATTCAGTGCTATAGACAACTTACATTTTAAAACCATGCTATCAGTTAAGTTTTAACAATTGAAAAAGAAACATAATAAATAATCTATTGTATATATAAAAACCTTTTTAGGAAAAATAATTATATCACCTATTTGACTGAACTCTAACCATGTCATTAAACTTTTAAATTAAATAGGTGATACAGTGGATAGAGTTCAATCAAATAGGTGATGTAGTACAAAACAAGAGTCAGGAAGACCTGAATTTGAATTCTGCCTCATACTTGTGATAGGTGTGTGATCTTGGGCAAATCACATAATCTTTTTCAGTTTCCTCATCCATAAAATGAGGTCAGTAATAAAACCCAGCTCACAAGGTTGTTAAAAAGATCAAATGAGTTAACATATGCAAAGTGTTTTACAATTCTTAAATATATAAATACTAGCTAATATTATTATTATTTGATATCTACCACAACAATTATTTGAAATAAAAGGTTTATTAATAATAAATGTATGCTCTCTACACAAACTGAGACAATCAGAATACAGGTAGATAGGATCATTACTTGGGAGTTTCTCATAATAAGGAATATGTCATGGCATGGGCCATCAAAATAATATCATTTGGAGCTAGTCTTTAAATAGCATTTTTTTCTTTTTAAAGAATAAATAAATCAGACATATCTTGTTTTCAGCACACACCTTTTGGGATTATCAGTGTAATAAGTAAAGAAGACATTACCACTCTTATCTTTGAGGCATCACATGATTTTCTACTGGGTATAGAGAGGAAGAATTAAGCTAATTTGTAGAAAATAATATTTCAAATAATCATTTTTGCTATAGCCATGTTTAAAACCTTAAATTTTTAGAATCCATGTTATTTATTTGGTGGTCCATTAGCAAATGCATTACTTAAATTTAAATATAATAATAAGAGTATAAGAATAATAAGAAAGAAATATATAAGGAAGAAAGAGAGGAGTGTTCACAAAAGATTAAATAGGTTAATTTAATAACTTGAAATTGAAGTGAAATGATAAAAAAGTAACAACTAGAATTCAAAGAAAAGGAAGAGACTAAGGAAAAAGTCTTGATACCAAATATCTCTGATAACAGTCTGAAATCCAAAAAATACCCAATACAAATATATGACAAAATTATTTCCCCAAGAATGTGAACAAATTATTCTCAAGTGAATTTCAAAGCATTAAAAAATCATATGAAAGGTTGCAAAAAATCACTAATAATAAGAAATACAAAATGAAGTCATTGACAGCTTTCTCCTCACATCTTGCAAAATGGCAAAGATGACAATACTAAGAGTGGTCAGTGTTGGAAAAATAGTGGAAATAAAAATAAAATAATGTTGGTGGAGATGCGAACAATTCGGTAAACAGTCTGGAATTATGCTAAGAAAGTTATCAAAATGATAACATTTGAGAAAGAATATACCCCCAAAGGTCAATGATATAAAAGAAAGTTTCTTATATCCCAAAATATTTGTAAGAGCAACTTTTTGTAAGAGTAATTTTTGTACCAGAAAACAACCAGAAACAAAGTAGTTGCCCTTCAAATGGAAAATGGTAAAAGAAAATGTAACACATTAATATAATGAAATATTACCACACTGTTTAGTGGAAATAATGAAAATGAATAATTCAAATAAGTATGAGAAGACTTACTTTAATATGAAATTAAATAAGCAGAACAAGGAAAAATATGCATGACATCAACAATGTAAATGGGAGGAAAAATATCAATTAAAGAAATCAAAATTGTGACATTATCATGACAAGGAATGCCTCTCAAAAGATATACCTCCCATTCTTTTATGCAGACATGAATGACTATGGATATATGTGAGGGGCTTAGCCAGATTCTACTTCAACCCCCACTGAGAGACATATCCTGAGATTACTGAGCATAAGAATTTAAGTGGGAGCAATAAAAAAGATTGTGAAATGGAAAAAAGAAAAAAAACTTAGAAAAAAATTAATGTAAAATAAATATGCTTCAAAACATATTATAGACCCTGTCTTGGCTATTGCTAGAACAACTCCCACAGTCTGTATGGCATCTAGCATTCAATATAAACATCATTGGGAATTGTTCCTCTAACCAAATGAGACTTTCCCCTAGAAGGATGAGATCAGGACCTGAAAAAAGAAAGAGGCAGGGGTAGATTGGGTAGTTTTTACACTGATTGCAACTTGTGCCCTTCATCACAGTAGCTTCCACCATTGTATTGTGTCTAACAACTGCATCCTTACCCCTTCCTGGTATTTGACTGGTCATTTTCACTATCTCCATACTTGATATTAGAGCAGTTTACTAGAATAATGTGAAACAATGCTTATAATGTCAGACTTGATTGATCAGTTGGCTAGTTTTGCTGAATTTATTTTTATCATCTTTTTTATTCTTTATCATCAGATGAAACTCTTTAGGAGAAAGTAGGGGGAAAATATACTGGAACATACAAGTAATATATATATATATATATATATATATATATATATATATTAAGGAAGTTTCTCAAAGAGAAAGAGAGGAAAGTTATCTGCACATCAAAGACTGCCCTATGGAAAAAAAAATGTGCAATTCTACGACTGAACTCATTCATACTTCTATTAATTAAGGATTCAAGTCAACTCCAAATCATGTTTGTGATAATGATAGCCAAAAGGTAATGCTCAACTAAAATTATAACACTTTTAAACATATTTATAATTTGACCTGATGTGGATCTTCTAAGAATAATTTCTTCCATTAGAGTGGTTTAATTCGATTAATTTCTTAACTTACCAGCAAGTCATTTACCAAGCTTTTACTTGGCACAGGATTCAGAATTCCTTACATAAATTCAGAGAGGCAAATGCAAAGATGAATATGAGTGGACATAGATAGAGATATACAGGATAAGTCCTGGGCAGAAGCCAATAATGTCACCATTCTTCATTTCTCTATCTCTCTTACCACATCTTGTATACACATATACATGTACAAATGTGTGTATATAAATACATATATAATATAATGTATATATGTACATGAGTATTTGTGCCTATATTTATAAAAATACATAAATATATATGATACATTCAAAGGAAACCAAATGGTATCTCACTTATCATCAAAAAAAAAAAATCCATGACCTTAACTTTGGGTAAAGTTATCCCTTAAAAGCTTAGTCATGGCCAGCAAGATTTGCAATTAGTATCTAGTTGAATAAAGCTGAAAAAAGTTTAGTTAAATTTATTGAATTGAATTAAATATGCAAGTTTTCTCATCAGATTCAGTGCTTCCAACAGCAGAGGAGGAAGAAGAGCATAGAAATTTCTCCTAGGTAGAATTCTGATTTGAAAAGTAACAAAAGTTGCCACTATATACCCTTATTATCATTTACCCAACCCCCTTCACAGAAAAAAAGCCCACAAGACTGCTAGGTGTCTGGATTTTTTAATTACCAATGCAAGAGAAAGTTTTGTTTTAGAAAATTGCTTTGATTTCCTGAGGATTTTTTTTTATTGTTGTTGTTGCTACAACTTGCCATAGACAAAAATCTCATCACAAAAGAGTACTCATCTCTGTACTTATCTAGTACCAAATGTACCCACAGACCAAAACATTTGTAACAAATAGACTTTACCTATCACTAGGACTAGAGCTCCTCCACCTCCACATCAAAATGAACCATTGAAATAAAGCTTTATGGATAAGAAGATATTCCTAAATTACAATCTGCATCAATGAAGGGAATATCCACATTGATGACACCATGGATAAAGTACTGAAGTATGAATATGTTTTATATTATGTCTAAGAGAAGAATTTTAGAAAAATTGTTGATGGTAGAAGTGGTTGTGGCAAATAGTTCAATTGACTGTGAAACCTTTGTTGAAGAGCACTGGTTTAGTAAAATAAACATTATAAAGGATACAGTACCAAGGGAGGGGAAGGGAATCTCATCCATACAGATATTGCTTAGAAACAAGATCATAGACTTCCAAAGCACCTTAAAGATAGTGCTATTTATTCGATCACTACCTAGACAGAAATCCTCTCTATAACTTCTCAGACAAATATTTACAGTTTCCACCCAAAAGAATCTCTCTCCCAATGCTCTAGATAATAGGTAAATCCAAACCTTCCAAATCAGTCCAATCTACTTTTTAAAGAATTTATATACAATTTAAATAAAATTTGAACTTTTTTATTTTACCATCTCTGTCTCTTCATTGCTCAACCACTTATTTTGCATTCCACCACAATTAGTTGTAATCCTTCTTTACCTTCCTCTCAATTTTACCTTAGATTATAGAATTATAGAATTTCAGAAGCAGGAGGAGATTTATTGGGCCCCTAATAAGTGACTTTTCCCAGGAGACTGAAGTACAGGAAGCTTTTTTTTTTCTGAATAGCTAAAACCAGAAGTCTTGAGGAATCTTGAAATTCCTAAGCAAGAAAGGATATGTGGGAGGAAGTGGGTGATGGTTTGGTTTTTGGCCACAAATGGAAAGTGGTTGCAATGTGCTCTAGCTCCCTTTTCCATCTTTTTTCCGTACGTCAATCCTTAAAATAGTTGAACATATTTATTGGATCTTCATAATACCCATATACCACAATCCCTTTCTTCTCCAAGCTAACTATTCCTAATTCCTCATATAGGATGATTTCAAATCTTTCACCATATTGATCATCAGCCTCTGAATTAATTCCAATAGGTCAGTATTCCTCCTTGCAATGCAGTGCCCAAAATAAAACAGGTGTTTTATTTTGGTGTAGCTTCTATGGGGAGAATACAAAGGGACTATTCACCTCTTTTGTTCTGTATACCATGGTTCTTTTAATGAAGCTTCAAATGGCATTAGATTCCTTTACTGTTCTTTGTTGTCATTGATTCATTGAGTCAATGAAAATCTCACGGTCTTTTTCACATTTTTAGGATCAAGAACTTGAGGTGACCTTAAAGATCCTCTTTCTTTATAGATTAGGAAACTAAAGCTCAGCATAAGTGCCCTGACCAAAATCCCACAGGATATAAATAAAGGGGACAAGGACTTCTGATTTTTTTTCAATATCTTGCAATTCTCCTGTCACCCAACATTTGTGCTTTAGGACTAGAAATTGAGGAGATATCCATCAATTGGGAAATGGCTAAAAAAGGTTGTGGCATATGATTATGATGAAATACTATTGCACCATAAGAAATAACAAACAGGTTAATTTTGGAAAGAAAGACATGGAAAGACCTACATAAAATTATGAAGAGTGAAATGAGCAGAGCCAAGAGAACATGATATACAGCAACAGAAATATTATTTGAAGAATGACATGTATGTCCACTTCCAGAAAAAGAACTGATAAATAGAAATAAGATATAGTTTTATATATACATATACCTTTTGGCCAAATTATGTCTATCTAAGGGGAGAAAGAAGGGAAGGGGTTAACTAGGTATTTTAATATAACAAACAAATGAGTAAATTTAAATTTAAAAACCAAACTTAAATGTTGGAGAGGATGTGGCAAAATTGGAACATCAATACATAGCTAGTGTTGTGAATTGATACAGCCATTCTGGAAGGCAATTTGAAATTATGCCCAAAGGACGCTAAAAGACTGCCTGCCCTTTGATCCAGCCATAGCACTGCTGGGTTTGTACCCTAAAGAGATAATAAGGAAAAAGATTTGTACAAGAATATTCCTAGCCACACTGTTTGTGGTGGCAAAAGATTGGAAAATGAGGAGATGCCCTTCAATTGGGAAATGGCTGAACAAATTGTTGTGTCTGTTGGTGATGGAATACTATTGTGCTCAAAGGAATAATAATGTGGAGGAATTCCATGGGAACTGGAACAACCTCCAGGAAGTGATGCAGAGCAAAAGGAGCAGAACCAGGAGAACATTGTACACAGAGACTGATACTCTGTGGTACAATAGAATGTAATGGACTTCTCTACTAGCAGCAATGCAATGACCAAGGACAATTTGGAGGGACTTATGAGAAATATGCTATCTATAGTCAGAGAAAGAACTGTGGGAGTACAAACACAGAAGAAAAACAACTGCTTGATCACAAGAGTCAATGGGGATATGTTTGGGGATACAGACTCAATTGCAGAGGAATTGCACATCAGCTACAGGAAGGGGTCTGGGGGAAGGAAGAGAAAGAATATGAATCTTGTAACCATGGGAAAATATTCTAAATTAATTAAATAAAATTTTAAAAATAAATTTTTAAATTTTTAAATTAAAAATAAAAATAAAAACCAAGCTTAAGAAGAGATATATTTCTATTAAATTTCATCTTATATGATTCAGCCAATTGTTGTAACCTGTTCAGATTCCAAATCAGACATGCAGTGTGTTACTTATCCAAGTTTTGTAATCCAAAACTTTGCAATGACCTTATGTTCTAGTCACTATATTCAAGTGACTATCAAAAATACTGAATGAAATAGGAATTATAATAATAGCATTTATGTGGCTAAATGCCTTAAAATAGGTTTGCAAAGTACTTTACAAATATCTCATTTTATTCTCATAGCCATGGAAGATAGATCAGGTTTGACCTCATGTCTTCCTGACTCCAAGTTCACCTCTCTATCACTGACTATATGGCAGGCATACCAATTTGATTCATTTCAACATCTATAACATGCCTTCCATGTACAAAGTCCTGTGTTTGGTACTGGGAAAAATAGAAAAAGAAGTAAAAACTTTCCCTGTCCTTAGAGAGCTTACCTTTACTGGATGATATCATTAGAGAGCATTTTACAAGTTAACACTCTAAATCAGTGGACTCAATGCTGTGTTATAGTTAGTGTTGAATACTATTTTAAGGTATGCAAAGCATTTTTATCATTTCTGTCCCAAAACCCATTGCTATGGATGGGATTCTCTTCGTTCTTCGTTTTGGAGTAATGTATGGTCTGCCCTGTGAAGGGACAGAGTTGGTGAAAAAGAGAGAGAAGTTCAGTTCCCATCCAGTCCACTTTGTCGCTCTTTCTGGTGCCTCTCCTCTTTAGCACTCTTCAAGCTTCAAGACCTCTTTGAGACTCTTCAAGCATTGAGTCACTTTGGAGGGCTTTTCTGGCTTCCAGCATTGAGAAGGAATGTAGAAGAAGTCAATCCCACTTCAGGCTGCTAAAGGAAAAGAGCCTTGAAATTGTCCATCATGTCTCTAATTCTGTTTTTATTTGGTAGAGAATTTAGGTAATTTCCCCTTGGATGAGATCCAGGACTCTCTGACTTGGTTGAGCTGAGTTATCTTTCTCCCAGTTGGAAACTTCCTTTACTCTGTAGTGTCTGGTGTGTATATTCTCTTATATTCTCTGATTTCTGCCTTGCCACAATTTGGATAAATGTTTTTTTTTACATTTACTATGTGTGTGTATTCATTGTGGAACTGGTATTTGATTGGAAAGGAGTCATCTTGGATATAAAGCTTAGGGTCAACCTTTTCTTTCCCTGTAATAATGGCAAAGTTATCAAAAGCTAAGACTGAATCTAAACAAAGTCCCTAGACTAACAATAGTTAAGGGAGCAGATAAATATACTGCTAACCCAATACTGTCTCTCTCTCTCTCTCTCTCTCTCTCTCTCTCTCTCTCTCTCTCTCTCTCTCTCTCTCTCTCTCTTTCTCTCTCTCTCTCTCTCTCTCTCTCTCTCTCTCTCTCTCTTTCTCTCTCTCTCTCTCTCTCTCTCTCTCTCTCTCTCTCTCTCTCTCTCTCTCTCTCTCTCTCTCTCTCTCTCTCTCTCTCTCTTTCTCTCTCTCTCTCTCTCTCCGCTTCTGAAGAGATCAGAGTGGTCCAGCTTCTGGCCCCATTTCCTAGCCTGGCAGAAAATAAATTCTCTCTTGGGGAAGGGTTATTTGAAGGAAAGACTATAGAGGTCTATTCTTCCTCCCTTCAAGCCACACAAAAGCTTACATATGTTATCTCATTTAGTCTTCAAAATAACCCTGTGAGATAGGTGCTATTATTATCCCCACTTTACATATAAGGAAACTCTTAGACATATGTTATCTCATTTCATCTTCAGAATAACTCTATGAAGTAGGTGTTGTTGTTATTATCCCTTTTAACAGATGAGAAAACTGAGTCCCAGAAAGATTAAATAACTTATCTGAGGTCATATAGGTAGTAAGTGGAAGAAGCAATATCTGAGCCTAGACTCTGTGACTCCAAGGTAATACTCTTTCTCTTCAAATATCTTGTGTCACTGAAGTTTCTCTGAGCTGTTGAAAAAATAAATAAATAAATGACACTCAAAATGTTCCTTTGCTTCTCAGCAGCTTTTCAAACCCTTCAGGGAAATGTTTTCCAAGCTTCTTTCCTCAGTCCTATTTTCTTCTCTTTCTACCCTCTTTCTTTTCAATCTCATTCAATCCCATGGCTTGAACTAACATTCCTAGACAGATGACTCAAAAATCTTTATTTCTAACCCTGATATCTGGATGTGTGCATATGTATGTGTCTCTCTCTCTATGTCACTTTATTTCTGTCTCTGTCTCCATCTCTGTCTCTGTCTCTTTCTGTTTCTCCCTTTCTCTCTTTCCATCTTTTTGTGTGTCTCCCTGTCTGTGTGTGTGTGTGTCCCTCTGTCTCCATCTCTGCCTCTTTATCTGTCTCTAGGTCCTTTTCTCTCCATCTCTCTCTGTTTCTGTCTGCATCTCTGCCTCTACATGTCTCATCTCTGATCCTTTCTTTCTCTTTTTCTGTCTCTGTCTCCCTTTCCCTCTTTCCATCTCTTTGTGTTTATCTCTGTTCCTCTCTCCATCTCTGCCTCTCTGTGACTCTTTATCTGTCTTTGTCTCTGTCTCTGTCTGTCTCCCTTTCTCTCTTTCCATCTCTCTTTGTGGATCTCTCCATTTCTGTCTCTCTCTGCCTCAATCTCTGTCCTTCTCAGCCTCTGTATCCATCCCTGTCTCTGTCTCTCTCTTTGTCTCTCTGTCTCTCTCTACCTCACCCCATCTATACTAGGTTTTTTTTTCTTTAATTGCTTATGAAACATCCTCAAAACATCCTGGCATGATAGATAGCTATCTTGCTTTTGCGCTGTTGCTTTTCCACTTCAGCCTCTGACCTTGCATTCTAGTATCTGTCCTAGAGTCTTGTGCTCTTTCCTGATGAGCATTCATGATTATGTAGCCAGCTCCAGACCTTTTCCCTGCCCCCTTTCCATCTCTTGCTCTGGGAGTAATAATCAAATAAATGGGAACATTCCTGGAAAGGACAAGGCAATCAAATGTTCTATGCCTTTTCACCATTCCTGTGCCTTCCCCACTTTTCTGGCCACTACTCCTCTATGTGTCATCATCTTCATCTAGTAGAATATAAGAGAAATTGTCTTGGTTTTTTTTTGTTTTTGTATTTTCATCTCCATTGCTTAGCAGCAACCATGGAACACTGTTGTTCAATCGCTTCTCAGTTTTGTCTGACTCTTCATGATCCTATTTGGGGTTTTCTTGGCAAAGAAAATGAAGTTGTTTTCCATTTCCTTCTCCAACTCATTTTTACAGATGAGGAAACTGAGATAAATAGGGTTAAATGACTTGTCCTGGATCATACAACCAGTATGTGTCTGAGATCACATTTGAACTCAGAAAGATGAATCTTCCTGAGTCCAGACCCAGCATTCTATTCACTGTGCCACAAACTGCCCCACCCACTCCAACATTATAAATGCTTAATTAATGCTTTTTCATTCATACATTCATTCACCTAGATATTTTAACAGTACCTTAAACTCATGTTAAAAACTGAACATGTAATCTTTTTCTTCCAAAATCTCTCCCATATAACTTCATTATCTCTGTAAACACTACCATCATTCATCCAATCTCAAATGTTCAATATCTGTGTATCATATAAGAATCACTGTTCTTCACCTCTCATATCAAATCAGTAGCCAAGTCCTATGGATTCTATATCTACAACATCCCAAGTATTTGTCTTCTTTCTATTACCATTTCCACCACTTTACTATAGGCCCTTATTACCTGGCTATAATTAATAATAATAGAAAAAATGTATATAATACTTTAAGGATAAAAAGAATATCTCATGTATTTTCCAAAACAACTCTTTGAGATGAGTATATTATAATTTATCCTCATTTTACAGATAAAGAAACTGAGGCTAAACATTTAAGTAACTTGGCCAGGGCCACATGAGTGCTGTGTATTTATTTATATTTATATTATATATTATTTATATATATATATCATATTAATTTCTTTGCACAAGATTCTTCAGTGACCCCTTATTTCCTTTGAAGCCACTGATAAATTCCTTAGCCTGGAATTCAAGGACATCCACAACCCAGTATTACCCTACATTTCTAGCTTTTCTAGTAGAAATGCTGTCCACATACCCAGTCAAGTATCCTCTATGCCTTGTACATGTGTCATCTATACTTCTCTCCTTCTTTTTACTAGGTGATTTCTTTTCCATCTTTAAGATCCAATTCCACTACCTCCTTCTGAAAACTTTTCCTAATCCTTCTCCAAAATTAAGACTGATTGTGAGGATCAAATGAGACATTTGTAAAGCACTATGTAAATCTCAAAGTGTGCAAAATATGAGCAATTAGTTGATATAATGGATCAAGGATCTATATTTAGGAAGATCTAAGTTCAAATCCTGCCTCAGATCCTTCCTAGCTTTGTGACTCTGGACAAGAAACTTAACCTCAGTTTCCTCATCTGCAGAATAAGGGTAGTTATAACACCTATTTCCCAAGATTGTTGTGAAAATCAAACAAGATAGTGTATGTAAAGCATTCTGTAAACCTTAACACACATGAGTCCAACTATAAAAAGCTATTTGTAGAAATAAAAATAGATCTAAATAATTGTAAGAATATAATAACAAAATGATAATAATACCCAAATCAATTTACTGATTCTGTACTAAATCAATCAAACTACCCAAGGAATATTGAAATAGTGAGATATTCAAATGAGGATCAAAACATCAAGAATCTTATGGATAATAAAGAAAACGAATGGGAAGGATAAGAGTCTATTAGTACCAGGCCTCAAACTGTACTAAAAGATTTAACCACTAAAACAATTTGGTACAGGTTTAAAAAATATCGACATTCATCAGTGGAACAGATTTAGTACACACTATGCAGATGTAAACAAACAAACATAGCAAGATAATGTTTGGTAAAACCAAAGCTACTGAGGAAAAGAATCACTATTTTGACAAAAACTATTGGGAAAACTGGAAGACAATCTGTCATAACCTGACTAGTTCTTCACACCATATACCAAGAAAGGCTCTAACTGGATACATGGCCTTATGTAAAAGGTCACATTATAAATAAAATAAAGTAGTAAGGAAGAAATTACCTTTCATATCTATAGAGAAAGAGTTCATAACTAATCAAGTGATAGAGAGGATAATAGGTAAAATGTACAACCTTGATTATGTAAAATTAAAAGGGGGTTACACATAAAACATAATATAGTTAAAAATAGAAAAGAAATGGGAAAATGAAAAAATAGTTGTGATAAATTTGTTTGGAAGAGGTCTCCTATCTAACATATATAAAGAACTAATTCAAATTTATAAAAACCAAAAGCTATTTCTGAAGAGTCACTTTTGATTAGAAGACTAGAGAATGGAGCAAAACTCCTCATCCAAAGTCTTCACTTAAAAAAGGACTTCACAGCCCAGCTAATGCTTCATTTCCTATCAGTTGCACTGCATGGATTAGATTTTACCATTATCATGCTCTTGTATTGTGCATCTTCTCCCTCCCTTCCACCCTCCACAATCTTTTTTAGCTTCCTTTTTGTATGTTGTTTTCCCCATTGAACTGTCAGCTCCTTAAGAGCAGGGACTGTTTTTATTTTTCCTATCTGTCGCCCTTGTGCTTAGCACAGAACCTAGCATATGGTGGGTATTTAGGAATTGGGTAACATGGTGTAGTATTGGTGGAACTGTGAATAGGTCTAACCACCTTGAAAAGTAATTCAGAACTATGACCAAAGAGACCAAAGTGATGCATACTATACCTATGATCCAAAGAGATCAAAAAATGAGAAAAATTATGTAGAAGCACAAAAATATGTATATTAACTCTTTATATAGTAGTTGAAAACTAGAAAACTGAGAGACTATTTTCCTACTGGGGACTAGCTAAACAAATTATGGAATATAATCAATATTATTGCACCATAAGAAATGATGAAATGAACTACTTCATACAAAAAAAATGGAAAAATCTCTATAATCTGATGCAAAGTGAAGTAAGCAGAACCAGGAGAACAATTTATACAATAACAACATTGTAGAAAAACACAACTTTGAAAGGCATCAGAACTTTAATCATTGCAATAATATTCATTGAAATAGAAGACTTTCAAACCCTTTCAATAACTTTCAAAGACCATAACGGAATGGAAAAATTGATTCTCAAATACAAGACTCAAGAGAGGTATAAAAAGGTAAAGAAGAAAGAGATATTGAGATATTCAATAAGATTAAACTGTAGGGAAGGCCTAAAGATACATTAGTATTTGATCAAGTTCACATGAGTAACAAGGGGTGTGAAATTGAAAATCTGTTACCCTAAAAAAGAACTACATTTCCTAGGAGCCCACTGACTTCCTATCATTATGTACTTCCGGTAGACAAAGGATATTAGCTAGTGGGTAGTCCTCTTGGGCCTTTTTTGGCATGATGACATCAAACTTGGTGGCAGTGGTAAGCTTAGAATAAGGATTTTAAAATGACTGATCAGCCATGGGCATGTGGTCTTTATTTTTTATCCCCTTTACTCCTTGATTTCTAATGATCATTAACCTCCTAAAATATAACATTTTTATTATTGAGACTAATTTTAATTTTTACAGAGGCAAAGTTGAAATCCAAATATAAGTCTTCCAACTCCACAGCCAGTATTCCTTCCAATGCACCATAATGGAGACATGGAAATAGATTAGATATAAATAAAATACACAAGGTGCATATGTCTCTTAGATTATGAGCTCCTTGAGGGAAGGAACTGTGTTTAGCCTCTTTTTCTATCCCCATTGTTTAGCATAGTGCCAGGCACATAGCCCGTACTTAATAAATATTGATTGATTGATGTGTATGTGCAAATACATACACATTCAAATACATAAAACAATCAACATCTCAGAGTACAAATTCAGGTTGGAAGCAAAGCAGGGTAAAATAAGATAAGGAAGTAAAGTTAGAAAGGAGATGCTGAATTTTAGGCATAGAATATCTACAATCTTTTTTCTTTTGATCTCTAAAAGTTTAGAAGTTTAAAATGTCTGGGCATGGTGGAGAACACCTACAATCCCTGCTGAAGGAGAGGCTGAGATTGGTGGCCTTTGAGTTTAGGAGTTCTGAGCTGCAGTCAGGCTGAGACCAATCCAGCATCCAGACAAAGTCTAGCACCAATAAGGGCAGGCCTTGGGAACAGGTTCTCCAAGCTGCCAAAGGAGAGGGGATCAGAAACTGAGCAGGGAAAAGTTCCAGCAATGAGATCAGCCTTGTGAGGGATTACTACACTTCGGGGCTGAATGTGATGGAAGGGCCCAATCTCAAAGGGGGAGGAGGGGAGAGAAGGAAGAAGCACCAATTGAAATACAAATGCAGCTTTTGCACATAGGCCATATCAAATAATTGTACTATTGGATTATGTAGTTACCACAGCAATCTCTCAAATGACAGTGATAATTGGGATAATTAGTAATTACTAACTAGAAGACAGACCTGGGATGAACTTGTTATCCAGAAAATTGTGTATTTCCTTCAGTTGAAAAAAATCAGTTTACTGACAAAGTATTAGTGGAAGGGGATGGATTTTAAGCTTAGAATACAAGACAAGAGCACTCAAGAAACTTAAATAGTATGTAGCTTTACTCAATTCCTCAGAATACCTAGGTTTCCTGAGATTACAGGTTGCAGCAAAGTGAAATTATCAGGGGAATTCTTTGTAACAATCACTGCCTCCTTCCACTAATCCTGAGAAAAATATTTCAATACAATCAATACATTTCAATACATTCTGATATTAGATAATTCACTTCATATGTGTGTTTTTTTAAGGTTTGGGTTCAGGTTAGTTTCAACATACAAAACTTTTTAAAGATATTTCATCCATGAAAATAATTTATTTTATTACACACTCTGGTAAAGAACTAAATCATTTTACATTCCCAGTGGTAAAAATTCATGGGAGGCTGGTAAGGGGGTGCATTGCTGCTGCTGGGGGATCACTGGAGTTTGGCTATTTTGAGTTCCATTAGGGCTGGAGCTGAACAAGTATACTTAATAACAATATGCTAAGCCCTTCGGGAGGGGAGTACCACCATTCTAAGGGCAAACTGCCCTATAAAGGAAAAATTAAACTCGTCAAAACTTCCATATCAATTAATGTTGAAATTGGACCTGTGAGTAGCTGGTATGCTTACAGCCTTTGTAAACTATGCAGACCCAGTGTCAAAAATAAAATAAAAATGTGTGGGCTGCAATCGTGAAACTGTAGCCCAATTTTAAGATGTTGAAAACATTTATTTAACATCAGTTCTAAAACAACCTCAAGGAATCCTCACATGTCCTGGTAGTAGAGAGCTTGACACTGACACTGGCAATTCCTCAAGACCCTACTGTGTCCTCTCTGTGGTAGGCTCAGTTTGCCAGAAATGTATTATTTTCTTTGGGACAGAAAGAATTGTATTACAATAGCTTGTGGTGTCATTGGTTTTATATAGGCTTAGACTATTTTCTGTAATCTTCCTTTTAAGCCCCTGTTCCTTGAGAACAATAGACTGATGTGGCTGGTGTTAACATCCTTCTTCTTACCTAGCATGGTTTCAGTCAGTCTCTTGAATATAAAGCACATAGATGCTATAAAGGACAAAAAAATTCAAGTCAGTAAGCATTTAATAAGTGCCTACTATGTGCTCTATAGGAGGGATTAAAAAGAAAAGCAAAAACAGTCCCTGCCTTCAAAGAAATCACAGTATAAAGGGGGAAACAATACTATACATTTGCATTGTCCTATGACTATGTACAAATGAGATTTTTAAAAAGGTAACTTGGGAGATAATCACTGAAGGGAGATATTAGCATTAACACAAAAGTCCCCTGCCCTCAGGGAGCTTTACCTCTAATCTAATTCTGGGTTATAGAAAGCTTCATGGAAGAAGTAACATGGAAAACCTTTAACTCCCAGAGACAGGCATCCATTGAATATAGAAGCCCCAAGAGACACATTTCTTTCCAAAGAATTTTTAAATCCTCTACTACAAAAATAGGATAATGTATTTGAGGCTACTTATTGTATTAAACAGGTATTTTATCCACTTTGTAAGATGCCTTTGAAGTTGGTAGTCTCTGAATACAAGTTTGAATGTGTTACTCCTATAAGAAATAAAATTAGCGTTCAAAAAATTTAGCTTTTGAAGGAAGTGACCCATGAAAGAGAGTAGGGCAGCTCCCCAAGCAGCTTTCTTTGTATTTCAAATAGTGTGAGATAACCTGTGAGTCCAACTTGGAATAACAGAAGTTAAGCTCTCAAAGAAAAGATCACGTCATTGTCTACCATGCCTGGAGATCCATAATGGGCATCATGGTACGATGGGAAATTGACTAATTTTGGAAACAGGATACCGGGATTCAAATCCCAGTTTTAATGCTCATAACCTGTGTGTCCTTAAACAAGTCCCTCAGCATCCCTGGGCCTCAGCTTTCCCATCTGTCAGATGCAAGAGTAAGACTGGGTGGCTTTGAATGGCACTTGCACATCCAGAAACATACTCTAGAAAATTGCACCACTTTTAGTTGACACTGCTGAGAAAGAAGATTGCTGTAATTTGAAGCAGGTAGATCGCAAAATGACTAGAGCAACAGAACTACAGATGAGAAGACCTGAGTTCAAATCCAAGTCAAACAATTACAAATGGTATGATCTTGGGCAAGTTACATAACCTCTGTCTGCCTCTGCTTTCTCACCTGCAAAATGGAGGTGATAATAACTGTCCACTAGGGTACTTGTGAGAACAAAATGAGATAATATTTGTAAAGTATTTTACAAGCCTTAAATTACTAGATAGCTATTCATTTTTATCAACTGAAGCTTCCAAGCCATCTTGAAACAAGAAATATAGTTCTTTAATCCATCACTAAGATTTAGAGATAAAGGCAATCATCAATAAAAGGTTTTCACAGGAAACACAAGAAAATGTTTTTAAAAAGTATGGGGATCAAATGCCACAGAAAAAATCATTGAGCTGAGGTATAATTAAACACATTAAGTACACATTCAAAACTAGTCTCCTAGGCAGATGATGACTGGTCTGCTCTTTCAGGCTTCAATGGAACAAAAGAATAAGAATGATTTGCGAAAGATTTTATCTTGGTAAACAAATTGGCACAGATGGAAAAACTGGAACCTCAACAGATTTAATAGCATGGACTATGGCTGCAATGTCCATCTCTAGTGGGCAGGATCAAGAACAGAAGGGCATACATATTCTTTGCCATGAATTCACTAAATACACTCTGATTTCTTACTGTAGGAGCTCATTCAAGGATGAATTAAGATTCATGTGTGCATAGACAAATGTACAAGATTTATTATTATTACCTGATACTGGTAGCATCACATACACACACACACACACACACACACACACACACACACACACATCATTGTAGAAATGTAAAACTGATACTGAAATGGCTATTTAATTCTTCAAATTTGCTCAGCTATTGTCGAAAATAAAATCATCTCTACTTTTCATCTCCTTTAAGTTCAAAGGCAATTTTAAAATGTCTGTATTTCTATTATGGCATGAATTTTACTGGTCATTTTCCCACCAGTTGAAATGCACAAATGGAATGAAACAATTAATACGCTGATTTAATGTTTATTTACAATATTCTAAAATTCTGGTAATGAAAGTGCCATGTTGGATACAAAAAAAATGTAACAGCTTTTCTAAAAATACTAAACATTTCAAATTCTTTTACTCCTAATAGTTTGTGCTTTTTAATGCCCTTCTATGTTTACTAGAATAATTAAAATCAAGAAATTAATTTGTATCACTCAGAAATATTTGGGGCAGTACATCAACATATAACCATTCGCTCTATTATTTCAGGTTTTTCCATTAAGTAACATACCAAATTGTTACTGTCTACTTGCAATGGACCTTTTTTCATCCCTAAAATAGTATAATAAATAGAGAACTGGCCTTGAGGCCAGAGAAATGAGTTCAAGTCCCTCCTGTAACAAATCATTTTGACTATTCAATATTCTAGACCTGAAGTATCAAAAGTCAAACCGAAATAGAGACCACCAAATCATACCTAAGTATCCCAGCAGATTACCTATTGATTTGGAAAATCATACATTAATATAATCTATGTTTTATTATACTATTATTTGTTTTGTTAAGTACACCCTACTTACATTTTCATCTAGTTTAAGAAGGCCTCAGGCTGTATAACTATATGCAATGAGTAGAAGTTATAAAGAGATGGAATTGGGACTGAACAACAATAACCAAAAAAAAAAAAAACTTCCACAAAGCTATCCAAATGTGGAATGGGCTGTCTCATATTAAATTTAATTGTGTGATTGGACTTGAATATTTAAATTGGTGTTTGCCAGGGATTTAATTTCTAAATCCCAAAATGAATTACTAAAGTAAATGGAATTTATGGTAGTTTATTTACAATAGAGGGAAGATATTAAGGAATGAGAGAGAGAGAGAGAGAGAGAGAGAGAGAGAGAGAGAGAGAGAGAGAGAGAGAGAGAGAGAGAGAGACAACTCCGGCTTCCTCTAAGCCAGGTAGAAATTCTAAGGCTCTAATCACGGAAGAACTTCTCAAGACACTGGGCTTTTCTTGGAGGTTTATACCTCTGAGAAAGACAGGGTTACTAAATCAGCCTTTCACTCACCAACAGTGACAGTCTAAAAAGAAAGAGGTCTCCTGCACAAGCTCCTCCAGGGGCCTAGTTCCACAACCAAGTGTCATCACTGCCAAGTCTGAGTGCCTTGTCTTCCAGTCTCTCCTCTGAGTGAGAGTTCTTCAATCTAACTTGAATCGAATGGAATCTAATATCCCTTCTTTTGGTCTCTGATCCTCTTTTTAAAGATCTTTTTCTCTTGTGTCACCTCCCCTAAATTTCACATCTACCAATCACAGCAGACACTCCCCTCCAGGACTGCCCACTTTTTAGTTCACACCTTCTTTGGCTAGATTATACCTTTTTTGGTTACTTAATACCTTTTTTGTTAGTTCACCTTTTGTAGTTAGTTAACACCTTTTTTGTAGTTAAAATGGGTAGATCTACTTCAAATACTGGGTTAACACCTTTTGGGGATTAAAATCTAAAAATAGATTGTGGATTACAATTCAATCTTCCCAATAAAGGAAGAGCTACCTACCTTCATTGTTACAATCAGGATATTACAATTTAATCTTCACAATAAAGAAAGAGCTAAGTACCTTCATTGTTACAATCAGGAAATAGCTAAATCCAATCTTCACACTCATGGAGTAGTGACTTCCCAATGGAGAGCTTCAAGCATGCAAGCTAGGAATGGTCTGTTGAGTGGCAATTATTTCAAAGAAGGGGTTATGGAATTTGGGTTTGGAGAAGGCAAGGCACACTTGGTGATCTCATCAGCTCCCATGGGTCCCCCTCTCATATACCTTAAAGATGATTATCATATGTATACATGCAGCCCTAATCTTTACTGAGTTCTGACCCAGATTCACTGACTTCCTTTTGGACATCTTAAAAGGATGTCCTATGGGGACCTCAATCACATATACAAAAAAAGAATTCATCAAATGCCCCCCCAAAAAAATTCTCCAGCATTCCCAATTTTGCCATTCCTTTTGAGACATCGCCAATCTCTCAGTCATGTAGGCTTGCCACCTACACGTCATCCTCAATTCCTCACTATTACCTTCTAAACTCAATTAATGGTTAATTAAGTCCTGTTATTTCTACCTTCACAACATCTCTCTTATAGGTGCCCCCTCTCTCCTGACCCTGCAACCACCCTGGTGGTACGGGTCTTCCTCACCCCACACCAGGACTATTGCAAGAGCCTGCTGGTTGGTTTACTCCCTCAAGTCTGCCTCCTTCAAGCTATCCTCCACTTGTCTGCCAAAGTGGTTTTCCTGAAGAGCAGGGCTGACGGTATGAACTCCTTACTCAACAATTTCTAGTTTCTCTAGGATCAAACCTAAAATCCTGTTTGGCTGTTAAAGCTCTTCATAGCCTGGATCCTTCTAAACTTTTCAGTCTTCTTTTGCTTTCTTCCCCTCTACAAACTCTACACTATAGCTCTACAGACCTATTTGCTGCTTTTAACATAAGACATTTTATCTCATGACTCAATCTATTTGTGATGGCTTTACTCCATTCCTGTAAGGCTGTTTCTCCTCCCCTCTAACTTCTAGTTTCCCTCTTTTCAAATCCTATTACTATGGGAGCCCTTCTATACCCCTTCCCCATCATGTCTAAACTAGTACCTTCCCTCTATTTCTACCTTTCCTTTATAATATGTAATGGTACATTATATATTATATTATATATGTACATATTTATTATATGTTATAACTATATGCATAATTATATGTAATATAATGCATATAATAAAATATATAACCCATATATAAGTTTACACATATATGTATGGATATATGTACAAACACATACATATAGATGTGTGTATATATTCATGGGCACAGTTTTTTTGCAATTCCTTTCCCTTATTATGATATTAACTTATTAATGACAGGAACCATATTTTTCCTTTTTTTATACCTCCAGCACTTAGCACAGTGCCTGGAATAGTAAGGACTTAATAAATGTTTGTGTGTAGCTGCTCCACTAAGGGTCAATAACTGTTGATTTTTTGTGACATACAGAAAGCATTCTTTTACCAAATTCAAGTAAGATTAAAGTCTTTCCCTCTAGCTGATAGCCAAATAGCTCTTCCATTTTGAAAGGGACCCATGATGTCTGGATTCTGGTCCCTGTTAGAGCTTTTACTTACTGTATGATTTTTCAGTCACTTGTTAAGAATCTAGACAGTTACTTTTATCTTTCTTAGCCTCTGTCTACTCATCTGTAAAATAGGACTTCATCTATTAAATGATGTTAATAATACCCGTCTTGCACTTTTCTCAGGATTAATGTGAAATCAAGTAAAAAAGTGTAGACAAAAAAGTCAAAGTGAGCATTACTGTTATGACAGAAGAGCAAAAAATCATATATATAATGCAGGAACCTCAGGACCAACCTTAGAAGGAAACAAAGTATTTACTCTCAAGTATGAATTCCAGGCATTTCCTTACTTGAACACTTCCAGTGATACTATAATAAGGTTATCTGTTCCTCTGCTGGAAGCTAAACTTACAATTACCACTAATAATTGTTCAGAGATGCAGTGCTTTGCAATTGCAAAATAGACCTTACCTCATTTGATCCTAATAAACTCTTCTTTATATTGATCCCTGTATACACAGGTTTAGAACTCTTTGGGTATGATTCCAGATTGCTCTCCAAAATGGTTGTTGATCCTCTATCTTTCCAAGGAACCTTTCTCATTGTTCATAATTCTCCTCTCATAGAACCACTACAAACAAACCTACTCCATCACCTTTGAGCTATTCTAAGATAGTGAGAATGCCCCAATCTAAGTTCCCAAAATCGATTCACTCCCAAACTCATTCCCCCCCCCCTTTACCCTTTGACTTTATTCAAATTTCAGTTCAGGTACTACTTACTCCATGATGCCTTTCCTCATCCCCTACCCCCACCAAGAAGCTAAAAAGACTCTCTCACCAAATTCCACATAACATTTTACCCAGATCTCTCCCTTTTCACTTATCCTACTTTCCCTGCAATTAGTTATTTGTTTTAAGGCCTTCCTAAGCTTCTGGGGAGAGTAATCTTTTTTTTTATCTTCCTAGCATATCTAATGTATAACATTTGTTTGTTTGTTTACTCATTCGTCCATTTATTTATTTATTCACTCATTTGTTTGCAGAGCTGTGATTTTGTTGAGATAGGAAACCTTCCAGTGAAGAGATCCTTCTGCTATTACAGAGCAACATTTATTCTACAACTTAAGAGTCTTGGGAACGGAGAAATTCTTGCCAATGGTTACATTGCCTTTGTGTGCTGGAAATGGGACCCGAACTCAGATCTTCTGGACTCCAAAGCCAGAAGCCTCTCCACCACATGATGCTACCTTTTAGCCTTGCACGTAATTTAATAACTAAGATTATATACTAAACTTGAAACTTGTTGAGTACAAGGTAATAACAGAAAATATGTGACACTGTCATGAAGTGAGTTCTAAATGTGAGGGTAAAGCTTAGATGAGGGACTGGAAGAGGAGATGGGGAGTTGGATTCATATACATAGAGATTATACAATTGAATACATTAGAACAGACAGCCCCACACAAGAAGTGATTATAGAGAGAAAAGAACATGGACCTTAGGACTCAAATCTTAGAGAAATAAGCTGAATGCTGGACAAAAGGAAAAGAAACTAGAAAAAAAGAATGGAGAAATAACAGTCAGGGAAGTAGGAATTAAAGTTAAAAAGTGAAATTACATGGAAGCTACAAAATGAATTGGTGCTGGCTTTTAGAAGCAAACAACCATGGCACAAATCCCAGCTCTATTGCTGCCTACTTTTTATAATCACTTTATTTCTCTGGGCCTCATTTTCCTCATATGTAAAATAAAGAATTGTTGTTCAGTCATTTCAATTGTGTCCAACTCTTCATGACCCCATTTGGGATTTTCTTGGCAAAGATAATGAAGGGGTTTGCCAATTCCTTCTCCAGCTCATATTTTACTGATGATGAAACTGAGGCAAAGAGGATTTAAGTAACTTATCCAGAGTTACACAGCTAATGTTTAAGACTGTATTTGAACTCAGGAAGATGAGTCCTCCTGAGTTCAATTCTGATGCTCTATCTTCTGCCCTAGCTCTATCAGCCCTATTTCTTCAGCTTACCAATATCCATTTCTAAAAAGTGACAGCTCAACCTTAGTACAAAACTCCAGATGTTACCAGACCAGTGTAAAATACAATGAAACTATCACATCCTTAAATCCTGAAAATTATGTCTCTTATTGAAAATTCAACTCACATTAGCATTTATTGACTGCCAGAATAAAAGGAAGAAGTGACAGAAAATAAGTGCTGACTTCGAGATTCAGCTTAAATTCTCTACCCTCTACAATTGGCCTTTCCTGCTCTCCTGTTTACCACTCCCATCTTGCTATTGCTAGTGCCTTCCCTCTGAAATGATCTCCAATTTATCCCCATGTGGATCTAGAATGTACATAGCTGTTTGCATATTATCTCCCCCCTTTAGAAGTGAGCTTTCTGAGGACCAAAGATATTTTTGCCTTTCTTTGCATTGCCAGCATTTAGTATGTTGCTGGTGCATAGTAACCACTTAGTAATAAATGTTTATTGACTTGACTTGACTTGAATGAATGAGGAGTTTGAAAACAAAAGGGATAAATATTTAGTAGTGGTTAAAGTGGGAGCCATAGTCAATTTGTTTTTTATTTTAACATAATTCTGTGACTTTATTTGTGTGACCTATATACAGGAATCCCTCTTTTTTTTAACAGTGAATATACAAAAGAAGCAAAAACCAACCAAGGTTTATTTTTCCCAAGATGGAACATATGTAATCAGGTAAGGTTTACATCTGTGCAAAAAACTAGTTGGGTCCTTCAATCACAAAGAAAATTGTTCACATATTATAACTGAAGTTTATGACAGTGAAATGTCCCTAGGTTCTCCACAGTGACAAGAATACATTTTTCATCCTCCTTTTAGTCATATAAATAGACTATAAACCTCTTTTCATGGCAAAACATGACCTAGTTATTTATCACTAATTTATTCTTAAAAGATAAATTATGTCTCTTTCTGGTAATATGAATTCTATTATGGTACTAAATTTTATTCTGAATAAAACCAAGTGCACTCATTTATTTTTGTAATTTTAAAAGGCATCTATTGATTTCAACCCAAACGTATAACTACTATGCTATGTTCTTAAGCATTACTAAAGTATTTTCTTATATGTCTTTCTCTATCCAAAGCATACTTCAAAAGGATCTTATATAAATATTACACACATACATGCACATCTTTTAAACATAAAAAGATCACAAAGGTAAAAAATATCTGTTACCAGTCATCTGATGGAAAGATAAGAGACAAGATGATCTATCATGCCTTCTTAAAATATATTACTGAGTTTTCACATGTTTTCTTTGACTTTGCCTACCTAGAGTATTTCCTGATTGTGATCATCTGTAAGAAGCTTTTCTTCATCCTTCCTTCTTCAACTCCCAATTCTAATGCATTCCCAAATTATCTCCCACTTATGTTATCTATATCTTGTTGTAGCCTAATTATTTGTATGCTGTCACTTTCACTAAGAAGTGAGCTCCTGGAGGGCAAAGACTATATATGTTTACCTTTCTTAGTATCCACAGTGTCCAACCCATAATAAAAATGAATAAATAAATATTTGTTGAAAGATCAACTATGTGTTTTAAACTGTATAATAAATTTATTTCTGCCATGAGAGATCTAAGCTACATTGTCTTAGAAACAATCCATTCTGGCATGAGCAATTTAAAAGGTAATGTATTGTTCTGCATAATGCAAAGATAAAAAAAATAACAGGGCTAGCTATAACTAATTTGTGGCAAAATACGTATACACTGCCTCAAATAAGAAAGAGTATGTATTGGGGCAGCTGGATAGTTCAGTGAATGGAGAGCTAGGTCTAGGGATGAGAGGTCCTAGGTTCAAATTTGGTCTCAGACACTTCCTAGCTGTGTGACTCCAGGCAAGTCACTTAACCCCCATTGCCTAGCCTTTACTGCTCTTCTCTTGGAACCAATACACAGTACTGATTCTAAGATGGAAGGTAAGAGAAGGAAGGAAGGAAGGAAGGAAGGAAGGAAGGAAGGAAGGAAGGAAGGAAGGAGGAGGAAGGAAGGAAGGGAAGGAAGGAAGGAAGGAAGGAAGGAAGGAAGGAAGGAAGGAAGGAAGGAAGGAAGGAAGGAAGAAGAAGAAAGGAAGAAGAAAGAAGAAGAAAAGAAGAAAGGAAAGAAAGAAAGAAAGAAAGAAAGAAAGAAAGAAAGAAAGAAAGAAAGAAAGAAAGAAAGAAAGAAAGAAAGAAAGAAAGAAAGAAAGAAAGAAAGAAAGAAAGAAAGAAAGAAAGAAAGAAAGAAAGAAAGAAAGAAAACATATATCAATTTTCACTATCTCCTTTACTTTCTAATTTGTTTTCTTACTTCTAGTACCTAAATTGCATCCACACAACAGATATTCAGACTTTTGAATTAACCTCTCATATGTTGACAAATAAAGCCACATGTGTCTCTAAGAAACAGGAGACCAGACCCAAAAATGGAAGAGAAAGTCTATTTCAATGCAATGGGACAATAGCCTTCTTATTATATAACTTTCTTGCTTTATAAATGTCAGTTTGAGCTAAAGAAGTCTTTTGTCAACTATAGTTTATTTTTAGTATCAGAAATAAAATTAATATCCAAAATTTGTACTATTTTTTCCTCATAGTTTAAAATTTAAACATAAGTAATCATTGCATCCATTTTATAATGTCAATAAAAATGTAATATGACTTAAAGTGATTGAAGCTACTCATCTGGTGTTATGAGTCTTTGAAGACTCAAACTTTCCAATATTATTTTCTGCATTGCTTAAAATGATAATGTTTAAGTATGGGAACCTTATAGTTATTTTTAATAGGCAAGAAGAACATTTTAATTCTTAGTTAATAAGTAAATATCAGATGATTTTTTCTGATTATTCTCCCCTCTCCGCACATTTCCTGGGCTTGTGATTCTTCATTGTACTTAAATTGTGGTATACAAACTGGTTCACTGATGCAGATTAACAACTTTATCAAGATTACTATATTCCAAAGTGGCCTGGGACACTGAGAGATGAAAGGTTTTGCCCATCCATGGTCATACACTTTGTACAGGTCAAAGGCAGAACAGATCCTTGTCTTAATGACTCTAAAACTACAATAGTTATTTACTAATAGATAATCATAAAATATGATGTAATGGGCAGCTTTTGACTTGAAAAATGTAAACATTATTATCATTGACTCCACCATTTAAAATCAAAATTCCCAGTTTGTCTGTATTGTGTGTCACTTCTACATTTATTAGATTTTTTATTTATATAACAATCTTCATCAACAGAAATGGTTTGAATTTTTTATTTAAAGTGATTTAAAATTAACTTTGCTTTTAGAACATAATGGCTACCCTTGAGATAACTAACAATCAAAAATTTAGAGCTGGAAAAGACCTTAGAGAACATCAATCCGTCTCTTCATTTTTATCAGCTGAGGATTGTTATTCAAAGTCACATAAAAAGTGACAGATTCAATATTTGAATCCAAGTCCTTTGATCCCAGAGTCAATAGTCTTTCCCTTAAATTGTGCTAAGACCATCACATTTCCCTGAACTGCTGAAGAAACAAACAAACAAAACAGGGTCAGATATCATTAATTTGTGGCAAAGGTTCTAGGAAAGGATGTGATCCTATCTCGTTTTTCTTTTCAGAACTTAATAAGCTTATTTAATTTATTTTAGTT
The DNA here is from genome assembly GCF_027887165.1 of Monodelphis domestica. Lineage (NCBI taxonomy): Eukaryota > Metazoa > Chordata > Mammalia > Didelphimorphia > Didelphidae > Monodelphis > Monodelphis domestica. Next base: position 273,164,716 of record NC_077227.1, read on the forward strand.
TGTTGTTTTTAAATGTGTTATTTCAACAAAAATGATTAGATATTCTAATAGAGATTCAGTACTTCTATATTCATTAGACATATATTGAATACTTTAACAATACCTCCAGTTTTTACAGCAGAGAAAGACCCAGGAAACCGCAATTCTAACATTCTATATGTCCATCTCAATCTCGTTTCTCTATTTTTCATTATTTTTTTATTCTTGTGTTTTTAAATGGATATAAGAAGTGGTGAGAAGAGGAAGCACAAATATAGATAGTAATGCTCACAGAACCATAAATGTGAAATGCCAATGTAATTATAGTTTTTATTGAATTACATCAAAGTATCTGATGAAAGAACAAAATTATTTTAACAACTGATAATATACTTTCAACCTTCAAAAGCCACTGCATGGTTTATTTAGCATTTATTTTCTAAATTATCATCATTCATATAAATTAGTCACTATATCAAAAAAGTATTATGCAAATCAAAAATATAATGCCTCTGTCAAAATAAATATGAACTATGTAAAATAATACTCATACAAAACATGTGAAATCATAAAATTTCTTGTATAGAATTAGGGTATAAAGTCTGGTTTGATGTTTTTTTTTTTTCACTTACTAAATGCTAATTCAACAGCAAGATTTCAATATCTTTCTATTTCATTTCACTTTCTTCCATGGTTCTTCTATTAGGGCTCTTTTACAATAGCAATAGCAAACCGTATATTGCTTCCAACAGCCTATAATTTTATTTAACAGGTTTCACGCTTCCCCCACTCTCAATCCCCAGAAAAATGTTAGCAACTCACTTCACCTCTGACAAAACTTAGAGTGACCTCTTGTGGCAACTGTTAACTATAATACCCTATAATATTCTTTCTGAGAATTGGAAAGCAAAATATCTCTACATAAACATAAAGGTGCTATTAGCAATTAAAGACAAATTAAACATTCCTCTGTGCGAATCTACTTAGTCAAAAGTTAACCAAAAAATGGCTATTTTCTTCTACAAATATCTGGCTATTTTTTATGCATCCTTCCCCATAGGATAAAATTCCAGAAAAGCTAATATATGTATTTCTTCCAGATTCTACTTCTGATATTATACAAAAGACAAAAAAAAAGGAAGGAAGATTTCTAGGGAAGAAGGGGATGTCCTGGGATAAAGAGCTCTCTGCTCAGCAATGTACTGCAGTCATTATATAATGCAGTGCAGTCTCTGAACCAAGAGTCAATCTCTTACTGATTTATAAATAAAATCTAGTGAGTAGGTCAGTTCAATTCCAATTATGAGGATAGTTGAATTCTAAAAGTAAGTATACGTGAAATACCTTGATGAATAATCCAAGAATTACATCTGCCTATGTATTTTCACCAATCTTTCTTCTCTAGTTGCTTACATTTTAAGAAAATCTCATTTGTGCCAAAGAAAATATTCAATCATATTAAACTCAGGCACATACATTTCATTTTCACTATTTCTCTAAAACAAGTTGCCAATGATTTTCCTAAAATTTATTATGATTTTTCCTTCACACACCCCTTCTCCTCCAGGTGTATATTTTTGACATTTTTTTAGAGGGGAGGGAGAAGTATACAAGAAAACACTTAATTAACTTAATCTAAGTTACTATGGTAAAGCAAGGCTGGATGTTGAAAGCCCTAAAAAATACTCTGTATATCCCTAATGCTAGTAAATATATACTCTGCTTCAAAGGTAAAAGCAGCATGAAAAATTAACTCCTATATCTTTTCTGACTGTGTCATTCTTTCCAAAATTCTTGACCATCTTAAGAAGAAAACTTGTTCTTGATTTTTACCAACAATTAACATTTTTAATTTTCTAATATTAAGGTTCACTGACTAATCATTAAAAGAGATAAAAGAAGTGATAATTTTTACAAACTTTTAATAACTATGTGATTTTTTATTGCCTAAACCAATCATTTCTGCCTCCAAATCAAGAATTTTTAATAACTTATTGTCAAACTCATTACACAAAGTGAAATGTTTTTTATTGCAGAAGTCCATCCTAAAGTGCCAAAGTAAATACAGATTTCTGTTTAATTTTCTCAACTGTATACAGAACTAGTGAGGACAATTTGAAATAACAAAGAGATTTTACAAGCATCTTGGATTTAGACACCCCAAAAAAGTGCCATACTGAGTTTAAGCCAATGATCCAACCAGTCAGTAATTTTTAGTTTCTGTCAATGGTACCAAGGAACATTTTGTGAAAGAATATGGTAACTACCTTCTATAATATTTTCCCAAAGGCAAGGGACACTTTGAACCCCTCTAACTTCCCTGCCACACTTCTCATTATTCTTTCATTAGCTCATGTAGCTAAACCTTTTCTGAACTTCTTCGTATGTTGGCCTAAACCAACTCCTAGGAAGAAAAGTCCCATATGTTTTCTTACCCACTGTGTTACATATTGTTCCTCCTTGTATTTGTCCTAAAATATAGTTCTAGTATTCTGAGATTTAGTGGAAAATTCTGCCTTTCCATCCATCCAATATCCTTTATTCCATCTTGGACTTTCAGTCTGATCTAGCTGAATGAAAAAATGACCACTAACAACTTTTAATCTTTAAAGAATTGCCTATATTCAAAGGAGAATAAGAAATCAAGAATAAATGAGCACAACACATAAGCAATAGCTACTCTCAAATCTGAAATAATATAGAGCTCTGAGCTGGAGTTCTTGAGTGGGGAATGGGGAAAATATAGACTGAATATTTTAACAATAACCTCCAGTTTTTAAATCAGGGAGAGCCTCAAAGAATCTCAGCTCTAACATTCCATACATGTATCTCAGTCTCATTTCTCTTTCTTTTCCATCATTTTTAGTCATTTTAATATATTTTAGATAGACATAAGAAGGAACCAAGTAGTAAATAGAGGAAGCACATGTATAGAGAGTAAGCCTCTTTCTCCACTTTTGAAAATGATTGAGAGTACCTTCTGGGGGCAGCTTAGGAGGCAGAGTCCATTGAGAGCCAGGCCTAGAGACAAGAGGTCTTGGATTCAAATATGGCCTCAGACACTTCATAGCTTTGTAACTCAGGGTAAGTCCCTTAACTCTCATTGCCTGGACCTTATTACTCTACAGAGCCAATGTACAGTATTCATTCTTAGACAGAAGGTAAGTAAGGCTTGGGAGAGAGACTCTCTCTCTCTCTCTCTCTCTCTTTCTCTCTCTCTCTCTCTCTCTCTCTGAGAGAGTAGCTTCTCTGATTCTCTAATTTTCACTCTTTTACCATGGAAGGCCTGCAATTCTCTTGAAATTCTACCAGTGGATGATGAAATCTTGTTATATTTCCGTAACAAACAATTCTGTGCGCTAGGATAAAAAAGAGAATTTTTCCTCAGGCTAGATTATACCACTTTTTAAAAATTAATTCTCATATTCCCTTGATATATCATTTAGAAACTGCTGTCAACTGGGGGGACACTGCTATATGAGGGTATACTATGATTTAATACTATTTTTCAATTTCATACCTTCTACTTTCAGAAGAAATCTTCATCTAGATAGAAAAATTTTATTGGATTACTGAATTCCAGTTTTTCTTAAAGAATATTATGTATAATTATCTCAAAATTAGTTGGAAAACACAGAAGCTTGTATAGGATGAAAGTGAAATTAAAAGGTGGTTATGGACTATACCAATGCATTAACAATACTAGATGAGCACTCATTGTTAGTTTGACACCTGATGCCTCCTCAAAAGTGAGAGCAAATACCCCCAAAGAAATATTGATGAGCAAAGTAGAAAAGAGGAATCTTTCAATAAGTTGGACACAACAAATGTCATATGAATACAAATTTTAGAGTGTCTAGAGTTCATCTTAATGTTAAAGTTTGATTAAAGCAGAAGATATTAGGGAAGATCAAACATTTATTTCAAATTCTCAGGTAGAAACAAAAAAAAAATCTTAATAAAGGATACTAGAATTATAAGCCTGAATCAGGAAAGCACCGATCACATCTTCCTTAACTAAGCAGAGGAAATAGAGCTTCCATTTTTAAAGTCTTACCTAAAAATCCCCTAATGGGCTGAACAGCATGGTGACCAATTACTCTAACAGCAAAAAAGAAATGGCTAAACTGAGACTTCCAGAACTGAATGCCTAGTTCCAGTGCATGCTGGTGTTAGCATTAGTATTTTCTAGCATTGTGTGGTTATTTATAATATCAATGCAAAATAATATTGCATTTGTCAAAATTAAATAACTATGTATTTCTCTCAAAGAATTTCTCTGAAGTGATGCCATTTAAATAGATAATGACTGTGAAATCACATTGAAGTACCTAAAATTGTTCTACAAATGCAAAAAACTTTTTACAAGGTCACTTCCGTGTTCATATTACCTATTTCGTTCAAACAAACCAGTAAATAATGATGTCATTAGTTGTCTATCTATGTCCCTCTTCTTTCAGGTTCCAAGCCTTTTTTTTTTTATTTATTTATCAGCTCAAGACAAAATACAAAGTAGTAATTCAGGAATATAATATTCTGGAATCAAGATGAGTACAATTTTTATCTATATGCACTCCTTGTATGCTGAGAGAATTAAAGAACAAGTTTTCCTGAAGTCAGTAAATTACTTCATGATTATAGAATTCAAAAGTACCTAAGTTTCAGAATTTTTAATCCACCAAAGAGTCCTGTCCTGATGAAACTGTTTAATTATAGCATTGGCTAGTATTGCAGAAGTGTTCTAGAGAGAGTTTGAGTTACTTCATGTCATCCAGGTCCATGGTGGTCCTTTCTATAATGACACTTAAAGGAAATTCAAAATATGCTTGAAATAACTGATCTCTGATGAAAAAACTTTCAGAAATACAGAACTCCTCACTTATGCTTTGGAAATCATGTAAAGGTAAGAAAATTAGCACAAAGATTTTAAGAGTGTCTTTAGGCATGGCTCACAAAGTTTGGAAGGTCTTGGAATTTCAAATAAAATCTATTATCATCTGGCACTATTTGGGAAAATGTCAGCATCATCTGAGAGCATTCTTAAAAGAAATCTAAAAACAGGAAAATGTAGGAAATCGATAGCAAAGTTGAACACCACATCCTAGGAATTCATTCTCCAAAGGAATAAAAAGTAATGTGGCTGTTACTTCAGTTCCCCATTTCTCCAGTTTATGTCAAAATATTCTCTGGGAAAAAAAAGACTTCTTTTAACTACAGAGATTTTTTTTTCTTTCTTTACACATACTATCTCATTCAAAGTTCAACTTAGCATACCTACAATAATCACAGGTTCCATCTAAGCTATGCCCACTGGGGTTAAAAGTCATTCTAGTTCCCTAAACTTCATTAAAGAGCTACGACTTTAGGTACTAAGGACACGAGAGAAACCCTTTTTTTCCGGAAATTTTTGCTCTGAAAATTTGGTCAGTTCCTATGACCTACCTGAAATAAGCAGAGGAAATTTTTTCAAGCAAAGTATCTGTCATAAAACCTAACATGCATTCCATTCTCCAGACTTATCACTTAGCTTTAGATAGATACTAAGGTACAACTGAATTGTCAACTTGCCTAGCTATCCCTCCCAGTTCTCTGCTGGAGCTTTTGACAGGTGTAAGTGGGGGTGGGTAAGTGATGGGAAGTGAGGACAGGAATTGCCCTAAAGCAACTTTCTTCCACCTCCCCTGGTCCCATACAGAGCAGAAAATCTCGCCGGTCCACTGGGGTCTTTGCATCCTCCCCACCCCCCACCCCACTCCCAAGAGAAGTTGAAGGGAGGGCAGGTTATACATATGGGGATGTGAACACGCACAGGCACAGGTCTGGGTTTATGAGATGAGCAACTCTCCTTACCACTAGAGCGTCTGACGATGTTCTCCAAAAATGTGTTCTGCGGTGCCACCAGCCCTCTCTTGCCCCCCGGCATCCTGGGTCTGGGGAGCAGTGGCCAGGATCCGCGGCGGGGGAGGGGGAGGAAGAGGAGGAGGAGGAGGAAGAAGAGGAGGAGGAGGAGGAGGAGGAGGAGGAGAAGGAGGAAGAGGAGGAGGAGGAGGAAGAAGAGGAGGAGTAAGGAGAAAAGAGAAAAGAGAAAGAGGAGGGGGCGCGGCGGCGACCGGGTCCCCTAACTGTATCTCGAGCCCGACCCGGATGAGCAGCTCTGGGGAGGAGGACCAGGCAGTTCATGGTAGTAGCGCTCCCCTGGCTGCTGCTGCCCAGACTGTGGCGGTGCAGCACACCCGGCTCTGGAACTGCAGGCTCCGGCGGGCACAGTGCGCCTGCGCCGCCCCCGCTGTCGCTGTCCCACAGCGGCTGCTGCTGCTACTGCTGTTGCTGCCTTGACAAGGGTTCAGCATATCTGCTCTAACTCTCGGGAACCTCAAGCCAGGGAGCCAAGAAAGGAGGTGGGAAAGAGAGAAATGGAAGAAGTGGACTCAAATCATGGCCCTTCCATTTCTCCCTGCTTGAGACAAGCTAGAGTTCATCAGTTCTTGTTTTTTTCTCTCGCGCCCCCACTCCACCCCACCCCACTCTCTTAGGCAGCTGAATCCATACTGTCCAGCTGTGCCAACTTCTGGTGGTGGTTATCGCTTGCTCCAGTTTCCTCTGGAGAAGAGAAGTAAGATCTCACAGCCCAGTAAGGAACATGACTTGGGACGGGGAGAGGCTGAGAGAATGGGGATGGGTAAGGGGGAGAGGAGAGAGAGAGAGAGAGAGAGAGAGAGAGAGAGAGAGAGAGAGAGAGAGAGAGAGAGAGAGAGAGAGAGAGAGAGGAGAGAGAGAGAGAGAGAGAGAGAGCAGAGAGAGAGAGAGAGAGAGAGAGAGAGAGAGAGAGAGAGAGAGACAGAGAGAGAGAGAGAGAGAGAGAGACAGAGAGAGAGAGAGAGAGAGAGAGAGAGAGAGAGAGAGACAGAGAGACAGAGAGAGAGAGACAGAGACAGAGACAGAGAGACAGAGAGAGAGAGAGAGAGAGAGAGAGAGAGAGACAGAGAGAGAGAGAGAGAGACAGAGACAGAGACAGAGAGACAGAGACAGAGAGACAGAGACCGAGAGAGACAGAGAGACAGAGAGAGACAGAGAGGAGACAGAGAGACAGAGAGACAGAGACAGAGAGAGAGAGAGAGAGACAGAGACAGAGAGACAGAGAGAGACAGAGAGAGACAGAGAGAGACAGAGAGAGAGAGACCTAACTGCTATTAGCCTGTGGATAAAGAATGGTCACATCTCCAGAATATCTGCGTCTCCCTGGACAGTGCCTACACCTTGAAGCCGCCAGCAGTGGCTGCGGTAGAAGCAGTGCTGATCCTTGTTCCAGGACCAATTTAGACTGAATAGCAGGAACGCGATATTCAGCGGAGCTGATGTGGTAATTTCTTCATTACAAGCATACAAACCAAGGAAACAAGTATTTATTAAGCTCCCACTATATGCCAGACACTGCCACCTGAAGCTGCTACTACTCTCTAGCTGCGAGAGCCTAGAGCCTCCTTAACTGTCTGAGAGGAAAGGAAGTACAAAGATGGACAGGCTTTAGTAGGTGTCCTTAACATGACGCTCAATTTTCTCTACTTTTGGTTCTGTCGGGTGAGAAGGAAAGGGTGCAAAGTGCGGGAAGATCCTGAAGGGTTAGCGAGTAGTAAACTGACAGGTGAGAGAGGAGGGGAGACTACAAGAAGCAACTGCTAAGGACAATACTTATTAAGCTAGGAGAAGACATGTAGAAATGTAACAATCTCCCAAAAGTTATCTGAGGAAGGTGACGCACCTAACTCTAGGGGATGTTGGGGGAAATGCGTGAATAATTTCTGGATAGTAAGAGAGGGCCAGGGAAATGTGGGGGCGGGGCGATTAGAGAAAACCAGTGTAGGACTTTCTAAAACTGTGAGAAAGGGGGCGGTGCTCTTAAAGGGAGGCGCAAAAAAAAAGAATTGCCTGTAAACACCACTACTTTTGGTCTAGACACCCCCGAGAGGAAGAAAAAGAAAAAGAAAAAAGGGTATGTTAAGGCCCGAAATCTCCGTGACGTAGAAAGAGCAGGGAGCCGAGGGAAAAGAATTGATAACTGAACAACAATCATCGGAGTTGGGAATAAATTTTTTCACACACTCCCACTCAAGCAAACCCAAGAGGGGGAAGTAGTAGAGCTCGTTTAATGTTCTGGGGTTCTGCTGATCTGCGCTTGGGCAGTACGGCATAGAAGATCCGAGAGTCTCTGATCTAGAGAAGGAAGAGGGAAAGGGGAAAGGGGGAGGGGGTGTGGAGAGATGAGTGTAACCATTCCTGAGCCTGACAGGCTCCCACTCCCGCAAAAAAGGAGCTTCGTAAACCGATCGGGCGTGAGCATATATAAAATAATCCAGCCCTGGGTGTGTGGAGAAGGAAGAGTAAGATGAGGAATGTCCTCTGCCGCTCTTAGGAAAAGGGTTTCTTGGAAGAAACAAAAGGCAAATCTTTTCGTACAGAATAAATCTTGCCAGAAGCTGATGGCGTCACTTTCATCCCTGAGAAGTCTTGCGACTCACCTTGCTACCTCCCACCCTTAAGAAGAGGGAAAGGAGCCCATCTGAACCAATTTAGAGCATGGACTCCTCACCAGTCCGCGAGGTCTCCTGCAGCGACCAGAGACCATTCCTCCCATTGCTGGCAACCCAGTTCGGTGTCTATGCCATTACTTATTATTGGGGGCGGGGGTGGTCCAGTTGTTACACATCTGAAATCCAGCTTTGGTTCATCATTTTCTCTCCCCCACCCCCACTCTCCGAGGCTTCCTGTCACACTGCATGCGAGCAGTTTGTTCTGCACGGATCCTTGCAGCAAAGAATCTAGAGAATTTTTTTCACAGAGCCTAGGAAATTTAACCATTGCACACTTTAAAATCTCAGACCTACCTCAAGCAACGAAAAATGCATATGTTCATCTTTCCTTAAGCAGGAGTAGATATTTAGTGTACATATTTGTTGATTTTTTTTTGTTTGAATTTATTTAAACAGATACTGAGGGCACTGTTGTATTTGTGAAGCGCACCTGCCACAGGAGCAGGAGCTGGAAGGGGCGGGAAGTTCTTTGCAGCTTAGCCAGGCAGCTAGCCAGAGAAGTGTCTTACTCTAGCATTCTTCAGTCTTCTGTGGTGAGCTGACTGGGTCATTAGCTCCTGGTACAGGAGGAAGTGGTGGTGAAGTGGGAGGAGGGGGAGACGAATCAAGGAGAGGGGGAAATCTGGCATACTTGCAGCTTGTGTTTAAGTATATAAAAAATTCAAATTGCTTTCAAAGCTGTTCTCCTTGTCTGTTTCCCTCTAAACTTCCTTCTTTTCCTTTTTTGTGCATTGTAAAATGTTTCAATACCTCTCTTTTATTTCTTAACTTTAAAAAAATTTAGTAAAACTATCACTATATTTCCCTTCCCTTTTTATATGAAGGTAAACCCACTAACCTTATAACAAACATGATCAAACTAAACAAATCATCGTTTGCCATGTCTAAAAACTGTATGTATCATTCTGAACCTTGGAACCCCTTTATCAAGAGATGCTTATTTCACACTCCATTTCTCATATAATAATTCCTTTATGTATCTTAATTTGCTCAAGCCTCAATTGATGAGCACCTCCTTTGTTTCTATGTCTTTGCTACATAAAAAGGAAATGTGATAAATATTTTTCCTCTTCTTCCTTTTTTTAAATCTCTTTGGGGCACGGACCTTAAAGGAGTATCTCTAAATAAGAAGGCATAAACAATTTAGAAACTTCTCTGGCATCATTTCAAATTGCTTTCTGGAATGTTTGGATGGATTCATAGCTTCAACAACAAAGCATAGGGTGCCTATGTTCCTGACACCCTTCCAACAATTGTCATTTTCCTGTAGCACCTTAGTTATTTCCATTTGCATTTCAAAATGATTAGTAATTTGGAACTTTTTTTTCATATAGCTTGTCAATCTTTTATATTACTTTCTTTGGAAAATGCCTATTCATGTTTTTGATCATTCATCTATCGAGGAATGATGGTTACTCATATATTTGAATCCTTTCTACAAAGATTTTTCCCAGTTAATTGTTTACATTCCTATTTTAACTGTATTTATCTTTCTTCAAAAAATATTTTACATAATAAAATTGTCCATTTTGCCTTCTATGATCCTCTCTATCCCTTATCTACTCAAGAAATCTTCCCCTGCCTAATTATAAAAAGATTTTTCTTCCTTGCTCTTGCAATTTGCTTATGATTTGACCTTTTATATACAGGATATATATCCATTTGCAGCTTACTAAATCTTATGGCTTGAGATTTTAGTCTGAACATAATTTCTCTCCAAATGCTTTTCCAGTTTTCCCAGAAGATTTTTGTCAAATAATGAATCCTTATGCTAGCAGTTTTGATATTTTTAAGATATTCTTTTGAAAAATCTCACTTCAAGGATTTTAAATCAGAAGTTAAATGAGGTATGCTTTACAGAAGCAGTCAAAAACATGAAAAATTATCAAATAAGTATCTGCTTCCCAGCTGTGTGACCCTGGGCAAGTCACTTAAACCCCATTGCCTAGCCCTTACCACTTTTCTGCCTTGGAACCAATACATAGTATTGCTTCCAAAGCAGAAGATAAGGATTTTTATAAATTAAAAAAAAAAAGATAGTGTATCTGGAATTACACTCATTGTAACCAGCAGAGAAGTGTATAGGTGCCCATGCTTGTTGTTCATCTCTAGGAGTCTTTACTTAATTTGTAGCTGCATTTGTAATTTATGCATCTCTTTGGAGTTATTTACATAAGGTTGAAAATTTCACCTATTGAATTGCTGAAGAAGGATAGGGTTCTCATCCCACTCCTCTACACTTCTGGAACATCCTGGACTTTTCCAGAAATATACCTTTTTCTCTCAACAGTCTGACCTAGTCTCTAGTTCCCACCTTGTGTGAAGTTGAGGAGAGGAATCTGTTAGCATGGATAAAACTGAACTATGGGAAAAGCAATGTGAGCCCATACAGCTGCCATGAAGTATAGTAAACTACAAATTGATATATATCCCACTTATAAAGCATCAAATCATAAGCAAATTGGAAGAAAAAGGGAGAGAAGACTTTTTGCAATTAAATAGGGGAAGATTTCATGAAGAGAAAAGAGATAGAGAGGATCATAGAAGAATCCATACATAACCAGATAAGAATTTATATAGGGCTCACTTTTTGACCTAGAGTGAAAGGAACTAGATTCATGCTTTAATAATTTTTAAAATGTTGTTATGAGTTTACAAAATATTAAGATGATCTTCTGTCTCTTAACTCAGAAGCTCCAAGTCAGGACAAAATTCTAACAACTTTCCAAGTCTATTTTTCTCTAAAGAAAATCCCTTCATTTTTCTCTCTGCAAGTCCTGCTGATCATTGCCCTTTCCTATGGCTTTCCATTCACAATAATGAAGCACACAAATCAGAATCACATGCTGAGCATTTCTCCTCCAGCCACAAAGGACTCTGTCCAAACCTCTGTGCCCTTGTTTACTTCTCTTTCCCCCCAAGATTTCCACTATGCCAGTCTTTTAAGATGCAGGGAGAGCAGATAGTCACTTTTCCTAGGATAGTCACTTCAACATTTGACCTAAAGACTTACACAAACAGATATTGGACTTTATTTCTGCTCCCAGAAACTGATCTCCAGCATCCTGCTACACCAATGTGTCCCATCTATTGTAAATAGCTTTTTAGCCTTTATTGTTCTTGTCTCAGGATATTAGTTCATCTTTCCCAACGAGGACATTCTTTAGGTATGTTCAAAATAAATTCAGAGTCACTTGAAGAAATTGTCTTTTTTATTCTTTCTTCAGATATAATTAAAGTGATATTTACACACCTTCTGGGTTGATTAAAAATCACCTTAACTAATTCTGGGTAATCTAAAAAGGATTATAGAATTCCTTTGAGGTCATGGGTATCCTATGATACAATTATAGACTTTCAAAAGGATTTTGGAAGTTATCTAGTTTAACCTAGGGATAATATGGAATGGTAACCAGAGCTGTGGATCTGGAGTCAGCAAGAGAAGAGTTCAAATCAAATCAAATCGAAGTCACCTATTCTTTCTGTGCCTCAATTTCTTCATCTATAAAATGGGAGGAAGAGGTAAACTCTATGGCCTAGAAGGTCCCTTCTAGATCTTAAATGAACCCTCTCTTTTCTCTTTGATCTTACCAGCTGCCATGAATTCAGATATCATCTCTATACTAGAGATTCTAGATCTACATATATACTGTCTCTCTCCTGAGCTGCAGTCCTCCATCGAAATGCCTATTCAACACTTTTACCAAGATGTTCAAAAAGCATTTCAAATTCAATATAGGATCTTGGAATTATAGAAAGAGCTAAAAGAGACTTCAGGGAACTCTAATTCATTCATTTTACAGATAAAGAAACTGAGGTCACTTAGGCAATAAGCATGAGAGGTAGAATTTGAACCCAGGTCCTCTGAGTAGAGAGTCAGTACCCTTTTCATTGTACTGACACAGAGCTCATTATTTTCCTCCCTGACTCACTCCTCTTCCTAACTTTCTTATTTCTTTGAGCCCACCATTCTACCAGTTCTTCAATTATCATGCTCAAATTTTTCCTAACACTTACCCTATATTGCCAATAAGTTTTCAAGTCCTGGGTGTTCCATTTCCTTCTCAATGTGTCTTACATTTACACCCTTCTCTCCATTCACATTGTAATCATTCTAGTCTAGGCCCTCATAATCTCTCACTTGGACTACTGCAATAACCTCCTAATTGGTGATCCTGCATCATTCTTGCTGAATTCAATCCATCTTCCACACAGTTGTCACAACATAAGTCCTAAAGCACATATCTATCAAACGATGCCAATCTTTTTGCTCAAAGAAAAGAATACTTAGTCATTTTATATTTAAATTCCTTTCCAATCCAATTCCTGGCCATATAGGCTGAGGGTAAACTCCTCCTCCTCCTCCTCCTACAGTTTATACTTATCCAAACTCATCAACTGTTCTCAGTCTATAGCATTAGGGCCTCCTCACTCCATTCCTAGAATATTCTATTTCCTCAAGGCTCAATGCAAGTTCTCACTCATTCAAAAAGTCTTTCCTGATTTGCAAGGTTGTCCCTCTCATTGTTTATTTATTTTGTGTATATTCTATATTTGCTTATCTGTGTATGTATAAGGTAAATTTCTGGGGAAAAGTCATTGTCTCACATATATCTTTATGAATCCAAGATCTGGCACAAAAAAAAGTGGTAAATAAATACTTTTTAATTTATGAGGATCAGGCTCAGTGGATAAAGATCCAGGCCTGGAAATAAGAAGTCTTGGGTTCAAATTTGACCTCAGACATTTCCTAACTGCATGACCTTGGGCAAGTCACTGAATATGGGAGGTTTGAGGGAAAATGAAAAGCCTAGAATGATCTTGATCTTATTTTCTTTTTTGATTTGGAAAATTTTAATTAATTAATTAATTTAGAATATCTTCCATGGTTACAAGATTCATGTTTTTCCCTTCCCCTCCTTCCAACCCCCTCCCATAGCTGATGCACAATTCCACTGGGTTTTACATGGGTCATTGATCAAGACCTATTTCCATATTATTGATATGTGCACTAGGGTGATCAGAGTCTATATCCCCAATCATATCCCCATCAACCCATGTGATCAAGTAGTTGTTTTTCTTCTATGTTTCTACTCCCACAGTTCTTCTTCTGAATGTGGATAGCTTTCTTTCTCATAGGTCCCTCAGAATTGTCCTGGATGATCCTGATCTTATAAGCCTCAGTGACTGGGAAAACAGTGTTGCCTTCAACAGTAAGAAGTAAAATACAAGTTAGGATTCAGGCAGAGAGGATGATAGCAAGTTCTTTTTTGAACATGTTGAATGTAAGATGTTTCCAGATAGTCTGTTTGAAATGTTCAATAGTAACTTGGAGATATAAAAGGTCAAGAGAGAGTTTAGGTCTGAATAAATAAATCTAAGAATTATTTTGGAAAATATTTCGAGTATCACAAAATTAAAGATTTGTGGATTACTCAAAAGTTTCAGCCCTATGTAAAATAATTACTTTAAGAAGTGGATTAGAAGACATTAGACATTGGAAAAATCAAACAACAGTACAAAAAAACTGGGGACGGGGAGAGGAAAATGATCTTCATTTCCAAATAATGTTTGAAAATGACCAAATAAAATAATGTTTAAAAGGAAAAAAAATAGTACAAAAAAAACTGAAAATAACTCTACCTCGACAGGAAACTATTGATTACCCAGTTAGTAGTTATTTCAGAATTAACTGCCCCTGTGCACAGTTAGATCACGGACTGCTTATGGCAAAAGTAAAATTTAATGTCAAATTCAATATAAAATCAAAGTCCCAGAATATCAGAGCCAGAAAGGTTGTCAGAAGCTAAATTCAAGGTGTACCTAAGCATGGATCCTCTAAAATAAACCAGACAAGTCATCATCCAATGTCTGCTTATAGACCTTTTGTGAAGAGAAACACTCATAGATTGTCTTTTCTGTAAGTATCCTTAACTTTTTTCCAAAATTAACCAGAAGTAAAGTACTCTGAATGGTTCCCAACCAGGACAGCTACATTACAATGTACTTATTATCTCCTCCTTCTGGACATTCCAAATTCTCTTAGATAGGCTAGGATACCAAGACACTGTTTAGCCGCCGGGTCATAATGTTGACCCATACATAGTTTTATGTGAACTTTAATGGAATACAGCCTGTGAAGACCGATTTATCTTATTTTTAATACCTGTTTATTTGGCTCTATGGCTCTGTCCCTAAACGAACAGTTGGTGATAAATCTTGATATGTCCAAATCCCCTTTCCCTCTCTTCCTCTGCACCCACTGGAACTCCAGAGAAAAGCAACTGTTCCACTTCAGAGAGCACTCTTACCTCCCATGCCATGACCCAAGTAATCCATGGTGGATTCATGTTCTGGATCTATACTGTTTGTACCATGTTAGGAACTATACAACCATGGAAATCAGTTACTTTCCACCCTGAAACAGCCAATGAGACAAGTCCCAGATTACCTCATCCCAGACCACCACCCTATAAAAGATTGCCCCTTTCTCCACCCACCTAGCCATCTGCAGGTTGTGGGTTCCCCCTTGCTCTCCTTTCCTCTCCCCCCAATCCTTTCCCACAATAAAGCCTTGCTGTATAATTCGATCTCTCTGTTTTATTAGCCTCAGGTCAGACTCCCTGTCAGCCAGGTCTGACATATGGTGCTGTGACTCGAATAACTGGTAAAGGAATGACTAGGACCACCCACCATAGGGCCAGACCCAGACCATCACCCTCAGTCATCAAACACAGTTTGACCTAGAGACTCTCTCTCTCCTTTCCATTCCCTCCTCCCTCTCCCTCCTGTCAGGATATCTAAAGCTCTCTTACACCCCCAAAAGAGTGTCAAATTAATTCTATCCCCACACACACCAATCTCTCTAACCTGCCTCAGTTGAACTGACAAACACTGCTCTCTCAGTGATTCTGCTCCCCCAACCCACGACAGGCCCAATCACTCTCTCCTTCCACCTCCCCCTTTTTCCCCCCCTTGACTCTTGAACCCTGTCCTCCTCTCCTACCCTCCACCCATATCCCTCACCAGCAAACCCTGGACACAGTATTCATGGGCAAGTCTTATTCCTGTCTCTCCCACAACTCAGTGACTCAGTTTCCCCCTTGCTTTTCAGAAGAGCCTACACCTTTTGCCCCACACCTCTCAACACCTTTGGGCCATCCCCTCCAACTCAATAGGAAGAATGCTTCCTTTTGGGGCAACAGGGAATCTATGCCTCCAGGCTCCCCTACCTTCTTGAAGAATGCTTCTTTTTGAAGCAGCAGGAACAATAAGCAGGAATTTTTTACTTACCCATGCCCACCCTCTACACTTTAGGCTCACCCTCCATGCCTCCCTGGGACACTACATGCCTTTGGGTCAAACTATGCCTTCTGGCCAAACAACCCCAACCATCTTCCTTTAAAACAGTAGGGACATCTGTCTCTTTCCTTCACCAATCAGGTTCTCTGAAACTTTCTAACCCCTTCACCTATCAGGTTCTCTGAAACTTTCTAACCCCCTATCTCCTGCTCCCAGCTAGCCTGGTGGAGCACGCCCATTCTCTCTCTCTCTCTCTCTCTCTCTCTCTCTCTCTCTCTCTCTCTCTCTCTCTCTCTCTCTCTCTGTGTGTGTGTGTGTGTGTCTTTCTGTCTCTGTCTGTCTGTCTGTCTGTCTGTCTCTCTCTCTCTCTCTCTCTCTTTCCCTCTTTCCCTCCCTCCCTCCCTCCACACTCTCCCCTTACTGGCTCTCCAGCCTCCAGCAATGAGTTCAATCCCTATATGCCATCTCACTCAGTGACCCGGTCACCTGACTTTTCCAAAATCCACAGCTTAGGCCCCGAACAATCTGAGCATTTAGTCAGACAGTCACTCTCCTCATCTTTTTCAGAAAAAGATCATAGCTTTCAGTCCCCACCTGACTCTGGTGGTCCTCCTCCTTCCCTATCTCCTCCCAACCTGGTAAACCCTTCAGCCTCACCTTCTCTCTCCCTAATTCTGTTCATGCTATTTTTTACCCCCTCACCTCCCCCCATCTCAGGGGCATTGGTTCTGCCCATGTCTCACTTATCTACCTCTGTTCCAAGAAAAACCTCTCTTAATCCTATTAAACTGTTAAAACTTTCAGATTCTATGTATATTGCTCCCTAGTTCATGTTATATTCGGTAACTAGGAGGCTGTATGTCTGTGACTACTAGAGCATTAAGGAACTGAGATTTGTCATAGTCAAGAAAAAATATCACATACTCCTTGAAAAAGCTAACCCTTTTTCTGACTCCCTAGCTCCTACAAAACAAAAAGGCTGTTCAAGTTAATCCCTTTTCTGCCCATATTCCTTTTGCTGTGCTGACATTAGATTTGTAACAATTGGTCTTTATACCTGAATGAGTCAAAAGCAATGATCAGTTTGTTGGTAATCCATCAGTCAAAAGAAATTCCACAAGATACTCAGATGAAAGGTTCAAAAAGTTTTAAGGTGGTAGTGCCAACATAGTTGACACAAGATCAACTCCTAATTGATGTGAGCCCCAAATTCCTGAGTCTGGCTACAAAGTGCAAAGGTACTGCATGAATGAATCTTACCTGAAGCCAATCAGTTTTAAAAAATACTTCCCTGATAATAAAGTGGAGGAATTCCATGGGAATTGGAACAACCTCCAGGAAGTGAAGCAGAGCAAAAGGAGCAGAATCAGGAGAACATTGTACACAGAGACTGATCAATGTGGCACAATCAAATGTAATGGACTTCTCCATTAGTGGCAATGCAGTGATCCTGAACAACTTGGAGGGATCTATGAGAAAGAACACTATCCACATTCAGAGGAAAAACTGTGGGAGTAGAAACACAGAAGAAAAACAATTGCTTGATTACATGGGTTGAGAGGGATATAATTAGGGATATAGACACTAAAGGAACATCCTAGTGGAAACATCAACAGCATAGCTTGGAAATAGGTTCTGATCAAGGACACATGTAATACCCAATGGAATTGCGCATCAGCAATGGGAATGGTGAGGGGAGGGGAGGGAGGCATAGAATATGATTTTTGTAACCAAGTAATAATGTTTGAAATTGACCAAATCAATTTTTAAAAAATTTTTCCTGGGTGTTGGGGGTGCATGGGAGGGTGCAAAGCAAAGATGGTGGCATAGTAGCAGGAAATTTTTGGGAACCTCTCTGAATTTCCTTCCCCCAAAAAAGTGGAAATTGGTCACAAGCTCTAGCAATACTCAAAAAGGAGTTAAAAGAACCAATTAAGAAGTATAGGAAGAAAAGTTGGGGAAAAGAAATGAAAGTAAAACAAAAATAAAATAACAAATTAAAAGACACAATTGCCCAAATGGAGAAAGAGGTGCAAAAATCAAATGAAGTAATAAGCAAATTGGAGACCAGAAATGACCTGATGGAAGCCATAAAAAGCAGGATACACCAAACTGAAAAGGAAAATCAAAAGATCATGGTTGAAAATCAGGCTTTAAAGACTAGAATTGGGCAAGTAGAAGTTAATGATTAAAACAAAATCAAAACAATGAAAAAAAGAAGCATGAAAATCTAATTGAAAAAACAATTGACCTGGAAAATAGATCCAGGAGAGACAATCTGAGAATTACAGGTCTACCTGAAAGCCATGACCAAAAAGCAAAAAAAAGCCTAGACAACATATTACAAGAAATTATCCAAGAAAACCTCCCCAATATTATTGAACAAGAGGACAAAATAGACATTGAAGGATTCCACAGATCACTCCATACATTAAATCCCCAAATGACAATGGACAAGAATATTATCACCAAGTTCAAGAGCTTCCAGGTCAATGAGAAAATACTGCAAGAAGCCAGAAAGAAACAATCCAGACATCATGGAGCCCCAATCATGATTACACAGGATCTGGCAGCCTGCATACTAAAGGAATCAAGGTTAGGAATATGATATTCTGGAAGGCAAGAGGCCTGGATCTACAACCAAGAATCATCTCCCATCAAAATTGACTACATACTTTCAGGGCAAAGTATAGGCATTAAATAAAGTAGAAGATTTCAAAGCATTTCTAAAGAAAAGACTAGAAGTACATGGAAAATTTGATGTCCAAATACAAAATTCAAGAGAACCATAAAAAGGTAAACAAGAAAGAAAAAAATTAAGGGCTTCAATAATCAAATTTATTATATTCCTATATGGAAAAATGATGTCTGTAACTCTTAAAATTGTTTTCATTATCATAGTAGATAGAAGAAATATACTTAGGCAGAGGTTGTGGTATTAAGCTTTTTAGGATATTATGTAAAAAAATAGGGAGAAAAAAGAGGATTGTAATAAGAGAAACTGAAAGGAAGAGGTAAAATAGGGTAAATTATACCACATAAAGAGGCAGACAGGAGAGGGGGAGGATATTATCATATATAGATAAATGACTTGGGGTTTTGATTTTAAAAGATTACTCTATAGCAAAAATAAATAATATGGAAATAGGTATCTAGTGATAACATTTGTACAGTCTAGTGAAATTGTTTGTTGGCTCTGGGATGGGGGAGAGAAAGGGAGAGGGAAAGAAAATTAATCATGTAAACATGGAAAAATATATATTTTTTTATTTTTTTAATTAATTTATTTAGTCAATTTAGAACATTATTCCTTGTTTACAAGAATCATATTATTTCCCTCCCTACCCTCCCCCCACCATTCCCATAGCTGACTCACAATTTCACTGGGTATTACATGTGTCATTGATCAAAACCTATTTCCATGTTGTTGGTATTTGCATTAGGATGTTCGTTCAGAGTCTACATCCCCAACTGTATCCCCCTCGAATCATGTAATCAAGCAGTTGTTTTTCTTCTGTGTTTCTACTCCCACAGTTATTCCTCTGAATGTGGATAGTGTTCTTTCTCGTAGATCCCTCCAAGTTGTTCAAGATCACTGTATTGCCACTAATGGAGAAGTCCATTACATTTGATTGTGCCACATTGTATCAGTCTCTGTGTACAATGTTCTCCAGGTTCTGCTCCTTTCGCTCTGCATCAATTCCTGGAGGTCATTCCTCCACAATGGAATTCCTCCACTTTATCATTCCTTTGAGCACAATAGTATTCCATCACCAACATATGCCACAATTTGTTTAGTCATTCCCCAATTGAAGGACATCC
Source organism: Monodelphis domestica (assembly GCF_027887165.1). Classification (NCBI taxonomy): domain Eukaryota; kingdom Metazoa; phylum Chordata; class Mammalia; order Didelphimorphia; family Didelphidae; genus Monodelphis; species Monodelphis domestica. The sequence goes on from NC_077227.1 coordinate 273,184,407, forward strand.
CCTCATTTTCCAATTTTTTGCCACCACAAAGAGCGCAGCTATGAATATTCTTGTACAAGTTTTTTTTTTTTTTACTTATTATCTCTTTGGGGTACAAACCCTGCAGTGCTATGGCTGGATCAAAGGGCAGACAGTCTTTTTGTGCCCTTTGGGCATAGTTCCAAATTGCCCTCCAGAATGGTTGGATCAATTCATCAATTCACAACTCCACCAGCAATGCACTAATGTCCAGACTTTGCCACATCCCCTCCAGCATTAATTGCTTTCAATTGCTGTCATGTTAGCCAATCTGCTAGGTGTGAGGTGATACCTCAGAGTTGTTTTGATTTGCATCTCTCTGATTATAAGAGATTTAGAACACTTTTTCATGTGCTTATTAATAATTTTGATTTCCTTATCTGAAAATTGCCTATTCATGTCCCTTGCCCATTTATCAATTGGAGAATATCTTGATTTTTTGTACAATTGATTTAGTTCTTTTTAGTTCTTTATAAATTTGAATAATTAGACTGGAAAAATATTTTTAGATAATTTTTTAATTTTTTTAAATCTTTTCCTTCCTTTATTCTTTCATAGCAAATTTTTCTTTTTTAAATGAAAATGAAGAACAGGATATTCCTCAAAGTCAAGTAAATTGGTCATTGAAGCCCCTGAAACTTGAATGTACATAGCCATATCTGTACCCCACCTTGTATTCATTCTTTTCCTTTCTTCTAATCTCTTCTTTTCCATTCTCCCTGTCACTCTTCTTAATATCCCTGCTCTAATACCCCTATTCCTCTTCCATAAAGTTCTCCTATTGAGATCTTTCCAGAAACTACCAACACTAATCCAGACCAAGAGATGCAGACAGTAACATGAGAGACCAAATGACATATCATCCCTTCCTCAGGAGGAAGCAGTTTTGATGAGCAAGAACATTGCCCATTTCATTTAGACCCCTGGCCCCTCTTCTAAATGAACACCACATCCTCCACCATCTTCTACCCTCATTTGTTTCTTTTTTTATATAAAACAAAAAACATGAATGATAAGTCTTGATTGGCTTAAGTCCCCTTTCCCCCTTTTCCCTGTTAGCCCCTCTTCCTCTGCACCTACTGGAACTCCAGAGCAAAGCAACTATTCCACTCCAGAGGGCAATCTTACCTCCCAAGCTATGACCTGACTAATGCAGGGTCAATTCATGTTCAGGACCTATACTATTTGTACCATGTTAGGAACCATACAATCATGGGAACCAGCTACTTCCCACCCTGAAACAGCCAATGAGACAAGTCCCAGATTTTCTCATCCCAGACCACCACCCTATAAAAGATTGCCCCCTTGCTCTCCCTTCCTCTCCCTGCCTCCCCACCCCACCCCCACCTTTATCACAATAAAGCCTTGCTGCATAACTCAATCCCTCTGTCTCATTAGCCTCAGGTCAGACTTCCTGTCAGCCAGGTATGACAGTTGGCAGTTATTGTTTTCACCTCAAATATAAAACTTGACATTTGTTTTGTAAAATTTCATCGAATTTGATTGGGTCCATCTTTCTAATAATAGCAGCTTACATTTATATAGTATTTTAAGATTTTCAAACCACTTAACATTCATTAGTTCACTTGAGCCTCATAAAAATCCTGTGTGATAAGTACTATGGGCATTCATTTCTCATTGCAAAAAGAAAAACAGAGACATTAAAAAGCTTGCTTGTGGAAGCTTGCCTGTGATCACATTACTGGAAACTTTGAGAGGTAGGATTTGAATCCAGGTCTCATTTATTTCTAAGTCCTTTCATTCTTTCCAAATGTAATCTTACAATACCAGCCTATTTCAATCTTTGGTAATCCTGACTTTGTCATCCAGTATTTTATCTACCACTCCAAGATTCATGTTATTTTCAATTTTAACAAGTATGCCAATGGTGTCTTTTTGTAACCAGTGATAAAAATCTATATTAATTGAGAAGATACTAAATATAATTATAACAGTTCCCATATAACTTGTTTGGACAAATTACTAACTCCAAAAAATGGGAAAGTGAAAAAAAGTTTAAAAAATGGACTCTCATTGTTTGCACTTTGTTTTTCAAAGAGGACCAAAGATGTCTCAGGGTGATGTCTTGACTTACGAATGAATTGGATTTCAGTGAGGCAGAGTTGCACAAAGTCATCAGTCTCCTTCTTCCAATCATCAAAGTCCAGTGGCATAACAAAAGTAAGGATAATTGGCAATGGCCCAGGATACAGTGGATGACCTTGACATCTTCAATATCTAAGCAAGCTCTAGGTACTTCACAATGACTGCTTCAACTGCCTTCATGACCATTGGAACAAAATGTTTTCATTCATCCATTCCATTGACCATTGGAGCGAAGTCTTCATTTGATTGGAGTAGACATCCCCCTAACTCACTGATGGAACTAAGATCCATCAGTTTATCTCAAACTTGTTTTACCAGGGTGTAGCTACTGTGCATCCTACAGCTTCTTGGTGCCACAAATGAGAGTTGGGTGACATGTTGACAACAAGGTGAATGACTCTAAAAAAATGGGAAATAGAAAAATGTCAAGAATTTTTACTCTTTTTTTAAGTCTCTGGGTCTCTGGAGGAGATATGATCGGTGGGCAGGGTAATTTCTTATATTAGGGAGGATTGTTGTGGTGGTAGTAATTGTCAAATCTGACGTTTTGTGACCCCATTTGGAGTTTTCTTGGCAAAGATACTAGCGTGATTTGCAATTTCCTTCTCCAGTTCATTTCACAGATGAAAAGACTGAACCTGACAGGATTAAATAACTTGCTCAAGGTATCCAGCTAGTAAAAGTTTGAAGTCAAATTTGAGCTCAGGACCTCATAACTTCAAGCCACTGTCCACTATCCACTGTTTTACTTGGCTTCCCTCTCTCTCATTATTGAGTCTCATTATCATTTCAGAGAACAAGTTTGACCAGTGTAAACCAGTTGGTGCAAAGAACATCTCCTCATCACTAAAATAATAATAACAACAACAATGACAATGCTTTTATGGTACAACTACTGTGTACAAGGTAATATATAGATGGCAAATGAGTAATATAGACAATAAGTCCTTTATGAGTTGAAAAGAAAAGATCCTCGTAGGCTAAGGTGATAATGAAAGGCACTATGGAATAGGTGAGACTGGAGCTGGGCTTTGAGGGATGGCTCTGATTTAAGCAAAAAGAGAGGATGTGGGAAAGAATCATGGGTGCAAAAGCAGACTGAGTTGGTGTGGAAATGGTTCAGGGCAAAGCATAAAGACAGTGAATAGCCAAAACAAGATGATGGAAAGTATCATGTATCACAATAGTGGGAGATGGGGTTAGAAAATTAAGTGAAAGCTAAAGTATATGAGACTTTAAATGCCATGCCAAGAATTTAAACTTTTTATTATCCTCTAAACAGTGAGAGCCTGTAAAAATTGTAGGAAGTTTAATCATATTAATGTGCAAGATGAATTTAAAAAGGGAAGAGAGAAGACTAGTTAGGAAACTTTTGGAATAATCCAGATATGAGGTACGAAGGGATAGAACTGAAACAAATATCCTTTGTCAAGGACCCAGAATTCTATCAATCATTGTTTATTTAGGGAGACTAAATTACAATGGAGAGAATATTGATCTTGGAGTCCATCTAAACTTCAAATCCCTCACTCATACTTACTAGTTAATGTGCTCTCAGGCAAGCTTCTTTGGCTTCAGTTTCTTCATCTAAAAATATGAATAATAAGACTTGTACTATGTCAAAGTATTGTCATGACTAATAAACTCTAATATACTATGCAAATGTAAGTTATTATTGTTTTTTGTTGTTGTTAGAGGAAATCGTTCTTGTTTGGTGTTCAGATCAAAATGATCCCAAGGCAAATCATTGTCTTGCTATTAGTCTTTAATATGTAATGTGAGTAAATAAAATAACTTTTCTATAATTAAATAAAAGTATAAGCAGGTAAACTGTTCTGTAGCCTCACTGAAAGCATGTTTGGTACAATTCAAATAGCATGCAGGATAATAGGGATAAATGAATTACCTTGTTCCCACATGATTTTGATTTCTTCTAAGTCACTATACAGTGTCTCAAAATTCTTAATGCTATTAGATTTTAAAACCACACTAAGGCTTTTGGGGATATCCTGTATTTTGAAAGCTTTTCATTCCATTCAGCTAACATACTGTATATATTCAGTAAGACAAGAGTTTAAAATATTACATTTTTAGGGATTAATGTCATGTCTGGTTGACTATGGACTTTGACTATATGACTATGGTTTGATATGTGATCATTCCCAGACTCAACTACAGTTTATTGAATTCAGGATATTATTAATCTGTGTGTCATATACTTTGAGAATATCAATCAATACTCTTCTTTTATAAGGAAATATTCATTTTTCCAATCTGCATTTGGAATGATGAGGCCCCTGTGTTATTAATATTGTATGAGTTGTTAGTACAATCCCACATTCATCCAAATCTTTGGTCATTTCCCTAAACATCAGCCCTCTGACACTATATGTTTACCTAACTATGGGGTGACAGGACTCCTGACTGCTGAATTTAATCCTTAATGGTATGTACCTGTGTGAGGGGAGGAGTTTCCTCAGATGACTGGAGAATTTCTTGACTTTTAAATACTGTCAGCAGCACTCATAGTCACAAAGATGTGGGGAGACCCCCCCAAGAGACCAATACATCTCTTGGCTTCTAAGCCTTACAACTCTAGAGAATATTGAGATTGTACTCACTCCTAGTTTGATCTGAGCCCTTTTCTTGCTCCCATCCAGAGTCAATTTACTCTTGTGTATTAATTGGCCTTTTCTGATCTATATAATTGGAGAAGGAAAGGAATTCAGTATTTTGCCAAGAAAACCCCAAATGGAGTCAAGAAGGGCCAGACACAATTAAAATGACTGAACAACAAAAATCTGCATAACTTCCCTGATTTTTATTTACTTCTTGTATTGATAAAGATGTTTGCCAGCTATTTGTGATGGTCTCTTGGTGGGAAGGAACTGGAAAATATAAGTTAAGTGCTATCTTTCCCTTGAGAATACCTAGAAAGAGTGCAATTTATTCTGAACCTATTGTATCCTTACACTATCAGTGTTTGACATGCAATGGAAAGATATAATTTTAGCTCAATATCTCTTTTGAAGATAAGTGAAGAAAGGAGCAAATGAACAACTTAGCACTTCTTTTTTGTGTAGCAGAGGAAATCACAGTCCTTTGGAATGGAACAGGTCAGATTCCAGATCAGATGTTCTTTCATGATATACTCAATTCAGCTGTCTTTATATTTTAACACAGCCCACAAGCGTACATCTTTCATGCAGGTATTTTCCAAATCAACTATGATGCATTTTTCAGTCAAAAAGCTGTAGGTTAAGATAAGATGGATATCACAAGATTAATAAGATATTAATCATCCAATCCATTGGGGAAGAGAATAGATTTGCGCCCTATAGGGGAGTAGAAGGGTAAAAAACAGACTGGTGGGGAGGGAAGCAATACAAGGGAGGGAGAGGGGGGGGATTTTAAAAAGACTACAGGGGAAAATAAGGGAGGGAATAAGAAGAGAGGGGGTAGAAAGGGAAATACAAGGGGGACTGATTTAAAGTAAATCACTGGACTAAAAGGTAGAGCTGAAGAAGAAAAGGTTAGAATTAGGGAAGGATATCAAAATGCCAGGGAGTCCACAAGTGACAGTCATAACGTTGAACGTGAATGGGATGAACTCACCCATAAAACGTAGACAAATAGCAGAATGGATTAGAATCCAAAACCCTACCATATGTTGTCTTCAAGAAACATACATGAGGTGGGTAGACACCCACAAGGTCAGAATTAAAGGATGGGATAAGACCTTCTGGGCCTCAACTGACAGAAAGAAGGCAGGAGTGGCAATCATGATATCTGATAAAGACAAAGCAAAAATAGACCTGATCAAAAGGGATAGGGAAGGTAATTATATTTTGTTAAAAGGGACTTTAGATAATGAGGAAATATCACTAATCAACATATATGCACCAAATAATATAGCACCCAAATTTCTAATGGAGAAACTAGGAGAATTGAAGGAAGAAATAGACAGTAAAACCATATTAGTGGGAGACTTGAACCAACCACTATCAGATTTAGATAAATCAAATCAAAAAATAAATAAGAAAGAGGTAAAAGAAATGAATGAAATCTTAGAAAAATTAGACTTAATAGACATATGGAGAAAAATAAATAGGGATAAAAAGGAATGCACCTTCTTCTCAGCACCACATGGCACATTCACAAAGATTGACCATACATTAGGTCACAGAAACATGGCACATAAATGCAGAAAAGCAGAAATAATAAATGCAGCCTTTTCAGACCACAAGGCAATAAAAATAACAATCACTAATGGTACATGGAAAACCAAATCAAAAACTAATTGGAAACTAAACAATATAATACTCCAAAATCGTTTAGTTAGAGAAGAAATCATAGAAACAATTAATAATTTCATCGAGGAAAATGACAATGGCGAGACATCCTTTCAAACCTTTTGGGATGCAGCCAAAGCGGTAATCAGAGGTAAATTCATATCCCTGAGTGCATATATTAACAAACTAGGGAGAGCAGAGATCAATCAATTTGAAATGCAAATAAAAAAACTCGAAAGTGACCAAATTAAAAACCCCCAGCAGAAAACCAAACTAGAAATCCTAAAAATTAAGGGAGAAATTAATAAAATCGAAAGTGATAGAACTATTGATTTAATAAATAAGACAAGAAGCTGGTACTTTGAAAAAACAAAAAAAAATAGACAAAGTACTGGTCAATCTAATTAAAAAAGGAAGGAAGAAAAGCAAATTAACAGCATCAAAGATGAAAAGGGGGACATCACCTCTGATGAAGAGGAAATTAAGGCAATCATTAAAAATTACTTTGCCCAATTATATGGCAATAAATATACCAATTTAAGTGATATGGATGAATATATACAAAAATACAAACTGCCTAGCCTAACAGAAGAAGAAATAGAATTCTTAAATAATCCCATATCAGAAAATGAAATCCAACAGGCCATCAAAGAACTTCCTAAGAAAAAATCCCCAGGGCCTGATGGATTCACCAGTGAATTCTATCAAACATTCAGAGAACAGTTAATCTCAATGCTATACTAACTATTTGACATAATAAGCAAAGAGGGAGTTCTACCAAACTCCTTTTACGACACAAACATGGTACTGATTCCAAAACCAGGCAGGTCAAAAACAGAGAAAGAAGACTATAGACCAATCTCCCTAATGAATATAGATGCAAAAATCTTAAATAGGATACTAACAAAAAGACTCCAGCAAGTGATCAGAAGGATCATCCACCATGATCAAGTAGTATTTATACCAGGGATGCAGGGCTGGTTCAATATTAGGAAAACCATCCACATAATTGACCACATCAACAAGCAAACCAGCAAGAACCACATGATTATATCAATAGACGCAGAAAAAGCATTTGATAAAATACAACACCCATTCCTATTAAAAACACTAGAAAGAATAGGAATAAAAAGGTCATTCCTAAAAATAATAAACAGTATATATCTAAACCATCAGCTAATATCATCTGCAATGGGGATAAACTAGACGCATTCCCAATAAGATCAGGAGTGAAACAAGGATTCCCATTATCACCTCTATTATTTGACATTATACTAGAAACACTAGCAGTAGCAATTAGAGAAGAAAAAGAAATTGAAGGCATCAAAATAGGCAAGGAGGAGACCAAGTTATCACTCATTGCAGATGGCATGATGGTCTACTTAAAGAATCCTAGAGATTCAAGCAAAAAGCTAATTGAAATAATCAACAACTTTAGCAAAGTTGCAGGATACAAAATAAACCCACATAAGTCATCAGCCTTTCTATATATCTCCAACACAGCTCAGCAGCAAAAACTAGAAAGAGAAATCCCATCCAAAATCACCTTAGACAAAATAAAATACCTAGGAATCTACCTCCCGAGACAAACACAGGAACTATATGAACACAACTACAAAACACTCTCCACACAACTAAAACTAGACTTGAGCAATTGGAAAAACATTAACTGCTCATGGATAGGACGAGCCAATATAATAAAAATGACCATCCTACCCAAACTTATTTATCTATTTAGCGCCATACCCATGGAACTCCCAAAAAATTTCTTTACTGATTTAGAAAAAACCATAACAAAGTTCATTTGGAATAACAAAAGATCAAGGATATCCAGGGAAATAATGAAAAAAAAAACATAAATGAGGGGGGCCTTGCAGTCCCAGACCTCAAACTATATTACAAAGCAGCAGTCATCAAAACAATTTGGTACTGGCTAAGAGACAGAAAGGAGGATCAGTGGAATAGAATGGGAGCAAGCTACCTCAGCAAGACAGTATATGATAAACCCAAAGATCCCAGCTTTGGGGACAAAAATCCACTATTCGATAAAAACTGCTGGGAAAATTGGAAGACAGTGTGGGAGAGATTAGGAATTGATCAACACCTCACACCCTACACCAAGATAAATTCAAAATGGGTGAAAGACTTAAACATAAAGAAGGAAACCATAAGTAAATTGGGTAAACACAGAATAGTATACATGTCAGACCTTTGGGAGGGGAAAGACTTTGAAACCAAGCAAGACATAGAAAGAATCACAAAATGTAAAATAAATAGTTTCGACTACATAAAATTAAAAAGCTTTTGTACAAACAAAACCAATGTAACTAAAATCAGAAGGAAAACAACAAACTGGGAAAAAATCTTCATAAAAACTTCTGACAAAGGTTTAATTACTCAAATTTATAAAGAGCTAAATCAATTGTACAAAAAATCAAGCCATTCCCCAATTGATAAATGGGCAAGGGAAATGGATAGGCAGTTTTCAGATACAGAAATCAAAACTACTAATAAGCACATGAAGAAGTGTTCTAAATCTCTTATAATCAGAGAGATGCAAATCAAAACAACTCTGAGGTATCACCTCACACCTAGCAGATTGGCTAACATGACAGCTATGGAAAGTAATGAATGCTGGAGGGGATGTGGCAAAGTAGGGACATTAATTCATTGCTGGTGGAGTTGTGAACTGATCCAACCATTCTGGAGGGCAATTTGGAACTATGCACAAAGGGCGATAAAAGAATGTTTACCCTTTGATCCAGCCATAGCACTGCTGGGTCTGTACCCCAAAGAGATAATGGACAAAAAGACTTGTACAAAATTATTCATAGCTGCGCTCTTTGTGGTGGCCAAAAATTGGAAAACGAGGGGATGCCCATCAATTGGGGAATGGCTGAACAAATTGTGGTATATGTTGGTGATGGAATATTATTGTGCAAAAAGGAATAATAAAATTGAGGAATTCCATGGAGACTGGAACGACCTTCAGGAAGTGATGCAGAGCGAGAGGAGCAGAACCAGGAAAACATTGTACACAGAGACAAACACACTGTGGTATAATTGAACGTAATGGACTTTATTAGTGGCGGTGTAATGTCCCTGAACAATCTGCAGGGATCTAGGAGAAAAAACACTATCCATAAGCAGAGGACAAACTGTGGGAGTAGAAACACCGAGGAAAAGCAATTGCCTGACTACAGCGGTTGAGGGGACATGACAGAGGAGAGACTCTAAACAAACACTCTAATGCAAATATTAACAACATGGCAATGGGTTTGAATCAAGAACACATATGATACCCAGTGGAATCACGTGTCGGCTAAGGGGGGGTAGGGGGGAGGAAAAGAAAATGATCTTTTTCTTTAATGAATAATGCATGGAAATGATCAAATAAAATACTATAAAATTTAAAAAAAAAGAAAAAAAAGAAGATATTAATCACTCTAAATTTTTCAATTCAGTTTTTATTTCAGGATGCCAATAAGTCTCAATATATTTGGTAACAGCCTTTTCATTGATAATATTAATTTAATAGGTCTTGCCAAGATATTTTTATTGGTGTTGCTTTCATCCAATGGTTCAGAATGGCTTTCATATTAAAGCTCAAAACCTGCAGTTTCTATCCTTCCTTGTTGCATGTTAATAATTTTATACTTATCAAGTCCAAATGACATTTTAATGTCATTGGTAAAAGATTCCACAAGATGAAGGAACTATTAATATGTTTTTTGGAGGCATATAACTTGTTGTCATCCATGATAAAGTCATTATTGAGATATTTTGATTCAACTCCCTCCTTAAAACAGAAGCCATATTTATTTCTTTTTTATAGTAGATGATGATTCTAAGACTAGGAAGAAAGATAAATGGAATTTGAACTCTCTTCCATACTTCCATATTAAAGTATGGACTTCAACTCCAGAATTTTCACCCTATTTGGATCTATTTCAGATATTTTCAATATATGACTAAGTCCTGAGCTCAAGGAGTTTGCAATCTAATAATAAGAGATAATTTACCAACAACTTTGGATGAATTGGAGATAATTTTAGCTGAAAGATACTAAGCGTAAGGAAGACTCAGAAAAGCTTTTTTTTAATGTAGATGTTAGCTGAGATTTGAAGGAAGCCAAGGAAACTCGGTGACAGAGATACAAGACATGGGAGGCAGAGATGGAGAATCCTATGTTAAAAACAGCAAGGAGGCTGCATCACTGGATCATGGGGTACATGGAAGGAAGGAAGGTATAATAAGATCAGAAAACTGGAAGTGGAATAGGTTTTAAAAGGCTTTAAAAATCAGAGAATTTTATACTTGATTCTGGAGATAACAGAGACATACCAATGTATATGTAAATGATCAGATCTGCATGTTAGGAAGCATAAGTGGAGGATGGATTGAGGGAAAGAGAGATTTGAGTCACAGAGTCCAGACAGAAAGTTATCTCAATAATGCAGGTGTAAAGTGGTGAGGACGGACCTGAACCAGGGTAGCAGCAATACCAAAGAAAAGAAAAGGGAGACATTATAAAGATTGAAATGCCAAGAAATGACAATTTACTATATATGGGCAATAAGAAATAGTGAGCAAGAGAATGACTGTTTCTTTTTCTATTCTTTAAAATATTTGAAATTTATTTTTATTTATAATTGTTATACTTAAAATTCCAAGCTATCCCACTCCCTCCTTATCTCAAACTAGAGAAGGCCACCATTTAACAATGATATATGCATACACACATATGTGTATGTATGTATGTAAAACCATATTGTACATATTTCTATTTATCATTTCCTTCCCTGGAGGTGGATAGCATTTTTCTTAAAAGGTCCTTTGTAGCTTATGTGAATATTTATAATACTTAAAATAGCTTAGTCATTCACAGTTACTTTTCAAATGTTATTGCTGTTATTGTATTCAACATTATCTTGGTTCTGCTCATTTTACTCTTCATTATTGCATGCACCTGTCTTTCTATGCAATCTAAAATCAATCTGCTCATTACTTCTTACAACCCAGTAGTATCCCATCACAAGGATGTACCACAACTTGTTTTGTTATTTCCCAAATTATGGGCATTCCCTCAATTTCCAGTTCTTTGCCACCACAAAGAGAAGTACTATAAATATTTTATAACTATAGGTTCTTTTCCATTTTCCTTGATTTACCTTGGGAAATAGACCTAAGAGTGGTATTGCTAAGGTAAAAGGATAAACACAGTTTTATAACTTTTGGGACATAACTCTAGATTGCTCCTCAAAATAGGTGAATCAGTTCACAGTTCCAACAACAGTGTATTAGTATACCCATTTTTACACATTTCCTATAGCATTTGTCATTTTCCCCTTCTATTTGATAGGTTTGAGATGATATCTCAAAGTTATTTTAATTTGCATTTCTCTCATCAATAATTATTTAGAATATTTTATATAACTATAGAGTCTCAATTTCTTTACCCAAAAACTGCTTGTTCATATCTTTTGACCATTTATCATTTGGAGAATGGCTCAATTCTTATAAACTTGACAAAGTTAACTATATATTTGAGATATTAGTCCTCTATTCAAGAAACTGACTATAAAAAATTTCCCCAATTTTCTACTTTCCTTCTAATCTTGACTACATTGGTTTTATTTGTACAAAATCTTCTGAGTCTATATGACTTGAAAATTGTGGTTTCCTCAACATTAGTAAGGAAGTTAAAAAGATGGAAGAAGTTGAAGGGATAATTTGAGTTTATGGGACATTCAAATCTAGATGTCTCTTTTTTTGTAATTGTTGAGTCATTTTCCAGTCATGTCTGACTCTTCATGACCTCATTTGGGATTTTCTTGGCAAAGACACTAGAGTGGTTTGTTATTTTCTTCCCCAACTCATTGTACAGAGGAGGAAACTGAGGCAGAGTTAACTGACTTGCCCAGAGTCACACAGCTAGTAAGTGTCTAAGGACAAATTTGAACTTACAAAAATGTGTCTTCCTGACTCCAACCTGGCACTCTATCCACTGTGACACTTAGCTGCCCATTAGATTTGCAATTAAAAGATGAAAAGAAAAAAGTAAATTAACACAATCTTCAAATTAGTTAATAAATGAGTCAGGCAGGAAACTCTTATTAAACTCTTACTGCATACTAGGCATTATGTGAAGAGCTGGGTATACAAGTATACAAAAAAGAAAAAAAAAGTAAAAAAATTGTTTTTTCTCCTAAGGAGTTCACTTTAATAGAGTGGGTCTGCAAACTATAGCCCGTGGGCCAATTGTATATTGCTTGTTTTTGTACCACCTGCAAGCAAAAAATTAGTTTTATATTTTTAAATGAAGTTTTATTGTATTTTAAAATGTAAAATTACTCTTAGTTTGATGGTAAAGGGAAAAAAAAAGGTGCAGAGGACCACATTTAGACCTCAACTTTAGTTTCCTAATTTGTTCCTTTTCTCTAACTATGGAGAAAACATGAAAACTACTATGAACATACAAGATATATGCATTGCAAATGGAAGTTAATCTCTGGAAAGGGACGAGCTACAGGAGGAGACTAGAAAAAATCCTCCTCAAAAGGCAGACTCTGAGCTAACTCCTGACCGAAATCAGAGAATGTAAGAATCAGAGAAGTGGAGGGAAAGTATTTCAAAGGTGAGGAATAGCTAATGCAACTCCAGGAAGTTCCCCATGCTAGAAATAACAAGTTGACCAGGATAACTAGACATATTGTGCATGGAAGAGAGGAAAGTACAAGAAGAGAAGAAAGGCAGTAATGGAACAGGCTGTGAAGGGCTTTAAATATCAAAGAGTGGGTTTTATACTGAATCTTGGAGAAAATGGGAAAATAATGGATTTTGTTGAATAAGGGTTGACAGGTGCTTTAGGAAGATCATTTTGACAACTGGAGGATGAGATCAGTGTGGGGAAAGGCATAAGGTAGGGAGATCAATTTAAAAGGCTATTTCAATAGACCAGGCAAGAAGTGTTCATACATAAAGGTTCATACACCGGTGATGTCTATGTGAATGGTGAAAAAGGAACATAATGACAGTCCCTTTTGTCATTATGGAAGTTGTGAAGGAAAAATGACAAGATTGGGCACTAAAGTGGATATGGGGTAGATTCAAAGGAGAAATCAAAGCTAACAATAATATTAATGAAACTGGGTGTCTAGGAATATGGTGGCACTGTAATAGGAAAGATAGAAATAGAGGAGTTGAGGGTAAAGATAATGAATTGTTTTAGATAAGTTGAATTTGAGATATCTATGTGACATCAAATTTGAAATGTCTTAAAGGCAACTGGAGAGGTGGGACTGGAGCTTATCAGAGAAATTAGGACTGAATCTGTAAATCTGGTGATTATCAGTATAATGATAAGAATAGTTAACTCCCTAAGAGCTGAAGAGATCACCAAGTAAAATCGTACAGAGAGAAAAGAGAAGAATGCCTACAACAGAACAATGCCACCAGAGGACATATAAAGGCAAGACACTTAGGCTCAACTGAATTAATGCCAAGACAAGCATAAAGGTTGCTGCTATTGTGCTCAACAGAATTGATACTGTATTCCTTTTTAACATTAATTTTTAAAATTTTGAATACCAAATTCTCTCCTTCCTTCTCACCTTCCTCCACTAATTTCCTCCCACATCTCTCCTTTCTCTGAGATGATGAACAAGCTGACAGATTTTACATGTGCAATCATGTAAAACATTTTTTCAGTAAAAAGAGGAGAAGAAATAAAGTGAAATATAGTAAGTTTTGGTCTACATTCAGACTCATTCTTTTTTTTCTCTAGAGTTGGATGGCATTTTACATCATGAATCTCTGAGATTGCCTTAGATCACAGTATCACTGAGAACAAATAGGTCTTTCAGAGTTGTTCACCTAAAATATTGCTGTTCTGGTTTTGTTCATTTCACTTTGCATCAATTCATGTAAATCTTTCCAGGTTTTTCTGAAATCATGCTGCTCAACATTTCTTAAAGCTTAATAGTACTCTATTACAAATTTTCTAATGGATGACAACCTCTCAATTTCCAATTTTTGCCACCCCAAAAAGAGTTGCAAAAGATATATTTGTACAAATAAATCCTTTTCCCCTTTTTTATGTTTATGGGTTACAGACCTAGTAGTGGATCACAGGGTATGAAGAGTTTTAGAATCCTTTGAACAGAGTGTAAAATTGCTCTCGAGAATGGTTGGAGATCACAAGTCCACCAACAATGCATTAGTGTCTCCATTTTCCTACATCCCCTCCAACATTCATCATTTTCCTTTTCTGTCATTTTGGCCAATCTGATTTGGCCAATCATTACCACGTTTGAAATACTGTATTCTCAAAATATCTTTTCTAATCTATTGTTAAGAAAACCTCCTTTTTAGTCAATGTTAAATAGTCTACACAGTTCTCGCTTTTTTTCCAAACCTTAATAAGAACAAGGAGATCAGTCTACATCCGGCCATGTCCAGAACACAAATTCTGATAATTCTTTTTATTCCTTCTCCATTGTGATTTCATCATTTATTCCGGACATTTAGTTTTTCTTCCTTTTATTCCTGATCAAGTTAATTAAAGACTTATTCTTAGAATATGATTTCCAAAGAGATGGGTGTTCTTTTATAAAATAACTTTATAATCTATTTGTAACTTTTCAACTCACTTTGTCTTATGGGTAACAAAGTGAACAAGACTCAAAAAGAACTATTTGAGTATTAAGTTAAATACACCCACATAGTTTCAAAAATATTTTTCCATATGCCATATTCATAGAATTCACTCATTTTATTCAGGAATGCACTGACCCATGTTACATTCAAATGATGGCAACTTCAAGGATCAGTGATTTCATTAGTTAGGTGTGAGCTCCTTCCATGGATGCAGATTGTTATCCCACTCTGGGACTTGGTAGTTCATCATCATTTGCCAAGACTGAAAAATTCACTCTGGTGATCTATTATACAAACAGTATTATGTTAGAAAAAGGGAAAAGAAAAGTAAAGCAAATTTTAATCAATAAATTGAGGAAATTTCACAGAACTAACTAAGCAAATCCAAAATCACTGAACTAACTTTAGTAAAAGAAATAGAATTGGGATGGAGAGGTAAGCACTCTAATTAAAAGTACTAACACTTTTGATTCTTATCATGTCCATGAAGGGGCTAACATCAAACATCCTTTTCCCTTGTCTCCCTCTGATGGATTCTCACCTTTTTCCATAATGACTACTTAGAGAAGAAAAGTGTGGCTGCTGGCCAAAGAACAATTCAACACTACTTCAGAAGTGTCATAACCAAGCTCTTGTCACCAATATTTATGTATTACTGCAGTTAGTTGCAGATAAACTCTGCTTATAGGGTTGTCCTGCACCCCAGTGAGACCCAAAAAAAGACTCTCTCTCACATCATACTCCAAGCCTTTACAGAGAAGAGGTGGGGATAGAGTCTGCCTTTCTGCCACTCTTCTTATAAAGCAGACTTGGATTCCTTACCTTTTATGCACATTCAGTAAACAATCAACCTTCATTAAACCACTTATGGCTAATTTGCTCAGTCTATTACTCATTGGAAATCTTTAATCCTATGCTGACTTCCTCCTTTCTCTTAGCCCAGCTACAACTTTGGGTCTATATATTCCATCATTAAATGATGTGAGTGTGTAGCAATTTAACATTTACCCACACAGTGGATGTCTCACATAACCAATATTGGTGTCCGCAGAATGTCAAGAGATCATTATTCTGCATGAACTGCAACTGGAGGAATTATAGGAGGTTATGGTCAAGAGTTGCACAGATGAAAAAGGTATGGATAGATTGTAAATTGCAGAGTTGAAGAGAGAGCATTGATTAGGTGACATCTATCCAAGTGTTAAAGTTTTGGGGAAAGCAAGTTTCTCCTCTATTATCCTAAAAATAATTAAAAGAAATATTAATATAGTGGGAGTTTGGGAAAAGATAATGTGATTCCTATCCTCTTCAGTTGATGTTCTCTCAAAAGACCCAGAATGTAATCACAAGATATTAATGTAGTGTTAAACTAACAGTAAAAGATGTGTATGTGTCCTGATCCCTTTATGAGCCATAAACATCTCTCTGATTAAGTCAGAAAAAGGATTGACTGAGCAAACAAATTAGTGATGCCTCTAGAGTGCTTCCAATATGTAAGATCTCTGTGAATTTCAGAAATTCAGCAGTTCAAGAAACCTGGGAACTGCCTGTTGAAGAGAGTCCTGCAGGGAGAAAGGAAATATTTCTCACCTCTTCTATCCCTTCATTATTTATATAACTTTGAAAAGTAGCTACTGGACTAGTAGAAGACGCTGAATCCATTTGGAAGCTGAGACATATAATATAGCCCAGACAGACACAAATGTACAGTTACTCAAGAGGTGAAGCAGCTTTGAGACCCAAGAACCCATGTAATCAAGAGTAAGATTTTGAGCAGAGATTCTAGAAACCTATGAATGAAGATCTACATCTCTTCTCTCTTGAAAGGCTTTCTAATCCATAAGGTTCCACGAGTTGTGGGAATATATGCATGCCACTAATGTGCCTCAATACCATTGTACTTAAAATCTAAGGTCATTTTTCTTCTGGATACTTGCTTATTTATACTAGAGTGTCAAAGGAAAAGGCAGTAAAATGTATATCTACCATTTTCTCTTTGTTGTTTCAGAAAATGTTTTTATGAAGAATGGTATGATTAAAAATCCTGGAGACTGTATGTTAATGAGGTGAGGGGAAGAGACAGAGACAGAGAGAGAAACACAAGCCAAGTGTGTGGATGAGTAGTTTTCAGGCTTCTCCGGCAAAAAGAGGAAAAAGAGGCCTTCCTGTCCCCTCCATCAATTTATGCTCTTTGTGATATCCCTTTCCTGAGCCTCTCTGATGGGAAAATTCAGACCTCAATCAGGACAAGCAAGAGGTGGGTCTTCCAGATCCCAGGAGCATTGAGGCACAATGCATGAGGGGTATTTCCCAACATGGTTAACAAAAAGAGAGAGGACTCCACCCATGGTCTCAGGGAAATAAAATTCTAGCTTCAGTCTAAGATCAAACATTTTAAAATTTTAATATCAAAAGGTTGTTTGGGGGTCCAAAAAGGGATATAGATTAATATTAATTTCCCACACCACTGAGACATGAGGGTTTTCCCACTTTGGTTTTAAGTTGACTTCACCTAGATTTTAATGACCTGGGATGGGCAAAGAGAAGAGAGTAGTGGAGGAGACACAGAAGTTTCAAATTTAGATCCTTATTTTTGAGTAGCAGTGTTTTTATCCAATTTCCTAATAGCAAGAAAAATCATGCTGAATTCTATCTCAAAAAGAATGTATATGAGGCAGCTAGGTGACACAAGGGGTAGAGTTCTGGACTCTGAAGTCAGGAAGACTCAAGTTTTAAATCTGGCTTCAGAGGCTAACAAGACATGTGTGACCTTGGATCAACCTCTATTTGCCTCAGTTTCATCATCTGTAAAATGGAGATGATAATAACGCCTACTTCCCAGAGTTGTTGTAAAGATTAAATGAGATAATAAAATAATACAGTTTATGGCATAAAAGTGAGCACTATATAAATAATAGCTATAATTATTAGGGGTGTGTGTGTGTGTGTGGTAATGAAGAGGAAATGAACCTCCCAAGGGGAAAAAAAATCACATTTTGTTTGGATTTTTTCTTTAAGGGATTAAAAACTAGAATTTCTATTCTCCAAAAAATAAGATAAACAATATATATACTTCCTTCTATTTATGGTAGGGACATATTTTCTATGTTTAAGAACTAAAAGCCACATCCTTTCCATTCAAACATCCAAAAAGCCCTGACAATTGAATGTAGAAATGGAAAAATGGGAAAATTTGAATGTATTTTATAAAGCATATTGCAAAATTTTATAATCTACATGTGTATCTATAGAGAATATAGGGATTTGGGCTGCCTGGGGAGAAATAGGACAAAGATCAGTCATGCTCCTAAATTAATTTTCAAGGCAGTCATGAGCATTATCCACAGAGCTATGTTTCACTTTGCAAAGTAGAATCCCTAAGATAATTTGAAGTAGACACAAGCTTAGTGACCAGGGGCCATGATAGAGTTCAAAGGAATTTCAAACTGTGACTCAGCTAGAGGTGGGGCTATGAACATGTCAGTAAGAAAAAGAGCAGTCCAAAAAGATAGACTAAAGGTGCCTTGGAGCTCCTCTAGTTAGCCTAATGGGTATAGTTACTTGGGTTTTGCATCACAAAAGACCTGAAGATAGATTAGAGTGTCTGCTAGTTTCCAGAAGGCAAAAATAGGGGAGAAAGTTTAGAGAAAAGAAGGGGAAATTTTTAGATTTGAGGTAAAGAAATTTCCTAATAATTTTTTCTTGTTGTTCAGTTTCAGTCATGTCCAACTCTTGGTGATCCCATTCTGGTTTTCTTGGAAAAGACACTGGAGAGGCTTGCCATTTTCTTCTGTAAGTCATTTTACAGATGAATTAACTGAGGCAAATAGGGTTAAGTAACCTGTCCAGGGTTACACAGTGTCTGAGGCCTGATTTGAACGTAAGATTTCCTGACTCCAGGCAGTGTAGTCTATCCACTGTGCCACCCAGCTGCCCTCTAACATTGAAAGCTATCCAAAAATAGAATGGGATGTCTTGGGATTAGGGAGAGCCTCCCTTAATGGAGGTCTTGAAACAAAGTCTAAGGTGGTCACTTACTAAGGCATAGACTGAACTAAGTAGCCTCAGATCTTTTGCAATTTTAATAAATACCCAATTATTAAGAGGAAATAGAGGAAGGAACCTGATGGAATCTATACTCCAACCTAGACCTTTCTACCATACCACATACAATGGCAACATACACTACCATAAATGAGCTGCTCCATACTTAGATATGTGCTTTTTCCAGTGTGTGCTGGTTTAACAACTAGTGAAGGGGTGGGAGAGTGGCGATGCCCATATGACATACAAACTTAACCTGCATTATATTCACTTTTGTCAAACTCCTCCCAGTTAGCCCTTACAATTATTTGTATTTCCTCTATTACTTTCTTAAGTCTAAAAAGTCAACAAAACAATAAATCAAGTTCTGATTTGTGATGTTTGCTGATTTCCAAGATCTAAATGTTCACATGGAACATTGAACAATTGACTCTCTCCAAGCCTATATAAGCTGTTTCCAGCATGCCACTGGCATTATTTATATTCAAAGGCAACCTGTGGTCCTTTTGATATCTTCCTGTTTAAAGATAAGTTCACAGGATCATAGAATAATAGATGTTAATTTATCCCTCTTGTTTTTTCCTGAGAGATAATATATAAAGGAATAAGTTCAGCAAGAAGCAAAGGAAGGGTCTCTTTCTGTTGTAACCAGAAACAGAGAGGAAGGGGTGGAAAGATGCCTTCTGTCACTCTCCTTGTTTCAGTCCATTTCAGGTGGTATCCTTTTTAAGTCTCTTTCCTCCCTTCCAACACTTTACAAAATATTTTTATCTCTAAGTTTCTAGATTTCTGCAATGCTTTGTCCTCTCACATAATCTCCCATTTCCACCATCAAGCTTTTAATATTTGATTTTTTAGTAACCAGAGTGAAAAGCAAATGCCCTTCCCTAACCCCAATCACTTTCACTTCTTACATTTCTACATCTAAGTTTAGACACAATTCATTTCTTCCCCTTTTAAGTAATAGTATAGAATACATATCATTGATGTGATCAATTTTTTAAAATTCTACTTTGGAATCAATTAAAATAAGTTAATATATTAAAAATAATTTCTCTTATATTATTTTACTGTTTATTTTATTTTTCATATATAAAAAATTAATTTATAACATGATATAATGATTTGTTATAATTTTTTAATAAATGACAAACATACTTATCCAAGAGAAACAAATTCTCACATTAGCTATGTCCAAATATCTCTTATTCTTTTTTCCCTTCCTCTTATCCTTTCCTTCTCCCCCAAAAGGAAAGTAATATGATATAGATTATACCTATATTATCATATAATACATATTTCCCTGTTCATCATGTTGTGAAACAAGACACATATTGTTTACACTAAAGAAAAATTCATGGAGAAAAGAAAGAGAAGAATGATATGTTTTGATCTGCATTTAGACTCTGTCCATCCCTTCTATGGTGATGGATATTATTTTTCATCATGAGTCCCTTGGAGTTATCCTGAATCCTTGCCTTGTTAATAATAATTGTTATTCACAGTTGATCATCATATATTATTGTTAATACTATACAATGTTCTCCTGGTTCTGCTCAGTTCACTTCGCTTCACTTTGTATGTCTCTCCAGGTATTTTTGTGATCATTTTGTTTGTCGTTTCTTATGGCACAAAAGTATTACATCACAATCATATGCCATAACATATATGTACATATGTTTACATATAAATATAAGTAAACTGTTATTTACCTATTTAACATTCTTTTTAAAAAAAATGTTGAGCTCCAAATTCTGACCCCTATCCATCCCAGGTTTCATAATCTTTGCCACCACACATACACACAAAAAAGCTGCTATAAATATTTTTGTTCATAGTTCCTTTTCATTTTTCTTTCATTTCTTTGGGTTACAGACCTAGTAATGGTATGGGTGGGTCAATGTGTATGCACGGTTTTATAGGCCTTTGGGGATAGTTCTGAATTGTTTTCCAGAATGGTTAAAATAGTTTACAACTTCACCAAATGTTCATTAGTGTACCTATTCTTCCTCTTCCCCTCTAGAACTGTTCGTTTCTGATAGGTATGAAGTAGTACCTCAGTGGTCTTTTAATTTGTATTTATCTAATCAATAATGACTTAGTGCATTTTTTCACGATGATAGCTTTAATTTCTTCTTCTGAAAACTGTTTATCCATATATTTTCACCATCAATTCAGAAATGGCTCCTATTTTTATAAAGTCGACAGTTAGATTTCTATATATTTGAGAAATAAGGCCCTTATAAAAGAAACATACTGTGAAAATTTTTTATATTGCTTCATTGTCTAAGGTACTTTTTAGCAAAATTATCTCTTTTATTTAGGTCGATTTTTGCTTTTACTTTGAGATCGTGATTGCTGCCCCTGTCTTTTTATTTCAGCCTAAGAGTAATAGCTTCTTCTCCAGCCCCTAATTTTACCTCTCTTGAATACATGTGTATATCTTACTGTTTCAAGTGTCTCTCTTCTAAATGACATATTGTTAGGTCCCAATTTCTAATATATTCTGTTATCTGTTTCTGTTTTAAGGGGGATCCCCTTCTATTCATGTTCACAGTTGTGATTGCTAACAATATAGTTCCTTCCATCCTATTTTCTTTTGTTAACAATTGGTTTTTTCTCTTTTTATCCTATACCTCCGTAAAATTCTATTTTTAATTCTGATCACTGACTCCCTTAATCCACCCTCCCTTTTATCACACACCCTCTTTCCTGTATCCTCTTCCTCTTCTATTTCTCTATTGGGTAAGATAAATTCCTAAACCCAACTGAGTATTATTATTATTATTACATAAATTCTTCCCTCTTTGAAAAAATTCTGGCAAAATTGAGGTTCAAGCATCCCCCACCTACCCCCATTATCCCCTTCACTATAAAAGTTCTTTGTTGTGCATTTTTATGTAAGAAAATTTTCTCCACTCTATATAACCTCCCCCCCCCCTTTTCCTGGTCATCCCTCTTTTTCATCATTCATTTTTTAGATCATCCCAATGAAAGTGAACCATGCCCTCTGCCTATGTAGATTCCTTATAAATGGCCTGATACTTATAAAGTTCTTAGAAGATGCATGAATTATCCTCCTTATTAGAATGTAAACAATTTAACTTCATTAAATCTCTTATGATTTGTCTTTGATGTTTTATTTTTATGTTTTTCTTGAATCTTGTGTTTGAATGAAATGATTGAAAGTCCTCTGCTTAACTAAATAGTCATTCCCCTCCCCTCAGAAGAATTATATTCAGTTTTGCTGGATAAATGATTCGTGATTTCAGTCCTAGCTCCTTTGCCTTCTGGGACATCTATTCCAAGCCCTTTAGCTACTTTAACATGGAAGTTGCTAAATCTTACAGGATCCTAATTATGGCTCCACGATATTTGAATTTTTTTCTTTCTAACTGCTTGCAACAATTTCTCCTTGACCTGGAAGCTCTGGAATTTGGCTATAAAGTCATTGGAAGTTTTCATTTTGGTAATTCTTTTAGGAAGTGTGATCAAGGTAGTCTTTCTGTTTCTATTTTACCCTCGCTATCTAAGATATGAGTACAGTTTTCCTTGATAATTTATTGAAATATTTTTCCAATGATATAATTTGCAATTTTTTCTGTTTGTCATTCTTTTGACTTTTGTTTTATTGTTTCATGGTGTCTCACAGAGTTCTCAGCTTCAACTTGCCCATTTAGAATTTCTAAGGATTTATTCTCTTCATGGAGCTTTTTACTTCCTTTTCTATTTGGCCTATTCTGCTTTTTAAAGAGTTTTGTTCTTCATTGAATTTTTCTTTCTCTTTTAATGGTAGGCCAAATTATCTTTTCAAAGGTATTTTCTCTATTTTTCATGCCTCTTTTACCAACCTTTTCATTCTTTTTTAATGATTTTATAACATCATTCATTTCTTTTCCCAATTTTTTCTCTAGTTCTCTTATTTCTTTAAGTTGGGTCCAGTTAGCATTTTTCTTTGAGGCTTTGCTATACTTGTTTTCATATTGTTGTCTTCTACTGAATTTGTATCTTGCTTTTCCTTGTCCTCAAACTATGTTTTTATATTAAAGTTCTCTTTTTGTTGTTTGCTTATTTTTAGCCTTTTTCTTGGTTTTGAATTTTATTTTAAAGTTGAGCTCTGCTCCCACATTGTAAGGAGACACTGTCCAAAGTTTTACGGATTTTTTGTAATACTAAAAAGAAAAAAGAGTAGAACTTTTTGAATGCATATAAGAGGAAAGATTAGAATTCAGAAGAAAATAAGACAGCTTCAGAAATAAAATGTATTATCTATATTTTTAAAGGAGCATAAAAGAGGTTTGTGGTTTTAAACAGGTCCCATAAGAAGAATCAAAAATATTGGGAATTATTAACCCATTGTTTGATAAAGTAGAAAATTACTCAAGGAAAAACTCCTTATTTGAGTAAAAAAAACTGGGAAAACTCAAAAATCATCTAGCAGAAATTAAGCTTAGACCAATACCTTGCAACATATTCTACAATGCATTCTAAAAGGACAGGTTACCTTAATATTAAAAATCATAATAGTAAAAAATTAGAAGAGAAGCAGATAACATACTTCTCAGAATTACAGAGATATATTCCTAACAAACAACGAATGGAGGTAATTCTAAAAGTCAAAATAAAGTTTTAATTACATGACACTGAAAAGCTTCTGCACAAACAATATTAATAATGTACCAGTGATAAAAATGAAAGTGGTCAAATGGGGAAAAATAATGGATAAGTATTGGTTATTCAAGGAAGAATACTATGTACATATATACACACATGTATACATATATGTCATGTGTGATACATATACATTCAAATTAATTTCCCTAATTGAAAAGTGGTAAGAGGATAGGAGCAAACTATTGACAATCATGTGAAATAATACTACAATTCACTTATAATAAGCAGAAAGCAAAAACAAAAGAAATCTAGTTTTTATCTCACTCCTTTAAAATTGTTAAGAAAGTGGAATAATCCAATATGTAATCTTAAATTAGATCGCCCATGAAATTCAAGTAAGAAGTAGAAAAGTATGTTGAGGCCTCAATGAACTTGAATTTCTATGAAGAAGGAATACAGAGTAGTGGAGAGGGTTGTGCATAGTTTTAGACTGATACATTTTGGCTTGAATTCCACTTTAAATACTTAATATGTGGCCCTGCATAATTCATCTAAGCTTTCTGAGTCACTGTTTCTTCAACTTTTTAATGAAAGGGCTGGGCTCTTGTACTATAATTTATTTTCTATTTCAAATAAATTTGTATTGATGTCTTCTGTTTCTTCCAGTTACCACAATTCCCAAAATACACTTCACCCCCTCAAAGAAGACATGCCATATTAAAAAAAAATAGTTTTTAAGACCAAAACAAAAAAAGAAGAAAAATTGGCATAACTAATCCATATACTGAAAAAGTCTGAAAATATGTATAATATACAATACTTCTGGACACCCCATTTCTTCAAAGATGTAGGGTGAGGATGTCTTTTCTCATAAATCTTCATTCAAGCCATATATATTCTTTATAATTTTATGGCATTAACATTTTTTGTTGTTCTTTCCATTTACATTGTAGTCTTATCTGTTGTTTTCTTAAATCTGCTTACTTTGCTTCAGTTCATATAGATCTTTTCATGCTTTTCTTTATTGCATTTATCATTTCTTATATTATACTTTTACTGTATTATATGCATGTATTGATTTGCTTAGCCCTATTCCTAAATAAATGGGCATCTACTTTTCCAAAGCTCTGCTATCACAAAAGTGCTGCTATAAATTTTTTAAAGTATATTAGAATTGTCTTCTTACCATTGATCTCTTTGAGGGTAAAAGTCTAGTGGTAGAATATTTGGCTCAAAAAGTATTGAGACCTCTGATGAAGAGAAAATTAAGGTAATTATAAGGATATTTTACATAATTATATTATAATAAATCTGATAAAGTAGGTAGAATGGATGAATATTTCTAAAAAATACACATGCCTAGATTAACAAAAAAAGAAAAAGAATACTTAAAATAATCCCATCTCTGAAAAAGAAATTGAACAAGCCATCAATAAACTCCCCAGGAAAAAATCCCCAGGGCCAGATGAATTCATAAGTGAATTCTATCAAACATTTTAAGAACAATTAAATCCCAGTATTATACAAACTATTTGATGAAATAAGCAAAGAAGGAGTCTTACCAAATTGTTCTTATGCCATAAATATGGTACTGATATCTAAGCCAGGAAGACCAAAAGCATAGAAAGAAAATTATAGACCAATCTCCTTAATGAACATAGATGCAAAAGTCTCAAATAAAATACTGGCAAGGCAAGTGATCATGAGAGTTAGTCACTATGACTAAATGGGATTTATATTGGGAATGCAAGGCTGGTTTAATATTGGGAAAACCCTCAGCAAAATAGACCATATTAATAATCAAACTAACAGGAATCACATGATTATCTCAAAAGACGCAGGGAAAAGCCTTTGACAAAATACAACATCCATTCCTATCAAAAACACTGGAAAGTATAGGAATAAATTGGCCCTTCCTCAAAATAATAAATAGTATTTATTTAAAACCATCAGTAGGTATCATCTGCCATGGGGATAAGGCTTCCCAGCAAGAACAGGAGTGAAGTAAGGATGTCCATTATCACCAGAATCATTTAATGTACTAGAAATGCTCGTGGTAGCAATTAGAGAAGAAAAGGAAAATGAAGTAAATTAGGCTATGAGGAAACTAAACTATCTCTCTTTGTAGATGATATGATAGTATGCTAGAGAATCCTAAAAAATTTAACTAAAAAGCTAGTGGAAATAATTAATAACTTAAGCAAAGTTGCAGGATACACAATAAACCTACATACATCATCAACATTTCTATATATCCAATAATAATCAGCAACAAAAGTTAGAAAGAGAAACTCCATTTAAAATCACTCTAGATATTTGGGAATCTCTCTACCAAGATAAACACAGGAATTAATTATATGAATACAACTACAAAACACTTTTCACACAAATAAAACTAGTTCTAAACAACTGGAAAAACATTAATTGCTCATAGGTAGGATAAACTAATATAATAGAAATTGTAATCCTACCAAAATTAATTTATTTGCTGCCATACCTATCAAACTACAAAAAAAAACTATTTTATAGAACTTGAAAAAATAATAACAAAATTTATCTGGAAGAACAAAAGTTCAAGAATATCCAAAGAACTAAATGAAAAAATGTGATGGATGGTGAGCTAGCAGTACCAGATCTTAAACTGTACTATAAAGTAGTGACCATAAAAACATCAAAACAATCTAGTACTGGCTAAGAGTTAGCAATGGGGATCAATGGAGTAGCCTATGGGTAATGAACTCAGTAATATAGTGTTTGATAAACCCAAAGATCCCAGCTTCTGGGAACTACACAAACTGATGTGGTGTGAAATAAGAACCAAGAGAACATTATACACAGTAATTGAAATATTGTGAGATGATCAAACGTAATGGATTTTGCTACTAGCAATCCAATGATCCAGGACAATTCTGAGGGACTTATGAAAAGGAATGTTATCTACATCTAGAGAAAGAACTGTTGGAGTAGAAATGCAGAAGAAAATGTATGATTTATTATTTGTTTATTTGGGTATATGATTTGGGGTTTTGGTTTTATAAGATTACTCTCTTACAAAAATGAATAATATGGAAACAGGTTTTGAGTGATAATACATGTATAACCCAGTGGAATTGGGAATAATTAAAAATTTATACCTTTCCCCTATATTACCTTTCTTTTTATCCTATCAATTAAATGATTCGTTTCTCTCTTCCTCTCTTCTTTTTAAATTAAATTGTTTTTGTTCTTTTCTTTTTTCTTTTTTGTTTTTTTGCTTTGAGACCACATCTCCCTATCTTACTCAAACTGGAAGCATAGTAACTGTTCCTGGAGTGAATCCCACTATTAACTGGCGCAAAACATTGGCCTTTTTCATTTCTAACCTGGGTTACTGCATTCCTCCTTACGCAATGATCTTTCTCTCCTTGAGCCTTACCATATTTCTGCCAGACAGTGCAGATGCTTGATGGATTTTAGCCCTACTGCAGCTAAGAATTCTTAAACTCAAGTGATCCACTAGCTTCAATCTCTATTGCAAGTTTGTGCTACGACACTTAGTATCCATAACTTTTTCAAAGCATTTCTTTATCTTGTTCTTAACATCAATCTTTCATTTCCACTACTTTTTCCTGAACTTGTATTCTTTGAATTATTTTCCACACCAGGAATTTTTAAACTTTGTTGTGTCACAGAGGACTTTAGCATACTGGTAAAGTCTAATATTATTGTGGCTTGTCATCTACTTTTATAATTAAGGAAATGCTAAATTTCAGTAAAAAGTTATGAAAATAAAATTTTTTGCCATTAAAGTTCATGTACCCTCTGAAATCTAACAGTGGATCCCCTAACAAATCTGTGAATCCCAAGATAAGAATCCCTGGTTTATAGTACTTCTTTCATCTCTGTATTATTCGTGGAAATAAAGTTTCTAAAGTACTGTTATACCTCTTTCCTCTAACAAATTTCTGTGTACCTTTGAACATCCCACTGTTTGGAGGCAACTTGGAGCCATAGTGAATATAAAGTGCTGGACCTGCAGTTAGAAAGACCTGGATTTGTATCTGGCCTCACATACTAATATCACTTAATCTGTCCACCTCGGTCTCCTCACCTGCAAATTGTTATTTACAGGATAATAGTAGCATGTGCCTCCAAGATTTGCTGAGAGGATCAAATTAGTAAATGTTTGTAAATGTTTAACACATAGTAAATGCTTAACATGTGTTCATGTCCTTCTGACCCTTTCTTTTTTTCTTTTCTTTTCTTTCTTTTTTTTTTTTTTTGCATCTCACTTTAAAATAAGAGATTTGTGAGGAGGTAACAAAGATAGAAGTATTGCCTCATGGTAGAAATGACTATATTCCAAATTCTGCGGTCCAGGACTACTCTTTTCCCTCCCAATAATCATTCTCTTTCCCATATGCTATGTAATATCCTCTGTGGTTATATACACTCTCACCCTTCTGGTTGTTTGTTATACTCCTGGGAGCTCAAATTTCCCTCTTTCTGGGGCAGGATATTGTTCATGGAGAAACAACACCTCAGAAGCAGTGATAATCCTGTAAACCAACTCCCTCCATAATCAACTCTTTATTATGTCCCTATATCCCATAAAAGACACAAACCTCTTCCTCTCTGGGTCTTCAGTGGGATTTCTTCTCCTCATTAAATTTAGACCTCCCTATTTTATTTCCCCATTTTAATCTCTACCTTTTTCTACCTCTCCCACAATTCTTTAACCCTCCTTCTTGCTGAAGGACTATTTATTGTAACTGTTGTTCAAGCATTCAGTAATTTCTAATGCTTTTGTCCACTGAGTTTTCTTGGCAAAGATACTGGAGTGGTTTGCCATTTCCTTCTCCAGTGTATCCCCATTTTGTAAGATAAGAAACTGAGGCAAATTGGGGTTGAGTTGCTTGCCCAGTGTCCTGCATCTATAGAAAATGTGTGAAGCCAGATTTCAACTGAGGTCTTCCTGACTCCAGGTGTAGTGCTCTATCCACTGCACTACCTTGTTGCCCTTTGAGAAACTATGTCATACATGACATCCTTTTCTCTACTTCTTCCTCATGATTTGTACACTCTACCATTCCACAATTCTGTTCCACAAAACACATTAATTCTTTGTAGGAAGGTTGTAAGGTTTAGTTAGTCTAACAGTCAGCAAGCATTTAATAAACACTTACATATGTCAGGCACCGTGCTAAATGCAGAGAATACAAACACAAGCAAAAAGAAAGCAGGTCCTGTCCTCAAAGAGTGTACATTCTGATGGAAGAAGGTAAAACATAAAGGGAAGATGAAAAGCAGAAATGAGGTTCCAATGGGGGCATGATAAAGTCCAGAGAAGGAATTAAGACATGGTTGATTTGGTTACCCTCTTTAAATAGAGGTTTTGAGAGGAGTCAACCAAGCAGTGGGAGATGCCGCAGAAATAGAAAATACTTACAATATATTAATTTAAGGAATGGAGTGAGCTTCCAAGTTAAGTTTTGGGGGCATGGTGTAGAAAGTCTTGAGTGCAGTCTGGAGAATGACACTCAATAGTATTTCAAGGAGGCCCTTTCACCATTACTTCTATTTCTTTAAATTCTGCATCCACCACTTCCCTTTTATGTTCTTTCTTTTTTAATCTTTTAATGTTCCATTCGTGGGAAAGAGTTGTGTTTTGTGGAGAAATATGTTATGGGCATGAATGCATCAAATATGCATTTTTATTTAGCCTACCTATTTTTTATTTTTTTATTTAGAATATTTTTTCCATGGTTATATGATTCATGATTTCCCCTCCTTTCTTCCCTCCCCCCTCCTGGAGCTCCAGGTTCCACTGGGTTATACATTATATTATTATTATACATTAGCAAACTCTTCAAATGAAGGTATTACTTTTGCTTTTCTTTGTATCCCAGCACTTAGCACAGTGCCTGGCAATCACTGTCAATAAACATTTATTAGGTACCCAAAATGTGCCAGGAATTGTGCTAGGTGCTCAAAAATACAAGAAAACTATAAGATAATCCCTATTCTCAAGGAGCTCACAGTCTAATAAGGAATACAACTTACAAAGTGCTATGTATAAACAAGCTAAGTACAGAACTAAGTCAGAAATAATCAATAGAAGAATAAAATTAAAGTTAAGGGGGATCAGGAAAAGCTTTCTATAGAAGGAAGGATTTTTAGCAGAGATCTAAATTTAGTAAAATTTATTTAAGAAGCTTACTTAAACATATAGTAAATGCTAATTATCCTCAGATAAATTTTAGACCCCTTTCCTTTAGGTATGGTAGGGTCATACATATTGGTCTCCTACTCCAGATCATCCATGGCTTTCAATTCTTTCTTTCTCTGGCTCAGAGGACTCAGTATCTGTCACTCTTTTCAGGGTTAGAGAAAGTAGTTTGGGTATTCTAACAAGATGTCTGTAGCTTTGGGGGTTTTCCTAATTCAGGATTTACTGAATATAGAAGGATGTCTGATTCCCTGTGCCTTTCATCGTCATAGTTACATAAATTTAATAGCTATTCTTCCTTGCAATGGAGTTAGAAATGGCCAGGGGATGGGACATTGTGTCATAGTCTCTGCAGAAGGTTCCAAATCCATAAGTAGGTACTAGACACAAGTCTGCAGTTTGATTTGTGTGAGGTGAAGCCTCATAAGGAAGGAGTGCCAAGAGTGCACCTCAGGTATTAGACCCATGCATTGTAAACCCAAAAGACCTTAATGGCTTTCTTGTTTTCTTATCTTCTGAATTCAGCTTCAATTATTCTACCTTTGCCTCATAATTTCCCTTTGTTTTGGAGTGAGAAAGGACAAAGTTCGAGGAAGAACAAATGAGTGGAAATTGGCGAAAATGGCTAACCCACCATTTTATTGTCCACTTGGACAAGAACTCCCTTGTCGCCTTATTTTACAGATGAGGAAACTTATGGTCATAGAATTTAAATGGCTTACTTAAGATCACACAACTAATGTGTTCAAGATGCCAGATTTTCATCCCAGTGTTCATAACTATAAGTCTAGCACTCTATCCACTGTGTTACATTGTCTTTTGTGGTTCTATTTATTTCATTCCACTTTAATTCATGTCTTCTCATGTCTCAATGGATTCCTCCTTTTATTAGGATGCAATGATATTTTTCAGCAGCCCACAATGATTAGAAATCTTCTTCAGGAAGCCTTTTTGAGTCTAATAGGCTATTTGACTGTTTTATACATAGTTGTTCAAGAGCTCCTTTGAATACTTTGTAACTTATACCTTTTCTCTGGCGATAAAATAAAGTCTATCCTACCCTTGTCCTGGATCCATAACTCAGAACTCAGTAGTAGGAGACACAAAGCAGCTAGGTGGAACTTGTCCTTATTGCAATGTCCCCATACCAGTTTGGTGGTGCTTTGGACTATGTTTGTGACCTCCTTTTGCCATGGTGCATATCCTTTTTCTAAACTCTGGAGTGCTCTCATGCATACTTCTGGCCAGATCTCATTCCCAGTGTCCACACACCTTTCTGTCTCCTATGCCAAGCTGAGTGGACAAAAGAATTATCATGACTTTTTTTAGAAATCCTCATCAGAATTTGGTCTAGTACATTTTCTAGATATGTTTAGAGGAAAGCTCTCCATACTGTTTCTTACCACTCCATCCTGGTTCTATTATCACATGTGTTTCTATTTTCAAAAGGCTCACAATATCACTAGTTTAACTTTTTTTGCTTTTCAGTCATTTTTCTGTCCTGTCCAACTCTTTGTAGATACATTAGTGGTTTTCTTGGCAAAGATACTGGCACTGTATGCCATTTCCTTCTCAAATTCATTTTACAGATGAGGAAATGGAGGCAAATAGAATTAAGTAAATTGCTCAGGGTCACACAACTAGTGCCTGAGGCCAGATTTGAACTTTGCAAGATAAGTCTCTGAATCCAGGCCTGGTGCTCTATCCACTGTTAAATTGCACTGCTCCATTAAATAAAAACTAAAATATTTTAAAAAAAAAAAGAGCAGCTAGATAGCACAGTGTATAGAGCAGTAAGCCTAGAGTTGGGAGAACCTGGTTTCAAATCTAGCCAAATACTTCTGTGGACTCCAGAAAGAGCTAGGGACTTAGAATACAACTGCCCCCTCCTCATAAAATTTTTAGTTTTCCTGATCTGTTTTTCAAAAAACCTTGAGAACAGCTTATATGTAGTCTGGGAAGTAGACCAGCTCCAGGAAGGGATAGTCCTGGAGAAGCCAGGAAGGAAGGAACATGGAGTTTCAAATGTAACTTTTCTTACTGTCCTGGGGGTTCTAAAATTTAATAATCAGTAACTAGGTATTATATTTTACAAAGTTTTATTAATAATAATTAAAGCACTGAACTCAGCGCAGTTGCACATGAAAAAAGAGAAAGAAGGAGTTATAGCCACTTAAATACAATCACGCAGAACAGGAGGACACAGAAAAGGGGAATTTTGGGAAATACTAGGGACTTCTGGGAGATAAAGTCCAAAGGTATAAAATCTCCATTAGTGGCAATGCAGTGATCCAGAACAAGTTGGAGGGATTTATGAGAAAGAACACTATCCATATTCAGAAGAACTGTGGGAGTAGAAACACAGAAGAAAAACAACTGCTTGATCCACATGGGTTGATGGGGATATAATTGAAGATATAGACTCTAAATGATCACTAGTGCAAATATCAACAATATGGAAATTAGTTTTGATCAAGGACACATGTAAAACCCAATGGAATTGGACATGGGCTACAGGAAGGGGTGGTGGAAGGGGAAGGAAAGAATATGATTCTTGTAACCAAGGGGAAATGTTCTAAATTAACTAATTAAATAAATTTTTTTATAAAGAAAAATAAATAAAATCTCCATTTATACAGTCCCAGAAAAGACTACCTGAGTCACATCACCAGTTCATGGTGTGTATGTAATGTTGAAAATCACACACTCAAGTTTGTGAACTTCGCAGCACCCCACCCCACCCCACCCCTCAACATGGGATTGGACAAGAGAAAGGGAAGGATCTTGTGTCAATATTATTATAAAAGTCTGTGTGCTTACACGTAAAGAGAGAGACATTTTGCCCTGAGCCTTTCCCTTCCCCTCCCCGTCCTCCCCCTTACCCTTTTATATGCTCTTTCATCAACAAAGCCGCGTCCTGTCAGCATCTTATCAATCTCCTGTCTGCTCATTAGAGTGATTTCTAGAGATGCTAGCTCCCCAAAACTCACTCTACACACTTCCTAGGTATGCAATCCTAGCCAAGTTACAGAAACACAATTACAGAGAGGTGTTTGTTTTTTTTGTTTTTTTATTGCCAACTCCCATGGTTTGTGAGGTCACTGGTCACCATGGAAACAGATGATGCCAGCCAGTTAAATTCCAGCCTCAGGCTGACTGCTGAGGCACTCCGGGAGTATGGAGAGGTAAAGAAGGAAGCAACATCTCCTCAGTCTGGTAGGGTCATCTCAGCACCAAATCACCACTCACAGGGAAAAGAAAACTTGCTCTCCATTCTGAAGCACTGTACCACTCTGCTATTGCAAAGATGTCTGATAATATTGACAGGTTACATAGTCATAGAGGAGTCTGCAAGGTTGATCTCTACAGCTCATCAGGACAATAAGATCAGGTTCGAAAAGTGATTTGCTTTGTTGACCTATCAACCCTCAATGTAGATAACAAAGACAAGGAAAGAGGACCTAGTTCAGAGGGAAAGACAGATCTGGAAAGCCTGGAGGAAAAGGATATCATCATCAAGGACACGGAGAAATTGAAGGATCCGTGTGCTTTTTCAAATAAGCACCTCGGACCCTATCAGTGTCCTCAGTTGGCTCCTTAACGACCTTCAGAAATTCTCTCTCGGCTTCTAGCACGCTCTGTGCCCCTTATCCTCTAGCTGGGAGCACAGTCGGAGTGCGGTACCCACCTTAAAGGCGGGTACCATAGCCATCCTAACAAAGACAACTGCTACAGCCTCTTCACAGACTAACTGAGCATGGACTGCAGGGGAAAACGTCCCCACAAAGTGGGCATAAGCAAGGCCAAGAACAACAACAACAATCAGTGTCCTTCAAGCCCTAAGTCACCTTGCCCACAGAGAGCATCTCCTGAGAAGGAATGTTCCTTAGATGACCTCTCCTTATACGTCAACCGCCTGTTCTCCCTTGTGATCCAGATGGCACGCAAGGACATCAAGGATAAGCTCTCAGAAGGAGGAAGTAAATGCTCACACCACTCCATCTCTGCCTCCAATGGAGACAAATGCAAGAACAGCCCCCGAAGTGCAGTCAGCAAGATTGCCTCCGAAATGGCCCACGATGCAGTAGAAGTAACTGCTGCTGAATTTTGTAGCCCTCCTGGAGACCCTGAACCGAAAGACTGCAAAGCCTTCGTATACACTGAATCCAAGCCTTGCAAGGGAGGATCTGACAAACAGGTCTGCCAGAAAGACAGTAAAGAGTTTGCTGACTCCATCAGCAAAAGCCTCATGGTGTATGCCAACCAAGTGGCCTCTGACATGATGGTCTCCGTCATGAAGACCTTGAAAGTACACAATTCTGGCAAGCCCATCCCAGCCTGTGTCGTGTTGAAGAGAGTCCTGCTCAAGTACACCAAAGAGATTGTGTCTGAATTCATCGATTCCTGCATGAAAAACTTACACAACATCACTGGAGTCCTGATGTGTGACAGTGACTTTGTCTGTGCTGTAAAGAGAAACCTGTTCAAACATGGCAGAAAGAATGCAGTTGACATCATGGAGGCTATGCTGAAACGCCTAGTCATTGCCCTCCTTGGGGAGAAAAAAGAAACAAAACCCCAGTGTATGGCAGCCTTTGCACAGCTGAAAGCCGGAACCTGTGATGGTAAGAACAAGAGCCTTGAAATTTCTGCCTTAAAAGCTGAGATGATGGGAAAAGGGAAAGAAAAAGGGAAAGCGAGGCCTGAACCATGCTATGACTACCCGAGCAGTGCCGAGAAAGTCAGCGAGCACATCCTCAAAGAAAGCCTCACTAAATGGAACCAAAAGCAAAATTGTGGCCAGAACAGGATAAATGGCAATAATGGCAGTAAAACAAGAACCTGCTGTGAAGAGAGGAGGGAGAAGATTAGCCCTTCCACTGATTCTTTGGCCAAGGACCTGATTGTGTCAGCCCTGATGTTGATCCATTACCATCTGACCCAGAAGGCCAAGGGCAAAGAATGTCAGGAAGAAACTGTCCCTGAATGTTAAACTTACATCCACAATGGGCTACAGTATGGCCCAGAGTGCCCATTATGAGAGATGTGGCAGCGACTAGAATTCCAAGGTACTCTCCATGAAACATCTGGAATCATGAAGCACTGATGGCCAACATGCCAGCCCATCCACTTTACCCAAAGAGCTGGATACTCAAAAACTGGACATGTCTAACATTGGTTTGATGCTCATCCAGAAACTCCTGAGTGACAGTCCATTCTGCCTGGATGAGCAATGTGAAGGTGAGCAAACGGGCTGAATCCAAGTCCGAAGTCTCTTCCTCTACATCAAAGTGGTCCAACAGGGGTGAGGAACACTTCTAAGACCATTGAGAATTTAACTTCATCAGTGGAATGAAACAAGTCAACCGTCAGTTCATTGACCAGCTGGTCAAATCTGTGATGAAACTGTGCCTTATCATGGCCAAATACAGCGACAACGGGGCAGACCTCACTGAGCTGGAAGAACAAGTTGGAGGCAAGCCCCCTCATTTCTAGGCCAGTATGCCATGATGTCCCCCTGATATCATGATAACCCTGGGCCTGAAGTCATTGTTAACAACCAGTCTTCCACCAGCAACCTGCAGAAGCAGCTCCAAGCTATGTTCCAATGGATTGCCACTTCACAATTCAATGTTCCCATGTTCTAGTTTATGGGAGACAAGGATGGTCAGCTTGAGAAGCTCCCAGAGATGTCAGCCAAGGCTGCTAAGAAACAGTACAGTGTTGGAGATCCCCTCCAAGATGTTAATGAAGTTTGCCAAGGAAAGACAACTCGATGAAGAGGTCGGTAACATGGCTAGAAAGCAACTGCTGGACTGCCTGCTCGCTAACCTGTGAGCCCACTCCATCGAATCCTCTCCATTATAATCCCACCACACATTCTGTCTCAGCCAGAGTGCCACACTCCCCATTATGGTAGTAAAATGCATGTTTCCACAATGGTATTGAATGACACAATGAGTGATTGTATCACGAATGACATTGAATGTATAATGAGCTGGGCACAAGACCAGCTTCTAGTTTGGTATATTATCAGGACCCATATATAACCCCTGTACAGTTTCATGGGTTGTTGTACTCAAAAATGTTACCATATGATAGCCAATCTTCTGGCTAACTGGGTCCTCAGGTGGCAGGTCCCAAGCCAGTGCTTTCCATAATTACAAGATCTTCCAGAGTTCTCTTTTCCCTAGTATAGCCTTCAAAAATTCAGACATGCTGTGAGTCATTATACTAGGCATTTAGAGAAGACCCTATCTCCCCAAAAAAGATAGTGTTGATAAAATACCAAATTTAACTTTCAAATTTCCCATTGGTGGCTGAACTATCTGCACAAAATTTATTATTATAGTCATTTAATCAGTCATCAAATTTATTAAGCACTCACTCTATGCCAGGCACTGTGCTGAGTGCTAAGGATATGAATAAAGGAAAAAAAAGTCCCATCCCTCAAGGAATTCACATTCTACTAGAGGGTGGGGAAAACTACTGCAAAGATCACAATATTGTTGCCAGTGACCCTGTAGGTGTAGAAACATTTCTCTACAAGTGTATTCTAAAGCATTGCAGTTTCCTTTTCCCAATCCCATTAATCATGTAAAATGCAAGTACAGCAGGCACTAACAAGAATGTTATAACAAAAGGCTGCATAACTTTGTATGTGAAAGTAGAAGAAAATGGCTCATGCCACTATTGATATGGATGACAAGTCAGATACTTGTTCAGAAAGGTTCTAAAGTTAGCTTATGCCACTAAAAGTTGGCCATAGATAATATCTTCTGTACCGATAGAACAGGTGTTTGTGAAGATAACAGGAAATATCACACATGGAAACAAAAGGTTCCAAAAATATACATTGAATGTGGTATTATTATTCTTTAAAGAAAATTAATCATTTTATGGGGACATTTAATTTCCTATACTATATACAAATGCCTAAAAAACAAAGTTTGCCATTATTTTTAAAAAGCCATATGAATTAGGCATAACTGAAAAAGTAAAGCTTGGATATCTGCTATTTTTAATTCATCATCCTTGCTTAGCCCAGTAATTACATTTTGAAGTTCTCTAGCATTTGAAGGTTGATTTAATGAATATGATTATTTGAAATACTCTTCCATTGTTTCTTATTAAAAAAAATCATGATTTACAGTTAGAATATTTTTCCTCACATCATGCTCCAAGAAAAGAAATAAAGTCAGTTATTATTCCTTTGCTTGCCTTTTAAAGCAATTGAATTGCATGTTGAGAAAAAGATTTTCCACTTCCATCATCCTCTTCGTGCATTATTGACTTTCAAATATTTTCTACTTTTTAGAATAAAAAAATAGTAATGTCTCAACACTTGTAATGTTAAGACTTCGACACATTTATCAGAAAGCTTATCAGAGTATACCTTATGAACCATACAAGTAATAGGCCAGAACTACCCTTGACAACCAGAAAGTATAAACTTGGCTCAGTGCTGAAGGAACTGGTGATTTGGGATAATACAGAAAACTTGGTCCCTTGGTCCTGTAGCCCATGATGATTATATTAAGAGAGAAAAATTGAATCAAAATTGCATCAGAATGAACCACTGAGGTAGGAGAAGTAGACTACTCTGTAGACCTTAGAGGGAGCCAGACCTTTCCTCTGTCTCTCTTTTCCCCTTCTTTATAGGTTCTGAAGATTCCATGATCCCTTCCACTCTCCTTTACCCCCAGGTCTAGAGATTAGTAGCAATTCTATGTTGTTACACTAACATTTGCCAAATCATGTAAAAGTTATATTTCCTCAGTGTACAATGAATTGGGAAGTATTTCTTTTACTTAACTTGACCTTGTTTGTATTTCTCTATTAGTTCTTTATCTATTAAATGAGTATAAGAAAAGTTCCTTTCCAATTAAAGCACGTCTACATATAGCAAAAAAACAGAAATAAAGTCAAAGTAGGGAGTCTTTCCACACAGCTCATAAAAAAAGAAACTGTCAGATAAAGACCAGAAGGTTCAGTTTATAGTTTAGATGGTCTCCATTTTGGTTGAGCATGAAGGCTCATGCCTATAATCTCTACTGCTAGGGGGATGAGACTTGTGGATCTCTTCAGTTTAGGAATTCTGATCCATTAAAGATGAAGGTAATCAGATGTCCACACTACATTTGGCATTAGTACGGTGAGCCCCTCAGTAGTAACCACTTTATCTAAGGAGGCTCATACCAAGTTAGAAACAGCAGACAAAGCTCCAGATAGATCAATAATGGGACCAGATCATTATTCCAGCCTGGGTAAGATAGACTCGGTGCTTAAAATTTTTTTCTTTAAGTAACACCATTTCTTAGCAATGCACAGTTAGCTAAAAAGTTCCTTAAAAAAATAAAACATTTTAAGTGGTTAGGCAGTTCCTAAAACTCATAGGTTTTACATAGGTGCAACCTCTGTGGCTACCAAAAATTTTATGGCTGAGTTTTGTATTCTTCCAAATAATGTCTCCAAAAATTTTCTGAAATCTCAGAGGCAAAGATATATGTGTGCCAGAAGCTACAGCATTTGTTAAAATGTTTGGTGTAATCCACTCTGATTTATTCTGCCATGAGGCATGCTGATGATTTTAATCCTCATATGTAGTCCATTGTGACTGTTCTGCCCACAAAGATAAGAAGAGGATTCTACAAATCCGTCTGTAAGATTGAGAAGGACAAAAAAAATCCAATTTAACAAAACCTTTAAAAAAAATCCATGTGAGGTGATATATCATATACCCAATGGCCCTGCCACTGTGGACTAACAGAATCAAAAGGAATCCACAAAGTGGACAAAAAAGTTTGAAAAGGTGAGTTGGCTCTCGGAAAATCTTCAAGCAGAGGGCTAGTCATAAAATTATTTGAATCTTTGGGGGCTGGTTCATTCTTTGTCCTTTTTGAATTTAATATCTACCTACGAAATAGACATTTTTTCCTATTTCTGTCATTTTATATCATATTGTGTGATATCATGTTATAGTATGTTATGATGTGTTATGTCATATCACATTCTATCACATCATTAATATATGATATTTGTTTTAAAACCTTTCCTACAAGAGCTTCAGAGGTTAAAATTAGGAATAAAGGGGTTTAGTGTCTATCCTCCACTTTATGTGTGGTAGCTGTAGGATACCCAAATAAAGCAGGTCTGCAATAGAGAGAAAAAGACAAAGTATGGAGTTATTCCAAATCATATAGCTTTGTGTCCCAAGATTCTCTTATTGTGGCAAGCTTCTTAATAGTTTCCTCTATTATTTTTCCTTGGCCACCACTCCCCAAGCATGGGGATAGCAATTTGCCCCCAGACGCTAGTTTATAACCCTGGGCAAATTACTGACCCGTCCCAAACCTCAGCTTCCTCGTCTATAAAATGGAGCTAATAATAGCATTTAGCTCACAGAGTAATTTTAAGGATATAATGAAAATTATAAATGTAAAATGTTTTGCAAATGTAAAACTACTATATAAATACAAATTGTTATTATTAGGTAATAGTCATATTTGCCATTTGAAGACTACTCTAATAATTTTCAGCTTTTAAGCTTGCTGCTTTATACTTACAGCATTATCCAGATTTGATGGGGAATTTTTTTAATGCAATGGTTTGCTGACATCTGAACAGATAAAAGCAGTGTGTTTTCTGGTTGGCAAATTTTAACCGACATTTTAATGACCTATGTTACAAAGCAAGGTAATCATTTTCTTCTAAATCTGACACCCAACTATCTGTGCCTACTAGGAATATATTTTTATTACTTATACATTCGCTTTTTATATGTAGCTCATTTGCCTTAAGTTAAGGCACTTAATGGGGTTCAGTAAATGAAGATAAAAATCAATTCTACCAAAAGCAGAGTGGAATTGTACAGTAGGCATATGCTTTGGGGCTCTCAAGATCATAAAATATTTAGAATTTGAAGGGACCATAGGGAACTTCGACTAAACTCACTCATTTTACAGATGAGGAAACAGAGGCAAAGAGTGTAAGCAAAAAACCAAGGTGTGTATACAGATTCTTGTCCTCCAAATATGGATCTATAGTAGGAGCAAAGACCTTAAATAGTTCTTGCACTCAGGCCAGAGAATTTACCCTTTGATCCACTGGTAGTGCCAGAAGGTGGAACATAGGGACAGAGCAGACAGCTATTTTCCTGCATTACTTCCTGACTTGGGATTCTAGACCCAGTTATTTCTTATGGCCAAGGGAGGAAATGATGACTATGATTAGGGAGAGCTACACTGAACACTCCTCAATAAAATAACTAAAATAAGGAGAAAAATAGAAGAAAAATGCAGACAGAAAGTTCACATTTCCTTATCTCCCATAATACATTCCTAGACACTTTGAAAATCTTAAATATTCCATTAGAGTGGTATACCAATCAACAAAGGCAAAAAAAAATTATACTATAAAATTTACAACATTTTTGCAACTTTAAAATTTTTTAATATGAAATATGCCCTCCTTTTGCCATAATCCTTTGTTTTACATAGTTGATTGCTGACTTCATAAAATTTTTGCACGTTCATTAATTTGTCTTCATGAAACACTAGATATTTGGCACAATTTTAAAAACAAGTCATTTTTCCTTATGTACTAACGGTGTTTCTCTCTTTTGAAAGATCAAGGGCTATTCACACACATGGGAACATCACCATATCCCATTTCTGACCTAGGCTTATTTGTTGTGACCCCTGCATAGGTTCAGTTTTTCCCACTATTGCTCAGAAATCTTGAACTCAAGTGATCTCCTAGCATACTCGGTAGCTGAGGACTTTAAACATGTACTGTCAGGCTCCACACATTCCATAAATTTTTCAATAGGATTTAAATTAGGCTAGTTCCCAAGCCATTTGAACATGCTTATCTCCAATTCCTAAGCAACTTCTTAAATTATGATGTATGCAGTAATTCAAAGATGTATTACATTCTCAATTTGGGAATTTCTATGATTCTGGAACAATTTTGGGTGTCAGTATATCAACATATTTATCAGAGATCATTGTTTCCTCAATGAAGATAAGATTTTCCCATTAGAAGTAAAAATATCAAACATATTTGATATGAAAACAACCCTGAGGTGTACCACTAAACACCTATCAAACTGGCTAATATGACAAAAAAATGTAAAATGATAAATGTTGGAGGGGATGTGGGAAAATTAGAACACTGAAACACTGTTGGAGCTATGAATTGACATCAGCATTCTGAATAGTAATTTGGAACCATTCTCAAATGATTATAAAATTATGCATACCTTTTTGACCCAGGAATAGCACTACTAGGTCTGTATTCCAAAGAGATCAAAAATAGAGGGAAAGGACATATGTGGACAAAAAAAAATTTTATAGCAGTTCTTTTTGTTGTTGCAAAGAATTGGAAGCAGTGTGGCATATGATTGTAATGGAATATTAAGGTGCCATAAGAAATAAAGAACAAGATGAACCCAAGAAGCCTAGAACAACATATGAAGTGATAAAAAGTGAAATGAACAGAACCAAGAGAACATTGTACACAGTAATAGCAGTAATTCATCATGGTCAATTATAAATAACTTATCAGCAATGCAAAGATACAAGATAATTCCAGGGAACACATGATGAAAAAAGAGATGACCACAATAAAATGAATTGATTGAATCTGAAAGCATATTACTTAGAATCATATTACTCCACTTTATTTCCTTCATGAATTGTTTCTTATCAAGGTTATATGTGTCTTCTTTCACAACATGAAAAACTTGAAAATATGTATTGTATAATGGCACACATAAAACCTCTATCATATTACCTGCCATTTTAGGGAGGAGGGGACAGAAGGGGTAGAGAACCTGGTTACTATAATCTTTTATAATTGATATATAACTGATATATATCTATTTTGTTTTATTGATCTACTCTTCTATTTCTTAGTACCAGATAGTTTTGATAATTACTGCTTTATAATCTAATTTGAAATCTGTTACTGTTAGAACTCTTTCAGTAACTTTTTTTCATTATTTTCTTTGATATTCTTGAGCTTTTGTTTTTCCAGCTAAATTTTGTTCTTTAGAGTCTATATTCCCAATCATATCCCCATAAGCCCATATGATCAGGCAGTTGTTTTTCTTCTGTGTTTCTACTCCCACAGTTCTTCTTCTGAATATGAATAGAGTTCTTTCTCATAAGTCCCTCAGAATTGTCCTGGATCATTTCATTGATGCTAGTAGAGAAGTCGATTACATTCGATTGTGCCATAATGTATGAATCTCTGTGTACAATGTTCTCCTGGTTCTTCTTTCACTCTGCATAAATTCCTGGAGGTCATTCCAGTTCACATGGAATTCCTCCAGTTCATTATTCCTTTGAGCACAATAGTATTACATCACCAACATATACCACAATTTGTTCAGCCATTCCCCAAATGAAGGGCATCCCCTCATTTTCCAATTTTTTGCCACCAAAAAATTTGTGGTAATTTAATTGGGATATCATTTAATAAGTAGATAAGTCTAGGCAAGATTGTAATTTTAATTATGTGAACTCTACCCACCCATGAAATTATACTCAAAGAGTTATAAATACACTTGTCCAAATAACACCACTATTAAATTTATTTCCTAAGATGATCAAGGAAAAAGGATAAGAAACCATATGATCTAAAATAGTTATAGTAGTTCTTTTTGTGATGGTAAAGAACTGGAAGGCCATCGAGGTGGTATGTGATTGTAATTGGATACTTATTATACCATAAGAAATGACAAAGATGATCACACACACATACACACGCGCACACACACACACACACACACACACACACACACACACACACACACACACACCTGGAAAGATACCTTTAGAGTGAAGTAAACAGAACCAGGAGAACATTGTACCCAGTATCAGTAGTAATATATGCTGATAAACTGTGAATAGCAATGATTTTCAACAAGGTAAGGATCTAGGACAACTCCAAGGGACTGATTATGAAAAAAGGCTATCTAAAGAAAGAACAAACATAGATTGAAATATACCATTCTTCCCTTTGCTTACTCCATGCATTTTTCTCTAGGGTAAACAATAAATCTCTTGGTTCACAACATGACCAGCAGGGAAATGTGTGTTATATGATAACATTTGTATAAACTATAGGGAGAGAAAAAGAATGAGACAGATTTGGGGGCAAAGGTAATATGGAAATTTGGCTTTTTTGAATAAGCATATACTTATAACATCACATCTTTAAAATAAAAAAAGTTATTGTTTTCCAAAGGAGTATATTAATAAAGTAATAGAAAGAAGTTTCCAAAGTGAGTTGTCTACTGCAAAATAATTTTATTTTACCTTTTCTCTTGATAAAGGACACAGATTCCTATTGTGTGTTTCATTTGAAAATATATTAAAACATTCAAATAGCTATGTAATATTTTTCCAAAAATCTTAAAAAATTACATTTCAAAAAATTTAAATGTCAAAAAAGTCAATGCAATAACTTTAACAGTCATTGAAATGTACTGTTACTATTATAATTATTTCAATTACTAAGTATTTTAATTATATTTATATATGTGTATTAAATATTAAATTTTAATTATTAATATAATCTATGCTTTTTCTCTTCTGTATTTTAATACTGTTCTAATTGGCTTGACTGCTATGGACCTCAGCCTACTCCAATCAGTCCTGTATTCAGCTACCAAAATAATCTTGCCAAAGCACAAGTTTAATGAAGTTATTTCCTTACCCAATCAATACCTTCTCTGACTCTCTATTGCCTGAAGGAAAAAAAAACATTAATTCTTTAGTTTATAATCTCACAGGATCATAGAACAGAAGGGATCTTAGAGATTATTGAGTCTAACTTTCTTTTTTTTTCTGAATGAGAAAACTGAGGTCCAGAAAAGTTAGCAATTCACTAAAGGTTATACAGATACTGAGTGGCAGAAGCAGAATTCAAATTCAGATCCTTCAAAACTCTAAGCTCAGCATAAT
Organism: Monodelphis domestica; assembly: GCF_027887165.1. Taxonomy (NCBI): domain Eukaryota; kingdom Metazoa; phylum Chordata; class Mammalia; order Didelphimorphia; family Didelphidae; genus Monodelphis; species Monodelphis domestica. The sequence goes on from NC_077227.1 coordinate 273,228,320, forward strand.
TTCCTCTGCACCAAACACTTCCACAATCTGGCTCTAACTCTAACTCTAAATAAAAAGACTTATTTTAAATTATTCTCTTCCTGCACTCTATGTTCCAATCAAACCCAGTCATTTTCCAGTCACATCTGACTTTTTATTTGGAGTTATCCTGGCAAAGATACTGGAGTGGGTCACCATTTCCTTTTCCAACTCATTTTAAAACTGAGGAACTGAGGCAAAGAGTATTAAGTGACTTGTCCAAAGTCACACAACTAGTGTCTGAGATTGGGTTGGAACTCAGGAAGCTGAGTGTTCTGGACTTCAGGCCCACCCTATCCATTGTGTCACCTAGCTACTGTTCCCAAACTCAGAACTACATTTCTCAACCTATAATGTGAAAATAAGACATCCTTTCTTCTTAGAACATGCTACTTCTTCACTCTCACTTTTTAGAATTCTTTTTTTCAAGGTTCAGTTCAACTCTCAGCTCCTCCAGATCTCTCAGAGTATTAGAATTTTCTTCCTTCTCATATATTACCAGGATAAAATTTCTGGTGTTTTTTTTCATTGTTTCCTTTATTCCTTATTTTGTATTATTATCCATGGTGGTATAGTATGGTTCAGTAGAAGATACATTTCTCAAAGACAAAGACAGCTTGGATTTTTGCCTTGCTATCCTTAGCACCTAAGAAAGTGTCTTGCATATAGTAGATTCCCAATAAATATTTTGTTGATTTTACTTGACTTGACTAATGATAACAGTGCAGATCTTCTAATGATTTAGCTACTAGATAGAGTGCTGGTCCTAGAGTCAGGAAGACCTCCTGTCAAATATGGCCTCAGCTATTTATTAGCTATAACACCTACCTCCCCAAGTTGTGAGGATCAAACAAGGTAACATTTGTAAAAAGGACATAGAATATCAAATTGCTTACCATATCAGGGAAGAGGAAAAGGAGGGAAGGAGAGAACATGAACTTTTTCAAATGAATGTTAAAAATTGTTTTTACATGCAATTGGGAAAAAATAGAATATTATTTTTAAAAAGAAAAGCAAATAGTGCTTGGCATATAATAAGTGCTATATTTTACTATAGGTATTCTTTGCTATAATCATAATTATTATTAACTAACATTTTCATGAGCACTTTAAAATTTGCAAAGGGCTTTATAAAAATTATCTCATTTTGTCTATGATGAAAATATTTTGGGGGCAGCTGGGTAGTTCAGTGGATTAAGAGCCAGGTCTAGAGATGGGAGGTCCTAGGTTCAAATCTGGTCTGATAATTCCCAGATGTGTGACCTTGGGCAAGTTACTTGACACCCATTGCCTAGCCCTTACCACTCTTCTGCCTTGGAGCCAATACACAGTATTGATTCCAAGATGGAAGGTAAGGGTATAAAAAAAAGAAAATATTTTAATGATAATTGCACAGGATAGGAAGACATGGAAGAAATCATGCTTTGTACTGACAAAGGCAAAACAACCACAACAATGAAATCATATTCCATCTAAATATTGAATTAAGAAATATCTTATATGTATTCTAAATATGACACCATGGCACTTTTTAAAATGTAAGTTATGAAGATAGAGTGCCTAAAATCATTTCAAAGGGAACCTAGGGAATCCGAATTGCCGTAGACAACAATTGGACCTTGCTTAATGAGATAGTTACTTTCACAAGTAGGTGTTATAAACTGAATTTATATAAGTTATTATATTTTAAACTTATTACCAACTACATAGAGCAGTGCTGTGGAAAATTCTTTTGCAAAGCAAAAAAATTGTCATGTAATTATTCATCCCTTAATTTATTGTTTTTATTGTTTGGATTTCCTTTTTTTTTAAGCCAAGAATGACTGCAGACTTAAACCTACTAAAACCAACTATGTCTTTCCTTTTGTTTACTTCCTTTTTTCAATATATTATTTCCTCGCTAACTTAGTTGTAGAATTTCCCTCTCTCTCTCTCTCTCTCTCTCTCTCTCTGTCTCTCTCTGTCTCTCTCTCTCTCTCTCCTCATCTCCATGTCTGTGTCTCTGCCTCTCTGATATCATGCACATACAGACACATACACATGCTCACACATTTTTATTCTTCTTTCTTTCTGCCTCATCAAACTAGTCAGAATAAATCTGGCCTAAAAAAACCTATTTTCTATATAATTGAATAAAAATATATTATCATATTCTCAGTATTTTTTATTTTAAGCTGAAAGGAATCAAAACGGTCATCTAGTTCAATCCCTTCATTTCATAGAAGAAAAAAAAACTGAAGCCCAGAAAGGTTACCTAAGTAGTCGTGCTGGATTTTGATTTGAATGCTCTAAACCCAAATGGATTTCTTCCATGTCTTCTTATCCTGTACAATTATCATTAAAATATTTTCTTTTTTTTTTTAACCCTTAACTTCTGTCTTAGAATCAGTACTGTGTATTGGTTCCAAAGCAGAAGAATGGTAAGGGCTAGGCAATGGGGGTTAAGTGATTTGCCCAGGGTCACACAGCTGGGAATTATGAGGTCAGATTTGAACCTAGGACCTCCCATCTTTCCACCATACCAAGCTATTTGTGCTCCTCCATTTTATCTGCTTCCTGTCTTGGTCGCCTCCCAATATAGGTTGAGGGTGGAGGATTGGATATTATTGTTAGGGGGGAAGAGGGTACACATATCATCACCTGCTTTTCTTAAAAAACTTAAAAAAAGAGACTTCATACTCTACCCCGACCCTCCTCTTCCATTCATTTAGGAAGCTTCCTAAGACTCTCCTTGAGATCACAAAGGTTTTGAAAAACCACAAAACTAGAATATTGTGGGCATGTAGGAGACACTCGGATTCCTCTCATTTCTGATGACCTGCTAAACATTTTCTGTAAGGAGGCAACAAGGTAGCACAGTGGGTGGAGTCTCGGATCTGGATTCAGGAGCAATTACGTTCATATCTGGCCCCAAAGACTAGCTCTGTGACCTTGGGCAAATCACTCAATTTCTGCTTGGTCAGTTTCCTCAACTGTGAAATGGGAGTCATAAACACCTACACTGCAGGGTCACTGAGATAATCAAATTACATAGTATTTATAAAGGGTTAGCACAGTGAGTGGCACTTAGTAGATACTCTATAAATGCTTATTCCCTTCATGATGAACCAGCAGCACTTGCTGAGAGCAAAGTCCAGTCCACAGCTACTACATTTCTCTGCTACCTTTCCAGAGAACAGTTCTGGGAAATTGTCTTTCTATATTTTTTCTAGAATCTATATTTTAATTCCATAATCTATATATTTTAAAAAATCTATATTTTAAAATTAAATCTTTCCTTTCAGTTTCTCAGAGCAACAGAAAAAAGCGGGGTGGAGAGGCTATAGGGAAAACAGAGACCAGTCCTATTGTAACCATTTTGCTTCTTTTTCTTTTCCTTAAGTATTATGCTATTGGATCCTATTAATCAATTAACAAAGATTCTTTCTAAGTCTAGGAAACTTGACCTTAGGAGAAAAGGCTTGTCCAATTTTAGACTGGGGTGGGGATAAGCCAATTAGAAAAAGAGAAAGTTTATTTTTAGTCATTTCTGTACGGATTTCAGAAATTACTTACTAGATGCCATTTGAAGTTAGAGAGAGCTCATAAAACGATCTTGGACCAAACAATGCTGAAGATTAGTGTGGTGGCTGAAGGCCTTTTTTTCATTTGAATCTGAACCTGAAGTACCTGATCAACAGAAAATCACATCACATAAGCCTGTCCCGCATATGTATAATAGCCTCCCTAGACCTACTGGAGGGGTGCCCATTCTAGAACTGTCTCTTTGTTTTTGCTCTCAAGATACTTAATGATTCAAATCGGGAAAGACTCCTGTGTTTAATTATGCTTTTCCCCTTGCTGGGGTTTCTTTTTCTCAGGGTAGATTTCCAACAGGGAATTATTATAGACAAAAAAATGAGAGTAACATTTCCAAATGACTCTAGGCTGGCCATTCTTTGATCCTCCCACTTAAGTTTTGATCAGTTCAGGATACTTACCTTTAAAATATTTCAATAAGACTATTTAATTTATACAATCATTACAAAAATTGATGCAACAGAAAAAAATTCACATTTTCTTACAATAGGGTATACAATACAATACAATACAATAGGTTATTGCCTTCACAAGTTACTTTTCTTTGAGAACTCTGCTTGAAATTTCTCCCAAGCTAGTCTTATCTTTCTTTAATTTCATCAGTAACATTTACATTGTAAATAGGCCATGAACACACACTGCTGGGTGCTTTCCAGATGAGCGTCTACGATTTTTTATTGCCGGTTAATTCATGTGAGGCAAGCTTTTAGACAACATCTCAAAGTTAATGACCGTGTACCAGAGGTGTCAAACTAATACCTGCACCGGTAAACCAGAATAACATGTAATTGGGAAATATTTGACAAAATAGACAAAAATGCAACATAGATCATATTAATTGGTGATGTTATGAGCCAATATGCAGTCCACAGGGATTATTTCCATTTGAGTTTGGTTCAATGTAGAACACTGAACATTGCTCCCTTCCATAAGCTATAGATTTCTATCCCTCATATCTTGCAAATAAATGAATGCGTGTCTTTAGTTATGATAGGCTAAGACAGTGAGGACAGAATACAGAACAGGGTCTTGAATCAGTTTCTTCTTTATCTAATCTCATAGCACTCTGTACTCTAAAGCACGCAGCATTCTAATCTATATCATATTTATTTGCATACATGTTAAAATGCCTCTCCTAGAATGAAAACATCTTGAAAGCTGGAATATCCCATATTGTTTATCTTTGTCTTTCCTCCTGTGTTTAGTGCAGTGCGTTGCACATAGTAACAATGACAAAAATCACATTTGTAATAGTGTTTGATAATTTACTATGTGCTTTCATTGATAGAGCAAAACGCAACCTTGAAAGCGGTCCTTAAAGTGCTTCCCAGGCATATGTAAAATCATGTAAGATTCTTGGAAGTATTCACATAGGTCTTGGGACAGAGTGTGAAGCTGATGACTTCATGCAACCTTGCCTCATTTAAATCCAATTTCTGCACAATTCAAGACAGGTTTTTAAGGTTTTTTTAAGGTTAAATTTTAAGGTTTACACACCTCAGGATACCATCGGTCCCTTTGAAGATGAACGATGTACAAAAACAACACCTTTCTTTAATGATCTTTGTTTAATGTTCAATGATGATTATCTGCTTCAGTACCTAGAATAGGGAAACATTTGCTAAAAAAAAATATTTGCCATTGTCACAAAGGGTATTCAGCACATAGTCTAAACGAAAGACATATTGCCTATAGATGGTAAGTTACTCCTCTGTAGATGATATATTAATTGTATAAAGCCCTGGTTGGCACAGAGATAAGTCTATAACTTTTCAAAAAAGGGACTAAACAAAAAAGGCCAGTCTGGGAACATAGCTTACAGAAGCCTTCCAAAGAATTAGTTGAACATTCCTGAAAATGATAAACAGTATATATCTCAAACCCTCAGTAACCAATATCTGTAATGAATATAAACTACCTTCCCAATAAAATCAGGGGTGAAGCAAGGGTGTCCTATCACCATTACTATTCAATATTGCACTAAAAGTGCTGGCTATAACAATAAGAGAAGAAAAAAGGAATCAGAATAGGCAATGAAGAAATAAAACTATCACTTTTTTGCAGATGGTAGGATGATAGGCTTAGACAGTCCTAAAGAGTTGTAAGGATAATTTTAGGGTTGTGACCTAAACTAAATTAATTTTGGTCACCAGGGAATATCCCAAATAAAATACCCAAGTCAGCTGGAAATTTATGGTGATTTTAGTTAATATAGAGGAAAGAAATTAAGGAGAAGGGAGAGGGAAATGTGTAGGATTTTTCCTGCCTGGCCTGTGCCAGGGGGAGTTCAAATTAGTGGCTTTTAAGAGGATAGTGTTGAAAAGTAAAAGAGAAAGGAATCAGCCTAAACTCCAAGAGAGCTCAGCTAATATGCCTCACTGGAACTAGCTACTCAGCTTCTCCCAGTATAGTATCAAGAAAAACTCACCACCAAACCGGACAATAGCTGCCAGCATGCCAAGATGTTGGAACACTTAGCTTGCTGCCAGCCAGAGCCACCTCTCCAGGGAAAGAGGCCCAAGAGAGGAAGTGATGCAAAATATATAGACTGTTTTACATCACTTTCCTGTGTCTCATCTGTACCAATGGTGGTTTAAGCTTGACTTAGGACAGCCCAGGGGTCTGCCAGCTATTTCTGATTTGTCATTTGCTAGCACATGTCTATCAAAGGCCATCCTCCTAAATACTTAATCCTTAAATATGGGTGTAGACATTCCTGATTTTGTTAGACTAAATAGGGTGGAGAAATGTAAAGTTCACAGACTCAACTAAAAAAAACTAATTGAAATAATTAAAAGCCTTAGCAAAGTACAAGTACATAAAATAAATCCACATAAATCATCATCATTTCTTTATATTACTAACAAATCCCAGCAGCAAGAGTTAGAAAAAGAAGTTCCATTTAAAATAATTGTAGATAATATAAAATACTTGGGTGTCTAGCTGCAAAGACAAACCTAGGAATTATATGAATACAATTATAAAACTTTTTTTTTACAAAAATCAAGTTAGATCTAAGCAATTGGAAAAATGTTAATTAATCTTGGGTTGGTTGAGCCAATATAATAAAAATGACAACTCCACCTAAATTCATCTATTAATAGTTACTACCATTAGCAAATTAAAGAATCATAGAAGAGTCTACCTATCAAGATTACAGATATGACCAAACAAGAAATAGCATTATAACATATAAAATGGATAATTTTGATTATATTAAACAAAAAGTTTTTTGCACAAACAAAACCAAGCAACCAAGATTAGAAGAAAGCTGGGGAGAAATTTTTATAGCAAGTATCTCTGATACAGGCCTTATTTTTCATATAGAGAGAGAACTGAGTCAATTTTATAAAAATACAAATAATTCCCCAATTGATTGTCAAAGGACATGAATAGGCAGTTTTCAGATGAAAAAATCAAGGTTATATATAATCACATTTAAAATGCTCTAAAAATCACTCTTGATTAGAGAAATGCAAATTAAAACAATCCCGAGGTACCACTTTATACTATCATATTGGCTATGAGAGAAAAGGAAAATAATAGATGCTGGAGGGGACATTACAAAACTGAAACACTAATGCACTGTTAGGGGAATTGTGAACTGATCCAACTATTCTGAAGAATGATTTGGAATTATGTCCAAAGAGCTTTAAAACTGTGCATACCATTTGATCCAGCAATATCTCTTCTAGGTATATATACCAAAGAGATTTTTAAAAAGCAGGGAAGGATCTATTTGTATAAAAATATTTATAGCAGTTTTGTGATGGCAAAATATTGGAAACTGAGGAGATGGCCATCAATTGGGGAATAGCTAAACAAGTTGTGGTATATGATTGTAGTAGAATACTACTGTGCTATAAAAAGTGATGTGAAGAATGATTTAAGGAAGATCTGGAAAAACCTCCATAAATTGATGCAAAGTGAAGTAAACAGAACCAGAACATTGTACATAGTAACAGTAATATTATGTGATGAACATTTATGAATGAGTTATCTATTCTTAGCAATACATCTTATTACAATAAATTATCAAAGAAAGCTGCCCTAATATTCTTGAACAAGAGAAGAAAATAGAAATTGAAAGAATCCACAGATCACCTACTGAAATAAATACCCAAATGAAAACTTCCAGGAATATTACAATCACATTCCAGAACTCCCAGGAAGGAAATAGTGTAAGCAGCCAGAAAGAAACAATTTAAATATCATATACTCACAGTCAGGATTACCCAGGATTTAGTTGCTTCTATATTAAAGGACAGGAAGACTTGGAATATTATATTCCATAAGGCAAGGGAACTGGGTTTACAACCAAGAATCACCTACCCAGAAAAACCGAATATATTCTTCCAGGGGGAAAAAATAGTCATTTAATAAAACAGAATATTTCCAAGCATTCCTGATAAAAAGAACAGAACTAAACAGAAAATTTGATGTTCAAATATAAGATTGAAGATAAGCATGAAAAGATAAACAAGATAGAGAAAGTGTAAGTATTGATAAGCTCAAACTGTTTATATTACTATATGGAAAGATGATATATATAATCTTAAAATTTTTATCATTATTAGGGCAGTTTTAAGGAGTATACTTAAGCAGAGGGTGTAGAAGTAAATTGGTCAGGATAACATGATATCCATAAAACATTAAGGATTGAAAAAAGAGGATTGCACTGTGAATAAAGGGAAGAGAGAGATAGAATGAGATAACATCTCACCTAAATAGGCATGAAAAAAACTATTAAGAGTAGACAGGAGGATGAGGGTGCTGACAGGCAATACTTAAACATTGTCCTCACTGATATTGGCTCAGAGAGAGAGAGTAACAACTATACTCATTTGGATATAAAAATCTATTTAACCCTATGGAGAACTAAGAGAAGAGTAAGAAGTGGGAGGGCATTAATAGAAGGGAAGGTGAAGTGGAAGAGGCAGTGGTTAAAAGTAAAACATTGTGAGGAGGGATAATGAAAAATGAGATGAAACTGAGATACAGAGAATTCAAAAGTTTTGTCTAGAGTCACATAGCTAGTAAGTGTCTGAGATCTTTGCCAAAATATATTATCTATTTCTGTTGGAAACACTTTTAAAAATATATAGAAATAAAGTGATATTTCCTCAGTGTAGTAAAACCCTATCTAAAACTGAGCCAGCTTTCTATATGATGGAAATAAACTAGAGGCCTTTTCAATAAGATCAGTACCAAAAAAAGAATAGCCATTATCATCACTATGGTGCAATATAATGCTTGAAATGCTAATTTCAAAATTTAATTCAAAAAATAATTTCAAAAAGACAATTTTAAAAATTGAAGGAATAAGCAGAGAAACCAGAAAAAAATTATTTCTTACAGACAATAAAACAGTCTATACAGAGAAATCTAGATATTCAACTAAAAATTAATTTAAATAATTACTATAGCAAAATAGAAATCCATAAAAAAAATCCACACAAATCAGCAGTCTTTCAGAATGGTACCAAAAAAACTTATCAAGTAGCGATAGAAAAAGAAATGCCATTCAAAATATCCACAGAATGCATAAAATGTTTGGGAGTCAAGCTATGACATGAATGAATATTATAAAGTATATTAATGGAACTACAAAACACTATTATAGAAACAAAGACAGATTGAAGTAATTATAGAAGCATTAATTACTCATGATTGAGTCATGCCAGTAGAATAAAAATGTCAGTTTCACCTAAAATATACACATAATTTGTAATTTCATATAAATTTTTCTGTTCATGTATATAGATGCTCTTTTTCTGGTATTCATTAAATTGAGAAGAAAAGAATTTAAAGTGTAAATATGAAAAACATTGGGGAATATACATAGTTTTGATAAGTATAAATAACATCCTCTTTCAAAGAAATGTAATGTGAGCCCAAGTCCATTTTTATTGTGTTATCAACATCAGGCATTTTATAAAGGTAAATATACATTTTGTTCAGTTAATTTCTCCATATATATAAGATTACAAAGTCTCTCATGTATGCTCTTCAATTAAAAGTTCACAAAGGAATTAAGTAACTTTCAAAATTCACTTGCTTTCCAAGTTAACCGTATTATGGCAGGCTTTTACTGTTATTAAATGTTACTAGGTTTCAAATGACATGATTTGCCATATAAAAGGGGCTGGCTCTCCTCCATATACAAGAAAACTCTGCATACATGACATGATAGAAAGTGATTGATGTGTTGGACATATTGATCTTACTCAGGAGAATATCCTTCCAGAGACTCTAATGTTAATATTTTGCTTGTTCAATGGATATTACTGAAATTTATTTTCTGTTAGATCAATGGGTTAGAGGACCATATTAATGAGAGAATGTGTACACCAACTTTATTTCTTCCATTGATACAGGCAATGGCCCTGGCAATGTTCTTGCAAATATAGTAATTCAAAAAAAGGATGTGTATAATATTGCATATGGATTCTTCCAGAGACACTCATGTTAATATTTTGCTTGTTCAATGAATATTACTCAGTGTCCTTTTTTGTTAGTTCAGTGGGTTAGAGGGCCATGTTAATAAAAGAATGGTCATGGGTTTGATCCTTGCATACACTAATTTTATTTCCTCCATAGACACAGACAATTGTCCTGGAGGTGTTCTTGCAAATATGTTATTGGTTATCCACAAAGGAATGTATATAATATTACATACGGATTGAATCTAATAAACATGTGTTAAATATGTTTAAAGTGTAAGACACTATGCTATCTACAGAGAAAAAGACAAAAGAGTCCTTCAGTGCAAGGAACTTCAATTCAACCAGAAGGACACAATATATGTACAAATATACAAATGCATACACATACTCACCTGTGTGCATATGTATATGTGCATATATATATATACAATTTTCTTTGTATTGTGTATGTATGTATATATATATATATATAGGCATTATTACCACTATGATTCAATATAATACTTGAAATGTTAATTATAGCAAAAATATATTATATATATATATATATATTTTAAAATATATACAATTTACCTTTAACTGTGTGTATATATATATATATATAGCCATTATCACTGGGGGTGTATGGGGTACTCAGGGAGGGGTAGTATCTCTGGTAGGGAAGGCTTCTCGTGCCCTCCTAGGGCAGCTCTCCAGCCTCTGACCCCCACCTAACACCCAGCTCTCACTTGTGGCTCCCAGTAGCTGCTAGCATGCAGCAGCTGGCCACACCCCGGGCATCGGCTTCGACAGGCAGGATAAACCTTGTGAGGGTAGCCATCGGGTCATCGACCCCTGGTGAACCAGGACTTTGCTCACCCAGCATGTGAAGACTGCTTCGGCAGAACAGGGGGAAGAAACCAATAAGAAGGTTCAACAGCTGAGATGGTGACGCAGCAAAGCACTGTGGAATGCTTAGGGCGTGTTGGAGCACAAAAGACAACATGGCCATCCAATGTAGCTGAGGAAGTCTCCAGGTGTAACGACTTTTCGTGCCACTGGACCCAGGCTTCCAATGCCGAGAGAGTGGGACTGTCTCTGTGCATCGACTTTCCCACTTAAATCTCCTTCACACACAAGTATCTTTGTGCACACTCATCTATCCTAACCCCGTCCACCCTCTTCAAGACCTGCGGAGATGGGGGAGTGGCGAAGCAACAGGTGGAGGTGACCACTGGCAGTTGTAGTCACGATCCTGCACGTAGGTGGCCCACGGACCAGTGGTCGCTCTGCCCTGTAGGACAGCAGGGACGTTCGGCAGCATCCTGGGCGACTGAGCAGCCCTCTCTAGGACAGCACTGCTCACCCTAATCAAGGGAGGGGACTAGAAAAGGTGTCCCAAACATTGCCTGCCCTACAAACACCCGGTCAGCACACCGTGGCTGGCAGGTCATCCCTTTAAGCGGTCAAAATCAAAAGAAACAAAATACAAAGAAACTCCTCCTAGGAGCATGGAACATCAGGACATTACTTGACAGAGAGAATACCCCAAGACCTGAGAGAAGAACAGCTCTAATCGGTAAAGAACTGGCGCGATATAACATCAACATTGCAGCCCTAAGTGAAACACGCTTACCAGAAGAGGGATCACTCAGCAAACCCACCACTGGATACACCTTCTTCTGGAAAGGTAGAGCCACAAATAAAGACAGAATTCACGGTGTTGGCCTGGCCATCAAGACCAGTTTGCTCAAACAGCTGCCAGACTTGCCTGTGGGCATCAGCGAGAGGCTCATGAAGATCCGTTTGCCTCTCAGCAAAGACCGGTATGCCACAATCATCAGCGCATATGCCCCAACACCGACCAGCACAGAGAAGACCATTGAGCAGTTCTGCTCTGACCTGGGTGCCGTCCTGCCCTCAGTGCCCACAAATGACAAGCTGATACTACTGGGAGACTTCAACGCCCGCGTTGGCCAGGACCATGAAAGATGGAAAGGAGTGCTCGGCAAACATGGCGTGGGCAAAATGAACAACAACGGCCTAATGCTACTCAGCAAATGCTCAGAATTCGAACTCACCATCACGAACACTGTGTTCAGAATGGCAAACAAATATAAAACAACGTGGATGCACCCACGAACAAAACAGTGGCATCTCATTGACTACATCATTGTACACCGGTGAGACATCCAGGATGTACAGATCACCAGAGCCATGAGAGGAGCTGAATGCTGGACAGACCACCGATTGGTTAGAGCGACTCTTCAAATGCGCATTGCGCCTCGCCATCCAAAACAGTTCGCCCAGACAGTTCGCGCATTTTACAATGTGAGTCGTCTTAGAGATCCATCGTATTTGCAAACATTCCAGTCCTGCCTGGACGACAAGCTGTCTGCCAAGGGACCACTCACTGGAAGCTCAACCGAGAAATGGAACCAGTTCAGAGACGCAGTGAAGGAAACATCAAAGGTAGCCCTAGGCTCCAAACAACACAACCACCAGGACTGGTTCGACGAGAACAACACTGCTATTGAAGACCTATTGAGCAAAAAGAACAAAGCCTTTATGGAGTGGCAAAATAACCCAAACTCTGCTCCTAAAAAGGACAGATTCAAGTCTCTCCGAGCCACGGCGCAGCACGAGATCAGGAAGATGCAAGACCAATGGTGGGAAAAAAAGGCAGAAGAAATCCAGTGTTTTGCTGATACGAAAAACTACAAACAATTTTTCAGTGCCCTCAAGACTGTCTATGGGCCATTAAAACCCACCACCACTCCCTTGCTATACTCTGACGGTGACACTCTCATAAAAGATAAAAAGGCATCAGCAACAGGTGGAAAGAACACTTCAGTCAGCTTTTCAACCGACCCTCTTCAGTCGACCAAAATGCCCTTGACCAGATCCCCCCAAACCGCACCATTGAACAACTTGACGTCCCTCCTTCAATAGAGGAGTCCAAAAAGCCATTCAACAAATGAGTGCAGGCAAGGCACCTGGTAAAGACGGGATCCCAACCAAGGTGTACAAGGCCTTAAATGGAAAGGCGCTCCAGGCATTCCACATAGTGCTGACCAGCATATGGGAAGAGGAAGACATGCCCCCAGAACTCAGAGATGCCTCCATCGTAGCCCTATACAAGAACAAAGGCTCACGAGCAGCCTGTGACAACTACAGAGGCATCTCACTACTCTCCACTGTTGGAAAGATCCTCGCCCGTGTTTTACTCAACAGACTCCTGTCATCTGTTTCAGAGCAGAACCTGCCTGAATCACAATGTGGCTTACGACCAGATCGCAGCACCATCGACATGGTCTTCACAGTGAGGCAAATGCAGGAAAAATGCCTTGAGCAGAACCTGAGTCTCTGCATTGTCTTCATAGACCTGACGAAGGCGTTCGACACAGTGAACAGGGATGCATTGTGGGTGATTCTCAGCAAGTTCGGTTGCCCAGCAAAATTCATCAAACTGATCCAGCTCTTTCATGTCGACATAACAGGGGAAATCCTATCTGGTGGAGAGACTTCCGATCACTTCAACATCTCCAATGGCATGAAACAAGGCTGTGTCCTTGCTCCGGTTCTATTCAACCTATTTTTCACCCAAGTATTACGAAATGCTGTGATGGATCTAGACCTGGGCATCTACATCAAATACCAGTTGTATGGCTCACTATTCGACCTTCGCCGCTTGACTGCAAAAACAAAGACAATAGAGAGACTCATCCTGGAAGCTCTCTTTGCAGATGACTGTGCTCTCATTGCCCACCAAGAAAATCATCTTCAAACCATTGTGGACAGGTTCTCCACCGCAACAAAACTGTTTGACCTAACTATCAGCCTCAGCAAAACAGAGGTGCTGTTCCAACCTGCACCAGGGAGGCCAACGAACCAGCCATGCATTACAATCGATGGCACACAGCTTTCTAACGTCAACACTTTCAAGTACCTGGGCAGCACCATCGCCAATGACAGGTCCCTAGACCATGAGATCAATGTCAGGATCCAAAAGGCCAGTCAGGCACTCGGGCGGCTGCGCTCCAAAGTCCTCCAACACAGCGGTGGAAGCACTGCGACAAAGCTCAGAGTGTACAACGCAGTGGTCCTCAGCTCGCTGTGACAAGGAAATCACTTTAAAAGACTGATATATATTAATTTAAGGTCACCAAGGAATTCAGCTATGTAATTCCTAAATGAAAACTCAAGTCAGCAGTCAATCTTTTATGGAATTTAATTACAATAGGAGGAAGAAAGGAATTAGAGATAGAGAGAGAGGGGGAGAGAGAAAGGGGAGAGAAGGGAATAGGGCTTAAATACCCCTTCTGTTTAGGCTGGGCCAAAAGGCCCAAGCCCTTAGATAGCTGGGGCAAAGAAAAGAGATCAGTCCCTATTACTCACGTGACCAAAATGGAGAAACAGTCTCAGAGGCCCCACCTTCAGCTTCCTTCAGAGCAAGCTTCTCAGAGCACACTCCAACCACTCAGACAAACTCCTCAACCACCACCCTGAGTCTTCAGAGCCCTCTATCTTTAAGGAAACCTTCAAAGTTCCCTCCCCTCAGTTCTCACATCTACCAATCACTGTCCATCAATTTCCCTGTGCCAATGGAGGCTCTAGCTTAACCCAGGACCGCCCAGAGGTCTCTGGCTTTGCACATGTCTGTTGAAGGTCATATTTTCAAATAATTAAATCTTTGATCCTTTGCTACAGCCCTTCCTAAATCCTGTTAACCTGAGTGGGGTAGAGATTGGAATAATTAAATTTTGATCTATGCTGCAGCCCTTCTTCAATCCTGTTAGGACTGAGTAGGGTGGAGATTGATTCCAAGTATCTCCATTATATCAATTCTAAAATCAATCATGACTCAAAGAAATTCCTGTTCTATGCTTAAGCATAAATCAAAGTCCTTTCCATTGTTCAGCAAAAGGTTTCTGTCCTAAAGTAATCTTAAGAAGGGAGAAGGAGGAAACTCTCATGCCAATGGGGTTCACATTCCAATAGCCAAGACCCACTATCAATAGGAAATTTTTCAAGTATGAAATTTCCCAATGGTGAAATTTCCAACATTTATAAGTCTAAGAAATTTTGAGGTTTACATCGCTCCTGTACGGTTGTGAGACATGGACACTGTACAGGAAGCACATGAAACAGCTGGAGCAATTCCACCAATGCTCCCTCCGGTCAATCATGAGGATGCAATGGCAGGACCGAATCACCAATCAGGAAGTCCTCAACAGAGCCAACTCCACCAGCATTGAAGTCACGGTCCTCAAAACCCAGCTACGATGGTCTGGACACGTCATCCGCATGGACCCACAGCGAATACCAAGACAGGTATTCTACGGTGAACTGTCAGCTGGACTCAGGAAACAAGGCCGATCAAAGAGAAGATTCAAGGATCAGCTAAAGTCCAACTTGAAGTGGGCTGGCATCACACCAAAGCAACTAGAACTCGCTGCCTCTGTCAGAAGCAGCTGGCGAACCCACATTCACCATGCCGCCACCACCTTTGAAGATGAACGACGTCAACGTCTTGCCGCTGCGCGTGAACGCCGACACCAGGCCACAGCCGCACCTCCCGTAACAATTGGCATCCCATGCCCCATGTGCTACAAACTGCGCCTCAGCCTTTGGACTCCAAAGCCACATGAGGGTACATCAATAGATGATAATGCACAAAGACAATAGTCATTCTCGGTCACCGAGAGACTACCACCCCATTATCACTGATTCAATATAATACTTGAAATGCTCATTATAGAAAATATATATACATTATATATATTTTAAAATATATACAATTTACCTTTAACTGTGTGTATATATAGATATATAGCCATTATCACTGATTCAATATGATGCTTGAAATGCTCTTTATAGCAAAAATATATATATTTTAATATACAATTTACCTTGTACTGTATATGTATATATATTTAGCCATTATCATCAATATAATTCAATATAATGCTTGAAATGCTAATTATAGCAAATATATACATTATATATTTTAAAATATATACAATTTACAAGGCAAATTGTAAATATATATGTATACACACACATACATACACAGTACAAGGTAAATTGTGATGATTTCAGTGCTAATAGCTCAAAGGATCAGAGGAGGCTTCACAAATGTGATACCTGAATTGACTCTTGGTAGCATCAAATTTAAGAAAGATCCAGTAAGCCAGTAGAATTGTATTCAATATATAATATGAGGCAAGCGTAGCATAATATTTATTTCATACAGACAAAAGATATGCCTACCATAAAACATTTACAAGCACCAATTGACAAAAGAAGACCTAAACCGAACAAGCAGCAATAGTCATGACCACTAAACTCTGCTGGAGGCTGCTAGAGCCCAGAAACAGGAAGCAGCTTCTAGGATTGGTGCCTGGCTAGTTTATATTTCACTTCAGCTCTTCATAATATCCCTCAAAGGCTGTATCTTCTGACATGTCAGGCCAGGATGAGTTCATCCTCTTAGTGGTGATCATCTCCAAGAGGAACTCCATAGCAGTTTGGCCCCACTCCAAAAAAAATAAGGATGTCCAAATTTCTTGAATTCACATGGCAGATTCCATGCCTGTACACATGCTTCTTCATATAATATGAGAAAAGAACAAGAAGTACTAAATCGAAAAGGCAGTCTCCAAAACCAGAATTGGGCTCACATTTATAGGTAGGATTTGGTCTTTAGTTGCCATGTGCTCCCTGCCACATTATAACTAGGATTCTGGGAAGGAGGATGTGCTCCCCTTTCTATTAACCCTTTAGAGTATGTCCCAGGGTCAGTCAGTTAATTAACTAGCCTTTAAGTGCCTTTTCCACGCCAGGTACTATGCAAAGTGCTGAGTTTGCACCAAGTAAAAAGGAAGGCCAAAAATAAATTTAAAAATAGTCCCTGCTCTCAAGAAGCTCTCATTCTAATAGAATATTAAATATAAAGATGGATGTGAGGGATTTTGTGGAGGTGGAAAAGACATAACCTAGCAATATAACATGGGTATGAGGTATATATATTGGGAGAATAATGAGTCAGAAATAATTAAAACTATCCATTGACCCCGACCTCCTAGTTTTTCTTCACATAAGACATTTCCTGCCACCCCACATTTCTACTAGATGCTCCTGACTCCTGGGAATCTCTCCTTTCCTATCTCCACCTCCTGGCTTCTCTGGCATCCTTCCAATCTCAGCTAATTCTGTAAGAAGCCTTTTTCAGTCTTCCTTAAGGTTCATTCTTTCCCTCTGAGATGACCTCCAATTTATCCCATATTAGTATATTTATACATAGTTGTTTGAGTGTTGTCTCTCCCATTTGACTGAGCTCCTTGAGAGTAGGGAGCATTTTATTATGTTCCCAACACTTAGCACAGTCTGTCATGTAATAGACATCTTATATGCTTGAGGACTTGACTTGACTATAAGGTTTTCTTAAAGAAGGCTATATTCAGTCCAAAAGGATTTTTTAGGTGTTTCCCCCTCATACATGGTTACAACACTATTTAAATACACACACACACACACACACACACACACACACAGAGGACTACTAGTACCTCTGAACTCTATCTTCTTTTCCTGGGAAAATAGGAATTTCAAAGCTCCTTACTGAAATGGGCACCCTAATGACATGCCTCCAAACATTTGCAGATTTGCATAATGTCCATCTTATTAGGTTGTGTACTTATTTCAATGCACTGTGATTCCCAAGTCTTTGAAAGTGCACTCTTTAAAGTGAACACATCAGAATAAACTAAAATTTGCAATTAGCTCCCTTGAAGACATGAGAGGCAGCAGGATCCTCTAACACATTGGACAGAGGAAATTGGACATGCTCTACCAGCTCTGCAAAAACAATTGTACCAGATTACTTTTGTCAATTTTTTAAATTTATTTTATTCTGAACTTAACAAACACTAACTAAGATGAGCATTTAGTAAAGTAGAACATAAAAAAATATTATAACAAAGAAACTTCAAATAACTGTTAAATCAGAACTTCCTTTTCCTTTTGAGGGTATTATGAATTCAAAAATAAATAACTTTCAAAGCTGTCTTTTGTGTTTCTTTCTTGCCTTCTTTCTGTTATTTCAATGACTCTAATGACTCTCCTTTTTTTCTTTCTTCCTTTATTATTATTATTTTTTTGCTACTCTACTGCTACAATTGAATTTTGTAAACCTCCCCATTGGAAAAAAATGAAAGAAAAAAGAAAATTTTTCTAAGAGATATGTATAGTCAAGTAAAGCAAATTCTCACATGTACTAATGTCTGAAAATATATCTCTCATTACACACTTTAATCCATCACCTCTAGGTAGCATGATTTATCTTTCATACTTTAGAGTCATAGTTGGTTATTATATTGGTAAGAATGCCTAAGTCTTTCAAAGTTGTTTTTCCTTACAATGTTGTTATTGTTATATAAAACATGTTCTGAGTTCTTCTTGTTATATTGTCAACTGATACGAGCCTTCCCAGGTCTCTGAAACTATCACTTATGTCATCCACAATTATATTCAGTTAAATTAATAGATCTTAATTTGTTCATTCTTTATATGAAGAGCACCACATTAACTGCCCTTTCTTTGCTATAACAAGATATGTTGCTATAAATATTTCATAAAGGCCTTTTCTTCTTTCTTCAATTTATTTGGGTAGGGGTCTAGAAATAATATCACTGGCTTTGGTATATGAGAGAATGGGGGGAATCCATAAATTATAGACTGATGAACATAGCTTCAAATAGTAAAATAATTCTAGACTATAATAGTAATAGGAATTTATATCTATGAGACAATGTATCTACACTTATATTAGGTGATGCCATACTAAACTCATTTCTTGTTTTGACAGGATTATTTGATTGATTGATAATATGAATTCCATAGATTGTCAAGCATATGACAGAATCCCTGGTACTATTGTGAACAATGGAAAGTTATGATTTAGAGAAGTAGTGTAAAAATAAATCCCTCCAGACCCTATATTGACTTAGAAAACCACAAATTAATATTTCTATATTGTATTATATTTTTTATTTGTCTGTTTTTCCTAAGCCTTTCTCAGTTACATTTGAATCTGGTTTGGGCCCCACTTGGGAGTTTTGCTGCACTGATCCTAGAGTTTTATACTTCTGATCTAGATAAATGTCAAAATTAGGCAGATTTGGAACAGATGAGTTACCTATTAGTCAACGTCCTATTGGAACTAGATCTCTAATATATTGTTCCAGAAATTTGTCCTTCTCCTTTGTTCAACATAGTTTGAGAATTAGTTGGATGAAGGTGTAGATACAATGTTTATCAAATTTGCAGATATGTGAGGCAAAGGCAGAGATTGAAGGAGTCAGAAGGAGTCAAAAAAGAATTCAGCAGGCTAGAATTAGGAAGTGCATCTGCTAAGATGATATTTAATAGAGACAGGTATAAAGTTATATGTATACTTGAATTCAATAGGAAAGACATGTCTAGATAACATTTAATGTAATAAAAAATAACCTAGGACAATGGTCCTTATATGCTTTTTGCTCATAAAATACATGAGAAACTGAACTGAACTGCCACACTGAACTGTGGCAACAAAGAAAGGTTCTTAGGCAATCAGGCCTCCAGATTCTTTTGTCTCTCCTTTCTCTCCCCTAACACCTCCTTTCTTACTTCCCAAAGACTCACAGAAGAGAAGGTGGTTTTGTACTCCCATGGATAAAACTCCTGTTGTGACCTTCCTGATGACAAGTTAGGAAGAGAAGATCACAGCAGTTGGGGATGGGGGCTGGAAATTTGTTGGCACATAAAGTGTGCTGTGGCACATCCTTCGAGAACCACTAATCTAGAGATTTTAGTGGATCACAAGACCCACAAGTAAACAATGTATGGTAGCCAAAAATATCTAAGTCAGTATTAGTTTGCATTGAGAGGCAGATATATTGAATAGAAGGATAAAAGTAACAAGTCCACTAAACTTTGCCTTGGTTAGACAGTGTCTGATACATTATTTTTATTTGGAAGCCACAGTGACAAAGGAGGAGAATAATCAGGATTGTGAAAGGACTACAGACTTTGCTACACAGGATGTAGTTGAAGGAAATGGATTTGGTTAGCTAAGAAAAGACTTAAAAGGAGCATGACAGTAGTCCTCAAGAATTTGAGGATTATCATGCAAAAAAAAAGCATCAGATTTGTTCTGCTTAGCCTATAAGAGCAAAATTTAGGATAATTGGTAGAAGTTACAAAAAAAGTAGATTTCAGATACCTGTAATGAAAATCTTCCTAACAATCTTTCGGAGCTGGCCCCTTTTCTCCACTCTCCCAGCCATCACCTTAATTAAGACACTCATCACTTCTCACCTGGACTATAGCAATTATCTTCGAATTTGGTCTCTCTGCCTCAGGTTTCTTAAATCCATTTTTCACACAGCTGCCAAACTTGTTTTCCTTAAAACACAAATCTGACTGTGTTGCTGGCCTACTCCATAAGCTCCACATATTTTCTATTGCTTTTAGAATCAAATATAAAATCCTTTATTTTATCTTTAAAGTCCTTCAGAACTTGGCTTCAACCTACCTTTCTTGCTTTACTGTACATCATACCTAAAAGCGTGCTGATAAATAAAAATGTAACAATTGCCTTTATGGTGAAGGGGTGTTGGGGGGAGATAATGTATGCTTAAAACATTGCTAAGTATAATCTACATCTATTAACATTTCTCCATCAAATTCTTAATTCTAGAAATAAAAAAATCAATCAAGCCCTGATTTGTAGCATTTACTAGTTTCAAATGTATAAAATATTCACTCTGAAAATTTAACTATCAGCCCTCTCAAGACAGCTCAAACTGGCTCTTTCACACTCTCAATTATGCACCTCAGTGCACACTGCAGTCTAGCCAAACTGACCTTCTTGTTGTAGCCCTGACTCCATGCCTGATTGTTCAAAAAGGACTAGAACTCCTGGTTTGAGGGCTTGCCAAACCCTTTTTGTGGTTGCTCGTCCACCTTTGGTGTCCATCTGTCTCCCTATTCTCACCTGTAACTCGAAGAAGCTGTAGCATGCAAAGCAGTCATATCCCAGTAAAATGGTCTTGGAAAAAGGACTAAACCAGGTTGGGGGAACTGACAGGCTTCAGATCCATTAGTGAGTCAGGGTGATGTCTACTCCCAGCATGTGAAAACTTCCCATGATAGAATGGATAAATGAGAACAAACATTAGCAACAGTCATAAAGATAGCTGAAACGGGAGCTCTAGAGTGCTTAGAGCTTGGCCAGACATCAGAGATGCCAAGGTTATCCATTCCATCCCAGACCATGACCAATCAACCTGACTTTTGTCTTGCTACTAGACTTCAATAATTCTGGAAGAGAGAATGAGACTGACAAGTTTGTGTAACTCTGCTTCCCTTAAATCCAGTTCACACAAGTCAAGATGTCACTCCATGATATCACTGGCCCTCTTTGAAAACAAAAGATGAACAACAATATTCCCCTCTTTATCTCGATCTCTCAATATTCCTAGAGAAGTAGAACACTTTGCTGCTAGACATAAATTCCTTATTGTTTCTGTTCTATTTGTTTCTCTTCTAGTTCCTTTCTATTTAAACCCAGGGAAGTCATGAAACTGTGATTAATGAGAGGATCCTCTCCCATTTCTATCGGAAAGCTACAATAGAAACTTGTGTCGCATTATTAAAAACCTAAGGGGAAGCTATAAGAAACATTGATAGTGCTACAATGAGAAGATTTAGGATCTTTCTTACTAGAAAACAAGAGAAATCATATAAGGATGTGCTCAAGAAGATTCAGCCACAATACTACAGAGTGAAAGGAGATCCACTAAGTCTCTAACATCAAGGATCTGTGATTGGTGCTGACTTTAAGCAAGATGGACAGATTTCTGTGGTCATGGTGTTGTGAAAACAATGTGATCAATTTTATATTCCCACCTTCCTCTTATTCTCTTTTTCTATCTAGAGATGAATCTGTTTTTGGAATCCTTGTACATTAAGACTATTGTCTTTCTGTTTTGACATTTATTCTTTCAAAATGATTTTTTTTTATAAGACAAAATGAATTCATTGAATTATTGGTTGAAATGTGCCTTGAGAGATAAATTCAGCTGGTAGAGCAGTCAGTGGAAAGTTAGGTGGTACAGCATATAGAGCATCAGGCCTGCCTTCAGGAAAACTCATCTTCTTGGGTTCAAATTTGGCCTCAAATGTTTACTTGTTGTGTTGCCAAGAAAATCCCGAAAGGGGTTCTGAAGAGTCAAACATGCCCCCCAAATGACTAAACAACAACAATGGGGAAGTTAGTGGGATGTTCATGAAGGGAAAGAGACATTTTCATAATTGCTGGGGAAATTCCCAGCATGGTGGCTTAAAATTGGATCAGATAGAGATTTTATTGACTTATTTTATAACTTAACAAATGCATAGAAAGACCTAATCTGTACCAGAAAGAAAGCTAAGCATACCTGAGCTTATCATAGTACACATGTCAAAAAAAAAGGGATAAAGAAACAGGAGCCACTTCTTTTTGAAGTAGTTTAATTCAGGATCTTTGATATCCCTTTAATCTCCCTAACTAGAGCCTAAAGAAACCCATTAACCTTAGGAGTAGAGAATGGTGTTGACTAGAAAGTTACACTTGAAAGAAAGGACCAGAATATAGTACAATTGCCTAGGGAGGACAAGAGGGAATAACTAGTTCTCTAAATAAGGAAGTGTGCAAGAAGTTTCCTTTATGGTTCAGCTTCAGAGCCACCTTCAACATGAAGTATTTCCTGCCTGATGTGTGAAAAAAGAAAACCCAGAGACTTTTTGGACATGGAAAAAGCCTGGAGTGGCTGCAGAGATTCCAGCAGCAGTGGGGAGGGATGGGCAGAGAAAATTTGGAATCTTGAGGAAAGGAACCCAGAAAGAGGCAGTTCAGGGACTCTGGCTTTGAGACAGCTACTGGGAAGGTCCAGTCTTTGCCTGGGTCTTGATCCCAAGAAACCTCTTATTTCATTGACTCCCGATCTCTATCCCCACAAAAACCCCCAACAAGTGGACAGAGACTGAAAAGAAGGGAGTCCACAAGAAGAATCATCACAGTCTCCTCTCCTGAACTGAGGCACCTGCTGGACAGGGCTAAAGCCAGGGTTCCTCACCTTGAACCCCTCAGGGGCTTGAGGCCATTAAGCTCAAGTCACCTCAACTTTGCGGGGAGGGTTTAGACAGTTAGAGACTCCTCCTTCCTCTTCCCCTTTGCTTACTAGCCTTTCCTACTTCCTCCTACATTCCTGTTATCTTAGAATAAATTCTGTTATCCACTCCAATTGGCTAAAGCCTGAATAAAGGGCAGTTATAACTGAGGGAAGGAGTGAGGGAATATCTCTCTTCACCTAAAGAACTTTGCTGGGTAGAAACCACTTAGCTGTGGGGAATAACAAGGCAAATTTAGTGAGGGGCCATCACAGACTTCTCTTTCCTGGCCAAACTTCAATATCAGATTCCCCTCCTTTGCCTTGCCTTGAGGGGGAGAGGACTCCATTCTATCTCTTACATCATCAAATATATTCCTTTATTACACTGATCTCTCAATTTGTAGAACCTTCTCTCCAAATCGCCAATATATATCCATTTGTATATGTTATTTCCTCTGCTTGACTGTTCCTTTAAAATAGGAACTGTTTTTCTTCAGATCTTTGTATCTCCCAACTTAGCATAATGCTGGACACATACTTAATACATGAGACTAGGTTACTAAAGGAAGTAATAAGTAATTCTTCAACAAACATCTTGACAAGAACAATCAGGGATATTACAGAAGAGATTTCATTTAAATTATGAATTTACTTGGAACTCTAAAGTCTCTTTCTAGTCTGATTTTCTGTAGTTTTGAGGCCCATTTCTACATTTGTGATGAGATTCTAATCTTTCCTTTGGTGGGGGAGAGGAGGATAAATATACTTTAATCACAAATTGTATAAAATTATAATCTAGTCCCTAGAAAAATTCATCTAATTTGAAGATCCCAGGTAACAGAACCCTAGAGATGTGTAATATTTAAATAAGGTCTTTCAGAACAATATAACATATTTCATCAATTACTAAAGCCTACAAAACAGGCAATATGTGTGCCAGAAGGCACCATCTGGAAAATAATATTCATTCTCATTGACTTCAGTTTCCTACATATAATAGATAAAATGTGTTCTTTATAGAAAAAATAGAAATCCATTAATTTTTGATTCAAGAATTGCTATGTGCTTAAGGGTTTTGCCACTTATTCCCCAAAGTTCTATTCATTGGATCATAAAGTAAGAGCTGGAAGGGAATTTAGCTATTATTGAGTCCAATTTCCTCATGTTTAGGAACTAAGGCCCAAAGATTTTAATCAATTTGCCTAAGGTCACACAGATAGTAAATAGCAGAACTCATGTTGTTCTGGCTCTAAACACAGTGTTCTTTCCGCTATATCAGATTTGTCTTTTACAAACAATTTTTCCTCAGATTTGAATTATAACAAATATCTAGAATAGATAAAATCAAGAAAAGGAAGTTGTAACTAATCCCATCAGTGGTATGACTGAGATATAGACTTAGACCCTCAGAGTCAGTCTACATATAGGAAAACTAGGCAGTCCTCCTAGAGGTGATTTCAAATCCTTAGAGGCCTCTCTCCCCATAATACCCTTTCATACCAATATATAACAGGATACAAACTCCCAATGTTTAGAATTACTTCCCCTTGGATTGTAATATTTTCTCTCTACTTAGCTCAATTGAAATGTAAATATGGTATACAGGAAGTGGTAGTACATAAAAATTCCATCATCCACAAGCTTATTAGCATGAATTGGATTTCAGATTTGCCTGGAAAGTAGAGAGCATAACCCAGAGAAAACAGGTCATAGGGCAGGTCCATTTTGATGAGAGATTAGATATAGGACCATGTGTGGAATATCAGATGTTATGGGGAAAGAGAATCCCTAAGAAGTCAGTAACAGTCTGGGAAGAAGATGCCAGAGAGGAGATCAAGAACTAGAAAACAAAATTTCCCTAATTAACAATTGAGTCAGCCTATCCTTAAAGAACAGTAATAACCTGAAGAGGATTGGATTTTGAGTCAGAAAAGTCTTAGTTCAAATCTTGCCTCAGACATTTAAAAGCTGGTCCTGCAAGTTACTTAAACCTCTCTTTGTCTCAGTTTCTTTATTTGTAAAATTAAGTGGTTGGAATTGTTATCTTCTAGGTATCATTCCAGCTAGCTAGCTATCCATTATGGTCCTAAAAATCAACAAAAATCACTCTTCTTGACTATTGGTGGTAGTGTTGAGGAAGAGTGGGAAAACAAGCATATATCCTAGCTTGACGTTTTGTTCCTCTAATCAATCTTGTCCAAAATATCTGTGATAGTTACAATGCCAGCCTCAGTTCCCTCCATACCTGATAATTCATGAGCTTTTAATCCACCAGTCAAAAATCTTTATTGAGTATTCTCCATATGTAATATTATTGCATAAAAGAAAATTGGTCTAGGGATTTTCATTTAAACCGAAGTGATAAAGCTACTACAAGTTTAAATGTAGGGAAGATTTGAGCTAGTCATACTACTGCTGGGTTTATACCCCAAAGAAATAATAAGGAAAAAGACTTGGGGGAGGGGAAGGAAAGAACATGAATCTTATAACCATGTAAAAATATCCTAAACTAATTAATATTTTCCAAATCTAATAAATAAATGCAGGGAAGACTCCCTTACTATCACCAAGGCATGGCATATATACATACTTAAGAGAGGCAGCTTTGGCTTGACTATTCACAGCCAGCCAACATGGGATGAGGAGAAGAAAGTCTCCTAGTGCCAGAATCATGTAGAAGAAACAGAGATAAGTATAGACAGGCATAAAGACAAAGAGAAAAAGAGGCAGTAACAGAGAGACAGAGATCCCAGGCCACCCAATGGAAGAGGAAGAGAGAGGTATACCTGCTGAGCCAGGTAGGAAGCCAGAAAAAAAGGGCCATGAAGATAAAAGGAGATTCAAGAAACAATAAGGAACCACAGTCACAAAGCAAATGATAGCCATTGGAAGTGTGACTATGTAGTAGCTGAATTGGGCAACAAAGAATTGAGAATACTGTTTGTTTTAAGAAGTTGTATTAGTACAGATCTAGAACTATAAAGAGCAAATCAGACACAAAGCAATAGATGGGTGAGTCCTAATTTTTCTCTTTTCTAAGGCTCCATTCAGGACAATATCAAGAAATACAGAGAATATACTGTAGGCAGGTAGCTAGGTGGTGCAGTGGATAGAATGTTGGGCTTAGTCAGAAAGACTCAGTTTCTTGCCTCAGATGCTTTACTAGCCATGACCCTGTTTGCCTCAGTTTCCTCATCTATAAAATGAGCTGGAGAAGGAAATGGCATACCAACCCAGGATCTTTGCCAAGAAAACCAGAGATAGCACAACTATTTCTGTAAAGTTCCTTTTCCTCTTTTATCTCTCTTTTTTTTAAACATAGACCTAACAGTAGTCTACCTGGGTCAATAAGCATACATTTTGTATGTACTACAAAGAGCTAAGTACTTGATAACAATTTTTTATGTATAATTCCAAATTATTCTCCACAACAATTGTTTGTGCCCAGTCAGTGATCTACCACTACGGCATCAATGTGCCTGCCTCTTTTCCACAGTTCCTCCATCTTTTATCCTTTTTTGTCACCTTTGCTACTATGATGAGCATGAGGCAGAGCAAAGTAGTCAGCCATCCTCTGGATGTTCCAATAATCTGCTGGAAACAAACAAACAAACAAAAAACTTAATGAAAAGCTACAAATAATAAAGCAAATAAAAGCCTATTGAAATAGACACATGTCCTCGAGAGCCTTAATTTTAGTCAGTGATTATATATTTTTAAGCACTCTTGCACGAAGTACAATAAAGAGTTCTGGATAGACAAAAAAAAAAGGCTTTACATCCCTGGCCCTTTCAGTCTAAAAAAGTGAGGAGAAAGGGCATTACATTTTAGAGAGTAATTTATGAAGAAGCATAAATTTGTATAAGACCAAAAAATGTATTAATAACATTGAGGAGGTAAGTAAAGACATGAACCAAATTAGATAAATCATCTGAAGACCAGCCTACTTAAATTCAGAGAGGCTCACTAACAGAGTGATCACAACATGTAAAGTTCTAATGACAGCAATTCCCAAAGATCACTTAAGCTAGATAGAGACACTAAGATCAAGGGAAATATTCATTTGAGTAAAAAATTACAGCCAATTGAAGTGAGAACATAGGATTCAGAGTTGGAAGGAGCCTTAAAGGTTATCTAGCCCAACACTTTCATTTAACAGCTAAGGAAACTGAGGACAGAAATGAAGTGCTCAAGTATACAGAGTTTGTACATGGTAGGGCTTCTGACTCCAAGTCTAATGTTCTTTCTGTCATCCTACTATATATCTATCAATCAACCCATAGTCATTTATTGTCAGATACTTTTCTAAAGGCTCACGATACAAAGAAAGGCAAAAGTATGGTTCCTGCATCACATTCTAGTGAGAGAGACAGCATATAAACAACTGTGTACCAACAACATATGTACTTGCTTAATGGGAGGAAATCCCAGAGGGAAAGCACTAACCATGGAAGAGACCAGACAAAAGGATCTCCCGGGATCTAAACTGCATCTTGAAGCAAGCCAGGAAAACCAAGAGGTAACAGTGAGAGAGAGCACTCCAAGCATAAGAAACAGCCAGTGAAAAGGTATAATATATACATGAATAATATTAATAATAATAATAACAGCTATATAGTGCTTACAATTATTATCTCATCTGACCCTAACAACATCCCTAAGAGGTAAGTGCTATTTTATCACTATTTCATGGATGAAGAAATTAATAATAATAATAATAATAATAATAATAAGCAGCTATCACTTATATAGCACTCACTAGGTACCAGACACTGTGCTAAGCACTTTTCAATTATTATTTTATTTGATCCTCAAGAGAACCCGGAAAGGTTGTTGTTGTCTTTCAGGCATTTCAGTCATGTCTGACACTCCATGACCCCATTTGGAATTTTCTTGACAAAGATTCTGGAGTGGTTTCCCATTTCCTTCTCTAGCTCATTTTACAGATGAGAAAACTGAGGCAAAGAGAGTCACACCACTAAGTAAGTGTCTGAAACCAGGTTTTAACTCAGGTCTTCCTGACTCCAGGTCCAGCACTCTATCCACTAGCTGCTCATAAAGTTTACATACTTAAACATAAAATTGTTCTCCAGTATTTCCTTTCTAAGTAATATTTTACTTAAAGCATTACAAGTATCATGGACTAGGTTTGAGCCACTGAAGTTCATTATTTTAGAAATTGGTCATGGGAGTTTTTTGCAGAGAGGTGGCCATGGTACAGTAGGAAACAAGAAAGAGGACTGGATTGAGGGTTAATACTTGAATTAGAATTCTGGTTCTGACAATTATCTTTGTGACTTTGAGAAAGCCATTTAACCTCTTGAAGCCTCAGTTTCCTCATCTGTAAGATGCAGTGGTTGGGATAAAAGGCTTCTAAGGTGTTTCTAGTTCTAAATCTATGATCCTACAATCCTACAATCCTATCTCCAAAAACTTTTTGGTTTAACTTTCCTCTTTCTGTAAAATGGAAAGTTGTCATTCCCAAAAAGCAAGTCAAATCAAACTAGCACAGAAAACTGTGCTAGATGCTGTTAAATGCAACCTCTCCATGCAGGGTACCTGCCCTTCACAGAGGTGTTAAATTGTTTAT
Source organism: Monodelphis domestica (assembly GCF_027887165.1). NCBI lineage: Eukaryota > Metazoa > Chordata > Mammalia > Didelphimorphia > Didelphidae > Monodelphis > Monodelphis domestica. The sequence continues at coordinate 273,257,131 of NC_077227.1, forward strand.
TGTCTCTGTTTTTCTCATTTTCTTTTTCTTTCACTTATTCTAAAGTCCTCCTTCAATGCTGCCTATACTGGCTATATCCCCTAGGTCAAGGTTGTCCAATGAATGCCCTAAAAAACCAATTAAGTAATGAAGGGTCTTCTAAAAGACTTTTAGGACCTTGCCACAAGGGGTGGGATGTAGCAGGAATACCGCCTATAAAGGACCCTACCATATAAGCTTGGTGAGTTCTTTCCTAAAGGGAAACCAAACCATCTTCAACTGTTCCAAGGGGCCAAGGCTTCAACTATTGACCCAGCTTCCTATTCATTCAAATACAAAAGTCCAGCACATGGCTTTGATCCATACTTCTGACCAGACATACACTGTCACGGCAAATACGGAATATCAATACTAAACCAATGCTTTAGATTGATGAATATTCTTTCTTTGATGTTGTAAAGTAAATCATCTTTCCTGAAATATTAAATGGTCTCCAAGAGTCTCATTTTGTTTTAATCACTAAGTTGAACCACTGGAACAGCCTAAGTCAGGCTTGGCCCAAAACAGATAGGTATTATTTATCTCCTCAGTTTTAAGATCCTTTCAAATATGTGTTATTTGTATCATCTCCTTTTGACAAATAAATGCTCCAATTGAGATGTAATTTGTTAAAGAATTTGCTTTTGATTTTAAAAACACCATTTTATTTAGATGTATATGTGCAAATTTCAAAATCATAAAGTAGTTCTTTTTTCCTATTTCTATTAGAATGCAAAGAATGTCATTTGAACAAAGCAAACTATGCAAGGCAAACTTATTATTAATACTCCCACTGCTCTTTTTATCCATAGGTTTAAATATCATCATTCCAGTTCTCTAGGGCCATATATTGCAAGACCTCATTTGCTCAATTGCCATAATGTCCTATTGTTTCACAGCTTGGTTGTCCAATGTGTTGCCCACTAGGTGGAAAAAGGCCATTCTGGAAAAAGCCTGAACTGAATTTTTAATCCCAGATTATCTTAATGACCTTTTTATTCAATGAGTTAACTACAAACAGGAACAAAAGAAATCCCTGTGTGTGGAGTCTCCAAATATTCCATGTATTTAGAGATTTATTACTGTTTTCCCTGGAATTCATGTTTTCATTTTCCAAGAATGAGCTCCTTACATGCACTTCTGACCACTGAGATAACCATTGGAATTTGAATTAATGAAGCATTATTGTTCTGGCCAGGGACCTATAGACTTCAATAAGCCCAGTGATCCCCACGCCTTATCTACTATAAGATATATATATCTACTATATCTACTATAAAACTACAAGTTTAAAATCAGCAAATTTGGAGCCTATTTTGTTCTTCCACAAATTATTAACTATTACATAATTTTAAATGTTTTAAGGTATCTGAAACAGCCAAAGGAATATATGTCTAATTGTAAAATTCCAGAACCTTTAGAAAATGATGGAAAAGATAGTTTTCAAACTGAAGGGACTTTCCTTCAGTTTGTTCAGGGATGTTCAAAGCCACATCTGGAATTCTTGCACCTGGGGCAACTTTATTTGAGTTGGGAGTAGCAAGAAGGAGGTGAAGCATAGCAAAATGGTAGAAATTCTAACTGGGTAAAGTCATTCTGAGAGAGAGGATTTCCCACCTTCCAGAGGATTTCCCACCTAACCCTCATCCCCACAAAGGTGTGAGAGGGAAGCAGACCTAAAAGATGAGTACCAAAGTGTAGACTCCTGGAGGAGCTGGCCCAGGTACTTCATGGTGGCATGGATTGCTATGGGGCACTTTGGATGAGGAAGCCTGCCCCTACCCTAATGCCACTCTTTAAGATAAACACAATACTTTTATCTCCATGTTATCTTCATTCTAGAATATAGTTTAGGGTAAATTAAAACATGATGTCCTCTTCACCCCAATATCTAGACCATGTTGTATACATGTGCTAGCAAGTCTAGAAGCTTGACCAAATGTCCCAATTTCTTCTTGAGATCCTAGTTCTGTGAGTCCTCTATAGTATAGTAAATGGAGTAAATTCTTCCTTACAACAACCATTCATGCTAAGATAAATCATTGTGCACTCTGCACTTTGTTCTGCCAGTGCCTCCCAAAATTTTCCATGTGGGTATTTAGTTATTCCATCTACCTTTAAGGCTTGTATAAGGAGAAAGAAAAAAGAAATAATCATTTCCCCCATTTCTCTTATAGCTTATAAACTGCTTTCACTTCATTTGATCTAACAAATAAAAGCCAGTATAGTCTTTCTGTTGGAGAGTGTCACATAGCATAAACTTGCCTACCCTTTGGATCATTTTTCCCTATTTGTCTTGTTTTCCTATCCAGAAAAATCAGGAAACTCCATTATTTATTTCTATCAACAGTGCTGTCAACACTTTCCCTTGCAAGTACAAAGCTTAAGTTTAGTTACAAGTAAAAAAGAAAAAACCCAAATAGATGCTTTATCAGGATTCCCAGAGAATACTGACATTCATGCATGAGCAGCTCTTCTGAGAAACTTGTACAGGAGCAATCACTTACAGTCCATGCCCAGATAGAGACCCTCAGAAGTCATTGTTTCTCCTCAAAGGATGCCTGCTGCAATTCTCCAAAGTTCACAGAAGGTGGCACCCTCATCACTCCTCCGCCATTTCCCTGGGTTCCCAACACCAGTTACTAGCCTATAAGTCACAACCTGCAGTGTGGGCCATCAGTCTCTTGCTGTTTATCAAATGCTCTTCTCTATAGGGACCAGAAGGTGTTAGTGCATCCAATGAGATTATACATACTAAAGAATTTTGCAAATGTCAAAACACTCTATAAAGGCTAGCTATCATTGTTATTTGTATTATTACTAGCTCTTTTTCATAAAGCCTTTTTGACAGCAATATAGCTCAAGCTATGACCCAACAAGATGACTCCATTGTGAAGCCTCATTCTCCTACACTAAGTCTCCTGGTCTCTTACCCTCCCCCCCACCAAAAAAAAAGTACAAAAAAAAATTCTCCACCATTCAGGATATATCCCTAACCCTCTCATCTCAAGTTCTTTTTATTTTAGACACCAGGATGGGGCAGGATAATTCACAGCTTGATGTCCCTTTACCCAGCATTTAGATTGTGTTTTATACATTTGCCAGCAAGTCCAGAAGCTTGACAAATTTCCCAATTTTCCCCTAGTTGAGATTCTAGATCTAATCCACTCTAATCCACTAAGTGTAGTAAATTCTTCCTTACTATTAGCAACCTGGGGACTAGCTGTGTGGTAGAGAGAAGACTGCAGGTATTTTGCAATATAACTCCTAAACCCCTAATTCTATGGGGCAAGTTGACACTATTACAGGTACTTTCCTAAATTGTTGAGATTGGCAAGAAGGTAAAGTAAATAACTGGTTGTACTCTCCCTCAAAAAAATAGCCTTGAGATTATTTTTATAGGAGACAAATGTGTAGACCACTATTGCATTTCAGAGGGTATTATTTATATCAGTTCTATAGCTCTTTGGGTAATTATGCCAATATATTCTCAAATATTATTGTGAGGAGAGGTCTTAACAACTAAGAGAAAAGAAAAAGTCTCACATTGAGGGGAGGAATTTGAGCTACTTTAAAAGGAAGTTTGAGATTCTAAGAAAAAGAAATGAAGAGGAAGTGATTTCGGGCATGGAGGACATCAGTACAAAGACACTGAGACAGAATATCCTGTAGAAGGAATGGGAAGTAGTCTAATTTGGCTGGAATACAGAGTATAGAAAGGTTAGTAATTTGTAATAAACCTGGAAAAGGTTTATTTTTTTATAAATAAACTGTTAGGCTGTACTTCTGTTATGAAGAGATTTAAGGGCCAAAGAGAAGAGGTTTTTTTTTTTTTTAATCCTAGCAATTATAAAAGAGGAATGACAAGCATTGATTGTACAGAAAGTAACATGGTTAGACCTTTGATTCAGGAAAAACACTTTGGCAGCTGGATGTAGAAAAAATGTGAGTGGCAAGAGACTTCAGGAAGGGAAACCAATTAGGAGGCTGTTTCAATAGGCTAGGTAAGAGGGGATGAGGGAAGTGGCTGTTTTATGTGAGAGATGTTGTGCAAGTAAATTAATAGAATTGGAGACTAAATAGATACATGGGTAAAGTGAATGAGGAATAAAGGATCATTCTAATGTTCAAGCCTGAGTGACTGGAAGATGCCTTTTATGTAAATAAGAAGGTTCCAAAAGACAATGGGTAAGTTTAGGGGTGGGGTAGCTAGATGGTACAGTGGATAGAGCCCTAGACCTGGAGTCAGGAAGACCTGAATTCATATCCAACCTCAGATATTTAATAGCTATGTTACTCTGGGCAAGCTGCTTAACTCTGGTTGTCTCCGTTTCTTCATCTGTAAAATGAGCTAGAGAAGAAAATTGCAAACCATTTCAGTATCTTTGCCAAGAAGACCCCAAATGGGGTCACAAAGAGTTGGACACAACTGAAATGACTAATCATCACAAAATTTATGGGAAGAGATGAGTTGAATTTGAGATGCCTATAGGAACATTCTATTGGAAATGTTTAATGGGCAACTGATTGAAGCACAGAGAAAAGATGACAGTTGAGTATGTTGATTTAGGATTCATGTCCACAGAGTGGACAATTGAAACCACAGAAGTTGATATGGTCAATGAGAATGTAAAGAAAAGAGAAAGGGAACCAGGACAGAGCCTTAGCACATACCCACTGCTTAGAGATATGGGATATAAATGGTGATCCAGAAAAGGAAACTGAAGATCAGTCAGAAGAGAAGAGAGAGAAACAGAGAGACAGAGAGAGACAGAGAGAGACAGAGAGAGAGAGAGAGAGAGAGAGAGAGAGAGAGAGAGAGAGAGAGAGAGAGAGAGAGAGAGTTAGTAGTTTGGGCATAAGTTTCCAGATTTAGCAATGTCACCATAAATTTGATGCCCTCTCAATCCTTGAAAGCAGCTGTTTTGTTCCTAGGTTCTTCCTGTTTGTGAGAATCAGATCTCTTGTGAATTCTCAACACCTCTACTTCTATTCTCCATTTATCTTAGCATTATAAAAATGGTCTCTACATTGGTAGTTTTCTCTCTCCTCTTCTTTTTTATTTTAAGGCTCTATGAGTTAGATTTGCATGACTCCAGATAAATATAATTTTATCAACCTTGGATAAGTGCACTCTATCCTTGAAAAGGTACCACAAATACATCTACAAATTCTTCCTCACTTTTTTGCATACACCTAAGAAACAAACCATCAAATTCTATTTTTTTTTCCATTCCCATGGGTTTATTCAAGGATGATTGTGTTCCTCCAAAGGATTATTTAGCCATATCAAAAAGTTTTAAAAATAAAAATTCCATGGTCCACTGGTCAGTGTTATGACCTACACAAAATTGTGAATCTGTCTTAAATACCACACCATCAAACATCTCCTTTTTCTAAGATCCTTTCTCCCACTTTGCATCTTCATCCTGCTCCAGATTCCTTTGCTCAGAAAATTATATTTTTTACAAATTCACATAAAGATGCTACCATTTGTCTGTTATTATTCCTATGCATATTTGCATCTTTAAAAGGAGACTTGCAGGGGAAAGTGCTTAATCAAAATAAATGAATCTCTAATAGTCAGATTTTATACCACGTTGGCACCTAGTATAAAAATATTTTTATTAGAAAGTTAAATCTGTAAAATTAAGGTAAAATTAGGTCCATTCATTCTTCATTCCTTCCAACAAATGAAAACTCAAAATGATCACTTACAAGAAAAGTTGCCTCTGATGCTAAATAAAATGGATGTTCTGCCAGAACCAAGGATAGTTGTAATTCCAAGATAGATTTGAGCTGAGAAGTAAAATGACTATTTTCTTTCTTCCTCCTAAGGGTTAATTAGAAAATGTTTCAATATTTATACAGTCATGAAATAATAATTCTCTTACTACAAACCTGAAGGAAGGTTTGTAGTATTAATATAATAACAACTTAAGAATACTATGAAATATAGTTGTGTTTGGGGAAAAAAAACATGAGTATGTATTTTCCAGTCACCCAACTCACAGGAAAGGTCTCCTAGAAATGGATTAGTCCGTGTTAAAAGTATTGTGGGTAGATATCCACTAAAATTATAGTTTAAAAATTCCCACAAATACATTTAACTTTAATAGTTAGCCATTGGACATAAAACAAAGGAAAAGTATTAATAAACTATAGCTTCCATAAATCCAGACCATACTCTCTCAAAATATTGCACCATCAATGGAAAGAGTGGACACAAAGTGTGAACACATGTCCATAGTATATGAGTAGAATGGCACACAAGTAAGGACCACATGTAGCAAAGGCATATGTGTGGAGGAGAAGCTAATACCTTCAAAAATGCAGAGCTACTGATGTCTTCTGGTAAAGGATCACCTTGTTCCCACTGGATTTGTTCCACCCTCTTATTCTTCTCCAGATATTTAGTCCTCACCAAACTTGCTTGGATTCTGTAGTCTCTGCCAGACTGAATGATGCTCTGCTTCATACAATTCTAATAGATATGTGATCTCAACCTGGTATTCCCAGGGACAGCCTTCATGGATGCCTGGTTGAGCAGCTTCACTCTTCTTCCAGCTTCTGGCTTCAGTTGAAGTCTTTGACTGTAATCCTCAGAACAGGCTGAGCCATACAATTAAATTCAAGGTCAGAATTATTTTTGTAAGCAAAAGCTGAGGGTAGGGGGGAAGAATTGTTCTTGCTAAAGCTGGTCTGCCATAGCCAGTCAGTTTGTCAACAAGCAAAAGCTTGTTTAAATTAAGCATTCATTATGTGCCAGAGATTGTGCTTAGGACTGATGATACAAAAAAGGGCAAAAAAACAAGGAACTGGAAGAGATTATAAGAAAACTATGTCCAAGTAATATATACAGGATATATATATTAGAGATATATGCAGCATATGAAATATATACTGGATAAATTAGAGAATCTTTGAGAGAAGGCATTAGCATTGAAGGAATCAAGGAAGGCTTCTTGTAGAAGGTGGGAGAAATGAAGGAAATCAGAGAAAGCAGGAGACAGAAGCAAAAAGGTAGAAATTCCACATACATAGAATACCCACTGAAAAGCAGAAAAAAATAGAAGATGGAGGATTCTATACAAAGAACAGCAAGCAGGTCAGTGTCACAAGATTGCAGAGAACATGGGGGTAGAAATAGAAGGCCAAGTATAAGAAAACTGATTATTGGTGGATATGATAGGCAGACATTAGAACTTACTGAATGGAGGTTGGGGGACACAGTGAAACCTGAACAAGGTGTTGGAGGCCTACACCAGAGTGATGATGGTGTCAAAGGAAAGAAATGAGAGATATTTTGAAGTTGAAATCTATCAGACTTGGAATCTAATTGGATATGGTGGGATAATGGGATAGAGTGAAGTGTTAAAGATATAAAGCTAGGATATAAACTTGGGATATAAACTGGAAGGATGCTGTGATTCTCAAAAATAATAGGGAAATTAGAAAGGAGAAAACGTTATGGACAAAAGATAATTAATTTTGGAAATGTTAAGTCTAACACGTCCATAAGGACATCTCGTAGGACACAATCAGTTGGCAGTTGGAGATATAAGCCTGAAGTCAAGAAAGGTTAGGGAAGGATAAGTAAATTTGAGAATCAGCATAAAGATAATAACTGAATCCACAGGAGTTGATAAGATCTCCAAATGGAATATTATAGAAAGAGAAGAGAAGAGAGAACAGGACAGAATATTGGGAGACACAGAAGGGAATCTCATTAAAGATCCAGCAAGGAGACTAAGGAGTGGTCAAATCGGGAGGAGAATAACCAGGAGAGACAATATCACAGAAAAACTAGAAAGAGTATCAAGAAAGGAGGGAGAGAGAGAGAGAAGAAGGGAGACAATAAGGGAGGGAAGGAAGGAGGGAGGAAGGAAGGAAGGAAGGAAGAAAGGAAGGACTTGTTAAGTATGCCAGGAACTATGCTAAATACTTGGGCATATAAATATGAACAAAAAAGGATGATAGATCTGCCTTCAGGGCAAGAGCTTATATTCTAATTGGGGAAGGCAGCATATAAAACAGAGTTGAAAAGCTGAGGTGGGGTCTGGAAACCAGAAATGGAAAAAAGATATTTAATGTAAGGAATGATTCTGAAGTCTATTAAGTCAGAAACAAAGCCAGAAGACAGGCTGGCCTGTACCCTTCCTCACAATGGAGGTCTCAGATATTATGTGGGTTTGTTTGTAGGCAATAGGGAAGCAGACAGCTGTCAGGGAGATATTGAAGATAAGTGGGAAAGATGAAGGGGGAAATTACTGAAGAAAAAGGAATAGAATGGGCTCACTTATGTATGTAAAAATATGTTTTGGCAAGGAGACAAGCTACCTCTTCTTGTGAGATGAATTTAAAGGAGAAAATATTGGCAAAAAGTATCTAAGTAATGTGAGACATGGGGGAGGGGATAAGAGGAAGCTCTCAGTGAATGATCTCAATTTTTTTCAGTAAAATATGGGGCAAGGTTTTCAGCTAAGAATGCGCGGAGGGGAGGAGCCATGGGAATCTTGAGTAGGGATGAAAATTTTGGAAAAGCCACTATGGTAAGTGGGATAGTGAATTGATTAAAGAAGTGTAAAAAAGTGGCCTCACTTCAGTTCAGATTAGTAGCATAAATTTGTAGTAGACCCAGTCAGCACAGTTTTGAAATTTTCTCTAGCTTCCTTCAGCAGCACACAAGTATAATCAAATTCAACCATGGTGAAAATAATCTAAAGCTGATGTTCATCAGGGTAAGATCAGTATTAGGATAATGGAGCAAGGGATTGAAGAGGACAGTATAGAATTAAACTGGCTCATCAAGGGGTCAAGATGGAGATAGGATAGAGAGTATGGCTAGTTCAGGGGCAATGTCCTGGGAAAGAAGTGAGGAGAGGGGTTGAAGATCATGCCAGGAATGAAGAACAGGTTTAAGGGTTACAAGGAAGAGGTAGATATGGTATGTTAAACTTAGTATGAGGAAAGGAAATGAGGTGGGGGGAGAAAGGGATGTGAGAAAGGCATTGAACCTATTGAGAAAGAGAGTACCCTAGATGTTAGTAAGGGCTAAGATTTACCAGAATCTTGAATGTACAGATTAAATGAAATTCAAAGGAGGAGAAAATACTGAGTGGTGGTGGTAGAGTAGAAGTGACAATGAGTAGTAAAGCTTATTTCAATTTTCCCACCATAACTAATGAGTTGGTAATATGAGTAAAAGGGCAAGAAGCCCAGAAAAATGTGGCCAAGAAAGCTTTGTCATCAGGAGGGAGCCAGATATCAGTGAGTCATGACTTGTAATATAATCAGAGTCATAATTACAATACCTCTCATCTCTGGGACTCGAGGCTCAGCCTCAGCTCCAAAGGTCTTCAAAACAAGTAGACATACTCCTAGCTAAAGAACCAGTGCCCTCCAAATCAAGTCTGTCTCTTCTTTAGACTAAGATTTCTGGTCCAGGGACTTGAATTGCTTCATCATTTCTTTACCTTTGCTTATTGTAGTACTCCCTATGCCTCTTAAAAATAGTATCCAAAACCCAGACACCCTGGTCAATGTTCATATAAGAGTTATTCATCACACAGCTCTGGGGTTCAAAGTTCCCCAGTTTTATTTAATTAAAAATATTTCAGTTCCTCTGTGCAGAAAAGTGGGCAGAGAAAGGGCACAGAGACAAAGCCTGGCAAAGGGGCAAGGTTATTATAGTCTCTTCTACCTCCCTGGCAACTTTTTCAGTCTTTCATATTTAGATATAGCCAGTAAATGTTCACCTTTATGAGTTTCTCTTGACTTTTTATAGTCATATTTTGTCCTCTCTTTTTCTCTCCCCCTAGGATTATCCTAGGAAAGCAATGATAGCTGTGACCAATACAAGACAAACCAGACAGATGCATCATTCAGAAGCCAAATTCAGAACAGTATTCCACCCTCTATACTCCACCTCCAACCCCTAGCCCCCCTTAAAAATAACATCTGGTTCTAAAGCCGTGTCCTTGATGACTCAACTGCTGTGTACGTGGTTGGCTGCTTTGTTTGCCTGACAGCTGTACAGATGTAGCCATATCCACTTCTGACATTAGTCGCTGCTGTATAACATCTGTCTTTTCCCCTCTACCATGAACTCCCTCTCATTTGTTGTGTGGGGCAAACCCTGAAGGAATTAAGGCATAATTCTGAGAGAGAAAGAACTTTGCTGTCACAGGAATATTGGATTTGCATCCTGGCTTTAGAAAAGAAACTTTCTTGTTTGATGCCCAGGGCTCTATCTTGTGGCAAGAAGGAACTTCCCACCAACAGGTAATATGTAGGAAAGCAAGAAAAAAACAACTTTGGATCACAGAAAGGAATGAAAAGGACTATATTACTAGAAAAGGAAATAAATTAAAGAAGAAAAAATATTGAAGAAGAAAACATGTAAAAATGCCTAAGCAAATGGCACACTCTGTCCAGAAAATGAATTAAAGCTTGTCTAAGTTGTACCAGAGGAGCTCAACAATTACTTGCTGAGATGAGTTAAATTAAATTACTTTTTCTTTTTTTAATTATTTTTATTTCATTAAATATTTCTCAAATACATTTTTAAATTTTAACAATAATTTTTTTTTTAATTTCGAGTTCCAAAGCCTCTTCCTCCCTTCTCTCCCTCTCCCCCCTTGAAAAGGCAAGCAATATATTGGTTATATATGTGAAGTCATGCAAAATATATTTCCATATTAGCCCTATTGCAAAAGAAAACAGAAACAAAATAAAACAATATTTTTTTTTTAAATACACTTCAATCTGCATTCAGAGTTCATCAGTTCTCGCTGGAAGTATATAGCATTTTTCCTCATGGATCCTTTGAATTTGTCTTGGTTGTCTTGATCAGAGTGGCAAAGACTTTTATAATATTGCCTTTACTTTGTACAATGTTCTCCTGATTCTGCTCATTTCATTATCTTTCTGAAACCATTTGCTCACCATTTCTGATATCACAATAGTATTACATCACAATCATATACCATATTTTGTTCAACCATTCCTGGGTTGGGAATTGATGGGAATCTCCTCGATTTCCAATTTTTTGCCAACACAAAAAGAAACTGCTATCAATATTTTTTTTCATATAGGTACTTTTTCCCTTCTCTTTCATCTCTGATAAAATCTAGTAGTAATATTACTGGATCAAAGGATACACATAGTTTTATAGACCCTACCATCAAAGTCTCCCAAGATGGTAACCTCAATCCTATCTTGATCTCATCCTCATCCTACATAATTAATCAATTAACAGATCTTGCTATTCTAGTTCTAGAATTTCTATTACTCCTCACTCCCGTCTACTTACATAAATCTCATTTAGTTAAGTAAAGCCCTTGTCACCTCTTACCTAGATTAGTTCAATAACCTCCTAATTGATCTCCTACCTCAAGTCTTTTACCATTCCAGTCCACCTGATATTTTCCCTGTGATTCCCCTCAATCAATTCCAATGGTTCCCAGTTGCCTCTAGAACCAAGTATTACCTCTTCTGCTTAACCTTGAAAGCCCTTCATAAATCAGCCCTAATAAATGCTTGCTGACTGTTGAATAACTCACCAATTTTCCAGTCTCATTGGATTGGACTCTTCTCCTGCACTTGTATATCTAACTAAACTGATCTTATCACTGTTCCCACAAAAGGCATTTTGTCTCCAGTTTTTTGTGCCTCTGTACCAGCCATTTCACATTCTTAGAATGTAATTCTTATCCCTGCCACATGGAATTCCTCTCTTCCTTCAACATGTGGCTTGAGTACTACATTCTACATGAAGTCTTTCCTGGCCCTATCTGCCTCTACTCCCTCAAATGCTACTGTCATCCCTACCAAACTACTTTGTATGTAACTATGTTGTTTTATTTTGTTAATTCTCTTCATGTTTGTGCTGTACCTATTTGTATATTAGAACATAAGATCCTTGGGAATAAGTACTATTTCAGTACTAGCACAGTGCCTGGCACTCCCAAAATGCTCATTGATTGAGTAATGAATTAGGCACTGATTGTGTCGCTGAACAGAAAAAAGAAAGAGAAAGCAGAGGATAGCCAAAGACATAGGTTTGACTAGGCAAGGCACATGTTCCTTAGCTTGTAGTCACAATTGTCACTGGTCAGGATAGTGGCTTCAAATACAAGGGAGGAAAATATGTATGTTAAGAGAAGATTCCAAAGGGTATGGGTAATACCTATTCCACAGCTTTACAGCCAACTAAATTCTATACTCTTGCCCCTCAAGTGTCCCTTCTCCTTATTCTCAATGGCCAATCATCGTTTACCTCACCCCTCATCACTTAGGACCAATCAGAAATTGCTATGTAATTCTCAAGAAAAATCACAATGTATGACCATCTCCATAGGAGAGCTAATAAATCTTTGTTCACTTTTGTTATATACTCTTTAGAAGAGAAAAATGCCACTCTTTCTCATGTCAAAACTATGCAAGACTCTTTGAAAGTATAACAAAAATAATCTTGTTTGAGGAACTTTTAAATATCAAACAAAACACAAATGGGAGGGGACCTGATAACTAGTCTATGTCAGAAAGGGATTCCTTATATCAGAAATGTCAAGCTCATTTAATTATTTTCAGACAATGTGCTGACTGTGTCAAGTCCCCAAACATTGTGGAAACTCCATATAAGTGCCATAAGCTTATAAAAGAGTTTGTCCTAATGATACACACAAAAAGATCAAAGTGATTTAAAAATGTATTATCTAGATTGTGACATACAGTTAGTCCATTTATAGAGCTCATCCATTAGTACATATATCTTGGACAAATATTATAAGTGAGCAATGCTTTAGACCCAGAACTTAACCAGAAAAGAATAAACTGAAAAATAACTCATGGTGATCAAATCATTGACCTCAGTCAGTGAGTTTTGCTCAGTTCCCATTAGCCTGTGACTATCACAAATGAGGCTTGAGGTCACAAAGGCACAAATCTATCATCCCTCATTTATAAAATGGAGGTAATAATAGCACCTACCTTCAAAGGTTGTTATAAGAATCAAATGATATAATACACATAAAGAGTTTCACAATCATAAAATGCTAGTTACCATTACCTGATTGCTATACAAGTCTAAGAGTGCAATCATAATAATAATCATGACAATCATAGTATTGTTTAGTTGTTTTCAGATGTGTTCAACTCTGATTCCTTTTGGGTTTTCTCAGCAGAGACACTGTAGTGGTTTCCCTTTAGCTTCCCTAGATCATTTTACAGAGGAGAAACTGAAGAAGAGTTAAGTGACTTGTCCAGGGTTATACAGCTAGTAAGTGTCTGAGTTTGAATTTGAACTCAGGTCCTCCTGACTCCAGGACCAGCACTCTATTCAGTGTATTAACTAGTTTCCCATCTTCTCATTTATTCCCTACCAATGACAGGTGCCATGTGGAATGAGGATGAAAAGATCTTACTAGATTCACTCCCCACTCCTGTTTCTTGCTATCTCAGCATCCCTGCTCAGTGTCATGTCACTTCTAGAGGCTTCCATTTCCTCAGCTATAAAATCTGGGGTTTGGACTAAATAATCTCCAAAGATTCTCTAACTATTGATCTTATGGGTTGATGGTCTTTCCTTTCTCTTATGATACAAAACCTACAAGGATCAAAAAATGGAAAAGAAATTAGGGAGTTGTCATGTCTTTGGAGACAGCTTATGGAAGGCTTTAGATGTCAAAATGAAGATCTTGCATTTTATCCTAGAAGTAAATGGTTCTTGAGCAAGAAAGTCATATGATATAACTTGTTCTTCATTGTTGTTCAGTTGTTTTTCAGTCATGTCTGATTCTTCATGACCACATTTTGTATGTTTTCTTGGCAAAGATTCTGGACTGGTTTGCCATTTCCTTCTCCAGTTCATTTTACAAGTGAGGAAACTGAGGTAAACAGGGTTAAGTAACTTGCCCAGGAACACAGCTGGTAAAATGTCCAAAGCCAAATTTGAACTCAGGATGCTTTATCTGAGCCACCTAGCTTCACATTTTGTTCTATAGGAAACTCATTTTGGCAGCCACTTGAAGGAAAATTAGAGAAAGGAGAGACTAGATCTAAGAGTTCATCTAGAAGTCCAAACAAGAGGTTATAAGGACCCCTTACACTGAGGTGGTGGCTGAAGAGGGAAATGGGCAGAAGAGATGCTATGGAGTGACATCTGTAAAGCAGCTGGAAGCTAACTGAATGTGACCGATGAGATAGAGGAAGTTAGGGATGTCTCCAAAGTTAGAAACTGGGATAACTGGATAGATAGTGATATCCTCAAATACAGGCCACATTAATGGATATATGATGTTCAAGACATAGCCCAGCAAAGTTTGGGAAAGTTCATCAACCCTAAATTAACTCCTAAAGGATAATGATTTTGGCTTTGTTTGTTTCTACACAGTCATTCTCAAAGATCATGTATGTCATAGATGAGCTGTAATATGTCAAACCAACAACAACAAAAAAAAAAATCACAGTCCCCTGAAGTGTTAAGGAAATGAAAAAAATGTTCACAACAAATGAGTGAGCAGCTAGATGGTGAAGAGCATGGGCAACTTGGAACAAGGAAGACCTAAGTTCAAACCTGACCTAACACCTAATAATCCTGGAAAAGTCCCTGGAAAAATCACTTAACCTCTGTTTGTCTCAGTTTCCTCATCTTTAAAATGGGGATATTAATAACACTTATATCTTGAGGTTATTATGAGGATAAAATGAGGTAATTGTGAATTGATTTGCAAACTATAAACCATTATACATTTAATTCTAATTCTTCTTATATATTATACTATATATATATTATATACTACATGTTATATATACTATATTGTGTTATATATACACTATATATTATATAGAGATATATTTACTATATGTAAAAGGATATATACTAAATATATATATACTAAATATATACTAAATATACTTATACAATATGTTATATGTATAATATGTACACTATACATAACATGTTACATGTTAAATAGGTATTATTGTTCTACTATCAACATCATTTTATAATGAATCTGAGCAAGCCAAATTAATTTAACAAGCATTTATTTTTTAATATTTTATTTTCCCCTATTAAATATAAAAATGATTTTCAACATTCATTTTTAAGTGCCAAGTTCCAACTTCTCTCCTTCTTCTGACCTTTCTATCCCTTCCTAAGAAAATAAGCAATCTGATATAGATTTTACATTGTAATTATGTAAAACAGTTTTCCATATTAGTCATTTTCAACAAGCATTTATTAAGTATTTACTATGTGCCAGGCATTGTGCTGACCTCTGGGCATCAAACATCAGCAGAAAAAAAAAAGACAATCCCTTTCCTCAGTTACATTCTAACAGAAGAATACAATACAGAAAGGGGAGTTAAAAATGAAGAGATGGAACTTAGGGGCATTGTAAAGAAAGTTCAGAACAGTTAGGAATGCAGCTTGAAGATGGATGAAGCTGTGTTGACTTGAGCTTCATTCTTAAAATGGAGGGTCTCTTGTAGGAGCCAATCATAAAGAGAATCAAAGAGGCAGAAGGTATTTCCAGTGTATAATACCCAGGAACGGCTTCTGGGGTAGAGTAAATTTTAGGTGAGAAAGTTTTTGGAGCATTGAAGAGAAAGCCTGAGAGAGTCAAGAGTGTAGCCGGGGGAGGAATCAAATAAACCTTCAATAAAATCCTCAAGTTTAAACTGTTTTCCATTTTGTTTTTTAAAAATAACAATTTAACAAAATTAGAACACAAAATATATACCCCTTTCTGACTCTGTCTAGGTATTTTTAAGTTCCCTAATATTTAGAGAGAGAGATTATTTCTAGCATTTTACTAGTATAAAAAAGGGGCATAAAAATTTGTGAAAACATTATATTTTTCCATTTGATGATCCCTTTAGGAAGAAGTCCCAGCAAAAATTCTTCACTATTTTACTGTCCCAACAACATTCTAATAGAGTGCCCTTTTCTGAAGAGCTGCACAAATGCTGAATTTTGGTGTTTTGAGGTTTCAGGCTTTAAAAAAAAAAAGAAAGGATGATATTTTGCTAGTTTGGTGGATAGGAAGTGGCATCTTAATGAAAGTTTTTGCTTTTATCATGCCATTAGATAATTTTTTTTTACTTTTTTAATCCTTACTTTCTATCTTAGAATTGATCCTAAGTATCAGTTCCAAGACAGAAGAGTAGTAAGGGCCAAGCAATTGGGGTTCAGCGGCTTGCCCAGTATCACATAGATAGGGAGTGTTCAAGACCAGATTTGCACCCGGGGCCTCCTACTTCTGAGCTTAGCTCTGTAACCACTGAGCCACCTAGCTGCCTCGCTATTAGAGAATTTACTAGCTTATTAACAATCTATATTTCCTCCTCAAGTCAGGCCCTGGTAGTTTCAATGAGACAAGCAAATTTCTGTTTAAACCTTATTGAGAGTAAGTAAAATTCCTTCAACATCCATCCATCCATCCATCCATCCATCCATTGAACCAAGGGAAGAATTCAGTGGAATTCAAACAGATATCAACTATTCTTCCCTATGTGCAGTGGATAGTTAAGATGTTTGCATTTGGAACAGAATCTTCTGTTTCTTTGAACCTCCAATGGGAACCAAAAAGAGCAGAGAAAATTGATATGGTCACCAATTCTACAATGCACATTTTGGTTGCTTAAATTTTATTATCTTTTTATTTTACACAGCCATCATGTTCCTCCTTCATTTTCTAACATAACCAATGACAGTGATGTCTTGACTTTCAAATAAATTGGATTCAACTGAAACCGAATTGCTCTCTCTTCCAAAAGCATCAAAGTTCAGTGGCAAAAGAAAGTCAGGATGACTGGAGATGGCATGGAATGCAAAGGATGAACTTGGTGACTTTGATGTCTTTAAGTGCTTCAACCTCCTTCATGGCTATTGGAACAAATTGCTCTCATCCACCCATTCTGCCCAGGGAAGTCTTCACATACTTGGGATAGTCATCCTCCTAACCTACTGATAGTTTTGAGGCTTGTCAGTTGTCCCTCAACCTAGTTTAGCCCATCTGTTGAAAAGGTTTTAATTAAACTACTTACCAAAGTGAAGACACTGATGTAGATACTTCATTAACAGAATATATTGAGGGGCAGCTAGTGGCTCAGTGGATTGAGAGACAGGCCTAGAAATGGGAAATCTTGGGTTCAAATTTGACCTCAGATACTTCCTAGTTGTGTGACTTTTGGCAAGTTATTTAACCTCCATTGCCTAATCTTTTCTGTTCTTCTGTCTTGGAACCAATACACAGTATTGATTCTAAAATGGAAGGTAAGGATTTTAAAAATACATACATACATAAAACATGCATGCTGATAAAAAAAGGAAGCGATATAGTCAAGTGTTTGGGGGAGGAGGAAGGGAGAGGAAAAGTTCAAAAGTAAGTGAATTCTTCTCCTAGATAAGAAAGGATCTGGATAGGGATGTGATACAGAAATGTGCTGAGGTATTGGTAAGGTTGACCGCAGTCCAACTCATGGCTCTAACCAATGATAAAGAACCAGACAAATTTGTTACTGTACACATACAGTTATACTTTCTATTCTTCTTTAGTCCTCCCTTTATCCTCTCTCATAATTTGTCCAAGATTCACTCTTCCTTCAATATGCTTATTGCCTATTCACTCTATGAAAATATCCCATCATAGCCATTATCTTGAAGTATGAACTAAAACCTGATCATACCTATTTTCATTTCTGCATATTTAAGTATTAAGCTCTTTTCCTGATTTTCATACCTATCCCCATCATTCTCCCCCCACCTCACTTGTTCTTATCTATTCCAACCTTCCCATTCTTGATACATATCTTCTTTCTTCCTGCCTTGATCTATCTAGCCCCTTCTGTCCTTTGTACATATCTGACCCTGTCCCATGTTATTTCCTTATTCAGTCCTCTTAATTCCACCCCCTGACTATCCTATTCTGTCTCAGGAGGAGTTCCCCATTCCTTTTCCCTATCTAACTCAGTGGCATTCTGTTATCCTATTATATCCTTTTTGTAGTCAATTTCTCTCCCTCCTAATACCCATGTAATGATTCCTATAATACATCAGCCAAACAGGAAGAAGGAAGAATGAAAATGTCAGCCTCTCTGAACCATGACTTTTCCATTGATTCAGTCCTTTTTCTTTTTTTCTAAACAAAGGCTTTTGTTCAGAATTTGATAATTTAAAAAATATCAAAACATCACATTTCCTGAATTAGTGGGAATATATGAAACAATAGAAAGAATAATATTTTTCAAGGTTTTTTAAAAACATGAAAATAAAACACAAATTAAAAGAATAATAAATATATGGGAGGGGTGGTCGCTCTTATAACAGAAAGGAACATGAACTGAAGCTATTTAATTGTACCTCATTCCAAATTCATTCAACCCATATTTATTAATCATGTTCTATATGAAAGCCAATCAGAAATAAACTATAAATTAGGATTATTCAAATAAAATATATTTTAATACATGTTCATTATCTTATTCAGATAGATTTAAATCTATAGCAAATGAGGCTCCTTATTTCTGAGGCCATCAGATAGCATTTACTATATTACAGTCTATCAGCCACAAGGAATTTTCCTAAATGCAGCTCACAGACTTGATTCTGGTCCATTTACTACTAATCCACATACTTATTCATTAATATCCAAGAGCTCCGGCTTCTGCCTTGAGTATATGAGTTCCTGTCTGAGTCAATCACACTGATCCTCTTCTGTGTAATCAAGATTTCTTAAATACCAGACATTATAGCTCAGAAGAGAGAAGTAACAAAGGGCTACCAAAGAAGTTCAGTGGAGTCCCTCTGGGAATTAGTTTGCTTTCAAGATAACCCCAGTGACAAGGGAAATAAGTTTGTGAATCATGAAAGCTGTGATGATAGTCTGAAACTAAGGAGGAAGAATTGAAAAACTGATGTGAACAACCAAAAAACTGCCTTTTGAAGACTGTGAAACAGATTTGAGAAGGAAAAACTCAGGTCTTTATGGTTAAATCAGTGCTAACACAGTGGCTGAGA
This sequence comes from Monodelphis domestica, assembly GCF_027887165.1. Taxonomy (NCBI): domain Eukaryota; kingdom Metazoa; phylum Chordata; class Mammalia; order Didelphimorphia; family Didelphidae; genus Monodelphis; species Monodelphis domestica. The sequence goes on from NC_077227.1 coordinate 273,276,176, forward strand.
ATACACGCATCCCATGTTAGCTCTTTTATGAACTCTTGTACAAAATTGTAGGTTAGCTGGTGGCATAGGGTATAGAGTCAGGAAGACCTGAGTTTAAATCCAGCTTCATATACTTACCAGCTATGTGACCCTGAACAAGTCATTTAACCCTGTTTGCCTTGGTTTTTTCATCTGTAAAATGATCTGGAGAAGGAAATTGCAAAGACACTGCAGTGTCTTTGACAGGAAAAACCCAAATGGGGCCATGAAGAGTCAGACACTATTGAAAAACAACTGAATAAAATGAAACCATAGATTGATCATCCCGAGAGGCAAATTGTATTCCACACATATGCACAGATATGTATACAGTCCTTCTTTTATTACAACATAAAAAGCCTAGCCAGTGGAGGCTATCTTCAGACCCAAATGCATCCTACTGTATTTAGAAATATAGCCCTGATCATGACTCCAGTCGCCCTTCCCAGACCTTGAGTAGAAACAGGGAAAACGCCAGAACTAATGTCCTCTCCTAGGTAGGTTCCAGGCTTCAAGCAAAGTCCACTGAACCTCCACAGAGCCTCTTCAGCTCTGATTCACAGTTCTGGATAGATCTGAGGGTTCCCTAGACCTGCTTCTAGGCAAAAAAAAAAAAAAAAAGCTTATTTGTATATTTATCTCCATATTATCCCATCAGTCTGTAGCTATCCCAGCCATAATGAGTAAGGTGTCCATGTGTTTAACAAGCACCAGATGGTCACATGAGCATGTGATTAATTTAGTCTTCAGATATGGACTGAGGAAAGCAAAATAAATAAATAAGCACATTATAAAGCAAATGAGGCAGGAAGGAAGGGTAGAAAGCACTGAGAACTAGGGAAGAAATTAAGGAGAATGAGAAAATGGGTCAAGGGGCTGCCAGATAGGCAGCAAGAATTAAAAGAATTTAGAGAACATAAAACACCATGGGGACTCAGCAAGAGAGTCCCTGTCTTATTCCTCTTTAACTCCTCTTCCAACAGATCTTGACATTTTTGTTCTTCAGTTGTTTTTCAGTCACATCTGACTTATCATGATCCCACTTTGGGTTTTCTCTGCAAAAATATTGGAGTGATTTGCCATTTCCTTCTCCAGTTCATTTTATAAATGAGGAAACTGAGGCAAACAGGGTTAAATAACTTGCCCAGACTCATATGGTTAGTAAGTATCCAATGGATTTGAACTCAGGTCTTCTTGACTCCATATATGATGTTCTCATCTATATACTCCCCCTTAACCAGCTGCTCTACCACACAGTCTTCTCCTTATAACCTAGCAAATAGAATTCAGTGACTTATCCAGGGTCACACAGCTAGTTTTTCAGGCTCTGAAAGATGAGTCTTCCTGACTTCAGATCCAGCACACTATCTGCTCTTGTCACATAACAGGGGACAATGTTAACCAAAGTTCACTCATTACTATTTATTTTACTTTATTTTGTCATGCCAGTTTGAACATCTTTGAACATCAAATTCTTCTATCTAAAGTTGGAGAAAAGCTAGAATGGATCATAAAATGAATAATTCCATCTTTCTGAGTCTCTCATGTTCCTTATCTCTGAAACAGGGGTAGGGAGGCAAAACTGCATAAACTCTAAAGTTCTTTCTAGCACCAACATTCTGTAATACTATGCTACCAAGACAGTACCTATACTAAATAATAATAGCTCACATTTACTAAGTCAGCAATAACTACACTTTAAGATTGGAGAGAAGCCTTTTAGATGTACTATTTCATATGATCTGTATAACAATTCTACGAATTAAGTACAATGGGCATTATTTTCCCCATTGCACAAATGAGAAAACATGTTAAGAGAAATAATTTGCTCATAGTCCTAAAATTAACAATTGTTGGAAGCATAACTTGCGCCTAAGTCCCCCCTGACATACCATCTTTCCACTCTACCATGCCTGTCTCTCTGAAGAGCTTTGGGTCACATTCACACACTTGGAAAAAGCTTTGAAATTTCTCCTATTTTCAACAAAATAATTTTGAATGCAGTCATCAAGATTTGCTCAATGATGTCTTAAATCACTTTGAAATTGGTCAATGTTCTCCTCACAAAATGAAAATAATAGGAAAGATTTCAGACTACTAAAGCATTTATTTCTCCACATCCCACTCAGCAACAACTTGTTAACTCAGTCTTGGGATATTGCATGTCCCTAGGTATTGTCTTACTGACTCATTACAAAAGCCATTTTCAAGATTTCTAGCACGCTTCTTTGTGTTGTAGTTCCAAAGTTCTAAAGATAAAGGGTTCTAAAAGCATAGGGCCACACAATAAGCTGCTTTTTTGCTTAGGACCATTGTTATTTACACAATACCGATTATTAAAATGCCCAATATGATTATTTTCTCAAGAAAGTAAAATCTCTGCCTCAGTTCACTTAATGAAGGTGTTAAATCCTTATCTTCTGTCTTAGTAACAACTCTAAGTCAGAAGACCAAGAGTTAAGCAAATGGGATTAAGTGACTTGCCAGGGTCAGATAGCAAGAAGTGTCTGACACCAGATTTGAATCCAGATTCTCCTGATTCCAGGCCTGGTGCTCTATATCCACTGTGCTCCCTAGCTGCCCCCTTACACCAATTTCTTTGACACTCTCGTTTCCATTTACAACTCTATCCATTAAATCATGTGACTGTCGCACTCAGTTCACTTATTCAGCATTTGCTATTTTCTTTTTCTGTTTATTCTAGGATGACTTTGAGAGTGGACAGTTTTGACCAATTTTCTACCCACCTGAGCAGCATCAAAATGCACCCTAAATTTAGCATTTGAAGTAGAAGAGATTATGGAGAATTTTCTGTAATTTGAAAGATTTTTGGAGACATTTCCAGGTGAATGCAGGTTATAAGGGAAAATATTTTATGAGATGAAATTATTCAGATTGTGAATTTTAAGTTAAATACACATCTTGTCTGTGGCATTCATTTACATGCAATCTTTTCATTAAATTTAAAAACATTTATTATGTTCATACAGTATATAAAGCATTTCTCTACATGTTGAGAAATATACAATGCTTAAAGAGAATATTCTTCTTGCCCTCAAAGAGTCTACAATGTATTAAGCAGATTTGATACATGTATGAATAGCTATAATACAGAAGAATATAGGGTAAGTGCATGAGTTCAGTAAAACTGCTATGTGAAGTCCAAACGGGTAGACAATCATTATAAGCATAAAAGAAGGCTTCTTGGAGTAGGTAGCCTTTGAATTAAGCTTTAAAAGAATCACTAAGTATTCGATAGGTTGGGAGAAGGCAAGGTATCCCAAGTTAAGGAGCAATATGAGCAAAGAAATAGAAGCAGAAAAGAGTCCAGATGAGAAAGGAGTAGTGTGAAATTGAGCTGGTCAGCTAAAGTGGTTCCAGGTTGTAGAAGACAAAGTCAGGAAATGACAGCAGTGAGCCAATCCATCCTCAATAAATATATCCAGAGTGGCAAATACTTGTGGTTTATATCATTTATTATTACATTCACATATAGTGGTACCTTGATACACGAGCACCTTAAGTCAGGAACAATTTGAGATACAAGCAGTCACGATCGGGTTTTTTGTTGTTGTTGTTGTTGTTGTTGTTTTTGTTTTTGCTTTAAGTCTGCAGCGGATATTTGAATCGCACACTTCCGACGCTCTCCACTAGACAGCCTGTGGAACATTTAGTTTCACAAGTTACACGTGGCCGTCTCGTTTAGTTCAGTGTTTATCTGACTGTGGGAGTATCTAAATTGAATTGCTTTTGCTTTCTTCTTTATTTTTGTCTTTATTATCAATTGGGTTTTTTTGGCAAATTTCTTAACTTCTAACCATGGGTCCTGATGACGAGAAATCCAATAAATTACAGCAGCAGCAGCAGCAGCATACAGAGGTTTTGCAGGAAATTAGTGGGGAGGAGCCTGAGGTGGATGAGGTAATCAGTACAAGTGAGATTAAGGAAATATTGAGGATTTGGGGGGGAAAATTAAAGTTTATTGAAAAGACACACCTAGAAAAAGTTGCAACAGGTCATGTGTTGAAGCTATGTAACCCACTTGTCTCACACATTATCAAAACCTTCTGAAAGTGAGGAAGAAAAACTTTCACGGAAAGGTTTTTGTTGAAATGGCCTCTAAGGAAAGTGTGGCAAAACAGCCAAAATTCAATGAAGAAAATTATAAGTAATAAAAATAGCAATTAAGTTTAGCATTAAAGTTACATATCATGAGTAATGTATAAGGTCAATTTTGCATTTAAATGTATCATTATGTGTAGAGAGTAAGTTATGTTAAGCAATAGCACAGGAAATGAAAACCTCCTCTAACAGCATCTTCCCCTGGTCTTGAAGGTAAATAACATTTCATAAGCAAGTTTATTTCTTTACACTCTTTACATTATTATCTATAAATATATTTATTTGATATTTACAAAGTACCTTTTCATATTAAAAAGCATATAAAATAAAAAAAATCCATGTATTTTTTGGAACCAGAATGGATTAATTGCATTTCCATTAATTTAAATGGGGAAATTTGATTTGACACATGAGCAAATGAGTTACAAGCTTGGTCATGGAACGAATTAAACTCCTGTGTCACAATACCACTGTATTATAATGTGTTCAGCCATTCCACAATTGATGACAGCACTTGGATTTTCAGTTCCATGGCACCCTAAAAAGAGCTGTATTTGTGTAATAATAAAACACTTAAAACAAAGTAGATAATCATCAATTGAGGAATGGCAAAACAAATTGTGGTAAACAAATGTAGTGGAATTTTACCATGCCATAAGAAATAATGAATAAGAAGAATTTAAAGAAGCATTGAATAACTTGTATGAACTGAAGCACAGAGAAGTAAGAAGAACCAGGAAAACAATTTTCACAGTGACTATAACAAAGTAAAAAGAAAGAGCAATAACAAAAAGGGAACTGAGTTCTGTATAATTATAATGACCATGGTTGGATCCAAAGAAGAAATAAAAAAGGTTATGTCTATCCCTTCTTTGAAAAGATGGAGACTATGGTTTAGACCAGTGGTATTAAACTCAAATAGAAAATGGGGCCACTAATCCATAGGTGGAGTCCCTGGGAGCCATATATTAACATAGTTTTAAAATGTAACGTTATCTATTCTTTTTCATATATTTATTTATTTGATAAGTATTTCCCAGTTATATTTTAATATGATTTCAGAATAATGTGGGCTGTATGAAGCTGATCAGTTATGAGTTTGACATCTCTGAGAAAATTAACTATCCTGGCAGACTGGATGAATTTACTGGTTAGTTTTTTCTGATTTTTTTCTCACTCATTTTTATTCTTTATTTTAAGGGATAGTTCACTGAGTAAGAGGGTCTATATTTAAAAATGAAAGTGGTATAAAAGCAAAAGATATCAATAAAAATGCTTGAAAACCAAAGTCAGGTGACACGGTTTCTGAGTACAAGAGGGGATATGGGGGGGGGGGGGTTGAACGATGATCATTGGAGATTGGAAACCCAGTAAGGGGAGAGGAGGAAGTAAGAAAGAAAAAGATCTCCATGCGCAGGAGACCAAGAATAAGAAAGTCAGAGAGAGACAGAGACAAAGAGAGAGAGGGAGAGACAGAGAAAGGGAGAGACAGAGAGAAGGAGGGAGGGAGGGAGGGAGGGAAGTGCCTCAGAGAGCTTCAAAGTAGAACTGGGTTCAGGGACCCAGGGGCAGCCCAGACTGACTGAGTGATACCTTACCCACATCCCACTTTGGGTGCCATTTGTCAGTCCCACTGACAGGGGTTCAAACAAGGGGCAAATGAGACAGAGAGATTCAATAATGCAAGGAGGCTTTATTGTGGGAAAGGGTGGGGGAGAAGAAGGGAAAGCAAGGGAGTAACCCACAACCTGTAGAAGAAGGGTCTCCCACTGATAAGTTACTGTAGCCCCTCCAAAAATCATTGTTTTAGGTCTAGCTTCTAAAGTTAGTGAAGTTAATCTTCTGATACAAACATACAATCAATGGTCAGACTTGCCAGTTTAATAAGCATTATTCATGCTTATATTATATAAGTATAAATTTCAATAACCTAGTGTTACTTCTATGATCTGATGAAGCATCCTAGTATATGGCATGAAATCGTGCATTATTCCCGAGCATATTAGTAATCATAGATTGACAACTTCCTATAGAAAATCAGTGAAAGTTAGGTACCCTTCAGAAGGGAAATACCAGTCTCTCCTCATAAAGAGTAGAGAAATCCCCCTCCCCAAGCAACTTTATATATTATACATAAATATATATCTTTAATTCACTCTTTTCTAATGTGGCCACCCCCCTTGCTTTTTCTCCCCTTTTTTTCATTTCTATGGAAGTGTCAGTGTCCCACTTCCCATGGGAAAAGGTCTTAAAAAATTACAATTATATCTTCCCTCCCTGTCCTAAATGTCTCAGCCTGAAAGGCCTTGGACATGTCTAAATTCTGACTCAACTTGGGAACTGCAAACTTAAGAAATGCTCCTTGGGGTTTGAGAGCACTGGGAAACTTAAGGAGGATAGGCCAAGATAAAGAAAATATAACATATACAGACATTGTATTACACATAGGTGGTGGGTGACAAGAAGAGAAGTATTGTGTTAAATTCCTATAAATTATGAATTCATGTGAATATCTTTGGATACTTGTTTCAGGTCAACCTATACTCCCTGACTTCTCCCCTTCCTAACAGAGGTCTCATTTTCTCTGCAAGCATCTATCTAAGCCTCCTGTCTGCTCATTAGAGTCAATTCTGGGGGTGCACACTCCCCCGAAGTTCTAATCCAACACACTAATAAAACTTCATCAGAATAAAATAAAATATTAGAAAACTATTAATGAACATTACATTCATGAACACTTACTCAAAAACTAATTTTGTTATTATTCAGTGTCCAGACTCAAAAAAGAAATGCTAATTTACCAGGTATGTGCTGTCCTGACAGTATCTTTTTTAAGTATCACATCAATATAGTGTGCCCCTGGAATGAGAGGAAATGAGACAGGTTGCCTTAACAGGAGCAATTCAGTCTAGGTCAGAAATGCAGATAGTAAAATGTATCAATAGGAATCCATTGATTTATTGTTTGTTGGTTATCTAGACTTTTAAAAATGATGGAGAAAAGAATCAATGATACAAAATAGAATGTGTTACAGACAAGTAAAAATCCACGTCAAACCAGGTTTGTGAGTAGCCCCTTCACTTCCAGTCTGAACAAGATGAGGAGGTCAAATTGTTGGGGATTTTTAAATGTTCATTTGATCTAAAATATTTGAATGATGACATGAAATCTGGGTTATTTTATTCTATTTCCCTGAAAAAATAAACTAGACTTATCTGGATTTGAGAAGTACAGGGGAAATATTTTGTACCATTATTCTTCCAAATCAACCCAGTCCCCGATAAAATTTCTGCTATAGTAAAAACAAAAAAAAAGCTTTATAGAAGGACAAGTCACAGTTTGACAAATTTCTAAACTGATTCCTCTAGATTCAATCAACATTTTTCCTGCATTCCATGGATTTCCTTCCTCTACCCATAATGCAACTAGTCAATTAGAAAACATCTAAACCTGTGATGGGACTGTGGAGACTTCTTTTATGGAGATGGATGCATGAATGAATGAAAAAATAATTATTAAACATGCATCATGCACTGTGTATCATATCATACACTGTGTTTAAAGTTGGGGATACAAATAGAAAGAGTAAAACATTTCCTGCTCTCAAGTAGCTCACACAAATTGCGAGGCAATGTTTATAAATGTTTAGCTGCAAAGGAGATACTAAGGACAGAAAGTCCTAAGGATACATTAGAAGGTCAGATAGTAGTACTGGGCGGTAGAGGGTGCAGCATCAGTATAGTTGGTAAGTCCTAAAAATCTTAAGACTTAAATGGATGTGAGGATGGAAAGGTCTTGTTGTCCTTCATCTCATCAGAAGGATTGTAGTTGATGACTTCAAGCTCATTCATATGAAAAAAATGCCCCTCTTTCTATTCGCCTGTCCCAATGGGGTCTGTCTGGGCTGCTCCAAGACTGTGTAAAAATGGAGATTCTGAACCTCAGACTTCAATCCCCAGAAGCCCTTGGTATTCCCCAAAATTCCCTATAATCTCACCTGAGTCTCCAGGTAGGTGAGATCACAATTGATATTTAACTGGCAGTAATGCCTACCATCTCTTCTCTGCCATTGCAATGCTGTAGGTAGTTAGTGGTAAGCAAAGTGTGGGGATTCTGAATTGGCTAATCAGCCATGGGCACATGGTTTTATTTTGTATCCTTGATTTTCTAATAATCATTAATAAACCTCATAAAATATAATATTTTATTATTAGAGATAATTTAATTTTTACAATTGGAAGAGGAATAAAGAAAAAGCAAAGGAGAAAGTTACCTGCCATGGCAGTTGTTACTGCTTGCTGGTCCACATGAAAACAAGTTTTACCCAATTTTAAGGGTGCCCCCCCAAAAGGCAATCAAGATTTAAAATGAAAATATTGACATTGAATTAACTACCCCCTGCCTAATCTAATAAGATGTAATAACTAAATTAAACTCTGGTCCTTAATTTCTATAAAGTTTATTATTTACTTGAACTGGAGAAGGCAGACAGATAGAGAAGAGCTTAAATTTATCTTGCCATGTGGGCAGTCTTCCAGTGGATGCCTTAGCCACCTTCCTTTTGGCCACATGCCCAAGAAAATAGAGAGAACCCACTTCCTGGATCCCCTTACTTTATCCTACATCACCATCTGGGGACCCATGTTCAGTGGCAGTGCAGAGACACAGGTAGGACCCCAAAGTATGATCCTGGGAGATGGTTCCCTTCACACAAATAACAGTGTGTGGATTCAAAAGAAAAAATAAAATAGCTCTGATATGCTAATAACATACAATCACAACAAAAAAATTAAAGCTGACAATTTAATCAAATAGCAATTACGTCTTACACACTAAAAAGAAATGATTAATCTTCTGGAAACAATTTTAGGAGTATATTTTGAAGGAGTTTTTTGTTGTTTGAGGTTGGGTTTTGTTTTGTTCTTTTTTTGTTGTTGTTTGGGTTCCTTTTTTACTTCATTGAGGGAAAAGGGGTATAAGGAATGAAATCTTTGTTCCCTTTTTAGCTATATAAATTTATTATGTGCTCTTATCTTACCAGAATAGTGAATTACAGTTCTGATTTATCTAAAATAAGAGCATTGAACTGGATTGCTCTAATTTCCCATGCAACTCTACATATGTGATCTATAATCCTCCATCATACACACAGAGACATGCACACACACATTATATCAACCAAAATTAAACTTGGAACATCAAAGATCCGTAAAGGAAGGTCACTCAATCTAAAAATTTTATGAATAGAAAACCATTTCCTAAGAGAGAATAACATACATAGGTTGAGCCAGGAGACAGACGCTTCAGCAGAAGATTAATCAATGGGCTGACACTACACTTTGATAAGAATCAGAGAAATTTCTCTGTGTTACAAAAAGAACATCACAGTAAGTGATTTGTTCCCCTCTGTAATGAAAGTAGAGCAGTTAGGTGCCAGGTGGATAGAGCCCTGGACCTGGAGTCAAGAAGACTTATCTTTGTGAGTTCAAGTATAGTCTCATACATTTACCACCTGGGTGTCCAATGGCAAGTCATTTAACCTTATTTGCCTTAGTTTCCTCCTTTATAAAATGAACTAGAGAAGAAAATGGCAAACCAACTTGATATCTTTGCCAAGACAACCCCAAATAAGGTTATGAGGAGTTAGATATGACTGAACAACAACAGAAGAAGAAATTATCAACCACCTTAGTCCTTAGAGAAACCAATACCACCACTGCCCCCAACCACATTCAGAAGTAAATAGGAAGGTCTGAACTACTTAGCCTAAGACAACAGTACAAAATCACAAATTTCATCTCCCACAACCATTTCTTGAAGGTTCACATTTAATTGAAGAAAGTCTTTCTCTAAGATATAAGGAAATGTTGAATATTCTTGTTAATAAAGTTAAAGTAATTAATGAAATTCAACAAACATTTTTGAGTCATTTGGTATGTCCATAGCACTGTGGTAGGGTTTGGAGATACAAAGATAAAATTATAGTCTATGAGGTTGTGAATTTTAAAATCTCCATCTTGCTTGGTCTAGCACCCAGGATCGTGCCCACCCACACTACACGGACATGTGCTAGTCAATGACAAATCAGAAATAACTAACTGCCCACCTGGGCTGTCCTAAGCCAAGCTGGAGGCACCATTGGCACTTGTGAGGCACAAGAAGTGAGGTAGGGAACAACCTCTGGAATTCGCTTACTTCCTGTGGACAGGGCTAGGCGCCAATTCATGCTAGGAGCTTGAGCAGGGAGGAGGCCCGCAGACAGCTTTCCTTCAGATCAGTCCAGTGAGTCAAGGACTGATTCTCTTCTCTACCTTGGCCTTCGGGCCTAAACTCCCTCTGGCACTGCCAGAAGGTTGAGTTAACCTTTTTTCCCTTTCCTCCTCTCTCCTTCTCTCCCTCTCCTTTTTCTTACTCCCGTTGTGATTAAACTACCATCAACTCCATTCTGACTTGAATGTTTCATTTTAGGAATTTCATAGGTAAATTCCTTGGTGACCATAAATCAATATTATAACATCTTTAAAGGTAATTTTCACTATAACAAGGTGTGAGCTAAGTCTTTATTAAGAGTCCTCTCTGTGCTAAACAATAAACACATAGGATAAAAAGATCAAGTAAAAATAGTACTATACTTGTTTCTAAATAGTTTAGAGTCTTGCCAAAGTATACTTATATATAAAATCTATTAAAAAAAAACACAAACAAACCAAAAACAAGGAGTTGTGAGAGGAAGGTAGGAGTCTTTATTGTTGGATGGAGAGGAGAAGAGGGTAGGACAGGAAAGTTTTCATGTAAAATGCAGGAATTCTAAGAGAAATGAGAATGGAGTACATTACAGGCAGGAGGATTCTCCTGCAAAGGTGTGCGGTGTATGAGGAAGAGCAAAAAAGCCAGTTTGACTGCTCCATTTGAAAGGGAGAATTGTGCAAGAAAATTTGTGACCAGATTTCAAAGGGCTTTAGATGTTAAATGGAGGCATTTATATTGGATACTAGAAAAAAATGAGGATCCCTCTGAGTGTGGCATGTAAATAAATTAGCATGATGTAAAGTAGAATGTGCAATGGGCAAATAATATTCCAAAGTGTTCTAGTTTTAAATGTGAATGATGACCATTTTCATGCAAGGGAGATCACACAAGACACCAGGAAAGATGTGATAGCTGAGTGGTCCTATGACAAAGGAGGAGGTTTCCAATAAGTAGAGATAAGAAGAAAGGATATAACAGAAGAGAGGGTAATCTCTGAGTGATGGACCACAAAAATGTTCAGAGGCATAAGAGTATAGAGAAAGATTAAGGATTGGCTAATCTACCAGTTTCACCAGAATGGAGAGCACATGAATGGGAGAATATCTGTTAAAGTAGATTGGAGAGAAATTATGAGGTAAGACTAAACTGCAAGACAAAAGAATCTGTATTCTATTCTACAGGGAATAAAGAGTCACTGAGTTTTTTTGAGCAATATAATATTGTGGTCAGACTTCATTTCAGTGGGAAGAAGATGACGATATGGCATAACCATTTAGTGGGAGAAGAAAACAAATTATAGCAGATATATCTTTGAGATAGTGTAAAGCTTAAAAATGAATATACAATTACTTCAAATATTATAATTAATAAGATTTATTAAAATAACTAAAATAAAAAGCTAGAGTAAAAAGGGCCCTAACTCAGCTGTAGTCATGAGAGAAGAGATTGAGAGGGAGGAGCCACAAAATTATATATACATGTAACAAATGCAAATGTGAATGAAGGAAAAAGGATTCTTGGGACAAGAAAAGAATTCTGGGAGATGGAATCTAAATTTTTCTAATTATACAGATAGTCATCACACTGATTTGGCAATTTATCTCTTATTTATATCAAGATAGCTTGAAAGTTCTGTTTCATGCTCATTTAGATTCAAAAACTCAATTTCATAAACTATAAGATATGGAAAGAAGTCAATCTGTAAAAGATCTGGGTATTTATAGCATCATAAATATGATATATATTAACAATATTATATGGGGGAAGCTAATGCAATCTTAGGCTACATTAAGAAAAGCATGCTATTTAGGTGTGGATTGAGCTATATAAAGAGATGTACTAGTAAATGGTAAACAACCTGCTCTCCAGAAATGCATGACATACTTTTAAGTTTAATTTTGATTAACATTTTCTTGATCACTCTAAGTCTAGACAACCAACAAAACAATAAATCAAGTCATGATTTTGTGGTATTTTTGTCAGTTTCCGCAGTGCAAATGTTCACACTGAAAATATTAACAATCAGCTTTCCAGACCCAGCACAAGCTGGGTCCAGTATATCCCTGATATATGATACTTCAAAAATCTCTTCTAATATGGATATTTTTGAGTCCATACTTCTGATAGGCCCTACATTAGTTTTTTCCTGAGAAATACGCCTTTGATTATATAGAATATAATCTTGGGTACTAAGAAAAATGGAGACAATAATTAGCATATATCATGTTCTTACCTTTGAGCCAATTTTATTTTAATTGGAATCATATGGGAGAGAGAACACACAGGGAACAGCCATTCTCTATCAATCGCTATGAAGAGAATAGAAAGAATATGAGAGGAGTGTCTAGAGTGGAACAGTTAAGGAATCCATGGACATCAAGACAACCTGAAATGGAATAGTAAACAGGCATAAGGAGCGAGACAAGGAGAAACATTTTGAGGAGCAGAGGTTGAAAGAAAGTCAACAGTACATACATTCCTATACATACAAAAGGAAAGGGTCAAGAGTTCCCCCTTAAACTTAAGTGGACAGCTGGAAGATTAAGCTAAATAGAATGAAAAAATTTTAATGAATAAAATGAGTAAGCTTGGGAAATAACAGGCATAAAAAAGTGATGATGATGATGATGATGATGATGATGATGATGATGATGATGATGATGATGAAACACATAGCTTCTCTAATACTCTGGAAGAATAGCTCCCAGCTGACTCCATTTCAGTGTGCAGTGCTTTGTCTCATGAATTGTACAATCACCGCTGAGCTTCAATCCAGCAAAACACTTTCTATTAGTAGACCATGTTAAGAGCTACAAATCAAAGAGCAATATAATTAAGACAATAGCAGCTCATTTTTTCCATACGCAAATTTCTTATTAAAGCTCCCTCAAAGGGGAGAGAGAAGCTTTAAGGTAGGAAGATAGAGAAAGGATAGAAGTTCTAGATACCACGAGGGGGATGACGGAGTCGAATTAGAGATATGAGGTGGCAGGAATGAGTCACACATGCATGCCTTATTGATTGTCAATGAACCACAGCCAAGCTCTGATCAATGGACTATTCCAAAGGCTTTTACCAGTCCAGAGATCCAGATTTAATACCACACAGGTCGGAGAGATGATAGAGAAAGATTAAAGATGGAGCCTGGCCTTTGGCCAGGCTCCAGCAAGGACAGGCATCAGTGCGAGCTGGAAGGGAAGAAGAGCAGAAGAGAGAGAGGCGGAGCTGGCTGGGCCATATTTAATCTCTTTGATATGCAAATATACAGAGTACATAGGGATGATTATCATTGGTTAATGACAAGGTATAGGTGTGGTTTCTCTTAACCAGGTGAGCACAAAGAAACCTGTGTTCCTGCCTAACCTGGGAGAAGCTGGGGTCAAGGGTCAGAGCTTTCCCAGCCACGTGCAATACTGAGCATGCTCAAGACTGAGCATGCTCTCTTCTAAGACAATCTGTACATACCAACTGTTTCCCTTGCCCATAGCTAGGGGTGGACTGCTACACTTATACACAAGATCCTTATATACAAATGGGAACAGCCTCCCACAATCTTGTAAATGGGCAAATATGACCTGGACAACCCAAAGGCTCTGCCTACACAGCATGGCTTCTAGTAGGTTCTATGTCAACATTCTGAGGAAATGCCTAGATAAATATAAAGAGATGTAAAAGGTTGACTAGTAGGTGATGAATTCTTTGAACAAAAGGCACATACTTAATACCCAAATGTGACCTCATCAATATAAATATTCCCTCAAATGGTAAAGATCCCAAGCAATTCTTACCTGCCAGTCCTGGACAACTCTTGTCATATTATTCCTTAAGTTCACCAGATGGTATTCATATAATATACTAGGAGTCTTTGTCACTTCCTCATTTCTTGCTTTCTCTTGCCAACATAAGTATTAACATTTGGAGCACAGAGCCTATCTTTATCCCTTATTCTTGCCACTAATCAGACCATCTTCTTTTTTGCTCATCCATTTTATTGATGATATGGTTTGCTCCAGTTTTCTTTCACAATTCTTTATTGATAATGTGCTGTAGCCTGCTTGTCCCCACTCCCCATCTGTTCACTGACTTCTAAATACAAAACTCAGAGTTGAGGTGGGCAGCTGAGGGTAAGATTGACTAAAGTCATGACCATGGCCATGCCATGTTAGTTCTATTCACCCTCTTGAGAGAAAATACATTCTTACTAATCACTATTATTGTTCCTGAGCCCCTGTTAATATTTTTCATTTGTACAAAATCAATCATAATGACATGTTAATTCTTAAACATATAAATAAGAAGGTAAAAGCAAAGATTATGATAACATTTACCCAATAAAAGGCAAAATCAGGATAATCAAATTTTAACAGTCCACTCAAAATCTGAGTCACGGTCTGACCAACACAATCTGAGGGGAAGAATGAACACACTATTATAGAAACCTAGCCATGATGCACATGAATAAGGAAACCCAGATGTTTGGGACAACTCACAATTCTTGACTGCAGATGTAGATATTATTTGTCTCTTTAGAGAACAATATGCATTACAAGGTAAAATTATGTATCTCTTATCTATTCTCCCTCAGTTACTCACATTTCTCTTTGGAAAAGTCATTTTTTGCCACTTTTGGGTTGCTGAATCAGTGTCATAATCTTTTAGTATAAAGCAAGGCCTTATAGGGTCCTAAGAAAAAGTTACACTATTTTAATAAAAAATTATTCACACAACTCCCACCAAAATGGAGGGCAATAAATGGCAACACAGCCTTTGCTGGGAAAGTTACCTTTTCTCAAGCTGTGAATGGGACTAAAAGGCAATAAACCCTTCACATCTAAAAGAATTCTTTTTTTCCTACAATCAGCAGCTACAGTTCTTTCTTCTAAGCAGTTTCCTTCATAAGCTACCAAGTCTGTCATTTAAACTCAGCTCCTCTCAGTTTCTGTTGTCAATCTTCTGTAAGCAATTTCTCTCATTACACATTTTGGGTCTTTAGTACCTGGATTCTTCAGATGTCTTCGTTGCTTACCTTTTCTCCAGCTTTTCCATTCTTCTAAAATCACTAATGCCTCAAATTAGAGCCTTATGGTGAGCAATGACCCACTTCTAACTCAGAAAAAAAATTTAAAGCCACAGTTCTATAAGGTATGGCATAAACAAATAATACATATTTTTCTCAGTCCACAACTAGCTCTGTGGTTTGTAGTTAATCAGCTATATCAGACCTTGAAAACAATTACATATATATTCCATGCAACCATTTTTATATTCAACCAGGGCTTTTGTCTCTAAGAGAAACTTTTTCTCTCTGGTCCTCTCAGAACATTCTATATCTTCCTGACCCATTTATATCTGATGGGTTATGTTTCCTTTCAAGCCAATTCTTTCAGTGTTTTACCCACAAGTATTCTTCATGTCTCTCTTCCTACAACAAAAATAAGTCCACATACCAAAAGGGCAGCACCTTATATTGAAGTACCATTGCAACCTTCATCCTTTATAGTTGTTATTCCTTGCTCTCATTATTCCTCACCAGTTGTTTCACCTTCTTTTTGGGTCATTCACATCCTTCACAAAAATCCTACTCTGGCACCTATTGAGGCATGAAGATGACCCTGAATTTTCAATGCCTATGCTAGTCTAATGCAAATTCTTTCATATTCAAACAATTTGGAAAAGATTTCAGTAAATCCAGTGAGAAACTCCATATACAATCTGATAATTCACCTAAATACAGAAAAAGTTTTTGCCAATATGTTGATGATAAATTCAATGGCTTTGGTAACCCATAGGGCAGATAAGTAAATGAATGAATGAATGAATGAATGAATGAATGAATGAATGAATGAATGAATGCAAGTAGGTATACTAATCATGGAACTGAGACATAATAAATGGATAGTCTGAAACCTACAATATTAAAAGAACCAAAGGGAACACTCTACCAAATTCTGTTGATCTGCTATGGAAGACATTAAAAGATATAAATAAGAATTACAGAGGATGAGAAGGCATAGACAGGTTGAGATCTTCACTAATGAAGGGAATCTATTCCATTGAACTCTAAGTCCATTAACAAATTGAAATGTTTACAGTTAAACATGTGGAAAGGTTTTTTAATGTTGATACAAAAATGAAAATGAGAATACAATTGAAATAATTCTCTAGGGACTCACAGAGTGGGTAGATATTGCCAGTGAAAGCTTCCCATTCAAGATAACATAAAAAAGGGAAGTGCTTGGGTTGATATAGATTATGAATTCTTCATTAATGTTTTATATATGTGGGCATTTTACAAGACTCATCTTCCTTTCAGATTGCAAGGGAAATTGAAGGCTGGGTTAAATGATACCTTTGAAAGTATACAAAGTCAGTATAATAATATTGCCAAATTTCTTTTTTTCTTGAATTATTAGGAAATGGTTTCATTCTTTTATCATACAAAATTCCAGAATAGAGACTTTCATAATGGAAAAAGCAAATACATTCATATAACAATTTAATTTTTTTTTAATTCTACACAAAGTGAGACAAATTTCATACCATATCTAGCATTGTTTATACAAAGACATGTTTTCTACTTTTACCAAGTTAACATACTAAAGCCTGAGTAAGGAAAAATAACAGGAAAGAAACCTCAGGAAATTATACAAATCCACAAAAAGGCATAAAAGTTCCAAAGGAGGAGTAGATGCAGATTTCCATCTTGCCATTAAAATGAAGAATCTTTCATAGCTCAAGAGACCAGGAAGCTATGAAGAGCTGAAAGCTTTTATCCTTTCATAAAAGGTTTTTTTTTCCCCCACATTCATATTGTCAGGCCTGCTAAAATGTAGGTGGAAAGTCAGGGCTTCACTTTCATTTCCAAGAGAGGGAAGTGTCCTAGGTTTGGAGCTCAGTTTACCTGGATTTGAATCTCAGTTTTATCACTTACTATCTCTATGATTTGGGGAAAGTCACTCTTTAAATCGGTTTTCTTATCTGAAAAATATGAGTTGTTCTGACATGGGTACTGCACCCCCAGAAACTCAAGCAAACTATTATCAGGGAAACTCCCGTGCTCCCTTTATATCCTTGTAACTCTGAGCCTAAAAACATCCAATGACCCCTCTAGGGTCCTGAGATGATTGTCCTCTAGCTTTAAGATGGACCGAAAGAGGTACCTCCAGGCTACACCTGGATCCTATCAGGCTACATCTCAAGATAACCTGTTTGTTGCGTAAAACTAAGTAATCTTTATGCCTCCAAACCCCAGTCAAATGACCACCCCACCCCACCAAATGCCTGAGGGTTTACCACTCTAGAGTCTTGTCCACACCATGACACAGCATCTGATGTCCTCTGGAGGACAGCCTTTCCATCCATGCTGTCCTCCCAAGGAACTGATCCCCATTTTGCTGTTCCACCTTGCTATCCTCCTGGCCATTCTCAACATTACTCCCTAAATTAATACATTTCTCCTTCTGTTTTTAAGCTAAGTTTTGGAGTCTTGCATTCTTGCAAAAGGTATCCTTCCCAAACTCCAGAGGTGCACCTCTTCACCCCCACAACAGTTCTAGATTACTCCCAGATTAATTCTGAAGTCCCTTCCAATTCTAAATCCTAATTCATCTGAATTTTGAAGTTCTAAGCCTTTTTCCCCAATCCATTCCACCATGTATGGACACCATTACTGAGATCTAGAGAGATTTTATCTGATTTAAATCCCTGAGTTCTTTCTTATTTACTTTCTTCTAAAACTAAGTCTTGCAAGCTGTAATTTAATTAGCAAATAGTCTGCTGCTCAAATGCTAAAACTGAACTAATTAGCAGAGAGGAGGCAAATTAAATTGCCCTCAGCTTTTATAGCATTTTACTGCCAAGGAGTTATTTCTTAAACCCTATGCTTCCAGGAGGATTCAAATTTATACCTAAGATAACCACTATAACAACCTTGCCACAATATCTAGCCAAGAAAGCAATAACTCAGATCTTTCTTGTTGCTCTAACCTTGGTGTTCATTTCTGTCAAATAAACCAATCTATGAGCATAACCTTCCAGATGTGAAGATTATGCCTCTGATCTACAATCAGTAAGACATCTTTTCAGTGAGTTTTTTCCTAGTAGTAAATGCTGCACTCAGAATGATCCCTTCATATTGGAATAAGCCAAGTTTGGTGGTCTTACTGACCATGCCATCATTGAATCACTCTTACGAGCTAATATTAAGGGATACCGTGGACACTCAGAACCTGAATCCTACCATGACTCTGTACCCCTATAGAGACTGAATCATTTTCAGTTCTCCTTTTTCGCCCTTGCTTGGTAACTAAAATTCTATCCACACATGCATAGTCATGACCCATGAGAGCAACATAACCTCCATCTGATTTATAACAATTGGGCCCCCAGCCAAGAAGAATCCTAATTGAACCCTCCTCCAAATCCTGGGTCCACGCTGCCAGAGTACTCTCAATTCTCCTCACTTTGCACCAACACGTAAGTGTTTTACTTTAATTGTTATAACCTGACCCCTCCCTGCCATAAATATTCTGCTATGTGTGCAAAATTGGTGTGAACCCTCTGCTTGATATATTCCTTTGCCTCAATGAACCAAAGAGGGTGTTGTTTCCCCTCCCAGCTGGACATTGGGAATTGGACTAGAACTACCTCAAACATGCACTGGACAGGTCTGTGACTAAGCTTCCACAGAAACCATACCTGCCTGGCTACCTGGTCTAAGCCATGGGAGAAAACAAGGGCCAAGGGATCAAAGCTGAGCCTTGTGGTCCCCAAAAAGAGGTTTGTGGAACAGAATGAAACACATACCCTTCCAAATAGTTGACCTGGAATGGACCCATTTTTCAGGTTTTCTTTGACCATGGAATAGAGTTAGGGAGCAAACTCAAAACCTAGAATCTTTTTACCCAGCTATCTAGCCAAGAAAGCAACTGTGGTCCCTTGAAAGGGGAAATATGTCCCCTGAAAGGGGTGCAGTGCACAAAGCATAGGTCTTAAGATCATAAAGGAGTAGTATTAGGTCCCTTGCATTTCTAAATATATGATCAACCTAAATGGTGATGGTTAAGAACACTTAGGTACAAATTCTAACTCTGCCTATTGCCAACTATAGTTTTAAGCAAATCTTCTAATCTATCTTGGCTTTAGTTTCCTCAAAAGTTAAATGGCAATAATGTTACTCAATTTGTAAGGGATATCCTGATGCCCAAATTCAATAATGAATATAAAAAGTTTTGTGGTTTGTAAAATGCTAAAGAAATACAAACTATTATAGTAGTAAAAGGATGAGGTGGAGCAAGTATCCACATGGTTTTCCCAATATAATTGCTCCTTCTCTACTCTAGGATGTCATATCAAAAGGATCCATCATTCTCTCTATCATTTTGTTTTGTTTTTTGCTCTGAATCCCCACTTGGAGTCAGTGCTCCAGCAAAACACCTCGGTGTTGCATCTATCTCTTTCTTTCTCTACAAGTACTTCCTCTTTAATGACCTCCTCCAAACTGCATGTCTAATAAGTACACCCAGGCTAGCAAATGCTTGGTGGTTAGCAATGTTTCTAAAGAGAAAGTAAATGTTAAACAAAGAAATATAGATAGATTTTAATAAGGCTGGGGGAAAGGCTTCAGGCTTCCGTGAGGTAATCCAAGGTAAAATAATACACAGTTACTACCTCAGGGTTCTATAATCAAGGGTGAAGGATTTTTGCAATAGAGCATCAGTCCCAACACTCCTCAGACCTGACTGGTCCAAAGAACCTCATTCCCAGAGTCTGGGTTCAATTCCTCCTCTATTACCTCCTCTTATGCTTCCACTTTCCCAATTTTATATAACTTCTCAGAGCCTCCCCTATTCCAACTCTTATTTGGTTTACTGGGAGCTGTGCTTCACCCTAGACTCACTAAACTTAACTATCATAACATCACACTGTCTTTGAAAGGCCATCCAGAGTTATGTCAGCCATTGTTTATCTAATGGTGTTATTCTCTTTCTAATTCATTCAATAGACTTGTCTGTACCTCATAAAGGGAAAATCTGGCATTCATAGCTGAATCTTTAACGGAACACCTTGGATCTCTTTTCCACGACTGGGTCTGTGAAATACCAGCTTCCTTACATTCTTCCCCTAGCTAAACATTTCTTGTCCCAGAAAATCAGCTATATGTTTGTGCCTATTCAATCCAAATCCTGGATATTTAGTGAACTGTAGTCAATATGCAAAATGCAAATGCCACAGTAATGTATAGGTTTTCATATAAAAATGTACATGAAAAAAATAAATTAATAACAATGGGTTTACATAATAATAGAACATATATAAGCAGCAATGTACATTCAAATAAAGAAAAAGTGTTCATAGTGAATAAGACAAACTGTGGTACACAAATATGCAGTAATTTCCATATGAATCATTGAGTAGATGCAATAACATACAAAGCATAATTTATATAGGTATATGCTATTATTGTCATTTGGTTATGTAACCACTTCTCCAGTTTCCTCTAGATTAAACAGACCACATGTCAAATGGATCTAAATTTCAACTACTTTCATCAGGTTTTTCATTTTCTTTCTTGACCTCATTAATTTTCTTCCTTGTTACTAGAAATGGGGATCTGGTAGAAGCTCCTGAAAATGTCTAATACTAAGAACCACTGGCTATTATGGGGTTCAGATGTATACCCCTGGGGTTCGGGAAGGATACCTTTTGCAAGAATGCAAGACTCCAAAACTTAGCTTAAAAACAAAAAGAGAAATGTATTAATTTAGAAAGTAATGTTGAAAATGGCCAGGAGGATAGCAAGGTGGGACAGCAAGATGGGGAGCAGTTCCTTGGGAGGACAGCATGAAAGGAAAGGCTGTTCCTCCATGGGGACAGCATGGATGGAAAGGCTGTCCCCCAGACAACATCAGTTCTGGGGATTTTATACTTTTTTTTTTTAAACCCTTACCTTCCGTCTTGGAGTCAATACTGTGTATTGGCTCCAAGGCAGAAGAGTGGTAAGGGCTAGGCAATGGGGGTCAAGTGACTTGCCCATGGTCACACAGCTGGGAAGTGGCTGAAGCCAGATTTGAACCTAGGACCTCCCGTCTCTAGGACTGGTTCTCAATCCACTGTGCTACCCAGCTGCCCCCAGATTTTATACTTTTTATAACAGATGCTATGTCATGTTGTGGACATGACCTAGAGTGTATGACCTAGAGTGTTAGTCCCTCAGGCATTTGGTGGGGTGAGGTGATCATCTGACTGGGGTCTGCCTGGAGGTATAAAGATGCATCTCTTTGTTCATTTTAAATCTAGAGGACAATTAAGGAGGATAAACATCTCAGGACCCTGGGTGGGGTCATTGGGTGTTTCTAGCTTAAGAGTCAGGAGGAGGCAAAGCAAGGGAGTTTCCCTGATAATAGTTGGCCTGGGTTTCTGGAGTACAGTGCCCATGTCACCTGGAGGCATAAAGATTCATCTCTTTGTTCATCTTAAATCTAGAGGACAATCAAAGAGGATAAACATCTCAGGACCCTAGGTGGGGTCATTGGGTGTTTCTAGGTTCAGAGTCAAGAGGATTCAAGGGCAAGGGAGTTTTTCCCTGATAATAGTGTTATGGGCATGAAAGATACCTTTGGGGTTCAGGAAGGATACCTTTTGCAAGAATGCAAGACTCCAAAACTTAGCTTAAAAACAAAAAGAGGAATTTATTAATTTAGAAAGTAATGTTGAAAATGGCCAGGAGGATAGCAAGGTGGGACAGCAAGATGGGGAGCAGTTCCTTGGGAGGACAGCATGAATGGAAAGGCTGTTCCTCCATGGGGACAGCATGGATGGAAAGGCTGTCCCCCAGACGACATACTTTTTACAACAGATGCTATGTCATGGTGTGGACATGACCTAAAGTGCTAGTGCCTCAGGCTTTTGGTGGGGTGAGGTGGTCATCTGACTGGGGTCTGCCTGGGGGCATAAAGATTCATCTCTTTGTCCATCTTAAATCCAGAGGACATTCAAAGGTAGTCATCTCAGGACCCTAGGGAGGGTCATTAGGTGTTTCCAGGTTAAGAGTCACAAGGATGCAAAGGCAAGGGAGTTTCCCTGATAATTGTTCCCCTGGGTTTCTGGGGGTACAGTGCCCATGTCATCTCCCCCCTCTCCTAATATGTAAGGGAAAAGGGATGGTGGTCTCTGTCTTCTGTAACTTCTTCACAGCTGAGAATGGGCGTAGAGTTGTCCCTGCCTAGCATTAGGAGAGAGAGGTATTGACTGTACGCCATGTCTAGAGCATCAGACTGGGATGGGTTGCTGAGGTTATGGTGGCATCTGGCATCTGGGTGACTCCCATGAGTGCTTTTACCCTAGAAGCAACTAGAGAGATGACAAGGTTACAAATACAAGGTCCACATATCCCACGGGGGAGTAGCAAAAACTGGAGTGGTTGCTAATCTCCTTAAAGCTTCAGGTCTTGGATATACCTCAGAGGCACTGAGATCTTGGGCTAGAGGACTGGGGTTCTCTCCACTTTGAGGGTGCTTCATACAGATCCAGCAGTTAGAGGGACCCATTTTGGCCACTGCTTCCCCAAGCTGAATCAGAGAATTTATATGTACAGCTGGCTGGATATGCATGATTTAAAACATAGAGGACCCAAAATTTAAGGAAATAAATAGTTATGGTCAGGTAGGTAAGCTAAAGTAAAAGGGGTTGAAGATAACAGGGACGGAAAGGCTGTGGGCACAGGGTCTTAGGGACATGTCCTCAGTGAATGCCTGGGTCCTAGGTAGCGGAGAATCTGCTTGGAGATGTGAAGGATGTCCAGCAACTGCTTCCCATGATGGGCAGACAGGTCACAAGGGGAGAATCATCCCCTAAAATAGAAGTGCAGAAAACAAGACTAGGGAAAAAACTAGAATAGCAGATAGAAACAGAGAATAATACAATACAGTACAATAGCAATTGGCATTACACATCTGCATTTGGATATCTTAGCCAACAGACTTCTTCAGAAATCATCTTCTGACAGGAATAGGTGCCTTTAGGAAATCAGATTCCTGAGTTGTGTAAAGATTAAAATTTAGGGGAGATGGGGAGACTGAGGCAGGTAGAAATTAGTTTCTCTCTGCAAGGAATATTATAATTTTTAGAGGTTTATTAAAGTTTAAAGATTAAGAATATACAAGTAAGAAACATGTGCCTAGGCCAGAGGCCTAGACAAAATAACCTCACATCATGGAAGAGACGCCTCTGCTCCAAAAACGGAAGTCCAAAAAAAAGGCCGAGCCCTTCAAAAGCCTTTGCTTAAATATCTTCTCGATCTCGGCCCAGGTGAGATTACAAGGCATTCTGGGGAAGTGGAGCAAAGGCTCATGGGGATTGTAGTCCTGTATTCGAGTCTATTTTTTACATCCCCCCGTGTGATCATTTGTGGAAAAATTAATTTTTCCCCAAAAGGATCATAAAAACATAATAAACTTAAAAGATTACAATAGTGTGAGGATAAGAGAAAAAAGAATAAAACCAATAATTTCTGAACACATTGACAAAAAGCCGTTAGGGGGCAGTCCCCTTTGGCATAAAAGTATACATACAAATAAATGTTCAATCAACCACACCCAAAGTTCAATTTTGTGCGACTTGTGGTCTGGAGGCTTCTTCATGGTGGCTTCTCCAACAGTTAAGTTCTGGATTCAGAGAGGTAGCATCTTCTTCACCTAAAATTCTTCTCAAAAGGAATTTAAACTTTGCAATTTGAATAATGATATTTTTTACATTCCCCCGTGTTGTGGGTGATTGAAAGATTCAGAATCAGTTAGGGATGCATGGCTGAGGTATGAGGTATATGAATCAATTGGCAAGAGATATTAAAAAGACACCAGAAAATCCAAAAGAAAAGAAAAATTTCTGGATGAAAATATAGACTATCAAAGTCTTATGTGTAAAAATTCCAAGTAGAAGAAAAATAAATCTATAACAGGTCCTTCAATCAGGGCCCAATCAAAATGATCTAAGTAATGATGCATTTACCCAGTCAGTGCCAGGACTACAGAAAGGTACCACACTATGAGAGGCAGAAAAGAAAGGGACCAGATTATAGAAGCCAAGGTTTTGGGGATACTCATCTGTGAGTATCTTCAGGGTGAGTGTGGATACAAGGAAAGCCTATGTCTTAACACATGTTAAACATAGTAACCTCGAGTCCTCACACTAGGTCAAACCTTTATATTGGCCTACAAGTGCATCAATCCATCCTAGATTGGCCTTTCTTTGGCCCTATGAAATGAATGGCTCTTGTGTGTATATGTTGTCCTGGAATCAGACAGAATCATTAAGCAAAGTCCCATAATTTATTTAAATAATTAGTGGCATCAGTTTCATAGTCACAAGCTTTTTAGGGCATGCATTAGAAAATGTATCTTAAACTTGTAGCACTGAAAATCAAAAGGTTAAAGAAAATCTTAATACTGGTGACATGTGCTTCAAATATAAAAAGGAAAGAAAAAATAATTAAAAAACTGAAAAAGTATATTGCACATGCAAGAAAAATATAATAATAAAAGAGCTTTAAAAAATTCAAAAATATAGCTTATAACCATTGACACTCTGTGTCAGTTAAGAAAATATAAAATACAAGGCTTTCTCACCAAAAAATGAGATCCATTTCCTCTTTGTATCTGGCCATGATCACTGTGAGTAGAAGGCAAATGAATTGAACAAGGTTAACAATTTTTTCATCTTTAAAAATACAGTAGTACAACTATGTAGTTACCAAAATCCCCAAAATTCTCAATAGCCCAATTAATTACAATAGCAAACAAACACACTTTCATATTTCACATAAGTTGCTGTATGACATTTTTAAAACCTATGAATTGATGGACATTTGTCACAATTTTTACAAACATAGCAATCCTTCAACCTTGGTATTTAAACATATTTTAAAACAAAGTAAAACTCATCTTGGGTTTAGAACATAATCAAGAAATCTATATATCATCCTGGTAGAAGTAAAATAGTGAGCTGAAGAGCATAAATAAAGGGGTGCTCCTTGTTCTTGGAGGCTTTTCCCAAGGGTACAAATGCCCTGAAATTAACTGCCCAACTTCCATTCACATGTGGGAAGGTTGGGGTTTTAAAATACATTTCACTTCAGCTACTGTAATGGGCCTTACCTCGTGGTAGGGGCAGGCAAAAATAACCAGATTGTTAAAAAAAATTCCAAAAATCATATTTAAAAAACCCTTAAAATCAAATCATTTGAGGTATTTAGCACATTAAAATTCCAAAGGTTGTTAATACAATTATAACCAGTTCTGAAGTCCATCTATCCTCAGCAAAATAGAAAAAAGCTGTTTTTTCATATATGGGCTTATTCACAATAATATTTTTTCAACACAGTTATAGGGGAAAAAACAACAGAATTTCAAAACTCAGTACATTCAAAATAAATTCAATCCAACCTTCAGTTCACAGAATAATATTCAATCCAGTAATATATGAACTTAAAATCACAAAGTTAAACCTTAAACAAAACAATGCAATAGAATACAGAGATTTTTTTTTATAAACCATTGGAGTCTGAAATGCCTTAGAATATAGCCTTTAGTCTCTTCAAAGTTCCTTGGGGTTTTTTTTTTTGTTTGTTTGTTTGTTTTTCATTATCCATTTAAATGTCTATTGTCCGAAGGTAGAGTAGTAAAGGCTAGGCTATGGGGTTCAAGGGATCCGTCCAGGGCCCCACAGCTGGGAAGCATCGGAGGCCAGATTTTAACTAGAGACCTCCCGGCTCTGGGCCTGGCTTCCAGTTCTCTGGGCCACCCATTTGCCTCCCCAAAGTTAAAGTTGAATCTTTGGGCTGAGTCTGCTCCCAGACAGGCAGGTAAAATCAATGAAACTGCCAGAAGAGTCAAAAATCCTTTTAAACAGCCCATTGCTTTTTAGGTTTCTGTTTGAAAAGTCTGTTTCTGATCTCTAGTCTTTTCTCTCTTTCCCCTCTCTGATCCCGCAGTGGCCAATACCCCCAGCCACGTGGAGGCTTAGCCTAAGGGAAAATTGCCCGTTCTCCTTTCCCTCTCTTCTCTCCCCTCCACCTACGTGGCCAATACTGTTACCAGCTGGTCGCAATGAGTCCTGAGCGATCTGCTCCAAGGATCTGGGTGGTGAGTCAGCTGAGTCCGAGGCCAGACGGGTGAGAGACAGACCGCCGGGGTGGGTCGGGCCGGGAGCTGGAGCACAGCTCAGGCACCAGGTGAGAGGCCAGGAGCAGAAGCAGGAGCTGGAGAGGGCCGCAGGCAGGAGCTGATCAAGATGGTTTTCTAAAGAGCATCTCGGAGAACCTTGGCTTTAAAAAAAAATTCTCTAGGCTAAAAATTTTTTGAGAAGTTCTCATCCAATCTAGTGGTCGCCAACTGTAAAGATTAAAATTTAGGGGAGATGGGGAGACTGAGGCAGGTAGAAATTAGTTTCTCTCTGCAAGGAATATTATAATTTTTAGAGGTTTATTAAAGTTTAAAGATTAAGAATATACAAGTAAGAAACATGTGCCTAGGCCAGAGGCCTAGACAAAATAACCTCACATCATGGAAGAGACGCCTCTGCTCCAAAAACGGAAGTCCAAAAAAAAGGCCGAGCCCTTCAAAAGCCTTTGCTTAAATATCTTCTCGATCTCGGCCCAGGTGAGATTACAAGGCATTCTGGGGAAGTGGAGCAAAGGCTCATGGGGATTGTAGTCCTGTATTCGAGTCTATTTTTTACAGTTGTTTGCAGAGTTGGTATGTGATGTTTCTGTTAAAGAATATCTTTTTTCAAAGTACACATTAACTATAATATCTATAAACACTGGAGTAACAATATTTTACAAATGAATTTCTTTACTCCAGATTCTGGGGAAAATTCAGGAGAATTCCAAGCTCAAGATCCAAACTTCAATTAAGGCTGCAAATACAAGCCATCAATTAATAAACTTCACCTACTTATCAAAGTATGTTCCCTAACAATTTGAAAATGTTCAATTATTAAACTAATAGATTGTTTGGGGAAATGGAAACTTTAATTTTCCAATTTTTATTATGTGCTGATTATGGGAATGTCACAAAAGAAGAAGGCCGAGAAAGGGAAAATATCTCTAAGTCAGAAAGGACACAGTGAGTGGCTTCATGTACCAAGCAAGGCTGTCACTGCCATTATTGTTTCATTCAAGGATTAGCAGCCTAGATGGTCAGTTAAGTCCAGTCCAAGGTGATCCTTGGGCTGCCTTCTCTATAACCATCCTAGGACTTTCTCTCTCCTTAGAGCACTTGCCATTGGATCCCAGAAGCCTTCTTTTCCTTAAAGGGCAAGTCTTACCCATTCCAGCTCAGAAGTTCTGCTTATCAGCAGACCAGAAACAAATTTCCATACCCTCAAACAAGCTTTTCTGACCATTTGCCCTCTCTAAGGATTCCTGAAAGTCTATGAGTCTACATTATAGCAATTATTCTTACATATTTTGGCAATAATTAATTTATCACAATTTAGTTATAAGACCTGAACAGGAATGTTGAATTCATTAGCTCTATAGTAATATACAAATCTGGGCTAGATGAAATCCTGACCTTAGGCCTTCTGAAGGAACTAAGATAAGACCAGTTAGGAATCTCTCTAAGGAATTTTCAGATAAATTCAAGAATTATTTGTGATTTTCCAAAACTACATACATCAATTCTAGAAAATTCTTAGATTTGATCACTTCCCAACAGGATAGGCCTGCAAGCATGCTTCTCCCTTTGTCTTAATTGGGTTGGCTAGTCCTATCTGGCTTGACCTCAGGCTGAAAAAAAAAATTCAATTTTAGGGTGCCATGCCTCTTGCTTATCAGGGATGTAACTTGGCCAGTCAAGATATCACCCAAAAGATGGGGGTTTCAGGAGTCAAAGAAAAGGCTCCTTCCTACCTGAGAAGCTGTGTCCTCATGGACGATCCAGAGTACAGGAGTAGCTTTCAGGAGAGCCAAAAATGTTGGGTGTCAAAATGTTATGGGTGTGAAAGATACCTTTGGGGTTCGGGAAGGATACCTTTTGCAAGAATGCAAGACTCCAAAACTTAGCTTAAAAACAAAAAGAGAAATTTATTAATTTAGAAAGTAATGTTGAAAATGGCCAGGAGGATAGCAAGGTGGGACAGCAAGATGGGGAGCAGTTCCTGGGAGGACAGCATGAATGGAAAGGCTGTTCCTCCATGGGGACAGCATGGATGGAAAGGTTGTCCCCCAGATGACATCAGTTCTGGGGATTTTATACTTTTTATAATGGATGCTATGTCATGTTGTGGACATGACCTAGAGTGTATGACCTAGAGTGTTAGTCCCTCAGGCATTTGGTGGGGTGAGGTGGTCATCTGACTGGGGTCTGCCTGGGGGCATAAAGATTCATCTCTTTGTCTATCTTAAATCCAGAGGACATTCAAAGGTAGATAGTCATCTCAGGACCCTAGGGAGGGTCATTGGGTGTTTCCAGGTTAAGAGTCACAAGGATGCAAAGGCAAGGGAGTTTCCCTGATAATAGTTCCCCTGGGTTTCTGGGGGTACAGTGCCCATGCCATGGCCACCTCAGATAGTCCAAGGCCCTTTGATTCCTGCCAGGATATTGCAGTACATTCTGAATCTTTTGTTCAAAGTTTGGTGGCTTATGCATATTTATATCTTCATTCTTCTTTATTACTACCACCAAATCTATACATATAAGCTGCTGAACTCTGTAATGATGCATTGACCAGCAGGTCTTTTGATTTGTTTCTGTGATGAACCATCACAGTCAAGTAATCTTTGAGATTTTTCTAGGAATATCCAGGAGTTGGAGAGATGGATCTTAAAGGTTACTCATGTCAACATGGAATCTAGGAATCCCAAACTTGTGTCCTAGTGGGATCTGATGAACCCCAAGTTTCAGGACTAGCTTATAGGTTGGAGACCCCAAAGCTTAACCTTGTTTCCTGTTCCCATGGGAATCTACCCCCAAGGGAATCCCAGGCTGGCAGTTTCAGACTGAGTGGGGAACCCTCAGGGGAATGACAATCTTAATTGGGTGATACTAAGCATATGCTAAGGACCCTCTTTGTCTCAGGTAGTCTGCCCTATTGTATCAGACCCTTTCCCAAGAAGATCCACACCTGGGCAGAAACCCTGCTGTAGTATCCATTGTAAGCAGCCCCTTCTCTTTCACCCTAGCCTCTAGCTATGATTCCTTTCCCAAGCTTGATTATATCCAGTCAATGTAGTTTGAACACTCCCATTTCCTTTGTAGCTATAGTGATGTCAATCATCTTTCCCTGCCTCTGGATTCCACAAACAGTATATAGGTTCCCCAAATTCTTTTGTTCTCTGGAGTCATCATCTAGTGTGGTGGCACTTCCAGGGTCAGTGACCAGAGTGGCCAGAGTTCAATCCTCGCACTCTGTGCAGTCATGTGTGCACGCAGCTCTGTGTCTAGGCCTACTAGTGCTGAACCCCTTTTTGCCCTTGATTAAAGAGTGATTTTTGACTATTTGATATTTTTGTGTTTTTCCCAGGCAACACTCATTAGGCATATCCTATACTTTCAGTTAGAATACATCTGTCCCTCAGATAAGATTTGCCTCAAAACAATCCTTCTATTTCTTAGGTGCTAGAGAATCATCAAAATCAAATATTTTAATATCTATTTCTGAAGTTGAATATCAAGAATTCTGATAATGTTCATTGTCACCACTTGCTTTGATTTTCTTGTAGTCCTCTGCAAAGGCTGCATAGATAGTCAAAACAGGAAGGTAGTAGATCCTAGCTTATTGTCTACAATATAATGGTAATATCTTAAATAAACTGACATTCATCCTAATTTGTACTAAAACATCAAAGATTTTTCCTGGTTCTAGACATACCAGAGCCAAGGTATTCATTTTTTTAGACACCAACAAACCTCATTAGGAACCTACAAACTTACTCTTGTATAGCCCTAATGGGTGTATTATTTATTGCCAGTCCTTCCTCTAAATCCATGCCCTTCCAAGGATTATAATAGTATTTTTCTTAAATGTCTTCTATAAAATGATAAGAAAATGATGGTCACTTGAGCTCCACTGTACAAGAGAGTAATGGATGCTCAATTTTCACCATTACTTCTGAAGGGTATTCCACGAGTCTATGTGGGACAGATTCATAACAAGCAATAAGGAGGTCTTTCTCACTGTTTTGGAATCCAGAGCAAATTGTTGTCCTCTTCTCCCATTGGAAAATTATCCTAGGAGCTTCAATTTTGGAAGAAGAACAAGGATTGGCCATAATTTACCACCAGGATTCAGTTTCCTTCTCCCTCCACTCCTAAGTCTCCCTTCTTCCATTTGAAAATTATTCCCAGGACCTCCATTTTAAGGAAGGGCCCAAATTAACCACCTTTCATTCTCCAGACTTTTCTACAATGCCCCAAAGCAGTTTCTTTCTTACCACCCAATCCTCTACTTCCTTTTCAGCATCCTTTGATATGTTGGCTTCTCCCATTTGAATATGTTATCTTCTCACATTTGAAGCTACTTGAAAAAGGACATTGTCTTTCTCTTCTTGTATCTATATTCCCTAAGCCCTAGAAAACAGGGCTTAATAAATGCTTGTTGACTTGACAACCTATTTTTTGTTGGAGTTTTTTGTTTTGTTTTGTTTCTGATACTGATCCTATAAATTAACTTATGTAATAACAAAACTGCATTCTCTTCACAAGTTCAAACAATTTCTATATAACTATCTTCTCCACAATTGTAAAAGAAGGTAGATTTACTCTTCAGGCTATCTCCTAGAAGCCCTTTTTATCTGTCTTGACTTCAGGGTCTCTAGGATACAAATAACAAAAGTTATCATTAAACTTTTCTTACCTAGAAAACCAAATAGAAGACAATGATAAAACCAAAATGAAAAGCATTTTTTAAAATAAAGATAGGATTTTAAAAAATAGATTGTAGAATCTCAGTAAAACTGAATAAAAGTATATCTAAACAAAACTGTGCATAAAGATTATAAATTCAACAACCAATGATTCTTCCAAGAATTAGCAAAAAGTTGAGCTGTATTTAACTGCAAACTCAATATTTAGAGCAATAATACTAGAAATCCTGCTTAAAATAAATGGGAAAGTAGAAATAAAGTAATAATCAAACTCCTAAAACAAGGAAAAAAGATTCCACTTAGAGCAGTGGAGTAATGTAGTAGGGACCCCCCCCCCCAATCCACACACATACACACACCAACTACAACTCCTTGCTGGATGGAGGCTTTGAAGAACTAATTAGGACAATTCTTTTTATTCAGTCAATCTTTGATGTGCAACCTAGAGTCTAGACAGTTCTTACAAATAATGGAGTTCTGCTGGACAGATGTGGTTTAAGCAAAAATCACAAATAAATGCCCATGTGTATAATAATTCATAATAATAATATTCATATAGCTCTTACTATGTGCCAGGCACTGTGCTAAGAGCTTTACAACTATTAATCTCATTTGATAAGGTGTTCTCCTGGCTATGTTCTTATAGTAGTCAAAGCCAAAATTGATGAAGACACTTTGTTCATCCTGTCTTTCTGCACATTCTCAGGTCTTCTTGTCTCCAAATATAGCACCAAACTTTAGCTCCCAGAATCTTTGAGCCAATAAATAATATGAGTTCATTTCACCCAGAAATAACATTGTATATTAAAGGGGCATGTAGTCCATTAACAAAAAAATGGGTCCTTACCATTCACCTATCATGGCAAAGACACTCAGTGAGTCCTAACATTCTCTTTCATAAGAAGTTATGTCCTCTTTCTGGCTGGTCTGCAGTTTGTCCCTAGGACTATCCCTAACCAACCCAATTTATGGAGAGGACTCAACTCCTCTCTCATTACCTCTTTATGGGGAGGTGGGTCTTTACCCAAATAGGGGAAACTCTAGACCTATCCTGCTTTAGAATGCCTCAGGGAAAATGATCTTTTTTGAAGATCTGTTTTGAACAAAAGACAAAAGGTCCAACTCAGATTAGATGCCTTGGACATGGACTATTTCAGCCTGACCTTGGAAGACCAAGGGGCTTGAGGAAAATGAATGATTTCCCATAGAAATAGTACTGTTAAATAATATAATTCAACATTGATTTTCCTCAACACCTAATCTTTCTTCTCTTCTTTCTTCTGTCAGGCTGATAAGACAAGCAAGGCATCAGTCAGTGCTCCAAGGACAAAGGAAGAAACAGTGACTACTAAATATATTGTAAAGTAATCTCAATCAAGAAAATAAGGAAGGACATGCAAAATTTCAGAGGCTGAGAGCAATTATCTGATGTCACAGAAAAATATATTTGAATGAAAGGAGCTCTCAGGAAAATAACTTCGTTCCAATTTAGTCTCTCATATATACAAAAAAAGATTCACAATTAAACTTGAACTTCAGCCCTTCTTTAGGGTATACAAGTGGGTCTGTAAAGTGCTCTAAGAATCACATGAGCTCACATGAAAGACTTTAACATTCTTCATTATCACCAAAATTGCCCTGGCCCATGTCTACCTCTCTGTTATATCCACCCTTTTGATCTCTGAAAATGAGTTGATCACTGGGTCTGAACGCAAGGCAGTCTCTTGAGGGGAGAAATTGACGACTGTGAATGTCTGTTCTAGGCTTACTTCTGTGTCAGACTTTCCAAGGTAGGTGCAGAAACAGAAGACAAAAGGGGAGTGAGTATCCTATCAAAACTGAAAGCAACTCAAGGAGTAGGTATTTCTGGCAATAACATATGATTGGTGTTTGGGGAGGTTCAAATGAAGCCAGATCTGAGAAAGAGATGTAACTAAGGAAACTGATTCTCTATCGAATCCCAGAAAAACTGTAACTAAGACTTCCCTCATAATCTGGGTAAGTGCAAAGGGAAAGAGGTAGAGCAGATCCAGAATTATGGATGGCATGAAGAACCAAACATTTTTGGAGTACAAGTAGGTATACTTATATATATATATATATATATATATATATATATATATATATAAATCATAACAATTGTATTCTTTCCCCAAAAGCAAAAAAAAAAAATGCAATGTCACCTGATCTATGATATGTTAATAAGTGGTCTGGATACTGTTTCCAGCTCTGATGAAGCAACCTTATAGGGTATATCCTTGGGTAAAATGAGTCACATGAATTTGGATTATTCTCATCATTTTTAAAGTACTCTATGTTAGTAAAAGTTATATTGCCTATTATTCACTTTTTTAAATTGCTCTTATGGTGACTGAAATTAACTCTGAAAGATTAATGGTTAAATGGTGCATATAACTTACTTTAAAACCAACCTCATAAATCAGCATGCTGACCTTTTCAAGCCAGAATATTAACAAGTATATAATGCTTTGCCATTTTAAAAAATTTTTTATTTTATTTAGTCAATTTAGAACATTATTCCTTGGTTACAAGAATCATATTTTATCCCTCCCTCCCCTACTCTCACCCTTCCTGTAGCCGATGCGCAATTCCACTGGGTTTTACATGTGTCCTTGATCAGAACCCATTTCCATGTTGGTGTTTGCACTAGGATGTTCATTTAGAGTCTACCTCCCCAATCATGTCCCCCTCGACCCATGTAGTCAAGAAGTTGGTTTTTTTCTTCAGTGTTTTTCTACTCCCACAGTATTTCCTCTGAATGCGGATAGTGTTCTTCCTCATAGATCCCTCCGAGTTGTTCAGGATCACTGCATTGCCATTAATGGAGAAGTCCATTACATTCAATTGTACCACAGTAAGTGTGTCAGTCTCTATGTACAATGTTCTCTTCGTTCTGCTCCTTAAACTCCGCATCACTTCCTGGAGGTTATTCCAGTTCACACGGAATTCCTCCACTTTACTATTCCTTTGAGCACAATAGTATTCCAACACCAACATATATCATAATTTGTTCAGCCATTCCCCAATTGAAGGGCATCCCCTCATTTTCCAATTTCTTGCCACTACAAAGAGCATAGCTATGAATATTCTTGTACATGTATGTATTTTTCCTATTATATCTTTGGGGTACAAACCCAGCAGTGTTATGGCTAGATCAAAAGGCAGACAGTCTTTTAGTGCCCTTTGGGCATAGTTCCAAATTGCCCTCCATAATGATTGGGTCAATTCACAACTCCACCAGCAATGCATTAATGTCCCAATTTGGCCACATCCCCTCCAGCATTCATTACTTTCCTTTGCTGCTATGTTAGCCAATCTGCTAGGTGCATGCTTTCCAAATTCCTCTTTCACAAGTGGTACTCAGAGTTGTTTTGATTTGCATTTCTCTGATTATAAGAGATTTAGAACACTTTTTCATGTGCTTATTAATAGTTTTTATTTCTTTAACTGAAAATTGCCTATCCATGTCCCTTGCCCATTTATCAATTGGAGAACGGCTTGATTTTTTTGTACAATTGGTTTAGCTCTTTATAAATTTGAGTAATTAGACCTTTGTCAGAGGTTTTTGTTATGAAGATTGTTTCCCAATTTGTTACTTCTCTTCTAATTTTGGTTGCATTGGTTTTGTTTGTACAAAACCTTTTTAATTTGATGTAATCAAAATTATTTATTTTGTATTTTGTGACTTTTCCTAAGTCTTGCTTGGTTTTAAAATCTTTCCTTTCCCAAAGATCTGACATGTATACTAATCTGTGTTCATCTAATTTACTTATAGTTTCCTTCTTTATGTTAAAGTCATTCAACCATTCTGAGTTTATCTTGGTGTAGGGTGTGAGGTGTTGATCCAAACCTAATCTCTCCCAATACTGTCTTCAATTTTCTCAGCAGTTTTTATCAAATAGTGGATTTTTGTCCCAAAAGCTGGGATCTTTGGGCTTGTCATAAACTGTCTTGCTGAGGTCATTTATCCCAACTCTATTCCACTGATCCTCCTTTCTGTCTCTTAGCCAGTACCAAATTGTTTTGATGACCACTGCTTTATAATATAGTTTGAGATCTGGTACTGCAAGGCCACCTTACTTTGCATTTTTTTCATTTCCCATTTTTAATAGTTCCTTCTATAGAATGATGCCAAGGTCAGAAAAAAAATGAGATTATAGTTACTAATAAGAGCATACACACACATATATGCAAATATAAAGTATATACAAAATTAAAAGAAAACAAATTAAAAAGTTAAATTTCAAAGAAAAGTACAGAAGAATAAAATAAGAACCTTTTGAAATCATCCCCTGAGTTATATTTATTTTCTCACATGAAATCAAGTACATTAACTACATGTGTAGAATGAGGATATCTTTTAGGATACTCTAACAGACCTCCTGACTTGGCTAGAACTAAAAGAGGCCTAAGCTAACTGCAAAAAAAAAAAAGAACTGAATCCTTGTCATTTGACTTCCTGGCCTCACCACTTGACTGAAACAGCTTTCTCTGAGGTTACCAATGATCTTTTAATTACTAAATACAATTGCCTTTTATTAGTCTACACCCTTGGCAACCTCTGTGCAACACACTATTGATCACTTTCTTTTCCTAGGTTTTCATAACACTGTTCAATCTCAATTTTCCTCTGGCCATGGCTTCTCAGCTTTCTTTGCCGGATCCTCATCTATGTCTTGACCCTAATGCATAGGTTTACCTAAGGGTTCTTTTCGAGTCCTTTTCCCTTTTCCTCCCCACTTCTTCCTCCCACCCCCTCTCTCTTTCTTCCTCTGTTTCTCTTTCTCTCTCTCTCAGTGTCTATCTATGTGTCTCTCTGTCTCTGTCTCTGTCTCTATCTTCCTCTCTTTGCCTCTGCCTCTCTGTTTCTGTCTCTGTCTCTGTCTGTCTTTGTTCCTCTCTGTCTGTCTCTCTCTCTTACTAGTTCCCATGGGTTCAACTATCATCTCTATACATCTCTGAAGTTTGTATATCCTGTCCTTGTGAGCCCTCTATTCTTTAGCTGGATATTCCACTAACATCTCAAACTCATCATATCTGAAATTTTTTTTTTACTCCAAATCTATCCACTTCTTAAATTCTCGTTCTCTATTAAGGATGCCACTTTCCTTCATGGCATTGATCTTAACAACCTTAGTCATCCATACTCTTCACTCTTGACCACCTACCTCCAATCATGCTGATACTACATTCACAGCACTTCCTACCCCTATTCCCTTTTCTCTACTTCATTGACTACTACTGTTTCAGACCCTCATCACTTCTCACAATATCTTCCTAAAGGATCTCCTTGCCTTTAGTCTCTTCCCTCTTGCCAAAGTGTGCATCACTCCCCCACTGATGTTTCAGTGGTTCCCTATTTCTTCTAGGATCAAATACAAAATAAAGCCTTTCATAATCTACTTCCAATCTATCTTTCCAAAATGATTTCATACTATTTCCCCTCATGAACTCCAGCCAAATTTGTCAACTGATGATTCCCTAAATAAAACATTACACCTCCTGACTGACAATTGCACAAGATGTTTCCCTTGGCCAAAGTGTTCTTCCTCCTCCTTCCAGCCTTCCCTCCTTCCTTCCAACCCTTGGTCCTTTCAATCAACCAGTCAAGAAACATTTATTGTGTCCAGGCAAATGTCAGTTCCTATAAGGCTGCTCTTGATCCCTCACCTCATCCCTAGTTGTTAGCATTGCCTCCCACTGCTCAAAACAAAACAAAACAAAACAAGCAAACAAACAAAACTTTGGACTTATCTTTCATATTTTGCATTTGATTGTCAATATGTGTGCTGTTTTACCAAGAGAATATAATCTCCTGGAGGGCAGGAACTGTTTCTTTTCCATCTCTGTATTCCCTAACATCTGCTAGGCAAAGCACCTGCACTAAATCAATGCTTATTGTATGTATCTACATGAATCCTAAATAAATCTGCTGAATCCAAATCATAACCTTTGAAATAATCCCAAAGCTACTCTTGGTTAAATGTGTGTAACACACATGTGCATTATTCACTAATAAGAAGTAAATGCCCAAAGGCACTTGCGGACAGCGGAGAAGCAGCTGGAGAGAACTGGAGAGATCCTGGGCAGCCCAGCCTTCCAGGAGTCTTCAGACCCTCAGTGCTTCATACCACATACAGCCCAACCCAATTGAACTCAATCCAATCAAAAGCCTCCAGAGGACAGGGAAGCTAACATTCCTCCCCTAGAGACTGTACCAAGAGATCTGACAAAGCTCCAACAGGGGAGACTGACAGCCCCAAAACCAAAATAAAATGAGAGGAGCAAGAGCACAGCCAAATACGGGGAGCAAAAAAGGGGTAAACTCAAGCAAACAACAGAAAAAGAAGAAAGAAATTACAATAGATAGCTTCTGCACAGGTAATGAGCAAAGAGCGAATGAAACAGAGGGGGAGGACCTAGCAAAGGAAAAATCAAAAATCCCAGTGAATTGGATACAGGCTTTGGAAAAACTCAAAATGTAATTCAAAACACAATTAAGAGAGGCTGAAGACAATTGGGAAAAGAACTTAAAAACTAAGATAAGTCATCTGGAAACAGAAAATAGTATCTTGAAAGCCAAAATCAACCAGCTGGAAAATGAAGCAAAGGAGATGAAAGATGAGGTGAAGAAGATGAAAGATGACCTCCAAAGAAAATCCGACCAAAAGGAAAAGGATGACCAAAAAACTAAGGATGAAATCCAGTCTTTAAGAACCAGAATACAACAACTTGAATCGAGCAATCTCACAAGGCAGCAAGACACTATAAAACAAAACCAAAAGAATGAAAAAATTGAGGAAAATATGAAGCATCTCATTCACAAAACAGAGGATTTAGAAAATCGTTCAAGGAGAGACAATTTAAGAATTATTGGCCTACCAGAAGACCATGACAAAAGAAAAAGCCTGGACATTATATTACAGGAAATTATTAAAGAAAACTGCCCAGAAATCCTTGAACAAGAGGGAAAAGTGGAGATTGATAGAATCCACAGATCACCTCCTGTACTTAATCCCCAACTGACAACACCAAGAAATGTTATAGCCAAATTCAAGAACTATCAGACCAAAGAAAAGATATTACAAGTTACCAAGAAGAAGTCATTCAGATACCAAGGAACCACAGTGAGGATAACTCAGGATCTGGCTGCATCTACACTGAAAAAAAGAAAGGCATGGAATACGATATTCCGGAAAGCAAGGGAACTAGGTCTACAACCAAGAATCAACTACCCAACAAAACTGACTATATTCTTACAGGGGAAAGTATGGTCATTCAACATAATAGAAGAATTTCAAGAATTCGTAAAGAAAAGACCAAACCTGAACAGAAAATTTGATGTCCAAGCACAGAACTCAAGAGAATCATCAAAAGGTAATTAAAAAAGAGGGGAAAAAAGAAAAACAAAAAAAAATTTTTTAAGAGACTCAATAAGTTAAAATGATATGTATCCCTATAAGAAAAGAGGTCATTGGTAACTCTTAAAAACTGTTGTTATTAGCTGGGCAGCAAAAAGAAGTATACTTAGAGGGAATAGCAACAAACTGTATAGGATGAAAGGACAAGACATAAATAGGTATATAAATATATGCATGCAAAAATACATACGCATGAGTATGCGTATATATATATATATATATATATTTATATAACTAGAGCTTAAAATAGGTTAATATTAAAAAAAATGGGAAAAGAAACAAATGGGGGTAAATTTATATGTCATAAAGAAGCTCATGGTGGGAGGGGGCAGAACATCAATACACTGGAAGGGTAAAGAGGTCAGAGACAGGAAATACTCAACTTTTACATGCTTTGAAAGTGACTCAAAGAGGGAAAAACAATCCAATCCATTGGGGGCAGAGAATAAATTTGCACCCTATAGGGGAGTAGAAGGGTAACAAATGGTCTGGTGGGGAGGGAAGCAGTACAAGAGAGGGAGGGAGCGGGGGGGTTAATTTTAAAAAGACTACAGGGAAAATAAGGGGGGGATAAATAGGGAAGGGGTAGAAAGGGAAGTAAAATAAGGGTGGGAACAAGGGGGATTGTTCAAAAGCAAACATTGGTGTAGAAGGAAACAGTGAAAGAAGAAAAGGCAGGTAAAGGAGCAGAAATCAAAATGCTGGGAAATACACAGCTAGTAATCATAACTCTGAATGTGAATGGAATGAACTCACCCATAAAACATAAGCTAATAGCAGAGTGGATTAGAGTCCAAAACCCTACCATATGCTGTCTACAAGAAACACATATGAGAAAGGTAGATACACATAGGGTGAAAGTAAGAGGGTGGAGTCAAATCTATTGGGCATCAACTGACAAAAAGAAGGCAGGAGTCGCAATCATGATATCCGACAAAGCCAAAGTAAAAATAAATCTAGTTAAAAGAGATGGGGAAGGTAATTACATCCTGATAAAAGGCAGTATAGACAGTGAGGAAATATCTGTACTCAACATGTATGCACCAAATGGCATAGCATCCAAATTTCTAAAGGAGAAACTAGAGAAACTCAAGGACGAAATAGATAGAAAAACTATACTAGTGGGAGATCTGAACCTTCCTCTATCCGAACTAGATAAATCAAATCAAAAAATAAATAAGAAAGGGTAAGAGAAGTGAATGAAATCTTAGAAAAATTAGAGTTAGTAGACATGTGGAGAAAAATAAATAGGGACAAAAAGGAATATACCTTCTTTTCTGAAGCACATGTTACATTTACAAAAATTGACCATGTATTAGGGCATAAAAACATTGCAAACAAGTGCAAAAGAGCAGAAATAATAAATGAAACTTTCTCAGATCACAATGCAATGAAAATAATAATTAGTAAGGGAACATGGAGAGGTAAATCGAAAATTAATTGGAAATTAAACAATATGATTCTCCAAAACCAGTTAGTTAAAGAACAAATCATAGAAACAATTAATAACTTCATTGAAGAAAATGACAATGATGAGACATCCTTTCAAAACCTATGGGAGGCAGCCAAAGCAGTACTCAGGGGGAAATTTATATCCTTGAGTTCATATATTAACAAATTAAGAAGGGCAGAGGTCAATGAATTGGGCATGCAAATTAAAAAATTAGAAAGTGAACAAATTAAAAATCTTCAGATGAAGACTAAATTAGAGATCCTAAAACTCAAAGGAGAAATTAATAAAATTGAAAGTCAAAGAACTATTGATTTAATAAATAAGCCAGAAGCTGGTACTTTGAAAAAACAAATAAAATTGACAAAGTACTAGTCAGTCTAATTTAAAAAAGGAAAGAAATAAACCAAATTGACAGTATCCAAGATGAAAAAGGAGACCTCACCTCTAATGAAGAGGAAATTAAGGCAATCATTAAAAACTTCTATGCCCAATTATATGGCAACAAATATGGCAATCTAGGTGATATGGATGAATACTTACAAAAATATAAATTGCCTAGACTAAAAGAGGAAGAAATAAATTACCTTAACAACCCCATTTCAGAAAAAAGAAATTGAACAAGCCATCAAAGATCTCCCTAAGAAAAAATCCCCAGATCCAGATAGATTCACAAATGAATTCTATCAAACACTCAAAGAACAACTAATCCCAATATTAAACAAACTATTTGACAGAATAGGCCAAGAAGGAGTTCTACCAAATTCATTCTACGACACAAACATGGTACTGATTCCAAAACCAGGCAGGTCAAAAACAGAGAAAGAAAACTATAGACCAATCTCCCTAATGAATATAGATGCAAAAATCTTAAATAGGATACTAGCAAAAAGACTTCAGCAAGTGATCAGAAGGGTCATCCACCATGATCAAGTAGGATTTATACCAGGGATGCAGGGCTGGTTCAATATTAGGAAAACCATCCACATAA
This sequence comes from Monodelphis domestica, assembly GCF_027887165.1. Lineage (NCBI taxonomy): Eukaryota > Metazoa > Chordata > Mammalia > Didelphimorphia > Didelphidae > Monodelphis > Monodelphis domestica. Next base: position 273,317,314 of record NC_077227.1, read on the forward strand.
TTGACCACATTAACAAGCAAACCAACAAGAACCACATGATTATCTCAATAGATGCAGAAAAAGCCTTTGATAAAATACAACACCCATTCCTATTAAAAACACTAGAAAGCATAGGAATAGAAGGGTCATTCCTAAAAATAATAAACAGTATATATCTAAAACCATCAGTTAATATCATTTGCAATGGGGATAAACTAGATGCATTCCCAATAAGATCAGGAGTGAAACAAGGATGCCCATTATCACCTCTATTATTTGACATCGTACTAGAAACACTAGCAGTAGCAATTAGAGAAGAAAAAGAAATTGAAGGCATCAAAATAGGCAAGGAGGAGACCAAGTTATCACTTTTTGCAGATGACATGATGGTCTACTTAAAGAATCCTAGAGATTCAACCAAAAAGCTAATTGAAATAATCAACAACTTTAGCAAAGTTGCAGGATACAAAATAAACCCACATAAGTCATCAGCTTTTCTATATATCTCCAACACAGCTCAGCAGCAAAAACTAGAAAGAGAAATCCCATTCAAAATCACCTTAGACAAAATAAAATACCTAGGAATCTACCTCCCAAGACAAACACAGGAACTATATGAACACAACTACAAAACACTCGCCACACAACTAAAACTAGACTTGAGCAATTGGAAAAACATTAACTGCTCATGGGTAGGACAAGCCAACATAATAAAAATGACTATCCTGCCCAAACTTATTTATCTATTTAGTGCCATACCCATGGAACTCCCAAAAAATTTCTTTACTGATTTGGAAAAAAGCATAACAAAGTCCCTAATGAATATAGATGCAAAAATCCTAAATAGGATACTAGCAAAAAGACTCCAGCAAGTCATCACAAGGGTCATCCACTATGACCAGGTAGGATTCATAGCAGGAATGCAAGGATGGTTCAATATTAGGAAAACCATCCACATAATTGACCATATTAACAAGCAAACTGACAAAAATCATATGATTATCTCAATAGATGCAGAAAAAGCCTTTGATAAAATAAAACACCCATTCCTATTGAAAATACTAGAAAGTATAGGAATAGAAGGGCCTTTCCTTAAAATAATAAACAGTATATATCTAAAACCATCAGCAAACATCATCTGCAATGGGGATAAACTAGAAGCCTTTCCAATAAGATCAGGAGTAAAACAAGGATGCCCATTATCACCTCTATTATTTAACATTGTACTAGAAACACTAGCAGTAGCCATTAGAGAAGAAAAAGAAATTGAAGGTATTAAAATTGGCAATGATGAGACCAAACTGTCACTCTTTGCAGATGATATGATGGTTTACTTAAGGAATCCTAGAGAATCAACCAAAAAGTTACTCAAAACAATCAACAATTTTAGCAAAGTTGCAGGATACAAAATAAACCCGCATAAGTCATCAGCATTTCTATATATCTCTAACCCATTTCAGCAGCAAGAATTAGAAAGCGAAATACCATTCAAAATCACCCTAGGCAATATAAAATACTTATGAATCTATCTGCCGAGACAATCACAGGAACTATATGAACACAACTACAAAACACTTTCCACACAGCTAAAACTAGATCTAAACAATTGGAAAAACATTGTTTGCTCATGGGTGGGATGAGCTAACATAATAAAAATGACAATCCTACCCAAATTAATTTACTTATTTAGTGCCAGACCCATTGAACTACCAAAAAACTTCTTTACTGAATTAGAAAAAACCATAACTAAGTTCATTTGGAAGAACAAAAGATCAAGGATATCCAGGGAAATCATGGAAAAAAATGCAAAGGAAGGAGGACTTGCAGTCCCAGATCTCAAACTATACTATAAAGCAGTGGTTATCAAAACAATTTGGTACTGGCTAAGAGACAGAAAGGAGGATCAGTGGAATAGACTTGGTGTAATTGATCTCAGCAAGACAGTTTATGACAAACCCAAAGACCTCAGCTTTTGGGACAAAAATTCATTATTTGATAAAAACTGCTGGGAAAATTGGAAGACAGTGTGGGAGAGATTAGCTTTGGATCAACACCTCACACCCTACACCAAGATAAATTCAGAATGGGTGAATGACTTGAACATAAAGAAGGAAACTATAAGTAAATTAGGTGAACACAGAATAGTATACCTGTTAGACCTTTGGGAAGGGAAAGATTTTAAAACCAAGCAAGACTTAAAAAGAGTCACGAAATGTAAAATAAATAATTTTGACTACATCAAATTAAAAAGTTTTTGTACAAACAAAACCAATGTAACTAAAATCAGAAGGGTAGCAACAAATTGGGAAGCAATCTTCATAAAAACCTCTGACAAAGGTTTAATTACTCAAATTTACAAAGAGCTAAATCAATTGTACAAAAAATCAAGCCATTCTCTAATTGATAAATGGGCAAGGGACATGAACAGGCAGTTTTCAGCCAAAGAAATCAAAACTATTAATAAGCACATGAAAAAGTGTTCTACATCTCTTATAATCAGAAAGATGCAAATCAAAACAACTTCACACCTAGCAGATTGGCTAACATGACAGTTATGGAAAGTAATGAATGCTGGAGGGGATGTGGCAAAGTAGGGACACTAATTCATTGCTGGTGGAGTTATGAATTAATCCAACCATTCTGGAGGGCAATTTGGAACTATGCCCAAAGGGTGCTAAAAGACTGTCTGCCCTTTGATCCAGCCATAGCACTACTGGGCTTGTACCCCAAAGAGATAATAAGGAAAAAGACTTGTACAAGAATATTCATAGCTGTACTCTTTGTGGTGGCCAAAAATTGGAAAATGAGGGGATGCCCTTCAATTGGGGAATGGCTGAACAAATTGTGGTATATGTTGGTGATGGAATACTGTTGTGCAAAAAGGAATAATAAAGTGGAGGAATTCCATGTGAACTGGAACCACCTCCAGGAAGTGATGCAGAGCGAAAGGAGCAGAACCAGGAAAACATTGTACACAGAGACTGATACATTGTGGTACAATCGAAGGTAATGGACTTCTCCATTAGTGGCGATGCAATGTCCCTGAACAATCTGCAGGGATCTAAAAAACACTATCCACAAGCAGAAGATAAACTGTGGGAGTAAAAATACCCATGAAAAGCAACTGCTTGACTACAGGGATGGAGGGGATATGACTGAGGAGAGACTCTAAATGAACACTCTAATGCAAATACCAACAACATGGAAATGGGTTTGAATCAAGAACACATGTGATACCCAGTGGAATTGCGTGTGGGCTATTGGAGAGGTGGTGGGTGGGAGGGGAGGGAAGAAAAGAAAATGATCTTTGTTTCCAATGAATAATGTTTGGAAATGACCAAATAAAAATTAAAAAAATAATAATAAAATAAAATAAAGTCAAACAAATGGTGCCAAGGATGGCACTTTCCTAAAAAAAAAAAGAAGTAAATGCCAGCTACTTTTCAGATGATTTCATCTGAATGATCTCTTATTTGTGATGATTACAAAATTGTTTCTCTCTCAGTTTTAATTTTGAGCATGTGGCAATTTATAAAGCAGATTCACACGCGCGCTCTCTCTCTCACACACACACAACACACACATACACACACACACCGGTTATAAAGCTTGATTGGGGAAATGAAGTTTTCCGGACAAAACAATTTACAACCGTCTAGTTTTCTTCTTTATCACAAAAGAGAGGGAAAGCTTAAGGTTTCTGAGTTGAGAGCCTCAAGAACTTCCTTTTTAATTTGCCAAACTCTTCAGGATAAGTCAGTGCTGAGGTGATGTCATTTGTTATCTCATACTTGATGGTGTGGTCCTCTCTTGCTTAATTAAGCTAATTCCCTTGTTTTCTACCTAGATGGCACTCCCCTCTCAACTTGTTATCATCAGTTTCTTTTCCGCCGGCAGAGTGAGCAGCCCCCTTCCAGCAGTGGAAGAAAGAGGAAGTCTCTCAACTTCTGGCCGCAGTGGGACCTCTAGTGTTTTCTGACTCTCTGTCCTGGCACAGCTCCTCTGAAGTACAAACACACACAGACTGCTCATTGTTTGGAGCCCTTCACCAGCCCACTCATCCTAATATGGAATGCAGCAGGAAACCCATGATTTCCTGACACTTAGCTAGCTGGAGAAAGAAAGGAAAAACTCCATTTCAAAAAAAAAAAATCCCGGCTTTCCTCCATGTTAGATGTGAAATGGAAAATGGGAAGGATTTAGAAGAAATCCCTGGTGTCTCCAGCCAAGTTGGAGAAAGGGAGGAAAGAGCGAAAGCTTCAGACTGCTGCTATCTTTCAAGATTCCAGTGAACACTCAGAGCTCCAAGAAAATGAGGGTTTCTTGATTCAAACGGACAGGGGAAAGACAAGCTATTTTACTTGTCACAATTTCAAAGTGGACATTCCCTTTCTTTACCAGCATGGTAAAGTGAGAGGGCAAACGGCAGCCACCTGGAAAATGCTAAGTCTGAGCCAAGAGTACCCAGCTAAGTGAGGATAAACACAACCTGGGCGCTCACTCGGGTTTTTCTTCATGCGCTCCTAAAAGAACCTGAAGGATCAGGAACAGCCCCAGGAAGAATGAACTGCAGAGAGGAGAAAGAGGAAAGTGGCTGCTCCAGCGAAGACGTGAAGAAACCACTCAAGTGTGTGGTGGTCGGGGACGGGGCAGTGGGGAAAACCTGCTTACTGATGAGTTACGCCAATGACGCCTTTCCAGAGGAGTACGTGCCTACTGTGTTTGACCACTATGCAGGTAAGGACAACTTTTTGTGACTCGAAGAAAATACACAATGACCGTCACTGTGCTCCAAGAATTGAGATGGGGAGGAAAGTCCCTTAGTCAAACAAGTGTATTTCAGCTACAGTTCTGTAATTGTCTAATAAGTGATGAATTGAGGATTAATGAAGAGGAGGAAGGAGAGACAGATATAAACTATTAAAGTAGAGTTCAAAGAGACCAGTCTTACTTCTCAAAGATGATTAAGAGTCTCAGGACAGGAAATGAGCCAGATCCTTAGCCTGATAAACCAACAAGAACTAGTAAATCGACTTATGTCACGACATTTTTTTTCATTTTAAAGCAATTATATGGTGTTGGAAAACATAACCTAAATTTTCATTTGAGTTCTTAGGCTATCGTTGTAAATGTGAAGAGTCATTTATTTTAAAATGTGATCATTTAAAAACCCAAGGTGTTTTCAGCAGCATTTCTTTCCTCCCCCATAAACTTTTATCCAATTTGTTCTATATAAATATCTTTACCCTGAAACTTTTTTCAAGAGATATACATGTGTAATGCATTTTGTAGACTTTAAAGCACTGTACCAATGATGATATTATTTGTAACATACTATATAAACAAGATAGTTGGCCACGGATGTTTAACAAAAACGTATTAACACTGTTACTGAATGGACTCTTCTATCATAATCCTACAACCCAAAATGCCTATCATGTGAATTGGTGAATATTAAAAAGTAAAAGGTTTATATATTTATCATTAGCTACCATGTATCTTGAACTAAAAGATATGGTTTCATTATTTTATTTTTTTAATATCACAGGGCATAATAGAAAGAATCCTACTGCCTTTCGAGTTGGAAGATTTGGGTTCAAATCTTACCCCTGACCTTTATTACCAATGTGATTTGGGGCAAACCACTTACTGGGACTCAGATTCTCCTTCTGTTCAATTGGACTAAAGGCCCTCTAATATCTCTTCCAAATTTAAATCTATGCTTCTATGAAAAAAACCATGATAGAATGTCCAATGGGAAAAGCAGAGCAGATGAATTGAAAACTGTAATTTAGCATTCAAAAATGGAAGATATATGAATACTGTATAGGGCATAAAAGGATTACAAAGCATAATTTACAATGTGGTATAATGGAAAGAGTCCTGAATATGGAACCTAAAGTCCAGGGTTCAGATTTTGACTGCTACTTCCTCTATCCCCTTGGGCAAGGCATTCAATTTCTCTAGGCCTCTAAATCTCTAATCTCTAAAATCAGGAAGAGGTTGAATTCGAATCTCTCTAAAGCCCTTTCACTTCTGAATCTACACTCTGGTAGTGTTTGGGTTAAAATGCCCTTCTTTTTATTTTTTTATATTTTTATACTTTCCAGGATGTTCTGAAGTGTGGCTATATACAGTCCATTGAATTAGAAATGACCATAGTATTATTTAAACTTTTACCTTCAGATGCTTTCTTTTTCTCATGATTTAGTATTGTATGGCAGATCATAGAATCTAGGATTTGAGGTTTTCAAAGGACCCCAGATCTTATTAGACCCTTTAAAGCAGATTAACAAAAATCTTCAAACTGCTTCCCTTAGAATATAACTCCTAAACAGGATTCTCATGCTAACATCTTTTCAGAGATTTGGGATTTTGGAATAGGAAAAATATATCTATGTGCACCTTGGCTTTGGGTCAGATTTAGCAAAAGGGAAATAGCCAACAGGAAACCTGAGTAATTGTTTGGTTTGCTACAGACCAAATGAAGCCCTCTTTCCAAAGGAAGCAGCCTCTTTTCTAGAAATAAACAATCACCTAAGTCACCTCCTCCACCTCAATTTATGTGATTTATTGTCTTTAAAATGTAAAGATAAAAACAACACACTTCTCCTCAATCTCATCTCCCCAAAGCCACAATGAAAATAACTGGTCACTTCCAATAGGACTCTTGCTATATTTACAAAAAGCTAAAAACAAAACTTTTTTCATGATTCTCCCTAAGACTTTTCTGAAAGTGTAATTACTGTGCCTTCACCCTAAAAGAAATTTTTTTAACAAAAATAGCATATAGAAAAGGATAGGTAAGGTCTTCACCTTGACAAGATAAGTAATTTTTAACAAATGAGTACCTAAACTTTGCCTTGTGTCTACCAGAAGTTACAATTCAGAATTCACTAAGCTGAGGCAAATTTGCTTTTTGATGCAAAGAAGACTCAAAATGGTTGGAATTTTGCATAGAAAAGATATGAAACAAAAGAAAAATCTAAAAGCTCTACTCATTTGTAAAAGACAATCCAAATACCAATTTATTATCACAATCACTTTGCAAAACAAACTGAGACTATAAAGCAAAAAAAAAAAGAGAGAGAAAAGGAATGAGATATTTTTGATTAAGTGGAGATGACCAACAAACATGAGAGTGAAAATCATTAGGATAACTATTTCATGGCTTATCGATAGAATCTACAATGATTCTAAGTACTGAATCTGGAGTCAGGAAGATCTGAGTTCAAATCCAGACTCAGACACTTATAGGTATGTGACACTGGGCAAATCATTTTACATCTATCTTTAACACTTTCCTCATCTGTAAAACTAGGAAAATAATAACAATTATATCCCAGTGCTGTTATGAGGATAGAATGACATATAGTTGAAAAGTGACTTACAAACCATAAAGTTGTATATACATTAATCAGTAAAAATATCATTAATATTATTACACATGGTGTGGTCAGATTAGATTTTTTGAAGAGGGTTAGTTGCTATTTGTTTATTTTACCTATCTACAAAGCATGTCCAACTCCAAAATGAAATTCAGTATCTTACATACAGTAGGTGCTCAATAAGCTCAAAAAGACCTACAAGTGCCTTTTAAATTATATTAGCCTACTCTCACCAATGCAGTGAATGATCTGGGACAGTCCTGAAAGATTTATGATGGGGAATGTTATCCATCTCCAAAGAAAGAACTGTTGGAGTCATCTTTCACATCAGTGTATTTATGGTTTCATTTGGAGGGTTTGGTTATAATACTTTGCTTTTACAACAATGACCAGTATGGAACTGTGTTTCACATGAAAATAAAAATAAAAATTTAAATCTGTATATATATATATATATATATATATATATATATCTTAGCCTTTTAGGCCAGGTGTGAACAAATGGTACCAACTCATGTAAAAAGAGTTAACTGAAATATAAAAGACTCAACCTTAAATCCCACCTCTCGCTCTTAGTATCTGTTCCACTTTGAGCAAGTTACATAATTTCCCTAAATCTTAGTGTCTTCATCTATAAAATGAGAGGTTAGACTAGATAGCCTCTAAGGTTCCTTCCAAGTCTCTATCTTGCTCTATGATGACAATTGGAAAGGAAATATAATTGTTAAGAGAGAGCCCTACTACATAAAGGTCATTGGATATTAATTCCTAGTCATAGACTGTAAACTACATGGCAGCAGGGACTGATTTCATCTTTTTTTTTTCTTTTAAATTTATTTTTTTATTTGTTGGGTTCTTCCCCCATAACAATTTGACTAATAGGTATATGTGTAAATATAAAACTGTCGTGCTTACTTCTATTTATCAGTTCTTTCTCTGGAGGTTGAAACACACAAGTCATTTTTTAAGCAATATTTCTGTTGCTGTATCTAATGTTCTCTTGGTTCTGCTCATTTCACTCTTCATAATTTCATTTAGGTCTTCCCATTTTTCCCTCAAAATTAACCTGTTCATCATTTCTTACAGCACAGTATTATTCTATTACAATCATATGCCAAAACTTGTTTAGCAACTATCAGTAATTTTAGCAAAGTAGCAGGACATAAAATAAACGCACCTAAATCATCAGCATTTCTATATATCACCAACAAGGTCCTGATTTCATCTTTGAAACTCAATTCACTGTTTATCACTATGAATGTAGTGGGAAATTAATAAATGTTTATTAAATGGAATCAAATTAGATACATTGAATTAAACACACTTAACAAATTGAATCAATTTTTTTAAATGTTTAAAGAGTGAAATCTTTATTTGATTCTGTAAAAAAATATCCATTGTGGGCAGAGGGCACTGGGTTCACACAGGGTCTTCTAGGCAGGTAATTTGCTTTCCTCCCGCATTCTTTTTCCCACTTTTCCATTCAGACTGTAAGTCCAAGATACCAATTACCATAAGAATCATTGCAAAGTTCTCATTAAAAAAAAAAAAAAGAAAAACTCCCAACATTAACTTCTTTAAATTACAAAACAATTTCAGACAACTCTTGCACTTGGAAGTGATTGTTAAGATTACATTTTAGTTTCTCTGTTAAAAGTATTATATTTTTATGAGGTTTATTAAAGATTAAGAAATAAAGAAAATACAAAATAAGAAAGCACGTGCAACCTACATTTTGCCGACTAGATAGAGAGCCATCTGTCCGTAGAAGAGGAAGCGGAGGGAGCAAGAGCCAAGTGTGCAGTCAGTTTAAATACCCCACCCTGCTCTCAGCTCAGGTGAGGACCTCCAGTGAGATAAGAGGGCATTTTGGGAACCAGCAAGGACTTCTGGGGATTGAAGTCCTGGGTTCAAATGTCTATTTTTACATGATGAAAGAGATTGCAAAATCAGAAAACAATAGAGTATCCCAATTCCAATAGGATTTGAAACCATTGTCCTAAGGATGACATAATAATTCTATGAATGTTGTCATTAAAATGTCATGATCTGCCATATGCTAGAATGAAAATGATTTCTTCTACCCCACCCCTTTCTCTGTATTTAAAATGTGAATATAAGAGCATATATGATCATGAGATGAAAGATACTGAAAAGAATAGGCATGAGTTAAAACATACTTCCTACAATTAAAAAGACTTAACTCATAATAATCATTAGACCTGGAAAAGGTTGAGTGGGAAAATAAGTCTATGGAATCTCTAACTCAGACATCCCTTAAAAAAATAAATTTTAAAGGATGTTTGAGTTGTGGAACTGTCTGTTAGCAGTGGGATAACCAGGCCAAAACTTCCCTGTTCTCTGGAGAGTATTCTTACTTTCTAAGAAGACTTTCAAAGTATTGTCTTTCTGCTTTTGCAATTGAACCAAACATGAATTGGTTCTTTGATTACAAGATCATGAAGGATTGGATACACTCAAAACCAACTAAACAATAAAACTTCTAAATCCTATTAGCCCTAAAATGATCAGAGATGTTAGTTATAGGGTCCCTCAGCTTATGGGTATTTCCAGCACCTCAAAAATATTAGTTGAATGTAAAAAGAACTGAATATTATAACACCTAGGATCCAATAAGTTAAGAGAAAATATAATTTCTTTAAGGTTTATCAGAGGAAATATAAATAAGTGCATATATAGTATGAAATAATAATTTGCCAACAATTCTGTTCTGTCTTTATAGAATAAAAGAGTTGGAATTTCAATTGGATAATAGACACGAGATCTAAATAGATCACTAGAAAAAGAATAGAGCCATCAATGCTTAAGTAGGTCTAAAAAAAAAGCAAGAATAATATTATGGATCCTGCTATTTGTCTTTTTTCATAATCTAACTTCATAAGATTTTACTCATCAAGCAGTTTGTGTGTTGTATAAATTCATAATTCTTATATCTCATAAAATAAAGATGAAGTTGGAAAGAGGGTACAAAAGTCATTTCATCAATTAAACTATTTTAAATTGTACTTTAAAAGGGAAAAAATACAATTTTACCTCTACCCTCACTAACTCTTTTGAACCTATGACTGCATTGAAAAATCTACCAAATAAAGTGACTCCACTATAAAATCACAAGTTGGAGGCAGCCCTAAGAATCCACCAGATTTCTACAAACAACTATTTTCAGAGTCAAAATCTATTCACCAAAGCATCAAAAGACTGCACTTTTAGAGTTAGATTTTTAAAAAGTGAGGAAAACTTCTAATTTTTATTTGATTACCACAACTCAGAATTTTCTGCCTTCATTGAGTTTCAAACCAGAACAAGGCTGAGAATGAAACTGAATACAAATGGACTGATGTGGAAAGTGTTCTCCATATGGGTTACAAGTGTGATCTCATAGATCTCTGCCTCCAACTCACTATGTACTTCCAAGGGGAATGTAAGATGTCTATAATGAACTCCAAAGCATTTTGTAATGTTTCATTGAGGCCATATTTCTTTTCAAATACTACCCTCGCTTTGAATTTCTCCATAGATATTTCACTATTGAAGAATCCTCATCAATTGATGTCAGGCACGAATACAAAACTCATCTGGTTTCACTTCTGCTTTTGAGTTTACTTTTTGCTAGATTTTGTCAAATGACATAAGATCTTACTGACTGAAGTTCCTGTGCTACTTGCTTCAATAGTCATTTTTATTGATCTCCAGTTTAGAATTGGTTTTATTTGCCTCCGTTTCCTCATCTGTAAAATGAGTTGGAGAAGGAAATGGCAAACCACTCCAGTATCTTTGTCAAGAAAACCCCAAGTGGAGTCATCACAAGAATCAGGCATGGCTGAAAGGATTTAACAATAACAAAGGCTGCTTTCCATGTTGACTTCTCTCTTTAATCATCATCCACTTGAGACTCTCTGTCACAGCCATCTAATTTGGAATTTTGTTGTAGGTACATACCTGATTGTTTCAAGTTTACCCTCTCTTTAATGGAACACAACTGTGCTAAACTTCTAAAATTTGCCAGGTGGTGTCACACATTTGGGGTCCTTGCTGCTAGGAAGGCTGAAGCTGATAGCTTTCATGTAGTAGTTTTGAGTAATATTATGGCTGAAGCCAATCAGGTGTTTTCACAAAGTCCATCCTTAAAATGGTTAGCCCCTGGGAATAAGGGGCCATCCAGCTACCTAAAGAAGAGCAAACTGATTCAGATGGGAAACTGTAGCAAGTCACAGCCCTGTGAGTGGTTGGGCAAGAGAGGAAGACCCAGTCTCAAAAGCAAAAGAAAATAAAGTATAAAATTCAGTTACATTAACAGATATGGAGGGAGAGTAGGGAAAGGACTCCTGTTCTTCATCAGACCATTGTTTTCATCTCTCATTTATATGGTTATTCTCTCCACCATTACAAGAAACCCATCTGGTCATACCTTCTTGTTCATGTCCCTTCAATATCTACCCAATGTTCTTGATAGTTAACACTACCCAGTGCTAAAACCTTGTTTGTCCAACACTTTTTAAACTCCAACTAAACAGTGATTTAGGTATCATGGACTGATTTACTAGCAGCTTCAATTTACCTGTCAAAATATCATGAGGGGAAGCTAGGTGGATCAATGGATAGAGAGCCGAGCCTGAAGTTGGGAGGACTTGGGTTCAAATTTGGTCTCAGACAGTTCCTAGCTGTATGACTCTGGCCAAGTTAGTTAACTCCTGTTTTCTAGTCCTTACCATTCTTCTGCCTTGGAACCTATACTTGTATTGGTTCTAAGCAGAAGGTAAGACTTTAAAAAAGAAAAGGTATCATGAGCAGATGGCAATCAAGACCCATGAGAAGGAATATATATATTCTTCTCATGGGAAGGAATATATGTATATATATATTCCTTCTCAGGGGTATTGATATATATATATATATATATGTATGTATATCTCCCTTCTCAAATATACATATATATGTATTTGATATATAGATATATCCATTGGTTAGGTGAAAATGACTGGTATGTATGAGGAGTTTAAGTGACAGAGTGGATAGATCACTAGTTTATAGGGTCAGGAAAAAACTGAGTTCAAATGCTGGTTCAGATACTTACTAGCTGTGTAGACTCTAGGCAATCACTGCCTTGATTTCTGTCTCAGTTTCTCCATCTATAAAATGGGAAGAAGAACAATAGCACCTCCCTGACCCAGGGTTGTTGTGAAGATCAAAAGAGATAATATTTGTGCTTTGCAAACCTCAAAGTATTATATAAATACTAACGATTATTAGTATCAGAATTAAAATAATTTCTGTTAGACTTTCCCTGCTGAGTTATCTAAATCTGTTTACTACAACTTGAAGGAGATTGAGTCTTTTGTCAGACAAAGGTCGTCTGGTAGTCTAACACTTGTGTGACAATAGTTCAAACCTTTTACTTTTTACGTTTGTTTTTTTAAAAACGTGATTTTTGTTTTGGTGGAGGGAAAGGCTCCCTCTTAGATGAAAAATTATGGACTAATTGAAAATCTAGTGATTTGGGGGAGGAAAGCAATACTTTTTGGAGGGAGAAAAACACAGTGCCTCTGAGGCTTGCTTTCTGTGGTTGCTGGTTTTGTTGGGCTCAAGTAGTGGCGTATAGCAGTAGGAATCATATTGACAGTTTCTGCCACACTGGATACCCAGCCTCTTGTGAGAACAGTTTCAGAGGGAAATGGACACTCAGGAGGCCAAACCACACTATATTTGTGGTTATGCTGAAGAGTAATTCTCTTTGTAGGGGAATATGGCAAGAAAGAGCGGATAGGAAGGCAGAAAAATAAAGTATCTGCTTCCAGAGCGGCACTTTACTGAGAATATTTTTTAAAAAAATTAAATAAAGGCAAGTTCCCAAGGTTAGAAACTGTGCCTGGAGTTCATGAACTGTCCAGTGTTCCAGCTTTTAGCTTGGAAGCAAGCCAAATACTATGACCAATTCAGTCTTGAAAGGACCAGCCCTCTGCAATCAAGCATTTTAGTTCTATATAATACCCACTGGCATTGCTCCTCCTTTTAAGAAATCCCCCCTCAATCTTATTATATAATAGTCATATATAATGGGGTTTTAGATGAGTAACACTTTATTACTAATATTGTTACAATCAAAATTTGCACTCCTCTCCCTCTCCCTTTCTGTTTTAGTTATGTTTCTTATCTCTCCATTTCCTCCTCCCTTTCTCTCTGTCTCTACTTTTGCTTTTTTTTCCTATCCCTCCTTTTTCTTCCCCTCTCTTCATGGCTCCCTTTTTCTCTCCATCCCTCTGAAATTCAATGGGAAAAAATAGGCAGTAAAAAAATAGGCAAACTAGAACTAGGGAAATGGTGTTAACCGAAAGGTTCTTAAAATACTTTTAAAAAATAAAAAACACACTTTGTGGGTCATACTTCAGTGTCAAAAAAAAAAAAAAGGTTAGTAGAGTTAGCTTGGTAGTATGTCTTCCCAGACAAAAATGCTTAGGATCTCTTGAATTAATACAACTAAATTTTATCCATTATCCTTGATTTTAAAAAGTCATATGAGTGATGGAGTCTTAGATTCAATAGTCTATTCTAATAAACTTCACAGTAAAATATTTTTCTTAAGCTTCATTAATGTGCCCAATTTGCACATAAGAAATGAATTTAATTCATTTCAGAGCCATGTTGTTATTTGGCCTTTTTGCAGTCACACCCAACTCTTCATGACCATATTTGGGTTGGATTTTTTTTTGTGAAGTTACTGGAATGGTCTCTCATTTCCTTCTCCAGTTCACTTTACAAATGGGAAAACTGAGACAAATAGGGGTAAGTGACTTGCCCAGGTCATACAATTAGCAAGTGTTTGAGACTAGATCTGAACTCCCAGGATGAGACTTCCCAATTCCAAGACCAGAACTCTATCCACTACATCACCTAATTGCCCCATAAATTATTTAGCCAACTAGAAATAACTATATACAGTATAAACATATGTAAGGCATAATTAATAATGAAAAGGAGAAAATATAATAATAAACCCCACTCATAAACATATTTTATTTGCATAAAAGTCCCTAAATCTCCAAGCACCAATGGTAACTTTACAAAATTTGATTGTGATCTAGGTCACAGGGAAATTCTAAATAAATATGAAAAGCAAAACTACTCATCTGATCTTTACTGACTATAATCCAATGAAAACACAGGCAAGAGACATGGACTTCATAGACCCAGATGGGAATTTAAAAATAGCATGCTAAATAATTAGTAGATCAAAGAACAAGACCTAAAAGCAATTATTAACTGCTTGAAAGAGAATTATAACAATGAGAAAATATATCAAAATTTCATGGATGCAATTAAAACAATTTTCATTGGAAAAAGTGTATCTCTGAAAATAGAGTAACAAAATAAAAAAGAGGAAATTAACTGAGTGCGCAATTTTAAAAAACTAGGAAATCAACAAATTAACTTGGTGTAAACACAAAGGGGGAAATTGAAAATTAAGGGAGAAATAAATAAGATGCAAAAACAAAAAAATACAGAAATTACAAACTAACCAAATAGAAGAAACAAAAATTTTTAAATCACAAGAACATACTATATGCAATTAATAGCTAGCAAACCTTCTGATTTAAAAGAATTATTACAAATTATTACAAAAAATATAACACATGCAAAAATTAGTTTATTAAAATTAGAATTAAAATTCTAGAGCAATATCATGGTATCATGTGGTCCTTATTTTACTTTATTCTTATGTCTTAATGATGTTTATTTCTAAAATTTCATTAATAGAATTTATTTCCAAGTATCTTAGCCTTTTCCTTCCTTCCTCACACCATAGAAGGCATCATCCACCAAACATATATCTATATATAGATTGTCTTCCATGTTTCCATGTTTTAATTCATTCTCTTTGAATGAACACTCATGAGTTATTCTCCAAATATTAAATCTGTTGCTATATATATAATGTTCTCTTGGTTCTACTCATTCTACTCTTCATTATCTCAAGCAGTTCTTTTCAAGTTTTTTTAGAATTAATCTGCTCATCATTTTTTACAACACAATGGTATTCCATCATAATTGTATACCACAATTTGTTTAGCCATTCCCCAATTGTTGGGCATCTCCTCAATTTCCAGTTCTTTGCCCCAACAAAGAGAGTTGGTATAAGTATTTCAGAACATATAGGTTTTTTTCCTTTTGCCTTGATCTCCTTGGGAAACAGACCTAGTAATAATATTGCTGCATCTAAGGATATAATGCTCTGGGCATAATTCCAAATTGCTTTCCAAAATGGTTGGATCAGTTCACAGTTCTATCAACAGTTACAAAGTGTATTTTACACAAGAAGATTAGAATACAACTATAACATTTCTGACCTCCCCAATCAGGAAAATTCTTAACATTTATGCAGAGATTTGACTCTCTTCTTAATTATGTGCATGTGTGTAGACAGATATGTACATAGAAATAGAAATAGAGATACATCCATAGATACATTGATGCAGAGATGCGTAGATAGATAGATAGATAGATAGATAGATAGATAGATAGATAGATAGATAGATAGATAGACAGATAGACAGACAGACAGACAGACAGACAGATAGATAACCTCTTTTTTTGCAAGGCAAGATTCAGGTTTCCAGAAATGTTTTGGTCATAAAGCAGTAAATTATATTATGGTGCCTATGGAACCAAGAGAGGAATTTGTAGAAAGAAGCAAATCTTTTTTTAAACCATAAGTGAATCTGTAAAACTTCTGGTTGCAGTCCAAATCTTTTCTTTCTATATGCCAGTAGGGCCAATGGCACTATTCAATATCTGTCCCTTCTTTGCCATGGCTCAGGTTTACTTTTTCTTTCTCCTTTTGCTGTCCCTGGGTTGCCCATTCTTTCCAGCTCTGTATGACTCCACTCTCTATGCTTCAAGACCATAGTCATCTCTCTCTGGTTCTGAGATAATGCCTTCTTTTTATATAAGTTCCTTAGGGCATGATCAAATCTTTCATAAATTAGACTTAATTAATTTAGTGAGGAGTACAGATCCTATTCTCTTTAATTCTGATTTAATTCCTCAATCATAAACTATTCTTACTTATCAAAGGTAAATTTTAAGTAAGGTGGAATAATAAATGGAGTCCTTTCAAACTTTAACTTATATAAACTCAAATCAACAGAACATGAAACAGAGGTCAGAAAATGAAATTAAATAAGTCATAAAGCAATCACTAAAGGAAAAAACCTCTTAATCCAGATGGAGTTCCTTAAATCTGTCAAAAGCTTAAATAGCAATTAATGTCTATGCTACATTAATTAGTTTTTTTTTTTAATTTGGGAAGAAAACTAACCACCAACTCCCTTTTATGAGACAAATATGGTCCAAATGCCTGAACTATACAGGGTAAAGAAAGTAAAGAGAGCCATGGGTCAATATGAATAATGGATATCAATTCAAAATTTGAAAAAAAAATCCTAGTATAGGCAGATTCTAGAGCATGGCTGCATATACTTATGAGAACTGTAGTCCAAAGGAACAAAATGGGTTTTCTTCCAAATAAGAATTACCCATGTTGTCCCTTTGGACTGAAATTACCATAAGTCCAGGCAGCCACTTTCTAGAGTCTAATTACATCAGCCAAAAGCCTTCAGAAAAAAATATCCTGAAAATTACTTATAATTAGGTTTTATTTATATAAGAAATGCAAGGATAGTTTAACATTAAGAATATAATTAACATTTAATTACATTCAAAACAAAACACCTCAAACCCCGTAATTACATGGCTAGATGTTAAAAAAAAATCTTTTAACAAATATATCCTGCATTTATGCTTTAAAAAAACTACAAAGCATGGCTACAGAGAGGTAAATGACTTAAAAACCAAAAGTTAGCATTGTGTACTATGAGGAAGCACTAGAAGCTTTCCAGATAAATATAGGAATAAAGCAAGGATGCTTCTCTCCCCACTGTTATTCAACACACTTCTAAAAATCCTACCAATGGCTGTTAGATAAGAGAAATAAATTCAGGCTAAAAACATTGGTAAAGACAGAAAACTATTCCTATTTTCAGTTGTCATGATGGTTTACACTGAAAATCCTAGAGAATAATAAGGAAAATAATTGAGATAATTGCTGTAAGTATTTGACATGTGACTTCATTGGCATAAGAAATCCTCAGGCTAGAACAGTCCCCTTAAAAGCACAGGTCAGCCCCTTTTCTGCACCATATATTATAGAGTTGCCAGAGCTAGGATTTGCCCAAGTTCACATAGTCAGAATGTGACTAAGGCAGGGCTTAAATCCCAATTTTCTAGCTTGAGGCCAGCTCTCTTTCAATTATGTTCTACTGCTTCCCAATACATTGAATAGGTTCTGTAAAGTAGCAGGATACAAAATAAATACACAAAAATATTTAGTATTTTTATAGAGTAATAAGAACATTTAGTAGGAAATAATAGGAGAAATATCATTTAAAATTATTCCAAAACAAATAAAATACCAGAGTCAATCTATAAGAATAGACTTCAAGAGAATAAATAAATTATAAAATACTTTTTTGCACTAAATTAGTTAATTAATTTAATTAAATAATTTTTGCAGAATGAAAAAAATGACTTGAATTCTATTCATTGCTAAACTTGGGCCACACAAATAGAATTTTAAAAGTATGATACTATCTAAATTAATATACAGATTTGAGGCTATACCCATACAAACTCTCAAGTAGATAGTTTATAGGAATAATGACAAAATTCATTTGGAGGGGGAAAAGGTCTAGAATCTTGAGGAAAATAATGAAAACAAAAGGATAGAATGAAGGGGAAATAGCCAAGTAATATTTGTTTATTTTTTAAAATTTAATTAATTAATTAATTAATTTAGAATATTTTTCCATGGTTACATGATTCGTATTCTTTCCCTCCCCTCTTCTCTCCCCTCACCTGTGAATGTTGTACACAGAGACTGAAACATGGTAGCACAAATGAACATAATGGACTTCTCTACTAGCAGCAATGCAATGATACAGGTTTTTTCTTTACAAATACTTGGAAATCCTCTATTTTGTTAAATTCCCATACTTCCCCCTGGAAGTATATAGTCAGATTTTATGGGTAGGTGATCCTGGTTGTAGACCCAATTCTCTTGGTTTTCTGAATATCCTATGCCAAGTCTTGAGGTCCTTTAGTGTGGAAGCTTCCAGATCTTGTGTGATCCTAATTGGTACTCCTTGATATCTGAATTTTCTCTTTCTGCCTTCTTGAAATATTTTCTCCTTGGCTTGGAAGGTCTTGAATTTGGCAATTACATTTCGGGGTGGGGGGGAGCGGTTGTCTTCTGAGGATTTAATATAGAGGGTGATCTATGGACTCTTTCAATGTCTATTTTGCCCTCTTGTTCAAGAATATCAGGCAATTTTCTTGGATAATTTCTTGTAATATGATGTCAAGGCTTCTGTTTTTTTCTAGGTTTTTTTTTTTTTAGGTAGGCCAATGATTCTCAAATTGTCTCTCCTAAAACTGTTTTCCAGATCAGTTGGGTTTTTTTTTCAATGAAATATTTCATGTTTCCTTCTATTTTTTCAATCTTTTGATTTTGCTTTATTAATTATTGCTTTCTTGTGAGATCATTAGCTTCTACTTGCCCAACTCTAGTCAGCTATGATCTTTTGATTTTCCTTTTCAGTTTGGTCTAACCTGCTTTTCATTGCTTCTAGCAGGTCATTTCTGGTCTCCATTTTGCTTATTACTTCATGTGATACTTCCTTTTCCAAGTGGGAGATTCTGTCTTTTAAACTGTTATTTTCTTTTTTAATTATATTTCTATTTCCCACTTTTCTTCCCAAGTTTCTTCTATCTTTCTTACTTGGCTCTTGAACTCCAATTTGAATTCCTCAAGAGCTTATGACCAATTATCATTTTTTTTTAAAGTTTGGATGTGTTTGCTTGTTTGTCACTTTTTGCGGTCACCTTTGTGCTCTGCTCCTTTTAACCATAGAAGTTATCCAATGTCAGAGGCTTTCTCTTTTGTATCTTACTTTTTTTGGTTCTTGTGGATTGTAGTTCTTGGGTGTTGGTGGCCATTGCTGTGTCCTTGAGGACAGCCAGAAGTCTGAGTGAGGAGGGCAGGCAGCTCTAGGTGTAGCAAGTAGTTTTTTGCCCTGAGGCCACTTTCTGAGTCTCTGCAGCATCTCCTGTGGGCAGCCCATCTCTTCACTGTCCTCAGGGGTAAGACTGAGGTGCCCTCAATCAGCTATGAATTTAGAGATTGCCCTGGTCCTCACTCTGACTCTGGTGCAGTAGATGGTGTAGGGGAGAGGTGATCAGCTCGCACTTTTGGTAGGTGTAATTTTACCCCCTCATAGCACAGAAATATCTACCTTCAAGGCTGTGCCCTATGGCAGAGTCCCTTCCCTTGTCTGATTTTTTTTTGTCCTTTTGAGAGGCTTTGTTGTCATCAGTAGTAGGAAGAGTCCTTATGTTCCTTCTGCACTACAGCTATCTTAGCACAGAAGTCCCAAGGAATATTTTTAAAACACAATATTTATCAAAATACTGTTTGATCCTGGTTTAAAAAATTTAGAAAAGTAGATCATTGGAACAAATTAGATAAGCAAGAATGAAAAACAAGCTCAACAACCAAGTATCTGATAAAGCTGGGAATCTCCATGGAAGCCTGAATCGGTGGGAATAGGCTCATGAAGTCTCTCCTCACTCTATCTGAAGCTCTTTAATGTTAAGTGTACAAATTCCCAAGTTGAACAATGCTTGTTTAGAAAAGAACCACAATGTTTCTTATATTTCCCAATATCTATCATTCATTTTGGCAAGTCACACATAACAGGCTAGATTCCAAAAAAAAAAATCTGCAATTCTTTTATTAGTTTTATTGATGTGTTTTATTTTTGTATTAGAAACATTTGCAGATTACTCCAACTCCAAGAAGGTTCTCATGTAAAAAAGTAAAACAATTAGTAAAATAAACAAGATCTCATCTAGAATAACATTCCACATCTGCAGTATTACCCCAACTTTTCTGTTTTTAATTGTTCTTTTTCATTAGCAAAAAAAAAAATCTGTTTTCTCTCCTCTCCACTTCCAATGCTATTAAGAAGAAAAGAAATTTCTTGTAACAAATATTCAGTCAAGAGAAACATTTCCTTAGATACAAAAAATGCATATTTCTCATATGCACCCTAAATCTATCATCTCTCTGTCAGAAGGCAGATATAATATATTCCCTCACTGATTCTCTGGAATCATGGATATTTGTATTAATCATAGGTTTTATAGCTTTTAAGTTGTTGGACACTGTTGTTATTTTATGAGATATATAACAACTTATTTAGCCATCCTTCAACTAATGAACATTTCTTTAGTTTCTTATTTAGGCTATCAAAAACACATGTAAATATTGTTATATATATAGGACCTCTCCTTATTTCTTTGATCTATTTTAGGTAGAAATGGACCTACCAATAGTATAGCTGAGTCAAAGGATATGCATGTTTGGTAACTTTCTGTATATAATTCTAAATACTTTTCAGAATGGTTACCCATTCACAGGTCCAACAACAGTGCATTATCCTCCTTGTTTTCCCATAGCCCCTCCAGCATTTGTTATTCTCTATCTTTGCCTAATTAATATAGAATGAAGTAGGATCTTTCTTTAATTCACATATCTCTACATAGTTCTGATTTGTTTGCCTGGGTTTTTTCCCCTTCAAAACTTACTTCATATCCTTAGACCATTTAACAAATAGGGAATGGCTCTTATTCTTTCTTATGGATTTGAATGAGTTAACTGATTTCTAGTATTTTGGAAATTTCCAATAACTTGAAAATGAGAACTTTATCAAAAAAACTTGTTACAAAGACTTTTTTCCTTTTAATCTTATCTTTATTGGATTTGCTCATATAAGAGTTTTGTTGTTGTTTTCAGTCATTTTTCAGTTGTGTCCAATTCTCCATGACCCCATCTGGGATTTTCTTGGTAAAGATAGTATAGTGGTTTGACATTTCCTTCTCCACCCCATTTTACAGATGGGCAAACTGAAGAAAACAGTGTTAAGTAACTTGCCCAGGGTCACAGATCTATTAAGTGTCTAAGATTGGATTTTAATTCAGGTCTTCCTGACTCCAGTCCCAGCACTCAATTCACTATGCCATTTAGCTGCCTCAGTAAGACCCTTTTACTTTTATGTAATCAAAATAATCCATTTTGTTTTCTATGGCCCTCTATATCCTTTGTTTGGTCACAAACTTTTTTTCTCCATAGGTTTAATAGGTAGCTTTCCTCCCATATTTCTCTATTTTGTTTAACCGTCTCTGAGACAGCAAGCAATTTGTTATGTGTGCAGTCATGCATAACTCCATATTAGTCATGTTGTGAAAGAAAACACAGTACAAAGGGAAAAAACACACAAAAAAGTTTAAAATCATATGTTTTGATTATCATTCAGACTCTCTCAGTCCTTTCTCTGGAGGTGGATAGCCTTTTTCATCATACGTCTTATGGAGTTGTCTTGGGTCTTTGTATTGCTGAAAAACGGCTAATTCAATCACAGTTGATCATCATACAATATTTCTGTTATTGCATACAATTCTTTCCTGATTCTACAGACTTCATTTTGCATAAGCTAGTGTAAGCCTTTCTCATTTTTTCTGACCACATCTCACTCATTTCTCTTAGCACAATAGTATTCCATCAAAATTAAATACATACAACTTAAGGGAACAAGCATTTTTGTCAGGTAATATTTATAATATTATATTATATTTTTATATATTATATTATAATAATAATATTTCACAAATAGAAAGAGACTTTTCCTTGAAATGATAGTGTATATCTGAATAGCATATATATAAAACTAAGAGCTATTTTAAATGTTTCACATAAAGTAGAATCTTTTCTAATTAAATGGAAAACTGTATTGTTCCAATAAAATGGAATTATATTCCACTTGGAATTCCAAATAGAAATAAATTTCATATAAATTGTATCTCAATTAAATGGAAACCAGAATGCCCATTGTTACTGTTTCTATTTGGCAGTACTTGATAAAATGGTTATAGCAATAAGATGAGGGAATTTGAGGGAATGAACCTAAAAAAGATTCCTATATTTTTAAAAATTAATTTCTCTAATTGTAATTTTATTGTCTCTAATTTTTAAAAATTGAAATAATATCCTTTTGATATTTGTGATGGATATTTAACATTTAGAACATACTGCTAGTTACAGGGACTAACACCATTCTCCCTCTTCACCAATGACCCCTCTCAGATCTTGACCCACTAATTGATGGTTAGATTTATTCTTAGGGGTCCTGGGCAACTAAAAGAAGGCATGAGAGTTTGTCTCATTTACTTTTTTCAAATATGTCTCCAAGATCCCAGGGAATATTACTGAAAACTTTGATTTAGTCTCATATTCAGGGACTCCTCATAGATGGGAGCAGAAAGGAATTAAATATACAAAAAAAAAATAAATTAAATGTGCAATATACAGTAATTTTTCCCTCCACATAAAAGAAATGCTTATAAAACATGGATTCACAGTGCATTTTACAAAGACTTACATGAAACTGTAACCTGTAACTACTATTATATTCTTTCAGAAGGCTGAAACTTAAAACATCAGAACACGAAATGGTTTGTAGGACTGCTGAATAGGCATTTTCATTTGACATTGGCTCTGCACTGTCTGAAAAATTCCTTCCCTTATCTGCTCAGTAAACCATATGAGGTTGGGTTGAGTATCTAGGAGCCTTAAGTCTTCTCAAAATTAAAAAAAATGATCTCCAATATTAAACATGATGATCTTAGGATTGGTTTTGGTCATATACACAGGAAAGAAACCTAACAGAAAAAGGATCAAGAGCTTTGAAATCAAGTCTTGGGGTAATTTAGGAAGGATATATACTTTAGCTACCATGTTCTCACAGATCCCATGAAGCCAGAGTAGTGGAAGTGTTCTAGCTCACTCCTTTGTCACTCTAAGGAGAGGCTTGAATAGGAGTGGCATGATTTATATATGGGAAGAGGAGACCAAGTTTAGTCCTTTTTAAAAAATCTACTGAGTCAGTGATTCTTCATCTCAAAGCATTAAAACCTTTTAGTATTGAGCCTCATATGTTCATGGAGTGCCCAAGAGTTTCCAGTGGAGCTCTGGCACCTACTCCATGGAATGACCCCTAAAAGCTCATTCCTACACATGGTCCATGAAATATAATCTTTGCCACAGATTATACATAACAAGTTTGAAGAGAAAAAATACATTGGAACTGCTGAGACGAATATAAGCAAAGCCAATAGAGAAAGTTTTAGTTCTGACAATTCAGAAGCATAAAGTAAAAAACAAAAAAAAACATGAATCTAGAACCTATAATCCACTTTATGTAGTAAAAAAGAAAAATCACTTTGTAAAGCTACATGATGATATGGGGGCAGAGCATAAAATACTTCTATATTATTGTGAACATGCTTGGTTTCTTTTGCCAAAATATTTCAAAGATATTGAAGTTCAAAGAACTGCCATTTGTCTTAGTGAGGATAATAGAAGGGAAACATGCATTTTTATATCAACAATTTTTCTTGCAGAAATTTTTCATATTAGGGAGATATCTTTGAAAAACTAAATGCTCTAAATTCACAAATTGATTCTCTGATCCAAAAAGATAAAGTTACTACATTTATGAAAACATTTGAGGCAGACATAAATATTTTCTATGCTTCCCAACCTAAAAGAAACTGTCCTATTAATGAAATAGAATAATATTAATCAATCAGATCTACATTATTAGTGATATTAAGTAATTATCAACAATTAATTTTTTATTTATCAAAAAGGGGTTGGGATTTTTTGCTTCAGTTGTTATAAAGACAAAATATGCCTCTCAATTAGTGGTAGTATTATCAGACACACCAAATGTTAAGTGCATTGAAAAAACCAGCCTACCTATCACATTAATAACAATAATTTATTACTATTATTTTGTTATAAATATGAACATTATAAATAATTTTATAAAGTCCACAATATTAATGTCTTATTCTATGCTTAAGGTTTGTATTGTTATAAAAAGTATAATAAAGTCATTAAATAAATAGGCGATAAGAAAAATATTTGCATAACTTTTAAGAAATGTGATAAAGCATGACTTTTTTTTCTTCAAAAAAGGGGACTATTGATACATGAACTTTGGAAGCCACTCCCTTTGCATGGGTGAAATTAGCAGATCTCTATGAATGTGATTCCTTATGAGTTTAATGCTATACTCTGAGAAAAGTAGTCAACTGGATCTTTAGCTATAGCAATGAGTTACTAAAGGAAGTTTATAGCCTTCTATTCTGGGTGGGAACCAGAAGATCTCAAAGAAATAAACCAAAAGAACAAACCCTTATCTATTTGTCTGAGATTGCCCTTGTTGAAAATAAAAATTTACAGAAGGCATGATCTATGTCATGTCTTCATGGAACCTACCATTTAATGTAGTGTAATAACTATGAATCTGAAGTGCAATTATTAGAAAATATGAGTTGTCCTTTTCATGCAGAAATAAACCTAAAATAGAAAAATGAAGTTTTATAGTTTTTCTTTTAAAGACTCATCTGACCTTAAGATTCTATAATAAATAGTTATCCTTAACAGTTGCAAGCCATTATATTAGGACTTTTTTCCTCATAAATGCATTTGGAAAAATACAAAACCAAAACCTACCTACTGCACATTTCCTCCAAGTTCAAAAATTAAGTTGGCTACCCATTAAGTTTCTCTTAATGGAAATGTGGTTGTTGAAATTCAAGAAGCTAATGTCTAAGAGATTAGTTTGCCAGCAAATATACATTCATCTTAATGGAAACGAGTCTTAATTTTCCATTTGAATTTTCTCCACTTCCTCAATACTGAAATGGTAAAAACAGAAATGAGAACATGGTGAAGTGTAAACCACCAAAACCCTCTTGAGTCCCATGTAGAATGAGTCTCAGTAAGCTAAGGTAGTTTATTGGAATAAAATAAAAGATCTAAGATACTATCTATTTGACCTTCAATAATATTAAAACCTATCATTTATATCATATTACATTAAAATTTGCAACATGCTTTACAAATATATCATCTCATTATTATCCCTATTTTATATGCACAGGGTCACTCAGATGGTATTTGAGACCAAATATAAATTTTAATCTTCCTGACTCCAAGCCCAGAGCTCTAACCATTGTACCTACCTAGTTGCCTAGCTTTATATTTGTGATTTCTGCTATTTGTTTAACTGAACTGCTTTAGTTGGAATTCTGGGTGAGCAGAGGGTGTCTTCCATGGAGAAAAGAAGAGTCCTATTAGCAACACCCATTTTATTTCAAATTTAATCACATAAGCATTAAAATATCCTTTTTGAAAAGCATACTAGTATTGTGATCATCAGAAATATCATTAAAATTATTAATTCTTCCTTGAAAAATATTCACAGCATCCCAGAATTAAAGAAACATTATAAAAGTGGCATTTTAAAGGCAAAATAAATAATATTCCAAAGTGTCATGTTTTCTTTCTAAATTTTGCATACATGAATTTGAGGGAGGTTTTAACTTTATAAAAAAAAGAACTTAAGGAATTTTTTCCATAAGTAGGAATTACACATTTTGGTTTGGGTAGGATGTAATAGAAACATTGTACTTTGAGTAGCTCAAAGATTTCATGACACTATGGGTATTTTCTCCATTGATGAATGATATAATCATTAGATTTATTCATCATGCCCCTTCTACTCCTTCCTCCACACCTTCACCCCTTCCTCCCAAGCTTTCCTCCTTCAGCTTTTCCATATTGTCTTCCCCCATTAGATAGTAATCTCCTGGAGCAAAGACCTGTCTTTCTTTTTTATTTTTAAAAGAGTACTTGTCTAATAGTAGGTGATTAATAAATGTTTATTGACTGTTGACTGACATATCTTTATATGATGCCAGAATCTTGCATCCATGTCCCCATAAGACATCTATAGAGGATATACCCAGTGCACTGGATGCCTTTTTGTTCTTTTTTGTAATTTGGAAGAAGTGAGGTTATATCATCTATATTTTTTCATAAAAAATTCATCATTGGAAACTTGGTATTACTTTATTTATGCCCACATTTTCACTATAATTTAGATTATTTAAATTTGTCTGAAAATTGTGCTTCATTCTTAGTCATATCTCACAATCAGAAGAATACTGATGATCTTTTTAACAATTCAGCTTATCTAAAGTACTGAGAAATTTTCTAAATAAAATCTTTCTTTATATCCTATAACTCAAATTTATGCCAGCTAGCTATTGTCCATCTGCATCACCTGCAGAAGACCTACAATCCAGTCCTCAACTTTTGCTGGATTAATGTTCTTAGGCTCAAATGTGAATACAATAAACATATGGGAAATAGGGGGTTTGGGTTCCCAAAACCATCAAAAACTGTCATCTTTAGCTGGTGATTGCTGAAAATGTTCTTTTTTGCATGCAATTCTTCATAATGAAACATCAGTTCTTCTAATATGTACTTTTCCTAACAGTAGCAATGAAAGAGCCCATAAAGTACAGAGCAGAGGAGAGGAAAATGGGGAGGGACAGAAGATGTCAGAAGAATCCCAAGAGAAAAAAGATGTCAACCTGCGATCTCTAATATTCCTTTTGGCTCTGTGTAAAGCACATACCACAGAGTGAGTCTCTGGCCCCCAGTCTAAGATTGGAACTCCCCAAGAAGGGCAGCTTACACAGGATAAGCATGATTCTCTTCTAGCCAGACATAGTGGGGGTGGAAACATATATGGTATATATATATATATATATATATATATATATATATTCCACCCCCACTATGAAATATATATATATATATATATATTTCATATCAATAGTCATCATATTAATGAACCAGGTTTTCTCTGTAATCACAATAAAAATGTGATATGACTCATGAAAGTCAGTATAGTTCAATTAGGAAAAAAAGTTAATTAGGCTTCAATTCCCATCTCTATTCCTTACTATCCCTGTGATGTTCAGCAAATAATTTAACCTCTTGGCCTCAATTTACCCATTTGTGAAATTAAGGATTGGATTTTTTGGTCTTTAAAGTTCATCCCAGCTCCAAACCAATGATCCTGTGATAGACAGATACAGAGATAGAGCCGTAAAATTTATTTAATGAATGGATAAATGAATGAAAAAGCATTTATTATGTGCTTACTATGTATCAGGCACTTTGAAAAGTGCTAGGGATCTAGACACAAAAAGCCTCTGCCCCCAAGGAGATTAGATTCTAAAGGGGAAGACAATATGCATGGGTGATTAGAAGCCAGGGAAGGGCACTTTGATCCATAACTGTTACATGGATGTTGAGTGGAGTGGAATAAGGTGATATTCCCTATCTAGAAACTATTGATTTGATCATACTTCATGGTTGCAGAATTTGGGGGTGGGGGGAGGGAAACAAAGGAAGGTGGCTAGTGAAAAGGAGACTAGAGTCAAAAATGAAGTGAAGCATTGCTAGAGCTTTTTCTGAAATAGTAGTAGGAGATATTTCATCTGAGAAGACCCTACAAGATCACATTTTGTTTTACCAAATAAAATGCTTTCTTAAAATTAATCAATAATCATTCAAGTACTTTCAACTGTTTGGTAAAGGCTTCTTAACCTTCAGCCATCTTTCTCTATAATGTTTTACAAATGAGTTTAAACTGGTGTTGCCCTCAGATATGTCTTCTCTCTTAGCAAATAAATTAAGGGGCTACTAGATGAGGTCTCTGTTTTCTAGTAATTTTGCAACCATTCTTAGTTTCTAATAGCCATCTTGCTTATCAATCAATATCTTTACTTTTATCCATTTCCATTTTTCAGAGTTGTCAGCTTATTTAAATAGGTTAGATTGGAATTACTATAGTCACTTGTGATATCTTCTCTCCTTTATAATTTCATCAAATTTGATGCTTATTTCAACTTTTGTTTTATCCAGCCAGTGCTCTGATTGCTTTAAATAGTTGCTTCTGAAATGACAGCTACATCTATCATGAGTCAATTCCTGTCTGAAGATATACTAAACCTCATTTTTTATTCTAGAATTCAGTGATCATCAAATCCATTGCCATCTCCTTCATGAAAATATTCACAATGCATAAGCACAAAGCTACTTAATAGTCCATACTTTGTCCTCTTTCATTTCTTAATCCCTATACCATATTTTTGAACATAATTATTGCAATCCTCCCTAATATTTACTTTCTAGTTGAAATCATCTAGCATCAAAGCACATATTGACTTCCTTAGATTGAAAGATAGCATCAAGTTTCTAATAGAACTTAGTTTTCATCTCTTTTTTTTTTCTTTAAAGATCCTTACATTCTGTCTTAGTGTCAATTCTAAAATAGAAGAATGGCAAGGGTTAGACAAATC
Source organism: Monodelphis domestica (assembly GCF_027887165.1). Taxonomy (NCBI): domain Eukaryota; kingdom Metazoa; phylum Chordata; class Mammalia; order Didelphimorphia; family Didelphidae; genus Monodelphis; species Monodelphis domestica. The sequence continues at coordinate 273,346,098 of NC_077227.1, forward strand.
AGAGTAAAGTGGCTTGCCCAGGAAGTGACTGAGGCCAGATTTGAACCCAGGTTCTCCCTACTCCAAACCTGTTGATCTATCCACTGATACCTAGCTGTCCACTTATCTTCTATCATGGATATTGTTATAACAGATACCATTAGCTTCAATGGCTTCTTTTACTCTTCATAAACACTGCAAGGTTAGAGAGTCAACATTCACATGAAATGATGGCCCTTGTCTCCTTTCATTTATTTGATTCACCTCTCAGATAAGTTGTAAATTGACCTTTTGATTTGATATTTTTGAGTCCATATTCAGTGAGTATATCAGTTTGGTTGTAATAGTTGTTTTTGAATTTGCTGATCTTTGCAGAAAGATCATACGTTGAAAGAAACAGTTGTTACTCTTTTTTAGGCATTCTGAGAATTGAGTGATTCATAAAACCCTCTACCACCACCCATTTTTGCCACTCCACCACCATCATAGCAGAAGGTGGCATAGCAGACCAGGGGTTATTTTATGTTTTAGATTATATCATGGTTTCCTGTGGCCAAAAATTTAATCACCTGGTGGTCCACCTTCAGGTGATGAACCTCATGGCTCTTTGCTAAACTGATCTTCAGATAGGAAACATGATCTGTTGTGAGGCTTGTTAAAATCTACTTCACTCCACTCATATAGCCTCCAAAGTCTCACAGTCACCTCCACTACATCAGAGGATAACATTAGAGATAGACATTCATCATAGAAAGATTAAGTTCCTTGAAATAACATACTGCATATGTATCATTATCAACAACAATGAGATCAGTGAAGAGGAAAAGAGGGAACTAAGTAATTTCCTTAATGCATTTCAAAACCCAGAGCTAACCCACTAAGAAATGTGAGTTATGTTAGTTATAAAGTACAATCGATTTGTCCAAAAAAGGCAATGATTTTCAGTTGATATGATCACAAGAGATATAATGAACATGTTTGTATATGTTAATATAGGCATTTATATTTGCCAAAGTAAGAATTATATTAGGAAAATATATGTTTCCACTTCAAATCTTCTTTTGATCTTATAATACTAGATTTAAAATTTAAATATTTAATAATAAAATATTAAATATAATATAAAATATTATATATAATATAAATATATATTATATATTTATTATATATTATATATTTATTATATATATTAATTATATATAAATATAATATAAAATAATAATAAAATATTAAATATAATATTAAATATAATAAAAATTTAATATTTAAAATAGCTACTACCCTGGAATACTATTTAATATGTTATTGGCAAGATGTTAAAGCAACAAATTAATATCACAAAATGGGGAATTCTCACACAAGTCCTTAACCAAACTTCTGAAGAGAATCCAAATATATATTTGAAAAGCATGGGTTTAAATGTTAAATAATAAATTTACTTTTGCAGTTTTCTATTTCCATTTAACTTATAAATTCATATGTCCCAGAACATGTAAAGCATATCTAATCCATCACCCATATTAACTCAAATATTCAAGTGGGTCTGTGATATCAACAATTTGAGAATTTCCACCAATTAACACAAATATCCATCCATTTCTGCCCATCCTATGTAACTCTTGTCCATGTCCTCCAAAAGTTTTCCATGTGAGTCCATCCATGTGCTAGAAGCCTTCCTTCCTTTTTCCTGACATAATGAAAGCAACAATAGAACATTCTAACTATCCACTTTTCATCCTTTGCTTTTTACACATGACCTGCCTAACTTCTCTTCCTGTCACACAATTCCTGGATGATAACTTTTCTTCCTTTTCTTCTTTGGAGGTCCTTGCTACTTACTTATTGCCGTCTGTACATGTCTGTAATGTGCCTTTCCATCACCCTTTGAGTGATAATCATTTTTGTTTCTTAAGAGATAGTCCTTATGGATGTCTTACTTCCATATAGCAATACTACTAATACTACTAAATTGGTGGGATTGAAAAAAATGGAGTTTTACCCACATTACATACTTGAGGTTGGTAAAAGAGCTCTGCAATATCCTAGTCAATTTTTCTGCTTTTCAAGTCTGAGTCATGCTCATTGTCCATCTGTATTGTCTTTCCTAGATATGCATATTTTTATCAAGCTTTATAGTTTATCCATCCAAATGTTGAAATCAGACCTCTAGATACTTTTCATTCCTATGGTCATTCTTATATGGATAGTCAGGCCAAACGTCTTTGAGTGATTATACAGATCCCTTCCAGAAGTTTCTATAATGTTCTGGCATCTGATGTAAACAGAATAATGTCATACACAACCATCAGAAGTGTTTCGCTTTCCACAGAGAATTCTCTTCAACCTGAAGTCTTTGCTGGATCTCCTCCATCACAGCACTGAATACTTTTGGGAAGCACAATTCTGTTTTAAATCTCTCAATATTTCTTATCTGAGAATCACTGAGCAGTTACATCAGTTATTACATTCTCCAAGGAATACTGAATAATTTTTATATATGATGGAAGTCATCTTTCTGTAAAAAGCTTATAAGACAGAGATTTGTTCTACTATAACAAATTTTTTTCATAATCAACAATAAGTGTAAAGGGAATATGTATCCTCTCCATCTCTCAGCTAATATTGAGATGGTATATTAAGATTCATTAAGATCTCATTGTTGAATACCACTTGCAAAAGTCCACGTGTTCCCCACTAACAGCCTTATTGGGGATTCCTTCTATCTGTGTGTAGTTAATCCTTGAGAATAAATACATAGGCAAATAGCTACTGATGACCCTTTTTTAGTACTAATAAAGCCAAGATTATTTTTTTTTCTTTTGGTATCACCCCCTCATCCAGACACTGTATATATTAATTCCTCATTTCCCTCAAGATTTAACCAGCTCCATGATAAACCTCCTCTACACATATATTTGTCCAGTTTCACTATTCTTCCCATCTTTGTTTGCTAGTAGAATTTTTGTCTCCTATAAAGGTATCTTAGAAATTATGATGATATGGTCCAAGAATGGTGGTTCCAATATCCAATATCAAAAAATTTTTAAATCTTTTCTACTTTTCTTATTTGTAGTCCTACTTCTGTTAATATCTTCGAATACCCTTGGGATGCCTTTGCTTAGTTGAATACCTTTCTATATATTGTCTTCAAATTGATTTTATCCTTCACTCCTGCTTTCTGACTTGTGCAAAATACTGCTCTGAAATTCCATCATCCTTCTTTATGAAATTTTATGGACTGTTAGTATTTTAACCTAGTATGTAGCCTTCTAGAAGCTATCTATCTCTGTTTTGCAAGTAAATTAAACATTTGCTAACTAAATGGATCTTTTAGGCTTTTGGGTCACTGTGTGGTGGCAATTAATGTATCCTGGCTAACCTTCTAAATCAAATAATTATAGTTGTTGTCAATGTCAATTTTGTTGTCCACTTCCCATTTTTTATTTTTTATAATTTGTTCAAATAATTCAATCCTCACTTTTTTAATTGTACCCCATATCTTTTTAATTGTTATTCTTTTTTATTTTCTTTTTTTTAAAAACATTCCATTCTTACCTCTAATGAGTTGATAGACATAAACAGATAACTGACTCAGGGATAACTCCCACATCAATACCAAGTTTCTATCCTATACTAATATAACTATTTTACAAAAGCCTCCGAAGAAGGTAACTTACTTATCAGCTCTCAATAACATAAACTTCTTCTTTTAGCTAAATATTTAACTCCACTCCCTTTTGTTCTTCCCTCAGCATAGGCCAGAGACAACTAATCACCATCTTCTGATCTTTTTATGCACACAACAACCCAGTTCTTTTCCACATTTCTCTGCTTCAGACTAAAATGAAGTTTCTTTCATATTTCCATCATTTTGATCAATTCTTCAATGTGGAAATTCCCTTATGAATCTTAGATAACATAAAAGGACCCTTTTTATTATAGCATGCATAATGAAGACCTGAGAGGTAGTGTGGCTTAGGGTATAAAGTCCTAACCTGAAAGCAAAACCTAATTTAAGTCCTGCCTCTGGCATATGCTGTCTGTATGATCCTAAACAATTCATTTAACTTCTCAGTGCCTCAGGCAATATTAAAAATTGTCATGTTGTCCCAGGCAATTTATAAAAGATTATAAAATGTAAAATTGTTTTTGATTTGCATTTGGTAGATGGAATTTCTTCACATATAATTCCCTAAACTATGCCTTATTTATTTCTTATTTTTCAGTTATTTCTCTGGAAGTGGACATACATAAGTCATTCTTCAAACAATATTTCTGTTGCTATATATAATGTTCTCTTGGTTCTGTTCATTTCATTCTTCATGATTTTGTGTAGGTCTTTCCATGTTTTTTAATTAATCTACCTGTCATTTTTTAAACATAATAGTATTCCATGGATCTATTGGTCAAGGTAGATTATACAAGGTTATGGTAGAAACTAGAAATTGTTCAGCATGTCTCTGAGGACTCCAAAAATTTAGCAACTACAGCATACCTAGACAGACCTAACCTGGTGATTAAGAATTAAACCAAAGTTTATTATCTTTCAAAAACTAAGACTTTCAAATACAAGACTTAAGAGAAGCATAAAAAGATAAACATAAAAGAGGACTAAAAGTTAAACTGTTATCATTCCTATGTGAGAAGATGATACTTGTAACCTATAAGAAGTTATTATTATTGTTATTATTATGGTAATTAAAGGAGTTTACCTAGAGGAGAGCATGGGTCAAATTATGTTGGTGATTTCCAAAAAAAATGAAGGAAGAAGAAAGAGGAATGCACTGTAAGGAGGAAGGGAGAAGTAGAATGGGGAATTTTTCTCATAAAAAAGAAGTGCAAAACAATAGCTTTTACAATAGAGGGGGGAAGGGGGAATGGTAGGCAAAGTTTGAACCTCACTCTTATAAAAATTGTCTTAAAGACATATACTTTCAGTTGGGTATAGAAATGTAGCATATCCAATAGGAAAACAGGAAGGAAGAGGATAAAAGAAAGTGGGAGTGGGAAGATCAGTGATAAAGGGAAAGGCATATTAAAGGGGGTCATGGTTAGAAGCAAAATAGACTTTTGAAAAGAGACAAGATACAAAGAGAAGAAGAAGCAGAAGAAAATGGGATGAAAAGCAATAAAAAGTAATCATAACTATGAATGTGAATAAGATGATCTCACCCATAAAAGGGAAGCAGATAGAATGGATTAGAAACCAGAATCTAATAATACCTTGGTTACATGAGACAAAACTTCGAACAGAAAGACAAACTCAAACTTAAAAAAAAAAAAAGATTAGGGGGTGGAATCCAGAGCAGAATCTAATTAATATGCTTCAACCAAAGTGAAAAAAGGTAGGGGTAGACTGTGATCTCAGACAAAGCAAAAGCAAAAACAGACCAGATTAAAAGAGATAATCAGGGAAGCTACATTTTGCTTAAAAGGTAACAAGAGACAATTAAATAATGTCAAAACTTTTTACAAGTTTCTCTAATAAAGACTTCATTTCTCAAATACTATACATGAATCAAATTTATAAAAATAAGAGCCATTCCAGGCAAAAGGTATTAATAGGCAATTTTCAGAAGAAGAAATTTAAGCTATCTAGAATCAGATTTTAAAAATACTTTAAATTTAGATTAGAGAAATGAAAATTAAAACAACTTTGAGTACTACCTCATACCCATCAGACATGACAAATACTGGAGGGGATGAGGATAAAATAGGTAAACTAATGAACTTTTGGTAGAGTAGTGAATTGATCCATTCATTGTGAAAAAGAATTTGGAATTAGGCCAAAAATGCTATAAAACTGTGCATAGCATTCACCCAGCAATGCTACTACTAGTTCTATATCCCAATTAGATTAAAAAAAATAAAAGAATCAATATGTACAAAAATATTTATGACAGCTCTTTTTTTGGTAGCAAAGAACTGGAAATAAAGGGAACACTCATCGGTTGAGGAATGGCTTAACAAGTTGTGGCATATAAATGTGATGGAGTAATATCATGCTATAAAAATGGTAAGGGTGAGAGTTCAAAAAAACATGGCAAGATCTTTATGAACTGAAGCAAAGTGGAATATGTTATAATATTGTTATGTGTTGTTATAAATGTTGTTATAATGAAACTATGAAAGACTTGGCTATTTTGATCAATTTAATGATCCAATTTAATTCTAAAGGACTCATGATTTTTTTTTTAAACCCTTACCTTCTGTCTTGGAGCCAATACTGTGTATTGGCTCCAAGGCAGAAGAGTGGTAAGGGTATGCAATGAGGGTCAAGTGACTTGCCCAGGGTCACACAGCTGGGAAGTGTCTGAGGCCAGATTTGAACCTAGGACCTCCCGTCTCTAGGGCTAGCTCTCAATCCACTGAGCTACCCAGCTGCCCCCTAAAATTCCGTGCGCCGCCCAGGAATCGAACCTGGGTCAGGACTCACGATTTTTAAAAAAAATGCTGTAAGCAGCTGGGTGGTTCAGTGGTTTGAGAACCAGGCTTAGAGTTGAAGGTCTTACCTTTAAATCTGGTCTCAGACACTTCCTAGCTGTGTGACCCTGGGCAAGTCACTTGACCCCTATTGCCTAGTCCTTACCACTCTTCTGCCTTGGAATCATTACACAGTATTGATTCTAAGATGGAAGGTATGAATTAAAAAAATACTCTCCACCTCCAGGGAGAACTGATGAACTGAGTGAAAAATTTTATTCAAAAACATAAATTAACAAAATAAACTACTAATCAAGATCTTAAAAATCCATGACAATTTAATAAATTAAATGTACTGAAACCAGACCATTATCACAACCTGAAATTTTGTTCACAATTGTCCCTCCATGACATTGATCCATAAATTCAAGAATGTTTAGATCAATTTCATCTTAGCAATTAGTTATTAACTCCAAACTAACTAGAAAGAAAAACATCTTAAATCAAAATACATTTTTAAATTTGTTTCAACTTCTTAAAATTTTTTAAATTTAAAATATAGATATCTAGCAGAAAAAAGATAAAAGTTGTCTGTATAAGAGCAAGATGAGATACATTTTATTCCCTCTATCTGCCTGCCACTACAGTTGCATCAAAGTCACTTTCAATGAGCCTACAGAAAATAAGTTTTCATTCTGATAATTTTATTTCATTACCAAAAAAATTACCGTCACCTTAACCACAAAATATCAACTATGAAAGAGCAAAAGTGGGATAATGATTCGTTCCAAGACTGTTTCTATCTAAAATGCACTAAAGTAGAAGATCACAATAGTAGCGACTGATTATGCAAATGGTGCTTTAAGATGGCAAAGTAATTTATCTATAGAATCTCATCTGGGGCTCCTAACAACCCCATGAAGTCAAGGTCTTTCCAGAAGTCAAGTTCAACCCAAATCACTGCCACTTATTAGGAGGCTGTCATGGATATGCCCCCAACAAAGATCATCTGAGAATTCTCCCACAAATTAGACCTCGGAGGATGTTTCTATTTTAATTTCATAGTCCAATTTCACCACACTCTCAGATCTCCTCCCGGTATACAGTTAAGGAAGGTTGCTACCTCTATTTTTGTAACCTCAGATTCTGAAATCTGAAACTCCTCCTCTCAGCCCAGCTTGCCCTTTTTGCCATATGATGGAGCAGGTCCCTGTAAGGCACTGAACCACAAGACTCTGACACCCAAAACAAATCAGTGTGTGCATTAAACATGCCATAAGGCAGGCACAGGGCATGATTTAATTAGTTGCAGGGCATGGAATTGGTCTGAAACCAAAGATATCCTCCTTTCCCAACATAGCATCTCTCTACGAGCACATTTAATTGGTACTCTTCCCGTCACACATTCATAAGCAGCATGAGTGCATGGGTGCCAAAAATAAAACCCAGGGTTAGTCTATGCTTCATGGACTCTGTAACGCTTACACAGGGCTCACTCTTCAATAAACAGAAATGCCTTAGAATTATGTCCCTGCTGACCCTGGCAGAGCTGCAGCTGCTTTAGGGAGGAAAGAGGGGAGGAGGGGACAGTGGTTCTCAGCAGCACTCATTTCCCTGGCTCGGGCCAGAAGAATTGTTTCTAATAGGCACAGAAATTTATTTTTATGACCTTAAAAAGACTCATAATTTTTTGAAGTGTGGTTATTAGAGCACTCCATTCTAATGACATAATTGTTTTTACACAATGAAAGTAGGATAATAGAGTTAGACTAACAATATGGGGTGGAAAATCTAGACCTCTTCTAGATGCCTGCAGAAAAGTAGTTAATAAATAGTTTGATCCAACTGTTTTTGCTTATGACTAGATACTCCCAGCAGCAATATTTCTGAACCATCCCATTATTTTCCTCAGGCTCTCACCACCATTTCTCTCTAGATATGACCATGCCGGCTTCATAACAAATCAGTCCCGATTCTCTTTTCTGTAGGAATTGCCCTAAGTTTTATTTATCCCATCACTATGTTAGGCTTCTAAAGAAGATCCATAAACACTCAAAAGAGTTAATGACCCACAGAGGAAAATCTAAGTGGACGGACGAGTAATTCCTACTATCCAGATTATGACATGCAATTGAATTTGTGGTTATTTGGGGTTTTTTTCCATCGAGCCTAATTCTTCATGACTCCGTTTAGAGTTTTCTTAGCAAAGACACTGAAGTGGTTCACCATTTCCTTGTCCAGATCATTTTGCAGGTGAGGAAACTGAGACAAATGGGGTTAAGTGACTTGCCCAGAGCCAGTAATGATCTCCGGCCAAATTTGAACTCAGGTCTTCCTGACTCCAAGCCCAGAACTCTATCCACTGTGCCTTCTAGCTGCCCATGTGGAGACTAAATTTTGTCCATCAGTACATACACTTTGAGCAGACAAAAAATGAACAATGAATTGGATCTAGGATGGAAAAGGCAAAAGAAAATAGGTCAGATTCTATTTGGAAAAATGCAGAGAGCTAACTAAAATTTAATGACTCAAACAAATTCCTGTCTTTTTAATTAAAATTTAATTAATTTAATTAATTAAAAGAATATGAGTATATTCTTTTAATGACACTAAATTACTCCAGATCATAGAAAGAAGTTTGGTTATTTGGAGAAGAGGAGAGTGCAGGAAAAAAAGGAGTAAGCCTTTTATATAGAGCCTACGCTGTGCCAGGCACGATGCTAAGTACTTTACCAATTATAAATCATTTATTCCTCAAAGTAACCTTGAAAGGTAGGTGTCATTATTACCCCAATTTTATAGTTGAGGAAACTGAGGCAAACAGAAGTTAAGTGACTTTGCCATGGTTACATAATTAGTAAAATCTGAGGCTGATTAGAATTCCCATCTTCTGGACTCCATCTCCAATATTGTGCCACATAACTGGCCTCTGATGTCTGAATAACTAAAGCTATTGGTTACCCAAATGTCAATGGAAGGAAACATGATAGGAGTCTTCAATTGAATTCAAAATATTACAGAAGTATTGCACAACAATTTCAGCATTCAAGATATCATCAACTATATTTATGGCAGGAAAAGGAGGTCAGCTGACTCTTAGAGAAAGAGGGGGATCATCAGTGTTTACTATAGAGATCCATATTTATGATACCATGTTATAATATAATAGGTAATATTTATATAATATTAGAAGATCTGGGAGGCCCCCCACACCCACCGTGTGGATTTCCCATGGCATCTGTGAGAAGACATAATCAAGAGTCACATTGTATAAGAAAATGTGAATAATTTCCCATTGTCACTGTCAAAGAAAGTCTCTTCTTTGGTGAGTTCATGCATCCATCAGTTTCATATAGAAAACCTTGTAGGGGGGCAGCTGGGTAGCTCAGTGGATTGAGAGCCAAGCCCAGAGATAGGAGGTCCTGGGTTCAAAGCTGTCCTTGGAAACTTCCCAGCTGTGTGACCCTGGGCAAGTCACTTGATCCCCATTGCCTAGCCCTTACCACTCTTCTGCCTTAGAGCCAATACACAGTATTGACTCCAAGACAGAAGGTAAGGGTTTAAAAAAAAAAAGAAAGAAAACCTTGCAAATTTAATTTAGTGACAGAAGACTTTAGGGGAATGGGCGCTTTCTTGAAAGCCAACCTCACCTCTCTATTCTGGTACACATTCCCCATGTGATCTTGGACTGGTCATCTAAATTCTCCCAGTGTCATTTTCATCATCTCTAAAATAAGCTTTCACTAGGTAATCTCCAAGGTTTTCCCAGATCTAAGTCCTATAGCTGCCTAGAAATTGCCAAGAATTAAGGGAAAGAGGATAGCTAGGTAGATCAATGGACAGAGCCAAAGTGTTGAGTTCAAATCTGGCCTCAGACATTTCCTAGCTGTGTGACCTTGGCAAGTCACTCAACCCCAATTACCTAACCCTTACCATTTTTCTGCCTTAGATCCAATATTTAGTAGTGATTCTAAGACAGAAGGTGAGGTTTTTGTTGTTTGTTTTTAAGAGTTAAGGAAAGATTAGGAACTAAATCTGTCATCTCAATGCTACAGGAAATCCCTTCATGAGGAAATTCTGAAGATGCAAAGCAGCATCTTTTTTTGCAATTTATAGTCTTAGAGATTAGCCCAGAACCTTGAGAGATAAAATTACTTGCCCAGGCTCATGCAACTACCCTGAAAAAAAGCAGGAAGCAAGGAAAAGCATCTATTTTGTGCTTGGTGCTATGCTAAGCTCTTTACAAATACCTAATTTGATCCTCACAACAATCTTGGGAGGAAGGTATTGTTATTGCCCCTATTTTGCAGTTGAGGAAACTGAGGTCGACAAAAGTTAAGTCACTTCCTACCGGTCACATAATAGCTAAGTGTCTGAGGCTGAAATTGAACTCTTGACTCATGGCGAAATGCTATTGGGCTTGGCATTAGGAAGGTTCATCTTCGTGAGTTCAACTCTGACCTCAGACACTTATTAGCTAGGTAACTCTGTGCATTTAACCATGTTTGCCTCAGTTTCTTCATCTGTAAAAAATGAACTGGAGAAGGAAAGGCAAACCACTCCAGTATCTTTGTCAAGAAAACCCTAAATGGGGTCACAATTAGACACAATTAGACATGAAAACAACTAAACAACTTCTTGACTCAAAGCCCAGTGCTCTATCTACTACTTCCTCTACAGCTATTAAGTGGCAAAGTGCTTTATTGTGAAAATAGTTTTATATCTTAACTCTTAAGGTCAGTTCACTTGCAAAAGTCTGATTTATAAGGCGAATAGGGCTTTAAACTTTGGGGCAGAATGTTAAGGCGAGTTGCCCACACTACAGAAGTGATTCTAGGCTTAAGAGATAGATTTATGTATATTGAGGAAAGTTATTTTTTTACCCCCTTTTTAAATATTATCTTGAAAACAGAGTGAAGAAAATGAACCTAAGCATATTCAAAAAAAAGGAAAAATTATTGCCAAGTGAGCAGAGACCTCACCTCAATCTCAAATGAGATAATGTCCATGGTTATTTTACTTCTATCCACTCTAAATTATTTGCCATCACTTGCTGGGGATGGAATCTGTACCCCTCTAAATTTCAGTGCCTAGGAACTATCCCTGCTTGTCTCCTCCTTCCAGCTTTGGAGGGAGGAGAAGAATAAGATGGTATGAGCAGTAATAATAGCTAGCTCTAGCTTAGATAATTAGTTCCATATTCATGGATGACTTTTCTTCTTTCCCACTAACCTGTTCCCTTTGTTTACCTTCTATTTTCATTTCTAGTTTGATATTCTTATTTCTATTTTCTGTTCATATCTCTTTGCGGTGTCATCATTGTTCTCATTTAATTGGTCTTAGCCCTATTTAATTTAAATAATGTTACCAAATTTAGAGTTGTTAAAATCTTCCACAAACTTTCACATTTCCTTATCGATTTTACTTACTGTTATTTTTTTCTAGTGTTTCTTTTACTCATCACTTAATAAAACAATTTAGCGCAATCTTTCAAAAAATTCAACTTTCCAAACCAAATTCCATTTTATGGCCACTATATTCATTCTCCTATATCTGTTATTTCCCCTCATTAGAATGTAAGGATTTCAAAGAAAAGAAGTCTCATTTTTGTATTTTTATCCCCAGAAATGAGCATTGCAACATTTTCCACACAATTAAAGCCAGATCTAAACAATTGGAAAAACATTGATTGCTCATGGGTAGGATGAGCTAACATAATAAAAATGACAATCCTATCCAAATTAATTTACTTATTTAGTGCCATGCCCATTGACTACCAAAAAACTTTTTTACTGAATTAGAAAAAACCATAACAAAGTTCATTTGGAAGAACAAAAGATCAAGGATATCAAGGGAAATCATGAAAAAAAATGCAAAGGAAGGAGGCCTTGCAGTCCCAGATCTCAAACTATACTATAAAGCAATGGTTATCAAAACAATTTGGTACTGGCTAAGAGACAGAGAGGAGGATCAGTGGAATAGACTTGGGGTAAGTGACCTCAGCAAGACAGTCTTATGATAAGCCCAAAAGATCCCAACTTTTGGGACCAAAATCCAGTATTTGATAAAAACTGCTGGGAAAATTGGAAGACAGTATGGGAGAGATTAGATTGGGATCAACATCTCACACCCTACACCAAGATAAACTCAGAATAGGTGAATGACTTGAACATAAAGAAGGAAACTACAAGCAAATTAGGTGAATACAGAATAATATACATGTCAGATCTTTGGGATAGGAAAGACTTTAAATCCAAGCAAGAGCTAGAAAAAGTCACAAAATGTAAGAACAATAATTTTGATTACATCAAATTAAAAAACAAACAAAACCAATGTAACCAAAATTAGAAGGGAATCAACAAATTGGGAAACAATCTTCATTACAAAAAACTCTCGACAAAGGTCTAATTACTCAAATTTATAAAGAACTAAATCAATTGTACAAAAAATCAACTCATTCTCCAATTGAAAAATGGGCAAGGGACATGAATAGGCAATTTTCAGTTAAAGAAATCAAAACTATTAATAAGCACATGAAAAGGTGTTCTACATCTCTTATAATCAGAGAGATGCAAATCAAAATAACTTTGAGGTATCACCTCACACCTAGCAGATTGGCTAACATGACTGCAAAGGAAAGTAATAAATACTGGAGGGGATGTGGCAAAGTAGGGACATTAATGCATTGCTGATGGAGTTGTGAATTGATCCAACCATTCTGGAGGGCAATTTGGAACTATGCCCAAAGGGCGATAAAAGACTGTCTGCCATTTGATCCAGCCATAGTACTGCTGGATTTGTATCCCAAAGAGATAATAAGGAAAAAGACCTGTACAAGAATATTCATATCTATTCTCTCTGTAGTGGCCAAAAATTGGAAAATGAGGGGATGCCCTTCAATTGGGGAATGGCTGAACAAATTGTGGTATCTGTTGTTGACGGAATACTGTTGTGTTCAAAGGAATAATAAAGTGGAGGAATTCCATGGGAACTGGAATGACCTCCAGGAATTGATGTAGAGTGAATGGAGTAGAACCAGGAGAACATTGTACACAGAGACTGATACACTGTGGTACAATCTAATGTAATGAACTTTTCCATTAATGGTAATGCAGTGATCCTGAACAACCTGGAGGGATCTATGAGAAAAAACACTATCCATATTCAGAGGAAAAACTGTTGGAGTAGAAACACAGAAGAAAAACAACTGCTTGAATACATGGGTTGAGGGGATATGGTTGGGGATGTAGACTCTAAATGAACATCCTAATGCAAACACCAACAACATGGAAATAGGGTTTGATCAAGGACACATGTAATACTCAGTGGAATTGAGCATCAGCTATGGGAAGAGTAGGAGGAGGGGAAGGGAGGGAAATAATATGATTCTTGTAACCAAGGAATAATGTTCTAAACTGACTAAATAAATTAATTTTAATAAAAAAGAAGAAATGAGCATTGCACATAGGTACTTAACGAATGCTATTTTATTCCTATATATGCCTGTATTTCAGGAATTTTTTTTAAACCCTTACTTTCCATCTTGGAATCTGTTGGGCACAAATAGTCCATTTGCGCATTTGGGCTGGGTGATGTTTTTAAAATTATGCATCTCACATTTCTTTTGAGCTACTGAAATTCTCCTTTTCTCAAAGAGCCCAGTGCCTGCTTTGATATGGGCAAGTCATGCTATGTAATAGAAAGTCTTACAAAATACTCAAACAAATGATTCTGTTATGAATTAATTGGTGCACCCCAACCTGCTTTGCAGAATACATCTAGACAGAGCTTTCACCTTTGGCATTGGATTTAACCAATATATTTGGCAGGACTGGGATTTTAGTACATTTTCTCTTAAGAAGATATTTGCCACAATGATCCTATTAATGCTTCAAAAGCTAGGGAGCAGCCATCAAATGTATCCTTCATCTGATGAAGGATAATTAAGCAGCCCAGTTCTTAGTGGTGGAAGGAAAAACAAATATAGCCTTTAAGAAAAAAAGAATCAATAAACTAATTGAGAGAGTTAATAGAGACAGAGTCTTGGTTCATGATTTCCTTTGGCATAAGTAACTCCCTAGTAAGAAATTTTTTTTCTTATAATGCAGGTTGAACCAGAGTAATTTACTTAATCACTCTCGATAGTGATAATAATAATAATTATTGTTGTTGATATTATTATTATAATTTCCATTGATATAATTCCAGCTATGTGTTGGGCACTATACTAAGCACTTTACAAATATTTCATTTGATTCTCACAGCAACCCTGGAAGGTAAGTGCTATTATGATCACCATTTTATAGTTAGGGAAACTGAGGCAGATGGCAGTTACATGATTTGCCCAAGATCACACAATAAGTAGTTGAAATTGAATTTGAACTCAGGCCTTTCTGATTTCAGGCCCAGCATTCTATCCATTGTATTCCCTAGATGAAGAGACCGTGCCCTCAAGAAACATACATACGGCTAAAAATAGAAAAACTATAATATATACCTTCTCTGCAGTCTATAGACTTAGAACATTATCTAGAGCACTAAGAAGGTGAATGACTTGCCCAAGGTCATATAGCCTGGAAGAGTCAGAAGGCAAGATTTGAATCCTGGCTACAAGGCTAGCTCCATAGCCATTCTTCTAATACTGCCTTATGAATGGCTATATGCAAGTATCTACTCTAAAATGTATCTTCATTTATATGGTGATATTTAAATTGGATATTTTAAAAATGTTTTGAATAGAAACATTTCATTCAGTAACATGATCAATACGTAAAGATGTTTTTATATGTGGGTATTTTGGTGCAGAGTGTAAATGATAGCCTTCTGAGCTTTAAATTAGGAAACCCTGGATTCAGAAGCTACTTTTAACACTTACTCTCTGTGTGACACTGATCTGATAATCTTGATTTGCTTTAGGTAACTCTCCAGGACAAGGATTCTTAACCTGGAGGGTCTATAAACCTATATATTTGTATATTTTGATCAATGTATTCAATATGATTGGCTTCCTTTGTAAATCTATATTTTTTGTTTTGTCTTAAAAATATTATTCTGAGAAAAGACCCATAGATTTAAATACACTGACTGACAAAGAGCTTTCTCTCTCTCTCTCTCTCTCTCTCTCTCTCTCTCTCTCTCTCTCTCTCTTGTTTGTTCTCTCACACACACACACACACACACACACACACACACACACACACACACACACACACACCCCACTAAGAATCTCTACCTTAGGACTTAAGCTACTAAGTAATGGAGAAGATGTGATCTGAGTTCATAAAAGGAATTGACACATTGGCACACCAGGAGTTCCTCACATTCATGAAATCTCACATTCTTCACATATGAAATCTCTCATTCTTTGCCCTCCTCCCACCATCCCTCTCTCTCATATGCTCCTAAATGGCCTGGCAAAATCTCACTTATTAAAAGGCTGGCACTTCCAGGAACCATTTGAAATGATATAATTAACTTGGACAAAAGTCTTTTCCAGGAAACCTACTAGTGTGAACCAGCTGGGGTAGTTTAACCCAATGAATGACTTTTTAAGGATATTTTTTCCAAAATCTCTATGTGGTATGGAATGCTTTCTAATAGCCAATAAGAAGAAAACCATTTATTTCCCTGGAGTGGATCCAGAATTCATTCCCCCATGAAAATTGGCTGATGAAAACAATTTGTTGTGGGTTTTTTTTAAGTAGATTTGTATTGGGATTTAATTAAAGAGTGAACAAAAGAACATTTTTAGATGAAGCAACCTTAAAGGTTTCATCACATGCAACTCAAGACCTGGAAAGAAAAGGCAGAACCCAGAGGAAATCTTCTGGTTGAATTCCCATTTTAACAAAGAAGTTGGCTCTAGGGATTAGCAAGATCTTGTAAGAGTAACAAGTATGATGAGGGAAGAGAATGGAAAGTAGAAGGAGAAAGGAAGAGAAGGAAAGAGAGAAAAGTAGAGAGGCAGGAAGGAAGGGAAAAATAATTTATTAAGTCTATTATGTTCCAGGCATTATGCTAAACCCTTTAAAAATGCCATCTTACTTGATTCCCACAAAAGCCATGTGAGAAGCCCTGGAGTTGACTATTATTATATCCATTTTAAAACTGAGACATGCACCAACTTGCTTTCTTTAAGCCAAAAAAGTACCCCTTCCCCTACAAAAAATAAAACTTTAAAGAAGCAATTTAATTTTCAAAGTATTCCACATAGCCCTTGACACAAGATGAAGATGAAATAAAAATTAGTCCCTGAAAATA
Source organism: Monodelphis domestica (assembly GCF_027887165.1). Taxonomy (NCBI): domain Eukaryota; kingdom Metazoa; phylum Chordata; class Mammalia; order Didelphimorphia; family Didelphidae; genus Monodelphis; species Monodelphis domestica. The sequence goes on from NC_077227.1 coordinate 273,362,760, forward strand.
CCTAAATATAAGAAACAAACGTTAGTGTATTTATTTCATGAGTTTTCGCCCTTTAATTTCCTCACTTATCATCTAATGCCTGTAGCAGGTTAATATAGTCCAGGTATGATTAGCCCTTATTAGGATTCTCCTTGTAATTCACCAAAGCCAAAAGATGGTACCTGAAACTTCCTCAAACTTTAGTGAGGAAGAAGTTTTAATTGTCCATAATTCACATTAACATCTATAATAAAACATTTGATTTATCAACATTCTTGACCAAATTAAAAGACCAAAAAAAAATTGATCTGTCCAAATAGGAAAATTAAGATAGAGAAGTAGAGCCCAAGTGACTTCTAGGGCTTCTTTCTCAAATATTATAAGATGAGGTCCTCCTGATGAGTATCAAATTTTATCTATGGTGAGGCCTTGGCAACCTTGTAATTTTCCATCAATTACTAGATAGCCAAAAATGAAAATCTGAGATAATCAGTTAATATGCCATATAGGATAAGTACTTTTCCTATGATATCTAAGTAATCAACCAAATTAGAGGGGGTTAGAATGTTGTGGTTGTTTAAACATTTACAGTTGTATTCAGTTTTTCATAACTCCTTTTGGGGTTTTCTTGGCAAAGATACAGGTGTGGTTTGCCATTTCCTTCTCCATATCATTTTACATATGAGAAAACTGAGGCAATCAGGGTTAAGTGACTTGCCTAGGGTCACACAGTCAATAAGTTTTGAAGGCTGGATTTGAACTCAGATCTCACTGACTTCAGCTCTCACACTCTTCTCCCCTATGTCATCTAGCTGCTGCAATGAAAGGTTTATTTAAAGCTAAAACTCAAGTTTTATTTGAAACCTTTTAATGAAATCTTTTTAATTTTAAAAAATGTTTGTTTTATTTTTTCAGTCAGTCAATGAATATTTATAAAGTGCCTGGTGATGTTGTTCTAGACATCAGGGATACATATACAAAGAATGAAACAATTCCTACTTTTTTAAGGAGTTTATATTTACTAATTCATCCAACAGGATGTAAGTTGCTTCAGAACAAACACTATTTTGTTTATCTCCAAATTCCTAGCATAATGCATTGTACTTTAATGCTTAATGAATACTTTTGTAGGAATAAAGAATCTCACTTTAAAAGAATTTAAAACACTGATTTTCATGTTTTCTTCTATTTTCAGAAGCACCAGCTCAGTTTGAGTCATTGTTCATAGGCAACATGTTTTAAAAAACAATCACTTAACTGTCCACCAACAGTTCCTAATCTAGTTCCTCCAAGAGAAACTGTCCCTTAATTTGTTCAAAGTGTCTCCTTCAAAAAAGTACTCCTTCATGGTTTTAAACCCAAGGATGATGCCATTATCAAAAAAATTACAAAATTATCTGTTACAGCTCCAAAGTGATAGATTGAAGCTATGAAAAAATATGGATTTTTTCATATTAAATATTCATTATGGTATTTGTGATATCGTACATGTTTTATTTTGATGGATTCATGAGATATCTGTGTGAATACTCCTCTATTCCTTCAGGTTGCTACCCTTTATCCTTATACCTATGTGGTCCTAATCGAAGTAGTTCTATAATTCCCACATAGAAGATTCACCCATCTTGCATATTAGCTTTCCTCTGGTCCTTTCGATAGTGGTGCCAATATTAGTAGCCCCATTTGGGTTATCTATTTGTTATCCCTTACTCTCACTACTTGAGCTGCCTGATTTCTTTTTCCATTACATCTGTTCTTGATTCTGTCTTTAATGCCATTTTGGGTACACTAGTAATTCTAGGTAAGATGCTGCTATCTCCTTACAGTAATCATTCATCTTTCCATTGATCTTTGAGTTAGATATAATTTTGATTCTTCAGTCTCTGATTTACAGTGATTCAGCATCACCAGGAGAATATTTTAAAATTAAGTTAAAATTATTATTTTTATGTCATGGAACAACCTTAGAATCATTGAAATATTTGTTGAGTGAGTAAATTTCCAATCTTCTTTTTTCTTCCTAAAAGTTTCATCTGCAAATGTTGTCAAGATGATTTAATTTAACTACACCTCCCATTAAACACTCTGAAGACTCACTGTATCCTCCACAATTTTCCACTGTTCTGAGGCAGTATGCTTTGAAGTTTTTCATTCTACATCATTATATTCTGCAAATTAATGTGTACACTACACTGGTATTGCCCTTTGTTGTCATGTCTCTCCTTTGGGGGAAGAGATTAAGCCTTTGTCAACTAAAACAACTTCTGCCTCCTCAGTGCAGCAACTTTTCATTTGGTTAAACTTCTCTAAGAAATTATAATAGGCAACATTACTATTTGTATTTTTGTCCCATTACACACTTTTAAGAGCCATTGATTTGTTTAAATAGACTTTAAGTGGGAATTGTTGTAGTCACATACAGGATAATATTATCTTTATGTTTTCTTCTAATTTGGCATTTATTTTTACCTTTCCTTCAAAGAGTAAAATAATTACACTTGACCATGAATTCTGAAATGAATATGATCACAGAATCAGAGTTGAAAGAGACTTCAGAGGCTATCTGGTCCAGATATTTATTCAAAACTGATTGGAAACCCCCTCTTTGATATTCCCAAAAAATGGTCATCCAATCTTTTCTTGAAGACTTTCAGTAAGGGAGAATCTACTACCTCAACTGCCCACTGGAGGCAATATGAAAAGGGCTTTTCTCTTCCATTTTACTGTACTTGTAAAGCTTCAAATTCTTGAATATATCAGTCATATCACTTTAAATTTCTTCTCTCATTATTCCTAGTTTCTCAATTTGTTGTCCTAAAAATGATCTTGAAGCACTTCACCCTTCTCGTCATGGTCCTCTAAGCACTTTCAAGCATATATTGGGGAAGTTCATCAAACTTATTTTTGAAACTCCCACTCTTTCTGCCCCAGCTGTTTTGATCTGTGACTATAAACTCAACTAGCCTATTAAATCTAATTAGTCCCAGACCATACCAAACTTCACAGTTCATCCAATTGTCTACCTGGACTATCTTGCCAATTTCCCTCACTAGCACACCAGTTTCCTTTATCTAAATCACCATGCTACAGACCTTACCTTCATAAGCCACACTCCAAATCCCAAGGGGAATAATTTACTCTCAGTTTTGGAACTCCCAAACTATTAGGCTTCTAAGAGGCAGGACAGGGTTATTAACCTTTGGCTGCTTTAATTTCTTAATATTGAACCATATATTCATCACTGTTTTCCTCTTTGGGATATCCCTCTTGAGATAACCCAAGACCACTTGGAATACATTGGTCATCAATTCTGATGAATATTGTATTAATATAATTTACTGAATGAGAGCTAATAGCTAACAAGGCACTTTAAGATTTACAATATTTTACATTTTACATATATTATTTCATTTGATCTTCTAAACAACCCAGGGAGGTGGGTGCTATTATTATGCCCACTTTACAGAAGAGGAACCTGACAAAGATAAGTTTGCAGTAAACTTGCTAATAAATAAATGTGAATAGAAAGGAAAATTAAAATGACAAAATTTAACTGTGATGTCTTCAAACCACATTATATATGCTTTACATTCTGTCCTCTAATGATGTCTTATCTACACAGTCAGATTTTCCAATCTTTGAGGTCAGGAACTATATATAACATTTTTCTATTTTCCATTCTCTTATAAGATTTCATATATTACAGACAGTGACAAGCATTCATATATTGAGCTCATTCAACATTTTTTAGATAAATTTCCATTTTTAAGTACCTAAGTGTTGACTTTTCTGTTCATTTACCAACTGGATCTAAAAAAGTGAAGGAGGCATTAAAAGTATACTTGAAAAATCTTTTGCGGGGAGGGATATGAATCTTATTTTTAAATATATGTATGTGTTTTAATATGTGGATATATTTAAATTATATATATATATTTAAGTATTATATATAATATATTCCTTTGTGGCACATTTATTTTTACTCAGATTGAACCATATGTTATGACAAAGAAAAACAATTAATGAAATGTGTCTCTTACTGAGACAATAAGGCACAAGTCAGTATTCTGTCCTATTGGTGCCCCTCCTTTCTTCTATGAGGAGATAGATTACAATTTCTCCACTCCAGAACATTCACCGGTTTCCATTATTCAGAGTTTAACTTCCTTTTAATGATTTTTACATTGTTCATAATATATATTGCTCTCTTGTTTTTTATTATTTCACTCCTCATCGATTCATACAGAATTGTGCCACGGGCGGGGTCCACCCTCACGCGCAACTCCAGAAGTTCCCAACTGGTGGCAAATGATCAGTCAACAGAAATAACAAAGGGAAGACAGCTTAATCATTATGGCCATGGGACTGCTTTGTATCTTATAGCTGCTCTGCCATTCCCAGGCCTGGGATTTATTTTTATACCCATTTTCTTGTCATGCAGGCACATTACCTAACATACATGTTCAAAGAGAGATAATTGGAAAAGTGATACATTAACTTTTAACAAATCACTTGATTAACATTCTATATTTTGTATTGTGATTACAGACAGAATAAAGGTTGCGCACAAGATAGATGATTTCATCACAGGTGGCTAAATTTTCTCATTACCCTGTGAGAAGTTTTGAGCTTACAAACAATCACGGAAAATTACTTATTGCATTTTAATAATGGAATAATTAATCAGCAGTTCTTAAAAGACAATTCAACAATCATATCATTGAGGTTGAGGGGTACTAGGAACACAATTCAAATTTAGACTGATCATTTCTCGGGGTTCTTACTAGGGAGTTCCTGAGTTAATGGTTTGTGTAATTGAATCACTGAGGCATACTGAAGCTTGATGTACTTGTACTTATTGTCTGGGCCTCTCTGATCGATTTCTGTGATGGCTTCATGAGAATAGGTCTCTGTAAGTGGGAAAGTTTGGGGCTTGGCCTGTAACTGTGGTTTCACTGGGGATTATGTACCTAAGTAAAAGTTAACCCATGATAGTCTTTTTGGGACTAGGTTTAAGTGTCTGATCTTTTGGTGATGTTTTAGAGAATTAGGGTACAGGTGTTTTGCTTTTGCATTATTTCCATTGAGACTAGGGGGAATATAATCATGTCAATTCATAGGTAAGAGGCATTAATGAAAGAGGTCATGTAAAAGGGGGACTGGGTGGGCAATCACATCTCGCCAAGGACCACTCTGTGGTCTCCTTAGCTACCATGCGTGACTCTGTCAAGGCGTCATGGCCTGATGACTCCCAGCAGAATTGTTTCTCATATTTGTAGTTTCTTACTGAAAAATATTCTATAACACCTGTGGGGGCCCACATAGGCTATATTTATTGGCAAATGAGAATAAAGGTATAAATCTAAGTTGGTGCCAAATTTTAGAGAATCTTAAGTATCAAACCCAAAAGTCTAGATGTTATAGGTAGCAAAAAAATCATTAACAGATATCTTAACATTCTAGAGTTATAGGGGTACAGGGAAAAAAAGAGAAAGGAAAGTTAAATAAAGGAATAAAGTAGAAAATAAAAAGAATTAGCAGGAAATAGATATTACCCCCAAATGGGAACAAATAAAGAAATAGGAGAGAGAAGTTGAGAGACAGACAGAATTCCAGGACCTGAAATTCTAGCTCTGCCAAAATCAAATGTGTAATATCAGGAAAGTCATTTAAGCTCTCTGAGCTGCCATTTATTCATCTACAAAATGAGGGATTAGCCTCTAGGGTCCCTTCAATTATTCTATGATCCTATGGTTTGCCATATTTGACTGTAAGCTAACGTATTAGCTATCATTCAGTAAAATATATTAGTAGAGTGTTGATCGTTATTGATGCCTATGTTGGTGGATACATTTTTGTGTTTTAGTTAAAGCTAATGTGAGTGTATTTAATTACTATAAATCTGACTTTATGTTCTCATAGTTGTCCTTGTCCAAGACTAATGGCTTTCAAGACATTTTTGAAAGTTCATAGTAGAAGAACAGTTACATATTTCTGTTGTGAGCATTATCTCTATCAACTTTTCTTCTTTTTATCATGTGACTTCAGATACTTAGCTCTGTGATCTTTAGCAAAAAGGCTGTTACCTCTCTTTAAATATACCTGTATTGTATTCAAAAGGAACAAACTCCATCCATCCTCCTTATCTAGTGTACCATAGAACAGCAGAAGATAAGGTGAGGGTGAGAGCAACTCTATTTCTCCAAGCCCTATTCCCAGCCAATAGGAGTTTGAAAAATATATTCTTTGCATTCAGAGATTTTCCACATGAGTCCTTGACAAATGACACTTATATGAGGAAATAAATTTTTCTTGCTACTTAAGCCAGCCTGTTCTACTACCTTGCTTTGCCCTGCTTGCTTTGCCCTGCTGTCAACACAGATGTCAACCATTGGCAAGCTATATTTCAGACCAACTTCATGCATGGTTTAGGCATTTACTCCAGTAGGGATCATCTGCTGTTGTCTTGACTTTTGCCAACTACTTATCACACTATTACAAAGAAAATCCTTCATGGAAGGACAAAAATTGTTCCTGATAATTCGTTAATAGAAAATACTAAAGGAGTTGCATTGCTCATATATTTTGATTTTCAGAAAACTGATTTCAAATTCTCTTTGAGAAAAACTAGCCATTGTATGAAAGCATGTGAAGAGGAGTTCTAAAATCAGCTATTCTTCTCTACCCTGTAAAGGAAAATGGATTTAAGCTGAAGCAAAAGAGCATTCATGTAAACATGAACGGGGAAGTAAATTCACTAAAATAGAATAGAGGCCAAGAAATTACCTTCCTCTTTTTAAGTCTTGCTACACGAGACACTAATTTGTTTTGAATAATCTGCTTAGAAGTAGAGGATGGGAACTTCAAGTCCCTTCCCTCTTTATGATTTGATTGCCTTGAGGTCTGAACTTTCTTCATGATATAAAATTAACATGTTAATCCAAAGTAATTAAATTGATCCTTGATAGAATCACAGAATTTGAAAATTGGAAGATACCTTGGGGGCCATATTCTCTATCATATACATGAAATGAATCCCCACCATAACATACCTAACAATTGGTCATCCACCTTGTACTGAGTATCAGTTCTAAGACAGAAGAGCAACAAGGTTAAGTGACTTGCCCAGTTAGGAAGTCAGGTTTGAACCCAGGTCATCTCAACTCTAGATCTAGTTTTCTATGTCCACTGTGTTACCTAGCTGTCCCTTGAAGACTTTCAATGACAGGAAATTCACCACATCTCGGGGTAGCCCACCCTATTTTTGGACAACTAATTATTAGAACAATGCAACTAACTATTGCATAAGCCTCCTAATTGGTCTCACTCCTTCAAGCCTAAATTTGCATCTTTATAATTTCAACCCACTAATACTGGTTCTTTCCTCTCTGATCAAACAAGTCAAGTCTAATAAATATTCCTACCTCTACCCTCAAATCAACTCTTCTCTAGTCTATGCTCAGTTCCTTCAACAGACGTACATATTTCATGGACTCAAAGCACTTAACTTTCTGGTTGTCCGGCTTCCCTCTTTTATTTGTTCATATTGATAACACTCAGTACCATAAACCCTTATGTGACAGCTCCATATATAATATTGGTGTTATCAGCAAATATTATTATATATCATAGATAAATATATATTATATTAAATAAATACATAATAACCAAATACTTAGCAACTTCTTATTAAATGACTAACTTCTTCATATCTCCTTTGCTTATGATCAGACTCATGAATCCCCATTCAATGGAAACTGCATACTCCATTACTATACTATATATCATTATACCATAATTCACAGTTCTAGAGCTACAAGGAACCTTTGAAACCTTCTAGTCCAATTCCCTCATTTTGCAGATAAAGACATTGAGATTAACATCCAATGGCTTTTCCTCAGGCTTTATTATTTTCCTTGATCTCTCTGCTTTTTACACCATTAATCCCCCTCTCCTTCTAGATGTTTTCACCTTCTCCTTTTACAATTTTTTCCCTGTTGGTTCTCTTCTTGTCTGCCTGATTATTCCTTTTCAGTATTCTTCAGAAAATCATTATCTAATTCCCATTCTCTAAGCATGAGCATCTTTCAAGACTGTGTCCCAGGCCCTTTTCTCTTATCTTTTTCTTTGACAATTCATTAGTTCCCTTAAGTTCAATAGCCATTTCTATGTAAATCAGTACAACATCTGTATATTCACCCATAATCTTACTCTTGAACTCATTTCTTGCATCATCAATTGTACATTTCCACCTGGATGTCTCAACAGCATCTCAAACTCAACATATACCTACTCCAGCTCCCAATTGTCAAGTATTTCTGTCAAGGGCACTATTGCCTTCCAGGCCTCCAAGTTTAGAACCTCAGTGATATCTTTAATATATCTCTTCCCTCATCCTCCATACCTAATCAACTGCCAAGTCTTATTGATTCTACCTTTATTATCTCTCTCTGTTCACAGAAATACTGCCCTATTTCAGGTTGTCATCACCTCTCACCTGAACTATTGCATTACCTTCCTAATTGGTCTCACTCATTCCAGTTTCTCCCATCTACAATCCCTCCTCCACACATCTGCCAGAACAATATTCTTAAGCCACAGAATTTACCACACCTACCCTGCTCAGAAGCCCTCAGTGGCATCCTATTGTTTCTTGGATAAAATATAAACAGCTCATCCTGGACTTTCACACTCTCCACATTCTATTATATTTCAGGGAATATGATTTCATCTGTGGTATATACAATTCCATGATAACAAGACATGTTGTAACAGGATTATGTTATAGTTTTCAAATTTTCCAAAATAATACCAAGATACGACAAGCACAATTTACTTAGAATAGAATAAAAAAGCATTTATTAAACACCTTTTATGTGTCAGGAAGTATGGCAAGCACTTTAGAAATATTTCATTTGTTCAATATTTAAATTTAAATCATCATAGATTTAGAGTCAGAATAATTTTAGATTTAGAAATTAATGCTAATCTATTCATTTCACATATGAGCAAAATGGTGTATGTGGCAGTTGTCCCCTACTCATGATCATGCATTTAATAAATGACTGAGGAAAGATTAAATTCTTCAAGTCTTGACTTCATCAAGTCTTCCTGAAGCCAAGTCCATTCCTCTATCCGCTACACCATGATGTCTCCATAAATAGGGTCTTTCTTTCAAATCTAGTACCAGGCAGGACACCTACTTCTTAGTACTTTACTCTCTTTTAAGGCAGGGAAGCCATAAAAATAACTAAAGCCCCTATAACTACCAACTATAAATGTCATTGCTGGAAAAAGGATCATTCAAACAATCATCAGTTTCAAAGGAATTAGAGTCGGAAACTCAATTCCAGTTCCATTTCAGACACTTACTAGTTAAGTGCCACAGTGGATAAAGCACCTGTCCTTCTAGTCAGAAAAACTGGCTTTTTAAAAATTTAATTTCATTCTCATATCTATGCTATTGTTCAGTTGTATCCAACTCTTTGTGACGCCATTTGGTGTTTTCTTGGCAAAGATACCGGAGTTTTTGCCACTTCCTTCTCCAGCTCATTTTACAGAGGAGGAAACTGAGACAAACAGGGTTAAGTGACTTGCCCAGGATCACTCAGTTCAAATCCAGCCTCAGCCACTTACTAGTTTTATGACCCTGGGCATGTCACTTAACCTTGTTTACCTAAGTTCCTCTTCTATAAAGTGAGCTGGAGAAGGAAATGGCAAACTACCCCAGTATCTTTACCAAGAAAACACCAAATGGGATTACCAAGAGTCAGACAGAACTGAAATAACTGAACAACAAAGTTCATTCATAAATCAAGGATAATAATAACACCTACAAAGTTGTTGTAAAGATCAAATGAGATAGCATCTAAAGCACTCTGTGATACTTAAAGCAATGTGAAAATATCAGTCATTAGTATCATTATCATTATTGTCAAGTCTCATAATGATGTGTTGGAAAAGGTCAAGAGACAGAAAGAGAAGACCATCATGTACATGGCAAATTGAGCTACACATAAAAGATGTTAAGTGCTGAGACAAGGGATTCATTGTTAACAAAAGACTATTGGCCTTAAAAGACTGTCTACCCTTTGATCTAGCCATCCTAGTGCTGGGTTTATACCTCAAAGAGATCATAGGGAAAAGAGTTGTACAAAAATATTTATAACCATGTTCTTTGTGGTGGCAAAAAATTGGAAAATGAGGGGATGCCCTTCAATTGGGGAATGGCTAAACAAATTGTGGCATCTGTTGGTGATGGAATCCTATTGTGCCCAAAGGAACAATGAACTCTAGGAATTCCATGTGAACTGGAACAACCTCCAGGAATTGATGCAGAGTGAGAGGAACAGAACCAGGAGAACATTGTACACAGAGACTGATACACTGTGGTACAATCAAATGTAATGGACTTCTCTACTAGCAGCAATGCAGTGATCCAGGACAACTCAGAGGGATTTATGAGAAAGAACACTATCCACATCCAGAGAAAGAACTGTGGGATTAGAAACACAGAAGAAAAACAACTGCTTGATCACATGGTTTGATGGGGATATGATTGGCGATGTAGACTCTAAATGATCACCCTGGTGTAAATATCAATAATATGGAAATAGGTCTTGATCAATGACACATGTAAAACCCAGTGGAATTGCATGTCAGCTGGGGGGGAGTGGGAGGGGAGGAGGAGGGGAGGGGAAAAACATGAATCATGTAACAATGGGAAAATATTCTAAATTAATTAAATAAAAATTTTCACTTCAAAAAACAAAACAAAACAAATGACTATTGGTCTTCCTCAATCTGAGATTTCTGTGAAAGTCAAAAGTGAAATTCCTTCCTACTGAAGTCTTTCGGGCAACCAAAGGTGACTGAGTGAGGTATTGGGCAAAATTAGAAGTGACTGGCAAATTGAGATTTCTAAATCTATGATTACACTTTGCCCATTTTTATTTGTTCAAATCTTAAAAATAAAGAGAAGCCCTTTTTTTCCCTGTCCCTGTGAATATTTATAGAAGAATATCTGCTGGTGCCTTATGGCAGCTGCAAGGTACAGTTTGGGATTTATTGATGCAAAGGAGAAGAGGACAGACTAATTCCGGCACATTAACTAACTTTATGAGTTTTCAGCTGCTTCATAAGTGACAGGGACATCAGCAGTTAGTGAGTTTTACAGAGTAGTTAGTCATGTTCTTAAGAATTATGTAGAAAGGAGGACAGCCATATACTAAGGACCAACAGAAACAGCACCATGAGCTGGAGTCACTTATCGGCAGATTCACTGGCATAGGAAGCAAAATGCCAAGCTAATTGTTCATTCTAAATGTAGGCAGACCTGTGAGTTAAGGGGTTGGATGGACATAATAGAAGTCCTTTTGGCCTCAAATTGGTCAAAGGGCTAAGGGTGTTTGTTGTAATAAGAATGGAAACAATAGTTTTTCCTATATGCTTCTGTGTATTCCCTTTAAAGGAAGCCACTTCTATGCTAAAACACTTTTTAGAAGAAATATGAACAGACCCCAACCATTCTTGAAAATGTTATAATTATATCAATAAGTTATTAAACTATTCATAATGTTTTACCCAGTGATCCTACAACTAGGCATACATTCAAAAAAAGACAATGACAGAATGAAAAGTCTCATATATGAAGAGTATTCATAGCATCAATTTTTGATAACAAAATCTTGGGGGAAAAAAAGCATTTAAAAAAAAGAAAACATTTTCCAAAGAAGTGTCACTCCAGAGTAGTAGCTGTATCTTCATTATCTTAAAAAAGCCAATTAAAATCCAAACATTTATTTTGTATGGAAATTTTATGGCCCAAAACACTACAGACTCTCTCAGTATGGACTGGAGTACTTGAAAGCCTACAGTGAGTATTCAGAGCAATGTCAAATAAGCACAGTTTGAGCACAGAAATCCTTAAAATGGTAAAGGAAGCAAAATTCAGAAATGTTACATTAATGGCTTCTGATTAGAGGAATCGATCACTGGGGGGTTTCTCTCCAAAAAAAAAAATGATTTTTAAATATACCTTCCAGACATCACCAACAGCAACCAAGCCTCATATCTAAAAACCCAAGAAAGAACATTCAGGCTCTCTCACATTGTTGAGGGTTTCCCAGCTGGCAACTATTTTTAAAATTCATTTCAATTGGAATAAGCTCTCAAGAACCTAGGGAGGTTGATCCTGTTCATCTTGTTCTTTGGAAGGAAGCATTGACATAGAACTTGGCAAGTTTGCTGTGGCTCTGAGGACCAATATCCAACTCTGCCTGAAAGAAAATATGATGGCAGTAATTTCCAACCAGCAGAGCATTTTGAACTGCTCAAGAACAAAGCCTTTCAGGGAGGATATATTGACTGCCCCAGATGTTTGGAAAATGTTGGTTGGCCTTTATTCCTTTAAAGGAAGGATTCACCTGGGTTCCACAGATGCCCAAAAGCCTTGTTGATAGATTTCTGGGAGTCCATGATTTGGAAGAGAAAAAATTATCTTTATTTTTTCATCAAACTTTGATTTCCTTTCTTATTTTATTAAATTACAAGCATTATTCTGAGGGGAGATCCATAGGTTTCACTAAACTGCCCAAGCTGTCCATGACACAAAACATGTTAAGGACCCTACTTTAAATAGTACACAAGGGAACCTCAATGAGTTCAAGAATCTTGATTTTCATTTTGCGCATCCTATGGGCAGCCATTCTGTTAGGAAATCCAAAAACTCCCCTCCAGACCAAAAAAAAGTGATCAATAATAGACTCAAAGAAAAGAGTATGCCATAGGGCACTGTCTCAAGTGAAGGTTTAAGTGGAAACAGAAATATCTAATATATGCTACATGTCAAACCTGATTTCCTATAATAGACTTACTGTGACAATTATTAGGAAGGGCAAGCTAGGTAGTTTAGAGTGTTGGACCTGGAATCAGGAAGATGACTTCAAATCCAACCTCAGACCTTTCTAGCTTGCGACCCTGGGCAAGACATTTAACCTCTGCCTGCCTCAGTTTCCTCAAATGTAAAATAAGGATGATAATAGCATTTTCCTTTCAGGATTGTTGTGAGAATCAAATGGGATAGTTTTTATAAAAGACTCAGTACAGTACCTGATGCAGAGTAGATGCTTCTTAATGTTCATTTCCCCTTTATCTCATGCAAGCTGATTCAGGATGGGGACTAAATTTAGAGTCAGGTGACCTGAGTTTAAATACTAATTTCACTATTTACTATCTGTGTGAAATTGGGTAACTCAGTTACCTCTTCTGAGGCTCACATCTCTCAAATGGAAAATAAGTATACTGAATTTGATCATTTCTCAAGTTTCTCCCATCTCTTTGTTCTACAAAAATCAGCACTTCTGAAGATATGTAGACCATTATTTATTGAAAAACATTATTTAATGCAGAGTACTGTGATCAGTGCTAAGGAGAATATGAGGTTTAGATAATACTTGGTCCCTAAATCTAGTCAATGTATATCTAATGGTAAAGGAATGATGAGATTATCTCTCCAGATTGCCTCTCCATTTTCCCTCTGAGAAAAACCTAAACCACAGGGTAATAGGATACATCTGGAAGACTTTAGAACCCCAGAGGAAAGTGGACATCACAGGAGATGAAGAGTTGTATTGATTATTTATGGGTTTCTACAGGTTATTTGCCTTTGCTATGTTTCCTTTCAGAAAGACTGTCCCTCCCCCCAGCCCCACAAATAAATATTACCTTCAGTACTTATAAGGGAATCAAAAACCCGGTTACTCATATTTTTGGAGACCTAAACATGAGCTATTTTCAGAGATTTCCCAGAGCTGGGGACAGAATGAGCCAAAAACAGATGATGATTGAGTTGGGGGAGGGTGTGGGTCCCCCCAGATTGGACCCTATCCATGTAAACCAAAAGCTAGGAATGTTGGCTCGTAGGTTATACATTCATGGGAATACAGATGGGTTGGATTTGTGATTTTACTGACATAGGGAACTACCAAATGAAGATATTCCCTCCACACATGAAAGTCATACAGTGGCACTTTCTCTACTGTCTTAGATTGGCTCACCTTTCCTGATCCCTCTTAATTCTAGTACCTTCCCTCTCTGCTGATTATTTCCGTTATCCTGTATTTAGGTTGTTTGCATTTGTCTCCCTGCTTAATCTGTGAGTCTCAAGAGCAGGGACTGTCTTTCAACTCTTTCTATCCCAGGGACTTAGCCCAGTGCCTGACACATAGTAGGAGCTTAATAAGCATTTACCAGTGGACTGACACAGTCAGTGTGGGTTAGATGTGGGTCCCATCTCTGATGCTAGCTCTCTCTACTATCCCACAACTGTTCTCATTACATACACATTGGTTCATTAAATATTGAATATTTCAGTTCAGCAAAAATCCATTAAACAGATATTATAAGATAGGCACTACACTAGGAATTGGAGTACTAAGAAGAAAACAACATTATTCCTGCCTTCAACGAGCCTGCCATCTAATGGGTAAAAAAAAATATGAAATATTTGAAACAGGAGAGTTTATACTTGCTAAAATGTAAATTAGAATGCTAGACAAAGTGCTATAAAAAATAGGAAGTTGGAGAGATCATTATCATCTTAGAATACTAGAGAAAGTTGAGGTACCAAAACTGAGCATTTAAGTGGGAAGAAAGGATTTCAACTATAAGAGCTCAAGGAAGAGTGTGTTCTAGAAACAAAAAATAATTTGTATGAATGTAAGGAGGTTACAGAAGGTACATTATTCATTCATTTCAATTGTGTCTGTCTTTGTGTCCCCATTTGAGATTTTCTTGGCAAAGGTACTAGAATGGTTTGCATTCCCTCCTCTAGCTCATTTTACAGATGAGGAAACTGAGGCAAACAGGGTTAAGTGACTTGCCCTGGGTCACACAGATAGCAAGTGACCTGGAGCCAGTTTTGAACTCAGGAGGATATCTTCCTAACTCCAGGCCCAGCACTCTAAACATGGTGCACCTCGCTGCAACATGAAGTCAAAGAATAGTCATAGTCTGACAAGAAATGAGACTGGAGCCATATTGAGGGTGGTACTTGAATGTGAAGCTAAAGAATTTTTGTTTTATACTCAAAGCAATCAGAGCTCCTGATAGCATTTGAGCAGAGGAGAGAAGTGATCAGACATGCATAATTTTGATTATTAAGATTATCTTTGTGACCATATGAAGCATGAATTAGCAAGGAGACTAGAGACAAGGAGACCAGTTAATAAACTATTCTTGTTATTGTCTAGTCATTCCAGTCATAGATCTCCATAATTCTATGGGGTTTTCTCAACAAAAATATTGGAGTGGTTTAACATTCCCTTTTCCAGCTCATTTTACAGATGAGGAAACTGAGGCAAACAAGGTTAAGTGATTTGCCCAGGGTCACACAGCTTGTAAGTGTCTGAGGTCAGTTTTGAACTTAGGTCTTCCTGACTCCCAGCCCCATGCTGCCCTGAACTGCATTAAACTATTAAAGCTGTACTGCCTTAAATTGTGCATTATTATAAAGATCTACTAGTGAGATAATAGGGATGGAAAGGAGGATGTTGCCAAAGATTCAAGAATAGTCCATGGATGGGAGAAATGTTGTGAATGTCAATTTGAGGATATTCTAGATATGAGCATAAAAATAGTTATTAACAGTTTTATTATTGATATGAATATTAACATGGTATTAGCTGAATAAGATTTCTCTCACTGAGGCACAGATATGTCTAGTTATGGACATATAATATTATACAAATTATAAAAGCCAGCCACTCCATCACAGACCATTTACTATGTGCCAGAGAGACAGCCGTGGCTCAGTGGATAGAGCACCAGGTCTGGAGTTGGGAAGATCTGAGCTCAAATCTTGTCTCAATCACTTCCAAGCAAGGCACTTAACCCTTGGTTACCTGACAAACAGATCTGCTGGGAAGGAAATGGCAATCCACTCCAGTATCCTTGCCAAGAAAACCCCATGGATAGCTATGGTCCACAGGGTCACAAAGGGTTGGATGTGATGAATTAGCAACAAACACATGTGCCAACCACTGTGCCAAATGCAGGGAATACAAAGAAAATGCAAAAAAAAAATGCCTACAAGGGGTTCACATTCTCAAGAGAAAGTGTGTAAATGGTTAGTTCCATCTAAAATCTATTCAAAGAAGATGGAAATAAACCTCAGAAGAGAAGACACTGGCATCTGAGGGGAAAAGGAAAGATCTCCTTCAGAAGGAAGAATTTGAGATGAGTCTTGAAGGAAGCAAGGGAAATTAAGGGGCAGATGTGGGGTGGGGATGAGCATTCTAGACATGGGGTAAGCCAGTGCAAAGGCAAAAAGATGGGGAAAGGAGGGTCATGTGGGAGAAATGGCAAATAGGTCAGTGCACTTAGAAAACAGAGTGCATGAAGGAGAATCAAGTATAAGAAGAAATGGAAAGGCAATTAATTATTAATTGATCAAAGGATTTAGATTAGGTGTGAAAAAGTCCTTAGAACAGGAAGCACTCGTATGATCTTCAGAAAGCCCAAGGATATTCAGCCACAGGTAGAATATAAAAAACTTAGGACCAGCATCATTACCGAAATTGGAGAAAATATGGCATTCTTGCTAACCACACCAGAAAAAGAGCCCCCTTGGGAGTAGAGAAAACATGGTTGGGGCCTTGGGTCTCCTTCCTTCTCCCTATTTTATGAACTGTTAAAGGATTTTTTTGTCATAGATCTCTTTGATAGTCTGTGAAGTCTATGAACCTCTTCTTAGAATACTGTTCTTAAATGCATAGATTGCACTGGAAACAAATTATATCAATTTTAATCAATTTTTTGAAAAGTTCAAGGCTCCTGGTCTGTAAAATGTTGGATTTCTTATCTCCCAATAAATATCCTGCTAACATCAATGTCCACATTGAGAGCCAAAAGAGAATGAATGAGGGGAATTTACTAAGCACCCTAAAAATAGGGAAAAGGTTTTCAGTGAAGAGGAGAAGTGAGTGACCCCTTTGCCATATGTGCTTTATAAGCCTGTGTTCACTTTCTCTAGACTCTCTATGCACTTGGGGAAGAGTGTGTCACAGACTTTAGGGGAGAAAGGGGGTGATATTTTGTACCAATCATTCTTACCATGTCAGGTAATTAAATATCCCTTTCCAAAAGCTACTTAGGCTGGATGACCAAAATGATCCCCAGTGAATAGTCTGAGGGGAGTGAAGAATACCACCTGCAGCCAATTGTATTAGAGAGTAATTTCCCCAACTCCCCTAACATTACCCCTGATAGATGTACCCTTTCTTTAGACTCAAGGTTCATCTGAGTTGGAATTTGGATAATAATGCCCCAGAGCTTATATGGACTACATAATAATTGAACCCACGAGTACTGAAGAAATCATCAAAGGATATAATATAAAACAAAAAGAAAAGAAGACCCAGAACAGAGACTTAGGGAACATTCACATTTAGTAGGCATGAAATAGATTCCAGCAAAGGAGACTGAGAAGTTGTTGGATAAATGTAAGTAAGTAGATTCATGAAAACCCAGAGAGGAAAGCATACAAGACAGAGTATCCAATCAGCATCTCACACCCTACACCAAGATAAACTCAGAATGAGTGAATGACCTGAATATAAAGAAGGAAACTATAAGCAAATTAGGTGAACACAGAATAGTATACTTGTCAGATCTTTGAAAAAGGAAAGACTTTAAAAACCAAGCAAGAGCTAGAAAAAAATCTCAAAATGTAAAATCAATAATTTTGATTACATCAAATTAAAAAGTTTTTGTACAAACAAAACTAATGCATACAAAATTAGAAGGGAAACAACAAATTGGGAAACAATCTTCATTACAAAAACATCTGACAAAGGTCTAGTTACTCAAATTTATAAAGAGCTAAACCAGTTGTACAGAAAATCAAGCCATTCTCCAATTGAAAAATGGGCAAGGGATATGAATAGGCAATTTTCAGTTAAAGAAATCAAAACTATTAATAAGCACATGAAAAAGTGTTCTAAATCTCCTACAATCAGAGAAATGCAAATCAAAACAACTCTGAGGTATCACCTCACACCTAGCAGATTGGCTAACATGACAGCTATGGAAAGTAATAAATGCTGGAGGGGATGTGGCAAAGTGGGTACACTAATTCATTGCTGGTGGAGTTGTGAATTGATCCAACCATTCTGGAGGGCAATTTGGAACTATACTCAAAGGGCGCTAAAAGGCTGTCTGCTCTTTGATCCAGTCATAGCACTGCTGGGTTTTTGTACCCGAAAGAGATAATAAGGAAAAAGTCATGTACAAAAATATTCGTAAGTGCACTCTTTGTGATGGCAAAAAATTGGAAAATGAGGGGATGCCCTTCAATTGGGGAATGACTGAACAAATTGTGGTATATGTTGGTGATGGAATGCTATTATGCTCCAAGTAATAATAAAGTGGAGGAATTCCATGGGAACTGGAATGACCTCCAGGAATTGATGCAGAGTGAGAGGAGCAGAACCAGGAGAACATTGTACACAGAGACTGATACACTGTGGTACAATCAAACATAATGGACTTCTCCATTAGTGGCAATGCAATGAGCCTGAACAACTTGGAGGAATCTATGAGAAAAACCACTATCCACATTCAAAGGAAACACTGTGGGAGTAAAACATCGAAGAAAAACAACTGCTTGAATACATGGGTGGAAGGGATATGGCTGGGGATGTAGACTCTAAATGAAGATCCTTGTGCAAACAACAACATGGAAATAGGTTCTGATCAAGAACACATGTAATACCCAATGAAATTGCATGTCAGTTATGGAAAGGATGGGTGGAGGGGAGGGAGGGAAATAAAGTGATTATTGTAACAAAAAAAATTTTTTTAATTTAAAAAAATTTTTTTAAAAAGAGAGAGTATCCAAGAGGTAAACAATGATGTCAGACATTTGCTGCAAATAGATTAAGAAGGATGAGGTTTGAGAAAAAGCCATTTCAGTTGAATGATGAGGTCAGAAACCATATTGCAGAGGTTCTTAGAAGAGTGAAAGAACTGGAAGTGGAGGAATAGAGAAGCATAATTGATGTTATTGAATTGATATCCCAAAACAAAAAACCAAGACTAATCCTCCAAATCCCATTGAAAAAGAAAAGAGGAAAAATCCCTGATTATGAAATTAAAACTTTAAGCTTTAAATAAAAATAGGCATTATCTTCTCTTCTACTCTTATTTACTCATCTGTCAATGGTTATTTTGACCATTTAATCAGTCTTTCAGGCTCTTGAAAATATTTTGCTAATTCTTTTCACAGACATGCAAATCAGTCATTTTTCATATCACAGAGAAAATGAAACTTTGCCCTAAATGTTTTAAAAAGATTTTCTTTTATAATACTTCCCATTTGCCATAATAAAAATATATCACTCCCAGCTTAACATATTGTGTTCTGAATCTTCACCAACACAAAGGAAATTGATTCCCTGGATGCTCCATAGAGTTGTAGAAAATAGAAAAAGTTCGTCCTCATCCCAAAGAAATTGAAAATCACAAAGCAATTCATTTAGTTGTACATAGAAGTCAGCACCTGGAATCTCTTCACTTAATGCCTTAGCCAAGATCTTAACCAGAACTTACCTAGAAAACAATCATGTAGTAATGTTTGTGAATTATTGCTACCTAGGTATTTCAAAGGAAATTTAAAATTACAAGCATCCATGTCTTGGACGCCTGCATTGTGATATACTGTAGAAAAGTCAATTCACTGCAAGGCTAAAAATAACACAATTGAGCCCTTCTCAACTATGTGTGCAGAAATGTTAAATAAATGTAAAATATTTCTATCTACATCTAAAAGATGGAAGCATGCCTTTATAACTCACATTGGCAATGACAGGTGGAGACTCCTGAAAAATAAAGGCTACTACTCCCTCGATTCTAGCCACCTGTGTCCTTCCTCTTAACAATCTCATTTCTTTGGCAATAAAATAACCAAATAACAAAAATAGTAGTTATCAAGCATTTTACCCCAAACCAGAGTCATATTCGTTTACCAGCACATACATAGAGAGCATGGAGGGAGAATCAGGTATTTTAGTAAAATTTAGACAAACTATTGTAAGAATACTTAATTTACCTATTTAGTAAACCAATAAAAATAAAGAGATAATCAGCACATTTTACTTTTTTCTTCCAAATATTCTATGTAAAGACTCATAAAGTCTTTAGCTTTCAAATATTGGTAAATCCCATATTAGCATTTTTATTTAATTGGTTTCATTTGTCATCCTGTATTATCTTATTCATTTAAACACATTATTCTGAAAGGGGCTTCACGGGACTACAAGGTCAGGGGAGAGGGTCTATAACACAATAAAACATTAAGAGCCCTTGCTGTACTGAGACCCAATTAAAATTTCTCCCCTCCTTCTTACCCATCTCACCAGTATTCATCTCATCAGATGTAGTGGCCACTCGATTTTCTTGTAAATAAAAAGGAATTAGATGATAGTAAGTAAAGGGCAAGATGGAAAGAGAAGTTAGCTTAATAGAAACAATCTAGCAATTCATGCAGTCAGGGACAGAATTGGCTTTTACTCACTCTATCTTCTCCTGATGGGAAGGAGAGACAGAAGTCACTTGATTCTTAATGAGAAACTAAAGAAGAGATCCCATAGTGGTGATCAAATTGACTTACCCACCATCACTCTCAGCTCTTGGCAATACTTCAGTCACCTCACAAGTCCAATCTTACCATCCAGCAATAGCATCCCTCCAAAGCCTCAGAAAATGGAGAAGAAGGGAAATTGCATTAGATGTGCCACTCAACCCTTCCTTAAAGTACAAGAGGAGGAATGAACTCTTCTGGTTTTTCTTTTCCAGAATTCTCTGCCAAAGCTGACTGATGAACTCTGTGATACCATGTCATAGGGTCTTTTGTCTCCATAGCAGCACAGTATTTTGATTATTTGGGGAGTTAAATAGGCTATTGTAAACTAGCCTAAAGGAAATATATTATTCAAAGTTCGGAAAAGTGACTTCCAAACCAACTTTTGGAACATAATCCTACCCAAGAACCACCTATGTAGCTTAGTGTGTAAGAAGGGACTTCACAAGCTGCAGTTCATATTGATTCACCAATTCAGCTTCATGGAAGGATTTATTGAATCACAGCCTATCTCTAGATTAGGCATTGAATATAAGTGGGTAATGGGGAGAGAAGAAGAGTCAAAGAACTAAACAATACAAGGAACTATGGAGTATGGCTCATTATGGTTGGAGGGATAAAGCAGGTAGAACTTTGCTCTTGTCCATCAGTTCCTGTCAACATGCCACACTGGGGGCCAGGGTGGGTCTCATGTGGATAGTGTTGCTTACTTTACGGGCTTGGTTTTGTTGCTGTAGGGTGCCATATTTATGAAGACCTTCAAGTGGCTCCTGAAACTCGAGTAATGCCACGATGTGAAAACTGAGGATATACAAAATACATTTAAAAAACTAAGTCAGTTGAGCCCCTAATTTCCTTATTTACATAGGCAGGGATATAAATTAATTTCTAAAAAGAAGGGATACTTTTCTTATCTATGCGCCCCAGCTACTTATTTTAAAATATTATCTCATTATTTTACAAACATTTTCTCATTTTATCCTCATTGTAACCCTGGGAGGAAGGTGTTATTATTGAGACCATTTTGCAGTTGAGGAAGCAGAGGTAGATAGAGGTTAAGTGACTTGCCCAGGGTCACACAGTTAGTAAGTGTCTGTGACCACATTTATACTCAGGGCTTCCTGACTCTAACTCTAATTGTGCCAACTGTCTTTTAATATTACTTTCCTTCCCAGCACAGTGCAAAATAATTCATTCATTCTCTCATCTAAGTGGAATTTTTTCAGTCATTTTCAGTCGTGTCTGACTCTTCTGGACCCCATTTCAGATTTTCTTGGCAAAGATACTAGAGTGCTTTGCCATTTCCTTCTACAGCTCATTTTATAGATGAGGAAACTGAGGCAAACAGCATTAAGTAACTTGTAACTAGTAAGTATCTGAGGTTAGATTCAAACTCTGGTTTTCCTGATGCCAGACCAAGGGGTTCTATCCACTGTGCCAACAAGTTGGAGTGACTCACCCAGGGTCACACAGGTAGTAAGTGACTGAGACCTGATTTGGACTCAGGAAGATGAGTGCTCCCAACACCAGGTCTGGCACTCTATGTACTGTCCCTCTAAATGGAATTTACTAACAAGTAGCTAGAACAAACTTCTGTACCCCAGTTTCTAGCAGATGCATCAAAAGTCCTTTCTTGGTAAATAAGTAATACCAAGCATCCTCAATCTCACTTCACAACAAAAAGGTCTCATTTTCTCCCACTTTGCTTGTTTTAACATATTCCAGCTCACCCCTCCTTCTTTTAAGGCTTGTGGCAATCACCAGCTAGAGAGTATGATAGCCCTACATGGAAATTCAACTGTGATCCTTGGATGGGTCGGCCCCTAGGAATCCCCCAAGCTGTCTCCAGCTTCCTTCTCCATATCTCCTCCAGATGTGTTACACTACTAGAAACCCCTCATGAGAGTCAACACCAAGCTCTGTGTCTGACTCATAGAACCATCAGCAGGTAACCCTAGGCAATGGCCCTTTATTTGTCTCCTCCAAACATTCTTCTCTACATTTCCATGTCTCTTTAGGCAATGAAAATCTGAAGAAAAAAAATAAGGACAAACAGACAAGATCAGCAGCCATTTAACTGATGCCACTTACATGTTCCTCCCCTAATGGTCCAACAAGTTCCATACCAGATGTGAGCCCCAGACCCAGTCCATAGAAGGATCTTCCAGAATCTAGGACCCAGTCCCTGGAGAAATTAATCCTCTTGTTTTGGGAGCTCCCACCTAAGGATACAATCCAGCTGATTGTTACCAAGTGAGTACAAAATAGCTGGTGGTGTGCTGATAAACGTTTAATGACCAACTCTCTCTGGGAAAAAAATTCTATATTGCACACCTTTAAGTTGAACCTGTTTTATTAACATTTTCTCTATCACTTTCTTAAGTCTAGACAATAAAAAAAACAATAAATCAACCCCTAGTTTGGAGCATTTACTCTCTTCTGACATGTAAATACTCACTGAAATTTTCTCAATCAGTTCTCCCTGGAGGTTGGCTCCAGCACGGTTCTGAAAAGGGACTTCTCTATCTCCACTGACTGAGCATAGATACCAGACCACATTTCTGCTTCACATCCTATCTAATCATTTACCCAGGTCAGCTCACCATCTGTCTGCTATCTTGAATGGACCACATAAACTCCATTCCATCTCCCCAGACCACAATACTCCTAAGTAGGTGAACAAGTGTTCACCACTGCCCTATCTAGGTTATCTTCCCCTATTAGAATATAAGCTATTTGAAGGTAGGGATTATTTTTTTCATCATCTCCCCAAAACTTAGAACTTAGTAAAGGTTTAATAAATGGTTTCCATTAATAGGTCTTGACCAATGACACATGTAAAACCCAGTGGAATTGTGCCTCAGCTATGGGAGGGAGTTGGGGGGAGGGGAGGAAAAGAACATGATTTTTGTAGTCCTGGAAAAATACTTTAATTTAATCAATTAAATAAAACTTTAAAAAATAATAATAATTTTAAAAGTATTTTGTAAACTTCAAAAAAAAAAATAAATGGTTTCCATTATTTGTTCTGTAGCATCTCATACCCTCAAATCCCCAAACCCCTAGAACAGTTCTTCCCAAACATCTTTGTACCTTGTACTCATAGACTGCCAACTAAGTGCTATAATTCATAGGGGTTATATTCATGAATAAAATTCTTTAAAAGTGAGAACAAACATAACTGAAGAAAATTCAATGGGAATAGAAAAGAATATACCTTCTTTTCAGCAGTATATGGCACCTACACAAAAACTGGTCATGTATTAAGGCATAAAAGCTTCATAAGCAAAAGCAAAAAAAGCAGAAATAATAAAGACATCCTTTTCAGATCATAACATAATAAAAATTATAATCAATAAAGATTCATGAGAAGACAAATCAAAATTTAACTGGAAATAATAATCTAATTCACAGGGGATACATTTAGAGAAGTCTTCACTGAAGTGATTGTGTGGGCTAGTGTGTTCCATTCAAAAGCCTATTGGACTTGCCATATGAATAAACTATGACTCCATTATCTCCTGCATTCTTCTGTTGTTGAGACATTTCAGTTGCCTTGACTCTTCATTTGGATTTTTCTTGGCAAAGACACAACAGTGATTTGCCATTTCCTTCTCCAGCTCATTTGACAGATGGCAAAACTGAGGAAGACAGGGTGAAGAGACTTGCCCAGGGTCACACAGCTAATAAGGGTTTGAGGACAGATTTTAATTGAGGAAGATGAGTCTTACTGACTCCAAACTCAGCACTCTATCCACTGAGCCACCTAGCTGCCCTCTCCTCTATTCTATATTACTTTTTTTTTCTTGATGTCCTTAAACTATACCTTCGAATGGGCAAAACTGTCCATAGAGTTGTCAGACCTCAGAAACCTAGAAATACTTTAGATTTATAGATCAGTGCCTCCAACTGAGTCACTTACTAACAATAGTTTATTGAATTTTTTCAAAGCACAAAATCTATCATTGAATTCTTCACACAATGAGAACAGTAGGTTTGGTGCTCTATCTCCTCTGCTAGCTTCTCTTGTTCCCACTTTCCTATAGGGCAAAATACAGATACACAGATGCATAGCCACATATGTATGTACATTTCACTTCATTTTATCTTAATAACAACCTTATGAAATAAGTTTTATTATAATATACATCCTCCTGAGTACTCTGTTTGCCAGTGCCCACGTGGGTTAGGGGGGCAAGTTAAGAATTGGTGTTAGGGATGACTAGAAGCAGATAAAGGTAAAGTGATTTAATTAATTGCAGTCATGTTGCTAGTAAGGATAGGAGGTCAGATTTTTTTTAAAAACCCTAACCTTCCATCTTAGAATCTTTGTCTTTAAAATAAAGGGTTTGGACAATTACTTCTAAAGTCCCTTCCAGTTCTAATGATATAAACTCCTATCCCTGTGTCTAACTAGGTTGGTTTCTTTTTTCTCTCATTCACAGTTTTTTAAAAAAATTTTATTTGCTTATTATATTACACTAACCAGTTAACTCAGAAGAGAGTAACCTCTCTTCTCCCAAGAAAAAAGAGATCATTTGAAAAATATCTATATCTATTTGATAAATATATACATATATATTTACATATAAATAAACTATTTCTTAATTATTTCTATGTATCAGTTCTTCCCTTCGATGTAGAATTACAAAAATAATCCTTCAAATACTATTTCTGTTGCTGTATAAAATGTATATAATAGTTGTATAGTTCATTAGTTCAATAGTTTATTATATATAATGTATACAATCGTTCTGCTCATTTCACTCTAAAAAGTTTCAATAGGTCTTTCCATGTTTTTCTAAAATTAACCTGTTCATCATTTCTTATGGTGCATTCATATTCCATCACGATCCTATGCCATGACTTGTTTAGTCAAAAATGAACTTCCTAAGAAAAAGATATCCGGATCAGATGGACTTCTTATATAAAGTATTATTAGAGTCCCTGATATATTTTACTATTGTAGGAACCTAGCTGAAAATCCCTCCAGTAGGTGTTTTGGCATTTAATGATGTATGAAAATACACATAGATATTTGCTTTTGGTCATAGAGTGGTTCCACAAACACAAATTTGGTTTAATTTACGACAAGGTAAAAGTGATTCAAAGCAGTAGAATGTTTGGAAAGCTCAAGAAAAAATAAAGCCCTGCAGTTTGGGAACTCACTGTCTTACATTCCTTAAGTCTGAGTCAGCTTCCCCTGACACTTCAGTGTTGTGGAAAATATGAATTTAGCACATCCCATCCATTCTAACGCCAGAGTAATTTCTCGCTCTTTTCATTCTAACTACTGTCCCTCTGCCCTGTGCTTTTGTCATACCAAGGTTACCAAAGTGTCTGCTATCCTTTATGACTTCATATATATTTCAAAGAGAAATGAGAGTGATGGAAGATAGCCTTTACTCCTGAAATGACATCATTTCAGTGCCAATTTTTAACGCTACTCTCTCCTCCCTCCAGCCACCACAATAAACAGAGAACAGGAGCTGAAGTCAAAACCTTAGTCCTTCCTCACACATTTAAATAGCTGTGTGGCCCCAAGGAAGTCATTAACTACTCTCAGCCTTAGTTTCTCTGGCTATAAAATAGGGATAATAGCATTCATAATACTAGATTCATAGCATTGTGATCAAAACCCATTGGGGAATAATTGAAAAGCACTTTCTTCTTTACCCTTACTTCTGCTCTAGTAATAGTTTTAAGATCAAAGAATGGCAAAAGCTAGGCAACTGGAGTTAAATGACTTGCCCAGGGTCACACAGCTAGAAAGTGTCTCAGGCCAAATTTGGACCCAGGTCCTCTCAACTCTGTGCCCAGTATTCTATCCACTGTTCTAACTAGCTTCCCCCCAAAACTTTTAAGACCATAAAGTAGTCCATAAATGTCAGTTATTATCTTAGTATTGGACCTATAGAAAAATTGTGGTATCAATACTTAGTTTAATGTACTAATTAATTATGTATTGATTATAATTAATTGTGAATTAATTATATGTATGTAATAAATAATTATTAATAATGCATTAATTAATAGATCAGAATATATTCTATGTAGTATATGTAGTAATATATAGTATATGTACCATATTAATATGATTTATATTATACTATATTAATATAGTAATCATGAATTAATAAATAATTTGTCTGAGTCTCTGTGCTAACCTGTTGTAGATTCAAGGGATCCTCCCACAGCATAAGGATGAAGACTCATTTCACAGAAAGGGCACTAGCACCCATTAATATCTGTAACCTTTCAGTCATGATGAAAGCAATGACTTGGAAATGAAAACCTTCTTTTCTAGATGCCCATTCCTCAAATTATCCAGTTCCTAAGAATTCAGCCCTGTTTATGAAATTAATAGTGTAATACCAACTTGAGCCAAGCTTTAGAATGTAAATGTTAATAGCAATCCCACATTTTCATCATATTAATGTTTGCTTGACCTTCCCATATAATGTGGTTTCAGAAAAATGAGACCATTATTGTCTCATTTAAACCTGATATTTGTGAGGAATATTCATTGCATAACTCATTTCTTACCATCTGTAGCCCTTCTTGTAATTTGAAAGAAATGATAGAAAATTTCATTAAAGAAAGTAACAGTGAAACAATACTAAATAAACGATATACTAAATACTAAATATAGGCAAAGCAGTCCTTAGGGGAAATTTTGCAAGTCTAAACATTTTCTTCAACAAAAGAGACAAAGAACAAACCATGAATTAGTTATGCCACTAAAAAAAGTCAGAAAAGCAACAACAACAAAAATGGAATATCTGAAAATCAAAGAAGTTCAACAACATTGAATAATACCATTAAATTAATAAATAAAACTAAAGTCATTTTAAAAAAATGAATGAAATAGGCAAACTACTAGGCTAACTAAATTGCTGATTTCCTTTATTTCTTCTGTTTTTTGGAGTCCCAAAAAACAGAAGAAATAAAGGAAATTAATTCAAAATATTTTATATTATGCCATTTATGGCCAACTGTGGCCAATATTATTATATTATGCCAATTATGGCCAAAGAATGCCAAATTATGGCCAACTAATATGCCAGCAAAAATGATAGCTTCAATGAAATAAAAAATATTTTCAAATATATAAAACAATCAGGTTATTGGAATATCAAAAATTTTTATTTAAATAATCCAATCTCACAAAGAGAAATTGAATAAGCCATAGATGAATTCTCAAAAGAAAATAAATAACAGAAATGGACAATAATGACTATTATGAATAATCATAGTAATATAACATCTTTATAATGGCAAGGATGTCCATTGCCACTTCCATTATTCTATATAGTTCTAGAACTACTAGTTATTAAAATAATCTTGAGGAAAAGTACATGGTCAAGGCTTATCCAAAAAAAAAAAGATTTTTTAGACAATTAAGACAATTTAGACAAGTAAACTAATTAAGAAAAGCACAAAGACAAAGGGCTAAATTACTACAATGAAGGAGGAAGAACTTAGTTAAGCAGTGAAAAGTAAAAGGTCAGAGCTGTTGCCAATTGTCTCAATGAAAACACCAATCTCTCTCCCATTATGAGTCCAGCCTGCCTATAGGCAGCAGGGAGACTCCATGCCTCTGGGCAGGTGCTTCCTACACAGGTCTTCCACAGTGCCTGTGTTGCTGATTATGTTGGGAGGAGGGTAAGCAAGAAAACCAGAAGAGAACTTGTAGGAAAACAAGAAAAGAGACTGATTCTGTGTAATAAGACTTGTTGGCAATAGGAGCATCCTAGAATCCACTGTAATCAACTTAATCAACTTAAAATCAATTGTTAAATTTTCACTGTGAGCATTTACCCTCAAAAGTCAATAATCACTGTAAATCAGAGCTTGATTTATCATTTTGTTGATTGTCTAAACTTAAAATGTTAAGAAAGCAAATTAAACTTTGGGCTGCATGCATACATTTTTTTTTCTAAACTGCTCGTTTGTGACCCCATTTGGGGTTTTTCTTGGTAAAGGTACTGGAGTGATTTTGCCATTTCCTTCTCCAGCTCATTTTACAGAAGAGGAAACAGAGGCAAACAGAGTTAAGTGACTTGCCATGGGTCATACAGTTAGTAAGTGCCTGGGGCTAGATTTGAACTTAGGAAGAGTAGTCTTCCTGACTCCAGACCCAAGGCCTTTATCCAGTGTACCAAACTTTCTAGATTATCTGGTTGTTAAACATTTAACATCATGCCTCTGCCTATTGCCCATAGCACAGCAGAAACCATTGCATTTATATGGCTGCAGGCCTGACATTTCTCTATGTCAAAATTGGTCCAAAACTTATTTATCCAGCCTATCCACATTTATATCAAGCTTAAATTCTTTACTCATTGTTCTGGCTAGCTAGACTTTGCCTTTTGATGGCCATCAGTCCCTCAGTCTCTCTCATGCATCACCCTACCCTCCAGCTTTCAGGAACCATTGCCTCTGTTTTCTTGTTTCAGCATCCTTGCTGGAATTCCCACCAAGTTGCATTTTCCACTTGCTGATAATGGGAAAGGGGGTAGTTACTCTAGTCATCACCTTACAGGCAGAGCCCAGATGACAGATACAATGGATTCTATGTCCTGTGCCTGCTTAAATATCAATGTCCTTCCTGAATCAGATTAGCTCCCCACCCAGTTGCTCATGTTATCTTTTGTGACTAATCCTTGGAAACTCCTAGGGGAGTGGCCTTTTTCCACAACTCCACCTTACAACTTTATAATATCCAAAATAATTTATGCATACAATGAAAAATGGAATGTAGGGCTTAGAGCTAGAAAGTGTACATTAGAGATCAACTATTCCAGTCCTTTCATTTCCCAGATGTTCAAATTGGGGCCCAGAAAGGTTGTGACTTGCCTAAAACCATTATAATGCATATCATATCCACCCACAGTAAGAGAAAAGTCATTTCATCACTGGCTGTTCGATCATCTGGCTTTCATTTATCTTTATGTACCACATACTAATTCCCTAATCTGCCACACACAAAAAAAATCCCTCTTGCTTGAATATTGCTAAAGTATGTAGATTTTAAATAACAATGATCAGAGTGTGGGGTATTATTTTAATAGTACTTTTACTTTTTAAATACAATAGCATCCTCACCCCCCCCAACCCTACCAAACTCCCCATCAAATCTTATTTTCCCCTAATTATTTCTATTTTAGGAAGGTCAACAAATTGCCATTATTTATTTGTAGGGCAGATACCATTCATACAATTACTGAGATAGTGTAAAAAATTAAATGTATATCTCTAATAATAAAAATATTATATTTTATGAGATTTATTAAGTATCATTAGAAATCAAGGAATAAAGAAGGTACAAAATAAAAATCACATGCCATGACTGGTTAGCCATTTTTAAAATCCCCACTCACCACCATCACTGCTGATTCTGTATCATGCCCAAAGAGAGAGCAGGAGCCTCAATGCCCACTCCCTTTATTCTCTGTCTACAGGAAGTACATAATGACAGGATATCAGTGGGCTCTCAGGATATGTAGTTCTTTTTTTTAGGGTAACAGATTTTCAATTATACAGTAGGATATATAATGGAACCCAGGGATATAAAGGATAAGGTTGTCCCAGTCAAGACCATCCCATAATAGCATTATTTACTCAGCTTAAAACCCTGGACCTTGGTTTTTAATGTGGTTTGAATAGTTTCTACTTTGTACCTTTGTCCTGTAGAAATAATTGCTCCTTTTAATTTTTCCTAACATTTATTTGCATAAAATTAATCAAGGTAAGGTGAGATATGTCCAATATGAACTGTATAAAGGACATAGAATTAAAAAGGGACCTCAGAAGTCATCTAGTTCAACCTCTGAACAGAAAACACAGAATAATAGAAATATATATATATATATATATATATATATATATATATATATATATATGTAAAGAGGAGTTTGAAACAATTTACTAAAAATTAGTCTTTGAGATTTTTGGTAATTTGATAAACCTAGGCTCTTCTGTACTCCCCTTATCATAAAGAACAAGGAGATGTCTATTAGTTTCATTGCATAAATGGTTCCCTCTCCATTAGCCCCTTAAATAGATGGCTATCAAAATGTACATGAGTGAGATGGGCTTCAATGGGATGATAAACAGGAAGAAATTAACAGTGCTCTCTCAGATAATAGAACTCTTATTCTGAGTTCCAAAATGTCCAGCTATTGTAATTTCCCATTGGGTTAGTGAGGTGGAGGCTGCAATGAGATAATAGATGTAATGCACTATGTTCACTTCAAGTACTATATAATATTATTGTTTGTTGTTATTGTTATTTTTAGAGTATATCACCAGGTCTACAGTATGGTGAAGACTTTATTCTCTAAGTTTAATCTGTATCAATAACATTTTATTAAGTCTAAACAATAAGCAAGATAAATCAAGCCCATTATTGATGATTTCTTAAGGGTAAATGCTCACACTGAAAGTTTAGCAATAGGCTCTTAGAAGCTGGTTAGAGCTGCCTCTGGCATACCCTGATTGGAAGGGACCACTAACTTCCATTACCATAATTTTCCACTTTCTTCCTTGTCTGTGGTACTGAGTCAGAGTCCTGTGTAAGGGGGGAAAAAGAGATTATTTATAAAAAAGGTTGGACTGGATTATATTTAAAAATAGGGTTGCCAGGAATTTTTATTAATTCCAAAGAGATTTATTTACAATTTATTTACAAAATATAGAAAGAGTGAAGTAAGAAAATCAGAGGGAGAATAGGGTAAGATATCTAGCTTAAGCACTAAGTAATTTACTCCCAGCTCCTGGTTCAACCTGGGCAAGGAGAGTTAGTCCTTAGGCCTCAGCAAAGCTGAGGACCTGGGGAAGTCTCTCCTGAGGCTAGTCTCTTCAGAAAACCCATATGAAAGGAGTTAGCCTTTCACTTACTACTTCCCGGGCCCAGTCAGCAGATTCTCCACCAGCCTCCATTCCAAAGAAAGAAAGAACTGTCAGTCGAATTGCACTTAGGAAGTTGTCGCTCCCTTTTAAAGACACTTTGTCTTGTGTCACTTCCTGTTCTTCCACTAATTCTATGTCTACCAATCACAGTTGAAGTCCTGCTTTAGGACTTCCCAGGAGGCAGTCAGTCTATTCTGATTTGTCACCCACTATCACACACATCAGTCACAGACCTCCCCCACACAAGTGTGAATGGGGTATTTACACCATTGGTGATTAAATCTAAAAATAGGCAGAGGTCACCATTTAATCTTCACAATCAGGGGAGAGTTAATTAATTTCGTTTTCACAATCAGGGGAGAGTTAAATTTAATTTTCACACCTGACAAACCCAGCCCTCCTTTCCTGCCCCCCTTTTTAGGAGCTATGAGTGCAGCTAGTTCACAAATTTCTTCTGTCACCTCCAAAGATCTTGGAAGGAAAGCAGAAGGATTTGGAGATGGCTAGAGGTGATGGCACCATATAGAGGCACTAGACATATTTCTGTTTAATTTTGTTCAGTTCAATAAGCTATATGAACACAGTATCCATTCAGAAAAGAGATAACATGAACAGAGAAAGGACATCTAAGACCCATAGAGTAGTGGCTACTGAGAAATATTTTCTCTTAGGTTACTTGCTAAGACCTGCCATTACCATCTATGTTAGTATTTCATTGATGCTATTTTCTTTCTATTTTTTTTTTCATAATTATCAAAACCCATGCACTTCTATTCCCTTTAGAAAACTTTCTCCCAGTTAAAAGCCCTACTCTGTGACAAATAGAACAGTCAAGTGAAGCAAAATCACTTACTGGCCCTGTTTGAGTAGGTATTTCATCCTGCACCTCTACCTGTCATCTTCAGCCAAGAGATGGATTAGCCTCTATGGGCCTCAGTTTCTTCATCTATAAAATGAGGATGTTAGTCTTCATGTCCTTTAGGATTATTTACAACCCTAAATCTATGATTCTTTGATCCCTGGATCAAAGGGTATGCACACTTTAATGGCTTTTGCACTAAAATTCCAAATTGTTTTCCATAATAATTGGACCAATTTACAACTTCACCAAAAATAGATCTAAGTACCTATCTTCTCACAGCCTTTTCTAACATTTCTCATTTTCCTTTTTTTGTCATTTTTTTTCCAAACTATAAAAGTAGGGAGTTTGGCCTAGTTGACTTCTAAGCTTGCTTCCAGCTCTAGACTGTGATTCTCTATGAGGTGGAATTTCAGAATTATTTCAATTTGCATTTCTTCTTATATTTGGAAACTTTTTCATATAGTTGATCATTTTTAACTGTTTATTTGAATCCTTAGATAATATTTATGTTAACCAGTTTTATGTTAAAGAATGACCCTTATTCTTAAATAGTTGTATCAGTTCCCTTGATTAAATATAAGATCTTTTTCAGAGAAATTCACTTTTAAAGTTTTTTCCACGATTTATTGCTTCATTTCTAATTTTAACTTCATCAATGTGTGTATACAAAAGCTTTTCAATCTCATGAAATGAAATCTTTTCATTTTTTCTTTTATGATTATTTCTGCCCCTTATTTAATAATTTTAAAAATCTGTCTTTTTATAGCCTCTTCCTCTAATTTGCTTATTAGGCAACATTTCATATTTAGGTCATATTTTCAAACATTTAGAGTTTATTGTAGTATATTATTGGAGATGTTAATATAAACCCAATATCTGCTAGATTGCTTTCTAGTTTTGCAAGGAGATTCATCAGCTAGGAAGTCTTTAACCAAGTGTCAAATACATTGCTTCTGGGTCTTGTTCACCTAATCCATCCCATTTATCAACTTTTGTATTTTTAACCACTACTAGGCAATTTTGACTATCACTGCTTTATCTGGAATATGGCATTGCTAGGTCTTCTTCCTTCCTACATTTTTAAGTTTTATTTATATATTTGGCTTTTTGTTACATTAAAAGTCAATTAACTCTCTTCCGTCTTCTCTCCCCATTAGAAAAGGCATCATTTTATAAAAAGATATATGTGTGTATATGTATATATATAATATAGTCTTACTGATTTCTATTTATCAATTTTTTTTCTGAAGGTTGATATACACAACTTACTCTTCAAACAATATTTCTGTTGCTGTATGTCATGTTCTCTTGGTTCTGCTCTTTTCATTCTTCATAATTTCATGTAGCTCTTAACATGTTTTTGCACAATTAACCTGCTTCTCATTTCTTTTGCCATAGTAGTATTACATCACAATCATATGCTACAACCTGTCTAGCTATTCCCCAATTGATGGGTGTCCCTTCAATTTCATATCTTTGCTACCACAAAGAGAGTGTCATTACTATAAATATTTTAAAATAAATAGGTTCTTTTCCTTTCTCCCTCATCACCTTAGGAAATAAACTTAATAGTGGTACTACTTAGTCAAAAAATATACAGTTTTATAACTCTTTTAGCATAATTCCAGATTGAACTCCAAAATGGTTGGATCACTTCACAGTTGTTCACAGATGTTCTTCTTGGTTGTAAACCTTTCTATTTTGCCTTTTGGTCAAAGATTTTCTTTCCTTTATCATACTCATTGCAGTCTTATCTGCTCCAGATTGTGATTCCTTTCTATTTGAACTATTTCCAGCTATTTGTAATACTTTTTCTCCATCCCAGAATACCTAGATTTTGGGTTTTATTCTTTCCAGAATAAATCCATGGATTCATTCTGTTTTCATTTTGCCTAATGATCCAGAGTTATGGATAGATTTCTTTTATAGTTTCTTAAAATGTGTGTGTGTTTTTAATTTAGTCTTATTTTGGAGGGGAGTATAACCATTTTAAAAGTATATATCTTCATCCTGCTTTTCAAGATAATTGTTTTTGATAGTAAATATATCATATATTCTACTTTTTCTATCTCATTAGTTTCTTCCAATTTGTCTTGTTCAATTATTTAGTTCTGTTTGCTCCATTCTATTTTTCAAGAAATCCCCTGATTAAAGCAAAGAAGAAGATTCCATCATCAGCTGTTCTAAGTAGTTTATTTTCCTTCCAAATTCTCCCTCAGTAAACTTACCTTAAGTAGCTGGAGTTACATTTTTTTTTTTTATTTCTTCCATCCACACTTGGAGTACTTGTGGCCAGATCATTCTTTTTTTCTACAGATTCTCTCTTCTTATAGGCTTACCTCTTGGACTTATTTTAACAGATCGTATTTCTTTGTTGAATTAGGAGCATCCTTTTTCTTACTTGTGTCTCCAGTCTCATTTCTTGGACTGGGACTCATTCTAGACCCAAACTGCCCCCTCTCACACTCGTATATGAGGAGGCTAGGCCTTGATCATACTCCCAATGCAATCTGGATGCCACTGCCACTCCCTTGCAATAATTCTAGATATTGTGGCTAGTTGTTTGTCTCCTTACCTGCCTTCTACCACAGGAATACCTGAAAGAAGTACCAAGAACTACCACCAAGTCCCACCCTTTGCCTTATGCCTTGGCTTCTCCCTCTGTCTCCAGTTAGTTCAGTGAAGGCAATGTCTCAGGCCCATTTTTGTCTCTTCCTTATACATAGTCATTAGCTGACTGAGAATTGGCTTGGTACCCTGCTGCAGCCCTGATAGGCTCAGACAGAGTATTGAAGATCCAAAAGAGATCAAAGAATGAGGAAAGAGTACTTTATACTTTTTAAAAATATAGTATTTCTTTTATGATGTAAAAAAGACTGGAAACTAAAAGGATATTCAATAATTGAGGAGTGACTCAATAAATCATTATATATAGATGTGAAGGAGTATTACAGTACTGTAAGAAATGAACAACTAGATGATTTCAAAAAGACATTTGGAGTGATGTAGAGTAGAATGAACAGAAAGAGAAAAATTTATACTGTAAAATCAATATTACAAATATGAACAATTTTGAGGGCTTTACAAATGAAAGAAGAATGAAATGAACAGATCCAGGAGAAATTTATGGTAGCAATACTGTAAAATTAAATAATTTTGAAACCTATAAGAACCATAATCAATACCATGACCATTCATGATTCCAGAGGACAAGTGATGAAACATGCTACCCATTACCCATAGGTGATAGATTTAGGATGGGAATTACATATATATGCTTATTTATAGTCATTGAAGGAATTTGTTTTGTTTGAGTGTTGTAAAAAATAGACTCGAATACAGGACTACAATCCCCACAAGCCTTTGCTCCACTTCCCCAGAATGCCTTGTTTTCTCACCTGGGCCGAGATCGAGAAGGTATTTAAGCTGATTCAAAGGCTTTTGAGAGGTTGGGCTCTTTTTGGACTTCCGTTTTGGAGCAGGAGATCTCTTGCGTGATGTGAGGTTATTTTGTCTAGGCCTCTGGCCTAGGCACATGTTTCTTACTTGTATATTTTTTAATCTTTAACCTTTAATAAACCTCTAAAAAATATAATACTCCTTGCAGAGAGAAACTAATTTCTACCTGCCTCAGTCTCCCCATCTCCCCTAAATTTTAACTGTTACAGTGTGCATGTTTATTATGAGAAATTTGAGGCAGAGTTCTTTTCTGTCTTTTTCAGGGAGTTTAGGGTATGGGAGTAAGAGAAAATAGATTTCTGTTGGGATTTTTAAAAAAAGAAAGATGAAGAGAATTCTAAGCCAAAGTAGTATAAACTTTTAGATGAGGTCACTGTATTGTTTTACTTTGTTACAAAATGCTTACTTTACTTACTTTACTTGTTTTACCTTTTACTTAAATTTTATTTTTTCAATTACAATTGTAGAAAAAAATTTTGATAACTATTTTCTGAGATTTTGCAATTGAGAATCTCTCTTTTCCTCTCTCCCTCCTCTTCCAGAGGCACTAAATAGTCTGATATAAGTTATAACAATACTTTCATGAAATATATAGTTCTACATTCCCCATGAAGATGCATATCACATATACAATTTTAAAAAAACTCATGAAGGGAAAAAAGTGAAGTATGGAATGCTTTGATATGCAATCAGATTTCAACTGTGCCTTCTTTGGCTATGGATAGTGTTCTTTTTTTTATCATGAATCCCTTGAAATTATCTGGGAACCTTGTTTTGCTGACAATAGTTTAGTCCTTCACAGTTGATCATGGTATACTATTTCTCTCCTGGTTCTCCTAACTTCATTTTGCTTCAGTTCATATAAGACTTTCCAGATTTTTCTGAAGTCACTCTGCCATCATTTCTTATGGTGCAATAGTTTTCCATTACAACATATACCACAACTTTTTTTATCCATTCCCCAATTAATGGATACCCCTTCAGTTTCCAATTCTTTGCCACTACAAGAAGAGCTGCTAAAAATATTGTTGTATAAGTAGATTCTTTTCCCTTATCTCTGATGTCTTTAGGATACACACCCAGTACTGGGATTGCTGTGTCAAAAGATATGCATAGTTTGATTGTCTTAGCTGTGTCACCCTGAGCAAGTCACTTGACCCCCATTGCCCAGCCCTTACCACTATTCTTTTGTTTTAGCAACCCAATCTTAAAAGGAAGTGATAGTCTGGCAGGGATTATTTCTAATCTAAGGTCACATCTTCCCTTTCACAGTGTTCACAAATCATCCCACCATCAATACATTATAGAATTTTTCCAAGAACTGAAGGCAAGCTCATCATCCTAGAGTTTAAAGATTCCACCTTTTTTTCTTAAAAAATAAAAAGGGGAGGGGAATATTAATTTATCTCCAGTTCTAAAGCACCTCTTAAATTTACCAATTTTTCTTTCAAAAAATCCCTGACCGCAATTACGTCTATGAGTTCTTCAGTTTCCCCGCATACTGTGCTTTTGAGTCTAGTAACTTGAACTCATTAAGGACAACTAGGTATACTATTACTCCTATTTGAATTTCTGCCTTCCAGTCACTCATCTTTTCTTACCATCCTTATACAGCTGCCAAAATAATCTTTCTAAAGCACATCAGACCATGTTGCTCCTATGTTCAAAGACCTACAATGACTCCTTTTGACCTCTAGGATACAATAAAACTCCCTAACCATCTCCTGAAAGAAATTTTTCTCAATCATCTTAGTTGATCTTCTTGTTTGTTAGCATGGATGTTTGGGTGTGGGTGGATGTGTTTACTTGTAAGGCCTTAGACATTTTTTGCCTCAAAAACTAGAGGAACATTGCCAGAAACATGTAGATAATAAAGCCAAGAATTTGAAGCAAAGAACTGAAAATAGTCAAGCCTATGAAGATTTTGTTCCTTTGCCTTTCCTTCTTCCATTTAGTGCAATGAAGGGATCCAAAAAGAATTTCAGAATGAGAAAACTGGGAGACCTCAGATCTACAAGGTCATTGGCAGTTTATTGAAAGGGAAAACTCTAAAATATTTCATAAGGACTTTAGTTTGGCAATTACAAATCAGGCAGGGATTACAAAGACTTTCTATTCCTAAAACAGAGACCCTGCCTCAAATGGAAAGTTAAAGTTTAAAAAAGAAAGGCAAAACCAAAAATGAGCAGAAAGATAAGTTGAAAAATAAAATCTATAGGTATAATTTAAATAGATGGCTCTTCTGTGTCTCAAAGAAACTGAGTTCTTAAAGACAATACTCTTAAGGGAAAAAAAGCTGCCAAATCTTTGCCTTTCTGAAAGAGTTGAAGTTTAAGCCAGAAGAGAAATGGCAAGGATAACTCTCCCTTTTATGAGGAATAGAAGAATTCCATAATCTAATGCCTGTAAGTGACCAGCTACCATGCGACCAGCAGAGTAGCTGTAGCTACTCAAGACCTGAAGGGACCAGACTAGCAAAGATTACATATCAAGTCTATCTCCTGAGTGGAGACTACAAACCTAGCAAAAATTTCATGCCACCTGAGACCAGTAGGAAGCAACTCAGAGGGAGCAATCTGCTGATGTCACTAGAAAACATCAATGGCCCCATTGTATTGGAAGGAATTGCTCTTCCACATATGTGCCTTAGCTACATTCATTCCTTTCCTGAATATCTCTCCTCACATGCTTTCTAGCTGTATCCACTCTTTACACACTGATAGTATGTATATTTGTGGGAGAGTGTTCCTGAGGTTTTCAGGGGAAAAAATGTTCTACTGTAATTTCCTTAGTGTATTATTTTATTAAATGCCTTTTCTTTGAACTACTTGTGTCATCTGGCTGACTAGGATAAGTAAATACATTGGGGTATGTGATCTGTGGAATTTTTGAATAGATGAGAGCCCAAAGAACAGCAAAACCTTGTAGTACTCCAACTAAAGGGCCCCACTTGCAGAGATGTCTGTATGCAAACTACCTAATAAGTTTATATTTATCTGTTGAATTCTCTCATCAAAATGTAAACTCCTTTGGGATGGGGGCCGTGTGTTTCTTTCCTGTATAACTCTAGAACATAGCAAAGTACCTTGATCAAAGTAGGCTGACAAATGCTTGTTGGATTAGATAATATTAGATTGTCATCTTCTTGTTTATCTTGTGTTTCAACTCCCCGTTACACTATTAACTATTTTTGTTCAATATTCCTACCTTTGGAAGATGCATATTGTTCTCCTTGGCAGAGATTATAGAAAGAAAATAAATGGTGAATAGTTCTGCCTCCTCTCTGCTAACCAATGAGTATTTTAGATGGAGGGACATTTGTCTTGTAGACATACAACTCTAATGTGAAATAGTTGTGAGAAGAATCTAAAAACTGCAATATTATGTGTCTGAGTCAGTTTATGGAATGTCAGAAACTGCTTTCAATGGCAAATTCCGTGTGAAGTAATAATTGTTGAGTAACACCTGGCTCATGGAAAATTCACACAGATGCATCACAAAAATCAGCTATTATGCAATATAAAAAGGGGAAGAAGAATGGTGGGGACAAAGAGTTGCCTTAGTTGACATATGTTTAACTGTTTACATTCTGCTGCTTCAAGGGACGTCTGCAGATCTCAGGCCAATAGGAAGTCAGCTCAG
Organism: Monodelphis domestica; assembly: GCF_027887165.1. Classification (NCBI taxonomy): domain Eukaryota; kingdom Metazoa; phylum Chordata; class Mammalia; order Didelphimorphia; family Didelphidae; genus Monodelphis; species Monodelphis domestica. Next base: position 273,402,254 of record NC_077227.1, read on the forward strand.
CTCAGGATGAGAAAGAAAAGCATCCACAAGGAAACTGTCAGGTTTTCTTTTCGAATGTTCTTCTGGAGAAGTGAGAGTTTATTTTGTCACATCAAAGGACAGCTTTTACCAAAAAAAAAAAAGGGAAAAAAAGGAAAACATCTGCTAGTCAGAGACTCTGCAATTAAGGGAAAAAGTCATCTTGGCCTTACGTCCAGGGGTTGGCACAGGTCAGAAAGAAATGAGTCTGGAAGCATGTGGAAGAAGAGTTTGTAAAAGGATTACCTCCTACCATGGGGAGCACACAAGCTATTCCTCCTGGAGAGCTTAGTCATCACCTTTCTTTTCACATCAGAATCAAGTCGTTCTTTTAAGTTAGACTTGTTTCTGTCCCCAAGGTGGCAGGATTCCATTCATTTCAGCAAATGCTTATTGAGAGCCTTTCCTGCAGGGAGATTAAAAAGATGAATTAGATACAATCTCTGCCCTCAACAAGCTTACAGTCTAATAATGGAGACGAAGACAAGAACATAAATAAATTTTTAAATATGTTCAAGACATAATGTGATACATGCCATAAGAGAGGAATCAGATTAAGGAAAGTTCTTAATCTGAACCCTGGAAGAGTCAAGAAGTATCCATTAGGGTAAAGGGAAAGCTAGCTAAAGTAATTAGCATTTGAGCTGTCCTTGGAAGGACAGGTAGTATTTTGGCTGGCACAATAAAGGAACAGGATATTCAGGCAAAAGGAATAATATAACAAAAGTCCAAAAAACAGGTTCATGGATGGCTCATAGTCTGGTTTGGCTGAGCTGTGGAATATGTATAAGAAACTATTGAGAGAGGAACACAAATCATTAAACTTTTCCTCTTATCCCTTTTTCTTTTCCAAACTTCCCTATTTCTGTTGACTTCTACAATTCTTCTGGTCTCCCAGGTCTGTGATCTCAATATAACCCTCAATTCCTCACCATCTCTCATATACCATTTATCCATTAAGTTGTCAAATCTTGCTGTTTCTACCTCAGCAATATACCTTACATCTGACCCCTTCTCATTACTCACACAGCAACCAATCCTCTATCATTTCTCACCAAAAACTATTTTAAAAGCCTTCTACTTGCCTCAAGTTTCTTCCTATTCCTATCCATCATGCCTACTATTCCCAAAATGACTTTCCTTAAATGCAGATCTGATTATGTCAGCACCAGTGGCTCCCTATTGGCCAGAACATCAAACATAAAGTACTCTGTTTAGCTTTTCTTTCCCTTGACAAACTTGCTCCAATCGATCTTTCCAGTCCCATTATAAATTACTCCCCTTCCTAAACTGCACTACTCAGACAAATTTGCCTTCTCTCATGTCCTCGCACATAACATTTCATCCCTAGTTTCATATCTTTACACGGTCCTTCCTTCATGCCTAGAATGTACTCCCTTCTTACCTCCACCTCATAGAATCCTTCTCTTCCGTCAAGGCAGAGCTCAAGTGCCACCTTCTACACAAACTCTTTCTAATTCCTTCCCAAGTACTATTGCTTTGCCTCCCAAATATTCTTATTCTTCCTTGTTTTATTTGTATTTATTCTCTTTATGAGCAGCTAAGTGATGCAGTGGATAGAGCGCCAGGCCTGGAGTCAAGAAGACTCATCTCCCTGAGTTCACATCTATCCTCAATCACTAGCTTTGTGACCCTAGGCAAGTCATTTATTCCTCTTTGCTTGAGTTTCCTCAAGTGTAAAATGAGCTAGAGAAGGAAATGGAAAACCATTGGAGTATCTTTGTCAAAAAAAATAAAAGCAACAAAAAACCCCCCAACCCTAAATGGGGTCATGAAGAGTTGGCCATCACTGAAACAATTCAGCAACAAAATAGGACATGTCTCATCTCCCTCTATCTCTAAAAGAATGTAAACTCCTTGAGATCCAGAAATGTATTTTTTTTTTTAATCTTGGAATTCCTAGGAGCTACCATAGCATCTTCCTGCCCCATTTTTTATTGGGGTAGGGGGCAATTATAAGAAATACTCATAGTCAAGCAAAACAAATCCCCTAATTGGTCATACCCCATAAATATATATATATATACATATATATATATATATATACACACACATATATATGTCTCATTCTGAAACCTGGGTCCATCACTTCTCTGTCAAGAGGTAGGTACAACATGACAAGAATTAGGTAGATATGACCGAAATGCCATAACAACAAAAACAAGAATCCAAACCTCTATCCACTATACTATCCTGCCTCTTATTGGTTGCCCACAAAAGACAACTAGTGTATTGTTCTGTGTCCAGTTGAAAAGAATGGTCTAGAGTGAAGTGGATAATGTGGGAGTGGACAGAACACAGAATTTGGAGTTAGGAATAACTGAGTTCAAAACTACCTCAGACATTTTACTAGATGGGTGGCCCTGGACAAGTCACAGAATTTGTAAGAGTCACAGAATTTGGAATAATGAGGAAACCTAAGACCCAAAGGCGTTAGATGACTTGCCTGAGATCATGAAGGCAGTAAGTAGGGTAGAGTTTGAATTCAAGTCTTCCAACACCAAATCTAGTGCTCTTTCCATTCTATCATACTACTTTCCTCTATGCTTCAATATTCTTATCTATAAAATCAGGGGATTGGACAACAACTCTAAAGTCCCTTCCAAATCCAAATCTATGATTTTATAATTTTTTTTACCTACTAGCTAGTGAGGTCAGAGATAAGTTACTTAACCTCTCTGATCCCCTCGTTGTCTCATCTATAGGTAAAATAGAGATAAGACAAAATAGTTCTCAGGTTCAAATATAATTATGTTTGTAAAACACTTTATAAAGGTCAGTATTAAGCTAAATTAAATTTTAAAGCTGGAATATCACTACTAGGTTTAAAAAAAGAGATGTTTTTAAAAGGGGGAATGATCCATATGTTCAAAAATATTTCTAGCAGCTCTTTTTGTGGAGGCAAAGATTTAGAAATTAAAGGGATGCCCATCAATTGGGGAATGACTGAAAAGTTATAGTATATGATTATGATAAAATACTGTTAAGTCATAAGAAATGACAAGCAGGATGATTTCAGAAGAAGCTAGAAAAACTTATACTGATGCAAAGTGAAGTGAGCAGTACAACACAATTCTGATGGACATGATAAAAAATTCTATCCACTTCCCTAGAAAAAACTGGAGGCATCGGAATGCAGATTGAAGCATATTTGTTTTATTCTCTGTCTCTTATTGATCTGTGTTCTATGTTGCATCATAGTTAATATGGAAATTTTTTGCACGTCTACATGTGTACACCAAAGTGCTCTCTACCAAAGTGCTTTACCTTTTCAAGGAGGGGGAAACAGAAAGGAAAGGAATTTGAAAAATTATTTTTAAAAATGTTAAATATTCTTTTTACATGTAATTGGGAAAAAATAAAATAGAAACATACTTTTAAAAAATGTTAAACCTGGAAAGAACCTCGGAGAGCATGGCTTCCAACCCAATCATTTTATAAATTCAACTTTCTGATTGTAAGGCAATTAGTATCAGTATCAGTAGCAAGATGGACCAAGCAGCTAAGCCAAACATTCTGACTACTAGCTGAGTGAAACACTAGAAAACACATAGAACCAAAAAAGAAACAGAAGGAAAGATAGAGTTTAATGGATTGAAAGGAAATTTTTCATTTTACATACTTAACAGGTCCCAGACAATGTTTCACACTTTGTGGCAAGAACCATTACTACAATTAGCAAGCCATTAGAGCTCCTCAGTTCAAAACCTCCTTGAGCAAGAAAATAACTTTAATAGCTCTAAGAGCCTGGGGCTGATCTGGGATTGCAATCTGTCTACTGCTTGCCAGCTCTGTCTGCTCCTCTGATTTCTTCATAGTCACTGTGCCAGATTGCTCAGATTTCTTCACTATAATGGCGTTGTTTCTTCTGCCTGACCAGACTTGGGGCACTCTCATTCCATTGAATCATAAGTAGACCCTAAGAATGAAGACACTGAGATTTCTTGCAACATGTTAAAAATTCACATTTCTAAAGCACTCTAAGGTTTGTAAAGCACTTTCCTCCAAACTATCCTGTGTGGTAGGCAATGCAAGTATTAGTATCTTCATTTTAGAGAATAAAACCAAGGCATCAGTAGGTTAAGTGAGTTGCCTAGCAAGGGTATAAAATAGGATTCAAACTTGTTTCTCATGACTGTACCTTTATCCTCTGTAGTATGCTGACTCTTCCAAAGGCAAGAAGTAAGCATCATGGCCCTCGCCTGCTAGTAGTGGAGATAAGAAAGATTTAGGATGAAAGGGTTCTTGGAGATCCCATAATCTAACCACAATAGGTTCAAATCTACATTGGATCTCAGTTTCCTATCCCTAAAAAGGATTTAATCATAGTGTATCATCACACAGGATGTCATGAGAGATCACATATGTAAAAATAATCTAACCAATGAAGTATTATGAAAACATAAGGGATTATTATGTAGGATCATGGAATTGCAGAATATCAGAGCGAAAAGGAAACTTAGAGTGCATCTGATATACATTCGCCTTATTTGATTAACTTGGGCCCAGAGAGATGAAGCAATTATTCCAAGGTTACATGGCAAGTAAATGACAGAACAAGATTAGTACTCAATTTGTTCCATGGTACTACAACAATTCTTAACCTTTTTTGGACCCTTTCTGCAATCTGCCTACCTGATAAGCTCCTTTCCAGAATAATATTTTCAAATAATTGAAGGAAATATTAATTTCAGTTAGAAGTTAGTGAAAATAATGACATAACCTTTTTCCCATCCAAGTTCACAGATTCCTGAAATCTATCCATGGACCCCTAAAGAATCCCTATATTTAGAAAGTATGAATTGTTCTGTGGAACTTGACTAACCTAGAACTAAAGCCATTGCTTTTTATGAGGCATCTTGATCCAAAAATGTGGAAGATTGAAGTCATGCCCATGCCACCAAAGGGGGGAAAACATTACCATAAAACTACCAAGGGAATTATGTTCAAAAGTCCAACAGTAAAGAAAAATAAAACGATAGAGGATTTGGAAAATAACTATAGAACAAGGGGTTACAAGAATTAACCAAGGCTAATTCCTCTCCATGTGCTTTGATTCCATCCTGTGAGTTGGTTCTATCAAGCCTTCCCTCTCTTTTTCTCTCCTTTTTCATCACTTCCTACCTAATGACCCTGCACAGTTGTCCACAACTATGCTCAGTTCTCCATCATCCTCAAAGAAAGCTTTCATTTGATCCTTGCATCCCTTTCAATTATAGTTCTATATCAATCCTTCCTTTCAGAGCCAAATTTTTTGGCTATCACCACTTACTATCACCCACTCACTACAATTTGACTTCCCTCCCCTTTCCCTCACCACACTACCAAAACATCTTTCTAAAAGTTTACAAATGATGTAACTGCTAAATCTGATGAGCTTTCCTTAGTCTTCATCAACACTCCCTACAGTTTTATATGTGTGTGTATGAAAACAAACAAAAAAAAAGCTATATCTCTATCTATAGTTTGGTTTTGGTTTTGCTGGTTATGGAGTTTTGAATGAACCCAGTTTGAATCTGGGCTAGTTATTTAGCCCTGGGCAAATCAAGAGGTTCATTTTTTTCATCTGTAAAATGGGATAGTCAATCAATCAATGCTAGCTGGAAAGAAGGGATGAGAGAAGGTGCAGAAAGTATTTTTTAAAGCTTAGAAATTTATACAAATGTCAAGCTGTTACCAACATATATGTATATGTCGGCATATACTGGTAACACCTATATACATGTGTGTGTGTCTTCTTCCTGGGTATCCTATCTTCCTTTTATTTGCATGACACTCCAGACTGCAACCACTCCTGAATTTCCTTTGTTGAATCATCATCTATCTCCCATCCTTTAAGGAAGGTTCTAACCCAGTACTCTATCCTGAGCCCTCTTCCTTCTTTATATTCTATTCTCCCTGGTGATCTCATCAATTCTCATGAGTTCAGTCATCATCTCAATGTAGATGATTCTCATATCTCCATATCCAATCACAGCCTTTCTTCTGAATTAGAGTCTTACATTACCTTCAGCCATCTCCACTTAGATAAGTCATCATTTATTCCCCCTAATCTTACTCCTCCTCCAGACCCCCAAATAAACCCAATCTGTATCATTGGAAGCTGAAACTAGTCTTCCTTAGCATGCTAATATATTTCTTTTCTAATGAATTGACCTCTACTCTCCAGGCAAATTAGATTCTCCCTGGGCTCTCCAAGGAGCCCAGACTGGGAAATTCCCCAATAAGGATATGGGGTTATTTATTTCACTCTTGTCATTTTATCCCCAATTCCTTGAGCTTATGTAAGCAATTAACAAATGTGTGTTGAATGTTGTTATTAGCATGACTGGTTTTCTAATGGAATCTCCAATCCTAAGCAGTAACCTAGCAAGGTAACACACTAAGCTGGATACAGTTCACAAATGGTCTTCAGGGTGTACTTTCAAGGAAATGCAATAGATATGGAAACAGTTGCCCCTTTCCTACTCTGCCCAGGGCTCACTTAAATCGGAGTTCTCTGAGTTTGATTCAATTCCACCACCACTTAGAAAGTGCTTCTAGGTATTTTCTCTTTATCCCTATTCCTCAGACTGGCACTGAATAGGACATTAAAGAGGAGTTATTTCAACATAAATTGGGCAAATATATAGTTGGCACAGTGGTTAGAGCTAGCCCTAGAATCAAGAACACTTGAATTCAAATTTGACCCCAGATATTTATTAGCTCTCTGACCCTGGGCAAGTCACTTAAATTCTGTTTGCCTCTGTTTCCTCATCTGTAAAATGGAGATAATAATAATAGTACCTACTTCCCAAGATGGTTGAATCAAATGAGTTAGTAATTAGAAAGTGTTTAGTATAGTATGTAGCACATAGTAAGTGCTATGTAAATGTTAGTTATTATTAGTTAACATACAAGGCAGGGTGGAATGGTGAAATGAGAGGAAGTAGGAACATCTCACGATATCACATTAACTTCTGTTCCTAATAGGGCTTGGCAGAGGGGTAGGGAATGACCTTCTTTGTGTCAGCTTTCCACTTCAGGTAAGGAGTGAGTTAGGTTTGTCAGTCCTTCAAACACACATTAAAGCTGGCAGAGGCTGTATTATCACTCCCAAGGCTGGTTCATCTCAGTGGATTAAAATCTTGGTTCCCAAAGCAGGGTGACATCCCTTTTAAACAAACTCTGTTTTATTCTTAAATGAGGCCATTAAAAGTATGCTTCTATATCTCACCCTGAACCAAAATAACCAAAATATCAAAATCCACACTAAATCCCCACGATTATGCTCAGCAGACTCAAAAATGTGCCAACAGATGTCAGCAGTTCAGCCCCCAGGAGTTATTCTATTTGTCATTCTGAAGTCACCTGCCTGAGCTGTGCAGGAAACCAATCTGGTATATGTCCAGTCTGCATTCATTGCTTACTGAATTAGCAGAATGTATAGTCATAGCCTTTCAGGATCTTAGATCTTCAACTAGTCTGGTAGGCAAAGGAGGTTTAGGGAAAATACAGGAATTCCACTGACTAAGGTAAACCACCAGCCTTGGTTTCCTGATATGTATAATGGGCAAACTGAGTTGCAGGAGTCCTTTCTAATTCTAGATCCTGTGAACTAAACCCAAGTGAAGTAACTTGTCCAAAATCACAGAGTGAGAGTCAGGACAAAAATCTTTTGTTGCCCAGTATGGTCTCCTTGGCCCTTTAACCTTTTGGTCCACTAACTTCAAGTTAGTCACTATTCCCTTGTGCTATTTAACAACAGAATCAAGCATTTTATTCGCTTTTGATCTATTCCGTCTGGATTAAATTTCAACCAGGGGATTTATTCTATTTCTAGGCATGTACATTTTCTGCTGCTTTTCTGTAGTCTCTCTTCAGGAATTTCTAGGAACAAAATTGCTTTGCAAGATGGTCCCCCTGCTGGGTAAATCAACCCATATACCTGTCTCTAGATCCACCTCCACCCCCACCTCTGAACATGAGAAATTGATACCACACAAAGAGAGCTAGGGGTCCTGACAATACTCCCCTCCCTGCAACCCTTGAGCTAAAAGTGTCAGGAATCAATTGACTGTGCTTGAACTCAAAATAACTTAATAAGGGTTGGAGAGAAAAATAGTCCCGGTTCATTCATTATTTTCTTTTCTTTATAGACTGAAAGATACAGGGGTGGGGTTCTCAGGATTATATTATCATTTCAAAGCCTCACAAAAGCAAGAAAAACTTGTAACAGCCAGGAATGTTTCTTATACAAATGAAAGAGATCTTCCCCAAAGAGAAAAAAAGTGCTATTCCTCTGATAGCACGCTGAGAGCTACCCAGTTCCAAATCACATCTAGGAGACATTCGAGCTGTTTCTTGTTTTGAACTAGACTAATGAAACAAAACCCAAACAAAAAGGGGAGAAAAGTCATCAATATAAAGCTTTCAGGATCCAACATAATCCAAAAGTTTTCCTTGCAGGAAGTCTGGTATTTCTAGTGACTAATGAGGATCAGTTTGTCAGTGGCTTCCTGAACATCCCTATGTGGTTAGTTGCACCAATAAGATTTGTCTCGCTCTGTTGGGAAGTTTGGACTTTCTCTAGGGCCATCTGCTCTCACTTGTAGCTCAAGGTTGCCTTCCATTTAGGATTGCTGCTGTCAATTTAGTTTAAAATATACACGGGCAAAGTATATGCTTATCTTGCCTGCCTGGGGAAGCTGTTGGCAGGAAGAAACATTGTCTTGTTGGTTGATGCCTTTATTTTACAAATTCTTCTTTTTTTTCCCCTTAGTTACTGTGACGGTGGGAGGCAAGCAGCACTTGCTTGGACTGTATGACACAGCAGGACAGGTATATTTTTATTAACATGATTTGTTATTGGGCTTTTTTGGGGGGAGGAAAGGGACTAGATTCTGTCAGGACTAGTCACATAGGTAAAGGCAGTCCTTTCCAAGGAAAATAAAGGAGTAAATACTAAGGTTTTGTGTTGGGCGGGGTAGGGTTGCCCATTTAATGCTTATATATTGACTTCTTTGCTTTTCCCTAACTATTCCAGCTTCTATCTCAGTGCCTTTGCACTGGCTATCTGCCATGCCTAGAAGGCACTCCCACCTTGCCCACCACCTCTTGGAATCCGTAACTCCCTCCAAGGTTCATTTCTTGCATCATCTCCCATGAGAAACATTTCTCATACGGCAGCCAGACAGTATAGTGGATAAAGTACTGTGCCCACGGTCAAGGGGTAACTAGGTTAATAGGCACAGTGAATAGAATGTTGGGCTTAGAATCAGAAAGATGAATCTTCTTGAGTTCAAATCCAACATCAGATACTTACTAGTTATGTGAACCTAAGCAAGTCACTTAACTTCATTTTCCTCATCTGCAAAATGAGTTAGAGATGGAAATGGCAAACCATTCTAGTATCTTTGCCAAACATACACACACACACACACACACACACACACACACACACACACACACACACAAGAAAAAACAGTCATGACAAATTGGACACTGAAATGACTCAACAACAACAACAAAATATTTATTTGGAAAGAATTTTGCAAATCTTAAAGCACTACAAAGATACCAGCTATCATTATTATTATTGTTGTTGCTATGGTTATTATTATTTCTATTTCCTGATTCCCTTACCTGTTAATGTTCTTTTCTATCTCCTTATTTTATCTCATATGTACTTATCTGTTTACATGTTGCAGTCTATCAATACAGTATTAACTCCTTGAGTCAGGGATCAATTTTCATTTTGCCTTTATGTTCCTAGCACCCACCAGAGTATTTTATCTATAGTATTACATATGTATATAATATTATATATTAATAAATGTTTATTAGCTTATATAATGATAGCTCCTACTCACAAATTACTTTTAAGATTCAAAGCATTTTTGTTGGTAAAATTTTGTCTTTATTAACAAATGGGGTTTCCTAGACCACTTCATTGAGAATGGGGACAGGAAACAAGGTGAAGAGGACTCCTTGCTGCTGGTACTATATACAAATGAAAGTAAGGTAGGATAGATGAGAGTGGTAGTCAATCTCATGTCCTCCCCCCACCCACCCACCCTGTGCAAGAAAGAACAGTGGAGAAGAAGAGAAGGATAAGATTGAAAAGGGAGAATAGTTTGCTTGGCAGTCCCAATTCCACATTTCCTGGAAGCAGGGATGACAAAATTCATTTAAGAGAGTGATGAGGAAATGGTCCCCATGGACTATCTCCCCTTTCCTTGGAATGACTGGTGACAACCTCTTCTAGGTCTCTATGCCACTCCCCCCATATTCACAGAGGGAGTCAGTCCTCTTAGAGGACAAAAAAAATCAAAGTAAGTGTTGCAGATATTATTATCCTCATTTTATAGGTACAGCAATCAAAGTTCAAAGTAGAAATTATTTACCCAGGGTCAAAAAATAATAAATAAACAACCAATCTGGGACTCAAAGTTCTTCAAAGGCAAAGTTATTAATATTAATTAATATCACTGTACTGTCATAGCCTCCACCAAGGAAAACATTCTCCTCATGAAAGAAAACCCTTTGATTAAAAAAAATAAGTAATACTATTTTATAACCTGATAAATAACTCTGGATTATCCCATTTGTTCACTGGTAAAAGCTTACTGTTCTTCTACTGAAGGCCAGGAACAGCACAAATACCTAAAATTCAAAGATGGCACTAGGTTATTTAGTAATAGTCATCTGCTATCAAAACATTTTCCATCATTAAGAAAGTGAACTTGAATGGTTTGGGTTTATCTTCCTTCATCTCTTCTCTTCATCTAGTATCACTCAGATGTCTGCTGCCTCTATCTCCTCCTTCGCCTTTTCCTCTTAGGAAGGGATGGCCCTTTCCCTTGCCAAAGCAAACCCTCCATTTGCACAAATAATCTCATTCCATCCACTCTTCTCCTACAGATGGCCCTATCATACCCCAATAATCTTCACTAATCTTCAATCTCTCCCTGTCTATTGACTACTTTTCTACTACCTAAAACATACCATGTCTTCTCTGTCCTCAAATAACTCACACTTGACTGTCCATTCCCACCAACAATGGTTATACATCTCTTCTCTGTTTATGGCTAAACCCCTTGAGAAGGCTGTCCATAATAAGTACTTCCATTTCCTTTCCTTTCATTCTCTTCTTAACTCTTATTCTTTTCTTAACTAATGATGGCTTCTAAACATCCTTCAATTGAAATTGGTCTTGCTGAAGTTAATAACTATTTAGTAATCCCAAATTCTAATGATCTTTTCTCACTCTTCATCCATGACCATTCTGTGGATTTTGACATTATTGATCACCATGTTCTTGATATTCTCCTCTCTCTAGGTTTTCATACTACTACTCACTCCTGGTACTGCTCCTATTTGTCAGATTACTCTTCAGTCTCTTTGCTGGACCTCTATCCAGGTCATGCTCACTAACAGTGTATGTCCACCAATGTTCTGACCTAAGTCCTCTTCTCTTCTTTATTTAAATTGATAGTCTCATCCATTCCCATGGATTTAATTATCATATCACTGCAAATGATTATCAACTCTACTTATCTGGGTCTAGCCTCTCTTTTAACATCCAGTCTCATATATCTACCTGAACAGCATGTCTAGAATTGAATTCAACATCTTCCCTTGCCTGTCTTCTCCCCCAACTTTCCTACTACTACTGTAAGAGACTAGCATAATTATCCCAGTCACTCGGGTTGGCAACCTAGTGTCATTCTTGACTCCTCACTCTCACCTCCCCACACACACCTATTTCCAATCTGTTGCCAAGTGCTATAGATTTTATTTTTATAACATCTCTTATGTATGCCTACTTCTCCCCTCTAACACTGACACCACCCTTAGGCAGGACTCCATCACCATATAATCTGCGGTCTAGTCTTCTTACCTTGCTTCACCCCACTCTGGACCATCATCCACTCAGCTATCAAATAGTTCTTCCTAAAGTAGAAGTCTGACACCCTCCCTTCATTCAATAAACTGCAATGGCTCCCTATCACTCCAAGGATCAAATATAAAATCCTCTGGCTTTTCAAATCCTTTTGCTCCCTCTTCCTCTCTAGTCCTTTTTTTTTCTCTCTCTCTAGTCCTTCTTATACCTTACTACCTCTCTATGTACCCTTCCATCCAGTGACATTAGACTCCTTGCTTTTCCTCACACAAGACACCCCATCTCTCAACTCAAGTTTACTGGCTTCCTCCCAAGCCTGGAGATTTCTTTCTCCTCCTTTCTTCCTCCTAGTTTCTCTGACTTTATTTTCTCAATGCCCTATAATGCTAGTGTCAGTTGAGTCAAATTTATCACATATATATTATATATAGTATGTATATATATATACATACATACATATATACCCACATACATGCATATACATTTACATATGTTTGTTCATAGTTGTTTCAATGTTGTCTCCCCCTGTTGGCCTATGGGCTCCTTGAGAGAACAGAGACTGTTTTTGGACCCCTGACCACCCTGGTATCCCAGGCCCTTAACATAGTGCCTGGTACAAAGTAGGAACTGAATAATGACTTGACTTCCTTTTCCCACTATCAGTCAACAAGCATTTACTAAGCACTTTTCTTTATGCCAGGCTCTGTGCTTATCACTGGGGATACAAATATAATGAATGAAACTATCTCCACTTGTAAGAAACTTACAGTCTAACCTCATGGCAATGTTGATGAACTAGGACATCATCCCAAAAGGAGCAGGTTTAGGAGAATTTAAGTTAAAGGCATGATGTGGCTGTAATAGAAGGATTGTAATAGAAGGATTTGAGAGGGAGGAAAAATTGAGAAGGGAACAGGGGGAATGTAAGGAGAGAGGAAGAGAGAAGATTCTTCTTCCCCTCTCTTTTTCTGGGAGAGAGGTAGTCAAGTCTTACCCCCTGACAGAGGGGATATGTCTCCTCAGAGAATAGTTCTGGGAGTGGAGGACACCCACTGTCACTTCCCTTCAGAAACCTGGGGTCACCCCACTATCAAGGAGAGCTGTTGTTTCTTGGGTTAGGCAGTTTGAATCCCTGGGATCCTGAGATAACCTTCCTCTTTTGAGGAGAGATGTGATTCTCCCCAAATCTTCTATCTCCTTTCCTAGTGTCAGAAACCAACCATACCTAATTCTAAAGTAGCAAACAATTTATTTGGGTTCACCCAGGGGAATGTCAGGCAAGGAAAGTGGGGAGTAGGAAACCCTAACACTGGTCCCCTCTGGCAGGCTGCCCCCTCAAGTTCTTGGGGTTCAAGGCTGAGTGCCTTGAACCCTCTTCTGACCAGTTGCTGGTTGATCCCTATTCTCATCTAACTAGCTTTTAATTCAGGAGTCTAGGAACAGGTCAGGGAGAGAGAGAGAAATCTCAGGGAAAGATCTGGATGGCTCTGGCCAGCATGAGTCCAAATCCAAAACCCCCTTGAGAATTCTGGTAGCTGTTTTGAGAGTCTTAGTGGAGGTGGTTTTGGGTCCCAGAAGGCATAGCAGGCCCTATATGAATGGGCTCTTTCTCAGATTGCAGGAAAACCTCCTTCCTCCTTCACCTCCCTAGCTGGAAGACCATTGACAGTTGGAGCTTCTCTCTGTCTCTGTCCCTCTTCTGCTGCTCTTCAGCTGATCTCTCCTTCAGCTTGGCTTCAGGGCTAAGATGTCAACCTCAGCCCTTAATATACCTAGTTTGATCGGAGTTTTATAAGGATATTCTTACCTTTCTACTCTTATTTGTTTCTCCATGCTGAGAAACTAGTAAGCTATCAAGGCTAATTTTCACAGAGAAGGTCTGATGTGTACCCTTTCCTAAATATAGGGCAAAGTGAAGGAAAAATGAAGAAAATGAGATCCTGGACAAGTCACTTGACCCCTATTGCCTAGCCCTTGCCACTCTTCTGACTTGGAGCCAATACATAGTATTTATTCCAAGACAGAAGATAAAGGTTTAAAAAAAATGAAGAAAATGTGGTTTAGTAGACTTAAGACAAGTCATTTCCCATCTCTAGGTTTCTAATTCTATACCTATAAAATAATAGGGAGAGAGGAAGTTTTCAAGGGACAGTGATGAGATTGAACTAGTTCATCGCCAAATCTCCTTCCAGTTCTTGATTTTAACTAAGGTGAACCAGAAACAGTAATATTTAATGCTAGCACCTAACTCAACATGTTCAAAAGTGCCTCTTAATTTTTCATATTGTATTAGCATCTTGTAAAATTCTTCCTCAGATTCCCTTTAAAGAAACACTTCTTTTTTTTGGCAGTTTGGCTAAAGACCTGCATATTAAAGGAGATGAGTAGGTGAGGGGGAGGCACCGGAGAGGAAGTAAAAGAGAGAAAACAGGGAAGGAATTTAATTCACTTAAAGCAGTTTATGGCTCTGGCCCAATTTCTAGCTTAGATTTTTTTTTAACCATATGTCCTGGGTCGCTTATTTAGGTCAGAATCAGCAAGCTATTTAGTCTGTCTAAATTCATACATCTTAAGTCCTTTGGACTTAGATGCTTAGCCATGCTTCCAGCCCACTGAGAGTTTCCTAGTAATTGTTATTTGTAGTCGTATACTCATCTCAGCCTTTTCTCACAATTAGCTAGAACTATGCCTTTTTCCAATTACACTTAAAAGTTCCTTAGGAGAAGAAAAATAAAGAGACATCAATTAAAGCCTCAGTATCCATTCTGTGAAGAGAACTGTATCAAGGGGCTTCATGAATGGTTAAAGGGTTTGGAAAAAGAATGAACTACACAAATCCAAGGAACAAAGATCACAGACATAGAGAACCATAAGGGAAAGAAAGAACCATCTAGGCTAAGTGCCTTATATTATAGAGAGAACATAAGGTCTAAAGACAGAAGTGACTTGCCTAAGATAACACAGTTAATAAGATACCCAGCCTAAAAGTAAATCCAATTCTCTTTCCAAGGCACCAACCTCCACAGTCGTGGAGGGGGATGAGGGAAAGGAGAGAGTGGGGAAGATAAAGGACATAGATAAAAGAGAACAGATAAAGATGAAGGACCTGGAAATTCTGCCCAGGTCAGCAGTAATGACACAGGAACTGGGTCTGTACGCACCCTAAAAAAAACAGTGGGGACAATAGTGGGTCCCAAGGTTTATATACCTGGCAGAAAATGGTACTGCATTTACTTCTTTAAAATGAGAGCTCTTTGCCTCTTTGAATGGAAGAACACAACTAAGAAAAGCAACTATTAAATTAAAGTTGAACAATTCCCTTTGAGGTACCCAGTTCATCCAGGGTTATTAACAACCAGCTCTTGAGGACACCCTTTTAAATTTAATCTACCTAGAGATGGGAGGTCCTGGATTCAAAATGCACCTCAGACTTTTATAGCTGGAAAGTCACTTAACCCCTATTGCCTAGCCCTTGGACCTAGTACATAGTATTCATTCTAAAACAGAAGGTAACAGTTTTTTTTTTAATGCTATATAAATGCTTGCTATTATTATTCCAACTATGAGATTCTGTGATTCTGTAATCCTAGCTCTACCACCGACTTTTGGTTTGACTTGAGGTAAGTTCATTACCTTCTCTAACACTTCTCATTTGTTAGATGAGGGAAATAAAACTTAGCCTACCTTTCTCCATAGTTAATATAAAAATGCAGTGAGATAGAAGGGAAGTTCTAAATTTAGAGGAATTAGATTTAAATTGGGGGTTTAACTCATGCCCTTATAAGGGTGTAGAAATGCTACTACAGAGAATTTATTCTAGATGAGAAACCTGCAAAAAGTTATCCTTCCTCAGATTTGCACTTTCAATAGACCTCATGGTACACATTAAGAAGAAAATATATTTTTGTTCTTCTACATTGCAGTCCTATCCCTCGTTGGTCCTTGACCGTGGCTGCCATTTGACCCAGGAAATTTGGTCCAGAAACTCCTTTCTCTCTGCCCATACAGCTCTATTCCTACCAGCATGTGCTGTGTTTCCATATTTCCCAATCTGGCCCAAGAACATCCTGCCATTCTATTTCTTCTGTTCCTGGAGCTGCATAGCTCCTCATCTCCTATGAGGCCATATGATTCTCTGAATAGACATCATAGATAAGAAGGACTCCTTCCAGGGAAACAAGTTCATTTCTCAGGGTATGGGTGCAGTTCAGCTATTTTTGGTTACTATATCTTCCTTTTAAAAGGTCTATTTCAAGTTGTATCACAAGTGTAAGAACACGTTTTAAGTCACCTAAATCTTCAATAGCTCATTATCTCTGTGGGGTCTGCATGGTAACAAGAATCTAGGACAAAGCAAAAACAATGTGCTTTATCTGGAAGATAACATCAGTTTCAGAATAAAGCCCTCATCAGTAGAAGCAATAAGTGTTGATATTAAACCTGATTTAAGGATAAATAACCAGTTCCATAACAAAGAGCCATATCAATGGAGCAACAATGACCATGGATGATATTCTCCATACAGAAAGTCCCTAAAAAACTGTAAAGAAATGCTTTCATATAAGCTATTTTAAGAATAGCTTTAAGCTCTGAATCAAAGCGTTATCCTCTAAGTATGGTCAGGCCCCTCTGTCAGCTGCACCAAAACCAAGTGGCTACACTTTGGTTAAAAAAATAATAAAAAAAGAATAACAGGTTAGGGAAATTTTGCCTCATTCTCTACCACCAACAACTTTCAAACTTCCAGAATCTGTCTCGGAGCTCCACAGCTGCAAAGAAAAGCAGAAAACTCAGACATGGTTCAAAGGAATACCTCAAGGAGGGTGATGAATCAGATGAAGACAGGATAAGAGAAATGAGCACAATTACAGCAGGTGGGCTTGAGGTTAGCAGCAAGGAGCTATTAAGATGTTCAATGAATTGATGAAGGGGGGCATGGAATCATTCTCTGGAAGTCTTATCATGGGATTGACTCTAGGGTAGTTAAGATGCAAATCTGCCTTAAGGCGGGGGATATAGAAGAGAGATTTCTCCTGGTCACCTCCAGTACTTTATTTATTACCAATGTTTATGACCCAAATTCAGAAAGAGTCCCACTTTCAAATATTCTGACCTACTGTCATCAAACACTATCCAGAAATCACAATTTTGGGCAAATAATTACTGAGTGAATCAAGTCTTACAATACTAATATTTATATCTGTGCTATTTATTAATTGACTATGATATTCATGTTCATGCTTATATAGCACCTTAATATTTGCAAACTACTTTTCTCACAATAATCTGTGAGGTAGGTAGTGTAAGTATTCTTGTGCCCAGTTTATAGATGAGGAAAGTGAGGGAAGGAAATTTAGATAACATGCCTTGAGTCCCGCAAAACTGGAATTTGAATCTAGATCTATCCTGACTCCTGATCCATAATTCTTTTTATTGTGTCATGCTACCTATGATTCAAAGATACAGGAATCATTCTAATAATAATAATCTGCTTGACATAGTCAGTACTGGACTGGCCTTGAAGTCAGACAGATATGTGCTCAAGTTCTAACTCTGACCTGGGTGCCATCATCCTAACCATGTAATTTAACCTCCCACTGCCCCTAGGTAACTTCCTAAAATGATAAATTAATATAATTGATTATCTGCATTTGTTTCCACATTACCTTGTTCACCACCTCTTCTCACACCTTAATGGAGAAAGCCTAGGACTCAGAACCCAAAAACCCAGAACCCAGGGGCATACTTTCCTTGCCACCACCCACACTAACTCCCACCATTACTCAGGGAAGCACAAGATCCTTAGGAGTGGCAACCCCTGCCACACCACTAACCTTGCTTCGAGCTCGGCCATTGCAGCCATCATTGCTTCCAGGAAGCAACACCTGCGGAAATGCAACCTGACAGCTGCTTCTTCAGGTGTTAGAATTCCTGCCTCCTCAATAAATATTACTACTGAAGATCTAGAAAATAAAATTCTTGCCAAAGAATTTTCCTAGTTCTTAGCACAGAGTTCTGCGTATAGTAAGTGCTTAATAAATGCTTTTTAAAATTCCTTCCTTCTTTCTTATCTTTTCTTCCTTCTTTCCTTTTTTCTTTCAGTTTCTTCCTCTCTCCTTTCCTCCCTTCCTCTTTCCCCTTTTCTCTCCTTCTCTCTTGGGATCAGGGTCCTGGACTTTATTCCTCAAAATCTGAAGGAAAGTGGTATTCAAGATCATGATAGTAATGGACTTAACTGACCCCAAAGCAACAAAACTATGTTGACTAGCCAGGCTTCCCCTTTCAGGATTCAGACCATGTGATCATCAAACTGATGAATGGTTGCAGACCTTTTTCTTTGAGGTACTACTTCCAAATGAAGTATGAATTACTAGTCAGATCCTAATTCTATCTGATCACAGGAATAGGAGAATGTGGAATGATTTCATCAATAAGGAATCCAAAAGTCTCATTCAGGCCAATATACTCTACCTCCTTCTTAACTAAAAGCTCTGAATTTAGTTTCTAAGAAACAGATAATCTAAAAACCAAATGACTATTGTGTGAATCATCAAGAGTGAAATCAATAGTCACTAAATCTAGTTTAGGGATTTATTATGCTGTGATTGGTGTACCTCTTAAAAATGAATAAACCAAGCTTTAGAGCCAGATCAGTTCATCACAAGATTTTTTTTTAATCTTAAATTATTTAGATTTCAAAGTTATCCATAGTAACATCATAAAACATAGATTTTTTTTGTCAATTAATCATGTCTGATTCTTTATGACCCCGTAAAGACCCCATAAAATGGTTTGCCATTCCCTTCTTCAGTTCATTTTACAGATGGGGAAACTGAGACAAACAGGGTTAAGTGACTTGCCACGGGTCACACAGTTAGTAAGAGTCTGAGGCCATACTTGAATTCAGGTCCTCTTGACTCCAGGGCAAGCACTCTATCCATTATACCACCTAGCTGCCCTCAGAACATAAATAATGACAAATCAAGTCCAAACAAAATAGGATCTTAAACAAAGCTGGAAATGAAATGGAATGGAATTAAAATTAAAATCCTTCCTAAACGAATCTACTTGTTCAATGCAATCCCATTCAAATTACAGAAAAATAATCTTATAGAGTTAGAAAAAAATAACCAAATTCAGAGAGAAGAACAAAAGATCGAGAATAGCAAAAGAATTAATGAAAAAAATGTAAAGGAAGGAGGTCTGGCAGTACCAGACATTAAACTGTATTATAAATCAGTAATTATCAAAAGTATTCAGTATTGGCTAAAAGATAGGAGGGTAGATCAGTTGAACAGAACACTCATACAAGGGTAATAAAAGATTATAGTCACCTTGTATTTTACAAAAATATAAATCTAGGCTATAGGGATAAGAAATCACTATTTAGTAAATTACTGGGACAACTAGAAAGTAGTTTGGCAGAAACTAGGATTAGACCAAGACACTTCTTACACCATTCACTAAGATAAGATCAAAATGGACACATCATTGTGAGGGAATACTACTAATCCATAAAAAAGACGAGCAGATTATTTTTTTAAACACATCATGAATTACATGAGATAATAAAGAGTGAAACAAGTAGAACCAAGAAAACATAATATACAGCTATAGGTTTAATAACATCTGCAGAGAATGAAATCAGAAGTAGACATGTGAAAGACAAAATCTATATATTTTGCCAGATGATACCTTCTATGGTGAGGGGAAGGGAAGGAGGGGCTGGATTAAATTTTTTTCTAATTAATTAACCAATTAATTAATTGTGGTGGGGTTTTTTAAGGCTAAGCCAAAAGACTCATTACCAAATTGAGCATAGTAACTCTCAAAGAACCAAGTCACAAAATCACAAAATCTCAGAGGTAGAAAGACCTCTGAAAGATGATTCTGGAAAAAATAGGGATGCATTGCATTTGATTGAATAAGATGGTGACATGGTCAAGCTTGTGCTTGGGTTCAAATTCTACCTCTGATACTTATTACCTATGTGACTTCTGGAAAGTAACTTTGCCTGGTTCTCAGTTTCCTAAAATGAGGGAATATTTAAGGTCTTTTCCAAATCCATATCTGAAAAACATATTCAAACCTGTGGCCATCCAGCTTTTATTTCAACACCTCCAGTAAGGAGAAGCCCACTGTCTCTTGAGGCAGCCCATCTACTTTTTGATAGATCTAACTATGAGTAATTTTCTTACTTGCATCTACTCAGAATCTACCTTTCTTCAATTTCCTCCATTTACTCCTAGTTCTGCTTCTGGTGCCGAGCAAAATAAATCTAATCCCTTTTCAGCATGACAACCTTTCTCATACTTAATAACAGCTGGTTGATCTCCCTACTTCAAGTCTCTCTCCACTCCAGTCCATCTTCCATTCAGCTGACAAATTGATTTTCCTAAAGCTAGAGTTTGACCATGTCATCTCTTTATTCACTCAATTGCACTGGCTCTCTATTTTCTCCAGAATCAACTATAAAGCCCTTTGTTTGGCTTTTAAAGTCCTCCATAATTTGGTCCTTTCTTACTTTTCTAGTCTACTTAAACTTTATATCACTGCCTCCCTATGTATATTAGTGACATTGGACTCCTTGCTGCTCCTCACATTCAACACTACATCTTATCACTATAAGGCATCCAGGTAAAATTGATAGAGTGTTTGGCCTGGAGTCAGGAAGAATTGTGGCAAATAATATCAAGGAAACAAATCGAGATAAATAGACTGAAGGGAGAAGGAGGTAACTTGATAGAATGGTTTGAAAGCCAGATTCAGAGTCAGGTCTTGGGTTCAACTTCTCCCCTGGCTTATACTGGGTGTGACCCTGTTCAAATTATTTAACTTCTTGGTACTCCAGTTAACTAAGACTAAATGCAGAGTAGTTGATTGGCATTGGTGGAGGAGCATTTCCTTACTGGGATTTCTTTTTACTAATTTTGTATACATATATATGTATAGACATCTATATAAAGTTATATAGATATATCAGATCTGAACCACAGAGAAATAAAAATGGCACGGAAGAACTAGCAGTGTAGGGGAGGAGGCTAATCCTAAAATGAGACAGACAGACAGACAAACAGATAGACAAAGAGCTTTAGACTTAAATGCGCATACAAGGGAAAGAATATGATTCTTGTAACCAAGGAATAATATTCTAAATTGACTAAATAAAATTAAAATAAATAAATAAATGCACATATTAGCAGATTTCTGTTTTCTTATTTTCCTCTATTCAGTAATACTTCCTTTTATTTGCTCTTCCAATAGTCAGCCTAGTTCAAAGTTGCTGGTTCCTTTTTTGGGATGAAAGTATCAGGACCTTGTGCTTTGCAGAAAAAAAAAAATCACACCTTGGGTTCATACACAGAGAACTTCCAGTGACCATTATGCATAGGGTTCTTAATGGCTCTTCAGAGGCAATTATTAAATTTTCACTGTGAGCATTTATATCTAAAAAGAGCAAATGCTGTACATCAGGGTTTGTTTTATTATTTTGTTGATTATCTGTAGATTTAAGAAAGTGATAGAGAAAATGTTCATGATGCAGATTGAACTGGAGAACTGGTTGTTAAAAATTTACCAACACACCTCATTATGGAGACCCATCTAAGATTAGGTCTTGATTTTACATAAGAACTCAGAAGGTGCATTCATATTTCCAAGAAAAACAGGGCTCAATCACATTCCCTGTTTTTCCCAAGGGAATTATTTCCCATCATTAGCTTAGTCTCCAAAAGGGAAAATTCTGGGTTTGTGTGAGTTTTCAAAAGCTGTTTTCCTTTGGAGGATTGATCATCTCCAACAAATCACATCAGAATCTGTTTAACTGAAAGTCTTTTACATGCATCATCTTATTTTATCCTACCACTATCCTTATATGATAGGTGATATTATGATCACCATTTTGCAGATGAGGAAAATGAGTTTCAGGTAGGTTTTGACTTACCCAGAATTATACAAGTAGTAGGGGTTTAGACATGAGTTTTTCTGATTCTTGAGTCTAGCATTCTAATCATTGCATCAATCCTTTGGGACTATCCAAGTCCCTGAGAGTGGTCTGACAGAATTTCCCAGAGCTCCAATCTTTGGCTTAGCTACAGAAAGAATTTCAAAATTGACTTTTCCATGACGTATTTAAAGGCAGATATATTTAGAGCATATCATGGGACATACAATGGCAAGCTAGAAAAGAAAGAGGAGCAGATTTGGACATGTATAATAAACAAGGAAGAATAGAGATGGATTGGCCTTTTAGTGGCTAGAAAACAAAGAATTCTAAACTAGGGAAGGGTGGTTTCTGCACAGAAACAAACTATTACAGTCTTCCTAGAATTGAAGAAATACCATGGACCAAAGAACAAGAAACAATTGTACTCGCTGAAACCAGTATTTACATTCCCTACTACCTTTTCTTTCCTGGGGCAACATTGGGCCAGTGGTGCAAGTCAAATCCTCCCAATGTGATATCTCAGACAACATAGCATGATGAGAAAGCATCAGAAGAACTGTGCTCACATCCAAGCCCTGCCCCCTCTCAACTGGAAAACTGAGCAGTTATTTAATTTTTCTGAGCCTCCTTCCTTCACCTGTAAAATGCATCTATGACCATAAAATTTATTATTATTTTGGCATCTTTGATTTCATCCTCATCTCCCAGTAAGGAAACTCCCTTTACCAAGTTAGATCACCGTCTACTTTGCAACTTAGTCTTAGGAGAGTTACCTAGAGCACTGACAGGTTAAATGTGTTGCCAAGGATCACATAGCCAGTCCATAGTGGTGGGATTTAAACCATTTCTGACTTGATATCTACTTCACTATACTCTCTTGATAATAATATTGCTATCACTGTCATTACAGAAAATTCATTCTCCTCTTATTTGATGGATCTCAGATATAATTAGTCCTGGATCAATTCATTATCTTGCTATTATGCTTTTGCATATAGTGTTCTCAAAGGTTGCATAATATATAATAATTGCTAACATTAATATGGTATTTACTATGCACCAAACACTGTACTAATTTCTTTACAATTTTTATCTCATTTTGATCCTACTCCCAATTCTGGGAAGTAGGTACTATTATTATCCTCATTTCATAGATGGGGAAACTGAGGTAGACAGAAGTTAAATGACTTGCCTAGGGTCTCACAGTTAGTAAGTGCCTCTGGCCAGATTTGAAATTGGTTCTCCCTAGCTCCAGGTCCAAAATTCTCACCACTTAGTTGTCCTAGTGGAGAAAGAGTTGAACTTGTAGTTAAGAAGACCTAAGTTCAAATCTTTATGTCTAATACACACTTGCCTGTGTACCTCTAGGCAAGTCATTTGACTTCTCAGCGTTCAAAGTCTTAGTTCTCTAAGGCTATAAATTGGCAAAAGAATTTCCTGACGCAGAAGTTCACAATACAAATGAAGTGATAAGTCCAGTCCTTATCCCTATTTTATGTGTTGGGTCATCTATCACACAAGTGGATGAAATAACTGCTTTTTGCATTTGAACAAAAAGTAGGTCCTCTTCTGTAGGTTTCTGCTTCTGCAAGCATCCTTGGTGCAACCCCAGCAGTAAAAAGAATGCCTGGAATGATATCTCTCTCTTCTTCTTGGAGCACAATTGTGTTTTCTTCTGCTTCATCTTTGTATTTTAGAAGCTTTAAGTTGCATGCCACCTAGACATTAAGTGTCTCTGACGTGAGCACATCTGTATGGATCGATGTTCTATGATAATAATCCACTTCAGTTTATTGGTTGAGGTCTCATGGATATTTTGAGACCCATATTCATAGTCTTAGAATTTGTCAGTCAATGAAAGATATTAAATTTCTGATGTGTAGTGATAGCCACTAGACCATATCTTGCTAGGTGTTTGATATACGTTCTATTTTTACAATCTGCAATGATGTGTAACAGAGTCACTACTATTTTTTTTTGCATCAGATTTCCTAATAGATGAGTCTAGGCTTCTAACTCTTCTGTATCTTCCTTCTGGTGACAGCGACCTAGTCCTGAATGGCCAACATAAATCCTTTCATCTCCATGTATAAATCTGCATAATTCTTAGCCAACATATTATTGGCTGAAATCATTTGGCTGTTGCCTCTGGACGGCCTTTTGATTCCATTCTTGGATCTTAGATACTTCATAGGTTTCATCTAGAGCTAAACTGCAACTTGTTTCAGTAGAAAAATGCATGGACACAAACTATCAGCCCATATTATTGCTTGGTGAAGTAACATCTACATGTTTCAGAGATATTCTTATGAGGTTTTTATTTACAAATTTATCTAATGATTTGAAAGTATCTGTCAATTTTCTTCCTCCTTTTAAGCGAGAGCATAATGGTCTTTCTGGAAAGTAGGTTGCACAGTGAATAGAGAACTAGGCCTGGAATTAAGAAGACCTGAGTTCAAATCTAGCTTCAGACACTAGTTATAAGTTCCTGGCAAGTCACTAAACCTTGTTTGCCTCAGTTTCTTCATCTATGAAATGAGCTGGAAAAGGAATGGTAAACTACTCTCTAGCATATTTACCAAGAAGACTCAAAGGGAGGAGAGGAAGAGTCAGACACGACTGAAAATAACTAAACATACACTTTCTATAGCAACTTTTGGGTGATGAGCCCTATGTTTTGTTAATATTGTAGGGCTTTCTTGTTAGAACCCTTTCAAATCTGTTATGCTCTGTTTTACAGTTCCAAAAGTATACATTAAGACTGATATTGCATAAATTGCATTAAAAATACAAAAATATTTCATAAATATTTAAATATGTTTTCCCATTGGGCTTTGATTCCAGGGTGCCAGTACCCTTCTTAATATATTCAGCAATAGCATCTTCCTTGAGAGTTTCATGTTTGATTTATCTGGAAGAGATCAAGGTTCATATAGGCATTGGCTTTGTCCACTGGCTGATTTTGGATTTGTTCAAAGTCCTTGATATCTGTCTTTTTTCAGCATGTGTTAAAAATTTAGAGTTATTTAGTCCAATAATATTTTTATATCATTGGAAAAAGATTCCACAAGACAAAGATGTTTGATGTGTTTTTCAATGGAACTGTATGGCTTGATATCACCCAGGTATATCAAGTGATTAAGAAA
This sequence comes from Monodelphis domestica, assembly GCF_027887165.1. Taxonomy (NCBI): domain Eukaryota; kingdom Metazoa; phylum Chordata; class Mammalia; order Didelphimorphia; family Didelphidae; genus Monodelphis; species Monodelphis domestica. The sequence continues at coordinate 273,427,269 of NC_077227.1, forward strand.
TGATGAGCAAGGGGTTCAATGGATAGAAAGTCAGACCTGGAGATAGGAAGTCTTGAGTTCAAATCTGGCCCTCAGACACTTCCTAGTTATGTGATCCTGGACAAATCTCTTAATATCAATTGCCTAGCCCTTACCTCTCCTCTGCCTTAGGATCAAAACTTAGTATCAATTCCAAGATAGAAGATAAGGATTTTTTTAAAAGAAAGGAAGAAATAAATGATACACCAGTTAATTTTAGAAAAGCATGGAAAGGCCTACATGAAATTATGAGGAGTGAAACAAGAAAAACCAAGAGAACATCATAAAAAGCAACAGAAATATTGTTTGAAGAATGACTTGTGTATGTCCACTTCTAGAGAAAGAACTGATAAATAGAAATAAGCAAGACATAGTTTCAAATATATATATATATATATATGTGTGTGTGTGTGTGTGTGTGTGTGTGTGTGTATACATATTTGATTAAATGATATCTTCTGTAGTATATGGAGGAGAGAGAAGATGGGACATACCTGGAAATTTTAACATAAAACTAATTAATTTTTAGAAAATAAATATCTTGGGTGGCAGCTGGGTAGCTCAGAGGATTGAAAGGCAGGCCTAAAGCCAAGATGTCCTAGTTTCAAATCTGGTCTCAGATACTTCCTAGCTGTGTGACCCTGGGCAAGTCACTTGATCCCCATTGCCTAGCTCTTACCACTCTTCTGCCTTAGAACCAATACATAGAATTGATTCTAAAGTGGAAAGTATGGGTTTTAAAAATAAATAAATAAAGATTTTGGTACCTCTTTAAATTAAAAGACATTAATCCTATTTAGAGCAGTTGGTATTAAAATTTGGGGTCCAATATGTTTCCTACAGGTTATCTTACCTTGGATGAGTATCAGACTTTGTTAGCTTTATTTCTTGGGAGTCTACATAGACTTCAGCAGAACAGAGACAAGGTTTGGTGTGTCCTAGTCAAGGTCTGAAAATTGCATCCTGTGGTTACCATCTGCCAGAGGTTTTCAATCTTTGCTATTAACACATAAACTTTGAATTAGAACAACTTTAATACCTATGCCCCACAGTGAACTCTTTTCTCTTATTACTGATACATATGGGCATTGATAGGGATTTTTAAGCTTCTACAAAAGAATATTTACTCCAAAGGTATACCAAAAACAAACATACCAACATCCATCCCTGCCTTAACATCCATGGAGGTCTCTGAGGAGGGAAAGCAATTAAGTTTGCCCTACTCCACTTGGGTAAAGAATTACATGCCTTGGTCACTTGTATGGCAACTAGAGCCCCCCACCAAACATAAGAGGAGTCCTTAGAATATTTGCAGGATCCTAAGCTATTGAATTCAAGATACTCTGCTCATTCCCTTCTGCTCAAAACCATCGTTCTTATGGCTTATCATGTGGACTTTTTCTCTAGTTAGCTAGAGAACACAGTTTGACTTTCTATGACCCCATTTGGGATTTTCTTGGCAAAGATACTAGAATGATTTGCCATTTTCTTCTCCAGCTCATTTTACAGATGAGGAAACTGAGGCCAACAAGGTTGAGTGACTTGCTTAGAGTCACATGGCTATTAAGTGTTTAAAGCCAGATTTGAACGATAGAAGTTGAATCTCCCTCACTTCAGGCCCAGCACTCTATCCACCGAGACACCCAGCTGCCCTAGAACGCAGTTCTTCAAAGTAAAAGCATTTCATAAAATATCATAGTAAGAAAAGTTGCAATAGAACCTTCTCTCCATAAAACAAGAGCATTGTCAACCACAGATATACAGAGTACCAGAAGAGAGAGCATATCCAAGAGGCACATGGTGTGTGTCCATGTGTCCAGTATTTCAGGATCTGGTAATGTTATTACTTACCCTGCCCTTAGTGCCTTTTCAGCATCATTCCACCAGGCCCTTTCTAACCCACTGAGCTAGTCTCAGCTGAGTATTATTTTACTGGTCTTCTGTGGCTGAGAGATGGGGAGTCTCATTTGTTCCTTTTGCTTTCTGCTATCAGTTTGGGGATTCATCTCTTTGGAGTCACTTCCCTTGCAGACTTATGTCTGCTAGAGTATACTAAATAGAACTTCTTCCTAATAAGGACAGGTTGACACCGTGTATAACTAACAAAAATTAGGTGGAAGTCCTCCCAAGCTGTGCTTTCTTTTCAACTCCCATGTTTGGGCACGATATTTATCTTATAGATAATTACCTAAGCTTTTCATTTATTCTATAAAAGGATTGCTCTACACCCCTACTTCAGTGTAATATAAACAGTATAAGGGAAAAGACAAAGTTTTAAATGTGTATTCACAGTGTTTTATAGGCTGTGATCTCATTACAATGTTGACCTCTTTGATTAAGAAGGGAATCAAATAATCAAGCAAGATAACCATGACTCTGGGAGCTTTAAATAACTGGAGGAATTTTGACTGAAGATAGTCCAGCCTTGAAGTAGTAAGGTTTTAGAGGACTCTAGATGTCAAATGGCCTTCCAGCCTCCCTACAAGTATCAGAGGATAGCAAGAGAGCCTGGAGGGAAATGAACCCAGAGTGAGTATTATTCACCTTGCCCTCCTTCTCATTAGCTATATTACTAGACCATGCATTTATCTGGGAGCTTTGACAAAATCACTGAGGGCAAATATGGATGTTGTTGTTGTTGTCCAGTCATTTTCAGTCTCTGCCTCTTTGTGACCCCCTCTTGCAAAAATATTGGAGTGATTTGCCATTTCCTTCTCCAGCGCCATTTGTAGATGAGGAAACTGAGGCAGACAGGGGAAGTGACTTGCTTAGGGTCACCCAGCTAGTAAGTGTGTGAGATCAGATTTAACTCAGGAAGATGAGTATTCTTGACTCCAGGTCTGGCCCTCTATCCACTCATCCACATACTATTGCAGTAGCCTTCTAATCAGTCCCAATAGGGATACAGATAAATACAGAAGGATAGCTACCTGAGGGAGATACTAGCTTCAGGGAAAGTGACCTCTCCTGGGAGAGAAAATGCTGGTTATGGACTCTAGAAAGGCCAAGCAGAGGTTCTTTGTGAGCATTCTACAAAGTGAGCAAAAAATTCTACAAAGATTCTACTTTGAGTAGCCAGGAGTTATGGATCTTTTGTCATATATGTACTCTACCTATGTTCCTCACTACTTTTATAGTCTGAGCCCATTCTCTCCAGGAATCTTGTGTAGGCAGAGAGCACACCCCCAATCTGGAGGGTTTATAATTATTGTTCTTTCGATACCACATCAAAGTTAACTATCTAGTTTGTTATTAAAAGGAAGCACATATGGGGGTTTACAGATCCTAGAACCTCAGCCCCAAGTCCTCAGCCAACACTCTAGGGAATCCAACCAATGAATACAGAGGAAGATAGAGAGAATGGTCCCAGAAGGCCTGGGCTGCTTAGCATGCAAATAGGGATTTGCCAGAAGCAAAGGTAAGCTAAGGAGGCAAGGTCATTATCTTCTACCAACCTCATCTGAAATCCTGCTTTTCTTGAGTTTCAGCAGGAAAGTGCTATTGGTTTTGGTGCTGTCAAAAACTTACTTCCCTACACATATAAAATACTGAGCAGTCTCTCCCATAAAGAACCCCACTAGAACGTTGTCATCCCAGCAGCCTGCAGTGGTTCAGCTGTTGCTAAAGACTGTGGGAGCTTCGGGTTAGGGAAGATTTCAACTGAGCCAGGCTCTCTGCCCAGTCCAATGGCACCTCAAGGTTTAATGCCTTCCATGATTTCCAAGTCCCTTCTAACTCCGAGGGATGCAGAGGCACAAGGCCAAGCAGAAAGGCAAGTACAGCTGGGACTTATTAATAGCAACCCAGAGTCAAGTTGGAAGGCAATAAGCCCTTCCCTCTTCTGTTGGCTCAACCAAACAAGCCATCTGGAGCAAGAAATCTGACTTCAGATTTCATGCAGAAACTCCTTAAAAACCAAGAACACAAGTTTTTCCCTCAGCTGGTAATGTGGACTTCCTCACTGTCTCAAGTCATAATTGTGACTTGCAAACTGTGAAATCAGGGAGGTTAAGGCTTTTATGTGTGTTAAGCAGCCTCAGGAATCTTAAAAGACATGATCACGCTTCCTCAACTCTGGGAAAATAAAGATGTGTGAGATACTGATTTGGTATTTGGGGACTAAGTTTGTAAATACTCCTGTAATCACATCATTGGCTCTAGGCTCAGATGCCTCTTCTGTGCAATTCAGCTGTGGCAGAACCTACTTTCAAACCCGGACCTGCTATTTAGTGGGCGTGGGGTAATAGAGCTGGCAATTGCATCCACGGCTGGCATGGGGAGGAAGAAGGACAGAGAGTGAAAACATTTTATTTGACCCTTGAAGCCCTGATTTGGGATCTGGAGGAACTCCAAAACAAAAAGTGCTGTTGTTTCCAAGCTGATGCCTTTTGGGGTTTGGGGTTTTTTCATTGACAGAAGAGGCAAGCCACAGAGTAGCTGAGGGAAAAAATCACTCTACATATTCAGATCTCCAAATGGTGCTTATGCTTAACAGCAAAGCCAAATGGGCTTTGCTTGTCCCTCCCTGCCCAGCCCATCAGTTCTCCACCCCACTCCCACTCCCACTCTGGTGGCTGTTCTCATTCACAGTATGTCTCTCACAAAAGTGGTTCTGGGTCCAGTAGCTTCTCCCCTCTGAGCTCATGAAGGCCACACAAAAACAGCAACCCCACCCATAGGCAGGCTTTCTACATGCAGTGATTTAAGAGGCATATAAATCCTTTCCTTCCAAAACACCTCAAGTTCCCATCATTGGCATCTTTTGCTATTTTATTTTCAGGCACTGGATTGCCAGAAAACCCCACTTAAAAACATTTGTGCTACCTAGTCTTGATTGTAAGGGACTGTACATAATGGGTACCATTAACAAAGGTCTTTTAAGCTACTGACGTAAATCCAAGCCTCCCTGGAATCTCCACACTATCTCCACCCTCTTCTTCATCCCATCTCCCTTCAAATAGTTCATGACAGCAACCAACAGAGATAAGACATGACTAGTGATAGTGACTGAGTCATAGGCTGAATAGAGAGGATTAATAACCTGGAAAACTCTGAGCACTATCCTTGAACTAATTTAATTTGTACTTTCTGGGATGGTGGAAAGCCTGGGAGTCATCAGAACCTGACTCCAGTCCAAGGTTACAGGTTAATGGCACATTACTCTCCTTCATACACCCTATGATCCATCTAAACTGACCTACTTGCTATTCCCCATATCCTACTATCCATCCCTGACCTCCACGCCTTTCTTTACTTAGGCTCTCATACCTCCAATGTTCTTTTTTCACTATTCCTTCCTGGAATCCCTGGTTCCCTTCGAGCTCAAGTGCTATCTCCTCCTGGAACCCTTTTCCAATTCCCATGGTCATAACTGTACTCCAACTTCTCCATCATTTGATTTATTTCCTGTGTATCCAATACACATTTATTTGTGAACATGGTGAACCCCCACTCCAGTACAATGTAAGCTCCTTGAGAGCAAGAACTATCTCATATCTTTATCCGTAAGCCTAACCAGTGCCAGACACATAGTGAGTGCTTACTAAATGCCAGTTGACTTGGTTGATGAGGTTCTGATTTTGACTCCTCCATGAAAGCATATCATTCCTCAAGTCTCTGTGCCTCAGTGTCCCCATCTGTAAAATGAAAGCTTAGGACTAGATCATTGGTATTGAATTCAAAGAGAAATTGGGACCATTAAATCATACTTAAGGATTCCTGATGGCAGCACATTGGTTTAGAAAACAACATATTAACATTAGCTTCATCCTATTGTATTTTCATTTATTTGGTTAAATGTTTCCCAATTACACTTTAATTTGGGTCTAGCTGAACTCCAGTGTTGCCGGATATAATCCTGTGTTTGAGGACTCTTGACTAGATGATCTCTAAATCACTTTCTAGCTCCAAAGTTTAATGGCTAAAACGTTATCAATCAGACTACCTAGCAGAGCTCAAAACACATACAACGTCACCTAAGTAAGCATCCTCCCTTAACTCATTATCATCTGTCCTATAACTTTTGGGACCACATCATTCTTTCCAGATATAACCTTCTCCACCCTCTTATCACTGCCACCCCTACTGTGCCCAGAACTGCCTTCCAAAAAAGACAATACACAACCTATTGAATTGATCAGGGCAGGAAAATGTCAAAGGGGGAAAAGATTCACTTCACATCAGTACATCAAGGATTAGAGGTGAGGGTGAAAGAGTGAAAGCCTGAGGTCACTGACTGTCTTGACAGGAAGTTGGGAAAGGAGAGGAAAAGTGTCTTCCTTCACAATGTTCCCTGCTAATCAAAGTGAGCTAAGCCCCCATATACTGTCTTTTAACAACATGAAAGAACAGCTGAGGGAAAAATGAATAGAGTGCCAGGCTTGACGTCAGAAAGATTCTACTTTGTGAGTTCAAATCTAACCTCAGACACTCACTGTATGACCCTAGACAAGTCACTTAACCTTGTTTGTCTCAGTTCTTCATCTGTAAAATGAGCTGGAGAGGGAAATGGCAAACCACTCCAGTATCTTTGCCAAGAAAACTCCAAATGGGAACATGAAGAGCTGGGCAGAACTGAACTGACTGAATAATAACAACAGCATAAAGCGTGGCCTAGATCAGGAATCTTTTTGCACACTGAAAAGCATAAACTTTTCAAAATCTCTGTTATCCTGATTCACCATATTAGGATCCCATCCAAAGCTTCCACTTCTTTGAATGGATCATTAGGAAAATCCACAGGACATAGTTCCCACAGTACCTGTGCAGTTTTTAAATTAACATTATAAGGTATATGCTGCCATCTTGTGATCATCCTTAGCATCTCCATGCCAGAAACCATCCAAATGGGCCTGTCTACTAAATTTCAGGTGAAATATTATGCTACATTAAGACTTTGGGTTACATGCATTTTCTAGACATTCAGTATTTATACTGCACTAACTCTGGTTGCAACTTGAGAGTCCATGGCCCTGGGAAACCAGCTAGATCACAATTTACTATTTCTTCTGGCTAGTCAGTCCAATCTTATTTAATTATCACCATGGGCTCAAGTGTTGTACAAAATTGTAAAGGATAACATCGTTCCAGTCCCTTTCCTTTCCTTCAAATATTTCATCTTGAATAATTTATACAATATTTCATTAACTTGCTTATAGCATAGTCATGGGGTTTGACTCCACCATGTTTTGGTAGCTTTTCTTTTAAAGAAAGGGTCCTTAACCATGTTTTTGTGCCATGGGACCCCTCTGGCCATCTGGTGAAATGTATGGAACACTATTCAGAATTACATTTTTAAGTAATTCAAGGAAATGCCCCATTTTAGTTGAGGTTAATAATAATGTAATTAGTAATGATATTGTGATTATAAATATTAATTACATGACCATATCATTATAATCACAATTACAATTATTACATTATTATATATGATACATATAATACAAAATATTCAATTACATTATAATAAATGTTAATAATATAATTATAATGAGATTAATCATAGTGAAGCTGTAATTGTTCCCTATCCAAGTTCGTGGACTCTGACATCTAGCCACCAACTCCTTGAGAGTTCCTGGAGCTCCAGATTAGGAACCCTGTCTTAGAGGGAAGTTGGGAGGCTAGGACTCAAAGTTCAAGGCTACAGATGATTCAGTCAGTGTACAGACAGAGGTGCTATGTAGAGAAAAGAAGGCAGAGTAACCATCCTTAAAGAGGAAAATGGACTCAGATCAAGCTCCATTGCCAAATGTTGGCCACAACCATCTGTTCCCATGAAAACTGTGTAGATCATCCAAAACAACAGATAATCCAAAAATCCTATTTATTTGACTCGAAAATGTATCACTGGATTTTACTTGGAAATGTGCTTTCCAGTCTCAAAAAAAGGCCATTGGACACAAACTCTGTAACATTAGTCTTAAGACCAGGAAGATGTGGATTTAAAACCTTTTTCTAATACTACATAAATAACAGGCAAGGCATTCAGCTTGTTGCTTTTCTAAGCCTCAATGTTCTTTTCTGTAAACTGGGGATAATAATACCTATACTACCTATTTGACATATGCATCTGTGTAACTCTGGGCAAATCTCTCAGTCACTCATTATCTCCACATAACTAAGACTACAAGGATGTAGAGTAATTGCTAATCTACATTGGTAGAGAAGGCTTCTTCATCAGAAATTCCTACAGCAATGAAATCACCGCTACCAGGCCAAAAAGAAGTAGATATCTCACAAGGTTGTTGTGAGGCTCAAATTAAATAACATATATAAAGCACTGTGCAGACTTTAAAGAGATTTTATACATGTCTTCTTCATTTCTTTCAGATCAGTTTGTTTTGCACCAGCTAGTATTGAAAATGATTTGCATTCTCCTGGCACATATCTACTAATGGAAACTACTGAGAGGAAGGCGGAAGCCTCTCTGCAATTGTAAACTATATTGCAGATAATTCTCATGCAATTGACCAGAAGTCAGCTTGCTCACTCTATCATGTCCATTCTAAATATTGCTAAAGAACTTCCACATCTATACCATGTCACAAGCACAGACTCAATAGATGGGATCACAGAATACTGGACTTTTTCCATATTGAACAATGTGACTATTATTATTGCTTTGTGTATGTCCTAAAATTTTGATTTTTTTCTGTTGTGTTCCTATAATTTATTGAGTGTTCAATGCAACTCTCCCACTCATGCTGGAAAACTGATCTGACCCTTTAAAGCAAGAATTACCGACTTTCCCCCCCCTCAACAAACTATGGTTGCTTAATTGGTTTTGTTATACCCCAGCTCCCCAGTTCTCAAGTTAAAATGTTATTTCTATTATATTGTTTAACTTAAAATGGATTTTGGATTTATTTTCATTAAAATGATTTATTTTTATTAGAGAAATTCAGGACAGTAGTTAAAGTAACTAAAGTGATCTTGGATCTACTGCTAAAGTAGAATTATGTTTCACCTGAAGCTCAAAGTTACTACCACCACCCACCCACCCCAATCTGAAAAGAAGAAAAAAAAAGAAAAAAACTAGCTCTAAGTGTAAGCAGACTTTCTTCATCTTAGAGAATTTTCTCAAATTCTCTGGCTTATTGTCCCTACATCAGAATTTCATGGAAAATTCCTTAAACAAGATTCATGTCTAGGACATCTCTCATAAAAATTAATACAGTCACTTTGTATTTGTTGAACAAAGCATTATGCATAAAGCAAAAAGCTATTTATTTCCTTTTCCACAAAAGAAATACCTGAAATACTTAAGTGTGCTTTAACAAATACTTAAAACATGAAACACTTGCCTATCGCCTATCACAACTTTGTCCATAGCACTTTCTGTAATACTTTCTGTATTTTCTCATCCATTTTCTCATTTAGATTTGTAGAATAGCACTATGAGGTAATTAGGGCCCATTTTTTACAATGAAGTTAAGCAATTTGACCAAAGTCACCAAGTAGCCAAACAATGGAGCCTAACTCAAAACTCAAGCTATTAATCCCAAATTTAGTGCTTTTCTCACCATACCAGAGTTAACCCAGCATAGCACAACCTCTCCAGACCTCAGCATCCTTCTCCATAAATTGAGGGAGTTGGCTTAACGAGTCTTTTCCAATTATAATTCTCTGATCTAGACACAAAATTTCTTCTGAACTACATGGTGTTAACTGCCATGAAAACACAAATAAAAATAAGCAGCATCTTTTGCTCAGAAGTATATTAAAATACTTTGCCTAAAACCTTTTGAATGTACCTAACTGAAGTTTTCTGATGCTGGCTAAACAGATGTGGTCCAGTGCTATACTTCACTTTCTGCTGTCTTCCAAGCTCTTTATTTCATCAGAGCCCTGAACCTGAACAGATTTTGTTCTGAAAAGCCTTGTTCTGAAGCATAAATTTTTTGATAATTGGTCATTCCATGTACAATATGACCTGTATCCTGATTACAGACATTAGAAATTACCCTGCAAGTCATAGTACCAATTTCCCACAAATTCTCTATTGTGTGAACGTAAATGGAATTCGGCTTGGACCCTGTATTTATTATCTAGTAAGCTTATAACCAAAATTCAAATCCCAGTACAACAAATATTTCTCTATTACAAAATCAATTTCCCCTCCCCAATGAATGGCTGACTAATTTAAGCAATACCCAATACAACAAAGTTCTTATATGTCAGAATCATAGATTTGGAGCTGAAAGGGACTTTAGAGGTCAACTCACTCTCATTTTGTAATTCCCTAAGGTCAAATAAGTTACAGAACAGAAATTTCAAACCCAGGTCCTCTGTCTCTAAATCCAGCATTCTTTCTGCCATATTATGTTGCCTCTGAGAATTTGGACGATTTTTTGAAGTTTATCTTAGGATTTGATTTATACAATGAAAATCTCTGTAAAACAACAACAAAAAAAAGTCTCCTAGCTGATAACAGAATCTAGGATTTTGGAAGTGGGAGATTTCTCAGCTCCCATAAAGTCTAACTCAAAATGACTTTTTTTTATTAGGAATAATACTTTACTAAAGGTTTTAATACAATAGTGCAATTACATTCTATCTCACACAGCTAGTTTCAAGCTTTTTTTTTTTTAAACATTATTTTATTTGGTCATTTTCATACATTGTTCATTGGAAACAGATCATTTTCTTTTCCTCCCCCAAAGCCACTCCACCCCTTCCCTAGCTGACCTGCGATTCCTCTGGGTATCACATGTGTCCTTGCTCTGAAACCCATTTCCTTGTTGTTGGTATTTGCATTAGGGCGTTCATTTAGCGTCTCTCCTCGATCATGTCCCCTCAACCTCTGTAGTCAAGCAGTTGCTTTTCCTCGGTGTTTTTACTCCCTCAGTTTATCCTCTGCTTGATAGTTTTTTTTTTGTTTTTTTCTCATAGATTGCTGCAGGTTGTTCAGGGACATTGTAAAGCCATTACTGGAGAAGTCCATTATGTTCTCCTGTACCACAGTGTGTCAGTCTCTGTGTACAATGTTCTCCTGGTTCTGGTCCTCTCACTCTGCATCACTTCCTGGAGGTCGTTCCAGCCTCCATGGAATTCCTCCACTTTATTATTCCTTTTAGCACAATAGTATTCCATCACCAACATATACCTCAATTTGTTCAGCCATTCCCCAATTGAAGGACATCCCCTCATTTTCCAATTTTTGGCTACCACAAAGGGCGCAGCTATGAATATTCTTGCACAAGTTTTTTTCCTTATTATCTCTTTGGGGTACAAACCCAGTAGAGCTATGGCTGGATCAAAGGGCAGACAGTCTTTTATCACCCTTTGGGCATAGTTCCAAATTGCCCTCCAGAATGTTTGGATCAATTCACAACTCCACCAGCAATGCATTAATGTCCCTACTTTGCCACATCCCCTCCAGCATTCATTACTTTCCTTTGCTGTCATGTTGAACAATCTGCTAGGTGTGAGGTGATACCTCAAAGTTCTTTTGATTTGCATCTCTCTGATTATAAGAGATCTAGAACACTTTTTCATGTGCTTATTAATAGTCTTGATTTCTTTAACTGAAAATTGCCTATTCATGTCCCTTGCCCATTTTTCAATTGGAGAATGGCTTGATTTTTTGTGCAACTGGTTTAGCTCTTTATAGATCTGAGTAATTAGGCCTTTGTCAGAGGTTTTTGTTATGAAGATTGTTTCCCAATTTGTTACTTTCCTTCTAATTTTAGTTACATTGGTTTTGTTTGTACACAAACTTTTTAATTTGATGTAGTCATAATTATTTATTTTGCATTTTGTGACTCTTTCTAAGTCTTGCTTGGTTTTTAAAATCTTTCCCTTCCCAAAGTTCTGACATGTATACTATTCTGTGTTCACCTAATTTACTTATAGTTTCCTTCTTTATATTCAAGTCATTCATCCATTCTGAGTTTATCTTGGTGTAGGGTGTGAGGTGTTGATCCAAACCTAATCTCTCCCATACTGTCTTCCAATTTTCCCAGCAGTTTTTTATCAAATACTGGATTTTTGTCCCAAAAGCTGGGGTCTTTGGGTTTGTCAAAGACTGTCTTACTGAGGTCATTTACCCCAACTCTATTCCACTAATCCTCCTTTCTGTCTCTTAGCCAGTACCAAATTGTTTTGATGACCGCTGCTTTGTAATATAGTTTGAGATCTGGGCCTGCAAGGCCACCTTCCTTTGTATTTTTTTTTCATTATTTCCCTGGGTATCCTTGATCCTTTATTCTTCCAAATGAACTTTGTTATGGTTTTCTCTAATTCAGTAAAATAGTTTTTTGGTAGTTCAATGGGTATGGCACTAAATAGGTAGATAAGTTTGGGTAGGATGGTCATTTTTATTATGTTAGCTCATCCCACCCATGAGCAATCAATGTTTTTCCAATTGTTTAGATCTAGTTTTAATTGTGTGGAGAGTGTTTTGTACTTGTGTTCATATAGTTCCTGTGTTTGTCTTGGCAGATAGATTCCTAAGTATTTTATATTGTCTCGGGTGACTTTAAATGGAATTTCTCTTTCTAATTCTTGCTACTGAACTGGGTTGGAGATATATAGAAATGCAGATAACTTATGTGGGTTTAATTTGTATCCTGCAACTTTGCTAAAGTTGTTGATTATTTCAATTAGCTTTTTGGTTGATTCTCTGGGATTCTTTAAGTAAATCATCATATCATCCACAAAGAGTGACAGCTTGGTCTCCTCATTGCCAATTTTAATACCTTCAATTTCTTTTTCTACTCTAATTGCTACTGCTAGTGTTTCTAGTACAATATTAAATAATAAAGGTGATAATGGGCATCCTTGTTTGACTACTGATCTTATTGGGAAGGCTTTGAGTTTTTCCCCATTGCAAATGATGTTTGCTGATGGTTTTAGGTATATACTGTTTATTATTTTTAGGAAAAGTCCTTCTATTCCTATACTTTCTAGTGTTTTCAATAGGTATGGGTGTTGTATTTTGTCAAAGGCTTTTTCTGCATCTATTGAAACAATCACGTGATTTTTGTCGGTTTGCTTGTTTATATGGTCAATTATGTGGATGGTTTTCCTAATATTGAACCATCCTTGCATTCCTGGAATGAATCCTACCTGATCTTAGTGGATAACCCTTGTGATGACTTGCTGGAGTCTTTTTGCTAGTATCCTATTTAAGATTTTTGCATCTATATTCATTAGGGAGATTGGCCTATAGTTTTCTTTCTCTGTTTTTAACCTGCCTGGCTTTGGGATCAGTACCATGTTTGTGTCATAAAAAGAATTTGGTAGAACCCCTTCTTGGCTTATTCTGTCAAATAGTTTGTATAGTATTGGGGTTAGCTGTTCTTTGAATGTTTGATAGATTTCATTTGTGAATCCATCTGGACCTGGGGATTTTTTCTTAGGGAGTTCTTTGATGGCTTGTTCAATTTCTTTTTCTGATTTGGGGTTGTTTAGGTAATTTATTTCTTCTTCTTTTAGTCTAGGCAATTTATATTTTTGTAAGTATTCATCCATATCACTTAGATTGCCATATTTTTTGCCATATAATTAGGCATAGTAGTTTTTAATGATTGCCTTGATTTCCTCTTCATTAGAGGTGAGGTCTCCCTTTTCATCTTGGATACTGTCAATTTGGTTTTTTTTTCTTTCCTTTTTTTAATTAGACTGACTAGTACTTTGTCAATTTTATTTGTTTTTTCAAAGTACCAGCTTCTAGTCTTATTTATTAAATCAATAGTTCTTTGACTTTCAATTTTATTAATTTCTCCTTTGATTTTTAGGATCTCTAATTTAGTCTTCATCTGAGGATTTTTAATTTGTTCACTTTCTAGTTTTTTAATTTGCATGCCAAATTCATTGACCTCTATCCTTCTTAATTTGTTTATATATGAACTCAAGGATATAAATTTCCCCCTGAGTACTGATTTGGCTGCATCCCATAGGTTTTGAAAGGATGTCTCACCATTGTCATTTTCTTCAATGAAGTTATTAATTGTTTCTACGATTTGTTCTTTAACTAGCTGGTTTTGGAGAATCATATTGTTTAATTTCCAATTAGTTTTTTATTTATCTATCCATGTACCCTTACTAATTATTATTTTTATTGCACTGTGGTCCGAGAAGGTTGCATTTATTATTTCTGCCCTTTTGCACTTGTTTGCAATGATTTTGTGCCCTAGTACATGGTCAATTTTTGTGAATGCACCATGTACTACTGAAAAGAAGGTGTATTCCTTTTTGTCCCTATTTATTTTTCTCCATATGTCTACTAACTCTAATTTTTCTAAGATTCCATTTGCTTCTCTCACCTCTTTCTTTTTTTTTTATTTGATTTATCTAGTTCAGATAGGGGAAGGTTCAGATCTCCCACTAGTATAGTTTTTCTATCTATTTCATCCTCGAGCTCTTCTAGTTTCTCCTTTAAAAATTTGGACACTCTGCCATTTGGTACATACATATTGAGTACAGATATTTCCTCGTTGTCTATACTGCCTTTTATCAGGATGTAATTACCTTCCCTATCTCTTTTAACTAGATTTATTTTTACTTTGGCTTTGTTCGATATCATGATTGCTACTCCTGCCTTCTTTTTATCATTTGATGCCCAATAGGTTTGGCTCCATCCTCTTACTTTCACCCTATGCGTATCTACCTTCCTCATGTGTGTTTCTTGCAGACAGCATATGGTAGGGTTTTGGATTCTAATCCACTCTGCTATTCACTTGCGTTTTATGGGTGAGTTCATTCCATTCACATTCAGAGTTGTGATTACTAGCTGTGTATTTCCCAGCATTTTGATTTCTACTCCTGGTCCTGCCTTTTCTTCTTTCACTATTTCCTTCTATACCAATGTTTGTTTATAGTCATACACACACCCCCGCCCCTGTTCCCTCCCTTATTTTATTTCCCTTTCTACCCCCCTCCCTTCTTATTCCCTCCTTTATTTTCCCCTGTAGTCTTTTTTAAATTTCCCCCCATCCTCTCCCTCCCTTGTACTGCTTCCCTCCCCACCAGTCCATTTTTTACCCTTCTACTCCCCTATAGGGCACAAATCTATTCTCTTCCCCAATGGATTGGGTTGTTCTTTCCTCTTTGGGTCAGTTTCAAAGTACGTAAGAGTTGAGTATTTCCTGTCTCCAACCTCTTTACCCTTCCAGTGTATCAATGTTCTCCCCACTCCCGCCATGAGATTCTTTGTGACATATAAATTTACCCCCATTTGTTTCAATCAGTAAGGAAGGGTTTCTGAGGTCTGAACTTTCACAGCTTCTAAGCTGCCATCTTGACTGGAAGTTAGTCTCAAGCTTTTTGAGAAGGGGCAAACTTGCCAGCAGAGTGCTCAACTTTTTCTTTTGTTTTTCCCACAGGAAGACTACAACCAACTGAGACCACTCTCCTACCCCAACACAGATGTATTTCTGATCTGTTTTTCTGTTGTAAATCCTGCCTCTTATCACAATGTCCAGGAAGAATGGGTACCGGAACTGAAAGGCTGCATGCCCCATGTCCCTTTTGTCCTCATAGGAACACAGGTTAAAACTTAAGATGCAGATGTATATGTTTGTGTGTGTATGAATGTGTTTAAAAAAAGGCAGAGGATCCTTTCAAATGTCTTAAAAACTGATTAATTTATTAATCTAATAAGTATTGTATAGAAACATTTCCTTCTCAAATGCTTTGGGATCTTTCATGTAACATAATCACAGTCATTTGGTCCATATGAGAGAGAGGTAAAGAACCAACACATCAGTGTTCTCTATTTTCATTTAAGAATATCCCTCATTACTGCCATCTTGGAAAAGGAGATAAAACTGAAACATTTTAATGCTTTTGTATAAGTAAAATGGTGGTTAAAAAAATCTTTGAAGCTCTTTATAAACTAACCATACTTACAAACATAAGGAATTATAAATAGGCAACATATATAATGTCCTTCTCTATTTAAAAACTTTAAATGGTTCCCCACTGCCTTTGAATTAAATCTAGGCTCCTTAACTTAGAATGCAAGACTCTCTGTGTTCTAAGTTCAACCTCCCTTCCCACCTTGTCATCTATTTCTTCTTTACTACCCTCCACTTCCACCAGATTGGGCTTCTAGCTATTCTTAAGCACATCCCATGTTTTCTTGCATTCTTTCTACTGATACCATTCCCTCCTCTTGGATTGCCCTACTTCCCCAGGATCACCCAACCACTTCTTCCCCTTAAAAAATTCCTTTAAGACCCCATTCAGAAGCTCCCTCCTTTTGAAGACTTCCATGCTCCCTATAACTGGATCATCAAATCCTTGAAGCAAAGGCATTGGAAAAGGGGCTACATTTGGAGTCAAGAGAACATAAGTTCAAACACTAACTCTGCTGCCTGCCCTTACTTTTCACCTTAGAATCAATACTGTGTATTGGGTTTAAGGCAGAAAAGCAGTAAGGACTAGGCAATGGGGGTTAAGAGATTTGCCCACAGTCCTACAGGCAGGAAATAGATCAATTTTGAACCCAGGACCTCCCATCTTTAGACCTTGCTCTCAATCCACTGAACCACCTAGTTGCCTCCTCACTGTATAGCTTTTGTCATGAATTACTTAACCTCTTCTTTTCCTCATCTATAAAATGAAGGTGTGAGACTAGATGATGTCTAGGATCCCTTCCAACTCTAAATCAATAATCCTATCGATCTTTTTAAAATTTCTTTTTAAGATAATTTTAACAACCATTAAAAAACATGAACATTTTAGTATTTAAAAAAGAGAATTTCAAATGAAACTCTGAACTCCTTTTACATATGGTTTTTTTTTGTTTTTTTTTAAACCCTTACCTTCCGTCTTGGAGTCAATACTGTGTATTGGCTCCAAGGCAGAAGAGTGGTAAGGGCTAGGCAGTGGGGGTCAAGTGACTTGCCCAGGGTCACACAGCTGGGAAGTGGCTGAAGCCAGATTTGAACCTAGGACCTCCCATCTCTAGGACTGGTTCTCAATCCACTGAGCTACCCAGCTGCCCCCTACATATGGTTTTTTTAAGGGACCATGTTGTCTTCATCTTTCTATTCTATATAACTAACACAGTATTTTGCTCATTATAGGTCCTTAATAAATATTTGGCAAACAAATGGTTTTTGAATAGTTGCCTCCATGCCCACACAAGGAGATTTTAAAGATGACATTGGTCTTTATATATTTACCTAAATTTCATTTGTTGTTTACTCAAATTGGCTTGATCTGAATATGGAGAACTGTGTAAACATTGAATGATGCTAATGTATTAGGATAATAGGTATTTCTTTTCGATATTATTTCATTTCTTTTCTGGCTTTATAAAGGAAACTGGGGATGGAAATGTGTCTACAAAGGGATGGATAAATCATTTCTTTTAAAAAGATGAACAAAATATATATGTTTGTACATATTTGAAAATTGCATATTGTATCTATATTTATATTTGTATAAAACAGGCAAGAAAAAATATTCTACTTACAAAATGGGGTTATAGTTCTTTCTTCATGAAAAGTAACCAAACATGGTAGTAGTATTGCCTAATCCTGGATGCTCACTACAAAAATGATAGATATAAAATTTAAACACCCTGTGAAATATAATGTCAGTATGAGTATTAAGAGGTACTGATACTGCATATCAAGGTAAGAAATATATACTTCATTAGAGGTGAATAATGAAAGTATAAATAGGCTTGGAAATAATAATTAAGCTTTTACTTTTGTAATCTTCAGGTTAAAAAGCTCATGAAATATCAGATTATTGTCATTCCCATATGTACACACAAATATGTTATGGCTATAAAGGGATATGATATCATTTAACATCAACGTCCATCCAAAAGAACGTTGTTCACATCAAATTAGTCACCTAGAAAGACCATGTACTTATTCCACTGTTCTTGCTATGGCTTGTTCCAAATGCTTTTAAAATTGTCTTCTTTTGAGTATGCTTCATGAGGGCAAATAGTCATCCTATAAGGATGGATTTGATTTTTAAAAATAGTCAAAAGAGATTGGGAAATTAGTATGAAAAAGGTTGAATAAATTTGAATCTAGGTAATATCTTAGGGGGAAATAAAATATAGTTATAAAATAATGAAACTGTTTTGTGGAGTTCATAAACTGGGTCTGGAATCAATTCCAGAAATGTTTGGTGAAATGACAGGACCTTAGGCATTAGTATATCAACTCCTAAAAGAACAGCTTTGAAGGGCACCACCCATTAGTCAGATGTACGTTTATGGGTTGTTTAAAAATCAGCCATCACACTTTATGGTCCTAACCCATGAATGTGCCTATTCATTTCCCAGACAAAAAATTATTATAGTATATCTGTGGTGTTTCTGCTTCACAATGAGAAACATTTTTTACAATTTGGGGGAAAATGAGTTTACCATGTGTGCTCTTTTTGCTAGATTGATCTTCGAGATGACCCCAAAACGTTGGCTCGGTTGTTCTACATGAAAGAGAAACCCCTCACTTATGAACATGGAGTGAAGCTTGCCAAGGCGGTATGGTAAAACTTGAGTGACATGTTCAAATTTATTCCAAAAGAACAGTTGTTAAGTGCTTCAAACCTGACAGGAGTGGAAAGATTGCTAGGCTTTCTTTAGCATTCAATTTAAATCAATTCAATAAGCATCTATTTAGTGTTGGGCACTGGGGATTCAAAGATAAAATTAGAAAAAGCTTCTGTCCTCAAAGAGCTTATAATCTTCTGGGGCAGAGAAGTAAATAATAAAGGAAATACTAAGCAATTTGGGGATGTGAAAGCACTAACCACATGGGGGGGGGGGAGGAAAAAGGATCAGAAAAAAAAATTGTGAACATAGTATTTGGGCTGATCCTTGAATAGACAGGAATTCCAAAAAGTGGAATTGATGAGGGCAAGAATGACAGGAGTTGGTGAGGGGAAGAGGGTGAACAATCTGAGCAATAGCTTAAAAAAGACGATGGAACTTTCTGAACAATGAAAAAAAAGCAAGTGAGTCAATTTGACTGGAATGCAGAGAATATGAGAGGGAGTGATGTAAAATCAGTTTAAAAAGACAGATTGGAGCTAACGAAAGGTTTTTAAAGCCAAAGGAGTATTTTTTTTTTGTATCCTAGAAGTGATAGAGGAAGAACCATTGAAACTTGTGACAGGATCCAATCTATGCAATTGAAACATCAGTTTGATAATGATATAAAAGGATTAGATGAACTGGAGAAAGAAAGACCAATTAGGAGGCTATTGCAGTAGGTGGCTCAGTGGATACAGTGCCAGGTCTTGAGGCAGGAAGACCCATCTTTCGAAGTTTGAATTTGATCTTAGACACCTCCTAGCCCTGTGACTCTGGCAAGTCACTAAATCCTATTTGCCTCACTTCCTCATTGGAAAATGAGCTGGAGAAGAAAATGCAAAAGACTATATTTTTGCCAAGAAAGCCCCAAAGAAGGTCAAACAAAGTCAGAAACAACTGAAAAACTAGTGAACAACAACAAATAAGCAGGGGGTGACTGGACTTGAACTAGGTGAGTAGAGAGGAAACAGATGTAAAAGGATTTAGCTTCTCTCCTATAGCCTTGTGGTAAGGGTCCCTTTGATTAACATATTGTCAGGCAGGAATGTCTATGTTCCCTAATAAGAAGGAAATTTGGTTAATTAAAACATCTGAGGTTCTTATTGTTTGATTTAACAGCCTCCATGATTATTGTTTGCTGCATTTTATGATAATAAAAATCACTCATCCAGTCTATTTATTTGTAAATCTCACTACACATTATAGGTGCAACATCTAAATTAGCCTCCCAGAGCATTTTATGGTTCTCTTGGGAGAAACTTTAGACTAGCATCTAGAAAATGAGTGTGTGCTTAGTTCTTTCAAAATCTGATAATAATTGATATGGTGGAATGAGTCCCAGATATGAAGTCATAGGATATGGATTGAAATCCAACTTTTATCATTTAACATTTATGTGACAAGAAGCAAGTCACTTAACTTGGGAGGCAATGTAGGTCACTGAAAATAGTGATGGACTTGGAATCAGAGTACCAAATCCAAGTTCCACCACTATGTATCACCTGTGTGACCTTGGGCAAGACTTACTTAAAACCCCTCTAGGCCTCAGTTTCCTCAATTATAGAAGAATAAAGTTGGACTATAGTGATCTGAAAGTTCATTCTGTCTCTAATTCTATGATCCTATTACTTTCTAGGCCTTTAGTTTCCTCATCTGCATAAGGAAAGGATTTGTACCTAAGTTGTTTCTAAACTTACTGAACCCTTTGGAGAATCTGCGATGTCAGAAAGTTTTAAAAGAGTAACCTAGACAAAAAAAAAATAACCACAGCAGGAATATGAAATGTTTCTCGGGGACTTACAACATACTCACAGATGGACTTATTTTGTAAATGTTCTTTCTTGGCAGCAATGGTTACTTGGTTATGAAAGTGTTGGAGAAGCATTTGTTAAGTTCTAAATTCTGCTCATGATGTCCACTGTGTCTCTTTGTTGCTGCAAACATCTGTCTAAATTGATACCAAAATTCACATATTGAGGACAAACTTCATTTTTTACAATGGATGAGCTTCTGAAACGTTTTCTAGAAATCAAATCAAACTTTCCTATTGACATTTCACAAAGTTGTCAACTGTTGATAGCCCTACTCCAGAACTATAGAAATTCACAAAACATAACTGGTTGGATCCATGTTAAATTCATTTTGCTACTCAATGATCCTTTTATTCATCATTGATTGTTGCTTCAACACAACACAGCTGTTGATCTGAACCATTTCCACTTTCCTCAAACCCTCACATACATTCTACCTGATGACCCCACATTCCAAGCAGATATTCTTCCTTCTTATTCTTTATTTTAAATCTTTACCTTCTAAAAGTTTTAGAATTGGTACTAAGTATCAATTCTAAAGCAAAAGAGTAGTAAGCTAGGCAATGGAGCTTTAGTGACTTGTCCAGGGTCACACAGCTAGGAAGTGTCTGAGACCAGATTTTAACCCAAGACTACCTCTCTCTAGAGCTGGCTATCTATCCATTGGGCCACTAGCTGCCCTGCCTTACTTCTTATTCACTTAGATCAAGAACCAATCAACATGATTTGCTTCAATTTCCTTCCTTCGTACCTCAAAACTCTTCTGTATTCACCCATCCTTTTCTCTTTCTTTTCTGATGGAAAGAAGTTCTTTGCTTTGATCCCATCCAGCCCCTCAACCTTTCTCCCAATCATTACACTTTCAAACACTTCAGTCTTCCTTGTCTTTGTGATATTCAATGTTTCCTTCTACAATGGTTCTTTCCATTTTGGTTTGGTTTGTATTGCTATATTTTATTTTAGCCTGGTTCCCTCTATCTCACCAAAGCTACAAGAGCAACAACCACTCATGGGCTGGATCTCAGTACTAATATGCATGGAAACTTTAACTGTTCCATTTTTCCCACCTGGGTAGTTTACCCATCCCTATACAGTCTGAGGGCCTTCCATTGCTAATGACCCAGTATATTAGTGCCAGATAGTAAGGACACCAAATCAGTTTTAGCTCTACTACAGCTCAGAATTCCAAAACTCAGGCAATAATCCTCAGCCACTCTGGCTATAAGCACTACATGCATGGACCACCATTCCAGGTGTTCCTTCCATTTTAGAAGTTTAAAAAAGAAAAACTTTTTTTGACTCTTCTGTTCAATTGAGTTACTGATCCATTCCTCTCCTCTTTTTTTACTATCAAACTTTTAAAAATTAATGCCTCCACTTTCTTATTCAATTTCTCCTCAACCTTTTGTAATCTTGCTTCTGTCAACACCATTCTATTCAAAATGTTCTCCAGGAATCACCTGAAATCAAATCCAATGGCCTTTTTTTTATCTTCATCCTTCTTAAGTTCTCTTGATCCCTTTTTAATGATACTTTCTCTTACGTTAGCTTCCTTTAGTCATGTCCTAACTCTCCAGTTCTTCTTTTTTTGTATCTTTTGATGGTTGCTTTCCCTATTCTCTATATGCATAAATTCTCCAGAGTTCTATTCTAGGCCCTCTCCTTTATACTGTCCTTCTGATGAATTGTTGAACCATAGCTACAGCTTCCCCAAAGCAATTATAACGTTTCTCTGTCCCTTAATGAAAAAGTCTCTGTTCTTTCCTTCCTAGAGTTCTACTTCATATTTACTTTCACCAGCCTAAGTCCCAAACCTCTCTGTTACCTTTAGTGAAATAGTTAATACATTTCAATAATTCATACCCTAGAACCTAACCTAGTAATTGGTGATGAGTGTATACAAACTGGATCTCCTAGCTCATCATAGGTACTAGTTGGTCCTAGACATCAGATCATATTACATTCCATTCAGTCATCAAACCAGACCAACTCACCATTTGCCTAACTCTGGGTACAACATTTTTCTGTCCTGCCCTCCTTTCCATCTTTCCAGAAAAAAACACCCTTCTCTGGTAACCAATTTCCTATATGTATGGTTTCTCCATATTAGAATATAAGCTCCCTGAGGACAGAGACCATTACATTTTTTAAAATAGGTGTATCCAAGCACATAAATATATACATATATATAGCAAGGGCTTTAATATTTTTTCCTTTAATTTTTCACCATCCATTCAGAGTAAGTAACCTTGGTATACTCCAGGGGAAAGTCAGAAAGTTGTCCCAACAGATAGTAGTCCTTTTTTCCCCAAATTTTGTTGTTGAATAAGATTCTTCATGATCCCATTTGGGGTTTTCTTGGCAAAGATATTGGAGTGGTTTGCCATTTCCTTCTCCAGCTCATTTTATAGATGAGAAACTGAGGCAAATAGGGTGAAGTGGCTTGCCCAGGGTCACATATCTAATGAGTGTCTGAGGACAGATTTGAATTCAGAAAGAGAATCTTCCTGTCACCAGGTCCAGTCCTCTATCCACTGTGCCACTTAGCTGCCAATACAGGCTCCAAAGCAAACCAAAATTTTCTGCTGGTAGGCAGTTAACAGTTATCATCTTACTCCCCAGAATTTACCACAAATATAATACTTGTATTTATCCCAATCTATGGAGTCCCCTCCGCATAAACTTTTTTTTTTTAATTCTTTCCTTTCATATTAGAATCAATTGGTCCCAAGACAGAAGAGCACTAAAGGCTAAGCAATGGGAGTTCAGTGACTTGCCAGGGTCACCCAGCTAGGAAATGTCTGAGGCCAAATTTGAACTCTGGACCTCCCATCTCTGGGTCTGGCTACCTACCTTTCCATTCTTTTTTCTTTCCCTCCTTTCCTCTCTTTTGATATTCATTGTTAGCTCATTTCCATTTTTATTCTTCAAGATTCTCATTTGCAGTTATTGTTCTCCTAGCTAATGCCAAGCTTACATGAACCATTTGAGTTCAACATAGCCAGATTTTCACTCCTCCTGCTGTTCCTTGATGTTTTTTCTCTTTCCACCAGATTTCTTAGGAATTATGCTTACGGTGTTCTTCCTGTCCTTTTAATTGTTCTCATATTGTTGCAGCAACTCACTTTCCCTCTGATTCTCATTCTCTGTTGGCATCTTCCCAGTATGTATCACTCATTCCCAAGAGAGGCTCTTTTATAAAATCATGGCTCTACAGGTAGCCTATTTTATAGGTAAGTTTAAGAGATTTTTTTAATACAACTACTTCATGTTATAGATAAGTAAACCAAGAAATAGAAAGATAAAGTTGCCTACCCAAGTTCACACATAGGTTCAGTAAAAGAACTAATAACAGAACATGGGTCTTCTCATGAAAGGCAGTAGGTTTAACAAATGGTGTGCTAGCTTTTGAGGCAGAGAACTTAGGCTCAAATTCTGATTTTGTTATTTATTGTGGATGTGACCTTAAGCTAGTTACATCCTCTCTGGGACTCAGTTTCCTCATGTCTACAGTGAGGGGACTGAATTAAATGACCTCTGAGTTCTCTCCCAGCTCTGTGATCTTTTGATTTCTAGGCTAGTTTCTTACAACCCTGGGATTTAAATAGAATTGGTAATCTTATTCTCTTTTTATTGATAGATCAACTAAAAAGAAATCTAGGTCCTGTCCCAGGTCACATAAATAATAGAAGAACTGGGATAAGGATCTAATACTTCTGATGCCCCATCTACTAGATGAATGATCCCAAGAATCAATTAATATATCTGGCTAGCATCAGTGTTTGTAACCCAGCATCTCTGAATTGGAATTTTTAAGAAAATTTGTATTTGTTATACTTTATATTTTTAATTTTTTGTATATTTTATTATTATTGGTTTCCTTTGTAATCCTATGTATTTTATTTTATTTATTACCTTGAAAAAGGATCCAAAGACTTCACCAGACTGCCTAAGGGATCCATGGCTCAAAAAGATTAAGAACCCCTAATCTAAAAGAAGCTTCCACTCCAGAGGATTTCACCCTTGTTTTTCTACATGGCACATTACAGTACACCTCAACACACTTGCATTTCCAACTGAATATGAAGCCCAGAAATCTTGGATTTTTCCTAGTCCTTTCCCAAAGGCAAGATATGGCAATTCAGAGTAGAGACAGAGGGAGTATTTTCATGCCTCTTTTATTATGGTAGCCTCCTTGTTCATCTTCCCACCTGAAGTCTCTCCTCACTCAAGTCCATTTTCTACTCACATGTCAAATTGATCTTCCTAAAGAACATTCCTAAAGTACTTCTGACCATTCGCATTCCCCTACCTCCATTCAATAAAGCCTGGTTGATCGCTATCATTTCCAAAATCAAATATAAAATTCTGTCAGGTCTTTAAAGCCCTTCATAACCTGAGTCATTCCTTTTTGCAGTCCTCTTATACCTTACTCTCCTGCACATACTTTATGATCTAGTGACAAGCCTCCTTGTTATTTGCCTCACAAATTGCTCCATCTGCTGACTGGGAATTTTCACATACTGTTTTCCATGACTGTCATCCTCCTGCCTTCTCTGGTTTCATTAAAGTCTCAATTAAGGTCCCACGTTTTGAAAGAAAACTTCCTTTTCCCCCTTTTAATCCTCTGAGATTATCTCCAATTTATCCCGACAATCTTGTTTGTTCATTGCTGTTTACACATTGTCTCCTCCATTAGACTGTGGCCTCTTTGAGAACAGGGATTGTTGTTTCCCTTTCTTTGTGCTTGACTAATAGTAGATGTTTAATAAAAATACTTATTAATGTGGCTTAATAGCATCAAATTCCCTATATGATGAATTTCTAGACCCTCAGAGTCTTTGAATGACTTTATTCACCCCATATCACTTCTGAAATTACAACAGTTTGAAGATTTTTAATCACTAATTGAGACTATTACAATCAATTATTAACACCAACTTAAGAAATAATTAGAAATGTCTTTTGTTATTTTCCAAGATGACTATTAGGAGTGGCTAAATGGCAAATAGTCATTAGAAATATTAATTAGATTATAATGCTTTCAAGATTTGATAAAAATCAAACAAAATAAACTTGAACAAAAGCCAAAAAACAAATGGATGACATTTTATGATATAATTAAGGAATTTATGTCTTTGCCTTTTATCTTTCTCTCTTCTATCCAACTGTGTTCTTTAATTACAAAGTAACTATGTGCCATTGCAAAGACCAAACAGTAGAAAAAATGAAAGTTATTTTTAAAATAACCCTAACCTTTAACATCTAACATCCTTTCCTTTGATACTTCTCTACCACAAAGTGACATTTTTTCATAGCTACTAAATTCAGAGTACCTTTTATGTAAGTTATAGAAAATTTTATCAATATTCCCAGGTACTTAATGTGATTATTCCTCAAAGCTCGATTTTTTAATATGCTGGATCCCCCATTAAAATGTAAGCTCTCTAAAGCAGGGACTGTCATCCTTTTATATTTTTATCTCCAGTGCCTAATATGTACTAGTATAGCACATAGGATGCATTTAAATGCTTCTTTATTCATTCATTCACTAGCCAAATGCTCTCTATTAACCATGTCATTATTCCCAGAGCTTCAACAACTACCTCTTTGCAAATGACTAAATAATCTAGCTCCATGTTGGTGAACCTATGGCACATGGCCCAGAGGAGGCTTCTCCCCTCCCCTTCTCCACTGTGCCTGAGGACATTTCTCACTTCACCCACCCCTCTACCCAGTGGTCCAATGGGAGTGCTTCCTTACTCCCCCCCCCCTTTCCAGGGTAAGGGGGGAAGTTCACATGTGGCATGAGGGTTGCAATTTGGGTACTCATTCTCTAAAAGTTTCACCATCACTGATCTAGCTCATCAACTCTTATCTTACTTCTGAGATCCAAAGCAACATCTCCGCCTTCTATATCTCCATCTCCATCTATATCTCCATCTATAAGACATTCCTCTAACCAGGCCCTTAAACTCAATGTGTCCAAGAGTCAAGATTTCTTTCCTCTGTACCTTCCTTTCTCCTTCTAACTGCATTATTTCTGTCAGTAGTACCACTCATCTCTTCTTCTCATTCACCTATTTACCCATCTCCTCCACTAAAACTGGTGGTGTCTTTATTGACTCTACTCCATCACTTCTTACATCTAATCAATTACCTTCAGTTATATCCAATATCAGCTAAATCCAATCAGATGCCCTATAGATAGATAGATAGATAGATAGATAGATAGATAGATAGATAGATATAATCAGTTACATATCAGTTACAATTATTCTATTTCATGACACCTTTCTTGTCTCTACCTTCCTCTCTATTCTTTTTTAAATATTTTTATCTTACTAATGAATTTTCCACATAAGTTTTCCAAAGTTATATGATCCACATTGTCTCCCTCCTTCTCCCCTCCTCCCTCCCAGAGCTGACAAGCAATTTGATCTGCTTCCTCTCTATTCTTGCTGCTATTCCCCTAATGCCCTCATTCCTACCTATTCATATTATTCAATAGTTTCCCAGCAAGTCTTATCACCTTCACCCTAATTCTATAATCCAAACTTCAAATAATTTCCAAATTAATCTTCCTTTTAAATATCTGGTTTTGCCATTACTATACTTAAAAATTATTTGTACTTCTCTTATTCTTACTGAGTAAAGTCAAAATTTCTTTACCTTTTATTCAAGGCATTCTACAATCTCATACCACAGTCTGGTACTAATACCTTCTTATTATTATTTTCCTCCATGCACTCCATGCTCCAGTCAAACTAAACCACCTTCTACCACTTATATTCTCCTCCCTCTGAGCCTTTTACATTATTCCCTATATTTCCAATGATATCCTTCTTCAGGTGTTAAATACTACACATTCTTTAAATCCCAACTAAAATGCTATTTCCCTCCATGAAGCCTTCATTGGTAATGGACTTTGCTACTCAGACCTCACATCACACTTTTCTAGCCCTCTCTAATGCTCTATTAGAGGATCTAGATGACTTAGTGGATAGAGCATAGGGCCTAAAGTAAAGAAGACTTGAGTTCAACTCTGACCTCAGATGCTTACTATAAGAGAAGGAAATATCAAACCACTCATGTATCTTTTCCAAGAAAACACCAGTGAGCAATATGGTCCACACAATCACTTAGATTTGGACTACTGAATGACTGAACAACAACAATTTGAACAACAATGCTCTGTGTTCTGTATTTGTTTTACATATATAGGCCATAGGTTATCTATTATAATTATTATTTTTATTATTATGTTATGGGGCTCTGGTTTGCTTAAATATGTGTTTAAATAATCCCTCACTGGTTTTATGTCCATGGTTGCATATTTAGCATCTCAATTTTTTTATACACTTAAAATAATACATTGAAGACAAAAATGGGCTATTTAGCCCCAGTTCTTGGGGCCAAGAGAGTAACAAACAAAAGGGATTATTTTTAAAAGAAAAAAAATTTGCCTTCTAAACTCCAAAGACAAAGAACCAAAAAATCAAAACAATTTATCCCTAGTTCCTGTAAGAACCAATATCTAGGACAGGAGAATGTTATCCAAATGCAGAAGCCACCAAACTCTACCCTATCCATAATCTGACCTTTGGTAGAATGTCATGTCTTTTTTTTCCCCTATTTTATATTTCAGATTGGAGCACAGTGTTACTTGGAATGTTCAGCCCTGACTCAGAAAGGCCTTAAAACAGTCTTTGATGAAGCAATACTTGCCATTTTTCACCCTAAGAAGAAGAAACAGCACTGTTCCAGGTGTTGCCACAGCTGTTGCACCATTGCATGAAATTATTTGATATACTGTTCCAAGGGCTCAAAGGAATAAGGATGCTTCTCCATCTTGGGGCTCCCAAGAGAGAATGCATGACCATAGCAGGAATTCATTTCAAACCAAGAACTTCCTCCAATCTATGAGACTTCACATTAATCAGCCAATTGTTCTTTTCTTACTCAAGTCCCATACTTTAAAAGAATGCCCTGAGCCAATATTACAGCTGGGATAGCTGCTGATGATGTTGAAAACAAAACAAAACAAAAGGCATCATGCATCTTTATATCTTCACCTCCAGTGAATGTGAAGATGTAGAGGAATTTCTCCAGACTCTGTAGCAGACACTAGAGACATATTCAGTTGCAGTTTGGCAGCTTTAACAGATTCTTTTAACAATATACATAAATCCAATGCAAATTTATCAGGAATTTTTCTCCTTGACCTATTACCCTATCCATATTTTTCTTACACAGATTCTCAATATTTCAAGAAGCTTATTCTGTCCTGATTTACCCCCACCAAATCAGCCTATACAGGATTTGTTTCACTAACATTTTATATTTTCAATGTTCACACCAAAGACTTCAGAACCAACATTTACCTCCAATCTTACTTCTGAATATAAGAAGCCAAAGAAAACTTTGAGTCTCCATCAAAACATCTAAACAGAGCCAAGCTTGCCAAGGCTGGGAAGAGAAGAAGCCATGGAAATAGACTTCAAAAAAAGTGTCCTCATTTTTGCCAAAAGTCCTTATACGTGAGTCAAGATGTGATGGAGTCTATGGGTAGCTTGATTGTCAGTGTTACAGCATCATGGCCAATTTGATGATGGGATTTTAGAGCTGGGAGGATTCCCAGAGATCATCTAATTCAATCTCTTCATTTTGCAGTTAGGAAAATGAAGCTCACAAATTAACCTTGCCTGAAGTGATTCATGGAGCAGAGAGATCTCTATTTCTGACTCAAACTGAAGCAAGGGGATAATTCCAGGAAATACCTGGAAAGGGGCACAATTAGCCTTCTCCATATCCCTTTACCCTTTCTCCCCACAGTGGCACCTCTTCATCCTTCCTCTTGTCAAAACCTGCTCCCTAGAAAAATCTTCACTTTGAAGGATAAAGGTCTGATTAAATTCAACATGTATGGGGGCAGCTGGGTAGCTCAGTGAATTGAGAGCCAGGCCTAGAGACAGGAGGTTCTAGGTTCAGATCTGGCCTCAGACACTTCCCAGCTGTGTGACCCTGGGCAAGTCACTTGACCCCCATTGCCTACCCTTACCACTCTTCTGCCTTAGAGCCAATACACAGTATTGACTCCAAGATGGAAGGTAAGGGTTTAAAAAAAATTCAACATGTATTTCTTAAGTACCTACTACACAAAACCATATCAGATGCTGTATCTTATAGGCTATCGAGCCATATGTCAGAGCAACCATGACTTTCTCCCAAATTTAGATGGTGCAAAAATTTTAACACATATTCCTTAAGAAACCACTGAAATGTGGCAGCTAGTTTTCTAAAATAAGGAGCTACTAGATAAATAACCCCTATCTGGAAGCCATTGAAGTGACTAGTTCTCCTTCCCAGCTCAAACTGATTTGTTTTCATTATTTCCTATATGCATATTTTCATATTATGAATTGCAAAGATGATTTGAGGGCACAACTTCATGCTTTCTCCCCCAAGCATCAAAATTACTAGTTACATTTCTACTAGGGAACTACATCCTGAAGCTACAAGGTAAACAAGCTCTCATGACAGAATTTTAAACATTCCATCAGCATGTAGAAGAAATACTTGTTTGATCAGCAGGACATTCCAAGCAAACTGAAATTATACCACATAGTTATCTATCTGTCCTGCCTATGTGGGAGTCTTTTTCCAGGACTGCTGAATAGTAAGCCTCAGAAAGTCTCTAAAGATAAATCATATTTGACTGGAAAGATTTTATCACTGCCTACTAATTTCCTAACTTGTAATAGCTCCTCCAGCATCCTATTCTTTGTAAATAGCTTTCCTCAGTATGGATTACCTAGGGTGACATGCATTTTCATATTGCTGATCTCCCCCTCTCTCCCTATACTCATCATCACAGATAACTTTTCAGGGGACGTGTGGGTACCATATTCAGAACTGTTTTTCATGTAGGTAACATATTGAGATAGAAAGCTCATTCCCAGGGGAATAAAACTGATCAGTCAATATTGGAAAATTAA
The DNA here is from genome assembly GCF_027887165.1 of Monodelphis domestica. Classification (NCBI taxonomy): domain Eukaryota; kingdom Metazoa; phylum Chordata; class Mammalia; order Didelphimorphia; family Didelphidae; genus Monodelphis; species Monodelphis domestica. Next base: position 273,457,604 of record NC_077227.1, read on the forward strand.
ATGAAGTCTTTACCTTTTCTCTAAGATTCCTCTCTGGAATCAGCCTTTTCCCCAAGAGAGCAAGTTACTGCTATATTCTTAATTAGAAACAATAGGAACTTATTAATCCAAAGTACAGATCCCCTGGAAATGCCAAGGGAGCATGTTTATTTTATTTATTTTATTTTTTATTTTCCCTTAGAAGTTTTGTTCCCAGGCATAGAATGATAGTATTTGTACTTCCGAACACTGCCAATCCCAAATAACATTAGAGGAAGATCTGTCTATGAAGCAGCTACAGAGAGAGGCAGACTTGGAATAAACTCACATGAGAAGAACAGACAAAAACTGCAGAGGATATGATCATCTATTCTTGGGAATTTCCCTAAGAAGTTGATCTATCTTGCACATTACCCCTGTATATGTAGAAAGTACCTGATATTGTCATATTCCTTCTATCTCACCCTTTCCCTTTTCCATCCTTCCTTTCTTCAAGTTTTTTTTAACCATCCTTGCTTACCTGACCCCTTCTCTAACATTCATTAAACAAAAACAGGAAATTTGCAAATGGAACATTGAGAGTGAGAGGGAACAAAATAATTTTGGCTTTTGAAACTATAAATCCATAGGTTATAAAACATGACTCCATGTAGAACACCAATTTTATCTTGTTTATACAATAATGATCATTTAGCAGGGTGACAAATGAGATACCACTGGTCAGTTTTATTGTGTTATTGCACAGTAGCATCCTGCTAAATGGGGTCTAGTTAACATTCACTAGTGTGACTGAAAAATAGAATGACATTCATTAGCTACACTGAAGAAAATATTTAGGGATTCTACATAGCCCTACTTTGCTTCTCGACAGGTTTATGTCCACCTGCTGGGCAATAGGGATTAACTTGCTTATTGTGGAACTGTTCCTTCATTTACTCTTTAGAACTTTGGAAAATGAAATTTTAGTGTGGTAGAAGAAGTAATTAGATTTTGGAGCTCAAGAGTACCTCATAAGACCAAAATCTTTTTTTTTTTTATAAAGGAAGAAAATGAGACCAGGATAAAGGGATACTCAGTTCATAGAAGTTATAAGTAGAAGGGCCAGGATTTGAACCAAGATCTGCTTATTTTAATTCTTTTAAACCACAGTGCCTCTTGCTAAATACAAAGCAGGAATGAGAATGATCATATGACCAAATCCCTCCACCCCAAATATCAATTTGAATTGAAAATGATTGTATAAACTAATCCCTCTGCCTCAACAACAATCATTTGTTCCCTAATCAAGGACAAAATCTGGTTTATTATGCGTTATTGCATATACATGCATGCAGACCCTCTCTCATCCAACCACTTCATTCTACAAATGAAAAGCCTTTAGAGTTTAGGTGATCTTGCGGAGTTCACACAGTGGCAGTCTAGAGCTAAAATTCAGCTCCCCTGGCTCTCAAATCAAAGACAAGTTAATATACAGCTCAAATAAATAGCTTAGAAAAACCAGTTGAACGAATGGATGAATGAATGAGTAATTGTAAAACTTCCCAAAGTTCAGTCAACCTGAGAATGGTGACTTTTGATTGCACTGGGAAAAGTCTATTTGCATGAATATCTTAACTTCTTAAATTGGCTGATCTCCATTTGGGCAAACTTCATGAAAAATTTATATCAGCGTGTAAAATCACCAGGGAGAGCAATAATTAGATGTACCTGATAAATGCTAACAAGGTCCAGAAATGTGATGAAAGCATAAACTATGTCCAGAAGTGTTTCCATCTTTGACTGCTTGTCCAGTCTTATCTAGGAGAAATTTCTTTTGAGAAATCTGCCAAGGAGATTTTTGCTCACTTGTGAATAAGTAGGACACAAGTAGATACTCTGGCATTCTAGTTTTAACATTTTACTGCAGTAATCACAATGAAACTTGAATGGATAATCCTACTCTTTTTTTATATATATTCTCTCAAAGAGGCAGTCATGTCAAAACTAGACCTTTTTTTTCTTTTAATCAGGTTCTACTCTGGCAGTACTGTGTGAGTTTGAATTTAATGGAGACTCAAAGCAGAGTTAATGCTCAAGCTGGAGCCATTTAGTTTTATTTTTAGCCACAGTTTTCTCAACCGTCCTTGCATGGGAGGTCAGTGCTGTGCTGAACACGGGTCAAAAGAAGTAACTGCCTGGGAAATTGTTTATATGGGACATGAGGAGGTATTATCAGAGAAGAAAGAGTGACAGAGCACAAGGTCTAAGGGTCAACACCTGGCTGCAAGGTCATATGTCCTTAATGTCTCAGTCTCTAAATTATTCTTCTTATAGTAGGAGTAGAGGAATTATTTCAGAGCAAGAAGCATAATCTACTAAAGCTTTGTAAATAAGTAAATTATATGTGAATTTAGACTTTTAAGGGACCTTAGAGGCCCCCTAGTCCAACCCCTCCATTTTACAGATCAGCCTGAAAATGATGGCCTTTGAATGCATCAGGACAATTGCATGCTGGGACAACTGAATGCATTGGCACAATGTTTATTCCCTCTAAGACTGGGTAGTCAGAAAGTGGCTCATTTCATTACAACATTTCCTCCACAGGATTACAGCAGTTGGAAAAAATTCGTATGCTTTCTAGGCCTCAGTTTTCTCATATGTGAAATGAGATGGTTGGATGAAATGGTGTCTCTGTTCTCTTACAGTTCTAAATTGATGATCCTTTGATTTGCCTCCCTTTTGGAGTATCATGTGCTCTCTTTTCTCAGAAAGTCGTCAGCTGTGAGCCAGTCTGAAAATTCCATCCTTCTTTGCATTGCCATATTAGTTTGTAAAAAGACACAATTATATGACATGGAAATGTCACTGGATAGACCCTCAGTGAGGTTCAGGCAATGACATCTTAAAAATATTCCCAAGGTGGCTCATACTCAAATTAACTACACAAGTCAGCCAAGTTAAAAGGCTGCTGCTCTTCTTTATTTTATTTGTCTCTTGGGGTACTTACTAAGCTTCCTTCCCATCTAACAGTGGTAAGTGAATGACCAAACCTCTCATGGACCATTACACCAAATAAGGGAAAAGTAGAATCTGTTTTGACAGAAGGCAAGCCTGAAAAAAACTTAGGTCAGAGATGCCATTGAGTTTCTCTGATGTTTAAAAGGAAAGAAAAAAATTACCAAGCTAAAAACAAATATTTCCCATCTAGAATACAGTGAGTTCTTTTAACAGAGATCTGATGAAAAATAATGAAGCTGCTGCCAGTCTTACATGTAGGGAGCCTTGATAAAGCCTAAATGTGCGAGCCGAACAAATCATTTGAGTAAAAGGAGCTGAATAAAGTTACTTGCCTCATGGCTCAGGAGAGGCTGTATTCCAGGATGACAAGATAATGACTTACTCTTGAGCACAGAATTTCCTGAACAATGCATTACAAGCATTTTCTGCCTGAAGGAACTCCCAACTCCACAGTTTCTTGACAGTTTAGTCATTCAAAAAAATAATTTTTTCAAAGTATGGCCGGGTAATAGTCAGAACCTCCAATATATGGCCTCTTGCCTTCTGATTAAACTCCCTTGTGAGTAAAAGAGATCTGGAGAGCAAAACAGCCACCTGGATCTCAGGACTATTCTACAGTAGTTAGAATTCTTTCTATGTGCTCCAAAGGGCTCTAGAAGGTTTTCTTGATCATTGGTGGTCAGGATCTTAGTGTCTCTACACCAAAGGAAGAGCCTCAATGACTAATTCATTTAGCAGGACATTCACTAAGGCCCTTTTGCAAAGATTTCCATTATACTTATTATTCAAGTACCAATACTAGTCCAGACCCCATTTGGTTTTAATGACTATAGCCCAAGATATGATAGCTTGGATTTCTATGCTCTATAAATTGCAGGTTAAAAAAAAAAAAAAGCTTCTTAGAGAATCCTTAAGCATTTTTTCCATGGGTTGGCTTTTTTTTTTTTCAATCAATAAACATTGTGTCTATTTCTTTTGTAGTCTAAAGTTCAGACCCTACCTATGGAAACATTGCAACCTTCTTTGAAAATTTCTAGCAAGTCACAGCAGCATAGGGTTAGATGTCTTGGTCATAGAATCCAAAAGAGTCAAATCCTGCTTTGGAGCCTTACTAGTTGTGTAACCCTGAATAAGTTGTTTGCCCTCCTTGACCCTCAGACTCTTCAATGTATGAAATGGGAATAATAATGACCTGCAGGAATACTATGGGATTCAGATATTGTAAGCATTTTTCAAACACAGAAACATTAGGTTAATATCATGTTAAAACCAAAACACACATTCACCCAAGGTTAATTTTAATCGAACAAACTTATCACAATTTCCTTTCCCTTATAAGCACTCATTGAAGGTGCTAGGCAACTACTATCCTGAATCCCGTGGTAGTCTCCTAAATGGAAGCATGATTATCTGCCTCCTGGCTCTCACAAGATCTTTCAGTGTACTCACCCAATTACTTCCTTTCCCAATGCACAAAGTGAATAGTGCTTGTTTGTTTTCCTTTCAGGACAAATTAATATGGAAAGGGAAAAAGGGCAGAGAGAGATGTGGTGTACAGTATTGTTTAGGTGTATAGTGTTGTTTTGTATCACAGACCAGGCTATCTGCCCCCTCTACTGACTTCATTGCCAAGCCCCTTCCTTGGATTTCCATTCAAAATGCTTTTGCAGTTGGGAGCGGATCTGGTGAGATCCACAATTCAAATGAACATTTTCCACTTATTTAAGCATATTGATGCTCAAGTTTAGCACAGTTATCTTGACTTCCATCCAGCAAATAGGCCAGGGTTGTGAGGTAAATTCACCCTGCTGGCAAAGGGGTGTTTAACTTCATAAGACTCTGTCCCAGGGCTCTGATTCAAAATTGACTGAGCTGTAATTTGCCTTTGGACATGTTCAGAGGCAAATGATGTGCTTGTTTAAATGAAGTGAATAAATGAATTAAATATCTTGCTGCTAGCTTCTTGATCTGGCCCAAAAGTGATCATTCCACAAAATACAAGCATACTTACTCATTTTTGGCAGATCTAGGAATTAGCACGATTATTCTTCAGAGAAGAATGTATACAAATAAAGTAGATAAAATGTCCAGATCTTGATCCAGAAATTCCCCCATTAGATTTATTACTCCAGGAGATCATTGACAGAAAATAGAAACCTCCATATAAGCCAAAATATTTATAGCAGCATATTTTCTGGTATTAAAGAAAGGAAATTACAAAAAGATGTTCATCTATTGGGGAATGGCAACTAAATTATAACACATAAATGTTATGGAATATTACTTTGTTGTAAAAAATAATAAACATGATTACTACAGAAAAGTATGAACTGTTGCAAAATAAAAGAAGCAGTAGAGCCAAGAAAACATGACTACAACAATGTAAATAGAAAGAACAAAATAATTAAAAATTAATGTTGCAAAATTACAAAGGACAAGTTTAGTACTGAAGAAAAAAGAAAACACCTTACCCACTCCTTTGCAGAGGTGGAATATTGTATGTCATGTCAAATTTTTTCAATGTATTGATCATTTTTGCTGATTTTTTCCCTTCTTTTTCTTTAAAAAAATGTATTTGTCATAAGGAGTGATTCTTTGGGAGAATGGAGGGATAAAGGGGGAAATAATAGGTGGTGATAAAAACAAAAGCTAGCGATAAAAGTATTTTTGCAAAAAGAGGAGAGGAAAATACAAAAAACCAGGACAATGATATTGGTATTTTTTTTATTAGAAGACACATTTTTACTTTTATAAAGAAACTGGGTTTTTTAATTTCACTTAGTCAAAGAGATTCCAAAGATATCCTCTATGTACATTTGAAGAGGGAAAAGGAGTATATGTTAGAAGATATAAGTTACAAATAGTTGAAGTGGACATAGGATAGCAATTTAGGACACTAATTTCATTCTAATATTCTCGGTGCTGGATCAGGTTCCTAATGTCTAAAGAGAAGCAATACATGGAAAACAAGAAAAAAAATGTGACATTAAATAATTTCATTTTTACAGGAATAATTTTCAAGCTAACAGAATTAACTTTCTATCTTAAATACATAGTTCTATATTTCTATTTCCTTGATATAATGACTATTAACAATCCATCAATATTCTTTATTATACATGTACATAGTATACTTTAAGAAAATAAATATCCTTTCAAATGACAAAATGCATTTAATGTTGCCAGCTGGAGAGGGAGGAACATGAGTGGGGAAGGGCAAATGGCACTTTTTAAAAATTTGAATAAACAATCTAGTTTTTACAGTTTAAAATGCTTCGGAAATGTTCAATTTTGTTATTTGGTTGTTTCAGTCTTGTTGAATTCATGACCCCATTTGGGGTTTTCTTGGCAAAGATACTAGAATAGTTTGCTACTTCCTCCTCTAGCTCACTGTACAGATTTTAAAAACTGAGTCAAACAGGGTTAAGTGACTTGCCCAAGCTAGTACAAATAGGAAGTGTCTGAGGCCATATTTGAAGACTCTGGGGCCAGTACTCTATCCACTGTGCCACCTAGTGCCCAACATTTCCATAGTAAATTATAAAAATGGGGTTTGGGCAGAAAGTTTCTGCCCTATTTCTTATAGCTGAATCAGGATGGGGCATGTAAAATACAGACTAAGATCACATTGGAATGTTAGAGCAAGCTGGCAGGTAGGAAAGATGGAGAGGTGAAGAATGCAAAAAGTAGACAAAAGAAGACAAAAGCTTTAAGGAGTTGAGTTATCAAACAAATGGTCAGCTCCTACAACATACTCTACAATTTGCCTTTTAATATAGAACTATCTTCTCCACCTGAACCTCTGCTCTTTCAAGTCTAACAAAGTCACCTACTACAGAAATTTTGGTGTCTCCCTACTGCCTTTAGGATAATAAGGTAAACTCCTTAACTTGATACTTAAAATCCTTCCTCATCTGGCCCCAGACTACCATGCCAGATTTATTGCACATTATTCTACTTCATTAAGACCTCATTGTAGTCAAACTGACTTGTACCCCCCCCCAAAATGGCATTCCATCTTCTGCACTGGTGTATTAGCACAGATTATCCTCCCTGTCCAAAATAAACTCCCTTAACTCAGAATAGCATCCTAGAATACCTAATTTCCTTCAAGAAGCAACTTAAGTACCTTTTCCTTCTCCAGTCTCTTTAAATGATGGACACATTTAAGTTTACATCTTTAATTTCCATAGTAAAATATATACTCTATGAAATTAAAGCTTTTATTTTTCACTTTTATTTTTATTTGAATATAATTTTTCATGGATTTTTATACGAAGTTCTACCTTTGTGACCCACACCATCTCTGCAAAGAAGAAGGGTAAATATTTTTTTGGTGAGTGGGGGGACAATTTTGGTCTTCCATTTTAAAATTTGGTTTTTATTCTTTCTTCTTCTATTCTATTATTGTTTTATTGTTACATATTTTATTGTGTATTATAATTTTGTATTCTTTACACCACTGTATTTAATTTGCCTTATTATCCTGGTTCACCTTCACTTTGTTTTGATTCATAAAATTATTCAATGCTTCTCTATAATTATTTCTTAGAACACAGTAATACTCCACTACATTCATGCATCACATTTTGTTTAACCATTCCTCAGCTAATTAAATCTACTCTATTCCAGTTCTTTGCTACCACAAAAGGTACTACTATAACTATTTTGTAGTATGTGGGCACTTTCTAATTGTTACTGACCTTGGATTATACACAACAGAAGGAATCTCTAGGATCTCTGGGTAGGGACACTTTTTTTATACTCTTTATATAATTCCCAAATTCCTTTTCAGAATTAAAACCAATTCACATCTCTACCAATAATACATTAGTGTGTCCTTCTCTCCAACCTCTGCAGCACTGACTTTCTCATGTTTTGTTATATTTTCCAGTTTACTGGATGTGAGGTTAAACTATAAGGCTGTTTGATTTGATCTGAAACATTCTTTCATATGCTTGTTAATAGTTTGCAATTCTTTTTAAAACTGTTCATAGGGGACATCTGGGTAGCTCAGTGGATTGAGAGCCAGGCCTAGATACGGGAGGTCCTAGGTTCAAATCTGGCCTCAGACACTTCCCAGCTGTGTGACCCTGGGCAAGTCACTTGACCCCAATTGCCTAGCCCTTACCACTCTTCTGCCTTGGAACCAATATACAGTATTGACTCAGAAAGGGAAGGGAAGGGTTTAAAAAAACAAACAAACAAAAAACTGTTCATAACTTTCATCACTTTCACTGGGGAATAGTTTGAGGTCTTACATATATTTCTCTTTATTGGCTATAATTTAATTCACTAAATTACCTTAGATAACAGGTTCTCAGATATATTTTATATAAAGTTTTTCTCCCAGTTGATTTTCCCTTCTTATTTTAGGTCTATTAATCTTGTTCAGGCAAAAGCTTTTCAACTTTGAAAAGCTGAAATTATTCATTCTATCTTTTCCAGTCATCTCTGTCCTTTGATTGGGAATTCATTCTCTATCCCTAGTTATGAAAGAAATGTTATCAGCTTCTCTTCTAATTCCATATGGCATAATCTTTCTTATTCAGGTCATGTATCTATTTTGAATCTAGTATGATATATGGGGTAACATTTTCATTTAAACCTAATTTCTGCCACACTGTTTTCCCAGTAGTTTTTGTTAAATAAACAGTTCTTTCCTTGGCGATTTAGATTTTCAAGTTTAGCCAACACTGGGCGATTAAGTTCAATTATTTCTGGCATCCTCCTTGTCTAGTGCACTCCACTGATCTATTTTTTAAACATTTCAACCAGTAGTGAATGGTTTTGATAATTATTGCTTTTATAATATATTTTTAAGTTGGAAAGTTCTTTCTCTACTTCATTCCTACCTTTTGCATTGGTTCCCTTCACATTCTAAATGTTTTATTCTTCCAAGTGATTTTTAATTACATTTTAGCTATATAAAGTGTACCTTTGATAGCTTGGGTAAAATTTGATCTGCAAATATATTTCATTAGTATTGTCATTTTTATTATTTTGGAAAGACTCATCCATGAGCACAAATGTCTTTTCACTAATTTAAGTTGTTCTTTATTTCTTTAAGGAACATTTTTAATCATACCTATACAAGTATTGAGTGCATTTTGGTAGACTGGTATTTCATATATTTTGTAATTACTTTGAATATTTTCCTTCTTTATTGTTTCCTGGATTTTTTTTTATTATTATAAAGAAATGCTGGTAATTTGTGGGTTTATTTTTTAACCAAAAAATTTAATGACCTTTTTAATTACCTCAAGTATTTCTTCATTACTCAGAAAAGTAGCTTCTTTTCTAGTTTCTTTACTTGGAAGATGTGATTTTCTTAATAAACTGTATATCAGCAAATAGGTTAAATCAGTTCTTCTTTTTTACTGTCTTTATGTCTTTCATTCTTTCTCTTGTCTTACTACTATTTATGGAATTCCTGGACCTGTTAAATAATAGCATGGAAAAGGGAACATCTTACTTTATTTCTCTGTCACATATGCTGCTAGCTTTTGACTTTACATAAATACTTTTTGTCTCAATAAAAATAATTCCATGCCTATACTTTGCATCTTTAATATTAATTAGCAATGTACTCTCTCAAAGGTCTTTTCTCCATCATATGGTTGGGATGATTTTTGTTCTTATAACGATTAATAATGTTTATTGTTTTCCTAATGTTATTTAGGAATTCATGTTAATTAATCCATCTTATTATCCCTGTATAAATCCAATTTAATCATAGTGAATAATTGTTTTTATAAATTGCTATAGTTTTTTGCCAAATTTCATTTTGGAATTTGAAATTTATATTTACCAATTATATTGGTCTGGAGCCATGTTGGCAAACATATGGCATGTATGCTGGGGCATGCTTGAGGGGCCTGCTACCTTCCCCCTCTCCACACACACTTGAGAACATTTCTCACATCAATTGCCTCTTTGCCCAGCACTCATTCTCTAAGGTCTCTAAAACATTCACCATCACTGGTCTAGCATTATCTTTCTTGGCACTATCTTTTCCTTGATTTAGGTATTAATATTAGTATTATATTTGTCCCATATAAAGAGTTTGGTAAAGTATTCCTTCTTAATTCTTTTGAATAATAAGAAACACATAAGGATTAATTTTCTTTCAAGGTTTAATAAAATACTCTTATAAATTAGTCTATTCCTTCCCCTAGATAAATCTCCCCCAACCTCTTTGGTAGCTCCTTATGGCTAGTTTCAATTTCCTTTTTCTGAAACAGGATTGTTTAAGATTTCTATTCAGTATTTTGTTCATCAACATATTTTATATTTTCTAAATAACCTTTTTCTTTTGTATGCTCAATTTGGTTGGTATATAAACATAGTACAGATTCTGATGATTCCATGTATTTATTTTGAGTCTGTTTTCATTTGACTCTGATAATTTTACATTTGTTGCTTTGAATTTTCCTCTCTTTTTTTTAACTGGGTTTAAATTAATTTCTTCATATTTTCAAAGAACTCATTTTTAGTTTTATTTATCAGCTCTCTAGTCATTTTGCATCATCTCAAATTTTCAAAACTTCCTCTTTGTTTATTCTGGATTTATTTTTTCGCTTTCTAATTTTTAATTGTTTAGCTCAAAATCGTTTCTTTTTTATTGTGTGTTAATGTTATTATTTTTCTTTCTGCCCTTGTATCTCTAGCACTTAGCACTGGGTCTTATACTTAGCAGGCACTTAGAAATACTTTTGACATTATACTGAATTGTAACTGGTTTTCCCACTTACTGGTCTCAACCACTAGGATTTTTGTGCTTTGACACCAGCCTTGATACCAACCCAATCTTTCCCTGTGCTCCTGGGTAGGGATTTCTCTGACCCAGCTCAGTATTTACTTACCCATTAACAGTTATGGACTCTGCCCCAGTATGGGATACAATAGAAATAATTGGACCATCATTGAAAACTTGAACTTAGAGAATGGTTTTCCTATAGAATATTAATGCCAAGACCCTACTCCTCCTATCTCATTCTCTCTCATCTATTTTTTCTTTTGACCAATAGCCTTCCATCCCTCATTACCCCTTCCAAATTTCCCCCATATCTTCTGCTGCTAGAATAACCAAAGACATTTGATATACTGAGAACAACTCCCTATATGTCTGTGCCAAATTTAATCCCAAATTACCAGTTCTCCAGTTAAACATTTAGAGGAAAAGCCAAGAGATTTCCCTGCCATAATTGTGACTGCCATATAATCATCATCCTGTTAATTTCTTTCTAACATTGAGTTTCAATAATTCAAGAATCAAAACTTTACTAATTCACTAACCCAATCAACATTTTTCACCAATTTAAACTCTAAAGATAAAAAAATCTGTCTCTGAAAAAAATATAGTTGTTATAAAAGTGACTACTTTTTAGTTGACTGAAAGAAGCTGGAAGGAAAGCACAATGAATATCAGTTTGATGAACGTCTTTCCAGGGTTAATGAGAAGTCATACCATACAGCTGGAAAACTTAATGGAATACCCTTTGTTTCATACATGCTTCATTATTTTCAGTTAAGTGCTCTCAGTTCATTTGTTTCACCTCTGAGATACTTTTGATTACATGAAAAACCTAATTAAATTTGAGTAGTAAGTAGGACCCCATTATGAGATTACATAAATTGTATGTCATTCAGAGGGGGAAAAGACATAAATCAAGAGAGGGGACCCTAGGAAATATTAATTTCCAATAATGACTCTGACAGCAACTCACTAATAGGGTTCTGACTTCAGAGATAAAATAACATAGAAGGATTTATCTTTGTCCTCTTTTGAAGATGAGTTGTAAGAAACAAATACATGAATTTACAAAAACAAATATTGGGAAAGACCCTCTTAGTCTTTATTTATTGCAAAATAATCAAATCTCAGCAGAAAGTTAGTTGTTTTGGAAGTAGCTGTTGCTAATTATCTCGCCATCACACTGTGGCAAATGAAACATTTCCAAAGAAACTCAACTATGTCCCCATTTGATCTCATCCCCCAAATTGCATATAAAGTTGTCTTTGCCTTTTACTCACTTATTTTTTCAGTCATTCTTAGCTTTGATTTAAGATCATAGATAAAAGCTTGAAGGAGCCTCAGAGGTCATCTAACCCAGGCCCCTCATTTTATAAATCAAGAAGTTCTGGTCTAATGAGGTTAAGTGACTTGCAAGGTCATAAAGTAGTAAATGGCTAACACAGGAATTTAACTTGGATCCTCTAATCTCTTACTCTTTCCATGATAATCTGGTTTAACTCTTGTCTAGGTTTTCTCAAAATACTTTTAGTATCTTAATGCGCTAAATGTATATCAAGTATAAAACACCCTTTATTTCTCCCAATAGGAAAATTCAAAGGATGAAAAGTACTTGTTATTGTTGTTCAGATATATCTGATTCTTTGTGACTCCATTTGGGGTTTTCCCAGCAAATAAACTGGAGGGTTTCCCATTTCCTTCTCCAGTTCATTTTACAGATAAGAATTTGAAACAAACAGAATTAAGTGACTTGCTCAGCATCACACAGCTAGTATCTGTCTGAGGCCAGATTTGAACTCAGGAAGATGATTCTTCCTGACTCCAGAACTAGCACTCTATCTATCCACTGTACCACCTATCTGCCCTTTAAGGAAATTCATGCTTAAGGAAGTCCATAAAAGGGGTGAGGAGGGGGAGCATATAAACTATTCAAATAGCCCATCCCTCTGATAATCTAATAAATCCTTCTTTCCCAGATATTCATATAATCCATGATTCCTTGTACCTGCTCCCAGGAAACTGCTAATCAAGCAGTCTCCTATCTTTTGGGCATGCTCTGTCTGCTCCAAGTAGGACAATGGACAGGATCCATGCAAGCTTTTCTGTCCAGGAAATCTTCTTTCTCAAGCCATATGTCTAAATGGTGGAATCATGTTATCTAGAGATTTAAAAATTCTCCCTCACCCCTCAGGGGCTGGGATTCACAAACATTGTTCATGAAATCTTTTCTTAGATCACATGCAAGCATATACATACCTCTGCCATGAATTTCTTTCATAAATTTCCATCAACTTTTCTGGGCTTCTAGAGAAGGAAACTGCTTATGGGAATAGGTCTACTCCACAAAATGTTGGTCTGTCTTCTCAAAGTCCTAGAATGAAAGAGAAAAACATGGCAGAACTGATCTCAGTCAATACAGCACAGGAAAGAATTGCTCTTCCACTGAAAGTCTCATTATCTTGAGATTCCTATTTCATTTCATCACAGTGCCAATGGTCATGTCCACATTCCACTGATGGGTGTCCTTTAGATGTCTGCAAAGGAACACATATTGTATTCTCATCATGTTGACTCAATAAACCATTGAACTGAAAGATCAGTGACTCCCCTGATCACCCCCATCCATATTGTTATAGACTAAGGTATTTACTAGAATAAATCAGAAAGAATTAAGTATGATCACTGGTTTTATCTTTGCATCTTTTACAAATTCAAAATATATTTTTTTCAGTATGCTACCAGAATCTCATAGGCCAACCAATTTTTAGAGTGGTCAGGGCCAAATCCAAAGTACAACAATTATCCTGTGAACAAAGATTATTTTATTTCCTTGGATATTAACTATTCAACATGCTAAAGAAATTGGCCAGCAAGAACAGACTGACTCGGGGTCAGATAAAAGCTGAAGTTGCTTTGGAAAATTTAAGTAGTTAGTTCTGATAATGCACCCCTGGAAGAACAAATAAGATTAAAATCCTAGAAAGCAGAGACTATTTATATGTAACCCACCAATTATGGTGCTGAGCACCACGTGTATCCTACTTTAATGAGGTGATCTGCAGTTCTCTTGGATAGCTTGATATAAAACACTTTGCATTATATCCAAATTTTCTAGGTAATTCAAACTGTATTTCTCTAAGGGTCAAATTTTCATTTTGATTTTCTGAAAGAAATCTTTCTAAACTATATTACATACTTCCCTTCTCTGTTTAACATTGTGTGGAGCCTAAATTAATCTTTTCTTGATGACTAGGGGTTCATTATTATATGCATTAACAGTTCTTGATTTAACCAGAAACAACACTGAATTTGGAGTAAGAGGAACCAAATCAAAATCTTATTCTACTACTTGCTACTTGTGGAAGGAAGTCATCAGTTTCCTCATCCATAAAGTGAGAAAGGTTTCTAAAGTACTTTTCAAGTATAGATTTTGTGAGTATATTATAATATCATAATGACCTCAAAGGCTATTGGAATTCATGGGGCCATTTGCCCATCTATAAAGACTCAATCCGTGTGAATATTAGTGTGAATAATAAATTCCATGAAGTGATCAAATGTATTGAAAATGTACTCTTTGGAGTATAATTGCATAAAATATGGTCACTGATTCTAGCCTATTAAAAATATGCAGTGCAAATTCACATAATTTGTTTCACTGGTCTCCTAATTCACACTAAATAGAATCTAGTTATAAAAGGTTGCCAGTTTGCTGCTTTGTTATACACATAATTATATGAGTGAGGGTTGAAGGCAGCTCTTGGTTCTGCCATACATAAAGTGCAACAGTTATTTTGTCAGCTATGATTACATGACCTTTAACAATTAACTTTAACTCTGTACACCTATGTTTCATCTACAAAAATAAATGGATTAGAAAATCTACGACCCCCCTCACCTCCAATACTCTGATTAAATGACTCTTCTTTCTCAGAAATCTTTCAAACTTATTTTCAGGTTTGGGATGATGTTCCATTGTAGGTGAGGTTGCCAGGAATCTAATTGCTGAATAAGTGGGGTCAATCTATTTCATTTTTGAATTACTTTGATTGCCTTTATGGATTCTAAGCACTCTAAGGGTGAGGAGTGAATCTATTCTTTAATATATGCCTCCAATGTTTTGCATGATAAAATATGTATAACCCAGATGGAATTGCTTGCCAGTTCCGGGAGGAGGAAGGGAAGGAGACAATTTGGATCATATAACTTTGGAAAACTTATGTGAAAATGTGTTACTACATGTAATTGGTAAAAATAAAATATCTATAATAAAAATGAATTAATTTAGATATAAATCCAAAAGCCTTGTTGAAAACTATGCAGCTTGTGAGTGCTTAATAGATATTTATACTATGATTAATGCAGATTCTCATAACAATGATGGGCTTTGCCATCTGATTAAAGGCTGTTTAAAATATTATAACCTCCCACCATATGGATATACTCTTTCCTTTTTCTGTCTTCTCTTCCATTCTCTTCATTTAGTGTTATTTTTTACCTGAAACTCCTATTCTCTTCAATCACTCCCATGCTGTTTCCTCTTACTCATTTCTTTTCCTCTTTTCTCCTAATCAACAGTGCAATCGCTTACTCAAGTGACTTCTGTCCTCTCCAAGGATATATTGTTCATTGGTCTCCCTACCCCATCTTTCTTCCATTCCAATACATGCTCCACTCTGCTGTCAAATTGACCTTCATCAGATACAAATATGATCATAACACATACACTCTCAAAGCGATAAACTCTAGTGGTTCCCTATTACATCCAAACATTAAATATTGTTTAGTTTTTAAAGTCCTTTATATGTTGGCCCCTTCCTATCATTCCAGACTTCTTACACCTTAGTCCTCCCTGACCTCCTCAAATACTCTGAGCCAGAGCCAGCCCTTGCTGTCCCGCAGAACTCTGAGCATTTTAATTGGCTCTTCCCCAAGCCTGCAACACTTCCCCTCATCTATGACTTCTCTGAATTATGACTATGGTTTCCCTGAATTCCTCCAAGTCTCAGCCTAATTTTGACCTTCTATAAGCAGTTTTCCCCAATATCTCCTAATACGAGCACTTTCACTCTGTATATCTCCAAATTATCTTGAATATATTTTGCTTATATGTGCTTCTTTGCATGTTGTATCCCCGTTTCCCATAAGAATGTGAGTTCCTTAAGATCAGGAACCACTTTTTTTGCCTTTCTTAATATCTTAGGTGCTTGCACAGCAGGCACTTAATAAAGGAGAGGTGACTGACTGACAAATGTTTCCTTTAATTTCCACAACTATGTTAGTGTCAAGAGAACTGGAAACAAGCCCTCATCTTATTTATGAAATGATTTGGAGCAAATATGGTCTAGTGGTGATCTGTATTGTCAAAGGAGTTACCCATATTAATGAACTCACAAATGTACCAAAATATCAAAGTTGGTGCCTATGAAAAAGAAAAAGTGCCACATTTGTAACAAATAGAAGTAACTAAATTTGAGGAAATATCTCAGCCTTAGTACTCCTTAATGAAAGAAAAAGGTGTTTCCATTCTCACTCCTTTCCAAAGGTCCTTGAAGGAGATGAGAAATAAAAGGGTAGCTCTATAGCTTCCTAATGGATATGGAATTTATTCAAACAAAAAAGTCTGTATCTACCATAATTCTATTTTTGCTCCAAACCTGTGATTTAAGAACCTCCCTTTTATCTACACCTTCTTTGTAATTTATAATCTTAAAGAGTTTTGGGGGGTACTAAAGGTTTAAGTGACCAAAGGCAGGAAATGAACCCAAGTGTTCTTGGCTCCAAGGATGGCTATATATTACACTATACTGTCTCTCACATCTCTTATATTAAATGTTTAAATTATTTAAAACATCAGCAGCAATTATGTAAAAATTAAAATGTGGTACAATTTTGAAAATACTGCTCACTACAATTTCAAGTTTATTAAGGATTAAAAAATATGGATCTGTGTGTTTTCATTGCATTGAATTTCAAAAGGCAGAGGGCAAGCTCTATAAAGATCAAAATCTATTGTCCTTAGGCAAGTTATTGAAAAGCAGCAAGATAAAATGTAAGCTAACAAATCCCCAAAGTTAACTCAGGACAGATATATGTCATCACTAGGAAAAGGCAGCAGAAAATTGACCATTTTCAGAGTTGAGAGAGACAGCAAGCTCCCTATATCACAAGCTGTTCCTATGTAACTGGCAATCCAGTTTTACATATACACACAAACTTACAGAGTTTAATAAATTAGAATGTAAAATTTAAAAGATGCCTAATAGGGAATAAATCCAGTGGCTGGATCAAGGTCACTTTTTGGAGAGCTTCCATTCATACATTTTCTGATGAAGGCCTCAGAAACCCTCTTTGAGTTTCATAAATTTTTATACACAAATGAAGACTAGAATCCAAAATTGCATGTTTTTTACAAGGGCATGATGTCAGAGGGACTAATTTGTGGAGGATTTTGCTCAGAAAACAATTTGCCAAAATCCAATCAATTGATGATTGATTTTAAGAGTATTATTAAACTTCACTTTTTAAAGTCATCTGATCTCCATGTAGTAGGTAAATAATTGCCCCACATAAGAGTTTTCTCCTAAATGCAACTGGTGGCAAGCATTCCTAGTGTCAGAGTCACATTAAAGGAGAGGTCACATTCCCTTCCAGTCATTTTTGGAAGCCATTATCTCTGAAGCCAATCCCCTTGAAGGCCAGGGATCAAAGAGTATATTAGATTTAATCAGACCCCACCAGATCAGAACTCTTCAAATAGCTGGATGGCCATTTGTTCATATAGTAGGTATTTGTTTTGGTTAGGGGTTGGACTAAATGCCTGCTAATATCCCTTTCAAATTTAAAAATTCCATGATTCTTTCATTTAAACCTCAATATGCCCAATGTATTTTAAGTATTACAGATTAGAAATTTAAATAGTAGGAGGCTTCAGAGGCTTAGTGTAAATAAATATCAATTCTGACATGTATGAACTGAACCAATTATTTTTGCAAAGGTATAAATGGTATTTTGATGATTTCCTGTCAACATATTTATCAAATATAGACTCATTCCTTCCATAGCCTGTAATATCTGTCAACTCTATGGGGTCAGTCAGTATTTATCCTATGATGTGCTCAATTGTACTGAAATAGTCCTGAAATCAAAGGGATGCAAGGAATATATCTGTAAGTACTGCCTGTGATTCTAAAGATTTGACAGCTAGTTTCTTGAGAGCAGCTGTGATATTTCAGACAGATTCACATTCAGTCGTTGCAGTAGAACACGCTCCACAGTCACACCGTATGGCCATGGGGTACGTGTAGAAAGGGTCAACGCCTGGAGCACAGCTGGGCAACTTGACAGTCACCTGTTTGGTCTCATTGTAGGTGCAGACTCGATGGTGGGCTTCAATGTAGGGAGGATCCAGGATAGGTTTCTGCTCATAAGAAGTGAAAAACAAGGAAGGCGTCAGACAACTGTGTCTGGAAAATGTCTGAGTTTTTGGATGGCTTATTCTGATGACTTATGAAGGGTACATGTTTGGTCCTTTAAAAGTCCCAGATTCCAGGAAAGCTTTGTTAAAATAAAACACCCCAAAGATCTAGGCACTGCAAACCCCCAAACAGTCATTCCTCCACCAAATAAAATGACCATCTGCAGTATTAACCTAAACAAGAAGGAATATTTCAGTTATTTTTTCAGTTGTGTCCAAATCTTTGCGACCCCCTTTGGGGTTTTGCTTGGCAAAGACATTGGAGTGGTTTTCCATTTCCTTCTCCAGTGTGTCCCCATTTTATAGATGAAGAACAGAGGCAAACAGGGTTAACTAACTGACCCAGGTCACACAGTGAGTTAGTATCTGAGACTAGATTTGAACTCAAGAAGATGAATTTTCCTGACTCCAGACCTAGTGCTGTAATCACTGTTCTACTTAGCTTCCCTAGAGACCAGTTACCTCTAGTATGTTGTTACAAGAGAGACTGTGCTGTGGTAGATAAGAAGTTGACCTTGAAGCCAGAAAGACACACTTTCAAGTCCTGCTCCTAACACATAATGGCTGTATGATCATGAACAAGTCACTTAACTTTCTGTGCTCTCTAAGACTAAAAGTTATAGAGAAAGTACCTACGTGCATTGGTAGAGTTTGCTTAACTATATCAATGAAATCACAGGTTGAGTCCCTATCTCTACAGTTACATAAAAGTAGAAGAAGAAAAAAGAAAGAAAAGTCAGGATGAAATTTTGCCTCCAGTTGTGATTAGAATAGCATTTAGTTCACTTTAGCAAAGCCAATAGTAGAATTAGACTCATTTTTCAGTAGGTGTCTTGCATACACACACCTAAAAATCACAGTTTAATGTACATATATATACAGTATATATAATTGTATATAATATATACATTGTATATAATTGGGTTCACATTCCCATGTCCTGGACATTGTAGTTGCCCTTGTCATGAGCAACAGCTACTTGGTGTCAACTTCCAAAAGGCAGACTCAACCCCTCCAAGTGTCACTAAAATCGAACCTATCTCTATGGCTTTGCCCCTGGATTTGGAGAGTAGTGCTTTTTGGAAACGCAAAAATAACAGATCTTACTACTTGCTTAGCAAAAATAATTGGTTAAAATGAAAAAAAAAAACTGCCAAATAATGTGCTGGGGCAGATCCTTTGCCGACTCTGTTCTGTTCTGCATCACCATCTGCATGTTGGTCTTCCCAGCAGCATATTTGTGATGGTGTGTTGATGATGGCCTCTAAAGGGACCTCCCTTCCTCAGGTGAAAATGTATGTTATCACTTTCCCCTGATGTGGTTTGTATTATTCTTTGTTCCAGGTGCAAAAATCCCTACTTGTGGCTTTGAGTAAAATCCTTGTTTTCCAATCTATTCTCAGATTTGTTCCTAGGAATGATTATATTCTACTTTATAAATCTTCAAATCATAAAAGGCAAATCTAGATTTTTAATTAATTTAATTAATTTTCCCATTATCAGGTTATCTGAGACCTGAAAATTGGCTACAAAGGAGGGTCAATTTGCTTTCTAAAAGTAGAGAACTTGAGTCTCTTGAATGATTGCCCCAAGACCAGGCCTTCCATGCCTGACTGTGGCCAAATGAAAGATGCTGTATCCCAAGGGTGAAAGAATATGGACTGAATTTCCAGAAACAATGACTATATGAAAATGTTCCAGCGTTCTCACTAGGAGTGAAGGACCCCTAGAGTGCTTTGACAATTAATGACATTCTTGGTATCATTAGCAAGTAAGCTCCTCCTTCTGACTACATTGAGCAAATGTGCTCTCAATTTACTGAGGAATATGAAATAAAGCTAGTTTGAAAAAGTATTTTAACCTAATTTTCACACTGATCCATCAACACCCAGTTCTATTCATAGAAGTTTAACATTTATTTAATATCAAGTGGTTTTCCCCTAGTTTACTGCATGGAGGGAATATTCTTCTAAATGACATAAATTTCCAAAACTGCACCTGTACTTCCAGATATTCTCTTTTATATTAAAGAGCATATCATGCTTCCCCAAAGAGGTTCCTAATAGGAGAATACTGCCGCAAGTCTGGCATCAGTGCCAAGCCTGGCAGAATGGGCAATTTTCTAAATGCAGTTCTCAAGGACACTAAGAAGTACTTTCCCAAACCCTTCCTAACCAGCCGGAATAAAAAAAAAACCTCCCAATTTTCTTTCTATTCCTTGATATTTCACAGATATTCATTCCTTTATCTTAAAGTTTTGTCTCCTGAAAAAAATGCAAATAGCCCAGGGAAAGGATCACCACCCAACCTCAGCAATGACTTATACCTTACTTTAAAGAGTTTTTTCAGATTCTTTCTGATAGGCAGGCTTTGATTGGGGGCTGGAGAGTAAGAGGATATGAGATTCCTAAAGGACAGGGAAAAGAGGCACCAGAAGAAAGCCGCAGGTTAAAAAATAAAAAGGCTGTGTGTGCCCAGAGACAAACTTCATCAGTTTCACAATTTTGTGTAATATTTGCCCTGTTCGTAATCATTTAACTTCATCACCAATAGTGAAAACAAACTGGAGATGTGATTATAAAATACATTCTAAGATAACCAGTTTTGTTACTAGTTACTTTGAAAGAATCATCTCTACTTTGATTTCCTCAGTTGTGGTAGAATATCAACTCTTACCATCCCTATACAGTGGCAAAACCCAAGAAGAGGTTCAAAGCACCACCATATTGGAAACTACTAAAAGTGATCATAGTTCTCTTTCTCCTGGTTAATAATTGGTGGATTTCCAAAAACCATTCCATAGAAGAGAGAGCATTTACTTCTCATTTCATTTCATCAAAAAGTAAGTAACAACAGAGTGGAAACCAAGACTTTGCCCCAGATTCCTCTAGTCTTCCCCTACAGCATGGTGTAATAAGTACAACATTAGGCTCAGACTCAGGAAAGATCTAGGTACAGATTGGTACTTACTGTTACCATGGGCAAGTCATTTAACATCTTGGTTTTCTTATTTTCAAAACAAGAATAATTACACATCATACCTACCTGCCAGGATTAATGGGTTCATTAAGGGAAATCATGCATTTTGTAAGATAAGCATTTTGTAAACTTTTAAATCATTTAAACATTTAAATCATTTCCTGCTTTGGTTACTTTTATTACTTGTACTCTTGCTGCCCTAGCCATAATCAGGGGGACAACTCACCTCCCAAGTCTCACAGCGACCCCAGCAGGCATCTGTAGTGATCCGTAACCCCTTACAGCCTGGCTTCTTGGCCAAAAAAGTGAATTCCCTCACAGCACAGCCAACAAACCTTCGGAGATCCCCTTTGGAGGTGTTGAAGGCACACATGCAATGAATCAGGAGGAGGAGAGGCACTGAACCCAGGAAAAGGAGCCCGAACTTCATGGTGGCTTTCTACAGGAAGACAGAAGGAGAATAGAGGGTTAATTAAAAGATGAAACTGCATCCTTTGCTCTATTCTCTTGCTAATTATGAGATTAATAAGAGTAATATTGTCTGAGGGGGCAGCCTGGGTGGCTCAGTGGATTGAGAGCCAGGTGTAGTAATGGAATATCCTGGGTTCAAATCTGGCCTCAGATACTTCCTAGCTGTGTGATCCTGGGCAAGTCACTTCACCCCCATTGCCTAGCCCTTACCACTCTTCTGCTTTGGAACCAATACACAGTATTAATTCTAAAACAGAAAGTAGGTAATTTTAAAAAGGGGGAGGGGTGATACACCTATTAGCAATAGGAGAGACTATGTCTATGCATCTTGGAATGAAAGGTAATTTTGCATGCCTACCATCTCCATTATCTATCCATTAGACAACTTTGAGGATGATCCTAGAATTAATTTGGTGAGATAATGTATCTTCCAATATCAGTCACCAAAAAAATGTGCTCAACCATTCCCCTACAGTGACTCACCTGGATTACGACTTAGAGAGAGGTGTCTATTACATCTTTCAAATGGCTATAAAGGAATGGAAAGCAGACTGGATTTGGAGTTGGACGCTCTGTATTCAAATCTCTTTTCTACTATTTAATGTCTTCACAACCTTGGTCAACTTACTAAACCAGATTCTTCATCTGCTAAAAGAGGGAGTTGAACTCTGGATCCCGTTACCTCTAAATCTTATGAATCTTAGGATCAGACTCTCTGAGCATTGTGAATATTATTAATTAGAAGCAAACACATTCAAACAAAATGCTGCACTTACATAGGAATAGATGCACATCCTTTAAAAAAGAAGTTTTATGGACAGGTTAATTTAATAGAATAGCCACAATATTAAAAATATTAACAGTTGTATATTGCAAATACCACAATTCATGCATGTATATGAAATTCAGCACCTTTCTGTGACTTTTACCTTAATATGACTCATTTGACTTTCTCTGGCCCATTATGCCATTTTGTCACTGCTTAATTAATAAAAGCCACAGTGAAGCAAGTGAGACAAATTTAAAATAAAATATGAGAAGTTTGTAAACTTCTTCCTCCATAGTTTTTTATCTATTCCCTGTGCCTTATCTGAGAGCATGAGTCCAACCTTTGGGTCTTGCAGAATAGAGATGAATGTTTCCTTCATGTAATTTATATTTAAAGAATCCAGACTCAAGTTTCCTGCTAACACCCCACCACCCCAAAGACAGCCTTCTAGTTTCATCTTAGAAGCACTCACTTCACCTCACCTTGTCAGCTTCCACTCTTCTTAAGAGATGAAAATTACACTCAGGTTTTCGGACCCGCAAAGTGAATGGCAGGAGACTTGTGAAGCACTTTTACATTTGCTCCTGGGAGCCTCTCTACCTACTGCTACTGGGCTGGCTGCTTAATTGCTCAAATATATAGGAAGAGGTCTTGTCAATCAAAACAAAAGAAAGGCAGATCCTTACATGAACCATGGAGGACATCAAAGCCACCGAACATAAAGGAAGCCTCTCTTTTCTAATACTGATTACAACAACTTAAAGGGTGTTGTCTTGTTTCTTAACATCACTTGCTAAAACAGAAAATTATCTTGGTGGGTGACATAATCCTGGAAAACAGGCAGAAGTATATCTAACCCTGCTCTCTGGGAACAAATGCACTGAGGCAAGGTGGATTAGAATTTCCTTCATGGTAACCACACGTTTCCATTAGAACAGAAGACAGTTCCTCACCTTTAGCAGCAAACTTTTTCCTCTGGTCTCCAAAACATATTTCAATACAACAGAAAGATAATAAAAGTCACTCACTGGAAAGAACACTAGATCATGAACTGAAGGAATGGAAAAGGCATTGAGAAAGAATATTTGGAGAGTCTTAACACTGCTAAGTTCTAGATAATGTTAACTTTTAAAAAGGCATTGTGCTGCATGCAAAGACTGCCATGGGAAGGAAAAAATTGGAATTTAGACTCTTAAAGATCAAATAGAGAAGGTTGCAGTCTTTGTATTTAGGAGCATGGGATACAGGTTTAGATTCTAAGTTCCATTGTCAACACCATTAGCAGTTGCGATAGCAAAAGCATGAGAATGTAACTGAATACTTCTTTGTTTTTCCTTTATTTAAAAAAGTCTTTCCTAAACAAATCCTAATATGGCATAAACCCAAGGACCTCATCATCCTGGATGTCCTCCTCAGGATGCTTTCCTGTTACTGTACTTTCCAACGTACTTCCTAAAGTGTGGGTCCCAGAACTGAATGCAGTTGAATTTGGCCACGATAAAATAAAAATGAAACTTATCATTTTCCTAATTCTAAACACTGTACCTCTTTCTTTAAAAAAAAAAACACCTTTAACTTCCATCTTGGAATGGATACTAAATATCAGTTCCAAGGCAAAAGAGCAGTAAGGGCTAGGCAAATGAGCTTAAGTGATTTGCCCAGGGTCACACATCTGGGAAGTGTGTGAGATTTAAATCCAGATTTAAATCCAAGACCTTCCCTCTCTAGGTCTGGCTCTCAATACACTGAGACATCTGGCTGTCCCCTCATTGTATTTTTCTTAATGCATCCTAATATAATATTGACTTTTTTGGGGTACCATATCACATTTTGACTCATGTAGAACTTGTAGAACTCTTATACCTCAAAGTCTTTTTCATAAAAACTGATCTTTCATGGGGTAAATTCAGAAGTCAATTGCCCAAAGGTTGCTACTTTAATTGCCATTTCTTTGCATTTGCAATCCTTTTCTGACTTGAAATTCACTTTCCTGACTTTGGCATCATGGTAAGACAAGAAGGAAAGGTCAAAGGTTAGCTTGGGCCATGACTTGCCAGAACCCCTTAGCATCAAGAGTATATTTCTACATCTCCTAAACCAAGGCAGAATTGTACAAAATAACATACAAATTGCTAGGACCTACGTGTATTGTGTTATTAATGCTAGAGTAAACAGTTTTAGCACCACAGTGAAAATGGAAAAAACAAATAAAGAGCCTGACCCAAAACAACTGCCCTTCCTGTCTTCCATGCCACCACCTTTCCAAGTGCCTGATCTGAAATAGTTTTGAGGGAATTCTCCCTAAATCAGATAATAAAGGTTTAGGAATACTATCAAAGTATTCATTATATAGGAGGGATGAGCCTACTGACAAAATGTCAGAATTGGAAGGGATTTCTGTGGTCAATATAGTACAATCCATAAATAAAGGAATCAACCTTGGAAAGAGTCCCTGCTTGAAGGCCTCCAGTGAGGAGGAATTCATTATTTTTTAAAGCAAAGTTTTGGATATCTATAATTCTGGGGTTCATTACTTTTTTTGTGTCATAGATTCCTTTGACAGTCTGATAAAATGCATGCATCTTTTTTCTTTAAATAATGTTAGTTGTTATTTATAATTGAAGAGAATGCTAAATTTCATTTAAAGATAGTGAAAATATTTTTCCCATCCAAATTCACAAATCTCTTGAAATATATTCAAGGATCCCTTAGGGATTTGTGGCCCCAAATTAAAAGTTCGTGCTTAATTGTTAGGAACTTTTTCTTTATATCAAATCTAAATTCTTCATGTTCTGTCCTCAGACACTTCCTAGCTGTGTGACCCTGGGCAAGTCACTTAACCCCAATTGCCTAGACCTTATTGCTCTTCTGCCTTAGAACCAATACTTAATATTAATTCTAAGACAGAAAGTAAGGGTTTTAAATAAATAAATGTGCTTCATGAATTTATAGGGATTCATTTATTAGATAACCTAGTTGTCTTCAGTTGATGTCCTAATATGATTAGATATAGGGTGCTCTGGGGTTCTGTAAAATAGAGATTTGAACCCTAGACTTCAATCCTCAGAAGTCCTTGGTACTTCCCAGAATTCCTTACAATTTCACCTGAGTATCCACCTGGGTAAGATCACAATGAATATTTAACTGGCATCAATGCCTACTTCGCCATCTTCCATTGCAGTGATGTAGTGGGTAAGCTAACCCCGGGGGTTTTGAATGGGCTAATCAGACCTAGGCACATGGTTTTCTTATTTTGTATTTCGTTATTCCTTGATTTCTAATAACCCTTAATAAACCTCATAAAATATAATATTTCTATTACTAGAGACTAAAATTTAATTTTTACAGTTTGGGCAACAACAAGATTGGAAGAGAACTCAAATTTTTTTTAAAAGATAGCCTAAATAATTTTTTAAGCCATGTTCCTCCTGCCAAAGCTGATTCTTAAGCTCCTCCTGACCTTCTTGACCCAGATCGGTCTCCCGATCCCGACCCACCCCAGCCCAGCCCCAGCCGATCTCCAGCCTTCAAGCCAGATCGCCCCAACCCAACCCCAGGACCCAGGCTGCTGGTAGCTGCTCCAGTTTCTTCAGGACTCACAAACCAGCTGGTAAAAATGGGGGTGATCTTTCCTTTGGCTACAATTAACCTCCACATGGTGGCAGGGGACCAAAGGGAGTACAACAAGGAGAAGGAAGAGACTTTTCCAAAAGGGAAGTTATAAGCATGTCTTATTTAAAAGGATATCTTTTGAGTTCACTGATTCTGTTACTTATCTCACCTGAGATTCAGGAGAGAATTTCATCTCTCTGCAACTCTTTGACCCAATTTGAGATTAAAACCAACCCTCACTATTGGAAGGCAGCTGGGTGGCTCAGTGGATTGAGAGCCAGGCCTAGAGATGGGAGGTCCTGGGTTCTAATCTGGCCTCAGACACTTCCTAGCTGTGTGACCCTGGGCAAGTCACTTGAACCCCATTGCCTAGCCCTTACCAATCTTCTGCCTTGGAACCAATTCCATAGTTCTGACAAACAGTATCTTAACACATAAAAAACAAAACAAAAAAAAATGAACTTTAAAGAAATTGGAGGTTATATCTTTCAGACTCCAATGTTTTATAAAAAAATCTCTATTTTATTGCATTTTACTGGTTGTTTTGTGTAAGATTTAATTTTGTTGGTTTTAAGTTCATATATTAATGTATTCAATACTATGTTGTTACACTGAATCATTTTAATGTACTGGGTTTTAACTAGTGCTATATTCTGTTGCTTTTCCCCTATAACTATACTGAACAAATATTATTGAATAAGCCTATATAAAAGCAGCCCTTTTTCTGTTTTCTGTTTTTGAATTTGAATTTGTAAATTGTCACCTAAAGGATGGATAGACTTCATAAAAACTGGTTATAATTGTATAACAACCTTTGGAAAATTTAATAATCTGGTGGAGTTTGATTAAATCTAATATACTATTTGAATCCTGGCCTTCAAGGGGATTGGATTCAGAGATAATGGCTTCCAAAAATGGCTGGAAGAATGTGACTCTGACTCTAGGAATGCTTGCCACCAGTTGCATTTAGGAGAAAACTCTTATGTGGGGCAATTATTTACCTACTACATAGAGATCAGCCAAGATCAGCCATTGCATCTTGACTTTTGTCCTACCACTGGACTCCAGTGTCTCTGAAGATAAAGTGAGGCCACTGACTCTGTGTACCTCTCATCACCTTCATGATTTCATCGGTCCTCTACAAAAATGAAGGATGAACAACAACAAACACTTATTTCATAGCACAGCCTAGAATTTTGCTGAAAATTTAATTCAAGCTCACTAGCCCATTTTTCTCAAGAATCTATTATCTTCTCTATTTCTTAAATTTGGATACTTGCCCTTCTATTACCATTCTTCAAGACTCCCCTTATGGGAGGACATGGACAAGAGTCACAGAGGATGAATGGCAATCTATATAATTAGAGAGGATATCCAAATAAATTGAAATGACAAATGTGATTAAGCAGTAGAATACCATTATTTGAGGGCTATAATTTTGTTTTTAAAATAAATCACAGGTGTAACTGGATGGCTCAATGCACTGAAAGCCAGGCCCACAGACAGAAGATCCTAGGTATAAAACTGGCCTCAGGCACTTTCAAACTCTGTGACTCTGGGCAAGTTACTTAATCCCCATTGCCTAATCTTTACCACTCTTCTGCCTTGGAACTGCCACACATTATTGATTCTAAGATAGAAAGTAAGGGTTAAAAAAAACTTCATCCCTCTCCCCAAATATAAGAGCTCCTTAAAGGCCTTCTACTAAGATTCAGAGGGGTTCTAATATGTGTCATACACACAGAGTTGAAATCACATATCTTTACATGTTGAAGATGTGACTTGGAATGCAAATTTAAAAGGGAACTGGGAACCAAGATGGAAAGGCAATCCATTTTAATAGATAACTGTGAGTGATTAAAAAAATGATGATCCCATTAAAATTCTTTCCTGGAGGCCATGGGAAGTTGATGTGACAGTAAAAGGATATCTAGCCAGAAGGAGAGCTTCAAATAATGGCACAGCCAGGAATTAAGAGAAAGAAAAACTGAAAAGAGCCGAACCTGCCAAAATAAAGCTTCATTTACTTCAGTCCATGTCCTATGATGGATTAGGATTATGAATGAAATTATTTGTGGACAACAGGGAGTAGTTTCTTGTCACAGCTAATGAATTCAAAAGATGTTAGAGTTGGGAAAAAGAAGGAAGGAAGGAAGGAAGGAAGGAAGGAAGGAAGGAAGGAAGGAAGGAAGGAAGGAAGGAAGGAAGGAAGGAAGGAAGGAAGGAAGGAAGGAAGAAGGAAGGAAGGAAGGAAGAAGAGAGGGAGAGAGGAAAGAAAATTTCAGGAAAAAAGGTAAACCAACAAAAAGAGATCAAACCAAGAGAAGGGGATGAAGCTGACATGCTTTTTGGAGGCACCTCTAAGTTATGGTTCCACAACTGCAGCTAATCAAAGAGCCAGCCATTCATCACATTGGTTCTGCTCCACTAGCCAGAATCAATTACAGAATGTCTTTACATACTCCAAATATTACCAAGGTACTTCGATTACATGTCAACACAACTTTCCCAGATGTAGACTCCCTTCTTTTTTTTTTTTTAAACCCTTACCTCTGTCTTGGAGTCAATACTGTGTATTGACTCCAAGGCAGAAGAGTGGTAAGGGCTAGGCAAGGGGGGTCAAGTGACTTGCCCAGGGTCACACATCTGGGTGTAGACTCCCTTCTGCATGGGGAATTTCATCAGCAGTACTCTGCTCATGTTTCTAAGGACTGGGATGTTAGAGTAGGAAAAGAAGCTAAGAGTTTGGATGAATAAATCCATACTAAATTCTTAAACTAATAAGATGATCACTACTACTCAGTAAGAGAAGAGAGGTAACTAGTTCTCTGAGTGCTAGTGAGTGCTTGATGTTTTCCCAGATGGATGGAATATTTAATCAAAGGTGGGGTTGAATAATGGACAGACAGCACTTGATTTTAATTATTAAACAGGTTGAGGAAATTGGGCAGTAATTAAATGTGTCTTACATATTTTGCCTTGGGAGTTGCTTGGCTTCACCAGGTAGATTTACTTAAAATGCATATGCTTATGTTTTAATTTCTCTCTTTCTCACATGCCTGGCCTCAGTCAGAACTTAACCAAATTTTATAAAGAGAACAAGTTTTTTTTTTTCTTTCAGTAACCATTTTTTTGACATTTTTTAAATTTGGTCAATTTCAAACATTATTCCTTGGTTACAAAAATTATTTTCTATTCCTCCCACCCCTCCACCCACCCTTCCCACAGCTGACAGGCAATTTCATTGAGTATTACATGTGTCCTTGATCAGAACCCATTTCCATGTTGTTGGTGTTTGCACTAGGATGTTCATTGAGAGTCTCCATCCCCAATCATATCCCTCTCGACCCATGTAATCAAGCAGTTGTTTTTCTTTGGTGTTTTTACTCCCACAGTTTTTCTTCTAAATGTGGATAGTGTTCTTTCTCATAGGTCCCTCCAAGTTGTTCAGGATCATTGCATTGCCACTAATGAAGAAGTCCATTACATTTGATTGTACCATAGTGTATCAGTCTCTGTGTACAATGTTCTCCTAGTTTTGCTCCTTTCGCTCTACATCACTTCCTGGAGGTAGTTCCAGTCTCCATGGAATTCCTCCACTTTATTATTCCTTTGAGCACAAGAATATTCCATCACCAACATATACCACAATTTCTTCAGCCATTCCCCAATTGAAGGGCATCCTCTCATTTTCCAATTTTTTGCCACTACAAAGAGCACAGCTATGAATATTCTTGTACAGGTCTTTTTCCTTATTATCTCTTTGGGGTACAAACCCAGCAGTGCTATGGCTGAATCAAAGGGCAGACAGTCTTTTATCGCCCTTTGGGCATAGTTCCAAATTGCCTTCCGGAATGGGTGGATCAATTCACAACTCCACCAGCAATGCATTAATGTCCCGACTTTGCCACATCCCCTCCAGCATTTATTACTTTCCTTTGCTGCCATGTTAGCCAATCTAGGTGATACCTAGAGTTGTTTTGATTTGCATCTCTCTGATTATAAGAGATTTAGAACACTTTTTCATGTGTTTATTAATGGTTTTGATTTATTTGACTGAAAATTGCCTATTCATGTCCCTTGCCCTTGATAAATCAATTGTATAGTGGCTTGATTTTTTTTGTACAATTGATTTAGCCCTTTGTAAATTTGAGTAATTAGAACTTTGTCAGAGGTCTAGAGAACAAGTTTTAAGAAAGTAAAATCAAAAGTTAAGAGATGTTCTGATAAATTCAATGAGAACTGGAGGTACTGGATAAATCTGGATGACAAAAATGGTATTTTCCCAGATCAATTTTGTTTTTTTCTCTAAAATTATGATATCACCTATGAAGATTTAATTAACTCTCCCCTGCCCATTTTTAGATTTAATCACCAGAAGTGTATACACCCCACTTACTCCTGAGTGGGGGAGGTCTATAACCCATATGTGCCCCCTGGGCAGTCCTAAGCAAAGCTTTAGCTGTAATTGGTAGACATAAAATGGAAGGAAGTCACAGGAAGTGATGAAAAGAAATGATCTTTTAAAATGCCAAGAACTTCCTGTGAAGAGGTCTTTAAGTCTTTCATCTTCAATTTGACCTTGGAGGAGCTCTTGGACTACTTCTATTTCCTTAGAACTACCACATGGGGTGAGTGAAAAAAGACCATCTCCTTTCCTGGATTTTCTAAAGAGACTAGCCTTAGGAGAGGCCTCCCTTCTTGAGAGAGGCTTCCTGCATCCCCAGGTCCTCTGCTCAAGGCTGAGGCCCCACCAGCTAAGGACTAATTAGCCCTGCCTGGGTTGAGCCAAGGACTGGAGCAAAATACTTAGTATGTAGGTTAAATATCTTAACCTATCCTCTCTCTGATTTTCTCACTTTCACTCTATATTTTATAAATAAATTGCTAAATAAACCATTTTGGAATTGATTAAAATTCCTGGAGGCCCTAGTCTTAAGTAATCCAGTCCAACCTTTTAAAATAACCCCTCACCTTTAAAATGAGGGGATGCCCTTCAATTGGGAAATGGCTGAAGAAATTGTGGTATATGTTGGTGATGGGATATTATTGTGCTCAAAGGAATAATGAACTGGAGGAATTCCATGGAGACTGGAATAACCTTCGGGAACTGATGCAGAGTGAAAGGAGCAAAACCAGGAAAACATTGTACACAGAGACTGAGACACTGTGGTACAATCAAATGTAATGGACTTCTCCATTAGTGGCAATGCAGTGATCCTGAACAACTTGGAAGGATCTATGAGAAAGAACACTATCCACATTCAGAGAAAACACTGTGGGAGTAAAAACAAAGAAAAACAATTGCTTGAATACATGGGTCGAAGGGATATGGTTGAGGATATAGACCCTAAATGAACATCCTAGTGCAAACATCAACAACATGGAAATGGGTTCTGATCAAGGACACAAGTAATACCCAATGAAATTGCCTGTCAGCTGCGGGAAGGGTGGATGGAGGGGAGGCGGGAAATAATGTGATAATTGTTTTTTTTTATTTTTTTAATATATTTTATTTGATCATTTCCAAGCATTATTCGTTAAAGACATAGATCATTTTCTTTTCCTCCCCCCCCCCCACCCCCCATAGCCGACGCGTAAGTCCACTGGGCATTAGATGTTTTCTTGATTTGAACCCATTGCTTTGTTGATAGTATTTGCATTAGAGTGTTCATTTAGAGTCTATCCTCTGTCATGTCCCCTCAACCTCTGTATTCAGGCAGTTGCTTTTTCTCGGTGTTTCCACTCCCATAGTTTATCCTTTGCTTATGAATGGTGTTTTTTTCTCCTGGGTCCCTGCAAGTTGTTCAGGGACATTACACCACCACCAATGGAGAAGTCATAATGTGATAATTGTAACCAAGGAATAATGTTCTAAATTGACTAAATAAACTAATTCAAATGGAAAAATAAAATTAAAAAAAAACACAAAAAACCTAATAACCCTTCACCTTTATGTCCCTTACACACCATATAAATTGTTCTCCTAGTTCTGCTCACTTTGTTCTGCATCAGTTCATAAAGGTCTTCCTGGTACCCTCTGAAATTGTCCATTTCATTATTTCCTACATTATAATAATGTTCCATTTTATTCATCTACCACAATTTGTTTAGCCATTCTACAATAGCATATCTCTATAGTTTCCAATTTGGGATTTCTACAAAAGAGAGCACTATAAATATTTAGTACATCTAGATCTTTCCTTTTTCTTTGATTTCTTTAGAGTATAAGTCTAGTAGCAGTAGTATAATTGGGTCCTTACTTTTGCAGAGTGTTTTAAAATTAGATTCATATAATTACTGAACAAGTCAAAGGCAGACACACTCCCAAATACTTTATAGCTTTGGTAGTTACTTTTAACAGAATTTCACTTTCTAGCTCTTCTTTCTGGGTTCTTGTTATACACAGGAATACTGAGGATTTATGTGGCTTTATTTTATATACTGCCACATTGCTGAGGCAAACTATTTCAAGTAATTTTACAGGTAACTCTCTAGGATTCTTGTTGAGTATGTTATCAGGTAATCTGCACAAAAGTGACAATTGTGTTTCCTCTTTGTCCATGCTTATTCACTCAATTTTCTTTTCATGTATGATTTCTATAGCTCGCATCTCTAACACTACATAAAATAAGGGGCATTGTTGCTTTACTCCCGATCTCAACAGAAAGACCTTTAACTTTTCTCCTTTGCATATAATGTTTGCTCTTGGATTTAGACTAATATCTTAGTATATTAAGGAAAGGTTTATATATTCTTATGATTTGAAAAATATTCTTCTAATTTTCAAATTCCTTTCTCTACCTTCTTAAAAATCCACTCCCATACCTTTTCTGTGTCCCATTCCTATGAGACCTAATTTTCATCTAGCTGTCAACTTTTTGATAAGGTTTTATGGCAGCTGATAGCATTAAGGCATTACTCTCCCAAGGCTATTTACAATCTAACATGTATCTTAAAAAAAAAAAAAAAGCCTTTGACCCAAAGGAATTAATCTCTAATTAAAGACACTCTGACAAAGAGAGAGATAATTTTAATTTGCCCAGAAACCCTTCAAATCATATTATACCTATGGCTACCAACATTCCTACTCTAGTCAAACCAGTAGTTCTCTTCTGAAATTTTTATTTACTAAGAGGGATATTTAAAAGTACAGCATTTCTTAATTTACTGAGGGGCATCAGGGGAGGAGTGGACATGTCAAAAGGGTTACAAATGACAAAATAATACATTCTTTAATTTCACTCTCTTGATTAATTTCATTTCTGGTTGAAACTAAAATCAAGTTAAGGTTTATTGAGCACCTACAAAATGTCTAGGCTGCCCTTACTAGGGTTCAGTCTAAATACTTTTTATACTCCATTACTGAAAGTGACAGTTGAAATGAGGAATGTAAGATGCCATCTATATTTACCTTGTCACTCTCAGTATGTACACTGCCTGTTTCCAAGGACCAACTATTTAATATCAGTCAGACATGGAGGTGGAGGGAACTCCAATAGAGACTTTATTTTCAGAAATAATAGAATTACACAAGACTTTACAAACAGATCCAGAAAGAAATACGAATTGTTAACCTTGGAATTTGCAAGGTAATTTGGTAACCATTGGGAAGAAATCAGATGTTATTGAAAAGGCACTTCTTTCCTCTTAAAACATTGAGTACTTACTGTATATCTGCACATTTTTAGAAGTAATTATCAATTCCCAGAGATAATATTCCCATTATGTGATGATGTGGTCACTATGGTAACTAATTTTTTTACAACTAGGGGGTACTTGAATTAATGTTATAAGTTAAGCCTTTTCCCAACTGTCTTAGAGGAAATATTAATTTATCTAAAATTAATGAGCATATAGTTTAGACCCTAAAATGCAATTTTTTTTATTTTTCAACCAATTCTTTCACTCCTAAATGTCATATATATTTAGGGCACATTATGCAGATAGATGCCTGAGAATAAAAAATAGAAAGATATTTAATGAGTCATAAAGAAGCATTTTTTGTTTAAAATGTATCACCCTATCTCTCTCTGACTCTCTCCTACCTTCCTCATCTCTAAGTGGCATGGAGCAGTGGTTAAAGAATAGATTTCAGTCAGGAAAACTTGGGTTTATGTATGCAAGTCTTACCTCTAAATAACACCCATCTTGTGACCCTGGACAAGTCTTTGGGTCTTTCAGTATTCTAGGCAATTCTCTAAAACTTTAAATTGCAGAGAATATCCAAATTTCCTCAACCAATGACATCATGAGTCCAGTCTTTATCTGTATCGCCTCTCTTTAACTGAAATAAGTCCAGGATTCTCACTCTGTATTCCTAACCCTTTCCTTTATCATTCCTCGGGCAGTTATATACAGAATTAGTGAACGAATATTTTGTTAGCCTAGTATCAATAGAATAAACATATCTTCTCATTTGTTACTTTATTGGAAGAAAATGAATTAAAGGATCAAACCCCAGGTCAGGAGTGGAGAAGGGCTTGTAATGTTCTCTGAAGCCTGAATGATTTGGTTATACAAAATAATAGTGATAGAATGATAATCAGTACACTCAAAGGTCCATTAGCCCACCCTTTCTGACTGCAAGTTCCCCATAAATCATATCATTTGACACAGGTGTTAGTTACCTGCCTTACTAGCCACCAAGATTAAGGACTGCTAAGGATGTGTAGTGTCACCATAGTGACACCAAAGCAGCTGAGCAAGGAGGAAGAAAGACTAGCAGACAACTAAGATAAAATGAGAGTGTGAGAGAGAAGCTTTGAAGGAGACAAATCTCCATTTACTGAAACTTCAGGCTGTTCCATCCATGTTTCCTGATCCACTCCATTCAAAGATTCCTGCTTAGAAATGGAACTCCCTCACTTTGGGAGCCCAGCTTAAACAATACTATTCTCTCACCAGAATTCCACTAGGCAAGAAGTCAGTGATTCAGCTGAAGAGGAAGGTCCTGGTCATCTAATGCCTTTTCAGTACCCACCCCACCCCCAGTTCTAGTTATGATGCCAATCAAAATAACTTTTATTCCTCATATAAATGACGTATGAGAACTAGCTACCAAATATCTATACATGCTCAAAAGTTTACTTAGCAATTGCATTAGTTATGAATTCTGCACACACTTGTAAGGGCTAGAATCTTTGACCCATCCCCTCTTACATTCACCATATGCTCTCAGTTTCCTACTGACTTAGGGAGAAAAAGGGAGGAGTCAGGGAACAAGTATTTATTAAGTCCCTACTATGTGCCAAGAACTGGGTTAAGTACTTTACAACAATAATATAATAATAAAAATAAATATCTCATTTGTGTGGGTTTTAAAATTAATATACAATAACTCAAGTATTATATTCATAAGATTTATTAAAATTAAAAAATTAGAGTAAAACAAGAGAGGGAGGGCGGAGTCCCAGCAAACTTAAATACCAACAACATAATGACTCATGTACAGGAAAGGGAAAAGGGAATTTTGAAAACGTGGTCTTGGGTATAACATTCTAACTACACATTTGAGAGGGTGATTCATAAGTTTTCATAGATATAAGTAAAATGATGGTTTCTTCAAACTCCAATCTATGAATTTTGTTCAATATTCTTATTATGCCATAAGCAATATGATTTCAGAAAAAGCTGAAAAGATCTATAGGAACTGATGTAGAGTAAAATAAGCAGAACTGAGAAAACATTGTACACATAACAATATTGGATGATGATATCTGAAAACTTGGCTACTCTCAGCAATGAAATGATCTGGGACAATCCTGAAAGATTTATGATGGGGAATGTTATCCACCTCCAGAGAAAGAACTGTTGGATTCATCTTTCACATCAATGTATTTTTGGCTTTATTTTGGGATAATGATCAATATAGTATTGTGTGTTGCATGACAAAAAAATGAAAAAAAGAATTGAAAAATATTTTGTTTAATATACCTCAATATAATTGGTTCCCTTTGTAATCCTATATATTTTTATTTTAAGACAGGATCCATAGGTTTCAGAAGGAAGGAAATAAGGAAGGAAGGAAGGAAGGAAGGAAGGAAGGAAGGAAGGAAGGAAGGAAGGAAGGAAGGAAGGAAGGAAGGAAGGAAGGAAGGAAGGAAGAAAGGTAAGCTATTATACACAGCAGAAAGGAAATTTATAAAACTCATTTTCCTTAGAATGTGTTCAGGCTGAAAATATAAACAGTTTTTAAAAGCCATTGAAGTAAATTCATGGTTAATAGTTCTACAAGAGGTCATTAGGAATGACTGTGAAACATCTTTTATCCTTGGGAATTGAAATCCTAGAGAATAACTGTGCCATTCTTCAAAATGTCCCCTGCCATCACTATCAGAGCACCCTTACAGGGCAGATGGAAAATGAACCATGTTCTATTCCTCTCTGGTATGTGTTAAGAAAACAAAAAATATTAGAAATATGAATTGTTATAGTCAGCAATGATATAGAAATTCTATTTCCCTTGCAAGGATGTTTTTATCAAGCAGAATAAGTATGCCATTCTTTTTTATACTACTGTTATTGACCCAATATCACTACAACATCTGTCTGAGGTTTTTCCCCAGTTAATGATCAGGAGGCATGCTAATCCTGCCATAGTCCTGCACTTGATCTTCCTTGACAGCAATAACATACATTCACAAAATTGTAGGCGAAGTTTAGAGGTGCATTCTGGGGCCATGGTTTTTAGCAACTAAGTAGACCATGAAGAGATTGAATCCATAAATCTGACCTAAATAACACTTGCCTCAAACCAACACAGAGCTCAACTAGCCTCAGGTAGGAAGCAAAATGAGCTGAAAACAGAAAGTTGAAACAAGCTTATAAACTATCTAAATCCATTGGCTGCACAGGAAAACAAATGACTTATATTTCCATTTTATACCTGTTTAGAAACTCTCCTAGCTTTCAGTTAAGGATATCAAACCATTTCTGGATGGCCATATTAAGTCTGCAAAGAATGATCTGACCAAGGGTAATGGCACATTGCCAGGGGTAATCCTGGCTACCTGGAATCTGAGGCTTGCAGTTCTCTTGAGTTCAAGAATTCTTAGCTGCAGAGGGCAAAGCTTTTCATGTGTCCATACTAAGTTTGGCATTAGTGTTGTAAGCCCCCAGGAGTTGGGGGAGAGGTGGGGGGGGAAGGGCTGGATTGGGAGAGTGGCAACCTGGTTGCCTAAAAAGGAGTGAGCTAACTCGGATCAAAGATGGAGCCAGAGTAAAATAGAGAGGTCTAGGTTTTTAATTTTTTAATTAAAATTAATTGTTTAATTATCTTGAATTGTTCTAGAGAACAACTTGAATCACGCAAGAAAAATCACTAAAGTGTTCATACTCTTCCACTCAGCCATCACACTACTATTATATATATATACTCTAAGGACATATACTCCAAGACAAAAAAAAGGGTCTCTTTTATAACAGATCACAGCAGCTTTTATTACATAAAAGAACAGGAAACAAATTAGGATGCTATTGGTTAGGAAATAACTGAACTAATGGTGATGTATGAATGTAATTTAATATTATTTTACTATAAGAACTGATACATATGAAAAATTCAGAGGAACTTGGGACATCTTGTATGACCTGGTGCAGAACATAATAATTAGAGCCATAAGAACAACATTCACAATAACTATAATAATGTAAATGAAAACAACATTAAAATTCATTCAAGTTCAGATTAATTATAATAACCAATATTGATCCTATAGTTGCCCAAATGGTGATTTGGTTGTCTCAAGAAGTAGTGAATGCATCTTTAAAGGTCCTCAAGGAGACCTGGACTAGATGACAAGATAAGAGTAAATGAGCTCTTATAGGATACATTATAATAGGGGTCCCTTTCAATAATGGGCTTAACTAAATAGCCAATCCCAACCCTCAAATCCTATTGATTCAACAAACAGATGATGAAATATACCTCCCTCCTCCCAGGAGTACAGTAAAGGATTATGGGTACATAATACCATATATACTGTTAGCTGTGTTATACTGTGTTTCCATCAGTCATTATTTTTCTTTGTACCAGTTTGATTGGGTAGAACTAGAGGCATTATATGGGAAGTGATTGTGATTCTAAAAACAAAAAGCATCAATAAAACTTTCAAAAAAAAGTTTCACCTCATTTAATATCAATGGACTAAGCTCAAAACTCCTCTAGCCTGAGGAGGCTTCATTATGATGAGCCAAGAGCTTGATGTTGGTGAAAAGCCCCCCCACAAGACCATGTCTTTCATAGCAGCACGCCTAGGCTGGCTATAATGACCAGGCTCCTAGGTAACTAAAAAGGTTTGAGAACATGAACACAGACCCTGAGAATTCCACTAAGTTCTTAGGTTCATCTTTTGTACACAGGAACTTAAAATGAAACAAGGTGCCACAATGTGGGAAGTCAATATACATTCAGATGACTTCCACAAACACCTCATCTGTTTTTGTCTCCCTATATCTTTTGTAGCTCAATTACTATCCTTTCTTTAAAATCTAACTTTAAGGAACTACCTGGAAAAAAAACGCTGCTCTCTTTTCATTCTAATTTGGAGTATCATATCAGAGAATGTAGAATCTAAGTAAATTGTACCTGACTAATAATTGCCAATTCAATGTAAATCACTTCTGTTCCACAGTACAGATCTCCCTAATGGCTTCTTGAAAAGAGAATTTAGGCTTCTCAAACAGCCCTATGGGGAACAATATAACTATAATAATCCTCTCCCCTCTGTTGCAAATGTTAGGAATGAAATTCATAAGGAAACTATCAGGTTGAAAGGTGAATTAGCTGGATTTGTTCATATTCCCTCCATTGAATCTGTCTAGTCCTCTGGAAAAAGGACACGTATTTCTGGCATGCATCATGATCATTGTTAATGCTCTATTTTCCAGATCACCTTGGTAACAGGGGAAACTAAAAACAAAGTGGATGGGGTAAAACTTTGGAAATAAAATATATAACCCCTCATCTCAAGACAAGTCCACCAATCTTACAGAAGCATAAATCAAAATCTTTAGAAAAGGTAAACTTCATGTTCCATTTATTTTTAAATCCACCTTCCAGATTTCTTGGAATAAACCAGATGATGAAGAAATATAAATTCATTTGGATTAAAACAATTCAGGTCACCTGGATTTCCATGGACAAAAAGAAAAATTCATAATTCAATGACCAATGGCTTCTAGCTATGAGTTTCTCACCAAATTTGACCTCATATTCAAAGCCTTTCCAGTTTTATAGATCTTGTGATCTGTGTCACAAGCCCAGAGTCACCTCTTTACCACAAAGAAACTTTAAAATGGGCTGGATTTTTCATAAGGTTCAAATGATTTCTAAATTAATATCTTCCTTTAAAATACTACTACAGATAAGATGATTTACAAGATTAAAATGCATACATGTATCTGTTTCCTAAATAGTAAATCAATTCATAAGTTGTTAAAGAAATGTTACCAAATTGGTTCAGCTGACTTTGGAAAAATGAAAAAGAATAAATCATCCCATGTCAATGTCATTTACCATTCAGTATAGCGTAGGGGAAAGCCCCCTTGAATTAGAGTATGAGTAACTGATGTTACTCATGGATAGCCCATGTCCTTGGTCACTTTGTACCTCCTTATTCAATATCTTCTCAAGACAGCTCCAGAAAGAATTTGGAAAAACACAATTTGGATTATCAAGTTGTAGATTTAGATCTGGAAGGATTCACAGAGACCATCTAGCATATTCCCCTTCTCTCTTCCAACACCACCATCACCCTGGTATAAACCCTCAACACCTTGTGCCCAGATTATTGAAATTTTGTGGTGGTTGTTGTTCAATTGTTTTGATTATGTCCAGCTCTTCATGACCCCAATTGAAATTCCTTGGCAAAGATACTGGAGTGATTTGTCATTTCCTTCTCCAACTAATTTTGCAAATGGAAACTGAGATAAACAGGTTAAGTGACTTGTTCAGGGTCACACAGCTATGAAGTATCTGAAGCTGGATTTGAACTTGGGAAGATAAGTCTTCCTGACTTCGGGTTCATGATCCTATCCAAGCTATTAAAATAATCTGCTGGTAAATCTCTCTTCCTCAAGACACTCCCCTTTCTTTTCCATTTTCCATTCATATCTCAATCATAGATATGATCATATAACCCCTCTAATTCAAAAAAACCAGTGGCTCCCTACTACCTTTAGGATAAAATATAAAATTCTCTGGCATTCAAAGTTCTTCCTAACTTGAACCCTCCAGTCTTTATGGTATTCTTCTACTTTTATTGTCCTCCATGTATTCCATAATCTGCTTCCTTGCTATACCCCACACAAGACAATCCATCTCATGACTATACATTTACTAGGATGGACTAATCTTTTCTAGATGGTCATCTGAAAGCCCAGGGAAGCTTTAGTGGACTTCTCCAATGAGGATTAAATTTTTGGTATGGTGGTGTTCTTCTATTCTCTCTTTGAGGAGAGCTGACTTTAGGGGGGGTCTTTTTGGTTGCAGAAAGGTCAGTTAGGCTAGTTCTCCTCTTTTTTTAGTATACTCTGCACACTGGGAATACTCATGTTCTTTTACTGCCAATGCCTTGCTGGGCATTGGGACTCCGTAATCCCAACCTTATAAAGCAGCCTCTTTAGGGGGCATCTTAGTGGCTCTGTAAATTGAGTCAGACCTAGTAATTGAAGGTCCTGGGTTTGAATGTGACCTTGAACATTTTCTAGCTGAATGACCTTGGGCAAGTCACTTAACAGCCCTATTACCAAGCCCTTACTGCTCTTCTGCTTTGGAACCAATATGCAATATTGATTCTAAGATGGAAGATAAGGGTTTTTAATAATAATAATATTAATAAAGCAGCTTCTTACAGTGTAGGACTCTCTTTCCTGTGTTTTTGCTTAAATCCCCCTGCCACTCCTCAATCTCCCGGTATGCTCACTCAATGTGATTTTGCCACACTTAATCCCAAACATTCTCACAGCATGCACTGGTTCTCTTGCGACATTCCCATAATCGTCACTCTCAGAACGCTTTCTCAGAATTCATTCAACTTAGCACTCGATAAAATGGAGCAAAACTACATTCCTGCCCCAGCTCTGCCATTAACTAGCTCAGAACCCTGGACAGGTCACTTGGCACTTCTCACCCTCAACTCCCTTGTCTTAAATAGAAAGTGGACTAGAAAATCACCAACATCCCTTCCAGTGTTGACATTTTGTGATTCCAACATTCTGGTTATCTCCTGCAGAATTAAAACAGAATATGTCTGATTCCTCTTCCTGATGATAATCTTCAAAGGTTTGAAGACCATTACATGTATCTCCTGTCATCTCTTCTGCAGCCTAGACACTAGTTCCTCTAACTGTCATATAACAGAATTTGAAGTGCCCAACCTGGTTGCCCTCCTTTAGACACAATCTTTCTGGTCACTATACCTCTAAAGATGTAGTTTTCAAGCCTAGACTCATTCCAGATGTGGACTGACAAAGTGTTGAATACTGCTGACTTACATCAGCTGATCAGTGGCAGAGCCAGACTTGGAATCCAATATACTTTTCCTTTGTATTTCACTGTTTAATTGGTGATCTTGAGCCAATCACATAACTTTACTAAGCCTCAATTTCCTTATATGTAAAATGAGTTCATTGGACTAAGTAATGCCTAGTTTCCAGTTCTTATCATTCCCTCTGGTTGAGATTCTATTCTTTCATTAATGCAGTGCAAGATTGCATTGGCATTTTTAGAAGCCATATCACACTCTTGGCTCATATTGAACTCATCATTTCTCAGATCTTTTTCACATGAACTGCTGTGAAGTCAAGGTCCACACCTCTACACTC
Source organism: Monodelphis domestica (assembly GCF_027887165.1). Lineage (NCBI taxonomy): Eukaryota > Metazoa > Chordata > Mammalia > Didelphimorphia > Didelphidae > Monodelphis > Monodelphis domestica. The sequence goes on from NC_077227.1 coordinate 273,499,472, forward strand.
CCTTTCCTTCCCTCCCTCACTGCCCAATCTTGTACAGCTGATGTGTCTACTCCTTTACATCATTCTTATTAAATTTTATCCTGTTTGTTTTGGCTTTCCATTCTACCCTATCACTACTGTTTTTGCACCATGTTTATGTCATCCAGCATTCAGCTTTGGGACATCTGCAAATCTGACCATCATATTTTTTTAAGTTCAAGCTACTGATACAAATGCTGAACAAGACAGATGAAGTATAGCACCCTTGAGTGTGTCACAAGAATAATCCTCCAGATAGGTATCCCTTTATTTTCAACTACCCTTTGAATAAATCAGATAAATATAGACGATTATTTCATCCTCCTACTAGAAAAACACTCCTACTAAGAAAAGTTCTAGGAGCTGGGTTTATTTAACTCATAAAAGGAAAAATTAATGTTGGGGAAAGCCTGGGGAACCTAAAAGTGGTTTTCATTCTTAGACTCATAGAATTCTTGGATAGAAAGAAATTTGAATAATTATATATTTCATGGGTTCTAAACCTTTTTTGTAGCATAAACACCTTTGTCAGTCTGGTGAAGACTATGGGCCCATTCTTAGAATATTGTTTTTAAATGCATATGACCTTGTTTTATGGAACCCTAAATTTACTTTTTTCCCTTTGGAAGTTGCCTTTAAGGAACTCCCAGACTGACCCTTGTCTTAGACTGGACAATAAACCTTTAAAATAAAAGCTAGATGGAATTGTTAGATATAATTATATCTTAAGTACCTTCTTTTCTTGGAAGTTGTACCTAGGCCTCTCCCAGGTATTCAAGCCCCTGGTTGGAATCACCCTTCCCTTGTCTCCATAGTTAGTCAATCAATTGTCCTACATTTCCTTTATTCCCCAAAGGCTATATAAGATCCTAAGTTCTTCAGTTTGTTGGAAAATCTCCTTTAAGGTGCATTTTCCTGGAAACCATGTTCCCAGAATCCCAGAGGCTGTCTCTCATGTACTATTTTGTGTATGACTTAGTGTGGTGGCCATTAGGGCATTGTCTTCCTTGACCCAATTAAAGACATTCTTTCTAACTACATTAGTGGTTCTGTGTTTTTCAAGATGGACACATAAAATAATTACTCAAAAAAACAGTTATATTGAAATATAATTATTAAAAAAATTTTTAAAGATCATAGACCCCAGATTAAGAACTTTTAAAGTCTAATCTGCTTATTTTAACATCAAGGAAATTGAATGACAGTGATGGAACTAAAATCCAGGTAATCTAACTTCTAGTCCAATGACCTTCTCAATATAACACATTCCATGAAAGGAGTATTTGAGAGGTCATTTCCAATAAGGACAGGCCATGAGAGGAAGAGACTAAAACAGGAACAAGAGGGATTTCAGTGAGACATATATACAGGGGAACTATAAGTTTCAGATGAGATAATAATTGTAAAGTGTTTCACAAACCATAAAGTACTATCATAATAATAATAATTATTATTATTATGCTAGCATCACTAGGCTTCTAGTTTGATGATGATGACTTTATTCTCTGAGCATTGTACTGTACTTCTGCTGAGCTCAAGCAGTATTTATAGAGAAAAACAAGGGTATTCCAGTAAAAAATTTAACAGGGCCCTCCTTTGAGAAAAAAAAAACATGCATACATACTTTTTTGGTCTAATTCATGTTATTAACACTTTCTTAAATTCATACAATCCACAAAACACTGATTTCTGAGATAATGAATCCCCAGCACCCGCCTACCTTTCTAGTCTTGTAACATCTTACTCCCTGCTACTACTTTTCAATCCAGTAACACTGGTCTTCTGGCTATCCCACGAACAATACACTCCATCTCTCAGCCTCAGGTATTTTTCTGGCTGCCCTCCAAGTGCTTCCTCATCTGCCCCTATTGACTTTAAGGTTTTCCTCTAATTCCCAATTCAAATTACATCTTCTCCAAAAAGTCTTCCCAATCCTTTTTAATTCCAATGATTTCCTTCTTTTGTTTACCACACACATATATATGTATACATATATATATATATATACATATACACATTGTTGGTGTATTTATATTTGTTTGTCTCCCTCATTAGATAGCTTCCTCACTGAGCTCCTTGAGAATAAGGATGCCTTTTGACTCTTTTCTATCCCTATTACTTAGCACAGTGCCTGACACATATAGTAGGAGATTAACAGACTGTCTAAATGACTAAATGCTCATTCTAAAAATTTCATAATTCTCACAAGCAGGAAAAAAATGGCTCTGCCTATAAGCATGGGGAAATCCTTTAGAGTGTTACTAGTATAGGACAGATTTCTTTTAGAAAAGGTTGCCAACTACTTTTTGTAGTTTTGTTGTAGATTTTTTTTTCTTTTAAAGGTGAAAACATTCTATCTGAAGGCAGGAGGATGGCTAAGATAAGTTCTGGAAGGTTCCTTCCTGGGCTTCTCTGCCATTATAAAAGTAAGGGAGATTTAAGAACAGAATACCAATGAGCACATGGGTATTTTCTGATAAGACAGGGATAAAACAAGTTAAAGGGCTTAATATATTGGTAGGCTAAGGCAGATAGTAAAAGGGCCTTTATGTGCTAAGTAGGGCTTTGGCCGCGTAGATTTCAAGAGTTAGTTTCAGTTCCATAATACATCCACCTTCGTATCCAGTTTCTATCTCTCCACTTCCGTTTGTTGTCATCCATGAACAGACCTGTTGACCTCCAGCCTCTGCCTCCTTTATATCCCTTCCCCAAACTACAGGAAAGGAATTCCATTCCATGAGCATCGTTTCTCTTTTTGAGAATACTTCCCGGATTCCACACACTACCCCACAACTGCACAGTCAGCAATAACCTCTCTCACCATACACTTCATATATTACTATGGTTATTCATCCCTAACATACATTTCATGTCCGAAGTCTACAAGCATTTATGATGAGGTTACTACATGACCAGTATTGTGCTAAGCACTAGAAATACAAATACAAGCAAAAAATATATTTAGTTTATGCCTTCAAAATGTTTGCATTTTAATGGGAGAAAATAACACAATACGCAAAAAAGAATGGAGACAAGGGAAGAAAGAATCTGCAGGGGGAATTGTAAAAAAAAAAAAGTTCAGTGGAGAAAGATGGAGCGGCCACAACTGATAGGGCACTTCCTCAAAAAGGAAATTCCAAGAGAAATGAACCAATCCTAGAAAGAGGCCACAGGGTGGAAGGTTGAGAAGGCTCCAAGGCAGTCACACCATACTGATGATTCATATTTTTTTAAACCCTTACCTTCTATCTTAGAATCAATACTGTGCATTGGTTCCAAGGCAGAAGGGTGGTAAGGGTTAGGCAATGGGTGTTAAGTGACTTGCCCAGGGTCACACAGCTGGGAAGTATCTGAAGTCAAATTTGAATCCAGGACCTCCCATCTCTAGGCCTTCTCTCTATCCACTGAGACACCTAACTGCCCCTAGCTGATTCATATTGAGTTTGCTATCTAATAAAATCCCCAACTCTTCTTCAGAGAAATTTTTATTCCATATTTGGTCCTCCATTTTATACTTTTACAGCTAACTTTTTAAATTCAAAAATGACAAATGTGACAGGGACACTTGTCCCTGTTGAATTTCATCTTAATAGACTGATTTTGCTCTAGCCCAGTGATAGTGAATCTTTCGGAGATAGTGTACCAGTCCCCAACCCCTAGACCAAGTGCCATTCCCCACTCTCCCAGTGATGTCAGGCTATACTCCTCCCTCCCAACAAGTGCCAGGTACTCCCTGCCCCCCCTTAACCCAAACAGAAGAGGGAGAAAGAACTCCCATTGGGTGCCTGGACAGAAGGGTGGGTGATGTGAAAAAATGTCATCAGAAATAGTGGAGAGGGAGAGGGAAGCAGCTCTGCCTGAGTCCCTCTGCCTTTCTAGCAACAAACTCACGGGGTTGGGGGGGGTCCATGTGCCCACAGAGAGCTTTCTGCATGCCATCTTTGGCACCCTAACCCATAGGTTCACCATCATTGCTCTAGCCTAACACAATCTTTTTTACATCCCAATTCTATTTTTCAGTGTATTAACTACCTCTCCCAACTTTGTATCATCTGCAAATTTAATAAACATTCCATCTACATTCCTATGTAAGCCATGTATAAAATAACCAGACCAATTAGAGATCCCTGGGGCACTCCACTACAGACCTTCTGCCAAGTCACATTGAGTCTAGCCATTCAACCAATTCAAAATCCATCTGATTTTATTAGATTGGGAAAGATACCAAAGAGGTTATCTCATCTACCCCATACCCCATACCCCAGGAAAAAAAGCCTGATCTATAAAATACAGAGTGAGGGGTCACTTATCTTACAGTGTAAGACCTCCAATGAAAGGTGAACCACTATGGTCTATTGTAGCTGCAATATTTAGAAATTTTTTTAGAAAGACCTGAGTTCAAGTTCCGCTTTTGATACATACCCAGGTGAGTTACTTAACTTCTTAGGACTCTGGGCAATTGTCTAAGACTAAATTGAAGATAAATATGTCTACCACTGAAAAGGGGACTTTTCTTATGTGAGAGTTCCCCTTATCAATGAAATGCCTTTCTACTTCTGTTCATTCTTCTGGGTCTGCCCTCTGGGTTTAACCAGAACAAATATAACCCCTCTAACACTTTGCAGCCTTTCAAATACTTGTTGATGGCTAGCACACCTCAAAAAAGATTCTCTTCTCCATATTGGACATCCTTTAGTCCTTCAATTGATCCTCATGTGGCAGTGTCCAGTCCCCTTGAATGCCCTCTCCCAGACCTATTCCAATTTGCCATAATGCTATGCAAAAAGTAGGTGCTTAATAAGTCTTTGATGAATTGAATTTTCCAATTAACCCTAGTTCTTTCTTTAACCAAGATGAAGAATGGAAATTGCCACAGCTACTGCTTCGGTACCATTTTTTCCCTTTTGGTTAGCACTGAGGTCTTTAACAGGTGCTATGAGATCATCCCCCAAAAGTTCTACGTGCAGCCACTCCCAAAGCAGTCAGTCACCTGTGTGATAACTCCAGGTTGACAAGACAAAACAGTTATTCTGTGTCTGGTTTTTATAAATAGAACCTCTCCCTGGGGGCAAACTTTACCACCATTGAAAATTTGTCATGGTTACAAAGTAGCTTTGATTTCACAAAAATAAGAGGACTTTTTTTTTCCTGGAGCTCAAGTGGGAAATTGTATTTGGTTTTCTACAGATTAACCAGACACAAACCACAAACTCAGTGTCAAGGAGCCAAGGCCCCACCCCTTCTTTACTCTTCCCTCCCATCCCCCTCCGAAAAAGGCAATTACCTCATTAATACTTTGCAATTCATGCAAAAAATCTTTCACTTTAGGGAGATGAGATCTGATTAAAACAAAACTCTTTTGTCATTGTATGAAGGAGACTCTGAGCAGATGAATGTGCAAAGTGTAAGCTTTTTCAGAACCCTGTTTCATGCTTCATTTAGTTTTATGGTTTCCTAGGTTTACATAGCTATCTCCATCATATCTTGCTCAGTGAAAATAAATCAATGAAATTAAGATGACCTGCCAAAGTCCAGGTCTTTGCTGGGATTCATACTATGGAAACATAGAGCCATCATTATCTAGTTTTTCTCTTCTCAGCCAAACTCCTAAAAAAAAAATCTACTCTTGTTTCCCCCTCATCTCTTTTCCTCAACTCTTTGCAGTATCAAGCCTCATCACCCAATAGAAATTTCTCTTTCCAAAATGAATTGCCAAATCTAATGATTTTTTCCCTCACTTTTTATCCTTCTTGACCTCATTGCAGCATTTGACTTTGTCGACTATCCTTTCCCCCTAGATCCATGTTGACAACTCTATGGCATGCATGCCAGAGGGGGTTGCTCCCTTCCTCCTCTCCAAACAAACCTGAGGACATTTCTGACATTACCAGCCCCTTTGCCTAGCAGCCCAATGGGAGCACTTTGCCTAGCAGCCCAATGGGAGCACTTCCTCCCTCTCCTATCTGGAATAATAGGGGGTGGGGCTTATATGAAGCATGAGGGCATTCATTTGGGGCATTTAGTCTCTAAAAAGTTCATCATAACTGCTATGTGCTCTCTCCCTTCTGGGTCAATGGAAGTGCTCCATTTCCATTAGGGGGTCCAGTGCAGGTACCACAAAGGAAAGGGACATTCTTATTCAGGTGAAGAAGGCAGGAAGAATCCGGAGTCACAATTGTGGTAACTAATCAATGTGAGTTGTAAAGGATAATTTTAGGGTTGTGACCTAACTAAATTAACTTTAGGTTGCCAGGGGATATCTCAAATGAAATACCCAAGTAAGCTGGAAATGTATGGTGATTTTAATTAATATAGAGGAAAGAAATTAAGAGAGAGAGAGAGGAAAGAGTTAATTTAAACTGTTCCAGCTCAGACTGAGCCAGGCAGGAGTTCACGGCCTTGGTCAAGGGGGCCTCCCCTGAGAGCCAAGGGAAAAGGGAGTTAGTCTTATCATTTACCACGTGACAGTCTCAAGGAAGCTGTCTGAGGGAACTCCTCCAGGCTCAAGTTCCAGGATTGAACTGGCGCCCAGGCCTGCTCACAGGAAGTGACCAGCCAAAGCCACCTCTCAGGGAAAAGAGACCAAAGAGAGGTCTCTATATAGATGGCTTTACATCACTCTCCTGCATCTCATCTGTACCAATGGTAGTTTAAGCGTGATTTAGGACAGCCCAGGGATCTGCCAGCTGTTTTTGCACATGTCTGCTGAAGACCATCCTCCTAAATACTTAATCCTTAAGTATGGGTATAGACATTCCTGATTTTGTTAGACTAAGTAGGGTGGAGTAATGTAAAGTTCCCAAGACATTCCTGATTTTGTTAGACTAAGTCTCTTCATTGTAACAATCAGGAGATAGCTAAATCCAATCTTCACAGAGTAAATTATGAGAGTAGGCATAATGAACTTTTGAGAGTTGTTAGCTGCTCATATTCTTATGTCAATTTTTAAAAATCCCTTACCTTACCTTTTTTTTAATTCCCTACTAAGTATTGGTTCCAAGGCAGAAGGGCAATAAGGACTAGGCAATGGAGGTTACGTGACTTGCTCAGAGTCATACAACTAGGAAGAATCTGATGCCAGATCTGAACTCACCTTCTCCAAGCCTGGCTCTCAATCCATTGAGTTACATAGCTTCCCCCCTTATAGCAACTTATATGCCAATTATTATGGGCAAGGCCAAATGGAAACTCTTGGAGTTGCCTGAGTCATTCTGTATAGTTAAAATCAAATGATATTGAATATGGGGTAGGAAAAGGAGAAAATGTTCCCTTCTTATAGTGATGAAGGCAGCTGAGGTATTTTGCTATACTAATTCCCCTTATAAAAATGTATATGATTTGTAAAGAAGGCAGATAATACATGAAAGCCAACTGTAGATTATAGGGAGCTGAATAAATTGTCATACCAATCATTGCTGTTATTCCTGAACTCATCATTGTAGGGGACCAAGTAACAGGGCTTTGGGTGAATGGTATATATTTTTTTAAAACCCATACCTTCTATCTTAGAATTAATACTGTGTACTGACTCCAAGGCAGAAGAGTGTTAAAGGGTAGGCAATGGGGGTCAAGTGACTTGCCCAGGGTCACACAGCTGAATCACACAGATTTGAACCCAGGATCTTCCATCTCTAGATCTGACTCTCAAATCCACTGAGCCTCCTGGCTAAACACACATACACTCCACCCTAGCAGGAGATTTTTAATCAATATTTTTCCCCTATTACCCTGGTTAAGACTAGTCAAAGGTAGATTGCTCTTGCTCTCACCTAGGAAGGATCTCACTTTACCTTCAATATCCTTCTTCAGGACTATTTGAATTCTTCCTCATATTTCTGCAGTTTGATGGGCTTCCTATGGGCGTTGATGTCCACTGTTACATTAATGACATAATACAAATCAGACAAGATAAAACCATGTCAGAAAACACCCTAGATCATTCTAACAGTTAAAATGAACTCAAATTTAAATTATACCCTATCTAGGGCCCAATGGATTTCCCTTCATTTGAAGGTTTTCTGCAGAGGCTGGATAGCCATATATCTGGCATATTGTAGAGGGCATTTTCTAGATATGATTTTACTAGATGATTTCTGAGATCCCTTTCAATTTTATGATTATGAAAATGTAGTATCTCCCTTCCTTTGTTTTCCTCTCCTCCACTGGACAGAGCATCAGAGCTTTGGCTACAGATAGAGAGCAAGAGGGGAAAAGCATGCAGCAGGAAGTGATAAGGCACTATAACCAAAGGAGATACTGAGGCAAAGTGACTAAACTGATGAAGATGTGAATTTGGACAAGAGAGATACCTGGTCCTTGCCACTTCCTCAGTCTACACCAAAGCAGTTCACTGATAGGAATAAGTTACAAAAGTTCACATTGAAACATGAAGGAAAAAAAATCACCAATTTCTGAGATAATTTCAGATTGGCCACATGAAACTTATGAGTCAAATATCAATTGCAAACTGTGTCTATATTCTTTTGCCTGCTTGTAGGAGAAGGGGACATGGAAGCTGAGTAAAATGAATGGCCTATTTCCTAGATTTCCTGGGTTTAGAGTGGCCTGTGTACCATCTAGGGCAGTGATGCTGAACCTTTTAGAGGGGTGGGTGATGTCCTCAAGCATGCATGGAAAATTGGGGCAGGGGGAGCAGCCTAATGTCCCTCTGGCTTTCCAGTAACTAACTGGAAAATTCTGTGCTGGGGTGATAATGGACATACTCACAGCAAGGGCTCTGAGTGCCTCCTCTGGAACACATGCCATAGGTACACCATCATGGATCTAGGGTATAGTGGGAAACGTGGTACATTTGTTATGGTAGATTTTTTTTATTATTTAGCACCCTTCTTGATTCTATACCAAGAGAAAAATATAATTTACAGAATCTCAGCATGCCTATCTGTTTCTATAAGGAGTTAATTCCATTGCACTAAAATCATGTAAAGAAAACTCAATGAAATATAACAAGATCAGAGATTGTTTGCCTAGGATAGGAGTTCAGGGATGTTTTGATTGGGTAAATACTAAAACAGTACTAGTCAGCATAGTCAAATATAAAGAAGGGCAGAGATTGGCAATAGAAAGTTGTCTGCTCTCTAAGAACCCTAAATAATCCGCATATCACCATTCTTCTGACTTGCCCAAAGTTAAAAAGAACATAATACTGGGTGATTAATACCAAATGCATGTAGAATGCCCAACAAAGTGTAAAATTCAAAAGTCCTCAATCTTACCAGCTTTTTCAGTGAGGCCCAATAACTGAGAAGTTTTGAAACCACCAAAGTTACTTAAAGTTACATATAATAATTGGATAATAGGGTCATATATAAGATTTAAATTAATATCCAATAACTCCAAGTATTATATTTTATAAGATTCATTAGTAATCACTTGAAGAAGAAATAACTGTAAAAATGGAGATTTTGAACCCCAGACTTCAAACCCCAGAAGTCCTTGGTGTTTCCCAGAATTCCCTATAATCTCACCTGAGTCCCCAGGTTGGCAAGGTCACAATTGGTATTTAACTGGCAGTAATGCCTCCCTCTCCCTCTTCCATTCCATTGCAATGATGTAGTAAGTAAGCTAAGTACGGGAATTTTGAATTGGCTAATCAGCCATGGGCACGTGGTTATTATTGTGTATTTTCTTTATTGCTTGATTTCTAATAATCCTTAATAAACCTCACAAAATATAATATTTTTATTATTAGAGAGATAATTTAATTTTTACATAACAAAACAAAAGTTTAAAAAAAACTGAGTAAAAAACTCATGGGTAAAATTCTCCTGCCTAGTCAAGCACCTGAAATAACTATAATGAAAATACTAGATAGAACAAGTAATTATAGCTAATTAACTATTTATTAAGCTAAGGGAAGGGAAGGAAGGAAATTGAGGAGATCTAAACTTATAACCCAAAAGTCAGTATTCTAACCCACTAACAACTTTCTATACTAATCTAATTATTTCCTTAATAACTATTTAAGATTAAGGGAGGGGTTGGTAGGAGCAAGGGTAAGGGCCAAAGTAGTCTCACAAACTGGAGTCCTCTTGATGATGGGTCTGGAGAAGTACCAGGAGAAAATCACCAGCAGGAGCTCTGTTGAAAATCATTCTTCAGCAACAGCAGCAGAGATAGGCAGAATCTCAAGAAAAGCCACAGGAGAGGGATCATCTGGCTCTCTAGGTCCACCCCAGAAGAACCAGACAGAAAATCCTCCTGGCTCTTCTCACTATTAGGTAAAGTAACAGCCTGTCAGCCAAGGACTGCCTTCTCAGAGCTCCAGAATATTGGCCTATAGAATCTTCTGCTTTCAGCTTGCTCCGGCTAAGAACCCTTACAACAGATAACACAAAACCTAGATATTGCCCTCAAGGCAAAACCCATTGTAATTTTGCCTTGGAGATTTTATTCCCACACTTCTAACACAATTCCCACAATTCTAACAAAAGAATCTTGCTATCTCTCAGACACACCTTAGACATTTAGGAATGCAAGAAGAACATCATCTGCAAAATACACCAATTTACTTTCTTTGAATGTTATAGTTTTTAGATCTGTATTCAGAATTTGTGAAAATTGGCTAAGTGAATCAGTAAATCTTTAGGGCAAATGAGTCCAGGTCCACTGGGTTTTTTCCCCAAGTAAAAGCAAAGATATTTTGAGAATTCTCATGAATTGGAATTGAGAAAAAAGCTGAGCATAAATCTACCACAGTGAAATATCTTCCCTGATTTGGAATGGAAGAAATTATATCAACTGGACTTGGTACAACAGGATGAGTCTTGATTACATAATCATCAACTGCTCTTAAATCCTGTATAAAACAAAATATAGATTTGCCATTTTGATCTGACTTAGGCTTTTTCATTGGAAAAATAGCAGTGTTAAATTCTGAGAAGCAAGGTATTATGATCCCTTGTTGGATTAAGGATTTTATGATTGGTTAAGACCCTCAATTACTTCTTTAGTCAAGGGATTTAGTCCTCATCCTGACTGGAGTAGCTGATTTCAATAGACCTACATCTGTGGAAGACCTTGACCAAATATCTTTAGAGACATCCTCAGGTATTGGATAGATTGATTCTAAGTCACCCTCTGTACTGAAAGAATCTAAGAACACCAATGGAAAAGCTTTCAGAGATTCTTCTGGTAGATAAATGGATATCACCAGTATCAGTACATTGGATCATTGTCCTTAATTTACATAATAAATCTCTACCTAAAAGATTCATTGGGCATTCTGGCATACACAGAAATGCATGCTCCATAGATAATGGACCTAAAGTAATCATTTTTGGTTGTAATTTTGCTACTCTCTGCAGTTTACCAGTAGCACCTATTACTTCCATTGTACCAACAGCTCTACAATTCTTAGGAAAACTTTGCAAAAGTGATTTACTGGCTCCAGTATCAACAAGAAGGTCATAAATTTGGTCTCCAATAGTTACAGACATATATGGTTCTGTACTATTTGGTGGTTCAAATGTTTCCAACACTGGTGCTAACACAGTAACATCAGTACAAAGCTCAGTCATTTTCTGTCCATCCAAATTTACATCTGCTTGAATTGCATGATATTCCCAGGATTTCACATCTTTAACACCATCATCAGTTTTTTCACTACTCTCATTGGTCTTTATAGTCTCTACCTTGGTATCATTGTTCTCATTTACAAACATATTATCTTTATCCAATTTACATTCTTCACTATTTTCCATTATTTCACAATCATTACAATTTTCAACTAATTTGTAATTACAATTTTCTGTTTCTTCACAATTATTAACATTAATTATATTATCCTTTGTTTCAATCACATTATTTATAAATTCATTAATCTTATCTCCATTACATTCAATTCTATTTATTTCCAATCCAGTTTCCCTGGATTCTTCAAATACTTGAGAACTGTGTGTACACCTTCATAATGAATATACCCCTTTGTTCTGATCCCCCTTATGTCCACTAACCACTTGGCTGAAATTAGGTCTTGTTCCTGATTTTACCCACTCTTGCATTGTGTTCAAATCAGGTGCTTGAGCTCCCTGACAGCAAGCATTTTGATAATTATTACTATTATTTCTTCTCTGATAATTATTGTTATTCCACCCATTATTATATTGCCTATTGTATCTGTTATTCTGATTAATTTGCCTAGAAAATTGTCCTCTGAATCTATATTCCCTCACAAAATACCTTACATGATTGCATAAGAAACACCTTGGAACTCCTAATCTTCTTTCTCTTGGTCTGTACTGATTATTTGGTTGCACAGATCTAAGCGCTGCCACTGCTTTTATCTCTTTTATCTCACTATCTCTATCTTTACTTTCAGCATCCCATATTTTCTTTCTCAAATCTTCATTTAGTGTATCTTTGTCTTCATATGATCTATCCTCTGTTACAAGGGAATCACTTTAAAAGACTAATAAATATTAATTTAAGGTCGCCAAGGAATTCAGCTATGTAATTCCTTAATGAAAACTCAAGTCTGCAGTCAATCTTTTATGGAGTTTAATTACAATAGGAGGAAGAAAGGAATTAGAGATAGAGAGAGAGAAAAAGGGAGAGAAGGGAATAGGGCTTAAATACCCCTTCTGTTTAGGCTGGGCCAAAAGGCCCAAGCCCTTAGATAGCTGGGGCAAAGAAAAAAGATCAGTCCCTATTACTCACGTGACCAAAATGGAGAAACAGTCTCAGAGGCCCCCACCTTCAGCTTCCCTCAGAGCAAGCTTCTCATAGCACAACACAACCACTCCGGCCAACTCCTCAACCACCCCGAGTCTCCAGACCCCCCTGATCTTTAAGGAAACCATCCAAGTTGCCTCCCCTCAGTTCTCACATCTACCAATCACTGTCCATCAATTTCCCTGTGCCAATGGAGGCTCTAGCTTAACCTAGGACCGCCCAGAGGCTTTGCACATGTCTGTTGAAGGTCATATTTTCAAATGATTAAATCTTTGCTCCTTTGCTAGAGCCCTTTCTAAATCCTGTTAACCTGAGTAGGGTAGAGATTGGAATAATTAAATTTTGATCTAGGCTGCAGCCCTTACTCAATCCTGTTAGGACTGAATAGGGTGGAGATTGATTCCAAGTATCTCCATTGTATCAATTCTAAAATCAATCATGACTCAAAGAAATTCCTGTTCTATGCTTAAGCATAGGTCAAAGTCCTTTCCATTGTTCAGCAAAAGGTTTCTGTCCTAAAGTAATCTTAAGAAGGGAAGAGAAGGAACCTCCCATGCCAATGGAGTTCCCATTCCAATAGACTATCAGTAAGAAATTTTCCAAGTATGAAATATCCCAATGGTGAAATTTCCAACATTTATAAGTCTAAGGAATTTTGAGGTTTACACCTCATTATCCAAATGTAAATAAGTTGCTTTTCTCTTTAACTCTTCCAAAATCATCTCTTCCCAGTCTGGTCAATTGTTCTTAAAAATTGCTTTATCTTGGGACAGGAATTTTTAACAAATAGTCTTTTGATGTGGGCAATTGTGTCTTCAGCCAACACATTCAGTCCTAAGTTTAATTCTGCAGCATCTGTAATTCTTTCTAGGAAGCTAATTGGTGTTTCATCCTATTTCTGCCTTATACTTTCAAATTTGGACCATGCATTTGGGCATTTTGAATGCCTTTTCATTACGTCTATAATTGATCTCCTGGCCTGTTTCATCCTTCTATAATCAGGGACTGAATTCATATCTATGCCCTCAAAATCTTCAGGCCATGGGATCAAATGTGGATTATTTCTTGGATCTTTAATAAATTAGTTCCTCTCTCTCTTAGTTAGCAATTCCTCCATCAGTAAGAAAAAAATCACTGTAGTCCAAGTCAAAGATCTCAATCGCCCTCTGAAATTCCTTTATTACTTTATTAGGTTCATCAAAAAGAAAGGAGTTCTATGCTTAATGGTTTCCAAATCCTCAGGAGTGAATAACTTATGTGTCTTAATTTTAAACACTTCATCGTAGGTGACAATCTGTATATCTCTGAGAAGGAACAAAGAAGCCTGCTTCTGGAGGTTGGGTGTCCACAAGTGCCAAAATACAATTTAGGCTTGGTGCACACCCAACCTCCAGAACCCCCTTCCCAGGAGCAGAGAACAAGAGGGAAGAGCTACAATTCCCCCTGTGATTGCATTAAGAAAAAGCATGTAGAAATCTCCCAGATTTACATGCCTAGTTTCCCCAATGAATCAGTACACATAACAAACTTATATCTCTAAAGATCTTTAATTAGAGATACATAAAATATTGTACTTTCTAAGGGGAAATTATAATAATTGGGGGATAAAAGGTAAATAAAAGAGAAAGAGAACAAAACTAATGATTGCTAGGTGCATTGATAAAAAGCCAATTAGGGGGAAATCCCTTTTGGCATAAGAGTTTACATTCAAAATCAATGCATTCAACCCCTCACAGTTCAAATCACTACATTCCAGAGTTGATTCTGAAAATTTTTATGCACTGTGTGGTTTCTGCAGGCTTCCTTACGGTGCTTTCTCCAAACAGTTCACTTTCTTGATTTGGGGAAATAGCAAGTTTATTATCCTAAAATTACTCTCAAACAAGAAAAATTTTTATAATACTAGAATTTTATGACAATAATGCAACCTCCCCCCCCCCAGGAGAGTGTTGATCAACACATAAATCACCCTGGGATACATAGCTGAGTTATGAGACATATGAATAAGTTGTCAAAAGAACATCAAAAACATCAGAGAAAATAACAAATAAAAGAGAAAAATGTAATTTCTGGATGAAACATAAAATATCAAAGTCTCATGTGTAAAAATTCTAAGTAAGGAAGAATAAGCCCATAGCAGGTCCTTGAATCAGGGCCTGATTAAAGTGATTTATATCCCACAAGCCTGTAGTAGCAATTATGTACTTATCCAATCAGCAGGCAGGACTACAGAAAATTGCCATACTATGAAAGAGAGTGAAAAAGTACTAGATATTGAAGCAGAAGGGAAATATCATTCCCTGGCCTGATTTTACATTTGCTCTTAGGGATAGGGGAGCTAAAATGGCAGCCAAACTGAGATTCTTGGTAGAAGTCTAGATCAGGCACAAGGGAATCTTGAGTCTGAGAGTGTCAAACAGCTGATTCCTCAAACTTCAAAATAAGTACAACTCTCCTGTCTCGATGCAGAATCCTCATCAAATCCATTGAGATTATGCTCCTAGGCACTTTGCAGGTTAACTTTGTGCTCCTTGGCACTGTGCAGTGGCTCTTTTGTGATCCCTTCTCCAGGAATCAGACACAATCATTAATCAAAGTCCCATAATATTTAACAATCAATAGCAATTTTCCATAGCCTAAAGTTTTGGGGTATGCATTGACATTAGAGCTAATGGACATTTATTTTTTTTACCTTTTTTTTGTTACAATTTTATTTCCCTCCCTCCCCTCCATCCACCCTTCCTGCGTCTGATGACCAATTTCATTGGGTATTACTGTATTACTTGTGTCCTTGATAAGAACCTATTTCCATGTTGTTGTTTGCACTAGGATGTTAATTTAGAGTCTACATCCACCCATTTATTCAAGCAATTATTTTTCTTCGGTGTTTTTACTCCCACAGTGTTTCCTCTAAATGTGGTTAGTGGTTTTTCTCGTAGATTCCTCCAAGTTGTTCTGGATCATTGCATTGCCACTAACGGAGAAGTCCATTACGTTCGATTGTACCACAGTGTATCAGTCTCTGTGTACAATGTTTTCCTGGTTCTGCTCCTCTCACTCTGCATCAATTCCTGGAGGTTGTTCCAGTTCCCATGGAATTCCTCCACTTTATTATTCCTTTGAGCACAATAGTATTCCATCACCAACATATACCACAATTTCTTCAGCCATTCCCCAATTGAAGGGCATCTCCTCATTTTCCAATTTTTTGCCACCACAAAGAGCACAGCTATGAATATTTTTGTACATGTATTTTTCCTTATTATCTCTTTGGGGGTACAAACCCAGCAGTGCTATGGCTGGATCAAAGGGCAGACAGTCTTTTTGCGCCCTTTGGGCATAGTTCCAAATTGCCCTCCAGAATGTTTGGATCAATTCACAACTCCACCAGCAATGCACTAATGTCCCAACTTTGCCACATCCCCTCCAGCATTCATTACTTTCATTTGCTGTCATGTTAGCCAATCTGCTAGGTGTGAGGTGATACCTCAGAGTTCTTTTGATTTGCTTTTCTCTGATTATAAGAGATTTAGAACACTTTTTCACATGCTAATTAATAGTTTTGATTTCTTTAACTGAAAATTGCCTATTCATGTCCCTTGCCCTAATGGACATTTTTAACTTATCCTAGTGCAAAAGAAAAAAACCATGAATACTGGTAACATGTGCTTCAAGTACAAAAAAAAAAATGAGAGAAAAAGAAAATTCAAATACTCTATTGCACATACAAGGAATAACAATAATAAAAAAAAATTTTAAATCAAAAATATATAGTTCACATTCAATGAAAAGGTATCATCCAAGTAGAGTCACAATACAAAGGTTTCTCACCAAAAATGAGATCAATTCTCTTTTAATTTGGCCATGATCCACAGTGTGAGTATACATATCTTTTTTTTTTACCAAGTAACAGCTTTTAAAAATGGTAGTACAGCAGCTAATGCATATTCTAAGATGTGCCAAAATCCTCAAAATCATAAGAGTTTATTTAATGACAATAGCAAACAAACCTACTATCATTTGGATTCTCACGAATCTCTATAGCCACTTGCTGTGTGATATTTTAAAAACCTATGAAGTTCATGGATACTTGTCACAAGTTCTCCAGATCTAGCCTATCTTTCAATTTAGCTAAGATATTTCTAACAAAGTCTATTACTGTCATTATTCCAAAATGTGGCAAGAGAGCCCAGAAGAAAAAAAACAAAACAAAACTCTGTACTGCTGATGAAAACCTTTTGGGTCTAAAATGTCACCAAGAACCTAGATCAATCTGGTTAAAAAGTAGATTAAGCTAAAGAGTTCCAAATATAAAAACCATCCAGGGACCACCAAGCCCCATGGAAAATATTCCCTCCAGGAGCCATCCAGAGGTTACCAAGCCCCTTGGGAAATCATTCCCACCTCCAGGATGAGATTATAACCCATTACAGGGTAACCAAGCCCCTTAGGAAACCTCCCTCCTCTGGTATGAGACTGTAACAACCGTAAAAGGCATGTATTTATCTGTCCCATCCATGTGGAGGCAAGGAATACAATAGTGAAAACCAATTTTGAAGTTTCATCCATTACATTTTTATAATTGCAAGTTGGGGAATACAATAGTATTATTGCACTTCACTTCAACTAATAAATAAATCCTTACCTCTTGTTATAAACAAGTCAAAGGTAGACAAATGATCAGTCAGAGGTAGTGGCCCTGCTAGATATCTGAAAATCACTTCAGAAGACTCCTTAAAATCAATTGAAATTTTTAGTTCATTAAATTCTCCAAAAATTGTATATAGGTTGTAACCAGTTTGATGGAGTCCATCCATTATCATCTAATGTGACAATTAATAAAGGCAAAAAGGAACAAAAGACCATTAAGGCAACATGTGACCTCAATGGATCTGGTGACAAACCCAGCATCCATAAGGACATATGGTTTTGCCACAGAAGAAGGTTTGTTGAAGTTGTATATGGATTTTTATAATGGTATATTCTCCATCCAGTCATAGGGGGAGGGTACAAATAAGGGCAATGTAACAGAAAACATAGCTAATGACCAAAACATAGTAGCTGAAAATGACAGTGTAACAGAATAGATTAGATTAATATGTGAACTCAAAACCAAAATTAAATCTTAAAACAAACAAATCAGCAAATATAATAAATATGACAAGGATACAATCACTCATTATCTATAGAAGCTGCTATGTGAGCAATGTATCGAAGAGTCTTTTTCTCCAATTTTGATAGCTGCATTACAGAGACTTCTTCACTATTTGGAAGGTAACAAACTGAAACAGTTCATATCAATAAGGCAATGGAATCTGAAAAGGCTTAAAATTCACCTCCAGACTCTAAGGTTCCTTCCCCTCCCAAGTATCATCTTCCATCTAGATTCCACACTGAGCATAGGGTGGACAAACCCCGTATTGGGTATGTTGCAGAGTCTGAGGATGCTTAGATAGTAAGGGGGATGAGTCTCCCTTCTGAATCTTGAGATTACTCAAGCTAACAGAAAGGTATCCTATCGATGCAAGTACCCCCAGGAATGGTAGCAAAAAAAAAAAAAAGACAATCTAAAGCACTGATCTTTCATAGAGTGGGCCATGCTTTTAAATCAAGTTATTAAACTGGTAGCAATTCTACTTCCTGTTCAGAAGTTGCACTACTATAGTATATGTACTGGCAAGAAGTAAAAACCTCACAAGACTGGTAGATGGAGACACACCCCCAATCAGCCTTTGAATGGAGGGTGCTTGAGACCCACATTGGGGAAATGGAGGAGGTATAGTCATGCCAGGAGGCAGGAGGTCATTTAATCAGCTATACGCAGTCACCCCAAGGAGATTAGTTTCTCACCTTCCTCACAGGGAACTCAGGGAATAGTCTGTAGAAGACAGCAGCAAGGGAACTGGTAGAATCTGTGGGAGGGATGGATGCAGACTGCAGTAGGAAGTGGCTTATCCATTTTGGCCAGGAGCCCCACAAGCAAAAGCAGACAGGCAGAGATGCCACTACCTGGCTCCTGTCATGGTTGGGTCCCCACCACTGGGAAAACTCCTAAGAGAGTTCCCCTGAGGGGGAAGGCAAAAAGGGCCATGGCAGGCAAGAAACTCGGTTTTCTCAAAATAATCTACTCCCTATCTTTACTCAAAGGCTATCTTAAAGGATCTAGTATTCAATTTCTTTGTGGTCTCCAACAATGTAAGATTTAAATTAATATCCAATAACTCCAAGTATTATCTTTTATAAGATTTATTAGAAATCACTTAAATAGAAGAAATGACAGAACAACGTTTTAAAAATCTGAGTCAAAAATGCATGGGTAAAATTCTCCTGCCTGGCTCTCACCCAACCTCCAGAACCCCTTCCTGGGAGGAGAGGGAAAGAGAGAGGAACCTCACAAAACTTATATCTTCCCTACATATGGACGTAGCTAAATACATAAATATGATACTGAGAAAGAGAGTTCCTGGGGAGGAAATTCTAATTACATACATCCTAGGACTAAACTATAAGTTAGATAAACACTTAACTATACGTTCTTCAGTGAGGATCCTAAAGCCTAGGTTTACAAATATTTTGTGCCTGGGATAGGTATGCATTGCTGGAATGAGTAAACATAAGTCTTTTCTAGGGATTATGACACAGATCACTCTGGCTCCCATTCTGGCCTAAAGACCAAATAGGTTAGATTTGATTTTTTGGTATTAAAAGGATTGGAGGTATATAGGCTCTCTTCAAATGTTTCCAACCTCTAACAATGGTATTCCCTCAATTGTAAGGGTTGGTTCCCAACACCCCAATTCCTCTTAGGTATTAATAGTCAGTTTAGCTTCAACACAAAAATATTTACTCTAGAAGGCAAAATCACAAATACACAAACTTCCTCCTTCCAACATGTGGGAAGTATACCTCCTCCTCTATACCATCTCAGTGCCTGGGGAGGGTTCAAAGTATGGTTTGCATAGAATACAGTCCTAGTTCCAAGGCCAAAACCATTTTAGGATTGAGTACCAAGTACACTTGCTTCTCTGGGCTTCCATGCTGAGATAGCTGACAGTATCATTCTGCCTACAGTCCTGGGGCCAAGGTCACCATGGCTTGAACTCCCTCCATGGCCATGAGGGTAGTCTCTGCAACTTGAAACTGAGGAAGACAAACAACATGGAACAGAAACAAATACCATCAGGCATGTTTCCAGAGAAAGAGAGCAGGGAAAGGAATGCCCCTTCCTGGTTCAGTTCAGTGCAAGTGAACTATGATCTTCATCCACTGACCACAGCTGATAAGAAAACAGTGGAGTAAAAAAGTGAATAGCTCAGTCTGGTCAGTTTTTCAGTTTTGGTTGGGTTGGTGGGGGGGGGGGGTTAAAAAGTGTTTATTGACATTTGCAACTAGATCCCTTTACTGTGGCCAGGACCAATCTGCCTTGGGGAGTTTCCCTGGTGCCATGTTGGTAACTGTGGCATGCTAACTGGCCTAATTGATCTGAACAGTTTTAAAGACACAGATAAGCAATCAAAGGAGGCTAGTGACACCCAAGTGGCAGGGGACACAGAAGCCTTTTTGTTAAGCAATCAGGACATGGTCCAAAGACCCTTCAGAAGTGTTTCCATATTGGGCAAATTGGGCATGCCCAGACCAGACCAGGTTACAGTTCTGAAGGTCATTTAGTTCTGAAAGGAATCTTAGAGGTCAACAAGTCCAGTCTTCTTATTCCATAAGCAAAATCTATTGGGAAGAAATAATTAGCCCAAGGTTGCACTGGTAGTCAGTGGCAGATCCAGGATTCAAATTCCAGGTTTGTGGACTCCAGATTCAGTGTTCTTCCCACCTCCTTGCTCTGACATTTGGGATATTTCTTGAATGAAACACTGTCCATGTGGAGTATGGGCCTACCCAACAAAAGTAGCTGCTGAGATACTGAAATCAAAACAAATCCCTTGCCTAGAAAAGAAAGGGAAATACAAAGTTTATTGTAGAATATGTTTCCCTAGAGAACATTTTCCCAAATGGATTTAAAAACATAAAAAGTCTAATCAAGTACATTTTATCCCCAAGGAATGGGAGGGTCATTTAATTTATAATCAGACAAAGTAAGTAAAAGCAACAGTTGGCAATAAGAGAAAATATTTTGTCACCAGAATTAACAAGGCTATAAATTACAGGATATAAACCATTGGCTGAACATCCTGAATGATTCAACAACTCATTTTGTCAAGAAAGAAATTAGTTTGGAACTAACAATGCCTATATGGTGATTTACTGGTAAGCATCCCTAAAAGATGACATTAGGAAAGCTAATTCTGTTACACAATTAACATTAGAATTGCTGCCACAAGAATACAAAATCTTTTGATAGTTGCAATAATCCAAAAATTTTGTCTTGTTACCTCGCTTGTGGCAGGCAACCTTTGCTCTGGACATGTCCTCTGGATATGTCCTGCCACCAATCCCTTTTTAGGATCTTCCATACCCCAGAAAAAGCAATACCCCACCTTGAACAGTTAGAACCCTCTATAGCAAATCCCCAGAATTTCCTGCCATATGTCATTTCCTGACTTTAGAGATGGGAAATGAATTGTGAACACATAGACAAGAAGTCATTCCCTTTATTTAACCTTTGACTTTCCAATCTCCTTGAGATACACTGATGTGGAGGAGATGGATGACCTTCTAAGCATTTAAGCCTAAAACCATACCTTGTGCAGTTTGAAAGGTGACAAAATAAAATCCTATGACTGTCTCCAGTACTGCTTTATCTCAATCTTTTGTGGAAACCCTCCTTCAAGTCAGTCAAAGCCTTCAGTGACTTCTTTGTGTCAGGGGCTGTCCTTCCCTTAAATGACTGGTGTCATTGACCTAAACAATTTTTTCTTTATTGGACTACATATCTGTATGACGACGCTGTGCCAAGATTTTTTTAAAATAAATATTTTGTAGTCCTATCTTATACTTCTTGATTCAAGAATCTCAGATTTCATTAGGATTGGTACTCTTTTCACTGATTCAAATCATAATCTCCTCCATGACTTAGTAGATCAGTTCATGAGTTGCTATAGCAAATTAATTCCTCATGGAATATCCAGGCATTGCAAATAAGCCTTTCTAAGCAACTTATTTTGTCTGGTCTTTGTAAAATAGATGTGTAGTCTACCCATACATCCATACTTGAAGCCTTTTCAAATTGGCAAGCCCTGCCCTAATTTGTGCTATAGTAGAATAGCCATAAAGAATTCTGGACCATATCCATGCCAGCATGAGGCCTCAGAAGAACAAAGATATTAGTAGAGTAAGAAGCAAAAAGATTCTTGAGCCTCTCTATATATCGTTCAATATGCAGCCTTTCTCAAAGACTAGTTCATCAAAACTATTACATTTAATATTTACCAGGCCCCCACAGAATGTCAAGGCTTCACAATGAAACAAGGATGAAGGCCCTGTTTCCAGTACTGAAAAGGATGAGCTTTTATCATAGTTTTCCTGTTAGTTTCTTTGGGCAACCTTGTAAAGCTTTTCTTCTATTAAGAAGTTCCTATTACTCATCTAAAGTTATTCTTGCTTTTGCTGACTTCTATTAAAAGCATAGGATTTATTAATAAAATTCTTCCTGGATGATCCATCTACCATCGTGGCCAACCCACTTAATTTGACAATGAATGTGGTAAAGATATCAACAGCATTAGAGCCAAAATTCATAGAAGCACAGAAAATTAGAGCTGGAAGGGAAATTTGACAGCATCTTGTACAATGCCAAAAACTGGTTGTCCTGATTCTCAATCCAGTTCTTAATCCATTACATCATGTAGCAGTATACATAGGGCTAGTCCCAGGGGAAAGAATTGTGATGGGGAAATTTATTTTTTAGTAAGAAATTACCTTCACTGTAGCCCCTCCCCTCCTCCACTATTCGTGGTACCTCTCTGACCCAGATTTACTCTGGACCTACCTTTTGATGTCTGGTCCCATTTATCCCCTTGTTTCTCCTACTTCAGTGGAAGATACGGAAACTGAGCCATAGGAAAATTGTGACTTGTCCAAGATCACACAGGTAGCCAGCCAGTGACAGAGCTGATATTTAAACTCACATCCAAATTCAGAACTCCTGATTCATATTGCCTTCCTACAAATACTGTTACAAACTGAAGCTACCCCTGAGGCTCCCCACCTAGAAATGCCTGTCCTATTAGCTCCATGCTTTCCTCTAAGTCTCCAGAACTTATCAACACCATACTCCCTATGCCATCCAACTCAGCAACTTATCTAAATATATAGCAATAAGATCTCTCACATTACATTTCCTCTCAGGCTTTGGAATAAAAGGAGGAGATCTAAAAATGATTTCATGAGGAGTCGGAGAGGGAGGAGGAGGGAGAGGAAGAGTGGGAGTGGGTAAGAGAAGGAGGGGAGGAAGAGAAGGGGAGGAGTAGGAGAAGGAGAAGGAGAAAGGAGAAGAAGAAGAAGAAGAAGAAGAAGAAGAAGAAGAAGAAGAAGAAGAAGAAGAAGAAGAAGAAGAAGAAGAAGAAGAAGAAGAAGAAGAAGAAGAAGATGAAGAAGAAGATTATGATGAAGAAGATGAAGAACAAGAACAAGAACAAGAACAAGAAAAAGAACAACAACAAGAAGAACAAGAAGAGCAAGAAAAACAAAAAGAACAAGAACAAGAAGGAGAAGGAGGAGGAGGAAGAGGAGGAGAAGGAGAAGGAGAAGGAGAAGGAGAAGGAGAAGGAGAAGGAGAAGGAGAAGAAAGAAGAAAAGTTATTGTTTTTGCAGAAAGACTTAGAAACAAGTAGAACAAATATTTCCTTACAAGGTCCAACCAGTTCAACCCTTTCATTTTACAGATAAAGAAACTTTAAGTGACTTGCCCAAAGTCACATTGGTCATGAGTGAAAAAGTTAAATCCTAAACCCAAGTACTCTCTCTCCACAGCATCAAGTTATCTCCCCAATTCATTTTAGCTAGAAAACAAATCTAATTTATGGACTTGATCTTACATCTGAAATAAGTCCTTAATATCATCCTCACAGAAGTAAATGTGAAGTAAATCAAGGTTAAGTTCATGACCCAAATGCCTGTCCATTTAGTTCATGGACGGGGCAGTTCTCCATAACAGTGGAGAGCCAGCCTTAATTATGTTTATATCTTTCCAGGTACCTTGAGCTATACTTTGAAGATAGAAAGGGCTTGATAAATGGTTCCTACCAATGTACAAGGTCTTGACTAAAGAAATAGCAATGTATCAGCTTGAACTAGATATATAGGACTCCTTTGTAAAGATTAAAATGAATAATCAATAACTAAGTATTATATTTTAAAAGTTTTATTAATAATAACTAAAGTAAAAGGAAGTACCTGAACTTAGCCTGGTCTGTAAAAAAAAGAAAGTGTGGGAGGAGCTACAGCCAGTAAAATACAAATAATGTGAACTCACCAACATGGAGACACAAGAGAGATTATAGGGAATTTGGGGAAATACTAAGGACTTCTGGGGAATTAAGTCAAAAGTTCAAAATCTCCATTTATACATACCCCCCTGTGATCCTATTGGGAAACCAGTTTCCCCATAAGGATTATGGAAACATAGTCAACTTAAAAATCACAATAATTTGTGGATAAAGGGGGGGAAAAAGAACAAAACCAACGATTACTAGGTTGACAAAAAGACAATTTGGGAGCAGTCCCCTCTGGCAAAACAAAGGCATTTCAAACCCCCATAGTTCAATTCACATCCAAAAGTTCACTCTGGATCTTCTGGTGCAACATATGGTCTCTGCAGATCTATCTTCATGGCACATTCTGGATTCTGGGATATAGCAAGCTTCTTATCCTAAAATTGCTAAAATTTAAATCAAAGTTCACAACAATAGCTTGGCCCCCCTGAGGTGAATAATAACAAACATAGGGATCACTCAGGGATGCATGGCTGAGTTATGAGATATAATAATCAATTTGTAAAAGAAAATCAAAAACATGAAAAAATCCAAATAAAAGAGAAAAATAACTTGTAGATGAAATACAAAATGTAAAAGTCTTATGTCTAAAAAAATCTAAGTAAAGGAAAAACAAATCTATAACAGATCCTTGAATCAGAGATCAATTAAAATGATTTAAGAAATTATGCACTACCCAATCAGTAGTTAGGACTACAGAAAGTTTGCCACACCATGAAAGACAGAAAAGAGACTAGATTTCAGCAGCAAATAGGAGCCAGGATGACAGTGAAAAGGAGGTACTTGATAGAATATGGCTTAGAGGAAGTCCAGCCTCTGACATATGTCAAAACAGTCACAACCTTGAACCCCAAACAAGTTCAAGTCCTCTTGTCTTGGCTCAAAATTACATCAATCCCACTGGGATCTGGTCTCTTTGACCTTGTGCTCCATAGGCACTATGCAGCTGTTCTGTGCTTCTTTAGCACTGTACAGTAGCTCTTTTGTATTTTCCCTTCTTTTGGAATCAGATAGAATCATGAAGCAAAGTCCCATAATTTTTAAGCAATCAATGGCATCATTTGTATAGTCTATATAGCTTTAGGGTATACATTAATATTAGAACAAATGTATTTTAAACTTATATTACTGCAAAATCCAAAAAGTTAAAGAAAAATCTCAATACTGTTGACATGTGCTTCAAATACAAAAAGGAAAGAAAAAATAAAACTCAGATGTTATATTGCAAATGTAAGGAAAAACAATATTGAAAAAAATTTTTTAAATCAAAAATATATAGTTTATAATCAGTGACACACTGTGTCGGCAAAGGAAAGGTAGAATACAAAGGTTCCTCACCAAAAATGAGATCCATTTCCTTTTTAACTTAGCTAAGAACCACAGTGTGGGTACATTATGATTTTCAGAATAAAACTGTAATGCAGTTTATAATGCACATTCAAAGATGTATCAAAGTCCCCCAGATTCACAATAACCCAGATAATTACAATAGCAAACAAACCCACTATCATATTTTATATAAGTTGCTGCATGATATAAAAAACCCCTATGAACTAATGGATATTTGTCATAATTTTTAGATATGTAGCATATCTTTCAACCTTGGCAAATATATTTTTAAACAAAGTAAAATGTATTTGGGTCTAGAACATTACTAAGAAATCTAGATTGTTCTGGTGGAAGTAAATTAAACTGAAGAGTTGTGCAGGAGCTCTTTTTGGCTTCCTGATTCATAGAAACACCTTGGTAGAAAAATTTCTTTGTTTCTCTACCTTTAATACAACATTCTTTATTATAAATATATATATATATATACATATATATATATTTAAATCATTCATTCAGAAATTACTAGTTACTAAAATTATTTCTGGAGACCCTTTAGAATAGGGATATATATCATTTTAACTTATTGGGTCTCTTAAAAAAACTTATTTTTTGTTTTGTTTTGTTTTTATTTTTTCCCCTTTCTTAATTATCTTTTGATGATTTTCTTGAATTCTGTGCTTGGACATCAAATTTTCTGTTCAGGTCTGCTCTTTTCTTTATAAATTCTTGGAATTCTTCTATTTTGTTAAATGACCATACTTTCCCCTGTAAGAATATAGTCAGTTTTTCTGGGTAGCTGATTCTTGGTTGTAGACCTAGTTCCCTTGCTTTCCAGAATATCATATTCCATGCCTTTTGGTCTTTCAGTGTAGATGCAGCCAAATCCTCTGTTATCCTCACTGTAGTTCCATGGTATCTGAATGACTTATTAGCAGCTTGTAATATTTTTTCCTTGGTCTGATAGTTCTTGAATTTGGCTATAACATTCCTAGGTTTTGTCAGTTGGGAATTAAGTACAGGAGATGATCTGTGGATTCTTTCGATCTCCACTTTTCCCTCTTGTTCTAGAATATTGGGGCAGTTTTCTTGGATAATTTCCTATAGTATGATACCCAAGCTTTTTCTTTTGTCATGGTCTTCTGGTAGACCAATGATTCTTAAGTTTTCTATCCTGGAACAATTTTCTAAATCATCTATTTTGTGAATGATATGTTTCTTATTTTCCTCAATTTTTTCATTCTTTTGATTTTGTTTTATAGTTTCCTACTGCCTTGTGAAGTTGCTTGCTTCTAATTGTTACATTCTGGTTTTAAAAGACTGGATTCCATCCCTGGCTTTTTGGTCATACTTCTCCTTCTGGTCTGATTTTCTTTGGAGGTCATCTTTCATCTCCTTTGCCTCATTTTCAAGCTGATTAATTTTGGCTATCAAGACACTGTTTTCTGTTTACAGATGACTTATCTTGCTTTTTATGTTCTTTTCCCAGATGTTTTCATTCTCTCTTCATTATGTTTTGTGTTGTATTTTGAGTTCTTCCAAAACCTGTTTCCAATTCGCGGTAGTTTCTGTGTTTTTGCTTGGTGTTCCTTGATCTTCCTCTGTTACATTTGCTCTTTGTTCTTTGCCTGGATAGAAGCTGTCAATTGTAATTCCTTTTTTTTCTGTTGTTTGCTCATATTTGCCCCTTCTTTTCCCCTTGTAGTTGCCTGTAGTCTTGCTCCTCTCATTATGTGCTCAATCTGTGGGTTTGGGCTTTTCTGTCAACCTTCACCCTTGGAGCTTAACAAGGCACTCAAAGCAATCTGTGGGGATGGGGTTTTTGAGCTTGAGCTTCCCTGCCCTCTTAAGGTTTGATAAGATTAAGCCCAGAGGAGTTGAGCTTGCAGAACTCTGTGAGCCCTGAGGCCAAAACCTCAGGAAGGGGCGGGGTGCAATATGGAGTGTCTCAGCTGCCATTGGGCTGCCTTCTTTGAGGTTCTTCTCCAGCTGCATTTGTTTCAGTCCTTGAGCCTGGCACAGCTTTACCTGCAAGGTATTTCCTCTAGACTAAAGCCCTTGCCTGCTTCACTGCTAGAGGCTCAGAACTGAAGGTGGGAGAGGGTCCTGGGACCTTCCTTCTTCCTTCCCCTTAAACCAAAGTGTTCTTGAATTCAGACTTTTGGGGATGTACATTTTAAGTTGAGCCCAGCATGAGGATTCCTTAGCTCTGTCCTGTTGTTAGATTTGGTTTTCGGT
Organism: Monodelphis domestica; assembly: GCF_027887165.1. Taxonomy (NCBI): domain Eukaryota; kingdom Metazoa; phylum Chordata; class Mammalia; order Didelphimorphia; family Didelphidae; genus Monodelphis; species Monodelphis domestica. The sequence goes on from NC_077227.1 coordinate 273,527,194, forward strand.
CCCCTAGGAGCATTTGGTTTTTAGTCAGTGAGGAAGGGTTTTCAGAGGTCTGAACTTTCGCTGCCTCTACTCTGCCATCTTGACTCCACCTTCCAAACACAATATCAAAAAACAATTTTTGAGCTCTTTTAATACTGTCATTTCCAGAACAAAATATTTTCCAATATTTTTCATGGAACTCCCCTTCATGTTGAAGTCATCAGACATCAAGCCATGTGTGGACCTATAAATGGTTTAAAAAGTCTCATTAAATTCTTTGTGGCCACTATTTTGAGGACAGATTCAAACTCTTAAATTTTGCTTCTATATCTTCACTATTGTAATAGTTCAAATAGTTGAGGTCATAAAGGCCATAAACTGTAGTGATTAAAATAGTGGAAGATATAAATTGTAGTACATATAAAAGTGGATGAGTAAGTTGTGACCACAGAAAATATGTTTTCACTACAGTGTCTTGTTTTTAAATCAATATATAAGGTGGTCGCCAGGGAAATATTCCCAATTATTCAATATACCCAAGTCAGCTGGGTTTTATAGAGATTTTAATTATTAAAACAATGAGGAATTAAAGAAAGAGAGAAAGAGAGAAAAAGGAAATAATGAGAAAAGGATAGGCCGGCCCAGGGCAGCACTGGCCAACCCAGGCCTAAGCCCTAAAAGAAAAATCAGTCAGTCCTTAATCACTCACCACAAGATCTGTTCAAGCCAGAATTCTAGTGACACCAGGCCAGCTTCATCTCAGCTGCCTCCACCAGCTCAATCCTGAATCTGAATGCCTCTCTGAATGTATCTGAGCTCCTATTTAAAGGGAATTTTCTCTTATGTCACCTCCCCTAAGTCCTTATATCTACCAATCACAGTAGACGTTTTCCAAAGGACAGACCATTCTTAATTCACACCTGAGTAGACTAATCTTTTGAGTAATTCACACCTGAGTAGACTAGAATCTCTGAGTAAGTTTCTCACCTCTTTGCTCCTTGTAAGTTCACAAGTTGCCTGACCTTTATAGGTACTTAGCACCCTTTTGTATTAGTCCTAAAATAGGCATAGCTTAAAAACTTTTTGTCTTACTATAAGTATGGGTTTAAGTACTTTTCAGTGTTCAGCAAAGAGTTTACAACTTTTTCTTCCCCTAAGGCATGCTTAAGTATGGTGAAGCTGACCTTTATAGGTACTTAGCAACCTTTTGTATTAGTCCTAAAATAGGCATAGCTTAAAAACTTTTTGTCTTACTATAAGTATGGGTTTAAGTACTTTTCATTATTCAGCAAAGAGTTTACAACTTTTTCTTCCCCTAAGGCATACTTAAGTATGGTGAAGTAGAGTTCTCACATTCCTGATCTAAGTACCTTCACTGCCCAAATGGGGAATGGTCTTAACCTAACCTTATGAAGTAGGGTCTGGGAATTTTTTTAAGGTTTACAATCCTAACCTTATGAAGTAGGGTCTGAGAATTTTTAAGGTTCACACTATGTACCTTGGATAAGAACACATGTCTTTATGTGGCTATCTATCTGTCCAAGTGGAATGTCAAAGGTGTCTGAGGTTCAGAACTACAGTTCTTGCCTCACTGGGGACTGCATTTGATCTTTAAAGGCTTGTCCAAAAGATTTCTGTGGCTCATTTTACTTCCACCCAGAGAAACCCTAAGCACTTCAGATGTTCTGAACTTGGTAAATTCCTAGCTTTCCAGGGGTCATCATCCCCTGGAAAACACTAGAATAACTTTATTAAAAACAGTATAAGTATGGTAGGGTTGGCTGATCCTGATCAGGACATTATGGAACAATTGATGAACTTCACCAAGTTTGATGAGGAATTTCTTCATAGCTTACTAATGATCAACAAAGTGAAAACATTTCTTTTCTATTCCTTAAGACCTTAATAGCTTGTTATCCCTGTTTTTCTCCCCATCCCAACCCCAAATCCTGTAATTTAATAAAGTATATTGGGTAAGCAAAGAAGGGAAGAAATCAATTTCTGAGAGGTTTCTTGATCATCCACTCTCCTTCTCACTATCTCCATAGAGAACTGAATACAGACCTATATATCTAAACCCAATTAGCAAAGGAAAAGCACATTTCATGGTAAGTATCTTTTCTTCCCAGGGTACTCAGTGGTTGGTTGGTTGGTGGGATGGTTGTCCTTTATTCTCAAAGAGGACCAAAATGGCATCATTGTGTTGGAATTAATTTACAGTGTGTCCAACTGTGGCTGATTAGACTAATATGAGCTGAGAAGGCTCTACCACAGGTTAGATATCAATAATCCATGTGAACATTTGGGATGGAAATGTCCCTTAATTTACCCATCTGATATTTCTTTTGAACTGCAATTCTGTTTTGCTCATAGACATACAGTACCTTCTTTGATGCAGATACACCATGCTAGATGGTCCTGTGCAAATGTTTCCCATGTCTCACAATAGATACTAAAATTCTTCAGCAAGATCTTAAGAGTGTCCTTGTATCACTTCTGACCTCCATGTGAACACCTGTCTTGTTTGGCTCAGCCATAGTATGTACACAATTTATTGCAGTAACTAATTAACTCTGCTTTATATTTGCTATCATGAGCCCACAGACAATCCAATGACAGCTGTACTTTCCCTTCTCTCAGAACCCAATATCTTTTTTGTTGTTGCTGTTTAGTTTTTCATTTGTTTTATTAAAATTTTTCTATATTGTTCATTTTTAAGTGAGTAATCTTATAAAACCAAAATCCCAAAACATAACCCCAAACAGACAATTGAAAGATCATGTGCTTTCATCTGAATTCTGATTCCAACAGCTCTTTCTCTGGAGGTGGATAGAATTCTTTGTCCCAAACCCTCAGAATTGTCCTGGATCTTTGTGTGACAGAGCCCAATATCTTGATAGTCTTAGCTCATTTTGCAACTGATGCCACAGCTCTTGCTATTGCTACCAACAGAATCATTGAAAAAAAGCTTTCTCTGTGATTGAGTTTATCAAAGAATCATGTGTATCTTAATATTCAAATTGAAGACATCTTATTGGAGAACATTGAAGGCTATTTTGCTCTACTGAGTCAAATTTTGATTGTTTCAGCTTTAGGGGTTTGAGTTTTTGAGGGAAGTTTTGTTAGCAATTAACAAACAATAAGCACAAAATAGTCTCGTAACTTCAGGAATAAGTACTTGCTGGGCAACCATTGCTTACATAACTGACAAAACTCTCATCCTTTGTGACCACCCAGTCTAACACCACCTCTTCTTCCCTCTTCTATGAAAACACCTTGGGTCTATTATATCATGAGGAAAAATCCATTTGGTTCCCCCACTCAGGTCAATTCAGTCTTGCGTCCACAGTATCATGGGAACGTGATCTCCTGCTCCTTTTGGATAGCTTGCTATATCTGTGTAATGAAAAATATGATGTGTGTCTCCTTTCCTTGATGTTCAAGTGGGATTCTTAAAGCCCTCTTTGGGCCCACAAAGATTTGTAAAAGCTTTGCTGTCACTCATGCTGGGGGAAGAGAATGTTAAAGAAAATTCCCATTAGCTAGTGTTTCTTGAAGTAGTCTCTTTCTTTGCTATTTCCTTTAGTCTACCTTCTAAAACCTGTAATTGAATGAAAGGGTCCATACAAATCACTACTGTGTACAAAAACCATGGAAGCAGAGAGCCTTTTCCTTTCAAACAACTGAATCAGGCAATAGAAACTCTCTTCCAAGACTGTCCAATAACCCCAGAGTAATCCCAACTCTCTATGCCATGTAGTTTCTGCAACACTGCCATGGCTTACACCAAAGGTTTCTGTTAAAGGATAAAAAGCACTCAGGCTTCAGTCTGGAAAGGAGGTCAATAAAGAAGTGTTTCTTCTAGCTATTCATTCTTTAACCCTTCATGTCTTGCATATAAGAATGAATTCTTACCTGGTCCGAAACTTAAATGGCCAAACTTAAATGGCAAATAAGTGACATTATGACATCGGAAGATGTCATATATTCAAGTCTATACTCAGAGACTTACTAGTTGTATTGAAGTGCCCAGTTATCAACCCCGAGGATGAAACAAAGACCAACAATGTAACACGCAGGAGGGAGTTTATTAAACAAACTGCAGTTTGGGCTCAGCATTCTAAAAATGGCCCATTTTTAGATTGCAGGCTTTTTATACACCTCTGTGGTAGGGGGAGTGGACAGAAAGTCCTGGGGTTGGGGGACAGGGAGGGGAAGGAATAGGTTTGGGAGCTGACTCTTCATTCCCCACTTCTTCTACTGTATATGAGGAATCTTCCTATTGCAACTGTATCATCATAAGGGGATTCAGTAGGAGTCAGAGTTTGATATTGCTGGTGAAGGACCATAGCTGGACAGTATTAATGCAATCCTTGACGAAGGCTACTAGGTGATCAAGAATGCATGGAACTAGCCCCATATGATCAGTGTAAAAGCAAAGAACAACATAGGGTCCTTTCCAGCGAGGCTGGAGGTTCTACTTCCTATACCTAGAATAGTAAACTCTCAGGTATTTGGTCAGGGGGTTGGTCATCTGACTGGGGTCTGCCTGAAGACATAGATGTTTTAGGTTAGGAGTCACGAGGATGTAAGGGAGCAAAGGAATTTCCCTGACAATAGTTTATCCGAGTTTCTGGGAGTACAATGCCCATGTCATCTCCCCCCTCTCCAAATAGCTAAGGGAAAAGGGGTGATGGTCTCAGTTTTCTGTAGCTTCTTCAGATCTGGGAATTGTTGTAGAGCTGTCCCTGCCTGTTGTCAGGAGAGAGAGGTAGAGGTAGACTGTAGGCAATATCCATTGCTTCAGGCTATAATAGTTGCCAAGGTTACCATGGCATCTGGGTGACTCCCAGAAGTGCTTTTACCCTAGAAGCAACTAGAGAAGTGACAAGGTTACAAATGCAAGGTTCACATATCACACAGGGGAGTAGCCAAAACTTTGACAGGGAGGGAAAGGCTGTAGGCAGAGGGTCTTTAGGGGCGTGTCCTCAGTGAATGCCTGGGTCCTAGGTAGGTGGGGACCTGCTTGGAGATATGAAGAATGTCCAGTGACTGCATCACCTGATTGGCAGACAGGTTACAAGGGGGAGAATCAGCCCCTAAGATAGAAGTGTAAAAACCAGGACTGGGGCAAAAACTAGAGCAACATCTATAAACAGAGAAAATTAATACAATAGTAATTGATATTACACATTTGCATTCGAGTATCTTAGCCAACAGACTCAATCTTCAGAAATCATCTTCTGACAGGAATAGATCCCTTTAGGAAATCAGATTCCTGAGCTGTTTGCAGAGTTGGTATGTGATGTTTCTGTTAAAGAATATCCTTTTGCAAAGTACACATTAATGATAAACATCTATAAACACTTGAGTAAATATTTTACAGATGTATTTCTTTACCCCAGACTCTGGGAGGAAATTCAAGAAAGCTTTGAGCTATATTTCCAAGCTAAAGATACAGACTTCAATTGTGCTAAATTAAGGCTACAAATACAAATCATATATTAATAAGCTTCACCTACTTCTCAAAGTATGTTCCCTAACAATTTAAGAATTTTCAATTATTAACCTAATAGGTTGTTTGAGGAAATGGAAACTTTAATTTTACAATTTGCATTACGTGCTGATTATGGGAATTTATCACAAAGAAAAAGACAGACAGGGAAAATATTCCCTCATGTCCCAAAGGACACAGTGAATGGCTTCATGTACAAGCCAAGGCTGTCACTGGCTCATGCTATTATTGTATCACTCAAGGTGATCATCTAGATGATCAGAAAAGGTCCATTCCCAGATGAGCCCAGAATATGCCTCTGTAACCATCCCAGGACATTCTCCGTCCTTTGTGTACTTTGTCACCATTAGATCCCAGAAGCCTTCTTTTTCCTTAAAAGACAAGTCTCACCCATTTCAGTTGAAAGAAGTTCTGCTTATCAGCAAATAAGAATTTCCATATACCTCAAACAAGCTTTTCTGATCATTTACCCTCTCTAAGGATTCCTTAAAGTCTATGAATCTACATTATAGCAGTTATTCTTATATATTTTGGCAATAACAAATTTATCTCAATTTAGTCACAAAGCCTGAACAGGAATGTTGAATTCATTAGCTCTGCAGTAAATACAAATCAGGACTAGATCATATCCTGGACTTAGGCCATGTGAAGGAACTAAGACAAGATCAGTCAGGAATCTCTCTAAAATTTTCAGAAAAATTCCAGAATTATTTGTGATTTTCCAAAACCACATACATTAATTTTAGAAATTATCCCTAGGTCAAGGATCCAATTATAAGAGTAGAACATCTATCTGTTCTCTTTCACTTCCCTATGTGTCTCCTTCTCCCTCCCTTCTCCCCCTCTCTCTCCTCTCTCTCTCTCTCTCTCTCTCTCAAAACCCTCTACTTAAAAAGCAGAGCAAGACTTCCATTCTTCCTTCACAAATCTGCATACTCAAGCTTTATGGACTTTAGATCAAAGTCCCTTTCTTCATACCTTCCCACTTTCTCTGCCTTGCTTAAGTCAAACAAACATTCTTTTCGTATCACTTCAAAGGCTAATAAGTAACCCAAAAGAATTCTGATTTAAAGGATTGCATCATTGAAACATTGCATCTTTAGCATAGTGCCCATAAATTATAAGTTTTTGATCATTTCAGCAACAAGTCACATAACAATCATAAAATTCTGAGCAAGAATTTTTCACATATATGCCATTTTTAACGTCCTACCCACTCCTTGGCTACTGTTTGCAACATATATCTTTATACAGATCAAAATGTAATCAAAATATCAACCAACATATTCCCAAAGTCCCAAAGACGTAACTTATCAATTATATATCACTCAACTCATTTTATCATTCTGGAAATGGAATGTTTGCATTAAGATTCCACAGCTTCAAACAAGCTTCTTGGTCAGACAGGGCTGGCAACGTTTGCTTGCTTGAGCATCTTAAAACTTCCAGAATATACAATTAAAATATACTCATCTTTAAGTTCTATCGCACAGTGGTTGTCAACTCTTTAAGGTCCCTATTTCAGTCCCTAAGTATCAGTGTGTAACAATTATAAGCACTTCTTTCTCCTTCTTGTGTATAAGGAAGAGGTTAATATCTTATGAACAATTTATCCTAAGGCTGCTTGGCTTGATTTAGGTTTTATTACTTAACAACCTTGTCCCATCCTTCTTTAACAAGTGAGCTTACTACAATTTAAAATTTTGAATGTATCAAACCCCCTTCATAATAATTTACTCTCAGTGGATTTTAGTTTGAACTCCACAACTTCTGAATAACTTTGATTAAGTTCTTTAGCAATCTTTCAGTGTGTAACCAAATTGAAGTGCAAAGCATTTACCTGTACTCCTCTCAAACTATTGTCTAAAGTAGAATAGAACCTCCAGTTTAGTTTTCTTTTAGCTCAAAACATTGCTACCTATCTGATTAAATTACATCAACATTATTCCAATTTATAATTTGTTGTATCTATTTCACACTAGAATTCAGAGTATCAACTAGTATCTCCATCCATTACTCTTATTTTTTCTGGCTTCTCCTCTTTACCATTATTGTAAATAGAGGAAAGGTACTATACTGAATTGTATTTAATCCTCATGACAAGCCCCTCTTGATTTCAGGGCTGGTCAAATTTGTCTTGTTAAGGACATATAGTTTGCATATCATATTCCCTTAACCTATTTAATTGGAAATCTTAATTCTCTTCCTACTACAAATGCATATATATTTTGTATTCACTCATCATTACTTTCCAGCAATTTGTATCTGAGTACATGCTCATCTTTAGATCACAAATTCCTTCCTATACATTGTATATTTCTTCCTTCTTATACATTTTAAAAAACAATTCATATAACCTTAGTCAAAGACAACACCCTTTAGAAATTCCCTCTTTTGCAAAATACCAAATTCTTAGTACTTGTATTATTAAACCCCATGCACAGATTAACCACTTTAAAAACTTCTTGTGTGTCATATGATTTCTTGTTGCTAGTTCTGACAGCACATTAAATACATTAAAATAATGTGTGATTTGAAAAAATCCCAAATTTAAATTCTAGAAGAAGTCTTTTTCAACAATGTAACAACTTTTTTCTGGATGACTTTTACATCTATAAAGTAGCCAGTACAATTTCTGTCCCTATAGAATAAAACATTCCCTCTCTATGTCAGACTGGCTGTCAATCACATTTAGACAATTCTCAAATTCACTGAAACCATTATGCATCACAAGATCTAACAAAACAAACTTCTAACCATGAGTTTTTGTGTGCTCAATAAAATCTGACTAACATTTCACATTTAACTGACAGTTACCACAATACATGAAATTACATCTGTACCATATCAAATTCATTAGCAATCCTCCCAAGTTGCATGCATCAACCCTTAGAATTAATCTTAAGTAAAAAGTGCCTCTAACTGTGGAGTAAAAATCTCCCTTTTCTGCTCTGAATTTTTCTCTTTTTTTCTCCTTCAGGGGCCCATGCAAAGGAAAAAAGAGGAAAAAATCATTGGAAAGATATTTGCTTTTGTCCTCTGCTGAGGATTTTTGATTGTGGGAAGTTCAATCTTGCAACTCCCCCATGTTCCTTTTTGTGAGTCCATAGAGATGAGACTGTGACAAAGACAATGATAAACAGAAACATTCCAAAAGTAGGGGTGTCTCACCAGTTGTCTTTGTGTTCAGAATCAAACCTCTTCCTCCATGAATCAGAGGAGGAAGACAGATCTGATCAATGAACTGATAGCTTTCTGGTTCCCCTTTTTTTAGCATCTCTGCCTGGATTTCTCAGCAGGCCCTTGCCTTAAAATCCAAGCAAAGACTAGAGTTTGGAGAACTGGGAGCCTAGTGCGGGGGGGAGTGGGGGGACTAAAAGGTATAAAAATTAAATTAGTCTCTAGTAATAAAAGTATTATATTTTATGAGGTTTATTAAGGATTATTATAAAATCAAGGAATAAAGAAAATACACCATGTGCCCATAGCTGATTAGCCAATTCAGAATGACCACACTTAGCTTACTTACTATACCATTGCAATGGCTGAATAGAGAGCCAGTGGGAGGCAGAGAGCCCATTAAATACTAATTGTGATCTTGCCCAGGTGGAGACTCAGGTGAGATTATAGGGAATTCTGGGAAATACCAAGGACTTCTGGGGATTGAAATCTAGGGTTCGAATCTCCATTTCACAACGGTAAGGAGCTTCTGTCCATACTGTGCCCTCTTTCCTGCAAAATAAGTCTAAATGCCACCTGGTGTTTGAATTTAGGGTATCAAAAAGCCAGTTTCCTGATTTTTCCTCTTGATGTTGCTCCCCTATACAAGATGAGAGGAAACAAACAAACAAAAACACCCAATTGAATTTTCCCTCAGGCTGCCTAGATTTGATCTCTTCCCAACAGGAGGGGCCTTCAAGGATGCTTTTCCCTTTGTCTTAATTGAGTTGGCTAGTCCCTATCTGGCTTGCACCGCAGGTTTGGTAGCCACTCCACCCCTGAGGCTTCCCAGACTGAAAAGGGAGAAGTCCAGGACAGCCACCACCCAAGTAGAGGATGGTATTACAATTTTAGGGTGTCATGGATAGGTCATGCCTCTTGCTTATCAAAGGTATAAGATGGTCATTCAACATTACATAAAGAAATTAATTTTTTCCATACTATTTGGAGTCAATTTTTCCCAATTACAAAGGTCACTGGAAGAAAATGGCCAATGAGATTGTGGGCCCTTGCCTTGAAGACAGAGAAATGGGTAGTCATGAGGGAGAGCTGAGTGGACCTCTAGGGTGAACTCTCCCTGTCCCATAATGTCCTGTAGAATGAAAAGAGTTAGTGGCTGTACACAAAGGTGGTGAACACGAAAGCATACAGGGCAATACATGATGGACTGGACAGCCAGTACAGACACAACAAATATGAACGTTGGATTGGATGTTCTCCTCTACTCACCCCAAGGGGCTAGGGGTGAGTGGCCCCAAAAACAGAGAGGTGTGGCCGGGCTTACTCCAGGACCACACCCCATTCCTCCAGTGCATCCACTGGGTTTCCTACTTCCAACTCGGGGGGCCTCTAACCTCTCCAAGTTTCAACCAGGGAGCCTCTAACCACCCTGAATTCCAACCAGAGGGTCTCTAACCACCCCAAATTCCAACCGGGGGGATTCTAACCACCCCAAATAAAGTCAACTGAAATCAACTGGCCAGAATACCCTGATTACGGGAGTTGAGTCCAACGGATCCTTCCCACAGTCCATCCAAGGGAGAGGGAGTCAGGGATACTTAGGTGAAGGTAGCCAAAAGGGGTGTCACAGTCTTCATTCACACTTTTCCCAGGATTTCTGACCTATCCCCTCACAGGAAATAGGAACTGCATACTTTCCCAGACCACATTCAGAAATAGGTGGGCAATTCTCCCGAATGAGTCCAGCTTGGCAATAGGCTGTCCCGTACAACCCCCAGGCCAGTTACCAGTGGTCAGCCACTTAGCCATATGTCAATGACTCAGGAGATTTTACCCCCTCACTCTCACACAACATTCTCTGCACATTCATTCAACACCTCCAGAAGCTACTCACTGGACCCTACCATTCTCCACCGAGAGGTGATGTGTTCCGGATCTTGTTGTCTTGAGTTGCCCCAGTGACAAGGGTCCCCTCCCTCTGTTGATCATACTCTGTTTCCTTCATGGAATCCCAGAACGAGACCCCATATGAGGTGCCCAGTTATCGATCCCAAGGATGAAACAAAGACCAACATTGTAGCACACAGGAGGGAATTTATTAAACAAACTGCAGTTTGGGCTCAGCACTCTAAAAGTGGCTGGGCCCTGAGTCTGGGGCTTGCAAGCTTTTTATACACTTTTGTGGTATGGGGAGTGCACAGGAATTCCTGGGGTGGGGGGAGTGAACAGGAACTCCTGGGGTTAGGGTCAATATGGCTCCTGGCATATGTCAGGAGGGGAAGTGACAGGAACTCCTGGGGTTGGGGATCAGGGAGGGGAAGGAATAAGTTTGGGAGCTGGCTCTTCAGTATGACCCTGGGCAAGACCTTGACCCTCTGTTTGTCTCAGTTTTGTCAACTATAAAATAGGGATAATAACAACACCTACCTCCTAGATTATGAAGATCAAAGGAGACATTTGTAAAGCCCTTGGCACAAAGTAGGTACTTAATAAATGCTTACTGATTTCCTTACTACTGAGAAAAGAAAGACAGACCATCCCTAGGGTGGGCAGAATTTGTTGCTGCCATAGACCAGAATGAGGACAACAACAACTACTAAAATTTATATCAATATTTATAAAGTGCTTCCATCCCAATGAGTGCGCAAAAATATTCATGCCCATCTAAGCAATGAGGAAATGGTATAGAGAAATTTGTGTGACCTCTGAGTAGTAAATTCCAGGATTTATCTTCCTGTACCACCAATATAGTGCCCAATATGGCACACAACACTCTCTGCCTTACACTTAATTCTTTAATTCACATGGACCATGAAAACCTAAGAATATAGAGAGCCTCCCCAATGATATGAAGAGAGTCAATGGCAGAACTAGAAATAGAAAACTGCCTAAAGCCTGTTAACTCCATAACTCCAATAATGACCAAAGATAAAAATCACCAAAACACAGTAAGTCAAAGTTGTTTGACTTAAATTAGTGCCTGGGATACCCTTAAACATACACATATAGGAAAACACAAAATTGGTTTTAAGTGCTCTGAGTCTATATTCACTCAAAACCACAAATTACCGGTGTATTTATTTGTTCTCTAATTATCTAGAGCAAAGGTATTTAATAAAGTAGTCCAGGAAAAAAAATTCCAATTAAACATTGTCCCATAAACTTGAGGCAAAATTTTCCCTCAACCACACACCCAATCAGAGGAGTATGGGCACATATCAAGATGATATATTAGAAACAAATACATGTAGAGAATATAAGAGGTCAAGGTACAAACATAGGAGCACTTTATTCCTGAAGGACAATAGGTATCTTCTGGTGTCAGCTTTGCTGAGCACATTTCTCCAATGGTCTGTATTGTAATGGCTGTTGGACTTTGCTTTTGATACCAGTTTCTGCCTTCATCTCTTCAGGCCAATGAAGATAGGCTAACAAATCTTTAATATTAGTCTGATCACTAAGCTAGCAAAAGCAAGACAGAGTACTCCCACATTTAAAGCATTTTTCCAACCTTTATGTTTGGGCAGAAAGAAACCTTCTGTTATAGATAACTATTTAATTTAAAGTTAGACATTCCCAAATCTTCTCTGGCTTAGTATGCCCTGAATTTGAACCAGAATGAAAGGTTCTCCACCTGAATTGCCTGCTTTTTCATCAGGTCTGTCAGCAGTAAAAGGCTGTTACTTTAATGTCATATTTTGACCAGGGAGAAACTTCACCATCTCCCTGCTGAAGAAGACAGGGCATTTCTGATCTTTTTAGTACAAAGTGAACTTAATCTCATCCCTAATCACACCAGTCAAGGTGAACAAAATATATGGACTTATTTCTTGCTCCTCATTGCCTTATTCTACCCATCCCTTTGCTATCATCAGCAACCTCTCCTCCTTTAAAGTTCTTTTTCTAACATCAGACCTAAGCCCTTGGTCCAATCATCTAACCTTCCTTTCTATTAAAAAAAATATTTTTTACATGTCCACACAATTTTAAGTCATTTTCTGACATTTTGAGAGCCCTGTTCCCTCTGTCCCTTCCACTCCTCCCTTTTTTCCCTCCCCCAAACAGCAAGTAATATAGGCATACATATGTTGTCATACAATACATATTTCCATGTTTATCATGTTGTGAAAGAAGACACATATCACTTGCACTAGAGAAAAAGATTAGTGGAGGAAATTAAATGAAGAATGGTATGACTCAGTTTGCATTCAGTCCATTAGTTCCTTTATGGCAATGTATAGCCTTTTAAATCATGAGTGCCTTGGAGTTGCCCTGGATCCTTGCATTGTTGATCACAGTCAAATCATTCACAGCTGATTATCATAAATAATTGCTGTTACTATGTACAATGTTCTCCTGGTTTTGCTCACTTCACTTTCAATCATTTGACATGTTATTTTAGGGTTTTTTGTGTTCATCTTATTTGTCATTTCTTATGGTACAATAGTATTCAATTATGTCCACAATCCACATCTTGTTCAGCCATTCTTCAGTTGATGGGTAACCTTCAGTTTTTAGTTTTTCACCACCACAAAGAGTTGCTATAAATATTCTTGTACAATAAGGTCCTTTTACTCTATCTTTGATCTTTCTGGGATACAGATCTAGTAGTAGTATTGCTACATCAAAGGGTATACCTGGTTTTATGGCCCTTTGGGCATGGTTCCAAACTGCTCTCCAGAATAGTTGTATCAGTTCATAGTTCCGCCAATAGTGTATTAGTGTCCCAGTTTTGCCACATCCCCTCTAACATTTATTATTTTCCTTTGTTGTCATATTAGCCAATCTGATGGGTATGAGATGGTACCTCAAAGTTATTTTAATTTGTATTTCTCTAATTGATAGTGATTTGAAATGTTTCTTTTCATTTGACTAAAGATAGTTTTAATTTCTTCATCTGATAAATGCCCACCCATTCATATCCTTTGACCATTTGTCAATTGGAGAATGCTTTGTGTCCATATAAATTTGACTCATTTCTCTATACATTTGATAAATGAAATCTTTTTTTTCCCTTCAAATTTTCCCAATTTTTTGTTTCCCTTCAAATATTAGCTACATTGATTTTGTTTGTGCAAAACTTTTTTAATTTAAGATAGTCAAAATTATTTAGTTTACACCTCCAAAAGTGAAGACACCCCTACTTAATGCCTAAGTGGGGGAGGTCTGAAACCCCTGTGCTAAAGTAGGTGACAACTCAGAAATGACCGCCCCCTGGGCAGTTCTAAGCAAAGTTATAGACTGCATTTGGTCCCCATAAATTAGGGGAAGGCACAGGAAGTGATAAAAAGAAGGGTCTTTAAAAGTAGCTAAAACTTCCTGTGAGTCAGGTCTTTGAGCTCTTTTGAGGCTGTGGAGGTCGGTAAAGGATCATCTTCTTCAGCTTGGACCTTGGGAATCCAGCATGTGGTAAGATTGTTCTGGGATCTTCTTCCCTTGGACTTTGAATTGGTGAGTAGAAAAAAGCTAACCTTCCTTTTCTGACTTCCAGAGAGATTAACACTAGATAGGTCTCCCTCTGGAGGCCGCATGGGTGAAACCCTTTCTTAATTTACCTCTGGGACCTTCAACTGGGGCTTCAGAAACCCTGCCAGAGTAGAACCAGGGGAAAGAGCAAATATTTAGAATAATAAGCCAGACTTCTCACTCTGCCCTCATTCACATTCCTCTCCTTTCTCTCTTTCCCTCTATTTTGTAAATAAGACTGCTAAAAAGTCATTTTGACTTGAGATGTATTAATTTTGGTGACCATATTCTCTTATATTTAGTTCAACCTTAATTTTAACCACTAAAGCATTTTTTCATAAATTCTTTAGGATTGTAAGCACCTTATGAAAGTTTATTTCCTGACCTCAAAAAGCATTTGCTGCAAAATACTGAGGGAAAAGATAAGAGAATTTGATCACTTTTCTAGCTGCCTTGATCTCATATCACAATTTAACACTCCTGCTTTGTAGAGTATGGCAATGTAGGACTCATAGAGAGTATCACTTGAAGAATTCAAAGATCGAAAAGTAGCCTTTAATGGTCTAATATCCTTTTGGAAATAGATGACCAATGAAGTGCTCCAAGAATCTGGACTTGACTATATTCTTTCACATTTTTTTATTAATGACTTGGATAAAGTTATAAATGGTCTTTACTTAAGGAAGGATATCAGACTAGCTATTTCTTCATGTCACTCTCATTTTTATTTCTTTCGACTTTCTCCCCTTCATGTTCCCACCAAAGTATCTTCTCCATCTCCACCACTCTCCCTTCCAGCCTCCTTTTCATATTGTCTTACCCCATTATATTATAAATTTTTTGATGGCAGGGACTATCATTCTTTTTTGTATTTGTATTTGTATCCCAGAACTTAGCACAGTGCCTAGCATATAATAGATGCTTAAATGTTTAGACTGATTGACTAACAGATGTCATAATTACATGTACTTAGCTATGTTCATGTATAACACAAAATTAGAAGGGACAACTAACACTTGAATTAACAGAGTCAGGATCAAAAAATAATCTTGACATGCTAGAATACTGGACTAAATCTAATATAATAAAATTTAATAAAAAAATAAATGTGACCAAAAAGGTTCTCAATGTCTTTTAGTACAATCCTTAATTTTTCAGCTGAGGAAATTGAGGTACTAAGAAATTATATGATGTAGCTAAAGTCATATAGACTAGTAATAAGAGGGACTAGGATTAGGATTCAGGTTCTCTGACTCCAAATCTATCATGCTATCCTAAGCACTAATAGGGGAGAAATTTCTTCCAAATGTAGGAAAAAGATGAACAGAAAAAGCAAAACCCATACCTTTCTCTTTCCTGATCTGATGGGCAGCATTTCTGGGACAAGTTCAAACTTGGTTTCTATCTCACCTCTACCATATTACTTTGGGGACCAGTACTGGAAATAAGTTCAGCTCACACCATTAAAAGGAGCAGCTACTAAGCTGATGCTGTTCACATGGCTATCTATCCTCATTGCTTTCACCCCTACTATTTTACAGTGGTAATGGAATAGCCAAGTGGCATACCCTGATCAGGACAAACACTCATAACTACACATAAATCAGAATGGATGCCACAGAGGAAGGGAAATGGCCTAAGTCTCTGCTGCCACCATGTTTTAATTAATCAATGAATAAGCAGTTATTAAGGGCCTACTATGTTCCAGTCTCTGTGTTTCACTGCCATTTCTCTCCATTCACTTACTCTTAGGCCAATTGATCTACAAAACATCTTGTTCTAACCATACTTTCTAACCAAGGCTGGTCTGAGTCATCCACTTTGCCATATACCAGCATTTTGCTCACTTCCAGACACCTCTGAGTGTCTTGACATTGAACTATAATCAATCTTGCTCAATTCTTCCCCCACTCTGCTCCTCTCTCTTGCTCTCTTTTCCCCCCCTTCCCTCCTTCTCTCTGTCTATTTGTCTCTCTTTCTTTCATTTAAGGTAATGAGAGTTGCAGAAGGAACTTGGTATAGCACTTCAAATAACACCATCTACATGTGCCTCTCTTTCCTAGCCTCACTGCATCTACTACCTTCTAGCAATTAGTCACTATTTCAGTCTTATGATTAAAGCAGTGACTAATGTGATCAAAGGATTACCTGGCATGGTTGTATGTGTCTCGTTTCTAAACCACATTTTCCCTGGTGACTAAACCAAACACACATTTCATTAGCAGGTTTTTAATCCAAACAATGGGTTGCCCAGTTTCATAATTTTGATGTCAAGGCCAAGGATTTTTTTGTTGTTATTGTGAAGACCTGTATTTGAGCCTGAGAAGCAGAAAGCAGCTGAGATAGCTATGGATTTTTAAGGGATAACTTGAAAAGGAAACAAAAAAATAAATAAAAGGATTGAAGAGGATTGTTTTTAATATGTTAAGGAATTTCCTAATCTCTTCTCGTAGGAACTTGCCAGTCATGGTCAAGGAGGTCCCTGGGTGGTTTTCAGACATTGCAAGGCTATTGTCAATTTTTCCAGCTCTCTGAGCAATACTGTTCTGGGCAGATGTCAGTAATGTTTTCTTTTTATAAAGTATGACTTAGGAGGAGCCACTTGCAATTGTTCTTTAATGGAACCCTGGAATCTCTCATGAAAAAATATCCAAAATGAGGTTTTTGTGGAATTTTTATTAAGGGCCAGAGAGTGGCACAAAAGGTGATAGAAGTCACTGGGCTGACCACCATCTAAGAATATCCAATTCCATTAAAAAAATTTTAAATAACAATTATGTTTAAGTGATTATGCCAAACACAGGCAATAAATGACAAAAAAAAAGTACTGGCTTATACAAAGCTTAATAATTATAATAATAAATAATGATGGCATTTATAGAATACTTAAAAGTTTGCAACATTCTTTATATTTTCATTTGAGCCTCCTAACAACCCTACAAGGTAGGTATTATAGGTTTTATCTTCCTCATGGACATTCAAAGAGGTTTAATAATTTACCCGAACTCACACAGCTAGGAAATGTTGGAGACAGATTTTGAATCCAAGTTTTTTTTCATCCTGGGGAGGGAATAAGCATTTATCAAGCACCTACTATGTGCCAGGCACTGTGCTAAATACTTTACAAACATTATCTCACTATGACTACTATCCCACCATGTGACTATAATAGAAAAGTCCATTTTCAATTAGAGAGAACATTATAAACACACAGACAAGAAAACACAAATTAAGATGAGGGGTGAGGATGTACTAATGGAGGGCTCCCAGAAATGCTGCAGAGAAGAGGTTCTACTCCAGTGAATAAGCTTGGTGTATGTCTACCAAGAAATCAAATGGCAAAATGTAATCATTTAAGTAAAAGTATTAAAATTCAATGCAAAACTATTTGAAAAACTTTATGGTTCATAATATTTTAGAGCTAGAAGGGACATTAGAGTTCTTATTATTTTGTAGATAAATTAATTAATAAAAAATTTATTAAGTACTTCCTATATGCCAAGCATTGTGCAAAACATTAAGACTATAGATTAAAAATCAAAATCTCTACTCTAAATTAGATTACATTTTAATAGTGGGAGATAATACATAGAGGAAGTTTCAGCTGCCTGTCAGATGGAAAGACATCATGAATTCTAGGTTAGCAACAAAGATGATGGTAATGATGTATCTTCTTTGATGTTATTGTCACTGATAGAACCATTTCTGTTTCTAATGTTGAACCTTTTGATAGGACTTTGGTGCCCTGAACTTTGTTTTCTGGATCATGGGTAGTTGTGGAAAGTCAGAAGGCAAAGGATAAAGCAACCTTCGAAAGAGTTGCTAGAAATGAGGAAAGGACAAAGTCACAAATATCATTATAAAGCAGCAGTCATCAAAATGAGTTGATATTGTTTAAGAAATAGAGGGGTTGATCTATTAAACAAACTAGATGAGGCAAAATTAAAGAAAAAATGGAATCCAATAACTCAGTGTTCCATAAGCTGGAAAACACAAAGTACTTAAAGAACTCTCTGATTTTAAAAAAAAAACTGTCAGGAAAACTGGAAAACTGGCAGAAATTAGTCTTAGATCAATACTTTGTATTATAATCTACAATTCCTCTGAATTGATACATTTAGCAGATCATTTAACTTTAACAACTATGGGTAAAGATACAGGCTTAACCATATAAGGGGTAGAGGCAATTAACAAAGATAAAATGTATAACTTTGATTGTGTGAAACTGAAAAATGTTTGCAATAGGATCCGCCAGATGTTCCTATATAATTTATCTGTGGGTGGTGACCTGAGAAGGAGAATAGAGGCTAGAGGAATATGGATGTGAGATAGATAAGGCAGTCAGAGGAAGAGAGGCAGGAATAAAGACTCAAAGACCACAAGTTAAAACACCTGGAGAGTTGCAAGATCTGCAATTACCTCTCTAGAAAGAGAAAGAAAGTGGAGAAATTATAAGTATAAGAAACAAGAGCACCTGCATGGAGCTGAGAACTCCAGGACATCCCCCATGGATCAGGTGGTCAAGAGATTAATGGGAGAGATGTGGGGCAGCTGTGCTGCGTAAGTCAGCCAGACATAAAGAGGCCATTATAGGCCATAGCAAGATTAAGAGGTGCAAGGAGCAAGAGCAAGGGCCGTGAGAGCAAGAGGTGTAAGAGAAGAGAAGAGCAAGCTTTCACATGTTCCCCAGCCTTTATTGGGGACCTTAGGAATGTCAAGTGGGAGGTGATTAATTAATACGTGACATGATATAGGTTTTGACATTGGTTGAATTGACAATGACAGAATCAAAGAGAAAGAGATCAATCCAACCCACGCTTTGTAAATGAATGTAGTCCCAGCCAGGACACTGTGGCTATCAACACCCAGCCTAGGAATTTGCTAGTCCTTTGCGCTAGTCCCTTGAACTGTCCCTTTCCCTACAATGAACATTAAGTGATCTGACCATGTGTCTGGTAAATGAATATACAGGATGCAATATCAATACATCAACCATACTTCCAAAATGCTAACATGCCTGGTATGCTACATTTGCAAAAACAAAATTAATGTACCTGGCATAAGCAGGGAAGAGATCAAATGGGGAAAAGACCTCTATATCCAATTTCTCTGAAAAGAGTTTGGTATATAATGTATATAAACAATTAGCATATATAAAGAAATAGAAATATATAGATATGTAGGTAAGTGGTCAAAGGATATGAACAGTTTTCAAAAGAATTTCATAGTATTAGCAACTATAAAATGTAAATGAAAACAACCTTAAGATTTCAACTCACTGCAAACTGGCAAAGATTACACAAAAAGGGAGTACTTGACATAGCAATGGGTTGTGAGAAGCTAGGAATATTAGTGCATTCTTGGTAGAACTGTGACTCAATACAATCATTTTAGAAAGCAATCTAATCCAATCAATTAACACTTATGAAGCAATAATACCAGACAGTGCTCAGCAAAGGAAAACAAATTAAAAGAAAGACAATACATGCCCTCAAGGATGTTACAATCTAAAGGAGACAACACAAAAAAGGAGGCAGAAAAGTGAGAGGAGGAGAAAGGGGAAATACCAGGTGATAGCTGGGATGGAGTTATCTTGTTTAGTGGAGTTGAAACCAGGTAATGCAGTAGATGCAAAGTAGAATGAGCTGAAAGTCCAGTTTTAGCCTGTAAAGGAAGGCATTGGAGGAGTCTGGTACTCTACTCCCTAGTCTTCCAACCAGAGGGGAGAGGAGTGAGCTGAAAAAAGTACCAATTAAGGCTTGAGTTAGCAGCAGGTGGTAAGATTAGAAGTAACTAACTTATCCTGGAAGATGCCTCTTGTTCTTTGGATTTTAAAATAGGTGGAATAGCAGATACAAAGTTGAGATTCCACTCTGAAAATTCCAAAGCAATTTGGAATTTTGCAAATAAAGTGACTAAAGCATCCATACCTTGGACTCCAAGGTTCCATTGCTAAGCTTATACCCAAAGGAAGCTATTAATCACAAGGGGGAAAAAATCCCCATACACATCAAAAATATTTAAAGCAACTTTTTTGTGATAGAATGGAACAAAGTGCCCATCAATTGAGAAATGGATAAATAAACTGTGCTATATGGATGTAATGTAATATTACTTTGCTGTAAGAAGTAACAAATGTGACAAATACAGAAAAGCTTGAAAGACTTTGTACATGAACTGATACAGAGTGAAATGAACAGAGTAAAGGAAACAATATACATGTAACTACAACAATGTAAATGAACACAACAACCACATTTTTTAAAAAAAAGCATGAATGTTGCAAAATTACTCAGGAAAAGTATGACTCTGAAGAAGAGATGAGAAAACACTCCACTCCTCTCATTGCAGAAGTAGGAGATACACAAATGTTTGTTTGTTTTTTTAAATTCAAAGATTTTTAATTTTCCCAATTACATGTAATAATAATTTTCAATATACATTTTTCAAAATTATAAGGTCCAAACCATCTCCCTTTCTCCCTTCCCTCCCCTCACTTGAAGATGGTAAACAATTTGATCTGGGCCATATGTGTATTTTTTATGCAAAACACATTTCCATATTGGTCATTGTTGTAAGAATGTACTCATACATTACCAAAGCTCCAAAATAAAACCATAAATACACTGATGTGAAAGATAGTATGCTTTGATCTGCATTCATCTAGCTCCAACGGTTCTTTCTTGGAGGTGGATAGCATTCCCTGTCTTAAGTCCTTCAGAATTGTCCCAGATCCTTGCATTGTTTTGAGCCATCAAGTTTTCACAATTGAACATTGGACAATATTGCTGTAACTGAATAGTGTTCTCCTGGTTCTGCCTCTTTCACTCTGCATCAGTTTATGTAGATCTTTCCAGCTTTTTCTGAAATCATCTAGCTTATCATTTCTTACATCACAATAGTATTCCATATATACCACAATTTGTTTAGCCATTCCCTGATTGATGGACATTTCCTAAGTTTCCAATTCTTTGCTACCACAAAAAAAAAAACTGCTATAAATATTTTTGTGCAAGTAGGTCCTTTCTCCTTTTTTATTATCTCTTTGGGATATAGACCCAATAGTGGTATTACAGAATCAAAGGGTATGCTCAATTTTGTGGTCCTTTGGGAATAGGTCCAAATTGCCCTCCAGAATTCAATCTGTTCACAACTTCACCAACAATGCATTAGTGTCTCAAATAAATGTTTGTGTTTTGAGCATCTTTTTACTGCTTTGATGCACTGATAAGTCATGATGATTTTTTCATCTTCTTTTAATTTTTTTTCTTTAAAATTACTATTCATTATATGAAATGGCTTGCTAGGAGGGAAAGAGGAAAAATAACTGGAGAAAATTATGGTGATATTTTTAAAAGACAATAAAATTTTATTTTTTTCTAAAAGTAGTAGCCAGTTGCATCTCCACAAGGGTTGATATTATGAATGATGGATGGCTAGGCTGGAAGAAGGGCTGATAGCCTAGGAGGTACTGGTATTATACTTCTCTTGGGCTAATGGACCTGGATTTAACCATGATGATCTGAGGAGAGGTGGCAGTCAAGGTTTTGGTGATAGTTTAATATCACCTAGCACATGTTTCTTCCTGTCTCTTCCTCAGAGTGTTTTACTGCTTCATCTAGGAAGGTTTGGCTGCTCTTTGCATGGTAGTTGATAAGAAACTGAAGGCCAAAGATATTGGGTAACTTGACAAAAGTCACAGCCAATTTGTAGTAGAAAAGAACTAAAATACATGTTTCTAGATTCTGGTACTCTGCCCTTTCTGACTCTTTTTGCAGTAACTCCCACCTGGTTGAAGGCAATAAACTAGAGCCTACCTAAACTAAACTGAGCCACCCACATCTGCAAGGGATTTCTTTCATATACCTCTAACTTATCAATGCCATGTGATTTAGAGGAAAGACTACTGGATATGATGTCAAAGGATCTGACTTGAAAGTCTAGCTCTGTTACTTCTTATTGGTATAAACCAATTAACTCTCCTTTTCTAGCTCTAAACATGACGTGATTCCTTAACTGTGAAAGAGACTGTACTCCCAGACAAAATGGACAATCTGGAGAAATGCAAAACACAGACAGTAAATAGAATGTCATATATGTCATGTATGAGGAACATCAGAGAGACTAATTTGACTGAATCATAAACTGGATGATAAGAGGCAACAAGTATAGTGAGTGGATGCAGAATTGGGCTTGGAACTGTGATGACTTTTGTTTAAGTCCCATCTGTGATACGTTTTGATTGCATGGCACTGGATACAACTTCTCAGATTTTCTAGTAAACTCTTGAAGGTACTGACTGCAAATAGTATAGGGATCTTTCTTCTGGGAGGTCCCTTAAATCAATAAAATCTCAGGTCTATTCCCAAACATGTGAAGATAGGATTAACTCTCCTCTGTCTATTTTTAGCTAATCAAATCAAGACTTACCATTAAGTAAGAGAGTTCACAAGTCACTTACTAGAATAAGCTCACACCTCCAAAGGTGTTAGGCAAATTGAAAGATTACAATTGGTTTTGGTTAAGAGGAGGTATGACAGGAAGTGATGTAGAAAAAGAAGCATAAAAGAAGACCAGCATGGTCTAGGAATCCATTCTTTTCCTGGCATTTGGAGTGGCTAAGATTCCTACTTCGGCTTTGGAGACTTTTTACCTGCATCCCGCTTTGGCTTGCTGGGTGAGTGACTGAGATTCCTGCCTTGGCTTTGGAGGAGGCTACCTTGGTGGAACTCTGGCTGAAGATACCACCAGGACTTCTGACTAAGGATTATCAGGAAACCCACTTGGAGATCAGACTTGGGGAAGCCACTACTAGGGCTGAACTGGACTTCACCAGAGAAGGTCTGGTAGGCTTGTTAGGAATCTGTCTCTTTATCTACATTTTACACTTTCATTTTTTTCCATCTCTTTGTAAATAAAAGCTGCTAAAAGTCATTTTGACCTAAATTTAAATCTTATATCCCTTTACCAACTACATGAAGGAGAGTACGTAACGTGTAATGTTTGGAAAGGTAGGGTGGATTCAGATTGATAAGGACTTTATGTGCCAAAAGGGAACATTTGCATTTTATCCTAGAAGAAATAGGGAGTTACTGGATTTTATTAAACAGAAGAGCAACATGGTCAGTTCTATTCTTTAGAAACATCATTGAGCAGTTATACAGAGGATATGGAGAAGAGGCAGATTTGAAGAAAGGAGAACAATTAAGAGGCTATCAAAATAATCCAGGTGAGAAGTGATGAGGGTTTAGACCAGTGATGGTGATGGTGAACCTATGGGTGAGTGCCAAAGATGGCACACAGAATGCTCTCTGTGGGCACATAGCCACCCTCCCTCTCCAACACCACCCCCCACCAAGTTCATTACTAAAAAGGCAGAGGGACTCATTATTTTTTAATTTGAAAAAAATTTATACTTGTTTCTAGTTCATGGAGGATTGTATCAAATATCAATTTTCCTAGGAACTGTAAAAACCTATTATAAAATTATCTTTGCTTAAATTGCATCACATATACCACCATTCTTATATATTATTTTACTGCAGAAAAAAATAAAATACTTTTTTTATAAATTTGAAAGCTGCAACAAGTTGCAAATTTTCTTTTTACAAATACAATGATGAGGGATTTCTTACACTGCAAGAGCAGTGTAACCAGAGCAAGACCTATCTCAAGAACTGCCATGGAAAACAACTTCTGCAATATTAGAAGCACTATCTTAAGCCTTTATCTTCAGCAAAATATTTGAAATGCTAACAATGTACAGGGTGGGGAGAGGAAGCTCTATCTGAAATTTCCAAGAAAAACTACTTGTGTAGTACTTTATGTTATAGATAAACATCTCTTTTTTCATTATTGTTTGATAGATTTTGGTTGTGTTTTTTTAATAAGACAGAGGGAACAATTAAAGAGTAAAGTCGTTGGTTTATTTCCAGGTTATAAGAGGGGCTGAATTTCTTAGGCTCTGCCATAGGGAAAAGTTTCCAAGGCAGAGCTGCTCCCCTCCCCCTTTCTATGCCTGATGACATTTTTTCACATCATCTGCCCCTCTGCTCAGCAGCCTGATGGGAGCACTTTCTCCCTCCCCTGTGTGGGGTAGGAGGGGTGAGACATTCCTAGCATGTGGGGGGAAGGGCACAGCACTCAGGGTGGGGGGCAGCACTCTGTCTCTAAAAGGTTTACTATCACTGGTCTAGACTATGGTGGTGGCCCTGTGGATGAAGAGAAGTTGAACATGAGAAATGATGTGATGGTAGAATCAATATGTTGACTATATTGGGGTGGAGTGAGGGAAAATGAAAAATCAAGATTGACTCCAAGGTTGTGAACCTGGCTTGCTGAAAGGATGTTTATGACCTCAACAAAAATAGGGAAGGTAGAAAGAGGACTAAGTTTGAGGGCAAAGGTAATGAATTCTGTTTGTGAACCACTCAAATAATTTCTGGTGATAGTGACTGCCAGTTCTGGTCATTTCAGATCTTAGAGGTGGGAAAAAAAGGATTCTGATAGGAACTATGGTCTGACTTAGACATTTCAAGGTAGTATAAAGTTGTAGAAATAACATGGAACTTGTAGTCATAAGCTTTAACCTATCCAAAAAAGAATCAATAGTCCAATTGTTCTTCAGGTCTGCAGAGGAACAGGCAAGACAAAGTGGATATAATTAGAATAATGAAAGACTATTCATCTGTAAGAAAGAATTGTCTTGTCTAACAGTTATAAAACACTGGAATGGGCTATAAAGGAAAATTAGGAAGATTGCCAGAGGTTTAAGAACAGAAAAAAAAACAAAAAACAAAAGAAAGAAATCTCTATTTTGAAATGTCTCTACATTCAGCTGACTGAAGATGGAGGGATAGACCCAGTAATCTTTCATTGGTACTGTTCACTTCGGTTAATCACTGATTTTTTGACTGGGTATTGGAGAGCTAACTAGTATTTTGAGGGAGGGTAGTGCTCTTTTGTTGGAAGAGAATTCTCCCTCTGTTACAGCCCTTTGTTTTAAGTCATTGCTCAGTGACTGGAAGGTCATTTACCACTGAGATGTGCAGGTATAGACAAATCCTTAGAGAAAGGAAGTTGAGACCAATGTGAAGGGAAACTGATCCTACAGGCACTGCCCAATGCCAGGAAAATTAAGAAACTATGGTTAGTTCCTGAGATGTGACGTGGGAGAGCTAGTGAGTAGAGAAAACTGCTTATAAGGTCAGATGCAGAAGGAAGTAAGGGTCTTCTGGCTGGAGCTTAGATCCTGAAGGAACTCTTGTTGGTGTTTGGCTTGAATCTATCATGGCAGCCAATAGAGTAGTAAGCTAAGCAACTTTGTACCTCTCTCCTACCTTTCCCTCTCTTTACTATTACTACTTCGATGTAATAAAGCAATTAAAGCTACTAGCAGCCTCATAATTTAATTTTAACTATTAAACTTTGCAGTGTAAAACAAGACTGTTTTCAGGACTTATATCTTTTTATAGGGCCCTCTTTTTTTTTTTTGCTTTGTCAGGCAAATTGTCTGCATCACTATTTTTTTAAATTCTTTAAGCTGTTCATTCAACATCTGAGTTCCTATGACATTGTGCTAATATTATTGAGCTGGAGAACACTACCAAATCCTCTTTAGTGAAATTGAGTCTCTCAGAAGAGATAAACCTAACCATCTACATGGAAAAAAAACACAAGTATTAAACACACACACACACACACACACACACACACTCTCTCTCTCTCTCTCTTTATTGCCAAGATCATGACATGCAGTTCAATGGACAGCACATTGATGTGGCCCATCAATAAATATATTTGTGTGTCTCCATATATATGGCAGGAGAGAGAGAGACTTTGACATCTAAATTAAAGATATGGAAATAGATCTCTAAATTGTCTTGTTATTCACCAAGAACAAACCCCAAAATCTAAAATAGTTTTAGAAAGAACTTATTAGGTTGTTTGGTAGAAGAGAGTGAACTGGAAAGGAAGTGCAGCTCCCTCTCATCCAGATTCTGGAAGATTTCCATTATATAGGACTTAGACAAGGGGATCTATATATAAATAACACATACACAGTTAAGCATTTTTGTCAAATGGGCAACTTAAAAGCAAGAGATGGATTTATATAAATGTAAATATTAAATAAATTTCAGAGAAGACAAAACACAAAGGGAAACACAAAACACAAGCTTAGGTAAGGTCAAAATAAGAATGTTTTGAGAAAATCCAGGTCCTGGGGGGACCCCAAATTCCTTGTAACTATCTCCAGCATTCCTGGAGAGTTACCTCGGTCAGGACAATAGTCTAGATTCAAACAATCCCTCATAATATAAAGTTCAATTTAAGTATCATAATGATCAATTTTCTAAAACAACATAATGAATTATAAACAATCCACAAACTATAAAGTCAGTTGCGCTATAATGGTTTTTTAAAAATATGGATATTTCCAAATGTGTTTAATATATTACATAACAATATGAATATAATAATTTTGGGTCACATAAGTGAAATTTCATCCTGGAGAGACAATAAGAGGTCAATGAGCCACACTCGTACACATCTGGCAGTATCCTTCAGGTTTCAAATAACCCTTTGCTACCACTTCATATTAACTGCAAAAGGGATGCAACTCTTCTGACATCCACTTCTACAAATAAGTTTCAAGTCTGTTCCAAGACAAATTGCCATATTTCTTGACTCTTTTGGTGTATTAGGACCTGTGGGCAGAGGAAGGCTACTTTGTACCACTTCCTCTACCACACTAACCCCACTTCCCACCCACTACCCCTCTTCCAGGAGTAGAGTAGAGTAGACTCATCAAGGCAATCCTCTCAAAGGTAGCCAACTTTACCAACCTGGGCCCCAGGGAAACTGGGGTGATGGTTGAGCAATGACTTAAAGCTGCACATGTTGCTGCTATTTATTATAATATTTATCTTTTTCTTAACCATTTAACATGTATAAAAGTGTGCTACTATTCTTATTACCTTCCTGTGTATTTCTCATGTGTCAGTGATATTTTTGAGTGTTGTACCCCTTGAGCCCATTCTTCCCCTAGAAACTCTTTGGTTTTTATTATATGATTTTACATAGTTTGATAATTTTGAGGAATGGATATACCATATTACATTAGTCCTGACTGTATCTACATATGAATAGATATATACATCTTAAGTAATTGCTGATAATGGACAAAATGCTGGGTCCAGAATTTCAGAAAATTAGCATTACGAATGTGTAAAATATTTTAAATGACCCCAAGCCCTTCTCTGTCTCAAAAGTCCACCAGTAGCTTTCTAGATATACTATCCAATAATAGTATTAGTAATAGATAACATTTCTTGGATACTTTAAGGTTTATAAAGTGCTTTATAAATATTATTTCCTCTACCACTCACAACACTTTCGTGAGGCAGTCAAGTTGACAAGCACATATGAAGCACCTACCCTGTGCTAAGCACTGGAAATGCAAATACAAGCAAAAAGAAATAAATAAAAATACAAGCAGAAAAGAAAAGCCTTGAAGGAATTTACATTTTAGTTGGGGAAAGACCACACTAAAAAGGAAGCTTAAAAAATGGTGTGGGAAAGTGAGAAAGAGATGAAGGCACCTACTATGAATCTATTGTAGAGGGGTCTCCTTCTTATTGACTTCTTATTACTTTTTAAAATTGTGGGTGTTGGATTTTTTTGTAAATTGAGTATAAACCTCACAGTTACATATAGTTAGGCAGGTCCTATAAACTCTAACAAAACTTGAGTACTTAACCGGAAAAAAAAGTTATCTGGTATGATCAGAGCATAGGTGAGTTCTGGTTAATAGAAAGCTCACTCAATAAGCCTGATTTTCTTTGTTTTTATTATTATAAAAATATTTTAATTTTTATTAATGTATTTTTATTCTTATAATGTATTCTTATATCACTTTCATTTCTGAATATAGTCTACTCTCCCTTATCCAGTAAGTCATCCTTGTATCAAAGAATAAAAAAGAAAAAATGCAGTTAAGCAAAAGTTAACCAATATCTCAATTAGTTCTGAAACTCTATGTAATGATCCACAGCCAGCATCCCCAACCCCTGCAAAGAGAGGTGAGGTGCATTTTCTTAATTCTTCTTCAAGGCCAAGCCTGGTCATTATAATTACAAAGCATTCAGTTTTTATGAACTCTTTTCAAATAATAACACAATAACATGGACTAAAAAAAAAAACTGCACTGAATACAACCAATTATTTCTTTGATGATTCAGAAAGAATTTCAGCATCTTTCAATTGCTTCCAAGCATTATTATCATTAATGAAATGATCGTTAAAGTGTGGAGAACTTGGTGCAAGGGAATGTAGAACATCAAATGTAGTATCACAGGGCTGGCTCTGCTACGTGCCATCTGAGCAATCTAGAGCAAGTAATTTAATCTCTGAGTTTCCTCTTTTTTAAAATAAGGGGGTTGGACCAAGAGATCTTTAAAGTCCTTTCTACCTTTGAATTTATGATAATATGACAAAACAGGGAGGGGAGATTACTTTTATGGAATTTTAAACTACAATTTACAGAACTAGAAAGGGAATTCAAAAAAATACCTGGTTCCTTCTACACTAGATTTCACAGCATATTTATGGTCTATGTTTTGGTTAAATCTTGCCCTGACAGAAGTCCACTAGCAAGGAGTTAATCAGAACAATCACCTTTCTGAATTCTTGTAGAGAAACCATGGGAAATCAACAATTAACTTTTAGCTACCTAGCTACTTCTTACTGATGAAAACACAAATTATCTTTGCCCACATCACCAGGAGCCTGTTTATTGCCCAGAGAAAGTTGGAAGCTCAACTGGTCCCTACTAATATCCTTACCAAGGATGCCCTCAGTCAATGAAACATTTTTTAATGCAAAGAAAGACAACAGAAGGAAGGCCAGAAGGAAATAAAGACAAGTAAGACAACTCAGAAATTAAACATTGAATTTATTATATGCTTTAAAAGAAAAAGCAAGCTGTGTGTGATAGAGATCTGCAGTTTCACAGACAATCTTTTTTTCACTTCTATTTTGTAAATGGAAATGCTCATTTTATTTGACATTTAAGTACAGAATTTTAAAAATTAAATCAAAATAAAATAAAAAAAGAATGTCCTCAGTGTGTGGTGGTTATTCTAATTATAATTATTATTCTCATAATGCTAATTCTCATATTATCAGCACAATATTTACTTTTATAATAATTATTCTCATAATAATCAAATTATTTCACATATTACAGCACTTTGCAAATCTAAAAAATTATATAAATGGTAAATGTTATTATTATAAATATGTAGATGCTAAAGTAGATCGAGCTGATTATTAATATTCTCTTGGGTACTTTTTTGTGATTCTTTTGCTTTGCCTTTAGGAACTACTTCTTATAGATATCTTATGAATTTATTTCTGAAACTTAACAATTGGGTTGCTTCTTGCACAGCTCTCCTTATATATACTTGGTCTAATCCAGCTGTTTTTATTTTACTACAAGTACTCTTAATGGAAGATTTTGGTCCAATGAACAATGGACATACTACTGAAGGAATAATGAAATATATCAATCTTGATTTTCTCACTATAAATGAAAATAAAAGAAATAAGTTGTTGGTAAATGAAAAAGAGAGTCTACAGATTTTCTTTGGAAAGACAAAGAATTGATGGCATTTGTTTATGATATTCCCAAATGCAAAAAAAAGCATCATTTTATAGGACTTTTGATAATCTTACATTGTAGTACTCATAAATAAAATCACTACAGCTAATACCAATTTCTGTAGCAGCAAAAGAAGAGGTAAAAAATTTCTATAGAGAATTCAGTAATACCGACCAAATTAAACTGACATATTTTTATTTCAGTAATTTCAGTGCAATAGTGAGCATAGGGGAAGATGGCAAAAATAAAAATAAAGAAAACAAGGGAAAATACTTAAATGTAAAAACTCAAAAGGTGTATGAGGAAGGCATGGTGTCCAGGGAGAAAAAGAAATGTGTTTTGGCTGAGTAAAGGGATGTTCCTTGGCCTTTAAATAGGAAATGTTGAATGAGGAATAAAGAACTAGGAAAGCCAAAGACTCAGGGACTTACACATATATGCTTTACACTTTCTTTGAGAAAAGTAATTAGAAGGTACTAGAAGTGATATGTACAAAATGACATCACAGAAAAATGAAAATGATTATTTTTATTATACATTAGAACCTCACTTTATATGAACTCAATTCAAATGAATTCAGGTGTGGATGATTGTCAATCAAAAAAATAAAGGCAGAAAAATATACAAAATAAAATGTTTAATTATGCAGTAAATCCACATCATTTTATCATACTCATTCTCGCTCTGAAAAGTTAGTGTGAGTCATTTGTTGTTTTGCATCAAACATTAGTTCATTCATCAATCTTTGACCATAGTTCTCACTTGTAACAAGTCATGTCTATATCAGAGCAAGGTTTCTCTATTGTGTGAAATTATTATAAAATGTAACCCCTTACCTGAGTATGTGCATTAAGTCAGAATGCCAGTGAGTCATGTAACCGAAGTGTCTTGTGGGTACCTGGAGACCTGATTTCTGGAAGGAGTTGGTGGAAGTCCCCATGTATCAGGTGACATGTCCAGAAGTCAAGAATCAGAACCTGGACCATCCAATCAGAAAGTCCCAGGAGGAGTGACATCATTGGCCTTCTAATAAAAGGGATGGAGTAGTAGTTTGCTTTTTTTACTCAAGACTCTGTCATTGGCTGAATATGCAACTTGCTCCACTTCAGTCTTGGCTGGAAGCTGGATCTGGGGATGAGCAGTGTGGCTTGGCAACTTAGGATGGCCTGGTGAACTTTCTTTCTATCTCTCTATAACTTTAATTAATAAATAATTATAAATTAATATATAATCTCCAAGGAATTTTAATCATTATACTTTGTTTAATTAATACTATTTAGTTATGAATAATGGCCCCAAAGAATAAAGAGTCATGAAGCTGGTACCTCTGATAAGCCTAAGAAAAGTCATAAAGTCCCTGTGTATGTTCATATAAGAAATACTTATTAAATAATGGGGCTTGCTATGACATATAGTTGTTAGCTTACACAAAGGATCTTGGAACATATTGCTCATGAAAAATAAGTTACTGCTGTATTTTAACAGGCAGCAAATAATTAATCACTGACAGAAAGTCATTCCAAATCAGTTATCTATATGATCAGACCACTGACTAGTTAGAATGAACATCAAAATTAAAGTTAGGACAAAGCTAAGAGAATGAATAAAAATGGGGAAAACACATGACTACTTAAATTTTTGATGATGGAAAATGGATAGAAGAAAGGATAGAAACACAGACTATGAAAATTTCATGCAGATGTTTAATGACTATAAATCATATTAAAAGTGCCTTACTCATCAAACACTTGATTTACATGCCAAGTGAAGAAATATGAAAGCCAAAGGTAACACCATTTGTTAAATCTTGCAGAGAAAGAAAAAAGAATAGTCTTGCCACCTATAACAGAGAGGAACAGAATAGACTAAACTATATTAGTGATAGTTTGGTGAGAGATAAAATTAAGCATTTAATGGTAAACATGAATGGAGAACAACACAAAGAAAAATGGAAAACATGAAAGATTTTTATAACTAATATTTCCACCAGCAAGTATCACTGGAGCTACCACATTTGTCAAATTAAGTCATTCGTAAGAAACTCTGCTAACTGCTGGGAGATACTTTAAAAAAATTGGAGATAATCTTAGAGCAAAGGTACTAAGATTAAAGAGGACTGGGAATGGCTTCTTGAAAAAGGTTGGCCTTGGACTTTGTCACTGTATTGAGTGTGCTAACAGAAGAGACAGAAATGATAATATTGCAATTCCTGTATTCATCCCAAATTTATTGCTCCAAATGAAGGCATTTTAAATGTTTCAAATAGAGAAGCAATGAATTTCAACAGAACACAATGAATTAACACAATCAATTAAATTACATTTAATGACACTAACATAAGATCTCAAGCAATTCAACCCCTTTCCCCATCTCTGTCCTTACCCCCAGGGTCTTCCCAATATGTTGCTGAAGTCTTGACATTAGTCACTAGTTTCTTAGCCTCTGTCTTCACACCAGAGACTTCTGATTGCCCTATGCAAGCCCTTAATCCTAGATACACACCTTAAAACTTACTATTGATTCTAGATCCCAGAGAGTCATCCATCTCTGTTCTCTGTTAAGCCTAGGACTTTCTCTAGTTATGTGGAGGCCATCCATATACCAACTCACCTCCCCACTGGCCCTTTGTGCCTCTTGACCAGTTTCTCTCAAACCATACCTTTTTCTGCTTCTGCCTGCAGTGAGGCAAGCCTCTTGGGCTTCATAGGACACAACACCATCTACAAACAAGATTAGAGCTCTCTCCGACCATATTCTGCATGGACTCATTCAATGATTAGTATACTCCCATCCTTTCATATTCTTCCTACCCAATTGCTTCTGAACCTGCAGTTGGCAAAGTACAAACTTCATCTCCAATTTCCCATATTCTTAGTCCCATCTCCCTCTACTCTTATTCTTCAGTGTTATACTTTAGATCTACCTGACCCTGCTGCTGTATTTTCTAGAATTTCTGCTCAGTAATTAACAATTTTTCTTTCTTTTTAAACTTTTTATTTTCTCATTCTTTCCATTTTCTAACACTCCCTGAAACTTGGCTCTCTCCTGTTTGTTAAAGTTAAATTAAAAACTCCAGTTTCTTAGTTTCCATAGAGTTTATTAATATTACTTGAAATAGAGAGCATAGAGATAGAGGGAGATTATCCCTATTCTAATCTTGACAACTAACCAAGTCATGTGGTGTTCTACCTCATGGCTCTCAGCCAGCATCCTGCAAAGCCACCATCCAAGGGAAGAGAGAGAACTCCTTCTTTTATCCTTTCTTTTGGCCGAACCCTTAACCTTTAGTTCTGTGAAAAGGGAATCCTTTATTTTCTTTGCCTCGTTGGAGTTGACACTTTGGTTAACATTAACTTAGGTACCTCTACTTAGTACCTCACTAGACTGAAGACAGGATTAATTCTCCTTTGTCTACCTTTTAAATTGAATCAACAAAAGATTAAACACCTTACTTAGTGCTAGGTGAGAAGCCATCAAGATACTTGGAGAGCTCCATACTTTTTTTAACTCAATCAGTCAGAAACTTGTGAATTCTTTTAAGAGTTCACACACGAGTTCACACCCTCAGAAACTGTGAATCTTTTTTATGAGAAATTGACCTTCAGAAGGTGAGAAGTCAATCCCATAGACACTTCCCCCTGGGCAGTGATAGACAATTTGGAAACTGTGATTGGCCCCTTTGAAGAGCGGAGGAGACAAGCAATCACCATAAAAGCAAGCCCAAACTCCCTCAGAGCAGATGGGCTTTGAGAAGATAGTCTGAAGAGATTGTCTTCTGAAGATAGTCTTCAAGGGAGCTTTGCTGGAGACTGCTGCTTGGATGGTGGGCATGGAGCTTGGCTTCAGCTTAGTCTCTGACTCCTGGACTACTTCGTTGGGTGAGTGAAAGGCTGACTACTTTCCTAGTTTTTTAAGAGACTAGCTTACATTTTGGAGGATGTTACTCACCACCAGCCTTCCTGGGTGAGAGCTAATTAATCTCTGCCTGGATTAAACAGACCCAGGGCAAAACATTTAGGTTTATAGGATAAATAACTTCTCTATCTCCCTCACATTTCTCTTCTTTATTGTTTCCTCTCTATTTATAAATACTCATAAATAAATTTATGACTCGAGATATAATAAATATTGGTGACCACATAATTTCATAAAATTATTGTTCAACTATTAAATTTCACCTTTACATTTCCAGGTCATATCCCTAGGATTCTTCCCTTTTGACCTATGTTTGGAGCATGCACATAACATCCAGTCATGAAGCCAAAGGCTGCAAGTCAGATGACCCCAGGGGGAGGGGGTTCCCTTTACACATGTTGACACTATGTCCCTGGCCACCCTTTCCAATCACTGAGAGCACTTACATTCAAACCCCTTTACCAATTGCTGGGAGAATCCAGCTATTTCTTGATCCCTCTAGCTACTTCCAGATTCTCCCTCCACTACCATCACTAAGCAACCTTTCTTTTCTTTTAATGTTTACCCTATTCAAATTTATCACTCAATTCAGATGTTAGTGGCATTATTTCTTGAACCCAAGGACATTCTCTTTTTTTCTTCAATGAGTTTCGTAGCTAGTTTGTGGTTATTCTTTCCATAATAACTCCTATACTCATACTAGGGAACTTCAGCATGCATATTGATGCTCCGTAAAATACCATAATTTAGAGAGGTGGAGTCAAGATGGCGGTGTAGAAGCAGCAAAAGTTCAGACCTCTAAAACCCTTCCTTACCAATCACAAACTGAATGCTCTTGGGGGACTAAAAATCAAACCTAACAACAAGACAGAGCCAAGGAACCCTCCTGCTGGACTCAATACAAAAGGTATGCCCCCCAAAAGCCAGAATTGGAGAACACTCGGGTTTAAGGGGAAGGCAGAAGGAAGGTCCCAGGGCCCCTCCCCCCCAACCTAGAATGCTAAGCCTCCAGCAGCAGCGGGAACCTCTGGGCAGGCAAAGGTGCTTGCCTGGAGGGTGTGCCTTGCAGGCAGGGCTGTGCCAGGCTCAGAGTATCAAACACAGGTGTTGGGGAAAGAGCTGGAGAGGGAGCGCAGAGCAGGCAGACTGGTCAGAGCAGCTGAGACCCTCCATATTGCTCCAGCCTTCCAGGAGGTTTTGGCCTCAGGGCACATCCAGCCCAACCCAGCTGAACTTAATCCCATCAAAAGTCTTCAGAGGTCAGGGAAGTCCAAGCTCCAATGCCCCTCCCCCAATGACTGCTGGACTTTAATCCAATCAAAAGCCTCCAGAAGACAGGGAAGCTCAATCTCCAACACCCCTCCCCCACAGACTGCAAGGAGAGATCTTCTGTCAAAGCCAAAAGAGGGGAGACTGACAGAAAACACCAACACCAAAAAAATGAGAGGAGCAAGAGCACAGACAAATACGGGGAGAAAAGAAGGGGTATATATGAGCAAACACCTGAAAAAGAAGAAAGAAATTACAATAGACAGATTCTATACAGGCAATGAATAAAGAGCAAATGGAACGGAGGAGGAGGGATCATCAAAAGATAAATCAGCAATCCCAGAGAACTGGATACAGGCTTTGGAAGAACTCAAAATGCAATTCAAAACACAATTAAGAAAGGCTGAAGACAATTGGGAAAAGAACTTAAAAACTAAGATAAGTCATCTGGAAACAGAAAATAGTGTCTTGAAAGCCAAAATTAACCAGCTTGAAAATGAGTGAGGCAAAGGAAATGAAAGATGAGGCAAAGAAGATGAAAGATGAGGCAAAGAGGATGAAAGATGGCCTCCAAAGAAAATCAGACCAGAATGAGAAGGATGAACAAAAAGTCAGGAATGAAATCCAGTCCTTAAGAATCAGAATACAACAACTAGAATTAAGTGACCTCACAAGGCAAGAGGACACTATAAAAAAATCAAAAGAATGGAAAAATTGAGGAAAATATGAAGCAACTCATTCACAAAACAGAAGATTTAGAAAATTGTTCAAGGAGAGACAATTTAAGAATCATTGTTCTACCAGAAGACCATGACAAAAGAAAAAGCCTGGGCATAATACTACAGGAAATTATTCAAAAAAACTGCTCCGATATTCTAGAACAAGAGGGAAAAGTGGAGATTGAAAGAATCCACAGATCACCTCCTGTACTTAATCCCAAACTGACAACATCCAGGAATGTTATAACCAAATTCAAGAACTATCAGACCAAGGAAAAAATATTACAAGCTGCTAAGAAGAAGTCATTCAGATACCATGGAACCACAGTGAGGATAACACAAGATCTGGCTGCATCTACACTGAAGGACCGAAAGGCATAGAATATGATATTCCAGAAAACAAGAGAACTAGGTCTACAACCAAGAATCAACTACCTAGCAAAACTGACTATATTCTTACAAGGGAAGGTATGGTCATTCAACAAAATAGAAGAATTCCAAGAATTTGTAAAGAAAAGACCAGATCTGAACAGAAAATTTGATGTCCAAGCACAGAACTCAAGAGAATCATCAAAAGGTAATTAAAAAAGAGGGGGGAAAGGAAAAAATACCCTAATTTACCAATTCCTAAATCTATAAACCTCAGCTACACACAGAAATGATACCATTAATGTTGCCAATTTTTTTCATTCCATACTACCCTTATGCCTTACAACCCCTAATCTCATTCTTTACCAAAACTAAGAACTCTAAACCTTCTACCCTTCAATCTTTCCTAAGCCCTACCACTTGAAATAAGTAACCTTCCTAGATGGATGTGAGATGATACAACCCACCTAGGAACTTCCCCATGGCCAGTAAAGCACAAACCTTAAAAATAGTAAAACCAATGTATTAAGGATATTGAAATTATAAATACAGTCCTAAATCTATCCAGCTATATCTCTTCCCCCTAATCTATGCCTCCCCTCTTCTGGTCTTCTCAAGCCCTTCTTATATCTTCCTGCTCTTATCTAAAAAACCCCAAAGCTATCTGACTCTAAACTAATCTACCTACTAGGGATTAACAAAAGAAGAAAAGAAAGGACTCACAGGTGAATTTGAGCCCTTGCTGGCTACACTGTATAACCCAATGTCCCAGGTGACAATCTTGGATTACCTTGGCCAAGTGGATTTCTGGCAGATGGACCACTGTCAGATAGTCTCTGTACCTCAAGGAAAACAGTTCACTCCAAAGCAGATTCTCAACCAAGGAGTCACTAATCTCTGCACAAGATTATGACTACCAAAGGAAAATGTGTCAGAGCAAAACCTCCTTCCAGCTCAGTGGAAATTAGGGCAGAGAGTGAATTGACCATTAATGCCAGTAAAACTTCCACAATCCTTCTCTCTTTCTCCCAGGGCTTGTATCCTCTTTTAAACCTAAATCGTGGAATTTACTCTATCCCTTACCTACATTCCTACTCACTATACTGGAAAAATTATTTGGTTCCCTATCCCCATCCCTGAGGTAATTAATTCAATATTTCATTAAACTATATTCAAATCCTTTCCTTTCTCATCTTATCACCTTTCATACCTTGTGTTTACTTCCTCTCTTCTCACTATCTTCTAAACTCTCTTCAATCTGGCTCTGGACCTCATTTAACTGAAACAATTCTAAAGTATCAGTGATCTCCAGATTGGATCTCTAGATCTACAGATCTAATAGCCTCAATCCTCATCCTTCTTGACCTTTCTACAGCCTCTGACACGAATGATCACCCTCTTCTTGATGCTCTCACTAGGTTTTCATGACACTAATCTCCAATTTCTCCTCTTACTCATTTGTACTTTCCTTCTCAGTCTCCTTTTCAATGTCAACATCTGGGTCACATCTACTACATGTGTGTCCCCCAAGACTCGGTCACAGATCCTTTTTCATCTTCCTCTGTATTGTCTCAGTTGGTGATCTCATCAACTTCTGAAGTTTTGGTTATCATCTCTAAGCAAAAGGATTCCAAGATTTATTTATCCAGTTCTAACTTTTTCATGAGCTCTATACCTCTTCAATTAGATGAGCTCTAACCATCTCAAATTCAACATGTATAAAATAGAATTCTTTATATTTCCTAACAAATCTTTCCTTTCCCAGCTTCTCTGTTTCTTTCAAGGACATCATTATCTTCACAATGACCCAAGGTTACTCAGTCTTTGATTCCTGACTTACCCTCCACCATATATGCCCAATTTTTTATCAAGTCTTGTCACCCTTACATTTCTGCCTTCATATCTCTCATATCTGTCATCATATCTTCATTTACATATTGAGGCATTTAGGTGGCATAGTGGATAGAATGCTAGGCCTAGAGTCAGGAAGACTCATCTTCCTGAGTTCAAATCTGGCCTCAAACTCTTACTAGCTCTCTGACCCTAGGCAGCTCAGTTAACCTTGTTTGCTTCAGTTCCTCCTCTGTAAAATGAGCTGGATAAGGAAATGACAAACCACTCCAGCATTTTTGCCAAGAAAAGCCCAAATGGGGTCATGAAGACAGACATTGCTGAAATGACTGAACAATAACTTCATTCACACCATTGCCACCCTGGTATCATCAATGACCTCCTGATTGTCCTCTCTAATTCAAGTCTCTAATCATTTTAATCAATCCTTCTCTAACCAAACATAGGGATTTTCTTGAAGTATAGATCTGATCCTGTCACCTGGAAGTCACCCAGATAACCCCCATATAAGCTCTAGAGGGTCCCCATTATATCTAGGATCAAATATAAAATGGGATTCAAATCTTTCATAATGAGACCCTTCCCTACCTTTCCAGTCTCCTTTTTCTGCCCTCCTCAAACTCCACAGCCCAGTTCCTCTAGTCTACTTTTTATTCCTCCTCATGATATTCCAAGTTGACTCAGTATCTTTGCAAAGGGTATCATCTCCAGTCTTTTGAATATTTACGCTCCTTACCCCAAGAAAGTGGAGGTGAGGCTTCCTTCAGGACTCAGCCAACACCTTATTTTCTTCAGGAGAATGTTCCTTTTCCTCTTTCTTGCTGCTAATGCATTCCCTTTGATATTCCCTTCCATTTACACTATATGTATCTTGGATACATAAAATAGTTTCTGACATGTCAACCCCTCCTTAGGAGGTGAGCTCCTTGAGGATGAAATCTACCTTTTTGCCTTTTGTTGTATCTCCAGCATAGTGGACAATCTCTGGCACATGAAATGTAGTTAATAAATCCTTTTTTAAAATATCTTTACCTTTTATCTTAGAATTGATTCTAAGTATCCATTCTAAAACAACAACAATGAAAAAAAAACTAAGCAATTGGGGTTAAGTGACTTGCCCAGGGTTACATAGCTAGGAAGAATCTGGGACCAAATTTGAAGCCAGGTGGTTCTGACAGCAGGCCTGGAACTGTGCTACCTGGCAGCCCATAATAAATGCTTTTCAACTCTAGATTTGCATCTGTATAGCCTTTATTATTCGTTTTGCTTTTGTGGTGGCATATGTGGGGCATATACACCAGCTATGAAAAAAGGGCCAATGAGACAGAGACAGACAGAAAATCTAAAATGATTAACATTAAACAATGAAAAAACTTCAGTCCATCTGGCAGCTAAGAATAATATGCTAGGATCAAAGCTAGAAAAATATACAGTGGCAAAAGTTGAACTAAAAAAAAATCTTTTAATGAGATTAGAATCTATGCAATTTACTCAACCCATGGGATGATGTCCTACCCAAAGCTGCTGCTCTAATCTTGAAGCACTATATAAATTCTTTCCAACTGGATAAACTAGGCAATCATTCTGTAAAGCAACCCCATATTACTACCAAATGAAAAGATATCAGCTGTAAAACATTTTCGTATCTTGTTTTAGGAGGCAATCTGTGTTAATTAACATAATTCCTTATTCTTTTCCTCTATTGCTTCTAAGATAAAATACAAACTACTCAATGTGGCATTTAAAGCTCTTCTCAGACTGGTTCCCCACCCCCTAACTTTCTATTATTATTTTACATTACTCTTCTTTTAAAGGCAACTAGGTGAATAGTGGAATAATGAAAGTAAAATATTAAATGTAATATTAATTTTTAAAAATTTGTTGTGTTCACCATTTATAAAATTAACTCTTAAGTCACAAGTCTGTCAGTGGCTCTTAACAATTAAGTTTTAATCAAAATGGAGATAAAGTAAAAAGAGGGAAATGTAGGGAAACAGAAAATATCACCTCGCTAAAATACCCTAAGCTGAATCAGGAAGCCAAAATCCAAAGACAGCCAACCAGCCAAAGTCCACAAAAGCTCTCGAGTGCACAGCAGGCACCAGAGCTCCCGCTCAAGACCCTCTTCCCCTGAAGTTCCAGTGAAGAGAGAGCACCCCTTGTCCCACATCACATCTTTTTCCTTACTGTCCCCCTCCATCACACAATGTACCTTCACAAAATGGGATGCAGGGGGGAGTTTGAAGAGGATGAGCCTGAGGAATGAATTCTATCTATACAATAGAATAAAAAACTGGACCTGGCGTCAGAAAATCCAAGTTCAAATCCAACATGACATTTAATAGATACATGACCCTAAGTAAGTCATGTAATCTATGTCTACCTTTGTTTATTCCACTGTAAAATAAGGATCATAATAGCACCTACCTCGTAGGATTGTTATGAGTATTAAATGAGATGTCAACAAAGTGCCTAACATAGTGCCTGGCACATAGAAATTTAATAAATACTTGTTCTCTTCCCCTTGTTCTCCCTTATAAATGTTCCCTTCCAGTCAAAAGAGCCTGCTGTTTCTTGAATATATTTATACAAATGGTCTCCCATATGTGTAATGAACTCTCTCTTTACTTTTGCTTCATAGAACACCCAGTTTCCTTCAAAGCATGAACTCAGACAACATACCTTCCACGTAAGGCCTTTCCTGATCAATGCAGTTATAAATCCTTTTACTCTCCTGAATTTTCCCTGTAATACCTACAAATCTGTATTCTACAAAAAAGTTACATATTTTTTCCTTGTGTACATATTTACTCTTTCCTCCTTGAAAGGAGTGACTTTCTTTTTTTTCTTTGTCACACTACCAAAGAAAAATAATAGATAACCAATAAAAGTTTGTTGCATTTGTTAAATTTAATTCTCTTCTTTCCTCAAGACTTCTGTGTCCCCTCTATCACTTCTCTCTTAGCAAATGATTGAAACTACCAATTTACTGAGAGAACTGAGGCTAACTGATATGAACTACCTCATCTCCCTACTCCATATCTCAAAACTCCTCTACATTTTCATCTATCTTCTCCTGCTTTGCCCATTTTCCAAAAAAAGAGGTTGTTTCCTTACCAATGACCATCTCTATTTCTCTCACTAATTCATATTTTCTGGTCAAATCTGTCCCTTTGATCATCCCCTTCCCAACATCTTTAATCTTTCTTTGTCTGTTGATTTTTGCACTGCTGCTTCATGTAGTAGTTTCTCCCATTCTTTTAAAAAACAAAAAGTAAAACCCTCACTTAACTCTGCCATTCCTTCCAAATACTATCTTAATCTTGCATTTTCACTACCAAGCTCCTAAAAATAGTTTTCTAATCTTGTTTTTATTACTTTCTCCCTACCCAGTTAAACCTTTACAATCTAGCTTCTGATCCATATGCTCTACTAAAAGTGCTCCTTCTAAAATTATGATTCCTTCTTCCTTCTTGACCTCTGTACTGTTCTTGACATCATTGACAACTCCTTCCTCGTGGATTACCTGGCTTCCTTTAGGTTACATGATACTCTTCTTTTCTGGTAACCTTTCCTCCCATATGACCATATCTTCTTAGGACCTTTGCTAACTCTCATTATCTACCTCCCAATCCTTCTGCAACTGTGTGCCATAAGGCTCTTTAATTAACATTAGACAAGGGAAAAACTTCAATCCAACTGGCATCCTTCTCCCCCTTCTCTGCAGTCTTCATTAGGGATATCACCTAGACCCATGAGTTCAACAAGCATCTCTATGAATGATTCTCAAATCTATATACCTGGCCCTGATTTCTCTTCTGAGCTACTCTTGTCCCTCATAAAACTCATTTTTAAAAAGTATTGTTACATTATTTATTGCTATTAATGTAATTAAGTGTTACATAAGTTACTTTACAATAAACAACTTCACCACCCCAGTATCCTTCCATAAAGGGAGAAGCAAATATACTAGTATGACAGTATATATATATAAAACCTCATTTTTATAATGCAATACTAGGTATCTCTGTGGAGCTCTAGGGGGTCTTGGGTTCCCTTTACTCTCTCCTGCCCCTAAGAGACAGACAGAGATGACATTCTGACTCTTCCTTTTTGGGACTGACTCAGTGGAGGAACTTTTGCCTTCTAGTCCCTCTTTTCCTTCCTCCCCACTTCAGTTCATTATATAGATGAAGAAACCAAGGCAAACAGGGTAAAAGTCTGACCTAGGATCACAGAACTAGATTTTGTACTCAAGATGAGTTTCTCTGAATCTATGGCCAGTTCCACCTCCCTGCTATATCATGATGTAATTCTTGTCTAAAATAATCCCCCCCAAAAAAACTACAAACCCCAAAATGTTTAGCAAAGGTTTAAGCTACCTCCTTCGTAAGGTCTTTAGCACAGTACTGCCCTACCTATGGTAGTGCAAAGAGCTATTATAATAATTGGCTTTCTTTCTCAAAGAGGAATGCTCTGTGCTTAAATAATTTGGAATCAAAGTCGTCTTATGTTGCCCTAAATTTTGTTGTCTTTCAGTCTTCTTTACATTTTCTAGTCATTTTACTTTGTGTTCTTTACTGCATCAATTCATACAAGTCTTCCAGTGTTTCTCTGTATTCTTCTCATTCTTCATCCTTCACATGATTATAATATTCCATCATATCAGAATGCTTCAATTTCTTTAGCTATTCCACAATCACTGAACATATGACT
Source organism: Monodelphis domestica (assembly GCF_027887165.1). Taxonomy (NCBI): domain Eukaryota; kingdom Metazoa; phylum Chordata; class Mammalia; order Didelphimorphia; family Didelphidae; genus Monodelphis; species Monodelphis domestica. Next base: position 273,569,834 of record NC_077227.1, read on the forward strand.
TTTTAAATAACTTTTTGATATTATAAATCATGTTGCTATGATTTTTGTTATATATGGGGCCTTTCTCTGACCTCCTTGGGGTTAAAACCAAGTAACTGGTCTGCTAAATCAAAGAATATAAACCATTTAATAGCTGTTTCAAGTTATTTTCCAGTTAAAATTTTATTTCTTTTCCTACCCCCCATAGCCACCCCTCTTCCAAAATTTCATACTTCAACTGATAGCACTACTGTCCTTGAAGATATTCATATTAGAAACTTTTGTGTTATCTTTGATGTTTCCCTTTCTCTGAGACCTCTCACTCATCCAATCAATTTACCTAAGCAATTGGTAATTCCTTTCCCCCAGAGTCCTAATTCATCCTTTCTTTAATCTCAATGGCCCTTCTCCTTTGTGTATTTCCCTTATGAGCCTTGTCACATTCTCCCTTTATAGTTCCTCTCCTTATAAAGCAATAATTTTCAACCCTACCTCCACTAATGAGACTAGATTTCTCTTAAAGGAACCACCATTAAGGAGCAGTATCATTTCAAAGACTTATCAAGAAGTTGTTTTTTGTTGTTGTTTTGTTTTTTCCCATTGTTAACATAAGAGCTTTTTGAGGACATAATTTCTGGGCACTTAGAACCCACTCAGGTATGAATCAATTATTTTCTGAGGAGCTTGAGACTTGAAGTGCACTGGGGGGAAGCAATAATATTCTTTTGGACCCATCAAAGAATATACAAACTACTAATTAACACAACCTAAATATTGAATTTCTTCATCCAAGTAAACTCTAAGAACATTTCTGCCAGTTTTCAGTCCTTTTTGGTGAACTTCCTCATCACTCTACTTTCAAAAAAAAAAGGAAATGGTGCTATGTTTTCTTTGGGAAAAAATAAAGCTTTGATTGCCTTTCTTGAAGTTTGGCCATATAAAATTACAAAGTTGTACTGGATGACCTCTTAAGTAATTTCTATATCCTATAATCTTATATAATTTCCTCCATATTAATGATGTTGAACATTGTATATATTACTCTATCTTTGTGTAGAAATATTCTGCCTTGATATAAGGCTAATTTTGTTCCTAAAAACCTATTTAATTGTATTCTTTTTTTTTTTAACTAGGCAAATTAGCTTATTTACCTAGAGTCTTTTCATCTCTGTTTTAAGGGACAGGGAAAAAAAAAAACTTATCTTCTATCTTAGGAGCAATAATAAGTATTGGTTCCAAGGCAGAAGAGTAGTAAGGGCTAGGCAATTGAAGTTAAGTGACTTGCCCAGGGTCACACAACTAATATGTGTCTGAGGCCAAATTTGAACCCAGGACCAAATCTTGTCTCTAAGCCTCTCTATCCACTGAGCCACCTAGCTGCCTCTTGATCTATTTTTTTAACATGTTTTTATTAGAGAAAATTTCACAAATGACAGCTAAGCCTAGATACAGAATTAGCAAACATTCCCTTTTCTTCTTTTATATCTCCTTCACCCTGCTCCAAGGATGACTGAAGGTATCCAGGCCCACACAGGAACATTCTCAGGAATAGGCATGGCACTTTTGTACATAAAGTTCAGGCATATAGATATAATCGCTAAGAATATTGGATTCATTGTGTGAATTATTCTTCTATGTATTTGTCCTTGGCTCCAATTCCTAGTATCACTTCCAGGAATTCCCTTCAGTGAAGTATGGAAAGACCTCTGAAATGATACATTCCCCTACAGCACTCTTTGAGGAAAATGACCACCAACAAGAGCATGAATTCAAGTCCTGCTTTGGTTTGCCAGAAGAATTGGTCCCTGAGGGCAATGGCACAGGTGAAGGGTCAACTTGAAAACAAAATAGCAATTCAGTAGTCTCACAAAACATTTTCCATGTTTTAAGTTTTAACTTCCTTGGATAGTATAAGAATAGTTGTAATAACTGCTGTTTATTTAGGTTCTTTGTCAATGGGCATGTAGCAAGTTTTTATGGTCTACCACACTCAATGGTAGCTTATATGGAATGGTCACTTCTAAAGCCCTACCATTCTTGACTTGCTATCATATTCCTTCCCATCATTCTGAGTTCTAGGGTCCAGGAGAATGTTTGGATATCTTCCTATTACTTGCTAAAACTGTAACATTTCCTTAATTAATCAATTAGCTCAGAGCTCTCACACCAGTTAAATTAAATTAAATAAAGCATTTAATTAAACAGGAGAAGCTTCTTTTCCTATAAGCAATTGCACATCTTTGAACAAGAACCTCCTCCTCCCTCTATCATATCCCTGGTGAGTTAGGAGGCATCCTTTCCTTGATGATCCCAATGATGGGACAAAACAACTGTGAAAGGCAAATTATTCCACTTTCCGATAGCTCTGGTTGGGCTTTTCTTACACCAAGCTCTGCCCATTTAAAAAACAAAAACAAAAACAAAAAAACAACCTTCACTGCCTACTTAACTTCCTACAAATTAACAATCTTTTATACATTCTTAAATTTTTTTTCTCATATCAAAGAACCCTATTGTAAGAAAAGAGAAACTTACAATACTATGGCAATTGATTTAAAGTAATATATGATCAGGCTTTTGGCTCATAGATATTTTATTATTGTCCATGTAGTCACTGCCTCTGAAAATTCTACTTTATCTGCAGATGTCACTGTAAAGTGTTGGGCTACTGCCAAGAACTTGAATTTTTCCCTTCCTCTCTTCTGGGGAGGGTAAAGCTAACATGCCAGGTTAAACTTATATTGTCCATGAAAGATATATTATAGTATGACCTTTCCTTTGGTCACAGACCTTTCCTTCTTTCCTGGGTATTATACTTCATGGAGCTCTGGACCTGGAATTAGAAAGACCTGGGTTCAAATCTAGCCTCAGATTCTTAATAGTTTTGTGATCCTGGGGCAAGTCACTTAACTTTGGTTTGCTCAACTGTAAAATGTCAATTAATAGCATTACTTATCTTACAGGGTTGTTGTGAAGATTGAGATCATGTTTATAAAAAAAAAGTGCTTGGCACAATAACTGGCACATAATATAGAATTAACAATATAAACACCTATTCCCTTATTTTACCTTCTCCTCTTCTGTGCAGGTTTAATCAGCCATAATTAGTTACAAAAACTAGCCCCTTTTGGCCTAGGGACAATATGATGGCATTCAGGTCTATGTGGTCCACCCTCTGCAATTTTATGGAGTTTTTATCAAATAAAAAGCTATTAGTACAATCACAATAGCTCCTAGCTTTCCAGTTAGGAAAATTCTAAACATTCAAACAGATGATTGCTTCTTTGCTCTAAGTTATATTTATGCTCATCTTCAACTAATCCTCAACCTATTTGTTTCAAACAAAAAACACAGAAAACAGCATCTATTACTCAGCAGGCATAGGGAGGCAAAGTGGTGGTGGTTGTAGGGTGGTTTGGGAATTTCCCTCAGTCCTTAAAGAGATTGGCACTGCTGGGAGCTTTAGTTTATCTTCCACCTCAAAATGTCTGTGTGGGTATGATGATCTTCTGTGATGTCTCCCTTTTCTATTACAGATCAGCCATTTTTTCATTTTCTCCTTTTGCCTATTGCAGCTCAATATATTATGGTTTGGATGGGTCTGAGGAAGTTGTCTCTCAACTGATGCTCAGCTCTTGCTACTCAAAGGTATCCTGGTAAGTTTTAACAGTCATCTCTGGGGAAATGTACATGCAAAATCCATTTAAATGTAATCTACATTCTAGACAATCAACAAAACAATAAATCAAAGTCCTGCAGAATGACTCAAATCTGACTTCTGGTTCGAATCCCAAATCATTCTCAGAGCAGAAAGGGAATGTTTATCTCTCTGAACAAACTCCCAGGATGCCAGTCCCCTCTTGATTCCCTATCATACTTCCAAATTCCTGAATGATGATGCCTACTCTCCAACAAGAGCCTCCAATCCTTTACTTTTCCTATTCTTTCACACTAAACATATCCTGCTCCTATACTTGTCCCATACCTATTCTCCAAGTCTATTTTCCCAATCATAACTTTATATATTTTTACTTTTTTAATTTAAATTAATTTATTTAGTCAACTTAGAACATTATTCCTTGGTTACAAGAATCACATTATTTCCCTCACTACCCTTCCATAACTGACACATAATTTCACTTGGTATTACATGTGTCCTTGATCAAAACCTATCTCCATGCTGTTGGTGTTTGCATTAGGATATTAATTTAGAGTCTACATCCCCAACCATATCCTCTCGAACCATGTATTTAAGCAATTGTTTTTCTTCTGTGTTTCTACTCCCAAAGTTTTTCCTCTGAATGTGGATAGTATTTTTTTCCTCATATATCCCTCTAAGTTGTTCAGGAACACTGCACTGCCATTAATGGAGAAGTCCATTACATTTGATTGTACCACAGTGTATCTGTCTCTGTGTACAATGTTCTTTTGGTACTGCTCCTTTTGCTCTTCATCAGTTCCTGGAGGTCATTCCAGTTCCCATGGAATTCCTCCAGTTTATTATTCCTTTGAGTGCAATAGTATTCCATCACCAATATATACCACAATTTGTTCAGCCATTCCCCAATTGAAGGGCATCCCCTCATTTTCCAAATTTTTGCCACAACAAGAGTACAGCTATGAATATTCTTGTACAAGTCTTTTCCCTTATTATCTCTTTGGGGGTAAAACCAGCAGTGCTATGGCTGGATCAAAGGGCAGATAGTCTTTTAGTGCCCTTTGGGCATAGTTCCAAATTGCCCTCCAGAATGGTTGGATCAATTCACAACTCCACCAGCAATGCATTAATGTCCCAACTTTGCCACATCCCCTCCAGCATTCATTACTTTCTTTTGCTGTCTTGTTAGCCAATCTGCTAAGTGTGAGGTGATACCTCAAAATACCTTTGATTTGCACCTCTCTGATTATAAGAGATTTAGAACACTTTTTCATGTGCTTATTAATAGTTTTGATTTCTTTAACTGAAAATTGCCTATTCATGTCCCTTGCCCATTTATAAATTGGAGAATGGCTTGATTTTTTGTACAATTAGTTAAACTCTTTATAAATTTGAGTAATTACACCTTAGTCAGAGGTTTTTGTTATGAAGATTGTTTCTCAATTTGCTATTTCCTTTCTAATTTTAGTTGCATTGGTTTTGTTTATACAAAACCTTCTTAATTTGATGTAATCAAAATAATTGATTTTACATTTTGTGATTTTTTCCTAGCTCTTACTTGGTTTTAAAGTCTTTCCTTTCCCAGAGATCTGACATGTATACTATTTTGTGTTCACCTAATTTGCTTATAGTTTCCTTCTTTATATTCAAGTCATTCGTCCATTCTGAGTTTATCTTGGTGTAGGATATGAGAGGTTGATCCAAACCAAATCTCACCCACCCCGTCTTCCAATTTTCCCAGCAGTTTTTATCAAATAGTGGATTTTGGTCCCAAAAGCTGGGATCTTTGAGCTTATCATAGACTGTCTTGTGTGACCACGAAAATATGGGTTTCAAGACTGTGAATTGCCCAAACTGTAAAGATAATTTTTAGCATCTTGATTTTATATCAAAAATAAGTGGTCACCATGGGAAAAATCCCCAAATATGAAATACCCAAGTCAGCTGGGTTTTATGGAGATTTTAATTAATATAAATGAAATAATTAAGGAAAAGGAAAGAGACAGAGTAAGAGGAAATAGTAGGAAAAGGCTAGGTCCTAGGCCAATAGCCTAGGCCTTTCTCTTTAAGAGAGAAACTAAGTCAGTTAATCTCAATCTTATCAAACTTATCAAACTTAATCACTCACCATAAAATCTTTTCAAGCAAAACTCTAGTGTTCAGAGACCCTGCAGCCTCCTCTGACTTCTGACCTCCAATTCAGCTACCAAAGCTGAACTAATAGAACTACCTTGAACTGGTTCAGACAGCTCCTTTTAAAGAGAAATTTCTCTTGTGTCACCTCCCCTAAATTTTAACGTCTACGGATTACAGTAGACACTTTTCCTAGGACAGCCCATTCTTAGTTTTTAGTTCTCACCTTCTCTGGGTAGATTACATCTTCTGAGTGCTTCTCACCTCTTTGCTATGCTTGCCTTTTGTAAGTTGCTTGACTTTTAGTGATTAATTTAACCGTCATAGGTACTTAGCACCATTTGTATTAGATCGAAAAATAGACCTAGCTTAAGGTTTTGGCCTCACTATAAGTATGAGTTAAATACCTTCATTGTTCACTAAGGAGTTTTACAACTTTATCTTCCCCTAAAGTATGCCTAAGTATGGGTGGAGTAGTTTTAAAGTTCCCAATACATTCCTGATCAAGTACCTCCATTGTTTAAATGGGGAATAACCTTAACCATAACCTTAAGATAATGTTCCAAGGTAGAGTCTGAGCAGTTTTAAGATTCACACTTGCTGAGGTCACTTACCCCAAGTCTATTCCACTGATCCTCCTTTCTATCTCTTAGCCAGTAGCATATTGTTTTGATGATGACTGCTTTATAGTATAGTTTGAGATCTGGGACTGCTAGGTCTCCTTCCTTCACATTTTTTTTTTATGATTTCCCTAGATATCCTTGATCTTTTGTTCTTCCAAATGAACTTTGTTGTGGTTTTTTCTAATTCAGTAAAAAAAGTTTTTTGGTAGTTCAATGGGTATGGCACTAAATAAGTAAATTAACTTGGGTAGGATTGTCATTTTTATTATGTTAGCTCATCCTACCCATGAGCAATTGATGTTTTTTTCAATTGTTTAGATCTTGTTTTATTTTTATGGAGAGTGTTTTGTAGTTGTGTTCATATAATTCCTGTGTTTGTCTCGGCAGATATATTCCTAAGTATTTTATATTGTTTAGGGTGATTTTAAATGGAATTTCTCTTTCTAATTCTTGCTGCTGAAAATGTGTTGGAGATATATAGAAAAGCTGATGATTTATATGGGTTTATTTTGTATCCTGCAACTTTGCTAAAGTTGTTGATTATTTCAATTAGCTTTTTGGTTGATTTTCTAGGATTCTTTAAGTAGACCATCATCATATTATCTGTGAAGAGTGATAGCTTGGTCTCCTCACTGCCTATTTTAATACCTTCAATTTCTTTTTCTTCTTTAATTGCTACTGCTAGTATTTCTAGTACAATGTTAAATAATAGAGGCGATAATGGGCATCCTTGTTTCACTCCTGATCTTATTGGGAAGGCTTCTAGTTTATCCCCATTGCAGATGATGCTTGCTGATGGTTTTAGATAATACTGTTTATTATTTTTAGGAATGTCCCTTCTATTCCAATATAGTTCTATCCATGGAGATGACATTAAAGAAGAAGCATTAACATCTCTTTTGTCTCTGCATCCTAAGGACAGCTGGGCCATGAACAGATATGAGTTCTCTGAAAGCTGAGGAATCAAAGCTTGGAAAAGTCAGACTTCTGTCCCTAATGCTTAAATGTATTTTCATTTTCCCACTTATTTCTTGTAATTTATTGTACACACTAATTTTCAGATGCACAAGAAATTTTGAGACTGTCTATTGCTTCCCTCCCCACCAGTCCATTTGTTACCCTTCTACTTCTGTATAGTGCACAAATCAATTCTCTGCCCAATGGATTGTTCTTCCGTTTCTGAGTCAATTTCAATGCATGTAAGAATTAAATGTTTCCTGTCTCCAACCTCTTTACCCTTCCAATTGTAAACCTCAAAATTTCTTAGACTTATAAATGTTGAAAATTTCACCATTGGGAAATTTCATACTTGAAAAATTCCCTATTGATAATGTGAACCCCATTGGCATGGGAGGTTCCTCCTCCTACCTTCTTAAGATTACTTTAGGACAGAAACCTTTTGCTGAACAATGGAAAGGGCTTTGACCTATGCTTAAGCATAGAACAGGAAGTTCTTTGAGTCATGATTGATTTTAGAATTGATACAATAGAGATACTTGGAATGACAGAACCAGGTCTTGGAAAATACAATTTCCACCCCACTCAGTCCTAACAGGATTTAGGAAGGGCTGTAGCATAGATCAAGATTTAATTATTTGAGAATATGACCTTCAACAGACATGTGCAAAGCCACAGACCTCTGGGAGGTCCTGGGTTAAGCTAGAGCCACCATTGGCACAGGGAAGACATGGACAGTGATTGGTAGATGTGAGAACTGAGGGGAGGGAACTTGGATGGTTTCCTTAAAGATAGAGGGGTCTGAGGACTGAGGGTGTGGTTGGTTGGAGAGGTTTTTGGCTCTGGGAGGTTGTGCTGCTCTGAAGGAAGCTGGAGGTGGGGGCCTCTGAGACTGTTTCTCCATTTTGGTCACGTGAGTAATAGGGATTGATCTCCTTTCTTTGCCCCAGCTATCTAAGGGCTTGGGCCTTTTGGCCCAGCCTAAACAGAAGGGGTATTTAAGCCCTATTCCCTTCTCTCCCCTTTCTCTCTCCCTCTCTCTCTATCTCTAATTCCTTTCTTTCTCCTGTTTGTAATTAAACTCTATAAAAGGTTGACGGCTGACTTGAGTTTTCATTTAGGAATTACATAGCTGAATTCCTTGGCGACCTTAAATTAATATATATCAGTCTTATAAAGTGATTTCCTTGTCACACAATGTATTAATGTTCTCCCCTACTCCAGCTGTACACTTCTTTATGACATAAATTTACCCAATTTTGTTTCTTTTCCTATTTCTCTTAGTATTAACCTCTTTTATTTACCTCTAGTTATATATATATATATATATATATATACATATATATACAAACATATATTTATGCATACATACATATTTATGTCTTGGCATTCCATCTTATACAGTTTGTCACTGTTCCCTCTAAGTATAATTCTTCTAGCTACCCAGGTGATAATAACAATTTTTAAGAGTTACCAATGACCTCTTTTCTTATAGGGATACATATAATTTTAACTTAGTGGGACTTTAAAAAAAGGTTTTTTGTTTTTGTTTTTGTTTTTTCCTTCTTTCTTAATTACCTTTTGATGATTCTCTTGAGTTCTGTGCTTGGACATCAAATTTTCTGTTCAGGTCTGCTCTTTTCTTTATAAATTCTTGGAATTTTTCTATTTTGTTAAATGACCATACTTTCCCCTGTAAGAATATAGTCAGTTTTTCTGGGTAGCTGATTCTTGGTTGTAGACCTAGTTCCCTTGCTTTTCAGAATATCATATTCCATGCCTTTCGGTCCTTCAGTGTAGATGCATCCAGACCCTGTGTTATCTTCACTGTGGTTCCATGGTATCTGAATGTCTTCTTCTTAGCAGCTTGTAATATTTTTTCCTTGGTCTGATAGTTCTTGAATTTGGCTATAACATTCCTAGGTTTTGTCAGTTAGGGATTAAGTATAGGAAGTGATCTGTGGGTTCTTTCAATCTCCACTTTTCCTTCTTGTTCTATAATATTGGGGCAGTTTTCTTGGATAATTTCCTATAGTATGATGTCCAGGATTTTCCTTTTGTCATGACCTTCTGGTAGACCAATGATTCTTAAGTTGTCTCTCCTGGAACAATTTTCTAAATCTTCTGTTTTGAGTGCTTCATATTTTCCTCAATTTTTTAATTCTTTTGATTTTGTTTTATAGTGTCCTGCTGCTTTGTGAAGTTGCTTGTTTCTAGTTGTTGTATTCTTGGTTTTAAAGACTGGATTTCATCCGTGGCTTTTTGGTCATCCTTCTCCTTCTAGTCTGATTTTCTTTGGAGGTCATCTTTCATCTTCTTTGCCTCATCTTTCATTTTCTTTGCCTCATCTTTCATCTCCTTTGTCTCATTTTTAAGCTGGTTGATTTTGACTTTTGAGACACTATTTTTTTGTTTTAGTTCAAGTGCCTCTGTTTCCAGATGACTTATCTTTCTTTTTAAGTTCTTTTCCCAGTTGTCTTCAGCCTCTTTTAATTGTGTTTTGAATTGTATTTTGAATTCTTCCAGAGCCTGTATCCAATTCACTGGGGTTTCTGTTTTTTTGCTTGGTGTTCCCTCATCCTTCTCTGTTCCATTTGCTCTTTGTTCATTGCCTGCATAGAAGCTGTCAATTGTAATTTCGTTTTTCTTTTTCTGTTGTTTGCTCATATTTACCCCCTTCTTTACTCCCTGCAGTTGCCTGCACTCTTGTTCCTCTCTCTTTTTTTTTTTTTGGTGGTTTTGGGCTTTTCTTTCAGCCTTCACCCTTGGAGCTTTGTCAGCAAATCTCTCAGCACAGTCTGTGGGGGAGGGATGTTGGAACTTGAGCTTCCCTGCCCTCTGAGTTCTTTGATGGGATTAAGTCCATCTGGGTTGAGCTGCATTTGCCCTGAGGCCAAAACCTCAGGAAGGGGAGTGCACTATAGAGTATCTCTGCTGCTACAACTAGGCTGCCCACTCTTCACTCTGTGTTTCTTCTCTATCTGCTTCTCTGATGCCTGTGTTCAATGCTCTGAGCCTGGCACAGCTTTGCCTGCAAGGTACTTCCTCCAGACCAGCACCTTTGCCTGCCCAGAGGTTCCAGCTTTCCTGGAGGCTTAGCACTATAGGTGGAGGAGGGTTCCCGGGACCTTCCTTCTGCCTTCCTCTTAAACCTGTGTGCTCTTGAATTCTGGCTTTTGGGGGCATACCTTTTATGTTGAATCCAGCAGGTGGGTACTTGTCTCTGACTTGTTGTTAGGTTTGATTTTCAGTCCCCTAGGAGCATCTAGTTTGTAATTGGTAAGGAAGGGTTTTCAGATGTCTGAACTTTCACTGCCTCTATGCCGCCATCTTGACTCCACCTCCTCACTTTATATATATTTTTAAATAGCATCTATCTATGGTGTTTTATCATTTGCAAAGTAAATTCTAATTTTTTTATTTCTCAGTATAAATAAATAAACAAGTACACAAGCTTAAAAAATAAGTACTCTTCCCAAAATAGTAAATACTACACAAAAGAGTAGCAAGAATCAACTATACTCACTTGTAGGCTGTTCAGAGTGTTCACTACTCTGCCTGAAAATTTATTTGTTACTATAATTATCAACATACAAAATTTTAGAGCAATCCATAGATATATTTGGATATTTCCTTATTGACTTCTAAAAACCACAAGATGGTCCTTACTGCCAAAGTCCTTTGCACTGTTAAATGTTTGAACATCAGAAACCAATATAGTTCTATCCATGGAGATGACATTAAAGAAGAAGCATTAACATCTCTTTTGTCTCTGCATCCTAAAGACAGCTGGACCATGAACAGATATGAGTTCTCTGAAAGCTGAGGAATCAAAGCTTGAAAAAGTCAGACTTCTGTCCCTAATGCTTAACAAATGTATTTTCATTTTCCCACTTATTTCTTGTAATTTATTGTACACACTAATTTTCAGATGCACAAGAAATTTTGAGGCTGTCTATAACCATTCTTCAATACACTTTTTCCCATTTCTAATTGTTTCTGTCTGCCTGTGTCTTCCTTTTCCAGCTAATATCTAGTCCAGGTGTATGACTAGCCATTATTCATGCCCTGTTGTGATTGTTTACATCTTGCATACAGAGTGCATACAGGACAAAAAGCCTCCAGAGTGGATGGCAGTGAGGGCAAGTGTCTGGGGATTCCCCTCCCCTGCTCCCTAACCTTCACTTTATTTGACTCATATGTGTCTTTCAAGGTGATTCAGAGTAGTTGTACTTAGTCAAAACCTCCCACTCACACAGCTGGGCATAACTCCCTCTAATATGCTACTTTATTATTTCCCTAGCTTCTATAGTATAAGCCCTGCCCTTCCTGATATTCCATCATTCCTGACCTACTTATCTTTACCCTTGATCAACTCTCAGTGTCCAAATTCTCTATTCTGGCACCTCAACTGCTGAGCACCCCTGGAGAGCATCACAAAACAGCTGATTTCACCCACTTCAAACTGAAAGTTCCATACCTGAACCCATACTCTGCTTTTATTGGTTTTCTCCGTATCTCATTTCCCATAGTAACTATTTCAAATATCTCTCTCCTCCATCACCAACCACACACCCAGACATTTTAGCTGGTGACAGCTTCCTATTTCATTGACAAAGTTGATATGATTCAACCTCTAGTCTTCAAAATTTCTTTGCCTCATTACCCATTCTCTTCTCTTTCTCTCTCCTCTTGAGTCTCTTTAGTATGCTAGATACTCTCCTTTAGATGCTATTTAGCTTATCATTGTCCTTAAAATGTGGCACCCATTATCTAGTATATGACTCCAGATTTCTGACCATGACAAAGCTAATAGGATGATCACTTCTATAATCCTATTAGATATTGTGCCTTTCTTTCTGTGGCTGATTATTACATTATAGTTTAGTTATCATTTTGATTATTTTGACATGTTTTTGATTTGTTTAGAACTTAAAGTACATTTAAGCCTCCCTACATCTTTTTTTTTCTGAAATGCTCTCTAGCCATGATTTCCTCATCTTAATATTTTTACCCAAGCATAATTTATCCTTGTTATATTCCTTCTTTTTTTTTTTTAAAGCTCCTACTTTCTGTCTTAAAATCAATACTGTGATTTGGTTCCAAGGCTGAAGGGCTAAGAAATAGGGGTAAGTGATTTGCCCAGGGTTACATAGTGTTAAATTCTTTCTAATTAAATTTAGTCCAATGTTCTACACATTGGTATCTTTTTAGATCTTGAGACATTCAGCATCTCAAAAATTCTACCCACCTTTGTGTCAACTGTAAATTTGATGCACATTCCAGCTAGGCTTTCATTCAAGTTATTAACTAAAAATTATGTACAGAACAGAACCAAATATAGATTCCTAGGATATGCCACTAGAGACCTCCCTCTAGGTTGCTATCCATTCATTAATGACTAATCCTAGGATCCAGTCAACTAGCCCATATCATCAACCCGTTAACAAAAATAGTATAAGAGATGTTGCTAAATGTTTTACCAAAATACATATGTAATGTGACTACAGCATTTTCTTGTTCAATTAGTAACCCTGCCCCACAAAAAATCAAACCAATCTTGCAATGAGGTAAATTGATTCTCCTTTAAAATGTTTAGTGACTTCTTTTTCCATTGCCATTATTTCTCAGTGACATACTCTCACACTCCAATAGAATCCACTAGTGTAACAAATTAGTACAGTTAAGCAAAGCAAATCAACATATCATCCATGCCTGATAACATATGCCTCGCTCTGTACTGATAATCAACTATCACTCTGCCAAAATGCAAAAGACATGCTTGCCTCTAAGCCCTCTAAAGTAAATGTCTAAAACTCTGGAGAGCAGACAAAATTCCTGAGTGAGGCCCTACCTAGTTTAAATTTTATCAGGAAATGTTTAACAAAATAAATAAAAATACAACACAGATAATGTTATTTAGTGGCTTTCAAAGTTATTATGAGTTTCACAATACTGCTCTAAAGACACAGTTGTTTACTTCAATAATCCAAGTTTATAGATCTTTCAATGTTTTACTTGACATCATTGTAGTCGTGATATGAACCATTCATTGTTCTTATTCTGCTGACTTTGTTTTGTACCAATTCATAATATATTTGATTATTTGTGTAACTTGCTTCCATAAGCTATTCCACTGATAAACTTTTCAGTTATTTTAGCCTGTACCAAATATTTTTTTCATTTAAAGATATTTTATTTTCTCAATTAAAATGTAATAACAATTTTCAACATATGTTTTTCAAAATTATAAGATCCAAACTGTCTCTCTCCCTCCCTTCTCTTCCCGTTCCTGGGGACAACAAATAATTTGATCTGGGTTATACATGAATTATCATGCAAAAACCTATTTTCATATTGTTTGTTACTGCAAAATAAAAGTCATATAAAACCAAAACCCTAAAATAAAAACAAAAATACACTAATGTGAGAAATCATATACTTTGATCTGCATTCTCACTCCAACAGTTCTTTCACTGGAGATGGAAAGTATTCCTTGTTATAAGTCCCTCAGAATTGTCCTGGATCATTGTGTTATTGAGAGTAGATAAACCTTTCAGTTGGTCATCACACAATATTGCTGTTGCTTTTGTACCAAATAATTTTGATGATTACTATGTACTTTAAAATATAGTTTCAGGACTTTCCTCAAGATATTAGAGGGGAAACAGAATAGCCTAGATCTCTCACAAATAATTTATGTAGCCCTTGGAATTTCAGATTACCCTTATTCCAACACTCACTTTTTCAATGGTGTTGGATTCCCAGAGCTAAGCTGGTTACATTTCCCACTCAGGATTCTATGGAAGTTCACTTTCTCTATTGATATGGGTTCAATTGCCAACTGCCATGCTTCCCTTCAAGATTACCAACTGAGAATAATTAGTCAACCTTTAGTAGATTCTAGAAAAGGATATTACCAAGACACAAAATAAAAAAGATCAATAGAAAAGAAGAATTTCATCATTTTTTCAACATGAAGTACTAATTCAAGAATAATGGCTGGACAAATGATTAAATACCAGAAAAAATTAATGTTAATAAGATATGGAGTCAGGGATTCCCAAGACATTAACTCAGAAGGAAAGAACTCTACATCATCAATTTTCCTACAATTTTACTAGAATTCTTGAAATGTGAAAGGAGAGATTTTTAATCATCAAACAGGAAAGAATGGAAAAGGAAAGGAGAGCTACAAAGGAAAAAATTAGTGGAATAATAACAGACTCCTTGAAAATTAGATTGAACCAGAAAGAGTTCAATGACTCTGAGGAAAGTGCCTAACATTACCAGATCTCAAACTATATTACAAAGTGGTATTCATCAAAACAATTTGGTGCTGGCTAAAAGATAAAGATTAGGCACACAACATACAGAAGTAAATGAGCATAGTTGCAAACCCAAAGACCTCAAGTACTGGCATATCACTATTATACAAAAACTGTTCTGAAAATTGGAAATTAATCTGGCAAAAATTAGGATTAAATTTACATCTCATATCATGTATAGTAATACATTTCAATGAATATTTGCCCAAGATATTAAAGGTCACATCAGAAGCAAAAGAACAATAGTAACGAAGATATCTTTCATAACTAGCAATAGAGGAAGAATAAATTTTGGTTATATAAAATTGAACTTTGCAACAACAAAAAATCAATGCAATTAAAATTATAAGAGAAACAGTTAACTGGGAAAAAACCATTACAGAAAGTTTCTTTGATAAAGATCTCAGATGCAAGATATGTGTGGAACTAATTTAAGTATATAAAAATGACAACTATTCTTAAAGAGAGGAATAGTTTAAAAATATGAACAGGTAGTTTTCAAAAGGAAATAATCCAAGCTAACAACAAATAAGAAAAATGTTCTAAATCAAGAGTTGGAAAACTAAGACTTCCGGACCAAATCATGCTGATATCTTAGTTTACATTTATTGTTTATTACTTTATTTAATTATTTTTATATTTTAAAAAACAATAAAACTTCATTTTTAAAATATAAAAACCATTTTTTATATTTTAAAAAGAAGTGGGAGATTATAATTTGCCAACCCCTACTCTAAATCACTAATAACTTAAATAAAAACAAATTAAAACATCTCCAAGCTCACACATCAGACTTGCAAAGGTGACCAAAAAAGGAAAATTACAACTGTTAGAAGGTCTTCAGGAAGACATATATAATAGTGCTCTATTGGTACACTTATAAATTGGATCGGTGTTTCTGATAATCAATTTGAAACTACTTTCAAAAAGTCACTAAAACATGCATATTATTTGATTCACTATGCTCCCCAAAAGATCTAAAAAAGACATAAAAAATATTTATAGCAACTCTTACAGTGGTAAAGAATTAGAAGCTAAAATGATGCCCCTAAATTTGTAGTTATGCCCAAAGGGCTATAAAACTGCGAATGTCCTTTGATCTAGTAATACTACTACCAGGTCTGTATGCCAAAGAGATTTTTTTTAAAAGGAGAAGGACCTACTTGTGCAAAAATATTTATAGCAACTATTTTCTGTTATAGCAAAGAAATGAAAATTAAGGAGATGTCCATCAGTTGGGGAATGTCTTAACAAAATATGGTCTATGTTGGTGATGAAATAGTATTGTTCTATAAGAAATAATAAACAAGATTTCAGAAAAAACTGGAAAATCCTACATGAACTGATGCAATAAAATAAGCAGAACAAGGAGAACATTGTACACAGTCACAGTTATATTGTACAATGATTATCTATAGAAGATTTAGCTATTCTAAGCAATATGATTATCCAGAACAATTCTGAAAGACTTAACAAAGAATGCTATCCTTATGGAAATAGGTTTTGCATGATAATAATCGTACAACCCAGATCCAATTGCTTATCATTTCTGGAAGGGAGAAGGAAATGTAGAGAGAGACAATTTGGATCTTAAAACTTAAGAAAACATATGTGGGAAATTGTTATATGTAATTGGAAAAATAAAATATCTTTTAAAAATATTAAAAGGATACCCCTTCATTGGGAAATTATGACAGAAATGGAATGGAAAATATCACACATGCCATACCATGATGAAAAACAATTTCAGAGAAATTTGGGAAGACATAAATGAACTGATACCAAATATGTTGAGAAGAACCCGAAGAATAATTTATACAGTAAAAACAATATTGTAAAAAAAAATAACTGAAAGATTTAAGAACTCTGCTCAGTGCAATGACCAACCACAATTCCAGAAGACTAATGATGATGATGATATATATATACATATATAGATATATATATGTCACCTATTTCATCACAGCATGGTGATAGGCCTAAGTTACAGAGACAAATTTTTTTAGACATGACAAAGGTGTGAATTTATTTCTTGATTATGCTCATTTTTATAAGAAGGAGAGGGAAGCAATTTGAAGAAGAGATGGAAAAATGAGGGTAAATGAAGTATTTTTTTAAATGCAGAGAAAAGAAATAGAGAGAAACTCAAATAAGCAGGGCAATTTTTAAAGCAACATGTTGCATTTATTATAAACTTTTTTTAAAGTACATGTAATAGAAAAATAGAAAAATCATGGTTTCACATATAAGAGAATTTGATGTTTCTTAGCACTGTTTCCTTTACGATTCTTGACCTTTTTCTCCTTTCCAAATGAATTTTGTAATTACTTTGTGTCTACCAAGGAACTCTTGGTGTTTGAATGCTGGAAGGCTTTTTCTGTATCTAATAATAATAGGCTTTGTGCTGTTTTATTTTAATATTGTAATAGTCTCCCTACTAAAATATATATAATACCTTGTATGAAACCTGCTGGATGGCAGAGATTTTCAGTTTGTTTCTGATCATCTGACTAAAGAGGGATTATGCCTTAGAAGACAATGTTCTAATACAATCTTTCACATTATTGGTTTATTTGCATTTTTATTTTGGAGGATTTTTTTATATGAGTATTCCAATAATGATCAATATAAAAGCATATTTTGCATGATAATTCATGTATAATTCAGTTCAAATTGCTTACCATTTCTGAGAGGGGAAAGGGAAGAGAGGGAGGGAGACAATTTTGATCTTATAATTTCAGAAGTCATATTTTGGAAATTATTATTACATATAATTGGGAAAACAAAATATATTTAAACAAAATTATAAAAATGACAATGTTAGAACCTTCCTCTTATCCCAGAAAATGAGAGAAGGGATAATTCCAAATGTGTGGATAAACTGAGAGACTTGTGTAGCAATAGAAATAGACCCACTGAATCTACTAAAGCACTCAGAAACCAAGTTGAGCTGTTTCTAGGCAGATAAGTCTTTGTCAATTTGTTAGATTGAATAGAATTGAAGGGAGCTAGGTATGCAATAGATTTGGAGTCGGGAAGACAAATTCAAATCCTACTAAGGACACGTACTAGCTTAGCTGTGTGACTCTGGGAGAGTCATTGAATTCTCTCAGTTTCAGTTTTCCTCATCTGTAAAAGGAGGATGAAAATGGCACCTACTTCCCAAGGTTGTCATTAAGATAACATGAGATAATGTTTGTAAAGCCCTTTGCAAACTTCCAAGGGATTTATAAATGCTAGCAATTATTAGTAGCGAAGGCTATGCTGGTAGGGCACTGCTTCTGTCAATATCTAACAAAGCTGAAAAGATTTTAAGCCAGGCTTCTTGTTTGCTGACTGAGAATCTGCCTAAGTCTGTAAAGGATTATCATTGGTGCCAAATGACAATGAAACCTTAATTAAATCCGGTACTTGGGGAACAGGATGTCCCTGTTGGTTGGGTTTTTTTAAATTAATTTAATGGCAAATTTTCTTTAATAAGTGAATTCCAATAATGAGACTAATTGAATCTTTCTGTGATGATTGAAGGTATTGTAGAATCTCACAGTCATCATTTTGAACATCATTCTAAAGAATTCGACAAGTTGATTTTTTAACTATTCAGTGTGTCTTGTCATTATTTGCCTTTTTTTCTTAAAAGTGGAGTGCAAGAGGGGAAAAAAAACAATGAATTGAAGGTTCTAGTAAATGAGTTTTTTCAACAATATGAGTTCCATTGAAATTATTTTTTATAGAAAGTTTTAGACTTCAATTAAAAACCAATCATTTAAATGAACATTCTACTAAGTGTGTGCTATACAGCTAAAATGCTATCCATGCAGCATACTGAATATTACTTGGGTCTTATTTATTGACCTTTTAAAATATAGGAAAGATGATGCCCTGCACTAGAACTGTAGATATGAATGAACAGTATTTAACTTTAGCAGTGAGAAAAAAGTTCTTGGGTAGTGCTGGATATCGTGAAGGAGAACAAGAAGCTAGAAATGAGTGCTTGCAAGTGGAATGGGTGGAAATCCTCATAGTTTTCCCCTCCTCAACTCTCCCTCCCCATAATACATAATTTCCCCACTCCCGTTTGGACTGAGCCTGTGCCTAGATGGCCTTGATTGAATGACAAATTAGGCCTTCCTACCCTAAGAGATTATACAGAAGGGGGAAGCAGAATAGCCAGATGGAACTGGAGACCTGAAAGCAGAAGCCACAAGTTACAGCTAACCTAAACAACAAGCACCAGGAGACTAGGAGGGAATTGTGAGGGAAGATTATACATTATGCACTTCAAAGAAGATGCTATGCTACACTCTCCAATGAAGATCCCAAGATGCCATTTCTTCATTTCTCTTTTCCTCTTAATCTGCCTCTACTGTCTTCTCTCCATAGAGGGCTGAAGCTGATCTCTTTTCCTCAAGATGCAGGGAAAGTCTATTTCTAAAACTTTTCATCTTCCTTTGTTTAAATGTTTAGTTTGTTTCTTAAACTAGAAACTGTAAAAAACTACCACAACAAGAAAGTTATCAAGAAATTAGTATTTCTGCTGGAAATTTATTGACTGGGGGCTCTGAGATGAAAAAATAAAAAAGTAGATTCATTTTTGAAACTTCCCATAGTGAAAAAATAACATTTATATCAGAATCCTTTGCTATTGTATGTGAGGAAGACTGTGAGTAATCATATTAGTTCCAAAATAGGGATGCCACCATTTTCATCATAGGTGTGGTTTGAGAAGAAAGTACATTAAAGAAAAGAGATGTTGGAAGGCCTGGGGCAGAGTAGCCTAGCTCACAAAAGAAGTAAAGATAATGAGTAAGAGTGAATGGTAACCCCACTCACCAGCAGAGCACCTTAACATCTAAGCATACAACTAGTCAGGGGGAAAAACAGTCTTCGGTGTCTTGTTTAAGAGAGGGATAGAAACTTGTAATATCACTTATGGCAACTGGAGGCTTGTTATCTTTGTTGGAAATGTCCTATTTCAAGTCAGAAGATGTTCTACCATCAATACCAAAAGTCATTTTAATATTATTATTATTTGTAGAGATCTATGAATCTACTGCCAAGGGTATAAGCCTAGGTGAGTTGGGAGAAGATCATAGTCAAAGGGTTGGCCACTGGGTCATGACTGACTTTTTTCTTTACATCAACAGTTTAAGATAATCAACTATGTTCTAGAGAAATTATGATCTGTTTCAGTGGAAGAAGTTTTCACACAAATGAAGTAGCATATAAGGATACAAGTAATTTTCTATTTTGTAAATTTCTATTTCCAAATATTGGGATCACTTAATATTACTAAAGGCTACTTAGAACACTGCTTTGCATATTATTCTTTTCTCTTGGTCAAGATTAATAATTGAATCACTACCAGAAATTCCTGATTTAGAAAGTCTTTCCATCCATAAACACTGGCAATTAATCCATAATCTTAAAATATTGCTTAGGGAACTAAAAAGTTAAGTAATTGCTTTTGGACACACAGATGTTGTCAGAGACAAGATTTTAACCTATGTCTTCCTGATTCTAAGGCAGACTTATTAGACATTGTGCCATAATGTCTTTCATATAGTTTAGTAAATATGGAGGTCCTTAACACTGATATTTAACAAATGTCTTTTTAAATGTTTAAGTCTCCTTATAAAATGATCAGAGAACTATGAATGCTCAATAGAATTCCCCAGCCCACTATTCTTATTCATTTTAGTTTTTCCTATAATCTGCTTAGATTCTTCATCTAACTGATGACTTCTGCTTGTGATGTCAGCATGAAAATTCAAAGAAGTGCCTAAAACTCTCATATATGTCCTTGCAATGATCTAAATAGGTCACTAGATTGAAAAATGATCAAGAAATCCATGGAGAAATACCAATAAGCAACTTTATCATCCAAAGGGGGAACTGGAAGACAGACAAGCTCTAACATTCTGCCATCTCTCTAGCACAGACTCACTAGGGGAAATTAAAGCTAGCATGAAGAGCCCAGGAAATTGAAGTCAGGACCAAATAGCACCTGACCACTCAATTCCAAAGTATGGAAAGAGGTAGAGCTTCCTCTTGGCATAAAACCCTAAACCCATAACTTTACCTAGGGATGTGAGTGAACAAAAGAAGGCACCAAACACCATGAAGAAATATTATGAATCAAGAGATACCCAAAAAATAAACCAAGAAGACACTAACTTCATAACAGCCATAAACATCCTCAGAGGAGGGAAAAAATGGCTTGGCCAGGTACCTAGAAGAGACAAAAAAAGAGATGAAAATGTGGTAATAATTGAAATGAGTTCTCTAGGAAATGAGTAAAAGAATAAATAGCTTAGAACCAAAGGTGGAAAACTATGCCAAAATAGAGGACTCCTTGAAAGTTGGAATGGAATAAACTCAATGTCACAATGAAACTAGAAATAGAACGTCAAAAGAATGAAAAATTAAGAGAAATACCTGACCTAGAAATGTAGTCAAGGAAAGATAATTTAAGAATCACCTGACTCATTGAAGTCCAAAGGGGGGTGGGAAGCATCCTACACAGAAGTCATAAAAGAAAACTGCCTAGTTTTCAAATAAGAGGGCAAAATAAACAAGAATACATGGATCATCTCTCTAAAAAAAACCCAAAAATAAAAATTCTCAAGAATTTTATAGGCAAAGTCCTGAGATCATTATATATATATATATATATATATATATATATATATATATATATATAACTAGAAGTCAGAAAGAGTTTA
This sequence comes from Monodelphis domestica, assembly GCF_027887165.1. Lineage (NCBI taxonomy): Eukaryota > Metazoa > Chordata > Mammalia > Didelphimorphia > Didelphidae > Monodelphis > Monodelphis domestica. The sequence continues at coordinate 273,591,237 of NC_077227.1, forward strand.
AAAACCAAAGAACTACATTACTTAAACTATAGAGTAAGAGTGGTTATCATATTTCTTTTCTTCACTATCAACTTCATTCCTTCTTAGTGTGTTTTTGACTTTCTAAACTTTGCTACCATGCCTCAGCTGCCTTCAAACTCTGGAACTTCTATAAGTCTCTAAGTCTGAAAGTTTTCTAAGTCTTCTTATTCTGGAATATCCCTCCACCATGTCATCTACTTTCTCCCATTGCTCATTCCTCCCATCTCCATTTTGGTTCTGATAATTAATGAATATTACTACAAAAAAAGTAGACATTTTTCAATGGAGCATAACACTTTCACAAAAATTAATCATGTACTAGAGCATAAAAAACTCATAAAAATGAAGAAAGACTGAAATATTAAATACATCATTACCCACCATGTAATAAAAATTGTATTCAGTTAAAAGACATTTGAATAAAGGAGTTGAATATAAATCAAGATCAAATCACTCAGATGACAATTAGCATTTTGGTATTAAAATATTTTTAGTTAAGGTGTGTACTTTTAAAATTACAGAATAGTAGTATAGTAAACATAACTTTTATGCACTAAGTAGTGTGGCTAGGGAATTTACAAAGTTGATTGACAGTCCTCAAACCAAGATTCTACAGAGCTGGCTGGGTCAGGATTTTAAGACAGTTAGGCAACTAGGAAACTGTCTCTCTCTGAAGTTGGGATGCAGTCAGAGAGGGTATGTGTCAGAGTGTCCTTGAAGAAATCACCTCTGGAGCTGCCTGACTTGGATTATCTACTCAAGAAAAAAGGTAAAAGGTTTAGTGTGAGTTACCCCCTTCTCTCTGGTGGACAGATGTGATTTGGATGTGAACTTCCTCCCTTTCTGGATCTTGTAAGGACCTTACATCTGGATTCTTCAGTCTAACCCTACCAAGGACTCTGAAGTTTGTGAGAATCTGGGCCTCTTTTGGACTTTATATTTTATTTACCCTTTAGATAGATAGGTTAAACTTAGATTAGAAAACCTTAGTGAGTTAAATATCTGGGTGTGTCATAGTAAGTTGGGCTCTCAACCTCTGTCATTTCCTTACCCTTTTAGTTAATAAAACTGTTTTATAAATTTGTGTGATCCCTTCCTTAAAACCTTCCCTTCCCCCAAATCCCCATATAACAGTAGCCAAAAAAATTTGTGTGACTCACTTTATTGCAATGGTCTGGAACTGAAAATGCAATGTCTCTGAAGTATACTTGTACAAGTAAAAGACTAAAATAAAATAAAAGATAGATAGATATCACTGACCTCAAGAACTCGTAATCTAATGGAAGAGACAACATGCAACAAAATATATACAGAATACTTGGATATAATGAAGGCTTCATATAGAAATGTAAATTTAAATTAATTAAGTAAATTTAAAATTATAGAATTTTAGCTACAGCTTGAAGGAAACAAGTGAACTCAAGAAAAATGAGGAGGTGAGAGAAAATTCCAAGTATGAGGAAAAGCCTGGGAAAATGCCCAATAGGGAGATGTAGCATCTTTTGTGGGGAATTCAAAGGAGACCAGGGTCATTCAATCACAGGGTATATGAGAAATGAAGAATAAGAAGATTGGAAAAGTAGGAAGAGGACAAGTAATGAAGGACTTTAAATGTCAAAAAGAAGCTTTTATATTTGATCTGGAGAGAATAGGGAACCACTAGAGTTTGATCAGGAGACAGGTAGATCTGAATTCAAATCCCACCTCCTTACCAGAGGTATTACTCTGAGAAAGTTGCTTAATCTCTGTATGCTTTGCTCTACTGCAAAATGAGGATAAAAATAGCACCGACCTACCAGGTTTGTTGTGAGAATAAAAATAAGATACTATTAAGTATTTTGAAAATCTTAAAGAGCTATATAAATGCCAGTTATTATTAATCATTAGTCAAGTCAAAATAACTTGCTTACTGTAAGGGCCAAAATGTTGGGGTTAAAAATAAAGGGTTGGATAAGATATTTTTTTAAGAGTATGGTTGCCAGGAATTATTACTCGATTCCAAATGATTTTTTATGGTAATTTATTTACAAAAGGAGAAAGAGTGAAAGTAAGAAAATCAGAGAAAGGAGATGTTTACTCTGGCCCAGTCAGAACCAGGCAGGGCTTAAGAGGTCCAACAAAGAGGGCCCAGAGGTAAATTAAACAAGGGTTCTAACCACGAGGCCTCCTCCAAAATGAGGGGCCTCTCTGGAGGCTAGTATTTACAGAACAAGCCTGGGAAAGGAGTCAGCATTTTTCACTCACCCATGTGGTGGTTCTAATAGAAAATAGAAAAAGCAGTCCAAGGTTCTCAGTCAGCGCTCCTCCAGCATCAAATTGAAGGTGCAAGACCTTGGTCACAGGAAGTTCTTTCCACTTCTAAAGACCATTCCTTTCATCCCTTCCTGTGCCTTCCTCCCACTTTTACATGGACCAATTATATCCTTAGTTTTGCTTAGGACTTCCCAGGGGGCAGTCAGTGGTTTCTGATTCATCACCCATTTCCACACACATGGGTCACAGACCTCCCCCACTTAAGAATAAGTGGAGTGTATACATTTCTGGTGATTAAATCTAAAAACGGGCAGGGGAAAGTTAATCCCATCTTCACATTACAGAGTGAGTTGGCTAACGATATGCTTATTTCTTTTAAGTTCTTTGTCTTGTCTAATTGCTATAGTTCAGATTTCTAGAACCATCTTATATAATAATGATGACAATAGGCAGTGTAACTTTGCCCTTTATTTTACTGGGAAGCCTTTCTCCATGAAATATAATTTTGATTCTTGTTTTTATATAAATATTATATTTTTAAAGCCCATTTATACTTTTTAAGTATTTTTAGAAATATTATACTTACTAACATTTTTAAAAAGATACCCTTGTTTCTTGAGTTGACTGGCTAAGGATAAGGAAAAAAACAAAACAACACTTTTAGCCAAGGCTGTAGAAAGGCAACTCTGGGAAGAAATAAAGGTGAGAAGTGTTTCTTGGTTTGGCTTCCCTAGTAAGAGAATAATGTAAAGGGCGCGATCCTGGAAGAGGATTCCCTTTATATAAGCCCCTCTTTGATTCTTTGGGAGACCAAAATGTTAAATCTCCTCACTTGAGGTTTCTAGAAGATTAACATATCAGGTCTCCCCAATGAATCATTCCACATATGTAGCTCATATAGCTAAAGACTCTCTTGCACCTTAACATAGGGGGGATTGCAAAAATTGGAGAATAAGAGAGAAAGAAAAGAAAAAGGAGAAAGAAAACAAAAAAAGATTGATAAACACATTGACAAAAAGCCAATTAGGAGGCACTCCCCTTTGGCATAAAAGTTTACATTCAGAATAAATGATAGGTTCAGCCCCCTTCAGCTCAGTTCTTTATAACTCAAAGTTCACTCTAGATATCTTGATGTAGTGTGTCATTTCTGTAGGCATCTTTATGGCATTTCACCCAGAAGATGTATTTTCTTGATTTGAGTTTTGGCAATTTTCTTTTCCTAAAATTGCTTTAATAGATCTTAAACCTTTAATTTTAGGATAATTATACAATTCCTCCTTAGGAGGGTGGTGACCAACACTAGAAATCACCCCCAGGATATATGGCTGAGCTATGAGGTACATGAATAAATTCTCAAAAGAAAATAAAAAACCCAAACAGAAGAGAGAAAAAAATTAAATTCTGGATAAAAATACATACATATATATGTATGTATGTATGTATGTATGTATGTATATATATCAAAATCCTATGTGTATAAAATTACAAGTAAAAATAAAACCATAACAGGTCCTTGAATCACCAGCAAGGCCCAATTAAAGTGGTTTATGTCCTACAAGCAGGCAGGACAATTGCAGCAATACAACATTTACCCATCAGCAGCCAGGACTACAGGAAATTGCCTTACTATAAAAGACAAAGGTACAAAAAAGTATGAGGGAAAAGGGAAGTATGATTCCCTCATCTGATTTTACCTTCAATCTCAGGGAGAGGGGAACCAAACAAAAATGAAAGCCAAACAAAGGTACTTGTAGAAACCTGGCACAGGGAAGTCTAGTGTCTGAATTTGTCAAATAGCCACTTCCTTGAACTTCAAAACAAGTCCTGTGTCTTGGAGTAGATCTTCATCAGTCCCACAGGGATTGATCTCTTTGACCTTTTTTGCACTTTTTTGCTCCTTAATGATTCCTTCTTCTGAAATCAAACACAAATATTAAAGTCTCATAATACTTAAAAATCAATGGTAGGTTTCCATAGTCTAAAGCTTTTGGGGTATACATTGGTATTAGAGCTGATAGATAATGTATCCTTCAAAACAAAAAATATTAATGCTGATTCCATGTCCTCAAGTACAAAAAAGCACAAAAAGTACAAAAAGAGAAGAAAATCATATATACTATTGAAAACATAGAGAAAAACAATGATTTTTAAAACCCTAAAATTTATATTGCACATCCCATTTGACAATGGGTCAGCCAAACAGAGGCATAACAAAAGGATTTCTGACTCAAAAAGGAAGCTCTAGATCTTTCCTAACTTGGCTATGATCCACAGTATAAGCCTAATTTCTTTATCAGGCAAAAGCTTGTTATAAATAGTAGTTAACAGAGCATATAGTTAACCAAAACATACTAACTGAAGGTAACAGTGTATAACAGAACATCTCAGATTAGATACATATGTAAACTTAAAAAATTAAACTAAATCTAGAACTCAAACAAGCAACAAATACAATATTTTATGACAGGATAGTCAATGTCATTAAAGTACACCCATTTTACATGTGAACAATGAATCCAAGAGTTCTTTTCTTTCCAATTTTGATAGCTGTTGGAGTAGTTTGCTGGAAATTATTTATATACATCTTGTGGTAGATCTATATTTAATATTGTGTTACATAGACTTCTTCACTACAGAGAGGGGAACAAACAAACAGTCAACCTCAATAAGGGAGTGGGGTCTGAAAAGGATTAAAATTTACCTCCAGACACTTTGAGGTCTCTTCCCCTCCTGAGTACCATCATACATCTTGGTTTCTTTGGCCATATCCTTGGCCACTCCTCTGGCCATCCCTCTCATCATTCTGACCATTTCTCTGTGGCACTCCACAGTGATTACAGATTCCTTGCCATTGTGTGTTATGGTGTGAGTTATAATTTACCCTATTACAATCACTGATCCTGTTTGAGGATTTGTTGTTGTTGTTGTTGTTGTTGTTGTTATCTCTCCAGCTTCTGTTTCTATTTGTTTGGTTCCTCTTTCTATATAATCTATAGCTACATGACCTTCCTTCCCATAAAGAGCATGTGATTGGTTGACTCATGAACTCCTTTCTTTTACTCGATCCTCTACTTCATCTATTTCCTTCTTTAATTTCTCCTCTAATTCACTTTTTTCTTTCTTTAATCTCTCCTCTAATTCAGTTTTTTCCTTCCTTAATCTCTGCAATACATCCTTATCATCTTCCTCTCTATCTCAATTATCACAGTCCTCAAAGACATATACTGCTGTTCTCTTTAATTTTTTGATGTCTATGAACAACCAATCAGGGCAAATTTTCTTAAAATATTTTTTAATATCTCTGGAGCTGTACTTTACAAAATGCATTCTTATGTGTCTAGCATCTTTCTCTTTGGAGAGGTCCAGGCCAAGTTACCTAGATCAACAAATCTATCCATGAATGGAGATGGTCTCTTATTCTCACCTTTTCTCAAGTCTTCAAATTTAGTCCAATTACTTGGTTTGTCAGAGTTAGCTTTCATTCCCTTTAATAAAGCATTCTTGACCTCACTTAGATGCATGTAACCTTCCACTGAATTAGGATCCCAATTTGGATTTTCAAGGGGTCAACATACTGCATCCTCATTTTGGGATCCATTTATAATGGAAAGGATCATGTTTATTTCACTTTCCATTAATGAAACATGTGATAATTATGTAATGGTTACCCAGTCAGTATTGTACATCCTGCATACTCTCAAACTTTTTAATCACATCTATAGGTTCCTCTTCAAAGGAAGGAGAATTTTTCCTTGAATCTCTCAATGTCTTGTGTGTATGATGTCTAATATTTACTAAACTCCCTCATTTATCACAAGTGGGAACATCCCTTAAAGGGAAAAGGGATGTATTTGAGTTGTCTGTGATTACTGGTGCCTGGTTTGTTGTTTTGATGGGGGAAGGATGAGGAGAGGAGGAGACTAGGCAGGAAAGGAAGGGCTGGGATGGTTAGGGAGGATAGGAAGCAGGGAGATGGGAGACTGAACAGGTCGGGGTGAGGAGAAGAGGAGGAGACTAGGCAGGCAGGGAGAGACTGCATAGGGAGGGAGGGGCTGGCCAAGGTTGGGAGGAGAGGAGCAGTGGCAAGTAGAGGCAGGGTGATGGGAGCAGTGTGGAGGGCAAAGAGGAGAGGGAGGAGGTAGCGACTGGACAAGGATGCAAAGACTAGGTAGGGCAAGGCTGAGGTTGTTTAGATGGTAAGGGAGATAGGGAGATGGCTGGGTAGTGAGAGGAGTATGGGAGGGGAGAGTGTCAAAGAAGTCAAGTTAGGATGTTCTGAATCAAGAGAAGGAACAATCTCATGGCTGTCAAGCTGGGAAGGCAATGTGCTAGGTTTTTCAGATTCAACCAAACTGTTATCAGGAAAAGTGGGTTTGGTTGAACTGTCAAGGAGATGCACCCAAAGAAGCCAATACCAATATTCTTTAGAATTCTTATTGCCAATGGCCAGTTTTAGTTATTTTGGAACTCAAGTCAAATGAACCAAATCTTAGCCAGCTAAAAGATTTTAGTGTCTGGGTCTTACACAACTAATTTGCTTCCTTTTTTGGCATACCATCTTCTTTGAGGAAATTTGGTTCATCCCAACAGCTCATTAATTTATATAGGGGTGAACCTGGAGGAATTTTGTCTGACTTTCTCTGACTTGTGGCAATATTTCTCATAGTGTCTGGTCTTTTGTCCCTAAATTTAGAAAAATTTCTAATCTTTCCTAATCTTTTTGGGGCTTCTGCTCTGGCTGCTACTGCTGAAAAATTCAAATAATTAAAGAATCCCATAACATTTCCAATACCCTAATAAAAGAAATTGAGACACAAAGCCCTTTCATTTTATGATAGAAAGCAACCAAACTAGATTCGGGTTAAATGAGAAATCAATGCAAGGCAATAGTATTAACAATAAATACATATTTATTATAAAAATGTTTATTATTTATTATTATTATTAAAATACTAGATCACTGAATTAGTATATACAACTAATTAGTATTGCATTTAATTAATTTGATTTAATTTATTTTATTCAATTTAATTAATTTGGTTCAATTTATTATATTTTATTAATTTTTCTTTAATCTTCTTTAATTTTATTCAATTCAATTTTATTTATTTAATCATATTTAATTGTTTTTTTTTTTAATTTTTAAATTGCCCACATTTTTATTTGTTGTCCATAGGTGGTGCTGTGCTGGCCTGTGGGCTCCTTGGCCAGAGGCCATAGTCTCTCGGGGTTAGGCAGAGGGGTGTCCTGAAGATTAGGAAGGAAAGATAGCATGGGCGCAGAAGCATGCTAGTTTGCCAGCATTTGAATGGAGGGCAGGAAAAGGCAAAAAGTGTAGGTGTAAGCTTGCTCAAAAAAGAGCTATTCCAAGAGCTCAAGATGAAAGACTTGTTTGTAGTGGTGCCAGTTAATAGCTGAGGTGTTTCATATACAACCTTAGTTTTCTAAGAAGGACCAAGTATCTTACACAGAGAGAGTAATATTAAATACACCATAACAACAATATTAGGAGGCAGGAAACTCCCAGTCACTAGAGTCCCAGGTACTATTTGCACTAAGTTGCAGTTCACTTCTTACAGATGCATTTCACTAAAGAAAAGAATTACTAGATGTCATATTTCAAGAAATTATCACGGAAAACTGCCCTAATATCTTAGATCCAAAGGGAAAAATAGAAATTGGAAGAATCCATCAATCACCACCTGAAATACATCCCAAAATGAAAACTCCCAGAAGTATTATAGAGTATTTTAGAGTTCCCAGGTCAAAGAGAAAATACTTCAAGAAATCAGAAAGAGGATGATTGAGAGGTGGAGTCAAGATGATGGCTTAGAGGCAGCAAAAATTCAGACCTCCAAAACCCCTTCCTCACTGATCAAAAACACAACACTTCCAGGGGACTGGAAATGAAATCTAGCAACAGGACAGAGCTAGGGAATCCTCCTCCTGGACCCAACTTAAAAGGTGTGCACCTCAAAAAAGCCTGAACTCTAGAACACATGGGTTTAAGGGGAAGGAAGGGGAAGGAAGGTCCCAGGACCCCTCTCCCACCTACAGCACTGAGCCTCCAAAGCTGTGCCAGGCTCAGGGCTTAGAACTGTAAACCTTAAAATTCCTTAGACTTATAAATGTTGGAAATTTCACCATTGGGATATTTCATACTTGGAAAATTTCTTACTGATAGTCTATTGGAATGGGAACCCCATTGGCATGGGAGGTTCCTTCTCTTCCCTTCTTCAGATTACTTTTTTTTCATTTTGCATTTGTTAATTGTCACAGGGATGATGGATAGACTCAACCTGGTTAACAACCTTTGAAAATTTTAATGAGCTAAGAATTTAAATGGTAATTCTAAAGAGTCTTCAGAAATAGTTTTAATTAACTAGTGGTTTCTGAATGGATGATTTTTTTATATTTATATTATAAAGAATATTGTATTAAAGGTAGAGAAACAAAGAAATGTTCCTACCAAGGTGTTTCTATGAAGTAAAGAAGAAGGAAAAAAGAGCTCCTGAAAAAAAAAATTCTTCAGTTTAATTTACTTCCACCAGAACAATCTAGATATCTTGGTGATGTCCTAGACCCAAATATGTTTTACTTTGTTTAAAAATATATTTCCCAAGGTTGAAAGATTTGCTATGTCTATAAAAATTGTGACAAAAACTACATTTTCCAGGAGCCCACTTCCTGTCCTTACATACTTCCTGTAGGGGATATTAGGCAAGAATGTGAAGGGTCCCACCTCTTTACTTCCAGTGCCAAGCTTGGTGGGCATATGGTCTTTATTTTGTATCTCCTTTATTCCTTGATTTCTAATGATCATTTAATGTACCTCTAAAATATAATATTTTTATTACTAGAGATTAAATTTTAATTTTTATAATATGATATTCCAGAAATCAAGGGAACTAGGTCTACAACCAAGAATCAACTACCCAACAAAACTGACTATATTCTTGCAGGGGAAAGTATGGTAATTCAATAAAATCAAAGACTTCCAAGCATTCATGAAGAAAAGACTGGACATGAACAGAAAATTTGATGCCCAAACACGGAACTCAAGAGAATCACCAAAAGGTAATTAAGAAAGGGGAAAAAACAATAGCAAAAAAACATTTTTTTAATGGACTCAATAAGGTAGAATGATATGTATCCCTACAAGAAAAGAGGATATTGGCAACTCTTAAAAATTGTTATCATCTGGGTACCTAGAAGAATTATACTTAGAGGGAACAATGACAAAGTGTATAGGATAAAATACCAAGATATAAATATGTAAATACATATTTATATACATATACATATATATATATACATATAAAACTAGAGATAAAAAAGAGGTTAATACTAAGAGAAATGGGAAAAGAAACAAAATAGGGTAAATGTATATGTCATAAAGAAGCACATGGCGGGAGTGGGGGAGAACACCAATACACTGGAAGGGTAAAGAAGTTGGAGACAGGAACTACTTAATTCTTACGTGCATTGAAATTGACTCAAAGAGGGAACAATAATCAACTCCATCAGGGCAGAGAATTGATTTGCACCCTATAGAGAAGTAGAAGGGTAGCAAACAGACTGGTGGGGAGAGAAGCAATACAAGGGAGAGGGGGTAGTTTAAAAAGACCATAAAAAAAATAAGAAGGGAATAAGAAGGAGGTGGGGGGGGGGTGGAAATGGAAGTAATATAAGGGTGGAAATTAAAGGGACTTATTAAAAACAAAACACTGCTGTAGAAGGAAATAGTGAAAGAAGAAAGGGCAGGGCTAGGAGTGGAAATCAAAATGTTGGGAAATACATAGCTGATAATCATAACTCTGAATGTGAATGGAATGAACTCACCCATAAAATGCAAGCAAATAGCAGAGTGGATTAGAAACCAAAATTCTACCATATGTTGTCTACAAGAAATACACACAAGGAAGGTAGACATATGTAGGGTAAGCAGATGGAGCAGAATCTACTCCACATCAGCTGAGAAAAAGAAAGGAGTCTCAATCATGATATCTGATAAAGCAAAGGTAAAAATAGACCTAGTCAAAAGAGATAGGGAAGGTAATTACATCCTGATAAAAAGCAGTATAGACAATGAAGAAATATCAGTACTCAACAAGTATGCACCAAATGGTATAGCATCCAAAGGAGAAACTAGTAGAGCTCAAGGATGAAATAGATAGAAAAACTATACTAGTCAGAGACCTGAACCTTCCTCTATCAGAACTAGATAAATCAAACCAAAAAATAAATAAGAAAGAGGTAAGAGAAGTGAATGAAATCTTAGAAAATTTGACTTAGTAGATATGCAGAGAAAAATAAATAGGGACAAAAAGGAATATACCTTCTTTTCTGCAGCACATGGTACATTTACAAAAATTGAACATGTATTAGGGTATAAAAACATTGCAAACAAGTGCAAGAGAGCAGAAATAATAAATGCAACCTTCTCAGATCACAATGCAATGAAAATAATAATTAGTAAGGGTACATGGAGAGGTACATCAAAAATTAATTGGAATTTAAACAATACGATTCTCCAAAACCAGTTAGTTAAAGAACAAATCATAGAAACAATTAATAATTTCATTGAAGAAAATGACAATGATGAGACATCCTTTCAAAATCTATGGGATTCAGCCAAAGCAGTACTCAGGGGAAAATTTATATCCTTGAGTTCATATATTAACAAATTAGAGAGGACAGAGGTCAATAAATTGAGCATGCAAATTAAAAAACTAGAAAGTGAACAAATTAAAAATCCTCAGATGAAGACTAAATTAGAAATACTAAAAATCAAAGGAGAAATTAATAAAATTGAACATCAAAGAACTATTGATTTAATAAATAAGACTAGAAGCTGGTACTTTGAAAAAACAAACAACATGGACAAAGTACTGGTCAGTCTAAATAAAAGAAAGGAATGAAAAAAAACCAAATTGACAGTATCAAAGGTGAAAAGGGAGACCTCACCTCTAATGTAGAGAAAATTAAGGCAATCATTAAAAACTATCATGCCCATTTGGAACTATGCCCAAAGGGCAACAAAAGAATATCTACCCTTTGATCCAGCCATAGCACTGCTGGGTCTGTACCCCAAAGAGATAATGGACAAAAAGACTTGTACAAAAATATTCATAGCTGCGCTCTTTGTGGTGGCCAAAAACTGGAAAACAAGGGGATGCCCATCAATTGGGGAATGGCTGAGCAAATTGTGGTATATGTTGGTGATGGAATACTATTGTGCTAAAAGGAATAATAAAGTGGAGGAGTTCCATGGAGACTGGAACAACCTCCAGGAAGTGATGCAGAGCGAGAGGAGCAGAACCAGGAGAACATTGTACACAGAGACTAATACACTGTGGTATAATCGAACGTAATGGACTTCTCCATTAGTGGCGGTGTAATGTCCCTGAACAATTTGCAGGGATCTAAGAGAAAAAAACACTATTCATAAGCAAAGGATAAACTATGGGAGTGGAAACACCGAGGAAAAGCAACTGCCTGAATACAGCGGTTGAGGGGACATGACAGAGGAGAGACTCTAAATGAACACTCTAATGCAAATATCAACATAGCAATGGGTTCAAATCAAGAAAACATGTAATGCCCAGTGGATTTATGCGTCGGCTATGGGGGGTGGGGGGGAGGAAAAGAAAATGATCTATGTCTTTAATGAATAATGCTTGGAAATGATCAAATAAAATATAATAAAAAAAACTATCATGCCCAATTATATGGCAATAAATATGGAAATCTAGGTGATATGGATGAATATTTACAAAAATATAAATTGCCTGGATTAATAGAAGAAGAAATAGAATACCTAAATAACCCATATCAAAAAAAAAGAAATTGAACAAGCCATCAAAGAACTCCCTAAGAAAAAATCCTCAGGACCAGATGGATTCACAAATGAATTCTATCAAACATTCAAAAAACAACTAATCCCAATATTATACAAACTATTTGACAGAAAAATCAAAAAAGGAGTTCTACCAAATTTCTTTTACAACACAAATATGGTACTGATTCCAAAGCCAGGTAGGTCAAAAACAGAGAAAGAAAACTACAGACCAATATTTTTAATGAACATAGATGCAAAAATCTAAAATAGAATACTAGAAAAAAGACTTCAGCAAGTGATCACAAGGGTTAATCATTATGACCAGGTAGATTTCATACCAGGAATGCAAGGATGGTTTAATATTAGGAAAATCATCCATATAATTGACCTTATCAACAAACAAACAAACAAAAATCACATGATTATCTCAATAGATGCAGAAAAAGCCTTTGACAAAATACAACAGTCATTCTTATTGAAAACACTAGAAAGCATAGGAATAGAAGGGACTTTCCTAAAAATAATAAACAGTGTGTGTATATATATATATATATACACACACTGTTTATTTTATATATATATATATTATACATATGTATATATATAAAATAAACAGTGTGTGTTTATACATATGTATTATACATATGTATAATATATATATATATATTTCTAAACTATCAGCCAACATCATCTGCAATGGGAATAAACTAGAAGCCTTCCCAATAAGATCAGGAGTGAAACAAGGATGCCCATTATCACCTCTATTATGTAACATTGTACTAGAAACACTAGCAGTAGCAATTAGAGAAGAAAAAGAAATTGAAGTTATTAAAAAAGGCAATGAGGAGACCAAGCTATTGCTCTTTGCAGATGATATGATGGTCTACTTAAAAAATCCTAAAGAACCAACTAAAAAGCTAGTGGAAATAACAACTTTAGCAAAGTTGCAGGATACAAAATAAACCCACTTAAGTCAGCACCATTTCTATATATTTCCAACACATCTCAGCAGCAAGAATTAGAAAGAGAAATTCCATTTAAAAATCACCCTAGACAATATAAAATACTTAGAAATCTATCTGCCAAGACAAACACAGGAACTATGAGAACACTAATACAAAACACTCTCCACACAATTAAAACTAGATCTAAATAATTGGAAAAACATTGATTGATCATGTGTAGAACAAGCTAATATAATAAAAATGACAATCCTATCCAAATTAATTTACTTATTTAGTGCCATACCCATTGAACTACCAAAAAACTTCTTTACTGAATTAGAAAAAACCATAACAAAGTTCATTTGGAAGAACAAAGGATCAAGGATATCCAGGGAAATCATGGGGGAAAAAAATGCGAAGGAAGTTGGCCTTGCAGCCCCAGATCTCAAACTATAGTATAAAGCAGTGGTCATCAAAAAAAGTACTTGCTAAGAGACCGAAAAGAGGATCAGTGGAATAGACTTGGGGTAAGTGACCTCAACAAGACAGTCTATGATAAGCCCAAAGATCTCAGCTTTTGGGACCAAAATCCACTATTTGATAAAAACTGCTGCGAAAATTAGAAGACAGTATGGGAGAGATTGGGTTTGGATCAACATCTCACACCCTACACCAAGATAAACTCAGAATGGGTGAATGATGTGAATATAAAGAAGGAAACTATAAATAAATTAGATGAGCACAGAATAGTACACATGTCAGGTCTTTGGGAAAAGAAAGATTTTAAGACCCAGCAAGAGTTAGAAAAAATCACAAAATGTAAAATAAATAATTTTGATTATATTAAATTATAAAGTTTTTGTACCAACAAAACTAATGCAACCAAAATTAGAAAGGAAACAACAAATTGAGGGAAAATCCTCATAACAAAAACCTCTGACAAAGGTCTAATTACTCAAATTTATAAAGAGCTAAATCAAATGTACAAAAAATCAAGCCATTCTCCAATTGATAAATGGGCAAGGGATATGAATAAAGAAATCAAAACTATTAATAAGCACATGAAAAAGTGTTCTAAATCTCTTATAATCAGAGAGATGCAAATAAAAACAACTCTGAGGTATCACCCACACCTAGCAGATTGGCTAACATGACAGCAAAGGAAAGTAATGAACCCTAGAGGGGATGTGGCAAAATTGGGACATTAATGCTTTGCTGGTGGAGTTGTGAATTGATCCAACCATTCTGGAGGGCAATTTGGAACTATGCCCAAAGGGTGCTAAAAGACTGTCTGCCCTTTGCACTGCTGGGTTTATACCCTCAAAGAGATAATAATGAAACAAGAATATTCATAGCTGTGCTCTTTGTGATGGCAAAAATTTGGAAAATGAGGGGATGCCCTCCAATTGGGGAATGGCTGAACAAATTGTGGTATATGTTGGTGATGGAATACTATTGTGCTCAAAGGAATAATGAACTGGAGGAATTCCATGGGAACTGGAATGACCTCCAGGAATTGATGCAGAGTGAGAGGAGCAGAACCAGGAGAACATTGTACATAGAGACTGATACACTGTGGTACAATCAAATGTAATGGACTTCTCCATTAGTGGCAATGCAGTGATCCTGAACACCTTGGAGGGATATATGAGAAAGAACACTATCCACATTCAGAGGAAAAACTGTAGGAGCAGAAGAAAAACACAAAAGAAAAACAACTGCTTGATTACATGGGTCGAGGGGGATATGATTGGGGATGTAGACTCTAAATGATCATCCTAGTGTAAACATCAACAACATAGAAATAGGTTTTGATCAAGGACACAAGAAATACCCAGTGAACTTGCAAGTCAGCTATGGGAAGGGTTGGGGAAGGGAGGGAGGAAAAGAATATGATTCTTGTAACCAAGGAATAATGTTCTAAAGTGACTAAATAAAATTGACCAGTAGGGGTGGTTTCAGAAAAACATGGCAAGCCCTATATGAATTGATGAAAAATGGAATGAGAAGAACCAAGGGATCATTGTGCACAGTAACAGCAATGTTGCAGTGATGATCAACTGTGAAAGACTTGGGTATTTTGATCAATACATTGATCCAAGACAATTCCAAAGAACTCATGATGAAAAAATGTGATCTAACTCCAGAGAGAAAACTAACAAACTCTGAGTGCAAATTGAGGAATAATTTTCTCGCTTTATTTTTCTTGCTTTTTTAAAAAATAGAATTGTTTTGCCTGATTTCACATGTAAAATTGATATCATATTGTTAGTCTTCTTTAATGGGTTGGGAAGGGGGTGAGAGATAGGGGAGATTTGAAACTCAAAGTTTTTAAAGAAAACAATGTGTGAAATAAATAATACATTTAAAAAATTAAAAATTAAGAAAATTGAGAATCATGATTTAGTAAGCATAGCTAGCAATATATATGTGTGTGTGTATATATATATATATATATATATATATATATATTTGAAGCTATGTATTTTTGTGTTACATAGCAGCTAGGTGGCACAGTGGATAGACTGCTGGCCTCCATCTTCCTCAGTTCAAAACCAGTCTCAGGCACTAACTGGGGAACTCTGGGCAATTCACTCAGCCTTGTTTGACTCAATTTCCTCATCTGTAAAATGAGCTGGAGAAGAGAACAGCAAATTACTTTATATTTGCAAAGAAAACTTCAAGTGGTGTCTATAAAGAATCAAACACAACAAATTCTTGTAAAGCAGCCTTTTATGTTAGGACAGCCTTTAAAACCAAATATCAAAGAAAATAACCTTAACTTGGAATGAGATTAATGTTTGAATAAATTTATAAGATCTATTTCCATATATCTATATCAATATCTATCTATAAATATATGGAGGGTGCATTGTCCTTTTTTTAACTGTTAGGCATTATTTTAAAGTTTGTATACCACTCATCTATAGTATTTAATTCCTTCTCCAGATTCCGATACAATCCTGCTACTTTCCACCCAAAGGATACCTCATTATTTTCATCAAAGCCAGACATCATCACTAAAGTAGAACCTGAGGTGAACATGAAGTGGATGGGGAAACAAACAAGTGTTACTTCAAAATACAAAGACCCATCAATAGTGTTCTTTTTCATATGCCATATTTATGCTTTCTTTTAAACCATGGGTTCTTTATCTTTTGGGGAAATCGGGTAAAGCCTACAGAGTCCCTTCTGAATAATTTTAAATGCATAAAACAATATGCATGGGATTACAAAGCAAACTCATTCTATTGAAATACTTTAATCAAAATATTTTTAAAGTAAGTCCATTGTCCCCAGTTTAAGAATCCCTGTTCTTGGGAACTGACATTGATTGTCTGACACTTATACTGGACTACACAGGTGAGAAAATTGAAGGACAAGAGAATTAGAGATGATAAGAAGAATTTCTGAAGCAGATTCAAAGACACTGATGCTGAATAACCTCACCTACTGTGCTACTAAAGAGTCTGCAGAAAATGTTTGTGGAAGTGACTGAACTGGGCGGTCTCATGGCTTTGGAGGCCATGATGGTGGTAGTGATGGTAGCAGTAGTAGTGGCTCCTGTAGTGGCTTCTGTAGCTAAAGAGGCAATAAAGGAGGGAAAGGAAGTTTTGGAGATCCAAGTGGTTTCTGAGGAAGCTGAAGGGGAGGAAGACAAGGGGACCACAAGCCAAAAGGAAAGGGAAAAAAGTGGAATAGCTTCTCCCCCATTCTCTTTCCCCTTATTATTTAAACAGGCTCTGGGTGTTTTCTCCTGTCACCTGGCCACTGACAGTGATTTCTGAGAATATTCCAAGACAAATATGCAGTTCAGAGTTCCTCTTAGAAAAAAACCTGGATGACAATTCACAGGAGATAATGTATCGGCTTTGACTGGATGCATGCTCCATATAAAAAACAAATTCTTTTCTAGATAGAGCACCATATTAAAGAATTAGAACAATTTTAAAGAATTATACAATTGAGGAACGGCTAAACAATTTATAGCATATGATTGTGATGGAATACTACTGTATCATGAGAAATGATGAACAGGTTAATTTTTTAAAAAATGGAAAGACCTACATGAAATTATGGAGAGTGTAATGAGCAGAACCAAGAGAGCAAAATATACAGCAATAGTATTGTTTGAAGAATAATATGTGTATGTCCAACTTCAGAGAAAGAATTGATAAATAGAAACATAGTAAGACATAGTTTTATACATACATCTATCTTTTTGTCAAATGATGCCTTCTCTAATGGAGGAGGGAGTTAACTGGATATATTAATGTGACAAACAAATATATATGTGTGTGTATATATGTGTGTGTGTGTGTGTGTGTGTGTGTGTGTATCTATATATGCAGATAGATAGAAATATTTTTAAAAGGAAGAGGTCTTTGAAATAAAATTTAGAGAACCAAGCAACTAGTTCTAGTCTTCTCTCAGCTTTTTTCTCTGTACTAATCCTATTCTTCATATTTGTGGAAAAGCATCTGGCATATGGCAGAGAGCAAATATTCCAACTAAAGTTACCCTAAGGAGATAATTGAGAGGACAACATTTTAATTAGAATAGACTTTCTTTAAAGTTTTTGTTTATAAAAAAAATTTTTTTTTTAAAGATTCAAGATTTTTGTTTAGAAAGTTACCGAGAAAAAGGCTGATTCATTTGGCCTTGCCTGCGGGAAGAAGGGATATTGGGACTTGAGTAGGTGAAAAGAAGGGATGAGAGACAGAGAAACAACAGAACTTTTAAGGCCTCTTAGAACTTTAATAAACAAGAAGTCAATTTTTTCTGCTTACTTGCCTAAATTCCTCTTACAACAACCCTATGAGGTTGGTGCTGTCATTATCTCCATCTTACAGCTGAGAGAAATTGAAGTAAAGAGATTAGGTGATTTACCAGGATCACACAGCTAGTATCTCATGCTGGATTTGAACTCAGACTTTCTTGACTCCTGTGCCATCTTGTTCAGTCATTCCAATTATGTCTGACTCTTTGTGACCCCATCTGAGGTTTTCTTGGCAAAGATCCTGGAGTAGTTTGCCATTTCCTTCTCCAGCTCATTTTACAGATGAGGAAACGGAGACAAACAGGATGAAATGACTTCCTGGGGGATCAAATAGCAAGAAAATGTCTGAGCCCAGATTTGAACTCAGGAGGATGAAGTTTCCTGATTCCAGGCCCAGCCCTCTCCAGTTCCAGACCACAACACTATTCATTATGCTACCTCTGTAAGGAAAGCAGTGATACATTAGATGTAGACAACTTTATCACAAGCAGATCTTTATTTTACTTTTTACTTTAATACAAGCAGAATTACCTAAAGAGGTTTTAATATTTCCTAAAAGAGGTTTATCTATTAACTGCTACACATAGGAATGCCCTAATTGTTGAATCTAGAGCCAACAGAAATAAGAAGCCTCAGTACATTTATTGTACCTAGGAGGCCATCAAATGTGGAGTTTTATATGAACCTGTCCCTATAATAAATTTCAATCCTGATCCCTCAATGTTCTACAAAGGTGACTGGGAATCATAAAGACTACATCAGTGGAGTGAATACTTTGGAAGGTCCTATCAAGTTGGAAAAACTTCAATTACAGTTTGGAGAGGCTTATCATTGGAAGAATGATTACCAGATAATTTCCCGCTGCCCGGGAAATTCAAGAACACCAACTAAACCTGGCACAGAGGGGTTGCAATCTGCAAGAAATAGCCAACCCTTCACGTGGGTCGAAGGGATATGGTTGGGGATATAGACTCTAAATGATCACCCTAGTGCAAATATCAATAATATGGAAATAGGTCCTGATCAATGACAATGTAAAGCCCGTCAGCTATGGGAGGGGGGTGGAGGAGGGGAGGGAAAGAACATGATTCTTGTAACCAAGGGAAAGTATTCTAAATTAACTAATTAAACAAAATTTTCAAAAAAATAAAAATGAATAAAAAAAGAAATAGCCAATCCAATAATGATAACGACTCTTGAAATATCCAGCTAATCAATCAAAGATTTAGTAAGTATTGCCTGCCTTTTAAATGAGGGGAGAGGGGAAGGAGAGAACTTGGAAGTTAAATTTTAAAAATGTTAAAAATTTTAACACATAATTGAAAAATTTACTTTTTAAGTACCTACTATGTGCCACTAGCTGTGGGCAAATAAAAAAACAAAAGGGAAACAGTCCACACCCTCAAGGAGTTTATTAATATATAATATAATAATAATAATCATCTATAAAGCTAGGCTGACATAACCATCCTACTAGAAACTCATACTCATCCTTGGAACCCCCAGTTCTGGCAGGTGAATTTTTTGCCTCATCTTGCTAAGGTCCAGGTCTCTTCACCTTTTCCCATTCTCTCTTCAAGTGACTTGCCTCTCTTCTTGTCATTTATGTGTTGGATTTTTCTCCCAGCACTTATATACCAGCACTTAGTACCTGGCACATGTGATTAATAAATCACCTATTAGCTCTAGAAAAGCCACCACAAACTATCCCAGTGGAGGTCATCTAAGGTTTTCCACATGCCAAGAAAGTGAAAACCTATGTCTATAGAGCCTCTTCTCCACAGGTCAGGGTTGGTTTATATCAGGGCTTCACGCCCTCACTTGAATGAGAGGAATTATGAACATCTACTGGAAAAACTGTGCAGCTGGGTGACACAGTGGATAGAGTGCCAGACCTGGAGTAAGGAAGACCTGAGTTCAAACCCAGCTTCAGACACTTACTAGCTATGTGACCCTGGGCAAGTCACTTAACTCTGCCTCTGTTTACATATCTGTAAAATGAGCTGAGAAGGAAATGGCAAATCATTCTAGTATCTTTGCCAAAACAAACAAACAAAAGCCCACATGGCATCATGAAGTCAGACATGACTAAAACAATTAAACAAGAACATGAAGAAACAGATTGCTACACCCTGATGTCAAGTCCCAGCCTCATGTGGAAGAAATCTATTCATTTTTCAGTAGACTTTTAAAAAGAGGTTTATTTGCCCAACAGAATACTTCTTCAGACACACTTATAGGAGACTCAATTTCAAAGGTTTTTGGCTTAAGAGAATATATGGGGGCAGCTCAATAGCATAGTAGATAGAGTGCCAGGCCTGGAATCAGGAAGCTCTGGGTTCAAATTTAACTTCAGATACTTCCCCCAGCTATATGAACCTGGGCAAGTCACTTAATGACCCTTGCCACTCTTCCATCTTAGAATTTTTTTAAACTGTTTCAGTTCCTTTAAATAAAACCATTAACATAAAGTACAAAGATAGCATGGATGTAAGTAGGAATACTTTGAATGTAATGTATTTAGTTTCTTCTAATGACAGTTGAAAATGCTTTTAAAACATTTCATCCCTTCCTTAAACCTTAACCATTCTTTAAAGTTGAGAGACAAAGATTATGAGACAGAGACAGAGAGAATGTATGGTGCACATAAGAGAATCTGATCTCTGTCCCCTACTCCACATGTATCACCTTAATGTGGAATGTGGGTTACTGCATCTGGCTCTAAAAAGGAATAATTGGATTTGGCTTAGGGAGAAGCTGTTCAAAGTAGGAAACAGATCCCTTCCAACTCTGAAAATCTGTTTCTGAGCAACTAGGTGTTTCCGTGTATATTGAGTCAGGCCTGGAGATGGAATGTCCTGGGTTCTAATCCAAACTCAGATACTTCCTAACCATGTGATCCTGAGCAAGTCACTTATCTCCAATTGTCTAGCCCTTACTGCTCTTCTGCCTTTGAACAGATACTTAGTATCAATTCTAAGCCAAAAGGTGGAGGTTTTGTTTTTTTTTTAAAGCATGTTTCTGTGATGTTTAGAGCTAGAAAGGACCACCATGGCCTACTAAAGTCACCTCTTCATTTTTCAAGTGAGGACATAGGAACCTAGGGAGGTGAAGGCACTTGAATAAGGCCATAGAAATGACTGAAAGTGCAGGAAATAAGTGGCAGAAAGATGGGATTTGAGTCCAATCCCTCTGACTCCAGATCCAGAACTTTTCACCATACTATGCTGATTTTCTTGAATTACCTTGCTCTTAGGTAAAGTTTTTCGTTTTAAATTATCATGGAAAAAATTTAAACCTTTAAAAAATCAATTACTACAATTGGCCGTGGCAGTCAAGTTCCCAAACAGGGAGAGACTGGAAAGGGAAATGTTCTTACAAATATTTTCTCTTTTGATCCTCATATAAGCACTAAGCATCCCTACTATATGTGCTAGGCACTGGGCTGAGAGCCCTTTGTACAGAAATTCTCTCATCTGATCCTCATGTGAGCATACCTTAAGCTCCAACTGTGTACCAGCCTGAGGGTTATTAGAAATATTTTCTCATTTGATCCTCATATGGGCAGATATGACATGGGCACGGTACCCCAGAAACCCAGGTCAACTATTATTAGGGAAACTCCCTTGCCTTTGCATCCTCCTGACCCCACCTAGGGTCCTGAGATGTTTATCCTCCTTAATTGTCCTCTAGATTTAAGCTGGACAAAGAGATGAATCTTTATGCCTCCAGGCAGACCCCAGTCAGATGACCACCTCACCCCACCAAATGCCTGAGGGAATAACACTCTAGATCATGTCCACACCATGACATAGCATCTGTTGCAAAAAGTATAAAATCCCCAGAAAGGGGGGGCAGCCTTTCCATTCATGCTGTCCTCCCAGGAACTGCTCCCCATCTTGCTGTCCCACCTTGCTATCCTCCTGGCCATTCTCAACATTACTTTCTAAATTAATGAATTTCTCTTTTTGTTTTTAAGCCACGTTTTGGAGTCTTGCATTCTTGTAAAGGTATCCTTCCCGAACCCCAAGGGTATCCTTCCTGCCCATAACAGATATTCCATACCTACCATATAAATATGCCAGGGATCCCCTAGGAGCTTGCATTATGTTATCTCATTTGATCCTCACAACTTCCCTGTGAGATTTGGTGTTAATTACTCCCTCTCCCCACTTTACAAGTGAGAAAATAGAGGCAAATGTAGGCCAGTGTGCCTGATCTTTGTGCCTGGTCACAAAGCTAAAAAGTGTCTGTGGCAGGGATTTGAACTCGTGACTCTAGGACCAAAGCTCTATTAAGTCCCTGCGCCACCAGTTGCCACAATGATGCAAAAGCGACAGGAGGAGCAGAGCTTCCTCAGGGTGGTCTCCTCTCCAGAACCACCACATCTACGGCACCCCTCCCCCTCCTTCCCGTCCCCACCCCCACCGCCCACGGCTCATGGCTCACCCAGGAACAAAACCAGCAGAGCGGTAGGAAACTCGTCATTGCTTCTTTATTTCGATGCACCCGCAGTACAGAGCCCTCCGCACACGCGTGAAAGGAGGTTACATTGATATTTGGGAGCACCAGTCATTTTGTCCTTGTGACCACCTTGAAGAAAGTAAGTCGCTTCCGTCGAATGCCGTTTTGGAATCCCACGGGGTTAAACACTCAGCTTGCCCTTGGTTGTCAGTCTCAGGAGGAAGTAGCAGATAGGCTTGAGCTGGAGCTGAAAGATTGTTCTGTGACATTTTCTTCTAACGTTTGATGAGGAACAGAAGATTTTCGCTGCCTGGTCAGGCCAGTCTCTTTTTCATATGCAACTTTTCATATCAAAAAAAGGTTTCATTTTATTTCTACCCACAAATAGATGAAGTAAAAAAAAAAAGCAAATGGACCATAGCATTTCTAAGGGGGAAAATGAACTTTTGCTGCCCTCTCCTGCTGAAACAATGAACTACTAACATACCAAAAGATGAAGCTAATGCTAAATCCTTTAACCAAAGCGTGAACATGTCATTCTTTATATACTACAATCAAAAATAGGACAAGAAATTTATTGATATATTTATATTTGAAAAGTCCTCATTGGTACATGAGGTTTGGATTACAACTTATTTACAGTAAGCAATCAAAAAAAAGGAAACCTATATTCATACAAAACATGATATAGGATGTTAGTTGCTGCTTCAATGGACAAAGAAGCAGCCTTGTGAATTGACCTTCTATTAAATCAAAATTTGCTCAATTTTGCCTCCAGGATGCACAGTCCTTTTAGACTTTCAAAACTAAATATTGAGGAATATAAAATTCATTGCCAATACTTACTAGAAAAATCCTTTGTGGCTCACTTCCTATCTCCATTAGGAGAACTGGTTGAACCAGAATATAAAAATAAAAATATCCATGTGCAAATAAAACATCATTTGATCATGTCTAGCTGTCACCTTCTTTTTGCTATCAGGCGACTGTCACTTTGTGATGACATTGGTAATAGCATTGAAGGAGAGATAACTCCACTTTCTGGGTCAAGTTGGTGTACCCAATTTGGAAAATAAAGAGAAAAAAAATCAATCTGAACCAAACATGTTTTTACATGCTAATAAACATCCATACATCTTCCCTTGGCCCCATCCCACCCCACCCCCACAAAAAAATAAAAAAGCTTTTAAAGCTCTAAATATATTTTTTTTTCTTTCCATAGTGTGATTGAGCCTGCTCTATACTCAACAGGTATAGCAGGTGCAAATGCAAGCAATTCCTGGCTCTGCACCCTGGACTGATTCCACATATAGAAGGTGATACAAAATAAATTAAACCCTTCTATTTATGCAAACAAGTCCAAGATAAACTGAGTGTAACCCTGCTTGTGAGTATCCAGCGGCATTGAGTATTTTTAATTCGTTTATTTTTAATTTTTTAATTTTATTTTTTTTTTTACAAAAACAAACAAAAAACCAACCCATTCAAATGTTTGGGAGGCAAAAAAAAACTGACTAAAAAACAACTGGGAAAAATTGCAAGATGTGAAAAGGAATGCATGCTTGACTTAAAAGTGTGAGATGGAAATATTCACGGGGATGGTTTTTTTATGCCCACAACCTAATGCCTTTATATCTAGGCCACAGTCCTCTTCTGAAGACACTCTTAATCCTCGCCCTGAAACCAATATGGTAGGAACAAGGGAGAGAGTGACCACTTGCTAACTATGATATTTGCTCTTTAAAAAATATATTTATATATAGTTCTGGAAATTATGAAGCAAACAAAAGTATGAGATGCGTTCATCACAACTGAGTTGCAGCAAAGATCAGGATTGTGGGAAGGGACGAGGAGGGCTGCTGCAAATGCAGCAAGTACGTCCTTAAGTATGTCACATAGTGCAACAGTCGGTTACCTCGGTTATTCTGTGTCACTGGACACAACATGACAAATGTCATATTGTCTCTTTCAGTTAAAAAAAAAAGCAAAAAGATAGTGTTTCTTCTCAGAAATTGCCCTAGGAGTTTTAGACATACTGTCACTTAAAGGAGGCATGTTAATGTGACCAACTTTTCACATATGTCTAAAATTCAGCTGTTTCTCAGTTTGGGTGATCAGCCTATAAAGTTGACACTGAGAATAATCTGTATAACGTTATCACCTAAGGTGCAAGAAAGAAAGGTTCCTTGCCTTTTAAAATTTCAAATGACTGCATTTCATTTCACTGGGCAGAGATATTGGTTCAATCATCCATGAATTTAATGTCCTCAGTCTTCAAAGGCATGTTAACTGCATTAACAGATTATACTACCAAAAATAACCATAATGCATAGTAGAAATCAAAGGCTATTCAAATCCAGGGGGCTAAAGGAGATGGTTTTGTTAGATATTTATTTTTATACTTAGTATTTGAGCTTACACCTTTTCTCCAGTATTTTAAATGAAATGTGATCTTTGGCATCCTCTGCCAAGTTTCTATCAATCTCCCATCAATTTCTTGTTTAAAAAACATCTTTAGTAATCCCATTTAACCATGTTATTTTTGGTGTTGCATATAACTATATAATTTACTGATATTTCACTTTCAGAATTAACATTGTCAAGTTTTTACAAAGTTGCTGAGATGACTATATTCATATGTAGCTGACTCATGTATAAACTATGACCTGATAATCCTGAACCATTTAACCTGGGGGTCAGGAGGACAGGGTCACCTTGATCCTTCTCCACCTCCCCAACTCCTTTTTTTCTTTCTTTCTTTTTTTTTCTTTTTTTGGCTTGGAAACAAGAAAACTATCTTCTACTTACATACTTAAATGGAGGGAGGAAAATATACATGCCCGTATTTATACTGTGTTCCTATCGAAGGGCAACAGTTTCATATGCTCATGTTTGTAACTATTACAATTAGATGCATGAACACAGAATCTGCTCTATACCATAAATACTGTTGAGACCAATCAATTAGGATTATCAGCTCACTGTTTTTATGTTGCTAACAGATCAAAAGTGTCCTGGGGATAAAAAATCCTGCAATACATACCTTTTGGTATATAATAATGTCACCACATTAGCTAAATGTATACTGTACACAAATCTTATTAGCATTTTATCTACCAAAGATGTACGGTTCCACTTTTTAATACAAAGGAGATAGCCAATAATGTATACTTATGATACAGCCCTCAATTTTTTGTTATTTTTCCTTAAACAATTTGGTCACAATGCACCTTTGATATAAAAGCATTTTTAAACTTTATTATTAATACTCAGGACATAAGGAATTTCCAGATTTTTTTTTCAGTAGCATTTGTAGAACCACTTTTGGTAACAAATACAGTAGTTAGGAATAAGCATCTGATTCAGAATGCATAATAATGTTATCCTGAATCCTTTCCAGCTAAAAACAGGGCTGGCGCTGGGATGAGAAATTCAACTAGAGTCTACAAAAACACTGTAACATTTTTCCAGAGGCTACATCCTCTTTTGCTGGAATACTTTATAAATACATATTAAAAAGTAAGGCAACAACTCCAAACAGTCCAAACTGTTTGCTCAACTCTTTTCCCAATTAGATCTGTAATCCCTGGAGATCAATTTCACGGTTGTACTGTTTAGTGTTTGTCTTTATTATTTCAAAGTGGTCCAAAAAGATGTATTTCAGCCATTTCTAAAATGGCTCTGGTATATGTGTTCAATGATGCACATAACTAATACTGATTAGGTACTGAAGTCTGTGATGTACCAGTGCCTGTTTTCAAAAGGATTCAAGACATTGATTTGGATCCATCATAAATTTATGCATGAATCCAAAATTCCCTTCCCTACCATGTTTATCACCTCTCTATATTTTACTCCTGATGTGAAAACTGAAGGAGTATGAGGACTAGCCTGGTTACTGGAAAGATGCTCGCTCACACCAGTAAACAAAACCTTAGCAGGGACCTGTGTATTCAAGGGCCCTCTTCTTTGTGGACATTCAACTTATAAAGATGTGCAAAAGGAAAAGATGTCAAATTACAGTAAAGTTATCCAGAGAAGGAGGATGTTACACAAACTTATAAGGAAATGACAGTCTTTTTTTTTTCCTTTTACTATAAATACATTTAACAATTTAGCAGAAAGACAAGCTAAATTTAAGATTGTTCACATTTGAAAATTGTATCATACTCTCTGCTAATGATAAATAAGGAACTCCTGACAATGGAATTTTAACATAGCAATTTTATCAACAGATCTCTGAAGACTGCTTTTAAAGTAGGGTTAGAACAATGATTATGTTTGCAAAGTTCTGAGAAGTCCATCTACTGTCCAAACTTTGGATTTAAGTCCTTATTTTTTTCCTTTACTTAGAGACAGGTATATACAGTGCTGTTGTAATAATGAAACAAATGTGAAATCTACTGTAAAGTTGCACAATACAGAAAACTGTTGCTCCATCTTCTACTACATAAATGTGTGACTCCACAGGTTAATAATGCTGTTGTCATTTTTTTCTTTTTTTCTTTTTTTTTTTGCTGTTGTTAAGTTGGAATTATTCCATCACGTCTAAGACCTCTCTTTAACTCCAGGTCCTCCAGTTTTTTCCACAATTCTTCACGTTCTTTTTCTTTCTTTTTCTCACTGGTGAAAGAAACAGAACTCAGTATAAACAGTGGAGAAGGTTTAAAAAAACTAGAAACCCCTACCCACTACACAGTCATTTTAAATCCTGTGAACAAATTTGGCATTAAGTTTGTCATTTCTTGGTTTTCCACACTTCAATAAACAGAAAAATAATATTAACTGAACAAAATAGGAGATGACAAGATATTTTAAGATTATTTTTCACATGAACATTCTTCTATGTTCTAATTCTTTACAGAAACACTACTATCTAAACTCAGAAATACAAAAAGGATCATTTTGTCTGGATTGGTTATTCAATACTCCACACCAATACTTGGTGATTATTTTGGCAGGCGGAAGGGTGGTGTTGGTTAGGGAGTAGTTATTTAATCTTTTATTTAGTACAAATTCCTGTGCATATGCCACAACTTTCAAAAGGGATTCTGGACATTATATAAATACTAAACTACAGGATGACACAAATATCTGGCCATTCTGTCAATTCATTTTAAAAAATCTAATATATACAATATGGTCTATGTATACAGTTAAAATACTAAGGATCTTTCCATATTGGTAGGTCACACATTCAAGATTCTCTGACCTAACTCCACATATCCTTACCTACCTAAATTAAATAAAGAGCTGGCAATAATTCTCAAAGTTTCAGATTCCCTGGGTTTATATGTTAGTCATTTGAATGGGGTTTTATTTTCCTTGCTATGTACAAAATACTTAATTTTACTAAGCAGAAATTCTGCTTTCATCAATTATCAATTGGATCACCTAACTATGAACCAAGGAATTTGCCACCCTAAGTAAGAAGGGAATGAGGCTCTTCAGTTCTCCAGGCAAGGCTAGGAGTAACAACTCCTTAGCCATACATGGATAATGAATAAATATATATATATATGCTGTGTATTCAAGGGCCCTCTTCTTTGTGGACATTCAACTTATAAAGATGTGCAAAAGGAAAAGATGTCAAATTACAGTAAAGTTATCCAGAGAAGGAGGATGTTACACAAACTTATAAGGAAATGACAGTCTTTTTTTTTTTCCTTTTACTATAAATACATTTAACAATTTAGCAGAAAGACAAGCTAAATTTAAGATTGTTCACTATGTACATAATAATAAAAGCTAATTTTAAATGACCAAAACACTGGCATATTATAGCTATAACTTTTTAAATTTCTTATATTTTCTTACTTCTTAAATTACCCCAAAAAGCACCCCCCCCTTTTTTTTACTGTATTGCAATCTTTCTGGTAATAACCTAGGAATTTAAAATACTACTTCAATGTATTCAAGTATAGATCTGATCTTGGTTTCAAAGGCTATGAAAATGGAACTGAGCAGGGCCCTACCACACTAAAAAAAAGTCCCTAGTGCAGAGACTATATCAAACTCATAGCTCACAGATTAAACCAGATTAAAATATAATTGATAAATGTTTAACAAAATAAAGAAAACAAAGATTATCTGAATTCTTGGTTTTCTAAGCAATTATGTAGTTTGAAAGGATACATTCCTTTCTGAGTATGATAGCACTTGTCTAGTGAACCAAGCTATTGTATGTCACTTAAGGAATAGCCAATCTAACTTTGGAATAATTTACATTGAGAAGCTTAGTCATCATGTGATCTGTTTTAGGGACCAGAAATTCATGAAGACTATCTGAGGGATCAGGGGATTATTGTCTGTATACATCACAGTGCCAGAGAACATCTCTATAAGATCTCTGGGTAAGTTAATCTACTCAACTTTGGAAAGCCCACTCATTGGATCTTGTTGCCTGGACTGGTGAATGGACATAAACTCAACTAACCTACTATATCCAGCTAGCCACAGGCCCCAGACTCAATCATCAGACTAATGCTTCCTATTGTCATCGATGCCAACCACCTTGCCATTCATCCTACTAACAACTTCTACCTCTACCTCTTGCTGTTGACACAAAAATCAGATCAGTACCACCAATGTTCCCAAAGTTGGCTTGCTAACTGGCTCTCTATAGTTCACCATCCCTGTGATTCCCCAGATACTTCCTTCCCTGGCCATCACTCCCCTGTATGTATTTTTCTCCCACTATAAGGAGGCAATTTTCTTAAGGTCAGGGAGTATCTTACTTTCATATTTGTATTCCCAGAACTTAGCATGGTGCCTGGCCTTGAGGACAGGGACTGGACATATGATATCACGGATTTAGGGAACTCTCAGATAAGGAAAGTTCACAGTGCAAATTGGCACTGTGTCTGAAGTGAAAATACTTTTGGTACAAAGTATTTCTTCTTCATTTGTTCATTCACAGGTATACCCATACCAATGAAATTATGGAGCCTTTAAGTACTGAAGAAATAACCTTA
Source organism: Monodelphis domestica (assembly GCF_027887165.1). Lineage (NCBI taxonomy): Eukaryota > Metazoa > Chordata > Mammalia > Didelphimorphia > Didelphidae > Monodelphis > Monodelphis domestica. The sequence goes on from NC_077227.1 coordinate 273,620,514, forward strand.
AGTTCATTCACTCCTCAATTATTTTAGCCTACCTTAGACAAGTTATCAACATTATCGCACTTAATGACACATTTCCTCAAAAAATCATATACTTCACTAATTGCTTCAACCTGTATCAACTATTACCCAGAATTCAGAAAACAAAATTAAATACAAGACTAGCCAAGGGATTTGTGGAGGCAACCCAGTGTTTAAGAAAAGGCACTAGATTTTGAATCAGAAGTCCTAGATTTGAATCTTGCCCCCTTAGTGGGCACATCCTCTTCTCCTTTGACCTTAGTTTCCTCTGGTTCACCTAGACATTCAAGTCCTTTTTTATTACTAAATGTATGCTACTCTGACCTTATAGTAGAGATCTCTTAAAAATGGATTCTTAGGTTTAAACTAATTCAATTTGAGATCTGATAAAATCTATCTTTAGCTTCCTAACAATAGACTCAATAGAACTCAAATTACTATGTGATATTTTAAGAGGACAGAAATCAGAATACTATGGATCTGTTTATGGAAAATGTAGTTTTTAATATTTGGGATGTAGAGTGAAGTCTGATCAAGTACTTTTAGGACTTTCCTGAATCAAAAACAAGTGGAGCATCAAGTCAGGCTCATCCCTTCCTAATCTGAAGTGAAATAAGAAAAGAAGATACTAATAAAATACTCAACTCTATTTTATGCTTTAGGAACTAACTCATCCTGTCAAATGTCATATATGTGTCAACTAATTTATGGCATTCTTGGTAACTATTCTAAAAAAAACTTCTTTTTGAGGTTACCTCATATAGAATTAACATGCAATGCATCCTGACAACTTTCATTTCAAAACCACTAAATATTTCTGATATGAGAAAGTAATATCATCTACATTTTTGCTCATTATTTCCAACAGCAATATCCCATAGAAACAAATCTCAAAACTTAACACTTGAGTGCTGTCATATTCACTTCCAGTTCCAATATGAAATAGCACTAATATTTGTCATAGGAATCAACTGTTATCATTATAAGTCACTGGGCCACCCACACCTCTCAGATGCTATTAATTAATCCATCACAATCCATAATTGCTATTCTTACATGTCTTCTTCAAAAGTATTAAATATATCAAGATCAACATTCTACTCCCAACTTGACATATTCATTCCCTTGCTTCTATAAATTCTAAACAACCTATCATGTACCACCTCAATAATCGAAAAAGAGGGGGAAAAGTATACGTTCATAAAATTACCTATCCTAGATCACCAAAGGCAATGCCTTTCTTTTCCCTGATGGTATTCTTATCTTTTCTAAAAGTCTTGCCTATTTAATTCAGATAATATATTATGAGAAGGTATCTGCACTACATTTCATTAGCCAAATAACAACAATCAGGTCATATTTAGTGCTAAATTTTTATATTAATAGAAAATTAAATTCAATCCCCCTCCTAGTTTTTCCATGGAATACCCCACTCCAACTTGGTCAATGTTAATAAGATTTCTGCTAAAGTTGATTCACATATTTCATGCTGGAATGATGCATCTTAATATTTATATGAGTTTAATTTTTTAAATAGCAAAATGAAACATTATAATCTCAGACTTAAGGACTTGAGATGATAGTTACTACAATTCTAATATCCTAAAAACACTGTATAAGTTCCTTCTGATTACAGATGGGAAAAAAAACTGATGCCAAATTTTATAATCAAATAACGTTTCAAGAAATTCACTGTCTTTAAGAGTAAAAAAATCCATTGGATTACTTAATCCTTTGAAATGAAATTCTCCACTTGAAACTTTTCTCATTTGCATAATACAATGAACAGACTTAAAATTAAGCAAAATGGGTTAATTCAACAAGGTCATAGATAAGAATACTCTAATAAACTTTAGGAAACCCAAAGAAACCACAAAGTTTTATGATACACAGTACCTGGGCATTTTGTTTGCAATGGGCCAAAATGAAACCAAAGGCCCAACCTGAGTGTGCTCAATTACTGAAAGTTCTAAGACTTTTCATTTTTCCCATGATCTTCTTTAGAAAATTAGAAATTTGGAAAAGAAACACTCAAATTGGAAAATTAAGCATATGAAAAATATAAAAATGTTTTTCTAAGCCAAATTCAACTCTGTTTCCATTGATTCTGACGTTTCAATGGTCTTAAAACATAAAAGACTATTTTTGTGAGTAAAAAAACAAGTCTCAAGTAATGCTTTAATTAGGAATATAGTAGGATTCCCCTCTCCCCACTCATCATCATGAAAATGTCATTCAGCTAAACAAATAGTTTATCAATCAAATCCCTCACCTCATTTTATTTCTAAATCTTTTTATATATCCTTTAGAATCTAGATATGAAGCCACCCTTCTCAGAAAAGAAAGTGTTCTGAAAAGCTTCTTTCCCATCTTCTCCCTTGGAAATGAATATAAAATTGGTCCAACTTGATAGGTACTAATCTAGATTGAGATGGACTCTGGATTTCACTACATTCAGTTCAAACCAATTCAACTTAAAAAAAAAAAACAGTTATTAAGTGCTTACTGTGTACTAAAGAACTGTGCTAGGTTGCTGGGATTACAAAGACAAAAATGAAAATCAGCCCATGTGTAAAGAGTATTTTTTATAAATACAAGTTAATTTTAAAAAGAAGAGAGAATATTAATTGGAGAAATTAGAAAGGAGCTTGTATGCATTCCAGGCATGAAGTAGATAGGGTATGTATTATTATGAGGAAGGGAGACAGGATATCAAGTTTAGGAAATAGCAGAGAGGTCACTATGGCTGAAGCACAGAATGCCTGAAGGGAAATAATACTGGACAGATTAAAGGAAAGGGCAGACTGATGGGGTGGGAGCAGGGATATGAGTAAAAAGGAGAGGGCAAATGTGACATGTCATGGAGAAAGATTAGGCAACTAATTGGTTGTAGGAGACAAGAGAAACAGAAAAGACAGGGATGACTCCAAAGCTATAAACCTGGGTTTAAAAAAAAGGATAGATACACCTCAGCTTGTAGGTTACTGGCAATGTGAAATGGGTTCAGAAGCAAGATGAGAGCTGAATTTATTTCTCTTCAAGAAGAGATAATAATGAAATCTTTGAGAGCTTATGGGATCATCAAGAGAAGGAGGAGCTAGGATAGAGTTTTGGCAGATTTTCACAGTCAGGAAGCATGAGATGGATAAGCCAACAAAGGAAAAAGAAGAAATGGTCAGACATAGGAGAAAAAAACAGGAGATAGTAACTTTATGAAAACTGAGAGAAGTAAGATGATATCCAAATAGAAAGGATGGCTAACATTGTCCAAAGCTGCCGAGATCAAGAAGGATGAAACCAGAAAATGAGGAAACGATTAAGAGAACAATATCCTCAAGGAAAAAGGAATGGGATTAAGAGTACAATTAGAGCCTTGGTATGGAGAAGAACCACTCATCTCAGAACCTGAAACAAATAACAAGGGGGAGGAGGGGGGCTGGGCAACTAGAAAGGTTTTGATGTAAGCAGCAGATGAATGGATGGAATGTATGGCTATGGTCTCAGTTTTTTAAGTCAGGTAGGAGCTGAAGCTCTCTGCCAAGACAAGGAATGGGGTATATATGACTGAAGTTAATAAGAGCCTCAGGTAGCAGTTGTATGATGATGTCCTATGATGTCCTATCAGCATTAAGTAGCAAATGAACAGAAGCACAGAAGGAAGATGGTTCGGTTATCATGGCTCAAGTTTGCCAGCACCCATGAGGCAATAGCAAAGGAGTCAAGAAAAGAAGGAAGTAGAGAGTGGAACAAGAGCAAAACTTAAAAGGAAGAGAGTAAGGCCAGAGCTTAGTGACAGATGAGAACAAGGATGTGACTCATTGAAATCAGAGACCATTCTGTTTTGTCTTTGGATCCTTCATACCTGATATAGAGCAGGTGTTTAATAAATAAATAAAAGAATGCAAGAATAATTTTAGGAAGAGTTAGCCAGAGAGAAAAATGAAGGACTAGGAAGAACAGAAAAGAAGTCCAACATTCTACAAGAGAGATAAGGGATGGTGAGATCAAGGATAGGACTGGCAATGGGAATCTGATGAGCCAGAAAACCAGAGTGTTTCGGGGAAAGTCAACATATCTGATCAGGGTATGAGGCAGAAAAGAAGATATGAAACTAGGTTCCAAACCCCATGAAAAAGATGGGAGAAAGACCCGAGATGTTGCTTGGCAGAGTAAGGTAACAGAAAAGTAGAACAAGAATCTGAATATGTACGACACACAGATGGAATAAACCTCAAAAGCATAGTGTTTGCTGAGTAATAGTGGCAGAGGGCTCATCCTAAAGTGTCAAGTAAGAACTAAGGAATAGGTTTATTCCACAAGACCCAATGTGTTGTGATAATGGTACAAATGGAAGGAATGAGAAAAGGTGAATCCAAACCTGCAGAGGATGTTCAGGGATGAAGTGAATATCTTCTGGGGAATCAAATTCCTATGAGTTCAAGAGGACAGATTGTCAGAGGAAGAGGTCTAAGATGAAGGGAAATTTGTTAATGAGAGAAGAGGTCAAAGAAAACAGCTGAAAGGAAAGGCAGTGCAAGAGAGGTGAGTCAAAAGCAGTCAAAAGGGATAAGAAAGAAGAGAGTGGTAACAGAGGAAGGAGATTTTTGTTCCAACATGTGGCAATTCTAAATTAAAAGGATTTGGATTCTGTCTATAGGACTTCAGAAAGGATAGTCTGGGATCAACTCAACACCTCAGGCAGCTCAATAACCAAACTACCTGAAAGTCCTAAGATGGCATGACCAGTAGACAGCCTGGGTTCATGATCATGAGCATGGGGTTAAATGAAAACCTAATAGTAGGACAGAACTTGCTGCATATAGCAGGCTGTCAAACTACAGGCTGAAACAAACCTTTGAGAGATTATATATTCACAAACTTGAGGACAGGTACTGTATTTCATAGGGCACAAAACACATCAATGCACAGTATTATTGGCATCTCAAAAAGACAAAGCTAATGAGCATGAAAAAAAATGCTAAATTTGACTGTAGGTTAAATCAGGCAAATGAGCAGGCAAGAGGCAAGGCAAACAAGGCAAGAACTAAATAGGGGAGCTTATGCACAGCTGACAAAAAAGCTTTAAAGAGTTACCGCTGGCGATCTGACTTGTAAGTGGCTGTTAACTCGTCAAACATGGTGCTGTTCATTTCCATAAATGCCTTCAATACATTGTACACTAAAGCCACGATAGCCCTGTAAAATATGGAGAGAGTATTCATTAATTGGTCTTACTTTACACTGTGATATATGAAACTAAAAAAATATTTTAATTTGGATGAGCTTTTCTAATTTCTTTGTCTCCATCACTTCCCAGTTGGTTCAACTAGAAATGATCTGCAATTCCCCTCTTCACTATTCAAGGAAAGAGTTCATTCAGCCAGGAACATAATACCACCCTACAGACTGGCAAAGTGAAAGGATTTCAAGTGTGAGTTCTCTGTGCCAACAATGTGGAATGTTCCTAGGAAGGTAGAGAGAATAAATCTACACATGTGGGTACTTAGCAATTATGAGACGAATGCAGACATTAAATAATTTCCTCCTAAAAGAAAGTAAAGATAAGAGTCCAAACTTTTGAATCTTGCATTTGCAAAAAAAAATAGCTTTTAAATAATAATCTACAGAATTTCAAAAAATCAAAACTCACTTCCACAAAGATTCAAATAGATGAATGAATATGTTGTCTCAATGATGATGGTGCTGATGTCACGTCAGCAGTAGATAAGCAAGAGATTTCTAGTGATGGCAATGGATTGGCACTGAACCATCGGCTCTTGTCCCATCTCCTCCTTTGTGACCCAATGACATATGTTTGTTAGACACCCAGCCAAGATTCAGATCTCTGCCTGTGGTCAGGAAACATTTAGGCTAGCTGCCTTTTATTGTAGGCTAACAAAATCTGGATCTAAACAAAAACAGCTTTTAGCATCAATATCTAAAGTATAATTTCTATCCTACAACAATAATGTCAAGGAAACAGGTATTGCCACAAACAATCTAGAAAACTAATTGGCATAATGGATACAATACTGGTCTTAGAGTCAGGAAGATGTGAGTTAAAATCCTGCCTCAGATAATTACTGTGGGACTCTGGGGAAAAATCACTTAGCCTCTCTCAGGATCAGTTTTCCCATCTGTCAGATGAATATAATAATAGTACCTGCCTCACAGAATTGCTATATCAAATGAAAAAAATAGATGTAAAGCACTTTATAAACTACTATATAATGTCTGCCATTACTATTAATGTATGTGCTAAATGAATGCAGTATCCAGTTTTGACTTACTTCTCAGTAAGTGTACTGGTTTCTAAGCTTTTGCCTCCTCTCTACTTCAAAGAGACAACATAAGCTCTGTTTGGTTCTAAAGAATATTCTAGTTTAAGTCAAGGGCAATGAGAGAACAGGGATAAAAACATTTACTGCCCTAAACTAATCACTATCAAGGGGAGAAACCAAAAATTAAAATAATTTCTAACAAATTAGAAAGTCTGCTTTGAAAGTGTCCAATAGGTTAAGTTGACACCTTAAAGAGGAAGGGAGCCTTAAGCTAGAAAACTGAAAAGCTTTGGATAAGTCACATGACTAGGTCTTTCTTTTCTCATTGGGTAAATGAAGTTAGACAAGTTATGTTAGGTCTCTAACTGCTCTAAAATCCTATGAATGTATGTGACATTTATGGGTTTTCTGCTATAACAGTATCACACCAGGAGTCAGGAAAACCAGGGTTCAAATCCTGCCTTTGACACTCAGTAGCTATGTGTGTCTGGACAAGGCAGTTAACCTGTTTGCCTCAGTTTCCTCATCTGTAAAATGGAGATAATAATAGTACTTACTTCCCAGGGTTGTTGTAAGGATCAAATGAGATAATATTTGTAAAGTGTTTTATAAACCTGAAAGCATTATATAAATGCTAGTATCATAGCTATTACTATCTTATAAAACAATTCTTATAAATGTAACCCATTAAGTTTACGTGAGGAAAAACAGGATTTGGCAAATTTGCATGTGAAACTCTTAAAGATTCTCTATGAATGCCCTACATGATTTTCTTTTCTATTTTTCTTTTTTTTTTTAACCCTTAGCTTCCACCTTAGAATCAATGCTGTGTATTGGTTCCAAGGCAGAAGAGTGGTAAGGGCTAGGCCATGGGGGCTAAGTGACTTGCCCAGGGTCACATAGCTAGGAAGTATCTGAGGCCAAATTTGAAATCAGGACCTCCTATCTCTAGGCCTGACTCTCAATCCACTGAGCTACCCAGCTGCACCCCTACATGACTTTCTTAATATGTTGATTCTTATTTATATAAGTACTGATATTCTTTTTTTAAATTGCTATTAGTGATTACTACCAATTAAGATGTTTCCATGACATGAAATTATCTTAAATGCAAATATTAAGGTTAATGAAAATTAAATGTGATTTTTACTTATGCTCAACTGAATTTTAAACCTATATTTGAATGTTTTACATGATAATTTTTCCCCTATGGAATTTTCCTAAGTTTCAGGAGGATCAGTCAATCCAATTCAACAAACATTTGTCAAGTACCCACAATGTGTAGAGTATGGTTCCTATGATACTCAGTGCTGAGGAATGTGCAAGGATTGTATAAGATCATCTCTGTCATAATAAAGGTTATTGTCTAATAGGAAATAGGACACATCTGAAAAGTCTTCTAATTCCCAATAATAAATGGTAAATATATTAGAGAGGTACAAAGTGCTTTAAGAGGAAGGAGTGAAAAAGAGATTATTACTGACTGGAAGTGGAGATAGGGCAGAAGTTTAAGAGAAAATGAGGAGCAGCATTTGAATTGGGTTTTGAAGGATTGCAGGAATTGAATGGGGAAAAACAGGGAAGTAGAGGTATAGGGGATAGTGTGAATCAAAGCACTGAGGCAGAAATGAATGAAGAATGTCTCAAGACAGACACATCAGTTTACCTGGATTATTTAGTAAATGCAAGGAGAATAGTATGAGATGAGACTTCTAGAAAGGCTGGGTGACACCAGATTGTGGAGGGAAAATCTTAAATGCCAGGCAAAAAAAAAAAAAAAGAAGACCTTGAACTTTACTTGGCCTCTGAGGTTTTTCTGAGATAAGGAGTGACATAACCAGCTCTTAAATGAACTGAAAAAGGCAAAATCCTTAACTAAAACTTACGGGTTCCAATGTTCTTTGGAAATCCTATAGAGACTGGAAAACATGATGGGAAGGATGACATTGGAGTTTTCCTCTATCAAACTCATGATGTATTCATTATTCCAATAATACAGTGCTCTCTCTGCCACCTTTGGAGAAAGGGAAAATAAAATAAATATCTAAAGAAAAAAATCAGATAATGGCTTTGCAAAAGACCAAGATAAAACAAAATGTTACCATTTCTAAGCACTTAAACATGTTTTAGGTGGTCATTTTTCTTTCTCTTGCTAAAAAATAAAGTCAAATCAATGATATTTAAATAAGATACAAAACTAAATATTAACAACATTTTAATTCATTGAGAAATGTATTTTAAATATCTCTGCAAATTCCTAAATGGTTCCCTAATTTTAAGACAGAAAATGGACTTTGTGTCTTCCTATATACTCTTTATATAATCTCCAAAATAATTCTATTGCACACTCATTCACTCCCTCTTTCTTACAATTCCTTCCTGATATGTTTAAATCCTATTCTGACCTGTGAATTTTGGGGGGGGGCAGGCATACTACATTATCTACCAGGTGGGACTTGGGAGGAGAGAGGAGGAGAGATGCTGACTTCCTACTCTCATACAAATTAAGGACAACATTTTAAAGTGAGAAAAAATATTGGGGAGGGGTTGGATCTGTTCATCTTTCTCAGGCTGTAATGACACCCCATAACTGATGCTGAAGAATGAAAAAAAAAAAACATTTTTAGTATACCATATTCTGACATTATTGTCAGAGAATTGGAAAGAGAAAAGATGGGATACTAGGACAAAATAGGAAACTAGGAATTCCTTAAGTCTAATTCAGATTCTGACAGTAACCTGCAAACTCTCTTTGGGAAAGTTTCTGAGTTTTTTCCATTTCTCCTTATAGAGATTGCATTTGGGCAGTGACAGTATCTATAAAAGTTCTTTGAGGAAAAAAAGGCAATATCTAAAACCTTAGATTAATAATGGATGGTCTGGAAAAAAAACAGGTAACCAATCTATGGTTTCTTAGGCATTTTATCATTTTCTAAAATTGACATTCTCTCACTTCTTTTCTTTTTCCTCAATCATTCCCATCTTTGCATTCACTCAGTCTGGGCACTAGCCTTGGAATGAGAACTAGAATGTCATCATCTACTGGCTGTGTGACCTTAAATAAGATAAGACATGTAACCTCTAAAATTCGGTTTTTACATCTGAAATCAGGATAATAAAACTTGTACTACCCATGCCAGGTGCCTATTGGGGAGAGAGTGCTTTACATGTGTCATTATTCATTCAACTATCTTGAGTATTTACTATGTACAAGGTATTGCATTAAGAATACAAAAAATTTAGGGAAAGTCCTTTGGCTTATTGTTCTTTATGATATCCTAAGTGAGTTAAAATATAAAACAACCATATGTAAATTAGGAACTATTGCATTTAAAAGTACTATGCACAAGAGCCTATAAAGGAATGATGTCGCATAAAATATTATTATTGCTTGTGCAATCTATGAACACTGTTTAAAACACCATCAATCTCTACTCTCCAAATCCCAACTCTAGCTCAATTTCTCCAAAGATGAAGAATCACAGAACCTCAAAGTTGGAAGGGATTTGAGAGGATAATTGATCCAACTCTTATCTGAAAAAGAATTTCTTCTACAACAAACCTAAAAAAAAATTCTGCCTTTTCCTTGAGGGTCTATCTCCAGGGAATAGAAATTCATTCATCTCCTAAGTAGCTCAGAAAGGTTTTTTCTACTTCCAACCTCTTAATATCTTCCAGTCCTCGTTAAGTTATTATTATTATTATTATCATCATCATCATCATCATTATCATTAGTTCTATCCTCTAGGAACACAAGTAGCACTACTCTAATTCCTCTTCTGAATGAAAGCTCTTCAAACAACTAAACACATTTGCCATATCTCTCCAGAGTTTTCTATTTTCCAATCTAGATGTTCCCATCCAATTCTTCCAAATGATCAGTGTGGTATGAACTCAAGGACTTTTACATTCCTGTTTGCCCAATTCTGAAAGTTCTCTACATTATCAATGTTTTTTCCTAAAATATAGAATGGAGGATTAACTACAAAATAACAGAAGTAGCCTGGTCAAAGCAGAGGCCAGTGAGACTGCTGTTCTTTAATTCTAGGCACTGTGCCTCTCTTTAGGCAGTCTAAGATCACACTATTATTTTTCGGCTGCCATATTATATTTATGACTCTTAATGAACTTGTAGTTTACTAAGGCCTGGGGTTTTTAAGACAAACTAATGTAAACATAAGCTTTTTCCATCCTTATAATTGTGAAGTTGATTTTTTGAACCTAACTATAATATTTTAACTCATCCCTATTCAATTTCATCCCATTACATTTGGCAAAACATTTCATACTGCTTCAGTCTTACACACTTTAGTTTTTCTCCCAGTTTTGAACTGTCTGCAAATTTGATAAGTATGCCACACATGTCTTCCACCAAGTTACTGATAAAAATGTTAAACAGCACATGGTTAAGCACAGATGCCAAAGATATTGTACTAAAGATTTCCTGCAAAGGTGACATAAGCAACTAATGATCTAATTTGGCTCAGATTGTTCAATCTGTTCAAATCAAGCTATACCATCACCTAGTTCATATCATTCATCTTCTTCACAGGAGTAACTACTATTAAAAAACTTTGTCAAATGCTTTGCTAAAAAGAGAAATTATCTAGTTTCCTCAAGCTCTCTGGTCAAAAAGGGAAATAAGGTTAGTCCAAATTGACTTGAACATTGGTTCTTTTTCTTTATGTTCACTGAGTGCCCTTTTAGCAAGTTTCTTTCTTTTTTTTTAATTTTGATTTAAACAGGTCAAGATCTCTCTTCTCACCCTATTACCCTCCTCCAAAATGAGAACAAAATAAAAACAAAACTCTTTACAAACATGTATAACCAGTCAAAATTGGTCATTTCAAAAACATTTGTCTCATTCGGCATTTTGAGTCTTTTATTTCTCTAACAGGAGGTGGGTAACACATTTTATCATGAGACCTCTGGAATCCCACTTGGTCATTATAATACGAGTTCAGAGCACAACAGTATTCTATCACATTTATTTACCATAACTTGTTCATCTATTTCTCAGTTTATGAGCATCCCCTTGAATTCTCATCCTTTGCCACTTCAAAAAGAGCAATAAATATTTTAATGCAACTTTGAAGTTTATTTTGATTTAGACTAATCCTTCCCTTAATCTACTATTTCTCTAGTTCTCTCTTCCCCCCTTCTCACTCCCCCTCCCTTTATCTCCTCATTCCCTTTTGAAATGTATTTTTGTTCCCAGCCCAAGTGTTTTGAGCATGTATTCTTTCTTTTCACCAGTTCGGATAAAATTGAGGTTCAAGGGCCAGCAGTCCCCTCTCTGCCCCCCTTCTTGTATCTATAGATGTGTACTTATAAACCCTGATTATGTGGTTCCCAAGAACTTAAATTCTTTATGGCTGCTTGCAGTATTTTTCCTTTGACCTACAAGTTCTGGATTTTTACTATGATGTTCCAGGCAATTTCCATTGGGGGGTTTCTTTCAGAAGGTGACCAGAAGATTCTTTCTATTTCCATTTTGCCCTCTGATTCTAATAGATATCTGTAATTTTCTTTTAAGGTTTCTTGAAATAAGATATGTAGGGCTCTCCTTTTGGTCTTGGCATTCAGACAGCCCAATAATTTTTAAAATTTTTCTCAACTTTTTCTGGGTCAGTTCCTTTTGCTATGAGATATCTTATAATTTCTTCTATTGTTTCTTTTTGCCTTTTGATTTTAATATTTGTTTCCTCATGAAGTCATTAGCTGTTATTTCTTCCATTTTAATTTTCAGAGTTTGATGCTTAGGCAAGGTGTTTTTTTGTTTTATAAATCTCATGTCATGCTTTTACTTCCCATACCAATTCTTTATTCCATAGCTCTCATTCTCCATTTTTTCCTCAGGAGTTCTCATTCCATTCATAAAAACATTTTTAAACTTTTGTTTCATCTCTTCCAGGAACACTAGCTGAATTTGTGTTTAAGATGTGTTCATCCCTGAGGCAATGCTGGTCGATATTTGAAAGCATTCTTTTCTGCATTTGTGGCTTGAGCATTCCTGCCACCATAACTGCTCATTATGGTGGAGTTCTTTTTATTTGTTTGCCCATTCTTCCAGCTTACTTCCTGACTTCAAACCTGATGTTAGTTAGGCCTGACCTCTGCCATACAATTGGAGGGAAGGTTTGGGCTGGTCCTATTACTATTTTCTTGGGGTACTGAATATTGTGTTATTCTAGGATCTCAGGGACAAATTGGGGGCCTATTAGATTAATACTTCCAAGGTGTTCGACTCCAGGACAAGTCTGATTGCTTGCTTCTCCTGTCCCCTACTCTCTACCTGAGTTCTGCAAGTTTCTAGTCTGGGTTTGAGTCTGTGCAGGAGTAGACTAGACCACTAGAATGCTAGACTACACCCCTAACAGCTGGAAGGCTCTGTGGGTTCAAGGTAGGTGTCCTGCCTTGGTTATTCATCTTCAGATTGGAATAGATGCTTTAGATGAAGTCCTGTTCTACACCCAGAGTCTAAGCTACACTTCCACTTCTGCTACTGGTTTCATAATTTCCTCCTTTTTCCATATACAGCCGAGGACATTTCTATTTAGAACATCATTCCTCTATGTGGGTTTCCTTCTGACCACCCTGAAACTATGACTATGACTTGGATAGTGGGTGACAAGGCGTCCAGTTTGTACTTGGCCCTATTGTAGAGCCCCAGTATAAATGTAAAGGTGCCTTGGTAAGGGTTTGGGGCCATTCTTCTGCCCTGGTGCACAGTCTCTCTCTCAGTATGAGTACTCACACCTGACCTGATCCCATCCTCAGTCCATTGATCTCCCTGTCTGTCCGCCTATATTAAGGTGGGCTGGACTCAATCTGATTTTTTCTAGATTTCTCCATCAGGATTCAATCTGGTATATTTTCTAGATTCATTTGGAAACTTCATGATACTGCTTCCTACCACTCTGGTAGCTAGGCTTAATAATAATTTCTAGAACTTTTCTATGGCTTGAAAAGTCAAATTCACTGGCCTATAGTTTGTTGATTTTGCTTTTTGGAAAATTAGGACATTTATTTTTCTCTAATCTTACTATATTCCTCCCGAATTCTCTATAGTCTTTCAAAGATTATTGACAATGATTCAACTCTAACATCTGCTAGTTCTGACATTACTCCAGGAATGTAGGTCCTCTGGGTCTGGTGACATGAACGTGATAGGCAGTTATATAATATTTCATTATTGTTATTATTATTATTATTGCTGCCTATAAGTCTTGAGTATTGACATACTATTAGCTATTTTTATTCTGCCCCAGACAATTCAAAGATTGTTCTCCTTGGCAAGGAGAAAAGCAAATATGAATTGAACAGCTTTGTGTTCTCTTGGTGTTCAGCTATCACTGTTTCATCTATACCAAGTGGCAGATTTCTCCCTTTTTTGATCACTTTCTTTCACCCCAAAATGATGGATTTGGAAAATCTAGCAATATCTCCCTCCCTTCAACTTACCAAAAAATTATTGTTCTTACTATCCATTTATTTTCTGAACAAAATTCAGCTGACTTTGAATATTAGTCTTCTAGACACTCACAATAATGAATGAACAACTACTCTATGGAGGGCCAATCATTTTAACTAAAATTGAAAAATTCAATCTAAAATTCGGATGTATAATCTATAAGATGACCTGCATGCTTTATCAAACAGCCACATATCTGAGTGAAAACTATCTTCATCTAGATGCCTGTTATTATATAGACATAAGGTGTTATTATCTTGTCCCAAATCATGCTCTTAGTTTTATGCTGTGATCCTTATCATAAAATGACAATACAAATTGCCTTTTGAGCTTTCCAACCAAAATTAAAACTAATTGTTACATAATATCTCCAACTTTGGAGGAATGGTAGAATTTAGGTAAAGTATTTCTTTTAGGGCTGATATACTAGAAACAAATTTAACACAATAAACATGATTTATAAAGGAAGTTATTCTTTACCATACTTATAACTTTGAAGGATAAAAGTCTTAATGTTACGAAAAACACCGAAAAGGCAGGATGGTGGTGTAATAAAAAAGCACTAGCATTAGAAGTAAATAATCTGTTTCTGAATCCCCCTAACGCCCACCTCTGCTTCTTAACGCCCATCTTCCCCAGATGACCTAGATCATCACTTAATCTGTCTGGGAAGGTTAAATCTCCTAATCTGTAAAAAGAGAGAAGCAAAGAAATTTATTTCTAAGGTCTCTCCCAGCTCTAAATTGTAAGAAATAAACAACAAAATCCAACATTTTATCAGCTAAGAATGAACTTTCTCCATCAAAAATCTAATTTCCAATAATATTCTTTGTTCAAATAAAAAACCTAGATGGGGCTTTACTAAATTTTTTTTTAATTTTTATTTATTGAGTCAATTTAGAACATTATTCCTTGGTTAAAAGAATCATATTATTTCTCTCCCTCACCTCTCCCCACCCTTCCTGTAGCTGACGTGCAATTTCTCTGGGTATTACATGTGTCCTTGATCAAAACCTATTTCTGTGTTGTTGGCGTTTGCATTAGGATGTTCATTTAAGGACTACATCCCCAGCCATGTCCCCTCGACCAAAGTAATGAAGCTATTGTTTTTCTTCTGTGTTTCTACTCCAACAGTTTTTCCTCTGAATGTTGATAGTGTTCTTGCTCGTAGGTCCCTCCTAGTTGTTCAGGATTGCCACATTGCCACTAATGGAGAAGTCCATTACATTCGATTGTACCACTGTGTTATCAGTCTCTGTGTACAATGTTCTCCTGGTTCTGCTCCTTTCACTCTGCATCAATTCCTAGAGGTTGTAACAGTTCCCATGGAATTCCTACAGTTTGTTATTCCTTTGAGCTCAATAGAATTCCATCACCAACATATACACCACAATTTGTTCAGCCATTCCCCAACTGAAGGGCGTTCCCTCATTTTCTAATTTTTTTTGCCAACACAAATAGCAGAACTATAAAAATTATTGTACAAGTCTTTGGTCTTATGATCTTTTGCTAAACAAACACAACAGTGCTATGGCTGGATCAAAGGGCAGACAGCCATTTAGCGCCCTTCGGGCATAATTCCAAATTGCCCTTCAGAATGGTTGGATCAATTCACAACTCCACCAGCAATGCATTAATGTCCTGACTTTGCCACATCCCCTCCAGGGTTCATTACTTTCTGTTGCTGTCATGTTAGCCAATCTGCTAGGTGTGAGGTGATACCTAAGAGTTCTTTTGATTTGCATCTCTCTGATTATAAAAGATTTAGAACACTTTTTTAATGTGCTTATTAATAGTTTTGATTTCTTTAACTGAAAATTGCCTATTCATGTCCCTTGCCCATTTATAAACTGGAGAATGGCTTGATTTTTTGTACAATTGGTTTATCTCTTTATACATTTGAGTAATTAGACCTTTGTCAGAGGTTTTTATAATGAAGATTTTTTTTCCAATTTGTAGCTTCCCTTCTAATTTTGGTTGCATTAGTTTTGATTGTACAAAAACTTTTTAATTTGACATAGTCAAAATTACTGATTTTATATTTTGTGATTTTTTTTCTAGCTCTTCCTTGGTTTTAAAGTCTTTCCTTTCCCAAAAGATCTGACATATATACTATTCTGTCTTCACCTAATTTACTTATACTTTCCTTCTTTATATTCAAGTCATTCACCCATTCTGAGTTTATCTTGGTGCACGTTGTGAGATATTGATCTAAACCTAATCTCGCCCATACTGTCTTCCAATTTTCCCAGCAGTTTTTATCAAATAGTGGATTTTGGTCCCAAAAGATCTTTGGGCTTTTGTCTTGCTGAGGTCACTTACCCCAACTATATTCCATTCATCTTCCTTTCTGTCTCTTAGCCAGTACCAACCAAATTGTTTTGATGACCACTGCTTTATAGTATAGATTGAGATATAGGACGGCAAGGCCTCCTTCCTTCGCATTTTTTTTTTCATGATTTCCCTGGATATCCTTGATCTTTTGATCTTCCAATTGAACTTTGTAATGGATTTTTCTAATTCAGTAAAAAAGTTTCTTGGTAGTTCAATGAGTATGGCACTAAATAAGTAAATTAATTTGGGTAGGATGGTCATTTTTATTATGTTAGCTTGTCTGACCCATGAGCAATAAATGTTTTTCCAATTGTTTAGATCTAGTTTTAATTGTGTGGAGAGTGTTTTGTATTTGTGTTCATATAGTTCCTGTGTTTGTCTCAGCAGATAGATTCCTAAGTATTTTATATTGTCTAGGGTGATTTTTAAATGGAATTTCTCTTTCTAATTCTTGTTGTTGTGATGTGTTGGAAATATATAGAAATGCTGATGACTTCTGTGGGTTTATTTTGTATCCTGCAACTTTGCTAAAGTTGTTGATTATTTCAACTAGCATTTTGATTGAATCTCTAGGATTCTTTAAGTAGACCATCATATCCACTGCAAAGAGTGATAGCTTGGTCTCCTCACTGCCTATTTTAATATCTTCAATTTCTTTTTCTTCTCTAATTGCTACAGCTAGTATTTCTTGTACAATGTTACATAATAGAGGTGATAATGGGCATCCTTGTTTCACTCCTGATCTTATTGGGAAGGCCTCTAGTTTATTCCCATTGCAGATGATGTTTGCTGATGGTTTTAAATAAATACTGTTTATTATTTTTAGGAAAAGCCCTTCTGTTCCTATGCTTTCTACTGTTTTCAATAGGAATGAATATTGTATTTCGTCAGAGGCCTTTTCTGCATCTATTGAGATAATCATGTGATTTTTGTTTGCTTGTTGATATGGTCAATTATGTGGATAGTTTCCCTAATATTGAACCATCCTTGCATTCCTGGCATGAATCCTATATGTTGTGATCGCTTGCCAGAGTCTTTTTGCTCGTATTCTATTTAAGATTTTTGCATCTATATTCATTAAGAAGATTGGTCTTTAGTTTTCCTTCTCTGTTTTTGACCTGCCTGGTTTTGGAATCAGTACCATATTTATGTTGTAAAAGGAATTTGGTTGAACTCCTTCTTTGCTTATTCTGTCAAATAGTTTGTTTAATATTGGGATTAGTTGTTCTTTGAATGTTTGATAGAATTCATTTGTGAATCCATCTGGACCTGGGGATTTTTTTTTAGGGAGTTCATTGATGGCTTGTTCACTTTCTTTTTCTGATATGCAGTTTTGTAGGTTGTCTATATTTTCCTCTGTTATTCTAGGAAATTTATATTTTTGTAAATATTCATCCATATCATCTAGATTACCATGTTTATTGCCATATAATTGGGCATAATAGTTTTTAATGACTACATTAATTTCCTCTTCATTAGAGGTGAGGTCTCCCTTTTCATCTTAGATCCTGTCAATTTGGTTTTCTTCTTTCCTTTTTTTAATTAGATTGACCAGTACTTTGTCTATTTTATTTGTTTTTTTTTTAAGTACCAGCTTCTAGTCTTATTTATTAAATCAATAGTCCTTTGACTTTCCATTTTATTAATTTCTCCTTTGATTTTTAGGATCTCTAATTTAGTCTTCATCTGAGGATTTTTAGTTTGTTCACTTTCTAGTTTTTTTTAATTTGCATGCCCAATTCATTGACCTCTGCCCTCTCTAATTTTTTAATATATGAACTCAAGGATATAAATTTTCCCCCGAGTACTGCTTTTGGCTGCATCCCATAGATTTTGAAAGGATGTCTCATCATTGTCATTTTCTTCAATGAAATTATTGTTTCTATGATTTGTTCCTTAACTGATTTTGGAGAATCATATTGTTTAGTTTCCAATTAATTTTTTATTTGCCTCTCCATGTATCCTTACTAATGATTATTTTCATTGCATTGTGATCTGAGAAGGTGGCATTTATTATTTCTGCTCTTTTGCACTTGTCTGCCATGTTTTTATACCCTAGTACATGGTCAATCTTTGTGTATTCCTTTTTGCTCCTATTTATTTTTCTCCATATATCTATTAACTCTAATTTTTCTAATATTTCATTCACTTCTCTTACCTCTTTCTTATTTTTTTTATCTTTTATTTTTTGGTTTGATTTATCTAGTTCTGATAGAGGAAGATTTGGGTCTCCCACTAGTATAGTTTTTTTATCTATTTCATCCTTGAGCTCCACTAGTTTCTCCTTTAGAAATTTGGATGCTATACCATTTGGTGCATACATGTTGACTACTGATATTTCCTCATTGTCTATACTGCCTTTTATCAGGCTGTAATTACCTTCCCTATCACTTTTAAATAGATCTATTTTTACTTTGGCTTTGGCAGATATTGTGATTGTGACTCCTGCCTTCTTTTTATCAGTTGATGCCCAATAGATTTTTTGCCATCCGCTTACTTTTACCCTATGCATATTTACCCTCCTCATGTGTGTTTCTTGTAGACAGCATATGGTAGGATTTTGGTTTCTGATCCACTCTGCTATTTGCTTCCGCTTTACAGATGAGTTCATCCCATTCACATTCAAAGTTATGATTACTACTTGTGCATTCCCCAACATTCTCTCTTTGTCCTGCTTTCTCCTCTTTCATTATTTCCTTCTATACCAGTATTCTGTTTTTAATCAGTCCCCATAATCCCCACCCTTATTTTACTTTCCTTTCCCCCCCCCCTTCTTATTCATCTCTTAATTTTCTTTACAGTCTACCCCCTTATCCTCTCCCTCCCTTATATTGCTTCCCTCCCCACCAATCTGTTTCTTACCCTTCTACTTCCCTATAGGGCACAAATCAATTCTCTGCCCCAATGTATTTGATTGTTCTTCACTCTTTGAGTCAATTTCAATGCATGTAAGAGCTGAGTATTTCCTATCTCCAACCTCTTTACCCTTCCAGTTTATTGATGCTCTCCCCCCTCCAGCCATGAGCTTCTTTGTGACATATAAATTTACCCCCTTTTGTTTCTTTCCCCATTTCTTTTAGTATTAACCTTTTTTATCTCTAGTTGTGTGTGTAATGCATATATATCCACACACACATATATGTATTTATGCATACATATATATATGTACATATTTATGTCTTGGCATTTCATCCTATAAAATTTGTCACTGTTCCCTTTAAGTGTAATTCTTCTAGCTGCCCAGGTAATAAAAATGATTTTTAAGAGTTTACCAATGATGTCTTTTCTTACAGGAATACTTATCATTTTAAATTATTGGGTCTCTTAAACAAAAGTTTTATATTTTGTTTTGTTTTTCTTTTTCCCTCTTTTTTAATTACCTTTAGATGTTTCTCTTGAGTTCTCTGCTTAGACATCAAATTTTCTATTCAGGTTTGCTCTTTTCTTTACAAATGCTTGGAATTCTTCTATTTTGTTAAATGGCCATACTTTCCCCTGTAAGAATATAGTCAGTTTTGGTGGGTAGTTGATTCGTGGTTGTAGACCAGTTCCCTTGCTTTCCAGAATATCATATTCCATGCCTTTCGGTCCTTCAGGGTAGATGCAGCCAGATCCTATGTTATCCTCACTGTAGTTCCATGGTATCTGAATGACTTCTTCTTAGCAGCTTATAATATTTTTTCCTTGGTCTGATAGTTCTTGATTTTGGCTGTAAAATTCCTGCATGTTGTCAGTTGGAGGATTGAATATAGGAGGTGATCTGTGGATTCTTTCAATCTTCACTTTTCCCTCTTGTTCTAGAATATTGGGGCAATTTTCTTGGATAATTTCCTGTAATATGATGCCCAGGCTTTTTCTTTTGTCATGGTCTTCTGGTAGAACAATGATTCTTAAATTGTCTCTCCTGGAACAATTTTCTAAATCTTCTGTTTTTGTGAATGAGTTGCTTCATATTTTCCTCCATTTTTTTAATTCTTTTGATTTTGTTTTATACTGTCCTGCTGCCTTGTGAAGTCATTTGCTTCTAACTGTTGTATTCTGGTTCTTCAAGACTGGATTTCATCCCTGGCTTTTGGTCATCCTTCTCCTTAAGGTCTGATTTTCTTTGGAGGTCATCTTTCATTTTCTTTGCTTCCTCTTTCATCTCCTTTGCCTCATATTCAAGCTGATTAATTTTGGCTTTCAAGACACTGTTTTCTGTTTCCAGATAACTTATCTTGCTTTTAAAGTTATCTTCATCCTCTCTTAATTGTGTTTTGAATTGCATTTTGAGTTCTTTCAAAGCCTGTATCCAATTCACTGGGGTTTCTTTTTTTTTTTTTGCTTGGTATTCCCTCATCCTTCTCTGTTCCATTTGCTCTTTTTTCATTGCCTACATAGAAGCTATTTTTTCTTTTTCTGTTGTTTGCTCATATTTACCCCCTTCTTTATTCTGTACAGTTGCCTGCGCTCTTGTTCCTCTCATTTTTTTGTTGGATCTGTGGGCTTTTCTGTCAGCCTTCAACCTTGGAGCTTAGTCAGCAAATCTTTCAGCACTGTCTGTGGGGAAGGGGTGTTGGAGCTTGAGCTTCCCTGCCATCTGAAGGATTTGATGGGATTAAGTCCAGATGTGCCCTGAGGCCAAAACCTGGGGGGCTGTGGGGGTTGGGGGAGCCACAATATGGAGTGTCTGTGTTGCTGAAACTAGGCTGCTTCCCTACCGCCTGTGTTCGATGCTCTGAGCCTGGCACAGCTTTGCCCGCCAGGTACTCCCTCCAGACCAGCACCCTTGCCCGCCCAGAGGTTCCAGCTGCCCTGGAGACTTAGCGCTCTAGGTGGGGGAGGGGTCCCGGGACCTTCCTTATTCCTTCCCCTTAAACCCGAGTGTTTTCAAATTCAGGCTTTTGGGAGTGGTGGGGGCATACCTTTTAAGTTGAGTCCAGCAGGAGGGTTCCTTGGCTCTGTCTTGTTGTTAGGTTTGATTTTCAGTCCCCTAGGAGCATTTAGTTTGTAATCGGTAAGGAAGGGTTTTCAGAGGTCTGAACTTTCACTGCCTCTACGCAGCCATCTTGACTCTGCTTCTCTTTACTAAATTTCTGCTGCCTTCTAGTCTCCCTAGAATATGGCCCCAAAGATGCTAGGAAGTGCTTTTTTTCCTATTTAATATGGCTATCTACTATATGAAATTTAATAGATTTTTTCAATGATATAATTTTCTATTGAGACAAAAAAATGGCAATACAAAACATGTATTCCCAAAATCCATTCCACTTCTATCTCACAGGAAAAAAAGTTATCAAAAACAATTCTACTGTCTATAGGTCATTGGACATTGTAGCTTGCTTGTTAAACAAAAGAAAACAAGGAGTAGATCCTCTCCATCACTGACCTGAAAATGAGGGCTAGATACACATTTGGCAATTTGTTTAAACAATGGTTCTTGAATTTTAACAAACTGTGACGGTTCAATCACATCCAAAATTTCTTCCAGCTCCCCAAGGAACATGACCTAGAAAACAAAGAGTACATACTAAATACAAAATTTCAGCACCTTAATATCAAATTTTACTAGATAACTGGGAATATGCTTTATTTATATATATGGTCTATTGTAAGAAAATCAAGCATATTAAAACTTTTATAAAAGGAAAAAAAATAATACCCATTAGATTATGTCTGTCTGTCTTACTTTACAAAGTATCTGATATAGAATACCATTTCAAATTAAGCTCCCCAATACACTGAAAAAAAAAAACATGAAATTTTTCAGTGACCTATTATTACCATCTCATATATTACTAACAAGGACACCTGTAAATTGTTTGCAGTCAAATGCTGCCACAGAAGACTTTTAATTACTATTGTTCTATTGCAGGGGTCCCAAACTTTTTACACAGGAGGTCAGTCCACTGTCCCTCAGACCAGTGAAGGGCCAGAGTATAAAAAAAAACTATGAACAAATCTGTCTACCACTGTCTGGGATAGCGGAGGCTGCAGCGCTGGCTGGGATGGGCCTGTCACACCTTGCACAGGCCCATCACCACCACCACTATACTGGGCAGCAGTATACACAGTACAAAATCCCCTCCCCCAGATTGCTGCTTCCCATGCTGACATCTTCCATTGTGCAGTCACATGCGTGGTGCCTCATTCTCATTCAGTTACTCTCAGAACAAGGAGCCTTGCAAAGGATTATGTCACTGGAAGTAGTACTGTATGTGAGCAATGCAGCGCCACCACATACAGTGCTCCTCTCACTGACCAACAATGAAAGAGGTGCCCCTTCAGGAAGTGTCGTGGGGGCTGGATAAATGGCCTCAGGGGACCGCATGTGGCCCACAGGCCGTAGTTTGGGCACCCCTGTCCTACTGGTTTATGTGTGTGGGTCAAGATCAAAGCTAGCACTACAACATGCAGTATATCTAAATTAGCATGAGGACTTTTTGAGAAGTGGTGGACAGTTTTAAGGGAGGTTGCACTAAGGAATTCAGAAATGTGCACATACACCTCCCTCCCTCGCTTTCCCTTTTCCTCTCTCCTGACCTTCCTCCCTCTCCATCTCCCCCCACTTTTCTCTCTCCTTCCCCTCCACCCCCCCCAGTAGACAGTAACTTTCCTAGTAGTGGTACTGGATAAGTGATACATTTGTAGGTATTCTGCATATATTTATATAAGGCTACATTGTCTCCCACAGCAGGGCTCTTTTCAATTTTTGTATCTGCATCCCCCCCATGCCAAACACAGTTCCAATCCACGTTAGATACTTAATAAGTGCTTGTTGATTGCTAAATTATACTTAATTTGGTAAGAAGCACTTAGAAATAAGTGGTGGTACAAAGATAACAAAGATAAGTGACATGAATTAGATATCTTTAAGACCATTTAAAAATAAAATATGAAAATTACTTCAAAGAGGAACTAAATTAAAATGTAATATCCATGACAATTCTATTGAAATGACAAAACATTTTCTGTATACTTGTTAAATTTTTTGGTAGGGAAACATATACTTGATTCTTTCTATAGTAACATTAAGAAATGTCAAAAAAAAAAGGGGGGGGGGGAGAAAAGGCAAAATCACCACAGATATGTTGCTTAGTTCTGACTTAGGACTAAGAAATGTATGTACTGATAAGAACTTACCTCCTTTTGACTACATGTTTTAGGCCAGAATTTCATTAACCCTCTAATAACCTAAATGGAAAGAAATGGGGGGGGGGGGGGTGTTAATTTTTCAAACCCACAGCAATAAAAAAATAAATTTTAAAATGAAAAAGTATCAAAGTAATATTTACTGGCTCTGTGAGTGAAGGATCTTTCTCCAAAAATTGTACTATGCAATATGCCAACTGAAAGAAAAGCAAAATATCAAATTACAAGTATTCTTTATTGAGAATTGTAAAAAGTCTTTTTAAAACTTAAAAATATAGTTTTACCATATAATGCTCTGCTTACTAAATTTTACCTTAACTGAATAGGAAAAATCCAAAATGAAAATCATTTTTGAAAATAAAACATCCTTTTGACTTTTGGATTTTAGTGGAAAGAAAATTATAATCACTTACATCTTAAGACTGGAAAAATTTATAAAAAATTACCTCCTCTTTCAGATAAGGAAACTAAGGGTTAGTATGCCAAAGCAAATTGGTGAGTTTGTGGCACATGATATGTTTGTGGAACAATGTGTGGTACAGGACACATATAGAACCAGGTCACATGGAAGGTTCAATTTATCAAGCCAAAAGCATTTATGAAGTATCTACTATTTGTGTGCCAGACACTGTGCTGAGAATACAAAGTATGAAATGATATCCTACATTCCAACTGAAGAGTCAACATGTAAATATGTAAGTATTTACAGAATAAACAGAAAGAGAATAAATTCAAAGTAGTTAAATACAAGATTGAGAGAGAGGGCACTAGGCAGCTAGGGCTTCATGGAAAAGATGGTTTGGGGCTGTGTCTTAAAGGGTTCTATGATGCAGAAATGAAGTACTGCATTCCAGAAATGGGGGACAATCAGTGCAAAGGCACAGAGATGGGAGATGTAGTATTGTGTATGAGTAACAGAGAGGTCAGATGACTGGATTACAGAATATGAGGGGAAGATTAGTTGGGACCAAGTTATTATGAAAAGGATCCATATAGTCATATCCATGCCTAAGGAAAATTGTTTTGGCAACAGTGTGTTAGAATGGACTAGAATAGGGAAAGGTTTGAAATGTTTTGTTTTGTTTTTTAAATGAATTAAAATGGTGACTTTCTGGAAAGAGGAAGAATAAAATGAAAAAAATGTTGGAGGTAAGATGCAGCAAGATTGGGAAATTTACTAGATCTGACAGACTGATGCCAGTGAGAAGACAAGACAGAGATTACAAAACAGGAAGACTAGAAGGAATGGTGGTGACCTCAACAGAAAGAAGGAGTCTGGAATGAGATGGGTTTAGTGGGAAACAAGGGCTTGCTGAATTTGACATGCTGAGTTTGGACATGCTGAGTTTAAAATGTTTCTGGGATACATAGTTGGAAATGTCAGATAGGCAGGTCTGAAGCTCACGGGAGACTGGGGTTGGGTATATACTGAGTAATCTGCATCAAGATAATTAAGCCCATGGGAGCAAATGTAGTCACCAAGAGAAAGTATAGCGAGAAAAGATTAGAGGACCCAAGACAGAGCCTTTGGGATCATATACAATTAGTCCTGGTTATAGTTTATGTAATGAAAAATAAATAAAAAGTCGCATATCAGTAAAATTTTTTGCATCATTTGAGAGATCTTTTTTGAACAAAGATTCTGAATGGTTTAATATCCTACAACAAGGCTTCTTTGCTATCTCTGGCAACATCAACAAAATTGTAATTTGCTTTGGTACCAAAATAATGCTAGAGTAGTGGGCACTTCTTAAAAATATTGGCTGACCAACCTATGCACAATGCTATCACATTGTTATGGATAAAAATGAAGTGTTTGGCAAAGAAAGGACCTGATGAAATCTTGAGTTCTAAGTCTGAAGTAATTAGGATAAACATTCTTTTATATGCCTATTAAATGTGATTTTGTGTTCCAAAGACAAAAAACAGGATTTGTAGGAAGGGCTCATGAAATTTTTTGGAAAGCAATCACCCTTGTGAAACAACATTTAGGATAAATTAAAAACACATGGGCTTAAAATTTCCTTGAAATAGGAGTTAGCATTGAAAGAAGAAAAGCATTTGGGAAAATATATTAGTCAAATTCAAATGTAGGGGAAGGGAAGGGAAAAGAGTATTGTTTTTATATAGAATTAAAAAGCTACTCAGATTAGCAACCCCTTTGGTGACCTGCTAAGCATGCAAAACAACTTAGTAAATAAATCAGAAGATGTACAAGTCTCAGAATGGGAGTTTTGAGAGTGATAAAAGTAGGACAAAAAAAGAGACATTGAAAATCAAAGAGCTTTTCTATCTGCATATGTCCTTTGGAAAGGGGGCAGAAAATAGTGAGATAACTAAAAAGGTAAGACATTAGGGCTACTGATTGATAAACAGGTTGAAGCTAGGTTATGAAAGTAGACTCAAAAGAGAAAATACATGCAAAACAAGACTGTTTGGGCACCAAAAACAGAGAGATCCCATTTTTTTATATAAGTTGTAATATAACAATTTCTGCGGTGTAACTTCCTATGTCACAAATTACTTAATCTTTGATTCAATTGTTAGCAAAATGAGAAAAAAGGGGTAAGCCATCTCTAAGGTGATCATCTTTCAAGAACTAAAAATAAACAAATAAATAAATAAAATTCTATAATTCAATATAGCTATAACTAATTTCTCCGGGAAATTTCAGCAAGTTTTTTAAGTGACCACATTACTTTTTAGATATCAAGATATTCCATTACAGCTACATGAAACAGTACTTTAATATATTTTACCTGTGCATGGAAGAGAGATAAGCTCCTGACTGTATGTAAAGGAATCAATACCTTCACCAGAAACTGTTTATGTTCTGCCTTAAGAGGTAACGCAAAGCCATTGATAATACTAGGAATAAAAGAAAAAAAGGAAAAATTAGCAATGTTGCCACAGCAAACTACATTATCTACCAAATAATAAGAATTCATCAGTTTCATTTGTATAAATACCAAAAGGCAAAAAAAAAAAGCACTAGAATTCAAGATCATGATTTAGCCAATTTCTCTAAACTGGAGAAGACTTTAAAGTAAAAGGGAAATGCCTGTTCTTGATTCTATAGCAAAGATCCCTTATATGATCACTACAGGAGATCCTGAATGCTCTTTCCACCAAAAGATCATTTGTTCCCCTTTTATCCCCATTCCCCTTCTTCAAAGAATCATTTGTGCTGCTCAATTCCTCTCAGTTCATACTTTCTCCATCTCTTCCCTCATTCTAGTCCCTCTCTTTCCACCCCAGTAATATCTTAATGTTCCATGAGCCACAGCAGACAACAAGCTCTCACTAAAAGAAACCTTTCATTAGACCACATACTTTTTCTCCTGATGTGAATTGGAAAAGTTAACTATGTTATCATATCATTTTGTTAAAAAAAAAGATTACAGATAAATTATATTAATTTCTCTTGAGTGTGAGAAATCTTTTCCACACCTGTAATTAACAAAACTAATCTACAACTGCAGTTTGGTTGTTTGCACAGTGTTCCTTTGAGAATGGCAATCTTTATTTATTTATTTGTAAAGACCTTAATTTTTCAACAATTTTTCAACAAATGAGTCAAGAGATAAATTAGTCCAGAAACTAACAAGAATAAGATGCTCTCTGGGAAATAAAGAGACCATTAGTTAGATAGTCATCACTACAATAAACTGAAATACCTATTGTAACCACTAAAGCAAAATTATCAACACAGAACTGCACAACAAAGTGCAGTGACAAAGTGCACAACAAAGTGAGAAAAAATCTGATACTAGTCAAGTTTAATATAAATAAGCTATAATTTACAGGAAGATTTATCTAAATCAGCACTTTAATTTTGCCACTTTACTCTAATTTTCAGAACAGCTATTCAACTGAGATTAGCAATTAAATTAAAATGTGCTTACCTTCCTAATATTTCCAGCAGTTCAGCTACACCATTGAAGTGTTCAGTTTCATAAACAAACCTATAACAAAAGAAAATATGGTTCTTAGGCTAAATAGCTAAACGGGTTGAGTTTACTTCTCTAAACTCTGCTTCCTCTTCGCCCCCCTCACTACTTACCGTAGAAAAATATTGTTGATCTGTTTTCGGATAAATGCTCTAAGACCAAGAAACTTGCCATAAATTCTGTGTAAGACCGTTTTTAAGTAGTCTCGTTCTCGAGGGTCTTCACTGTCAAATAGTTCCAAAAGCTGTTGTAGAAAATAAAACATATCATGTATACTATTTAACAATAAAAATTCAACCACTGGCTTAATGTTCAAAAATGCTGATGAGCATCATATTCATGTAATAAAGTCTATGTTATCACATCCCAATTAAGCACTAAATGGTATATCTTTCCCAGAAAGTTTTCAGGCAAATGAAGTAGTCATAAAAAAGTAACAAATAAAAAGGCACAGATGCAAGGAAGGTCATTGAATCTTCATATATGATCATAGGATTCAAAATTAGATGAACTCTTGGAGATAACTAAGTAAAATCATCTAAGGTCACACAAATTTTAAGTAGAAAAATTAGGTTCTGAACCCAGGGCTTCCTAGTCCAGACACAGGCTGATGCCTATTATTAATCTGGCCAATGAGATTTTTTGGCTACTTTGATCCTAACATATTTGAAGTTTTCTCTGTGTATGCCTATAATATGGAAACAAATCTAATTAAATATGGAGGGGCTACATTACCAGTAATTTAGTTATGACCAAATCAACCCAGGAAAGAGACAAAAAATAATAATGGTCAGAATGTTAAGAAATCTAAATATCTGGCTAGGGCAAGCCAGTGCCCTAAGATTGGCTAAGACTACCTTAGCTAAACACAAGCTCATGGACCTAACAAAAATTTAGTTGACTTATTAACATAATGTTTCATCTCAATGACCTGAAAGGTTATTTTAGGTTATCATTCTTGTTGTTTAAAGTAAAACATTAAAGAAAAATTCACTTTCTTATATGTGTAATATTAGGAAGGCTAGAAAAATCAAACATTAGTTTAATATCACATGACATAACTTAGTCACTAAATACTTAACAAGACCAACTTGGCAAAAAGCAATCTAACAGGAAGGTTTGATTTTTGGTAAAGTAGAGGCTGAGTTATGGATGTCAAATAGTTTTATAAACAATGGCATCAACTACAAACCAATGATTGTATTTAAATATAAGCAAATCTGAAAAGGAACAAGTGGTGTTCTCTTTCTCTTTAACACATACGCATGTAATAAATTATATTATTTGCCACATCGTCTTCAAATATAAAAGTATGCTACAAAGTTATGTTCACACAGTCTGAACTACTGATGACCAAAAATGAAACTCAACAGGTGAGTATGCTATTCTAGTCTCATCCTTTGCTCTGTAATTTGTACATTCTTCTACATATTCATTCTTGTGTACCAACTCCATCTACTTATCACATAACCGAATGATCCACCCCCCTCTATTTTTAGTTCTGTTTCTAATTCTAGGTCTTATAAAACAGTTTCATGAGTAATTCAAAACCAGTATAAGGGAAGGGGGGAAAGGAGGTCATAAATTTAATTCAACTATGGATACATATGGTTAATATTGGAACCAATTAATGAAAACTTAATAATGAACTAATGGTTGCATTAGAACCCTCAAAAATAGACTACTGGTGCTTTACTTTAGTCATATGGAAAGCCTTTGGAAAAATAAAATAAAAAATGAATCTGAATTTAATCAGATCCTTTTCAGCTGCTCCATGAAACAAAAAGAATAAATATCTTAATCCTTCATATAAGAAAAAGATGAAGTTAAAATCATCATAGGTTGGAATAGAATTTTATCTTCATGAGTTGAACTACTTCATCTTGGAGATGAGGAAACTGAACAAAAGAAGGGGAGTGATTTACCCAAAGATATAGATTGTAGTAATTGGTAAAGCCATAATTATAAATCTAATGAAATGGATAAAATAAAGAGAAGACAGTAATATGTGAAACAAAATAATGGTGTATCTCTACATACATAAGCAATAAGAAAAATGATCCAACATGTTTCAAAATAGAATATGAATAACAAGTTGCCTATCATCACAAAACCAAAAATATAGTCAAGCTTCCAAGAGAAACACAGAATGGAATGATTTGTCAAAGTGCTAACCCAAAGGTGACAATAAAATAGAAGTTGTTCTTTTTAAAACAAGGCTAAGAGTCCAGTAAAAAGATTCCATTCTGAATATAATAGGATAAATGTGAAAATTGAAAAAGAGTTCAGAATCAAAAATCTCAGTTAAAGTTCTTAGTTGCAATCTACCTCAAGAAAAAGAAATATTTTCCACTTGCTACCAGATTTTAGTGAGTGTTTAAAAAAACTTTTTTTAATTATCAGAGACTTCACCATCTGGGTCTTGACCATCAGTGCAAGACCCAAGACTGCACATCTGCCTTGCTGCCACTTGTATATATTTCCACATTTTTCCCAATGATTAACTATTAAATCAATATTACCTCTGCTACCCTGAAACGGTAAGAGTCTACTGTCACAATGCTCTAAGTTTCCACTCAGGATCCCTGAGATTTTGAGATGTGGTCTGTCTAGATTGGAGCCCCCTTTCCTGAACACCACTACTCCTTGCTTCCTGACACCCAGTTATATCCATCACATCCTTCTTGTGTTCCTATTTCAATCCTTACTTTTTCATTTTGGCCCCTGGTAAGTCATTTCAATTGCTAACAAAAGTCATTTAAATCAATTGTTTTGTATGAATTGTATTCACTTATATAATTTTTACTATATGTCATTCCTCCCCCCCCCCATAGAAGGTTAGAAGGCACATACTATTTTGTTGGTTTTTTGTATGCTGAGCATCAGGAAGAGTGCCTCACACAAGAGAATAGGTAATCATAAATACTTGTTCAATTGAATTAAACTTAAAATAAAATAAGATGGAATTTTTTTCCATTACAATCTATAAATCTTTCTGGAGACCTAAATGCAGGTCCACACACACAGTTTATGCAACAAATCACTCAAATAAATGTTGGCTTTAAATAAATCTTAACTTAATATTAAATAATGGTTACAATTAGTTTAAATAGCTTACAACCAAATAAGGTCAAAAACATATAAAACCAATTCTTAATTTCCCCATTTAACTAATGTATATACTACCCAATAAGTTTCTATCACACACGTAAACATACACAGAAGGAAAAAAGGACTGAATAGTTAAATTCATAGATTCTTTCAAATATTTAATTCTAGCAATGTTATAATTATCTAATGAACAAATAATTATTTTTGAGCACCTACCATATGCAAAGCAATGAGGAGAATACAAAGAGAGATGAAAAAAAACAGGCCCTGGCCTCACAAAGCTTATAGTCTATCGATGCAGTGAAATTACTGGGGCAGAATCAGGAAACTGAAGAGTGAATTCTATATTAGACATTTACTGGTTACATGATCTCAGGAATATTTACCTTAACCACCTGGAGTCTCAGTTTCCTTCTCTAGAAGGTGCAGATGATAACAGAGACTAGATATAGAGAAGTGATGCAGCAGAGATGACTGAGAACTGGTCTTGGGACCAGGAATGTCTCTGGCCCATCCTGGACATATAATCCTGGGCAAACCCATCCTCTGATTGGTCCCAGGCAAACTCCCTAAGCCTAAAACTTACAAAGTAGTCGATAACCTGAATTATGTAGATAGAATCCTGACCAGGGGATCCTATCAATGAAATCATGGGCAGGTTCAGGCCCCTACCATATGCAGCCAAAAACCTGGCTGTGAAAAAAATATCTGGTAACGTGAAATGACATATAAATGTGAATTTTCCTTCCTCTTATTATTACCAACATCATCATATATTTAATTAAAAGGGGCCTGTGTGGTAGCTCTAATTGTTAACAAATTTTCTTTATCGAAAATCAAAATTTGTCTCTTTGCAACATCTACCCACTGCTACCAGTTCTGTCTACAGGAGCCAAGCATGATAAGTTTGTTCCCTTTTCCACGGTAAATTTTAAGTAGCAACCATATCTCCTCCCTCCTTAAACACACAAACCACATCTTCTCTTCTCCAAGCTAATCATATCTAATTCCTTCATCTGCGGAACAGGAGGAAGAAACCAACAAGAAGGTTCAATGGCTGAGATGGCGATGAAGCAAGGCACCATGGAGTGCTCAGGGCGTGTTGGAGCACAAAAGACAACACGGCCACCCAATGCAGCTGAGGAAGTCTCCAGGTGTAACGACTTTTCGTGCCACTGGACCCAGGCTTCCAACGCCAAGAGAGTGGGACTGTCTCTGTGCATCGACTTTTCTACTTAAATCTTCATGCACAGGTGTCTTTGTGCACAAAAACACACAAAGACAATCGTCATCCTCGGTTACCGAGAGACTACTACCACTCTTCATATGGCATGATCTTCACCAACTATTTTGCATTCCTTTATACTTACCAGTTTATCTATTATCTCAGGTCTTTTTCTTGTATTTCCTAAAATGTTGTTTACTGAAATTTGGCCCCTACAACTGGGTACAATATTACAGATACAGTGTGGGCAGACTAAGGTAATATCTTCTTGGTCCTGAACACTGTTTTTCTCTTACAGTCACCTCTGACCTTATCAATCTTTTTATACAGCAATCCTTTTAGATCAGAGGTCCCCAAACTTTTTACCCAGGGGGCCAGTTCACTGTTCTTTGGACCATTGGAGGGCCGGACTATAAAAAAAAAACTACAAACAAATCTGTATTCCGCTGTCTGGGATAGCGGGGGCTGCAGCACTGTCTGGGATGGGCCTGTCACACCTTGCACAGGCCCATCACTGCCACCACTATACCGGGCAGCAGTATACACAGTGTGGAATCCCCTCCCCCAGATCACCACTAACCATGCTGCTTCCATTGTACAGCCACATAATCCTTTGTACAGTGCCTTGTTCTCGTTCAGTTACTCTTAGAACAGGGCGCCCCACAAAGGATTATGTCACTGGAAATAGTACTGTATGTGAGCAATGCAGCGCCGCCACATACAGGGCTCCTCTCACTGACCACCAATGAAAGAGGTGCCCCTTCTGTAAGTGTGGTGGGGGCCGGATAAATGGCCTTCAGGGGGCCAAATGTGGCCCACGGGCCATATTTTGGGGACCCCTGTTTTAGACCATCCATATCAACTAACTATCCCACTCTCCATAGCAAACCTCAGCATTCCTCTTCAAATTTCCCAACCTTCTCAGCTAATCCTTGCCTCATACATTACTGAGAAAAATTAAATCATCTGTAGAGATCTCTCTCTTTTCCCCCCCTCCTCACCCCCTCAAACTCGCAACCTCAAGGTCATCCTCCACTCCCAAATACCTCTCACCTCCCATGTCCAATCTATTGCCAAGACCTGAAGATCTCATCTTTATAACTTATCTGCAACATGCCCCTTTCCCTCCTCTGACACTGCCACCACTCTAGTACAGACCCTCATCATCTCACACCTGGATTACTGCAATAGGTCTGCCTGCTTCAAGTCTCTCTTCACCCCAATGCATCCTCCATTCAACCAACTAAAGTGATTTTCCTCACATATAAGGCAGAACATGCCACACACACGCCACTACAACTGCCACCACCTTTCCACTAAACTCCAACTTCAAAAAACTCCTTAACACCTCCATGGTCAAATTCAAAATCTTCTTGCATTTAAAGCCTTTCACCTATTCTATGGCCTTTCTCCTCCCCCTTTCACTCTTCTTAGTCACTCCCTCATCACATACTTTTCAATCCAGTAACAAGGGCCTTCTTTTTGTTCCTCAAACAAGATATTCCACCTCTTTGTTCTGCGCATTTTCTTTATCATTATCATTGTCATCATCATCAACAGATAATGAATAAGTAAACTCCATGAAGATATATCTAAACTTTGCATCTCACCAAAGAGTTACCCCAGGGAATTGCTTCATCAATGTTTGCTGAATTGAACTCAATTTAAGATTTTCCTTCTTCCTGAAAGGTGGGCTAGAATAGGGCTCAGTGTTACATGGGAGAGTCAGGTTCTTAGGATGCCCAGTAATTTCACTTTTGGTACATACTATGTAGGAGAGGTCATATGGAAAAGGATAAGAAACTATCCCATACATTTGTCAGAGAGTGTTGTTTGAAGAGGGAGGGGAAAAATGCATTATTGTTTTCATTGCTGTGGCTGCTCTCTTTTCCCATGAATTCTGAGGACAATTATGCCCAGCTATCACTGCACTATTCAGACTTTTAAATATTACTTCTAAATAACATGACTGAATAACAGTGTTTGTGTTATACAGATTATAAACTTAGTTTCTTTTTATTCAACTAGGAAAGGGTTTTGAGTCATTAGTATGAATGGGAGAATGTGGTAGGGGGGAAAAAAACTCTGGAGTAACTATTAAATTCATGCTATATAAAAGAGAAAAGAAATAAAAGGGAAAGGCCCAGTTAAAAACAGAAGATTAAATTTCTTCTCTCCGTTAAATTTTGGAATATACTACATTGGGGACCAAAATATCACTATGCTTTTCCTCTTTATAGATTGTTTATCGTCCCTTCTATGGCTTTCTGATGCATTGAGTTACCCCCACCAAATTATTTGAGGAATGGAAGGTTGCTTTATTATTGGATAAAATTGTAGAAGATAGGATTTGGGAGTTAAGAAGATATGAATTCATTGAAAACTGAGTGTCCATCAATTGGGAAATGGCTGAACAATCTGGGGTACTTGGTTGTAAAGGAAAACTATTTCACCATAAGAAATGATTAGCAGAAGGAGTTCAGAAAAACCTTGAAAGACATATATGAATGGATGCAAAGTAAAGTAAGCAGAACTGTAAAACACTGTTACAGAACAGTAACAGAAACATTGTACAATGATAAACTATGAAGGACTAAACTATTATCAGCAAAAGAAAGGTCCAAGGTAACCCTAAAAGCTCATGATTTAAAACAAAACAAAACAAAAAGGCTGCTATTGGTATCTGAGTGCAGAGCAAAACATATCATATTTCACTTTATTTCCTTCATGAGTTTAATTATTATATATGTGATATGTATTTTTACTCACAACACAGGGAATGCAGCAATATGTGTTGCATGAAAACACTGGTATAACCTATATCATATTATTTACAGGCTTCGGAAGTTGGGAAAGGAAGGGAGGGAGAGAATCTGAACCACAAAATGACAAAAAATAATTGTCAAAAATAAAACATAATAAAAAATGAATTATTTTATTAAAAAGGATATGAATGTGAATTCTGCCTCAGATATTTAGCAGCTGTGTGACATTGGGCAAGACTCTCAATCTGGGTAATATGGGTATAATAACACCTACCAATCATAGTTGTGAGAATTAAATAAAATATTTGTAAAGCACTTTGTAAACCTCATGGTACTATACAATTTCAACTTATTATTACTGTAATTTGTATCTTAGATTTAGAGATGACTAAAGGAATTAAAAAAACCTTTAGCTTCACTGACACCAGGAAACCGTCAGGGCTTCAAATTAGGTTATGCCACAGCAACTTTACGATTCATATTTTTCAATATTCCTCTCCAAATTTCACCATTTTAACTCTAGAAATCCAGTTTAATACACAAATCTTCTGATTAATTCCAATAAGATGTAGGATGGTACAATGGAACAACCCTGGATTTGGAATAAGAGAGCATATGTCCAAAACCCTGAATTGTCATCTACCACCTGGGTAACATTGGGAAAATCACTCCATATGTCATAATGATAATAACTACATTTTGTGATTTTAGGGAATTAGAAACAAAATAGATGCCCATTAATCAGGATGCAGCTTAACAAATTGTTTTACAATGATGGCATACTGCTGTGCTCTAAGAAATGACAAATGTAATAAATTCAGAAAGGCCTAGACAGATCTATATGAACTGATACGAAATGAGGCAAATAATTTGGAGGTAAAGAGCAATCATACACACGAATCAAAAGTGACTATTGCAAAGTTATTTGTTTTTTTAAGTCATGTCAAGAAGGAAGAGATAAGAGAAGATACTCTAGCCCTCTCCTTTGGCAGAGATAAAAGATCCACATGTGACACTGCAAATGTTTTCAGACTTTTTCAATGTAGTGATTAGCTTTACTGATTTTTTCCTCTTATATTCTTTTGTCTTTAAAAAATACTGTTTGTTATATGAGATGGCTCTCTGGGAAAGAGAAGAAGTGGTATATTGAGGGAAAGTATGTTACTTAATAAGAGCTAACATTTATATAGTGCATTGAGGTTTGTAAAGAGCATTGCAAATAGTGTCTTATTTTATCCTGAACAACCTGAAAGAGAGGTGCTATTATGATCCCCTTTTTACAGATGAGGAAACTAAGGCACACAGACTTGCCCAAGACTATACAGCTAACAAGTGTCTGAGGCTGCAGTTGAACTCAGGTCTTCCTGACTCCAGGTTAATGTACTCTATTCCCTATACCACATAACCATCTCTAAGATTCTTTAATTTCATCAATTTCATCACCTATAAAATAAGAGAATTGGACTAGATTGTCTATAAAATTCCTAAATCTATGATACTATGAAATTACTTTGTTGGTTAGGTTTTTCTTTTTCTTTTCTTTTCTTTTTTTTAAATCATGAATTCTGTGAGCTGCTCATCAAGGATGAAGTATCAGGTGGGTTTGCTTTGTGGGTCAAAAGAGTAGAGGGAAACAGTTTATATAGTTGGTAATAATTTTCTGATAAGTTCCATATAAGATTTCACCACTCATTGCTGTGCTGTTTGTGGTGGCAAAAAACTGGAAAATGAGGGGATGCTCTCCAATTGGGGAATGGCTGAACAAATTGTGGTATATGTTGGTGATGGAATATTATTGTGCTCAAAGGAATAATAGAGGAATTCCATGTGAACTGGAACGACCTCCAGGAATTGATGCAGAGTGAAAGGAGCAGAACCAGGAGAACATTGTACACAGAGGCTGATATACTGTGGCACAATTGAATGTAATGGACTTCTCTACTAGTAGCAATGCAGTGATCCAAAATTATTTGGAGGGACATATGAGAAAGAACACTATCCACATCCAGAGGAAGAACTGTGGAAAAAGAAACACAGAAGAAATAACTGCTTGATCACACTGGTTGATGAGGTTATGACTGGGTAGATTCTAAATGATCACCCTAGTGCAAATATTAATAATATGGAAAAAGGACTTGATCAATAACATATTAAACCCAGTAGAATTGTGTGTCAGATATGGGAAGGGAGTGAGGGGAGGGGAGGGAAAGAACATGAGTCTTGTAACCATGGAAAAATATTCTAAATCATCTAATTAAATTGAAAATGTAATTGAGAAATTAAAAAAAAAATTTTTTTAAGAATTCATCAATTTTTTCTATTTGTTCTAGGGTAAAGATTATCACTTTTTTTTTGTCCCGGGACCCCTTTCCACTCTTGAAAATTATTGAGGAGCTCCCCTCATCCAAGAGCTTTGATAGGTTAATGCTATTAATATTTATCATATTCAAAATTAAGACATCTTAGTACAAGGAAAAGTTCTTACTGCTCAGACCTCCTTTAATCTCACTTTAAGACCCATTGCTCTAGGTAACACTACACTCAAGTAGAAAAAGCAAAACATTTTTAGAAGTATAGGATGGTTTTGAAATTTTTCTTCTTTAAACGTGAAATTCATGATTCTTTATCATTTCAAGCTAGAACCTGAAATCAAATGTGTTCATTTGGGTTTTATACACAAAAGTTTTAAGACATAATAACAAAAGGTCACTTTTAAGGGCAGGCTGAGTGATTTGCATAATTTGCATGATAATTATGGCACTTTTTTTGCTAAATATAATTTTCAATGCAAAGTACAAATTCATAAATAGCAATCCACAGCAGTAGAGATTCTTATAAGGATACTCGAGCAGTATGTCTCTTAGCAACCACTAGCATTCCAAACTTGCAGATTTGATGAAGGCAGTCTTTAGAAATCCATTTAAACTCTTACCACATTAAATTCTCTAGTGATTTTTTTTAATGTTTGCCAAACCTGGAACTGTAGGTTTTAGAGGAGTGAAGGAGGGTAGGATGGGATAGAAGGAAACTTTTTTCCCTAATGGTTTAACTCAAATGAAAACTTTATTTGTTGGGAACAAGACACACTTTCTCAAAACACACATATACCTAAAGTCACCTAAATATACAGTTAACATTATTACTATAGACTCTGGAGTATTCTATACAAAGGACTGATTATCCATTTTTTTTAAATTCTTTGTTAGTTTCCTTAGGAAAGATTTATGGGGGATTGCTTAAATGTATTTAAAGTACTGCTGAAAAGAGAATAATGTGAAAATAAAACATAAAGCCTACTATTATTTACATTCTAGCCATACTTCCTTCCTTCATGTGGTTTTCCTTCATTTTCTCAGTCAGAAGTGATACTTCTCTCCTGTGATCTATTTGTGCTTTCATGCATAGGTATAAATCTTAAAGTGCTAAATATACGTTCCTTGAATTTAAATGAGCCATTCTGTTTCCAAAACCTCAGAAGTCCAAAAGCACCTTGTTCACACCTCTCTTTGGATCTGTCATATCCAACCATGTATTATAATTATTTGTGTATATGTATTTATTAAAAACAGTGTCCATTTCTTATTCATCTTTTTATCTCCTTAAAAAATTAGCAAAGTATTTTACAACAAGATAAAGCAGTTTAGTAAATGCTCCTGGGATGTCAATAACCTAGGTTGGGGCATAAGCATGCACACATATTTAACAAATTATTTTGGTTTTCTGGTCTAGACCTTCATGTAGAAATCTCTCAAGACAGAAATTCCTACCAATGCAGAATGGCACAGAGAGGGACTTCCAAGGTTACCAAGTTGACCAGTATTTTTCAAGATGGGATTTGAACCATTGTCTTCCTGACCCTGAAGCAATAATAATAAATTATATTTTTATATATCCATAAGGTGAAAACAGAGGTGAACTAGTATGGAGGTAATATGATGCCCATTTTACATATGAAAAAACCATGGCTTTGAGAATAAGTAAATTAAATTCAACATATCCAAAACAAAATTCATTTTCTCTCCTCCAAAACTCTCCTCTCTTTGAAACATCTATTTATTCAAAAGCACCATCATTTTCCCATTCTCCTGTTTCCAATTCAGCATTATCCTCAACTCCTCAATCTCCCTTATCCCATACATCCAATAAATTTCCAAGTCTTATCATTTCTACTTTATATATCTCCTCTAATCCCTTCTCTCACACAGCTAACCACTTAGTTCAGGTACTCATCACCTCTCACTTAGATGATTGCTGCAGAATCACTGCCTCAAATTTCTCGCCAAATAAGTCCATCCTACACACTGCTGCCAAAATAGTTTTCCTTAAGATCTGACCACATGACTTCCCTACTCAGTCAACTCCAATGGCTTCCTGTTGTGATTAAAATAGAAACTTCACTGTTTAGCTGCTATAGCTCTGTATAACCTGGCTCCAACTTATCTTTCTAGTCTCACTGGCTATTATTACTCATCTCCACCCTATGCCCACCTTCAACCTCAGTCAAAAATCTCCTGTCTCTACCTCTGTGCTGCCCAAATACCATTCTCTTTTATTTTCACCTTACAGTCTCACTTCTTTTAAGATACAGTTCAAGCACCATCTTCTACATGAAGTATTTCTGAAAACTCCAAATGCTAGCTAATGCATTCCTCCCAAACTATTTTGTATTTAACAATTTTGAATACATTTTTGTTTACTTTATATTCATCATTCTCTCTCTGTCAGTCTCTCTGTCTGTTTCTCTCTCACACAAACATTTCTCTTGTTAAAATGTAAGCTACTCAAGGGTAAAGACAGTTTTTGTTCTCTGCACTTTTGTCTTTAGCGCTTGACATAATAAATGTTTACAAATATTTATTGACTTTTATTAAAGTCTGAATGTATAAAATTCTGTTGCCTTACACTAGTAAGGATTCTGTTCTTTTCTAAATATTATGTACAATTTCCCTTTTTTTCTAAAAGGTAGATATTATTTACAGGTGGCCTCCCACAGCTCAAATAACAATGGTCCAGAATTGTTAAAGTCCCAAGATGAGAATAAGTAGGAAGATGTAATATGAAGTCATAGAATCTGGTCTCCAAAAGTTTATTCAAAAATATCTAAATTTTTTAAAATAATTTTTTTAATTTTATTGATGTTTTTCATTTTTCTGTCATTGTTTTCAAATATTGAGCCAAATATCCTTCACCTCATTCCTTCCCACCTGGTGGACCTTCTCTAATAATATCGTTTAAGAGGGGGGAAAAATAATTCAGCAAAATCAACTAACATACTGGCCATATCTGGTAGTATGTACAATATCTCAGACATCCCCCACCTCCAGGTAAGAAGACGTATTTTCTTAACTCTTCTATGGAGCCGATTTTGGTCATTATAAGCAAATAAAAGTTTTATAACCCAAAATTTCTAATTGTCCAAGTGAGGGTTAATCCCTATAAGGAAACTGCCAAATGTTATTGCCTCCAAGCAGGAAGGTGTGCTACTTCCTAAAAGGAAAAAGGAATCTTACATATAAGGCTCGGCACAGTTCTGACTCCTATTATTTATAATATTTTATTTATGCTTTGTAGTCAAACCCTGTGGATTAAATGATGTTTCAAGAGACCTATACAAAAGCGCCTTAGGAATCTTTATGGTTTTAAAATAACAAAGGTGTACTAGAAACTAGAGATATACATGAGAAAAATAATTAAACTATGTATAAAAGAAAACAGCAGAAATCCAGGGATTTACATTCCTTACTATTATTCATTTCTAATGTAGTGAGTTAAAAGAGATGCCACACTGGGACAGACTATAGTGGA
Organism: Monodelphis domestica; assembly: GCF_027887165.1. Lineage (NCBI taxonomy): Eukaryota > Metazoa > Chordata > Mammalia > Didelphimorphia > Didelphidae > Monodelphis > Monodelphis domestica. The sequence goes on from NC_077227.1 coordinate 273,660,608, forward strand.
AATTTGTGTGAATGTGCATGTATGTGCATGTATGTGCATGTATGTGCGTGTATGTGTGATAAATAGTTAGCATCTATCCCCTTGCCTTTCCCTGCAGGAAATTTTGACTAACATTTATGCATACTAATTTCAAAAGCAGAGAAAATAAAGTGCAGGTGAGTAACAAATACATATAATCAGTTTGAAGAAATAGTTTTCTTACCTGTAATACAAATTTCTGATCTATGTATTTTTTGGCAATGCTGGGTTGGAATTCTTGGCTTTCCAAAAATCGTATGAAAAATTCATATACAAGCTGCAACAGAGTACAGTGAGTTCTCAAATAAGATATACTAAACAAAGAAAAATACAAGTAGCAAAAGACAACAAATTAACTGAAATTGGGATTGGGATTTAGGATCCCACATATGTCAGAAGCTGACTGTCATTTTTGCCTTTTTTATGATTGGTTTAACCACCAGCACAGAAGTGACATTAAATCAACTTTCCTCACAAAGCTGCTCCGATAAATTGTGAAGGATCTGAGACACATACAGTAAATTGGGATTAAGATATTATATAATAGGGGCAGCTGAGAGAATCAGTGGCTAGCAAGCCAGGCATGGAGATGGGAGGGCCTGGGTTCAAATTGAGCCTCAAACACTTCTTAGCTGTGTGACCCTGGGCAAATCTCTTAATTCCAACTCTCTGGCCCTTACCACTCTTCTGCCTTGGAACCCATAGTTGGCACTGATTCTAAGACAGAAGGTAAGGATTTTACATATATACATATATATGTTATACCATGTTCTGAAACATGTTAACATTCCACTACAGTATTTGTAATTTTTTACTTTGTTAAAGTCAAAATTTACAAACATATACACACAGCCTCCCCTGCTTTTAGCTGCCTTTCCATATGAGTGACTAAAGCAGGAATATCAATCCCTAGTTCTGACCTGGAAATTAGATGGGGTTTATACCAATTTTCAGTGTTCAATAGCAATAAAGAGCTTTAAATATTAGTTCTAATATATGCATATGTAAGTTTTATTATATTTTGGTAATAAAACCCAATTTTCCTCTATTTTGAATTTTCCATAAATTAAAGAGATTCTACTAGGTTATCTTTCCTCACCCCACTCTAGTAGCCTATTTTTTTTTGTCCTAATGTTGTCCTGCTAGCATATTAAAAAAAAATAATAAAATGCCTTTAGGTTTCAACACTTCAAAGGGGAAAAAATTCTTTGATTCATTATACTATAATCTATGAATAACTACTAATTATGCAAAAATAAGTAAGCCTGTTCAAATGGCCCTAATATGGGGAGTTTCATCATTTGCCAACTCCAACAAAGAAAATACATGTTCTCATCTTGCAATGTTTATTCACTGGATGAAAAGGGTTTCTAGTATAACTGGAAATACACTTTCTCTGCCCACTGGTTCCCTGAAATCAATTATGATTTTTAATAGTTTAGTGAAAGTTTGGCTACATTTATTAAGATATTCAAAAGTACTTTGCACTTAAGCAGCAAATTTTGTCTTAGAATCTCAAAAGCAAATCTTCATGTCTTCAGGCAGAAAGATGGAACCAAAGAATAAATTAATTTTCAAGACACCACATGAATAATTCTTGCGGAATTTAGGGACAGACTTCAGGATCTCTTTTGCTTAACCTCAAACCTGAACTATTAAATGCTCTCTTAACTGTAAAGAGAAGTCATTCAAAAAAATTTCTCTACTATTTGAAATGCTAAGACTTACTTTAGCAGAAGACTGTAATTTGCACTGCTTAGTGTCTCTCCAAGGGAGGTGGAAGAGAGAGGGGGACAGAATAGAAGGAGGAGCATATACATACACATACAAAAAGAAAATGCAAACTACTTAGCCAGAGAAGGAAATCTTCTCATTTATTTTTGCCTCTGTCAACATATTAGAGAGTTGAGTTGGTTCAGTAATTTGTGAACCTGCTTCAAAACTGGGAAGGATAAGACTCATTTTGAGGTCATTAATTCAGAGAAATATTTTTAAAGTCAAACAACAGGAATACCAAGGACTTCTCTGGAAGAAGAAAAAGCTATAAACTAAAGCTTCCTACTTCAATGCTGTAAAAAGAGTTGCATTTTCAAATTTGAGGACTTTAGTTCTAACTGTAGTTCTTATTAGCTGTGGGACACTGGGTAAAATATTTACATTCTCTCATCCTATTTCCTAATCCATAAAGTGGGAAAACTAGATGACTTCGAAGGTCCTTTCCAATTCTTAATGTATGATCTTATAAGATTTTCCCCAAAGAATTATCCTTTAAAAGAGATTCCTTCCAGAATAAATATCCAGGAAGTGATATAAAACATAAAACTCAGGGTTGGCAAAAAAAAAAAATTAATATTACCCCCAACACACATGCAGGTACCTCACTTTGATTCTTTACAATCTAGGAGGAACCTATAGAAAAAACCAGGAGGTCCAAAGGGCATCTCTCTAAAATTGTTAAATTGTTATATCACTAGGGAAATAACACAGTTGTGAATTCTTACAAAAACTATGAAGCTTGTTATAAAGATACAGGCAGATATGTAAGCAATTTATGAAATCAAAAGCAGTGCAAATTCTTTACATTTTTATATTTCTCATCTAACTTATCAGGACGTTTGGAGGTCACTTTGGAAATAACCTAATGGCATTTTGATTTCCTAATTTGATTTTTTTTTTTAATGTGGAAGGTCAAGGTGAAAAGAGAATAATGACTAGTGTATATTTGCATATATGCATTCATACATTCATATATATATATATAATATATATATATATATATATATATAAATACATACCACCTTGAAATATGTGAAGAAATCTATTATCTAGAGGAATATGCAATATATTGGGGGTGGGAGGGAACAATGATTAGTTTTTAGGTATGACAGACTGAAAAAGATTTGGGAACAGTTCCCAAATGGTATGGAAGAGGGAAGATCACTTGTATATCTTCTGTTACTCAACTGTTCCTCTTCCTTGTCAAAATACAAAAGGAATACCATCAGGACCTATAAAAAAGCCTAGTGCTCCCAGAAAGCAAATTTCTTTATGATGAAAACTCTACATGGGGTTAGATAATAATCCTGGTACACCTATGGTAAAAAAAATGGCTTTTATGATCTATGGCATTTAATGAATACATCTTGCCATGTCTAAATGAATGCTAATGTAAAAATAGTTCTTTTCTAGTTTGAGGTTGCAGTTATCATGGTGAAAGGGTGTTCATGCATGCTGGTTCACTTGAAAATGCTTAGAGAACCTATAATCTGATAGCTCAGAAGCTACAGAAGCAGAATGATTTTTGACTCACTCACTTTGCAAGAACAAACAAACCAGGAAATGCTCCTCTTATTCTCTTAGAAATCCAATTAAAAGTGAAGAACAAGTAATTAATGTGCAATTTACTAAATGAACTAGTATTAACTTTATACTTTGGTGAATCAAAACTAAAGATGATAGGAATGTCCATAAAGTAATGAAATAATGGACATATTCTTACATCTTTTTATGCAATAAAATACCTGTAAATGTGGCCATGATGCCTCAAGGGTAGGTTCATCTTCTTCTGGATCAAATTCATTGCTGTCACTAGGAGGGAGAGTTCTGAATATATTGCAAGATACCTGGAATAAAAAAATCAAAAAAGTTAAAAAAAATAGTTTCTGAGAGAGCTTCATAGCCAGATATCAGGATCCTGCGGCCAGGCCAAAAAAAGTGAAAGACTGATCAATAATTACCCAAAAGGATCTAGGAATGCATATCACCAGGTGGAAGGAAATAAGTCCTCACATTTCACAAACAAAAAGGACTGAAGGCCCTGGGCTAAAAGGACAATTCAATAAGTATTTATGAAGTACCTTTTCTATGAAAGGCATGGAATGAGACAATGGGGATTCAGAACAAAAACAAACCAGACCCTGCCATCAAGGAGCTTACTTCCTACTGAGGGGATAAAAGATACACATGGAAAAGCAGATATAAGGTTATTTGAAATGAAGGAGAAGAATCCTAACAACTGGGAAAAATAGGGAAGACAATATGGAAAAGGTGGTACAAAAGATGAGCTTTGAAGAAAGATCAGGATCCTGAGTCTAGGAGTGAATGGATTCTAAGCATGAAGGAAAATTTTTTACAAATGCATAAAAAGAAAATTGTGAATTTTAGATTTACTCCACCCTGCTTAGTCTTTAGAATTTTAGCAACCACTTAAGGATTAAGTGTGGGGGAGGATGGTCTATAACCCATGTGTGCTAGCAAGTGACAAATCAGAAACAACTGGCTGACCCCCTGGGTCATTCAAAGCCAAGTTTAAGCCACCATTGGTACATGTAAGACACAGGAAGTGACGTAAAGAACTGCCTTTATATTTTGCATCACTTCCTGTGAGAAGGACTTGGCCACAGAACTCAACCATGGAGGAGTTCAAGTGTGAGACCTGAGACTACTTCCCTTAGACGATCACTTGGTGAGTAATAAGGCTGACTCTCCTTTCCTTGGTTTTTCTGAAGGCAACAGCCTCTGGAGAGACCCCTTGGCTGAGGCCTCTGAACTCCTGCCTGGTTTAGACCAGGCTGGGGCAGCTATCCTTCCTTTTTTCCTCTCTCTCTCTCATTCTTAATTTCTTCCTTCTATTGTAAATAAACCACCATAAAATTCCATTCTGACTTGAGTTTTTCATTGAGTTTTAGAATTCAAATCACTGGCATCCAAATAAAAATATATTCAGTCCAACCATAAAATTTAACATTAACATAGTGAAACCCAAAACTTGAGTCTAATTAGGCCTGAGGCTAGAATTTGATCAGTCCTGACTTGATCAAGATCAGAGTAATATCAGAAGCTTACACCTAAGGCTGAGACAAGTCTTTAAGCTATCAGCATCACAAGGGCCAATTGAATCAGCACAAGGAGGGGACTCTCAGAGCTCTCAGCCCTCAGACCATCACATCATCCCCCAAGCCTATTTATAATTAGATAGGAAAAATGAGCAAACAACCAAAAAAAGCACCAATGTATTCTAAGGGTTAAATTAAGGAGTTTGACAAAGTGAGAAGAGCAGTTTAACAGAAACTTTCCCCAGAGCTAAAGTATATGGAAGATGGGGGGGGGGGGGGGGGGTTGGAATAGCAAATAAGAAATGGAAGAGGACAATTAGTAGCAGAATACATTCTAATAAGGGAGACACTCCGATGAATGGGTATATACAAGACATGCAAAAAAAAAGAGAAGGAGGAGGAGGAGGGAGGAGGGAGGAGGGAGGAGGAGGAGGAGGGAGGAGGAAGAGGAGGAGGAGGAGGAGGAGGAGGGAGGAGGAGGAGGAGGAGGAGGAGGAGGAGGAGGAGGAGGAGGAGGAGGAGGAGGCGGCTCCTTTTTTTTTTGGCATGTCTTGTATATACAAGACATGCAAAAAAAAAGAGAAGGAGGAGGAGGAGGGGAGGAGGAGGAGGGAGGAGGAGGAGGAGGGAGGAGGAAGAGGAGGAGGAGGAGGAGGAGGAGGAGGAGGAGGAGGAGGCTCCTTTTTTTTTTGGCATGTCTTGTATATACCCATTCATCGGAGTGTCTCCCTTATTAGAATGTATTCTGCTACTAATTGTCCTCTTCCATTTCTTATTTGCTATTCCAACCCCCCCCCCCCCCCCCCATCTTCCATATACTTTAGCTCTGGGGAAAGTTTCTGTTAAACTGCTCTTCTCACTTTGTCAAACTCCTTAATTTAACCCTTAGAATACATTGGTGCTTTTTTTGGTTGTTTGCTCATTTTTCCTATCTAATTATAAATAGGCTTGGGGGATGATGTGATGGTCTGAGGGCTGAGAGCTCTGAGAGTCCCCTCCTTGTGCTGATTCAATTGGCCCTTGTGATGCTGATAGCTTAAAGACTTGTCTCAGCCTTAGGTGTAAGCTTCTGATATTACTCTGATCCACGCAGAAGGGGGGAAAAAAAGTAAATAAAGAGCATCTATTATCCAGACTGTGATATGCATTTGAACAGAGAATTCACAGAGATCATCCATTATAAGATAAAGACTTGAGGCCACCCCAGTTAAGAGATGAGGAAACTGGGGTTAAATAACTTGCCCATGCTCACAGGAGAGTTATGGGTCAAAAGCAAACTTTGACTTTAGGATCATACTCTTTCCAATATATTCCACACTGCTCAATATATTTCTTAGATAGAAACTGATAAAAGTACAATAAGCCAGTGGCCCAGAAATGAACAGGAGGATGAACAGAGGCTGGATTACTTTTGAGAAATTGAGCAGGGGTCTTTTTGTTTGTTTTTGTATTTTTTTAATATGAGTCTTCCTAAAGGCAAGGACCACTCACAGGTCTGATCCCAATCTGATTGCACTGAAGCTTTAAAAAAAACAAATAAATCCTTAACTTTCATCTTAGAATCAATACCATGTATTAGTTCCAAGGCAGAAAAAGTGGTAAGGGCTAGGCAATGGGGGTTAAGTGACTTGACAGGGTCACACAGCTAGGAAGTGTCTGAGGCCAAATTTGAACCCAAGACCTCCCATATCTAGGCCTGACTCTCAATCCACTGAGCCACCCAGTTGCCCCAAAGGGATATTTTTAAAGCACAAGTCTGACCACATTATCCTTCACCACCACCACCCCATCAAAAAAACCCAATGACTCTCCATAGAATTAAATACAAAATCCTTTATTTGGTGTTCAAAGTCCTTCATAACCTCTCCCCTACCTTTCTAGTCTTCTTATAATGTATTCTTCAATCCAGTATTTCTGTCCTAATTGCTGTTGCTCAAAGAAAATACTCTATCTCTCAACTCTAAGTATCTTCTCTAGCTGTCCCCCACTCCTGAGATACTCTAGGAAGCATATACTAACTCTTGTGATAGAGACATAGCCACTCTTTTCCTTGGAGGTTTGAAGCTGGCTGAAAGGACGGGGGGAGGGGGGGGGGGGCCTGACTTGGTCTTTGGACTTTGTCTCTGACTGAGGGACAGACACTCTCTCCCTGGGGGTTTGAAGCTGGCTGAGAGATTTTTGGACTTTGTCTCTGGCTCTGAGCAGTGGAAGCTGATCAGGAGAGAAGCTTTTGAGTTGGTGGTCTTTTTTGAGAGTTGAGCTAGCCAAGAGGAAACTTAGAGACTGAACTTTGTTTCTTTCTGGGTTTAAGCTGAGAGATCCGGCTGAGTTGTGAAGAAGAAAGAAGATTTGAACTGCTATTGTCCTTCATCTTTTTAACTGTCTAAGAAACACACTTGTGACTCCCCAAACCCTCAATTTTATCTCATTTAGAATAGGGATTTCCTCATCCCTTTACCTCAGTTTCCCATCCTGTTGTACCAATAAATCCCTTGACTGAGAAAGCAACTAGAGTATCTTTATAGTTCATTCAGGAGGGAGGGAAGAAGCAAAGGCTTCAAAGAAGATTTGGGAGGAGAGGGAGGAAAAAAGGAGAGGTTGGTTAAGGGAGGGAGTAAGGGAGGAAAGGGTTTAGGAAGTAGATTGATCCATCAACAATCAGGAGGGATCAGTAGGCAAACCCCAGAGTAAACCCCAGAGCATTCCTTTATAAGAAGTGTCCCCTGTGTACCAGTATCCCTGTGTGTGGCATCCCCCAGCATTTCTCTGTGTCTACCTCCATTACCAATAAGCAAGTTCAAGTCCCTGTAGCAGTCTCTCTAGTCATAGCCAGCCAGAGAATAGTAGCCATTGTGAAGAAACAGGCTACCCTCAGTTTATCTTCTCCATTTCATTAAGTAACAGTTTCATTCAATTTATATTTCTTTATTACACTCTTCTTAATTCTAGTGCTTTTTCTCTTGTAATTATTCTTATTTTCCTGTATTTGTCTTGTTTCTATACATTTGTTTGCTTGTTGTTTCCTCCTATTAAATTGTGAGCTCCTTGAGGGAAAGCCCTATTCTTTTGCCTCTTTTTGTATTCCCAGAATTTATTTAGCATGATGCCTGACACATAGTAGGTATTTAATAATGTTTATTGACTAACAGATAAAATAAAGAGTGGGCTCACAGGTATTCAGACCATGTGCACTGTTGAAGAAGTATACACACCAGTGAGATCACAGACTCATACAAGAGAAGCTATCTGAACTAGATGAGAACATTGCCATAAACCTCCAAATTCTATTCTGCTTTCCTTTGGGTATACTAATCTGGCCTAAGTGTGTCACATATGAATAGTTCTTTACGCTAATAACAATTTTATGCCTTGTTGTGCCATTTCCTTTTTGGATTTTAAAGTGAAAATGGAAAAGTGTGTAATTGCTCACATAATTCTAAATCTATTATCTCCCTGCAACTAGCTATCTACAATTCAAACTGATAAGATAACAGGTCTCTTCCCAAATTTCTCCTCTATGTATTTTATGACTGTCTATGCCAAGAGGTCCTAAACATAGTTATAGAATGACCAGAATTATAAATACAGTGAGGATATTTATAAAGTTAAGCACTTCATTTATCTAACTATTTCAATAGTTGAAAGGAAGTGTTAGCAAAGTTTTGTGAAGAGTTAAATTCTGGGGGTAGCAGTCTGAACAAAAGTCAGGAAAGCAGCTTCTTAAACACAAAACACTTCCTTTATTATTAGGAAAGTACAATGGGAAATAGAAAGGAGGAAAGTGAGAGTAATCTTATAATAGCTTATAACTATACCTAACATCCCAATACTAACTAAATTTTTCTAGGAAACTCTAAATTTATCTGCCTTCAAGGGCAGTGCCTAACTTTTCTACTCTACCTAATCATTTACCAACTATCTATCTACCTATCTATCCAAGATAATCCATAATCAATAAGGCTGTTAAGGCCTTAAATGCATTCCTCTGACTCCTCACAGTCCCAGAGAGAGAAAGCCACACACTCCTCTCCCCAGGGGACCCAGAGACAAAAAGCCCCTTTCCAACTGCCAGCTGTAGCTGACTAACTCAGCCATACTCTTCTGTCACTAACTGACAGTTTCCATGGGGTGGGGGTGGGGGGTGGGGGCGTGTTTCTTACTCAGAAATCTTATTGCTCCCTTGCCTCTTAAATAGAAAAAGGGAGAAATCAAGAAAAACTCGAAACAGTTTGTAGTGTAATCTCTGACATCTCAACTGAAAATTCTGTTCTGACATTTTACTCTTCAATACAAGGATCCCTTCTGCTAACTTATCCTAAAATCCCACCAGCTTCAGTGATAAGCCTGAATGAAACCCATCTCCTAACAGGAACTCATCCTAGGGCTCATGGCCAATGATCTTTTAGCTCATCAGAACTGTATAGAACCTTCACTCTGCTTCCCAAGCACAACCCAAGTTCTTCCCCTTCCATACAATAGTGAAGCAGAGCAAAACATTAGTGAGGGATTACTGGATTTTCATCCATCCAATAATCCAATCTATAATCACATTTATAGAAAGCGCAGCTCAGAGATTTGTTAATTCAAGCTACATAAAGGGGATCTCCTTCATGAACAGAAATAGAATGAATGTTGGAATTCATAATTATAATCAATAAACACCAAAAGAATTTTCCAACATCTGCATATGGCTTGATCTAACTTATTCATGGTTGATAAACTCAAAGGTGCCTGAATTATGCTTATCTTAGTCTGGTCCATTTATTTTTAAAGGGCTCCACAACCCTTTGTTTTCCTGAGTATAAAATTGTAGATTTACATAGCTTCTCAGGTGAGTCTACTAGTAGTGACTAACCCCCAAATGAACCTCATCTTAGATCAGGACAAAATGGACTCCAGTGACCATGTCATGGACAGCATCTATTCTCACCATACCATTCCTTGAATATCAAGAAATCCTAAATAAATTAAATAACCTATGAACGTGAACTTTGTCTTAAATCTAGACCAGATTATTACACATCCTACATAAATGCAACAGCAATTTAAATTTTTGGATCACTTTACTGCAATATGCCATTTTACCCTCAGAGCACATTATTTTAGGGTAGACAGTACAAATGTTATTATCTCATTTTACAAATGAGAAAACTAGAACTTAAAGAAACTAAGTAACTTACTCAGAATCGCAAAGCTATTAAGTCCTAAAGTTGAAACTTAAGAATTTTGAAGCCAAAACTTCTGATACCAAGTTTAATATTCATTCTATTGCCTTCTACAGCCTCAATGTTGTTATATCTTTGGTTCCAACATAAGGTCTATGCTATTTGAAAACTATTTTATGAAGACTGTCCAGAGACAACCTAGCATTTGTCAATAATGAAATAAAATTAAGTAAACAAAAACATAATTTTTCAATCTAATCAACAGGTTAAATGGTAAACTTATAGCTACTGCTTTTCCTATGAAACTTAATTCTGTCATTGTTGGCTACCTTTAATTTACATTTCAGGTTTAAGTGGATTATCAAGTAAGTAATGACAGCTCTGTGCTTATCAAGGACATATCATCTCAACTCCTCCTCTTTCTACTCTACACCTCTCCATTCCTGTCCCTCTCTCAAGTTCATTAAAGGGGGCAGGTGACTTGGATAAAATGGGCAAGGTATTTATTAAGACATACATACATATATGTGTGTGTGTGTGTGTTGAAAGCCCTTATCCTTTCAGCTCATCATTTAGAAAAAGGGGTTACCAAAAACAAAAACTTTAAAAGCAAATTTACGATTTATGTTTTCAATAATATTCACAAAATAATTTTTAAAATCCAAATTAGAAAGGACCTTGGAAGTCACTTGGGATAAAGTATAAAATGTCTGAGAAACAATACGGTATTCAAGAATAAGTACTGAATTAAAACAAAAATATCTCAGTGGTAGCCCCAGTTGTGCCAATAACTTGCTACTTAACCTTAAACAAATTATTTAACTAACCTCTTGGATGTCACATTCCTCATCTGTAAATAAAGAGAGTTGAACTAGATTCTTTCAAGTTCCTTCCAATCCCCAAAAGTCTAAAATTCCTTTAAAACCAAATTCAGCCCCAAAAGTACAACTGAAAAATACTTTTTTATCACAATTTTTATTTACACATTAAAGGTTTGAGTAACAGCAGAAAAGTACAAGTGAAGTTAAAAGTGGGAAGGCTTTAAGGTACATCAAAAAAAGTAAATGTAAGAAAAATATTAAAACAAAAAAAGAAGAAATGGAAATGATACATTAATGGGATGAAGAGTAGAAAAGCTGCAGAAGGTATTCATGATTTTTTACCACAAGGGGGCACAATTCACTATAGAGACAGAGGCACTGAACTTCGAATTTTAAGTTAATTTAAGATAACATAGCTTGAAGGGGCCTCAGATCACTACTACTAACACCATCTGACAGTTTAAAAAAAAAAGGAAACTAAGGTACATAGAACTTAGGAGACTTGCCCAAAGTCACACAACTAATTAGGGGCATTTGCTGGATCTTAAGCTACTTGTTCACCATTCTTTCCTTTATACCACAGGATACCTTCAGAAAAGTTCTATTAACTATTTCCTATCTGCTTCTTTCATGTTTCTTACAACTTTACTTCTACACTGTAATACACTAAGCTAGGCCCTGGAAAGAAGATCCAAAGATAAATTACACGGTTCTTGACTTAAATTCTACTCAGCTTGTTTCCATAGTGCTGTCTCTGCCCCCTCCCCCACCCCCACTTCCCCATATCACTGAGGGTAACATGGAATCTCAGCACTGGAAAGAACTTTCCACATTGGCTAGTTCAACCCACACTTGGAATGGAAGCCTCTTCACAACAGGTCTGACAAGTGGATATCCAGGCTCTCCTGAAAGACCTTGTTGGTGATAGGGAACATACCAACACTTGTGATAGATAGCCCATTCCACTTTTGGAATTCTCAATTGTTATGTTTTTCCTCATATAGAACTAAAAACTTGCCCCCTCTGCAACTTCTATCTACTAATCCTAATTAAACCTCCTGGGACCAAGCCAAACAAATCTAAGCACCAAACAGTACCAAAGATATATCACCTTGCCAAGCAACAGAAAAGGCAACTTCAAATAAACTTTTCTTTAAAAAAGACAAACTGAGTTGAGGGGTGAGAGGGTAAGAGGCTGCGAGGTGGGACTCGGACTTTAGGACAGATGTCCCTGGAGAAGCCTTGGACACCAGCTCTGGTTGGCAGAAACCTCCTGATATAGCTGAGGAAGCCACCCCCAGGAAAGGGAATAGGGTAGCAAGAGGCTAGGTAAGACATGACATGTAATAGGTTTTTAATTTAAGTTATAGAAATCTGAATTTTGGCAAACCACTTCTTGCTAACTAGGTGCTAACCTCAATTGTTTCTACCTGCTGACAAGAGTACAAATCTTGTCAAAGACCTCTAAATAAGGGACATTGGTGGTAAAAGCCCATTTCTCTACCTTACCACTCTAATTCTTCCTCCAAATAAAAGTACTTCAAAATATAAGCATTAGTAGAATACTTAGAACATATTTTGAAGAGACCTCAGAAATCACCCAGTTCAACTCTTCATTTTAGAGTTAGAGAGGTGACTTACTAGTAGGTGATAGAGCAAAGACTACATACAAAACTCCTTTTTTTTTTTTGCTGTCCTCACAAACTTAGGAGATTGGCAAACTAGTTCAAGGGCCAAATCCAGCCCAATTTTATTTTAAAATGTGAAAATCATTCTTAGCATGAGAACCCTACAAAGGGTAGGAAATGAAAAGACCCCTTTCATTTTGCAAAGGAGGGAATTGAGACTAAAGAAGTACAATCATACATTTGTGTCAAAGTCTAATGTTCTATTCAATCAGCTTCTCCATGAGGATGAGAATTTATTCTCTATCTCTTTTCTTAATTTTCTTCTCATTTTCCCTTTTTTTCTGCCTATTCATCTAAGTCATCTCTCTCATTTTATATATGTCAATTGATGTTTGGAGAGAATGAAGTTACTTGACCAAGATCACATCAATGGTCTCAGAGCAAGGGTTTGGATGCTCAAGTACCCAGGGTCCAAATCTTTTTTTTTTTTTTAATACATCACACTGCTTCTTCAAGAGGAAATAAAGACTTAGAGAGATAAGCACTATCTAGCCCCACTAGAAGATATCAGGAGTAAAAAGTCTGTGGTTATCTATTCTAGATCAGCTTTTGTCTGAAACTGTAGCTACTAAAGTAAATTAAAATTTGAACAAAATGGACCAACAACAAATCTAGAGTTTATAAAAAGAGAATTGGTTTGCCAAAATTCAAATTTCTATAACTGCACAGTTTTACTAGTCAATATATTATCATTCATCTAGATTCTAGAAGAAAAATACACTTGCACTACTTTATAATGAGAGTAATGGTCATTTTTTAAGGTCTGATTTTAGATTTAGATTTAGATTTAAGGTCTGATTTTAGAATCAGAATTAGTATCAGGTTTTAATGTTGAATATGCTGCAGGACCATTTGCCATATTTTTTCTAGCAGAGTATGCAAATATTATTGCAATAAATGCTATAAAAACCATTCTTTTCTTTGGCCCACCATTAAACCATAATTTTCCACATACTAGCACTATCAATTTTATAATAAAAACAATATTATTAACATTAGCCTTTTTATGAGTACGAGCATCATACCCCCGATTTCAGTATGATCAACTAATATATTTACTATGAAAAATTTTTCTACCAATTACTCTAGCATTATGTTTATTATTTATTTCTATTCCAATTGCATTATCAAGTATTCCTCCACAAATATAAGAAATATGTCTGACAAAAGAATTATCTTGATAGGATAAATTATAGGGGTTTAAATCCCCTTATTTCTAGAACAATAGGAATTGAACCTATATCTAAGAACTCAAAATTCTGTGTCCTTTACACCACATTCTAGTAAGGTCAGCTAAATAAGCTATCGGGCCCATACCCCGAAAATGTTGGTTTACATCCTTCCCATACTAATGTCTCCATATGTATTAACCATTGTTTCGCTCAGCTTATTAATAGGAACTTCAGTAACTCTAGCTAGCATCCACTGGCTAACTGCCTGAATAGGACTAGAAATTAGTACACTAGCTATTATTCCATTAATAACTTATCCCCACCATACACGAAACACAGAATCAGCTATTAAATATTTTATAACTCAAACTACAGCTTCAATGATTTTAATATTTTCTATTATTTGTAACGCATCATTAACTAATCAATGAATCATCACTCTAATCAATGGGCTTCATTACTAATAACTCTAGCCCTAGCAATCAAATTAGGATTAGCCCCCTTTCATTTTTGAGTACCAGAAGTTACACAAGGGATTCCACTCCTATCTCGTATGATACTTCTTACATGACAAAAAATTGCTCCTATTTCAATTATATATCAAATTCCATCCTCACTAAATATACATGTGCTAATAATTTTAAGTGTCCTATCAACACTATTAGGAGGTTGAGGGGGATTAAATCAAACACACGAAAAATCCTAGCCTACTCATCAATTGCTCATATAGGATGAATAACCATTATTATTATAATTTACCCTCCACTTACTATACTCAACTTATTAATTTATTTCACTACAACTATCACCATGTTCATTACACTTAATTACTCATCAGCAACTAAAATTAATTCATTATCAACCCTATGAAACAAATCTACCCTATGATTATTATTATTATATTAACCCTTCTATCTTTAGGACTATCTCCATTAACAGGCTTTATAACTAAATGATTAATTTTACAAGAACTAATCTCATATAATAATATCTTTTTAGCAACTATTTTAGCTCTATCCGCATTACTAAATCTGTTCTTCTATATAGGAATTATTTATTCATCAACATCAACTATATTCCCATCAATTAATAACTCAAAACTACATTGAACCTTATTATCATCAAAAACAGTATTTCCCATTCCAACACTAACTATAATTTCATTACTATTTTTACCACTAACCCCCATATTTATTACACTTACATAAGAATTACAAGCCTTTATCTTGCATATTTCGAATGCAAATCGAATGCTTTAATAGATCTTGGTAGCCTTATTTAACTACTTTTTCGAATTTGCAATTCAATGTATTATTATACTTCAAGATCTAATCTATTTAAAGGCTTAGGATAAAATTTATACCAAAGGCCTTCAAAGCCTTAAGCAGGTGATAAACCACCTAGCCTTTACTAAACACATAGCCTTGAGAAAAAAAAAAAGGTGGGAGAAGCCCTGGGCAAATATATAATTATCTTCTAAACTAAACTGGTAGGTATCTATCCTACTTGATCTTAGTTAACAGCTAAGCGCCTAATCTTTCAGCCTCAATTTAATGGTAAAAAGAGATTATTATTCTCTGTCTTTGAATTTGCAGTTCAATGCTTAACTCAGCCATTTTACCTATGTTCATTAATCGTTGACTCTTTTCAACTAATCATAAAGATATTGGTACTTTGTACCTACTGTCTGGTGCTTGGGCAGGTATAGTAGGAACTGCACTAAGCCTCCTCATTTGAGCAGAACTAGGTCAACCAGGAACTCTAATTGGTGATGATCAAATCTATAATGTAATTGTAACTGCTCATGCTTTTGTTATAATTTTCTTTATAGTTATGCCTATGATAATTGGGGGTTTTGGTAATTGACTAGTACCATTAATAATTGGAGCCCCAGATATAGCATTCCCACGAATAAATAAGTTTTTGACTGCTACCACCTTCATTCCTTCTTTTATTAGCATCATCCACTATTGAAGCAGGAGCCAGAACAGGTTAAGTTTTTAGTTCTATATGAGGAAAAACATAACAATTGAGATCCACCACTAGCTGGTAACCTAGCTCATGCAGGAACTTCAGTAGATCTAGCAATTTTTTCACTTCACTTAGCTGGGATTTCATCTATTTTAGGGGCTATTAATTTTATTACTACTATCATTAATATAAAACCCCCAGCAATATCTCAATATCAAACTCCACTATTTGTATGATCAGTTATAATTACAGCCATGCTCCTATTATTATCACTTCCAGTTCTAGCTGCAGGAATTACTATACTACTAACTGATCGAAATCTAAATACTACTTTAGATTTTACGTAACCTTAATGATTCAATCTCTACTAATAGAGGAAATACGCAAATTACATATATGCAGAGACTGTGGTCCATGATGAACTAACATTTGAATAACATTTCAAAGTTTACAAAGAGTGCTTTGGGGTCACATGACATCACAGGATATAGATGGCTAGACAGTCTCTCCAATTCTCATAACCTCTCAAACTTTTCCAAACTAAGAATTATGCACAAAAGGTGAAGTCTATAGTATAAGTCATTAAGAACCCTAAGGAGGTAACGATGAACATCAAATAAGACATCCTTCAAGTGTTCGCTCCATACTCCTCCAGCAGCTCCCACATTCAGGCAGGGCATCACAATCTACACTCCAGGATCCACTAAGCGATTCTCTGGAAGCTGCTGCCTTGCTTTCACTCTACCAGTCTGAGGCAAGAAGTAACAAGTGTGTTACAACATTATCATAAGTGTATGATTATATTACATTATACTATTCTTTCTATCAAAACGATTCGTGTAGGAGAGCAGCAAATCCTAAAGGTCTTGGCCACCAAAGGCAGTAGGCCAGTGGGGAGGGGCAGGGGGAGAGGGAGGAGAAGGTGGAGATTTCTCTGAAATGGGGGCTGGGATGTACTATACCAAGAATGACCCCTGTAAGAAGCCCAGGTCAAAGGGTCTGGATCTATAAATTCCTATTACCTAAGTCAAGAATGGCCCCTGTAAGTCTTACCCCTCATTCTCTAAGTTCCTCTTTTTACTTAAAATCTGTCAGTGATGATTATCAGGGCCTCAGAGTTTACTGGGAGCACCTGTAGACCTCTGACTTGTTTGCCTTGCCCTCCAAATAAATTCAGACTTGACCCAGAGGGGGAAAAATGCCTCATGCCCTTGCCCAGCCCTTAAGTCTATGCAAGGAAAGTAAAGATACGGCAAAGTATAAACAAGCTTTGCTTGAGGCAGCAAGTATCCCTCACATGGCATAGCAAGATTCAACCACAGAATTAAGGAAGATAAGGAATAAGGCTGATTGTCAGTATATGTGGGGGGATTCTACTACACCTAAAGGAAAGGGAACTGGACATCCAGTTATGGTTCAAATAACTTGGGGGAGAGACTAATATAGTTGTAATGTGAACTCTCCAGTGTAGGAGGAAGCAAGAGAAACCTCTGAGGTCTAATCACCTTAGGCAAATCACCACAAAAGGGAAAGGAATAAAAAATGAGCATGGGGAATTTAAGGGAAAAGGACTAGAATTACCAAATATCTCAGAAGGTTGTAAATAAACTTTTAACTCAGTTTGAAATCTTGAGCACAAGCCAATATAAAAAAAGGAAATATAATAAAATAATTGGCATCTCTTTAAGTATGGAAATAAAATATTTGGAAGAATAATACAAAAAGACAAACACAAATATCAATACCTTTTACAAGATAGTGGAAAATCTTAGTAAATCAGTAACAGACTCTCTAGGAAATGGAATAGCCAAATGGGAATACAAAAAAGTGAAAATACCACCAAAAAAAGTTTTTTAACAGCATAATTGAAAGATGGCTTCAGGTCTCTGCAAAACAAAGCAACAAAACTAAAGACCACAGCTTTGCAAGACAATCTAAGAATTATAGGTCACCCAGAAAATTATGAAGAAACATAGTCTGAATATCACATTACCAGACATCAAACAAGAAAAATGTCTGGCAGTATTGGAAACAGAAAGCAGAGTGCAAATATATATATTTCATAAGGTAACAACTTTGTATGTAATAATTGAAAACACCCTATATAAGTTAAAAAAAAAAAACTGCATTAACTAATGCTCCAAATGTTATAGTCAAACTCTTAAAGGAAAAGGCTAAGAATAACATAAAGTCTTAGAATAAAGAAGACTAAAGACTTAATTTTAGGTGACTTTAGTGTTTCTTTTTCAGAACCTGACAAAACAAGTAGAAAATAAACAAGGAAATTGCAGATGTCAATAAACTTGAAAAAAAACATCAGACTACTAAATGAAAATTTGAAAATACACATATTTTTCAGACTCATAGTATAAAAACTGATACACACTATGGCATAAAAATTCATATATAAAGTAAAATGAGAAGCAGAAAGTCTAAAACTAGTTCAACCATTCAGGAAAATAAATTGGAAATATAGCCCTCTCTCAATTATTATCCCAAGGAGGTATAGATTCATTAGTACAAATATGTTCACAGCAGCAACATTTATAACAACAAAGACTCAGAAACTCATATATATAAGAATTGGGATAGCTGAGCAAACCTTGGTACATGACTGTAATGGAATGTTATTGTACAACAATGAATATGGAAAAATTTTAAGAACTATAAGGAGGTTTTTATGAAGTGATACAAAGTGGAAAAACAAACTTTTGTTAAAAGATTTTTGTTAATTTTTAACATTGTTAATTGTTAATTTTTAACATTTTATGAATGTTAATGAAGTTATAAATGAAGAAGCAATAGGCAACACAAAACTGTGAAAAGATACAAAGGACAGTAGGGTTATTAATTTTTCAAAATGAAAATATTCTTCTTTGCTTTTAAGGAATACCAAACTCCTATAGTAAAAAACATGTTAAAA
Source organism: Monodelphis domestica (assembly GCF_027887165.1). NCBI lineage: Eukaryota > Metazoa > Chordata > Mammalia > Didelphimorphia > Didelphidae > Monodelphis > Monodelphis domestica. The sequence continues at coordinate 273,679,201 of NC_077227.1, forward strand.
CACACATAACATATAGACAACACATACAAACAAATAAGATCCAGTATTGCATTTAACCAAGATCAGTTTGGGGCTCTTATACGCCTAAATTATGTTTTTTGTCACCAAAATCAAGAATTCAGTGATACCAAAAAGGCTATGCAAATGAATTTAATCATCTGTCTTTTAGTCCCTTTTAGAACAGAATGGTATATGCAATCAATCAATTTTTTATAAATAAAAATAAGCAAGTATTCACAATTATTTTCTAGAAATAACAGAATTCAGAGCAGATAAATTATTCTTAATGAATGCTTTTATTAGAACAGAAATGTGAAATAATGAAAAAATCAATTAGAGCTGTTTAATTTGTTTTCAATTTATTTAATCAATAATTTGTTAAAAATTAGATTATGTATAGAGTTTCATCTTCAGACTGCTTAGAAATGTATTTATAGATAGACTAATAGGTAGATAGACAGATGCTGTAAGGATAATTTTATGGTTGTGGCCTAATCTAAATTAATTTTGGTTGCCAGGGAATATGAAAATTTATGGTGGTTTGATTACTATAGAGGGAAGGAATTAAGGAGAAGGGAGAGGGAAAAGGTATAGGATTTCTCCCGCCTGGCTTGTGCCAGGGAGAGTTCAAAGTCCTCCACCACAAGGTCTCTGAAGAAAATTAGTGGATTTTTAAGAGGATTGTGTTTGGAAGGTAAAGGAGAAAGAATCAGCCTAAACTCTGAGAGGGCTCAGTAAAGATGCCTCACCTGAACTAGGCTACTCAGCTTCTTCCAGTATGATATTATCAAGGAAAACTCACCGCTAAACCAGGACAATAGGAGCCGCCACCCAAGATGCCGAAACACTCAGCATGCTCCGCCAGCCACCTCGCTGCCGCCAAAGAGACCAGAGAGAGGAAGTGGCGCGAACTATATAGATGTTTACCTGACTTTCCTGCATCTCACATGTACCAATGGTAGCTTAAGCTTGACTTAGGACAGCCCAGGGGTCTATCAGTTGTTTCTGATTTGTCATTTGCTAGCACATGTCTGTCATAGGCCATCCTCCTAAATACTTAATCCTTAAGTATAGGTATAGACATTCCTGTTTTTGTTAGACTAAGTAAGGTGGAGTAATCTAAAGTTCACAACACACAGGTACACAGATACATATACAGATTCTTGGATGGACAAGCAGACAGACAGACAAACAGACAGATATTCTTATCCTTTTTGTGACAATGATTTTTAAAGGGGAATGTAGGCTTATTAAATAAATAGCTTAATTCTAATATAAGGATTTCTTACTGTAATCTAAAAGCCATATTATAAGATCTCCCCAATAGGTAGTATGACAATTTCTTGGATTATCTGTCACTCACTGAAAGCCTAAATTTAGTCTATTATAGTATATTTTATTTTATTTTATTTTATTTATGTGTGTGTGCATCTGTGTGTGTCTGTCTGTCTGTGTGAAATTGCAAGAGCTTGTGACGGAAGAAAAAAGGCCTAATTTTTAAACATCAATATTTTCTAGCAATGCTTCAAATAATTGGTTATACATCACCAAAGAGACAAAGGAGTGTTATATAATGTATATATGCATATCTTACCAATGAAGAATTGTGCAGAAGTGACCAAAAAAATTAGAGTTACAAGATCAGAAAGACTTTTTTTGGCTAGTGATATGGAGCAATGTTTCAGATGGTTGTTATTAGTTTGCATTTCTTTTGGAAACTATTTGTTCATATTCCATGATGGCTTAACCATTAGTGAATAACACTTGACTGAATGAATTCTCTGCCTCATCTCCTAGTTTTTTTAAAAAACCCTGTCTTGTAAGCAGAAAATATAGTGAAGCAAAACAAATGCACACACAGGCCATGACTGAAAATATAGGCCTTATTCTCCATCTCAAGTCCATTACTTTCATTGCGCCCTAAACTTTTAGATGTGTTTACCTTATGCAGATTTAAGCAGCAAAAAAAAGTTTTTTGTTTTATCTACTCTACCACTCTCATTTTATATAAAGGTTTAATCCATTCATATTTAAGAATGTCATTGTTCTCCATTTTTTGTTTGTTCTTTGTTTGTTTCTCCATTTTTTGTACTGAATTTTATCCTATTCCTCAAATTAAATCCACAATTCATCCCTCCCATTCAGTTTTAATGCTAATCTATTTCCACAGACATTTGTGCCAACTCTCATTTGTCTGCTATAAGCTCTTTAATTTTGTGTTTCAAGTATGTTTCTTGTAAACATATTGTTGGATTCTGTTTTCAAATACATTCTACTACTCTTATCTATTCTGTGGGGTAATAAACCCCATTCACATTTGTAGTTTTGATTGTTAGTTATATATTTTTTTCTTCTTTTTTTTCCCCAGCACCTTTATAAAGAAAAGGAACTTGATCACTATTACCATTTCTACTCTACTCCTCTTTTTTTTATGAAGTTCATATCCTGTTCTTTCTTACACTTTCTATCTCTTTTTATTCTTTCCTTTAACAAGCTGAATCCCTTTGATTGTACACAAGTTGAAATTTATCTCATTTATGACAAACCATTCCCTGACTCTACTTTTTCTCTAGAACTCCACCTCCTCCTTCCCTTCCTTCTTAACTTCTCTGTTGAGTTTAATCTGTCTACTCAAACAAGACATGGGTTGGGGGGGGGGGGGGGGGGGAAGGGGGGGGTTAACCAATCTATAACAAATTCAGACAATGGTGAGGATGTGAGAAACTCACTCCTCCTCCACTTTTCCACCATGTTTATAAATTCACTGCTCTTCACTGCACACCATATTTTGGCAAAAAAGTTACTCTCCTTCCTTAATATGTTCTTTTATCTCCTCCAAATAAGTCCTCTCTTTGTCCCATTTAACTCCTTTTATGGCCTCTGAAGACAAAAATTGATGGGCATTTGTCTCTTCTTCCTATATTATAATGCAAGCAGTCCATCGTTTGGCCCCTTCCAATTGCTCAAATGTATTAAACTTTCTAGGTTTCTCTTAACTCGCATTTATAATTTAAAGTTTCTATTCAACTCTGATCTTTTCTTTTTTAAACCTTACCTTTTGTCAATTCTGTATACTGGTCCCAAGGCAGAAGAGGGGTAAGGGCTAAGTAACTGAACTTCAGAGACTTGCCCAGGGTCACATAGCTATGAAGTGTCTGAGGTCAGATTTGAACCCTGGACATTTTGTTTCTAGGCTTGGCTCTCAATCCACTGAGCCAACTAGCTGCCCCCACCACTGATCTTTTCATTAAGAAGCTTAAAATTCCCTTTTCTATTAAAGATCCATTTTCCTCTTGCATTATTATTCATAAGTCAAGTTATTCTTGGTTGTAAGACCTTATCTTTTGCCTTTTAAAATATTATATTCCAAGGTTTTCTCTCCTTTAAGTCTTTCGGCTTAGTCTTATGTGATCCTGTTGGTGGTTCCTGGGCATATAAACTTTTCCTGGTTGATTGAAGTACTTTTTCCTTTGCTTTGGGACTTCTGGATATAAGCTAAAACACTTGTTAGTGCTTTCCTGAGAAGGTAACTGGTAGATTCTATTTCCACTTTGCACTCTGATTCTAATAGATTCAGACATCCATGACTCCTCACTCACACTGCCCTCAACATTTTATAATTTTAATTCAAGAATTCATCACTTCATTATCAGACTTTTGAAACAGTCTTCTAACTGACCTCCTTGCCTCAAATCTCTCCTTATTACAATCCATCCTCCCCTCATTTGCAAAAGTGGTTTTCCTAAAGTATGGTCTGACACTGTCACTCTCCTACTTAAACTCCAATGGTTCCCTATTTCCTCCAAGATGAAACCTAAAATCCTGTGTTTGGCATTTAAAGCACTGCATAAACAGGTCCCTCTCTACTTCTACTTTACTTCCCTTCACAAACATACATTTTTTAAATTGGTCTACATAATAATCTTCAAGTCGTGTTTATTCCATCTCCTGATGGAACAGTGCCTTTGAACAGGCTGTCCATCCCACCCCCCATACTGACAGACTGAATGTTGTCTCCCCTCATTTCCATCTTTTTCTTGGTCTTCCACCAAAATTCTGCTTTGATCCTACCTATTATAAGAGACCTCTCCCAATTTTGCCCACACATCAGACTCACACAGTCTTCATTCAAGAATATTTTCTAAAATTTACACTATAATTACCTTGTATATACATAATTTTTTGCATGTTCCATCCCTCACTGAACATGAGCTCCTTAATAGAGATTGGAATACCGTATTCCAAAAAGCAAATAATATAAACTTCTACCAAGAAAAAAATTAACTGTGCAAGTACAGAAGGCATATGTAGAGAAAAGTTTATATGCAAAACTGTTGACTGCAGTTTCCAAGTGAATCAAAATGGTAGTCCAGCAGTCCAAAAAGCTAATGGAATTAGATTGTCTTAATAGCAATAGCTATTTATTAAATTTTTTAAAACCCTTACCTAATCAACACTGAGCAGTAAGTGCTAAGCAACTGCAGTTAAATGCTTTGCCCAGGGTCACACAGCTAGGAAGGGCAAGTTTGAACCTAAGTCCTCCTAACTCCAGGCCTGGTGTTCCATTAAGGTGTTCCACTTCTAGGCTTATCTAAAAGTCCTTCATCTCACATGCTCCATTTGTTCTAACAAATCAATCAACAAGCATTTGTTAAACAAAATAAACATGAAGCAACTTTATCCTTAAGTACTGGTATAGAGGAAGCATAGAAATATGACATGTACATAAATACATACAAATTAAATACAGGAATAGGGATGCAGATCTAGAGAAAAAGTTTAAGCATTTTGGAACACTCTTTCACCACTTCTACACCAGGGAATTCTTCTCTTCAAGTTAAGCTCAAGCATTTCCTTCCTCAGGAGGTCCTTCCGGGTTTTCCCAGTGGGTAGTGCCTCCCTTCTGAAATTATGTTCTATCTACTCTGTGTATGTATGTCTGCATACTTACTGACATGTTACCACACTCATGAAAAAATAAGGGTCATTTCTGACTTTTGTGTTCTGAAATTGGGTGGTGTTGGGGATGGGATAGGATGGATTAGATAGGGCCAGTAACAACACTGTGAGTTGAAGACCAGCAGTTAACTCAGACCAGGGCAGAATCTGGTCTGAGATCAACACACAGAACACTCGGTAACTGGGAAAGTATTTAATTTAATAGGAAATGGTTAAAGAGAATTAGGATAACCCTAATGCTAATCCCACTAACTAAAATACCCCCAGATCTAGATGTGTCCGCGAGGACTGTCGTCAAAGAGATGTTGGACTACTCTAATCTTTCCTCACTCAATTACCTAAAATACCCAGTCCTTGCCCTAACTAAATCTACACTACCCCCCCCCCCACTTTGTTAGTATAAAAGGGTAATGGTCTGTGGTGAGCTTAGCAGGGCCCAGGGAAGGTCCCAGATCCAAAAGAACCTAGACCTGGTCTTACAATCACCGCAGACAGCTGGTTTAGGATCAACAAGTTCTTCTTCAAGGAAATACAGCAAAACAGCAGGCAGGATAGGAATCAGAACTATGCACCCAGGATAAGCAGCACACACACACACACAGATACCTCCAGAGAGAGAGCCCACCAGACCCAACAGTCTCTGAGTAACAACTTAACCCTTCCTACAGAATTCCAGAATCTTTTCCTTGTTGGCCTCATACCTCTGCCCACTGCAAAACCTACCAAACTTATCTTTTCCTTATAACAGTACCCAGCATTTACTACAGTGCTGGGTACATAGTATGTGCTTAATGATCACTACACACACACGCACGCACGCACGCACGCACGCACGCACGCACTCGTCAATTCTTTCCAGAACTACCTGTTTGTATTCTTTGACCATTTATGGATTAGGAGAATGGCTTTTGTTCTTATATTTGAATAAACTTCCCTATATATCTTGGATATTGTATCAGTATCAAATAATTTTGTAGGGGAAAAAAGTTTCTCAACTGTTTCTCTTCTACTTTTAATTGAATTGGTTCTGTGAGCAAAAATGCCTATCTTCAATAAGCAAAATTGCCTATTTATTCCCAGTGATTGCTATACTTTTTAATACTTAATTTATTTTATTTTGTCAAAAGCTTTATTCTGTATCAAATGACATAACAGCATGATTGGCTTTTTTTTAATTATTAATGTAGTCTATTATATTTATAGCCTTCCCATTACTGAACTAACCCAGCATTTCTGGTTTAAGTCTAACTTTATCATATTGTATAATCCTTTAAATATATGTTGTTATACCCTCTCTGCTAGTTTTAATTCAATATTTTTGTATCAGTATTGATCAGGGCCATTGGTCTTCTGTCTTCTGTTTTGTCTCAGCATGATTTAGGTACAAATAATATATTTCTTTAATGGAAGAAATTGCATACATCCCTCTATAATTTTTACAAGCAATATACTATAAATTAGAATTAATAGTTTTTGTATGATGAATAGAATTCACTTATAAATGCAGCTGTTACCAGAATTTGGGGTTGGGGGAAATTCAATTATGACTTTTTCAATATCTTTTTTCTGAAGATAGATTAAGATAGATTATTTAAATTTTCTATTATTCTGTTAATCAGAGTATTTTATATTTTTGCAAGTATTTATCCATTTCATTTAACACTCTTATTAGCATTTAATTGAGCAACTGTTTCTAATAATTTCCTTTATTTATTCCTCATCTGCTATGCATCCTCATTTTTTTTATTTTTGATGCTCGCAATTTGGTTTCTCTTTTTAAAAAAATCAGACTGGCTAATACTTTTTGGATTTCAATAGTTTTTTATAATGTCCTAATTTTATTAATTGAACATATTTTGTCAATTCTCTTTATTTTCAGGATTTCTATTTAGTTCAGTTTTTTTAAATCATTTCTTTTCTAGTTTTTTCCTAATTGCACATCCATTTTATTAATCTCTTCTTTTTACCTTTTGTTGAGGAATGTATTTATCTAGAAATTTCTCTAACGGCTGCTTTTATAATGGCCTTTCTGGATCAAACTGGGCTATAGGCTCTCACTGAGCTTATACTCAGAGAAGAACCTGCCAGATCCTCTACTCTACTGACTGACTGTGCCTTTAAGAATTCAAGGTCTTCTTTGCACCATGATAAGATATTCAAGTAGAACTTTCACAGAGGCTCACAAATGAAAAGTTGTCACCTAGGTGATCAATAATTTCAGAAGCCACAGGAGCTTCTGAAACCAAAAATTGTATTCTGCAACCCATAAATTTATTCAAGAAAATTCTTTAGTAATATGAGTGATAAACCATCCCCCAAGTATCTATTTTACAAAACTATATTTTCATCTGTCTAAATTTAGACCTGTACTTCTTTAGGTACTTTCAGAACTTTATTCCATTCATAATAGGAAGGTTATATCCTAGAGCTAAGTCTGTTCATAATGATACAGCAGGTAAATTAGGGGTTGGGGGAGAGGGAATACAGAACTAATAACTGTGTTAAATGTTATGCTGATTTTTATTCTATGTCTTTATTTTCTGAATCCATCTTCAAGAAGTTTCACACATAGCGTATCTGAATCTGTTTAATAAAGAGATATATAATAATTGATCTGCTGACTCTAAGAGCAAATCAAATTTCTATGATTATTTAAAGTCCTTCATGACCTAATTTCAACCTTTCTTTTTCCAAACTATGGTCACTCAGGTATTCCATGGTCCAGCCAAAATGCCTTTCTCCCTCTTCCTAACACTCAATATTCCATATTCTATTTCCTCCATGGGTAGATTTAAGGGATAAAAGGTTTAACTTAGGTGTGAAAAAAAATAAATTTAAACCTTTATTTTCCCTAACCACTAAAATTTAGCGTTTCTTTCAATAATATAAAAACATTATTCTAATAATCTGCAAGCTTAACCAAGATGCCAACGGGTCTAAAACCCACAAAAAGATTAAGAAACCCTACCTTTGCAATTATTACTTTAATAACTATTTGGAAAATGTAGTATTGGCCATTCCATTTCTATCCATAAATTTATTATACAGACTTATTAATAGTAAGTACTTACTGAAGTAAAAAATGTTGAAGAATGAAGCTTCTCTCTTAAAGTCTAATCTAACAACTTTTACCCCAACAAGATAGATCTTACTGGTACATAAGTAGTGGTATTTGGGAAAGGAGGTTATACTTTTCAAAGGTCCATCTTTGTATTTTTCTGTGGAGTGAACAAAGATTTTTTTGTTCTCTATACTGTAATCCATGATGAACCCAGTCTTCTTTGTTTCTTCCCTAGAGCCTAAAAAATGGAGTGGGGAATTAAGGTAAACAATGAAGACCTAGGATAAGGAAGGAAATGAGAAAATGGGAGGAGCAGGGAAGGAGGGATGGCTTGCTTAATCATTCACTGGAATACAATTGAAGAAAATTAATATTAAAGGACTGTATAGGCAGTCATTAGACAATAAGCAAACAGCTCCTTGGTGCCAGACCTCTTCCCAGATAGCTCAGTCATGGCTGTAAATAATTTCACATCTTTGGCCTAGAAAAATCACCTAATCTTCCATACAAAATTTCAAAGCGCCTACAAATAAGCTCTAATGAGCATATTTTGTTGCTCCCTCAAACTAAATACTGGTCAAATTCAACTAGCCATTCTTCAATTTAACTAGTTTCTCCCATTCTTTCTCCCTCTCCTTCTTCTCCCCCTCCACCCTGATAGGAACCCTTACTTTGCAGTAGCTAGGTTAATTCAACAGTCATATCTTCTTACCAAAGCCTACCCAGTGTTTAACTGCTTGACAGATTAAATGAACATAATTATAATTATGTTCAAAACCCTATTGGATTTAACTTAAACTCTGCCACCTTATGGAGTAAAAGTTTTGTAAGGCCTTCACAATCTGAATGCACTACATTTCCCCCATTATATCACCACTCACACTATATATTCTAATCAGGGCTGTATGTCAGGTTTCCATTTAAGGAACAGGAATTTCATTCACACACACGATTTAAGGAAACTTCTACCTGTTTAAAGTGACAGCTAATTTCATAAAAATAATTTCTCAGATCAAAAACATCAGGGAAGTATTATTTCACATACACAAACAACCTTAAAGCAACTGTATCCAAAACTGGAAATAGAGTAGAGAATCAAGCACTAGTATTTGCAGATATTAAATCCTCGACTCCAAAAATAGAGGCGTAAACTCTGCAGTAGTCATGGTACTACTACAAATACATCTAGATTCTTTGAGGCCCCTTCAGGGTAGCTTTTGGGGGAAAGAGTCATCATACCTTGACTTTATAGAATATAGAATATTAGGATTTTATTATGTATATTTTAATTAAATCATCTCTTATTGGAGATACAATTTGAAGTTTTGGTATATACAAATTCATGTAAAAATGAATTATTGACAAATATACTATTACTTCCTCAGAAAAACTTTAAATAAAATTATTGCTGCAATTAAGGTATTCTGAAAATAATAAAATCAATTGCTTCTGAAAAGCTATATTTTAATAGTTACTCTGGACATGTTTTTAAGCTCATCAGCTGATATAATTTCATTTTGACAATTTATAAGATTAGAATCTTAAAAATTTCAAATTGAAAAATCATAGAGATGTTGATTATAATGACAGATATTGAGACCAAGGTATACTCCACCTGAATTTTTAAATTTAAAAAGACTTAAATATCCTAATATATTGATTAATGTAGATACCCTATTTAAGCTTCAGAATCTAACCAAAAATGAATCAGAATAATGAAAGTGCTTTTCTTTTTTTTGCCACAACTTTTTTAAGACTACTCTATTCCCAGCTACCCTTCATTAGCATAATAAATCCCTAAGTTATGTGACAAGTAACTAAAAATAAAACTCACTTTATCCACGTCTGTTCAATGATCCTATGAGGGCATTTGCCATCTGTCTATACGTAGTTATCATTCTTTACCCATGATCAGATCGTTCCACAGTGAGTTTGCTAACTGTTCAGGATGGAGCTCCTGGAAATAGGGTGAGCATAGGCGGCTTTCTAATGTATTACACCAGAATGAATCTAAAAGGTATATATTTTTTCATCACTCTGTTTTTTTAAACTAATATTATTGACACTATTTCAGGAAAGGGTAGAGAGATAGAACATAGGCAACTCTAGCCAAGAAGCCAACCCTCAAACCCAATGACTAATTTTTTTCTTTTGAAAGGAACATGAGTTTCTAAACATCTGGACATTTTTAATACAGCATTTGATTCAATCCCCTCCTCTCCCCAATAAGCAAGACAACTAGACCTCTAAAACAAAATAGTTTGTTGATTTTTGGTGTCAAAGACCAATTCAAAATTGATTTCATCTTTATGACATCTAGAGTTGTCTCAATCATTTAAAAAAAAACAGATTTGCTGAGGAAAAAATTAACAAGACAGAATTTTAGGAATGGAAGATATCACAGGAAATCTGGCTTATCTTCTGGTCACATTGGTCCAAAATCAACATACATTTGTAGTCAGTCTTCTTTTTCTGCTCCACCAGCCCCCATCCCTGCAATTCTTTACTCTTCAGTCATATTCTCTTCAAAAGACCTCTTCACTCCAGATTTGTCAGCTTACCTTCTACTATAAGCCTTATAGTTGCATGTTTTCATTAATCAATCTAATTTTTTCTTTTATCAAATCAAAAATTAATCTTCTTTCCTTCCCCCTTTTGCCTATTACATAAATAACCTTTGTCATCACTAGTTATAGGGAGGCTTTACTTGCTAATGGGATATATATATATATATATATATATATATATATATATATATATATATATTATGGTGTGTATATATACACCATAATTTAAATACCATTTGTTTATTAATTGGTCAGTTCACATCCTGACTTGAAGTTCCCTATTCTCCCTTTTCCCCTTCCAACTTCCTATTTCTTTTCTGCTTTTTTAAAAAACCTTTACCTTCCATTTTAGAATCAATACTGTGTGTGTATTGGTTCCAAAACAGAAGAATGGTAAGGGCTAGGCAATGGGGGTTAAGAGACTTGCCCAGGACAACACAACTAGGAAGTATCTGAAGCCACCAACTTCCTATTTCAATCTTTGGTGTCTTCATGAACAATATAGTCAAGACATTACCATTTCTCAGCTTTTTCTTGAACTGACAGCATCTTCTGATACCATAGTTTCTTCTAGAGACTAACTCACCAGTTACCATTCAAATTTTTGACTCAACAAGTCATCTAAAAGTCATGTACAACCTGGTACAATACCTAGCAATTGGTAAACACTTAATAAGTGCTAGTTGACAGCCTGATAATATAAAACATAGGTCCAAGAGATGACTAAACATTTTACAATCTAGAAACATTCCTACATTTCTACAAGTCTTTTTTTTCCCATATTTTCCTCTAGAAGCTCTCAATTGCACTCAACATCCTCCAAATATCTCTAAATTGTACTTTTAAAGAGTAAGAAAGACAGACACTAAGGGCTTGGATTGAAATACTGGGTCAGATCTTATTGAAATTCTATTGCCAGCTAGTGTTCACATTACAGTGAGATGAAAGATACTATTGGACAGTTATATATAATAGCCAAAAAGGTCACAGCTGTCAACATTTTTAAGTATATGGAAAAAGCCAGAATAACCTTTACAACAAGTTGCTTTACAAATGAAGTAAATGGGAGTACAACTCAATTGTTCCCCCCAATAAACACTCTCCTTAACTTCTTAAAATCAGAATTGAAGTAAAATCCCTGTGAGACTTTTTTCCAAGAGACTAGATATGAAAAACTCTTTTAATAGAGAAAACTTCTTAGGAAAATAGTAAACTGTGGGCAAGTGCAAATGGAATGCAGAAAAATATCCAAAGGGGAAACATAAAGAGTTTAAAGTATAGTATCTGAGAATTAATGGCCTAATTTCATGTCCTTTTATTGATTCAAAAGAACTTTTAAAAACATGCCAGGAGCAGATAAACTATCACATTTCTTGATTAAATCAAAAATATTAAGGACAACATGAAAGTAGGTAAAGTAGTACATTTGATACAAAGATGCTCACTGAGCATAGGAAATATTTTTAATGAAAAACCTTTGCATGCAATTTTGTAAAATAAAAATAGATGCTAAATTTTATAGTTTCCTTTAAAAATATTCCAGAAAAAGAAACAGGTGGTTTCTGAATTAGTGACTAACTAAAACCAAAAAGAGTGGTGATTAATAGATAATGGTAACTTGGAAGGTAAATAGCTACTAGTATGCCACAGGGCTCTAAGCTGTTCAACATTTAAATAAATGACCTTTATAAAAACACAGATCGAATGCTAATCAACTTTACAGATGATGCAAAGCTGGAAGATAGGGATAATTTATTGGATGATAAAATCACAGAATCAGGATACATAAATTCTTGAGAGACTGTAGGGAAGGAAGTAAAATCCAACAAGATGAAATTTCATGAAGCTAAACAGGAAGTCCAAAATTGAGGTTTCAAAAAAAAAATTTATTTTTAAGTTCTAGGTGGGAGGGATATAAATATAAAACAGCTACTGTGAAAAAAGCCAGAGTAGACCACAAATGCAAAAGCTAATGAGACCTTGGATTAAGAGTGGTGTTAGACAACATCTAGAGCATGATGTCTAATTCTGAGAATTTTGGAAGGGGGACTCAAAATCTAGAACACATTCAGAGCCATATGACCAAAATATGCTATATGAAAGAGAACAGAAAGAATTCAGGATAGAACTGAAAACAAAGTAGCATCCACTGGAGAATGAGTGAATAAATTATGACATATATGAATATAGTGAAATATTACTGTGTCATAAAAGGTACAGATTCTAACATCAGAAAATGTGTATGAACCTACAGAGAGAAATGAGCAGCTACACCAGGAGAATAATTTACTTGGTGAATAAAACACCACAAAAGAAATCACTTTGAAGGACTGAAGAACACTGAAAAAAGCAATGAGTAAGCATTCCAGAACTATTTATCAAAGCCCTCACCTCAAGTCTAACATCTAGATTTTTCCTTGATATCTATGTGATACAATGACTAGAGTGCCAGACTTGGAAATAGATTCATCTTCCTGAATTCAAATCTGGCTTCATATTCTTACTATGTCCCTGGGCAAGTCACTAGATGAATTAGAGCAAACCACACCAGTAGCTTTGCTAAGAAAATCCCAAAATGAGGTCACAAAGTCAGACACAATTGAAATGACTCAACACCATCACAAGACAGCACTGGTAACATTAGTTGAAAGTAAGATTGCAAAGGAGTTGAGGGATGAATGAGAGAAGTAGAGAAGAGAGGAATAATACATGACAGCAACTAACAATAGGGTCTGGTGAAGGTTCTTCTGAAGATGGGGGAGACTTGAGCAAGGTCGAATAAAGTAGGAGAGGAAGGAGTAGCTTGAAGATGTGGGGAGCATTAAGGGAACAATCTGTTGGAGAAGATGGGCTTCTAAAGGGTATGCATAGAGGAGTTTGCTTTGGTGAGGAAAAGGGACATCTAAATATCAAAGACTGAAAGGGGGAAAAGAATGATATTAGGGGGTTTTAAGAAAAAGAGAAGGAAAATGGAAGGAGCATCACTGTGTATGTTCCCAATTTTTTCTCAGAAAAATTAGCAACAGATCCTCAGTAGAAAAAGTGGAAGGAGAGATAGAGAGGGCATGAAGAGGACTGAAAAGGAAATCAATAAGAGAAGAATAAACAGATTGTCTTGATGCAGACAGGGCCCATTTGAAGTTGGACAACAATCAATTTGTATGAAAAAAGCACTCACTATGCAAACATTACAAATGTGGTATATAAAATGTTACCTATTGTTATTTTTGTTAGAGAGAAAAGATCCTGCTATTTGGTTCTCAAAAGATGATTAATAGTGCTCTCTTTAAAGTTGTAATGTTCATAATATGCCTCTGTATCAGGTTTGTGGCCTGGATAATATATTTAATATAGATCAGAAAACATTTCATTGGTATTTCATCAAAAGCTACACCATTTATCCATTAAGGTATATTGCTGATCATGAGAAGATAAGAATCTAGGTGACCATCACTGAGCAAACAAGGATTCTAGGCTTTATCAATTTTTGTGATGTAATATGCAAAAAAGGAAGATAAGATATTTTGTTTGTGCTTCAACTTTCTTCTCTAAAAAGCAGACACTCTCTTCACTGAAAGATGTCAGCACTAAAGCTGCCTCAGAAGACATGACTTCAAGTCAGTACTGAGTTCTATTTTCTCAAACTGTTGGATGGAGGTGATATATTTTAAATAAATAGTACTTATCATCTGAAGAAAGGGGAGAGGGGTGGAGAATAGCACAAGTAGTGGTTAGATGATGTGCTATCATTATCACCAGTTCCATCCTTCCCATTTTAGAAAACTATTTAATAATTTAATGGTAGTACTTTTTCTTTTTCCTCTCTTTCCAAATACCTTAGCTTTCTTAGGTACTCAACAGAAGCAGCAGAATTCACATTTATGTAACACTTGAAGGCTAATAACTCCCTTTTCTTACAATGTTCCTCTTAAGTGGATAAGGAAAGCTTTATAGCCCAGTTCTCAAGAGTTAAATGTTACTTGCCTGCCTGGGAATGGACAACTTACAATTGATAAAACCAGTATTCCCAGGTCTCTCAACTCCAAGTTCACTGTTTTCTATGCAACCAAGCAGCCCTTCAATTTATCTAACAATTTAGGACAACTAGGAAGAAAAGAATGCATAATACGTTTGAGGCCATAACAATTAAGTTAATAAGTGAATGTATATTTTCCAATAGTAGCACCAGTTCTCTAGGTACCTCCTGGGAAAGATCAACTGTATTAAAAAGGGAAGCAACACAGTATGGCAGATAGAGCACAAGACAGAGAAGGAGGAACCTGGATTTAAATCCCATCTTTGATACTCTCTGACCTCAGGAAACTCATTTAACTTCTCTGTCTCCATTTCCTCATCTGAAAAGGAGATAAAAATACACTTTTAACTTCCCAGGGTTGTTGTGGTAAAAAGTATTTTGTAAGCCTTAAAGCACTCAATAAATGTGAATTTTTTTTTAACTCACATATGCCACTGGTCAAAACATTTCTTTTTCTTCTAACCCAAAATTGTTCCTTTTTTTCCAAGAGTACTTTTCATACCAAAGACAAAAGCATAATAATTTCTTGGTGGTATTACAGTGATAAGCATTATTCCTAAGGTTTAGATGTAGTAACAGGTTTCAGCATACAATTTGAACCTGAAAAATCTAAAGATAGTATCTTCACATTTTTGCAGATGAGGAAACTGAGGATCAGAAAGGGAAAGGAATTAGAATAAGTAAATCAGGATTTTAACCCAGATCTATTGACTCCAGATTCCTTTCAACCAAACTACTTTTCATGTATTAAAAGAACCCTTTCAACTTTCAAGGAATTTGTTTCTATAACTAAGGATGTGATGAACAAATCCAAACTCACTCTATTCCCATGCTTCATAAATTTATACACTTGGATGATAACCCTTCTCCACCTAGGGAATTTACTCATTCATTTAATATTTGTAAATTTCTACATATTGATCGTTGGACTAAAAAATAGTTGAGAATACCAAGGACAACAAGGTAGTAAAGACATAGTCCTGGCCCTGTGGGAGCTTAAGATATAGAAAGTTTTTATATTTTTATTCTTTCATAAAAAGTTAAAAAATAAAAAATATATATAAATGAGTTTCAAGTGAATAGTATAAACAGAAAGTCTACAGTTCAGAAGAGGAAGAGATTTGACTGGGCTGAAGTACTTGAAGAAGTCTGTATTTGAGTCAGAACTTGAAGGACAGGCAAGATTTAGACAGGGAAGAAGTAGGAGGGTATTTCAGAAAAGGGCAAGTATAATCTGAGCAGTCATAAAGATAGCAATAAGCAACATTCAAGGTCACTAAGGAGACCCACCTAATGGAAACACAGGGGTTTTGCTGAGGAAAGATGACCCTAGAAGGGTCAATTTGATGTTGATTGAAGAGGTCCTTGAATGCCAGATTCAGAAACATATTCAACAAGTAAACTCTTATGGTTATGATGACAAAGAATTTAAATCACTGACCCACAAATGTATTTCTAAACGGTTTTTTCTTTGGACTAGTAATAAAAACAAAATATACTAGGATGGAATTTATATTTTATTGGCATTCACCTGAGATAACTTTATAAATCACCCCACAGCTTAAACTCTGATATAATCATCTCAAACTAAAAACATTTTTTAAATTATACTATCTCAAACTCTTGCTCCTCCTTTAAATGCAAATTTATGAACCTAAATATTTGTAAAATCTAAGTCTTGGTCAACATCAACAATGAACAGTGGGTCAGATTCTCCTAATGGGTCTTCTGATACGAAAAAGAGTCTTTTATAAAAGGTATATTAAATCCCTCAAATCACTGCAGTATCAATTCAAATTAGTATAATTAGAATAATGTGAGTATAATAGTTATAGTGCTTTCCTAGGTAACAAGAAAAACACTAATTCTACAGAAACCTATTAAAAAAATAAACTTTGACAGAAATTAAATGATTGCTTATGTCATGAAATAGCCAGTGTGTTGATTACTTTTGCTTCATTGTACTATTTGTAATGGGAGGCCAGTAGGGGACAGTGGGAAATAACTTTGACAACTGAAAAGAAAGACTAAATTATTTTTTTAAAAACTCAGTTCAGTGACTATAAAGCTGATTAATCATAAAGGCAGGATTTTAATTAGAGTCCCTGAGTTAGAATTTTGTTGAAAGCTTAAAGATGTTTTCTTTCAATACAATGAGAGGGGGGAAAAAAAAGAAGTAAAACATCCTGAAGTTGGATATCATTCAAATAAAGGCTTGAAACTTTAAACAACCCTCCTCTTAGCCTTTTCCCTAAAAATTGCTCGCTCTCTCACCCACACATCCAAGACTGGTACTGTAGGTCTTGGTTTCAAATATAAAGCTATTAATTGCTAATTACTTTTATGATAAAAGAAGCTGTGGATTTTATCCTCATACAATGTACTTCAGATATCACAGTAACTGTTTTTGCTCAATTGCAAATAGAGAAGGTTGTTGTATCTAATTTTTGGAAGCAACCTTCATTGTTTACACAATAAACACCTGTGGTAACTACGAAGGAGCTGAAAAGTATCCGCGATGTGGAAAAAAAAAACTCACCATTCTAACTACTTCAGGGTAAGTCTGCTCTGTCAAACAGCCTCTGCTTATTGTAATGTAGTCCACCAGTTCATTAAGAGTGGAGCGCTTGTATTCTTTCATTTTAAGATCAGATAGCGTGTCCATGAAGTCAAAAATTACACAGCACTGCTGAAGTTTCTTTAGGAACAGTTCAGGCTGCTCTGAGGATGGAACGTCTAAGAAACAAAAAAGGAAATGTAAGTCTGTCATCAATTTCTAGGTAACAGGAATTCTCTGTTAAAAGTTATTTCAAAAGAAAGCTCAATATAAGAGTCCACATGAAACAGTGATTCTGTTGTGTGTTTTTAAAAAAAAAAACAATTAGACATTTATGGGATATCTTACACACTATGTGATTTATAACTTTGGCAACAATACTGGACTAATAAGAAATTTCTATCATTTACTATTGAAAAATAAAAGATTTAATAAACTCCCAAAATCAATTAGAAAGTTTTCACAAATTTCAAACAAATAGATTCATCTTCATTCCTGATGCCCAAATTAAAACATAAGTTATAAATATTAAGCAATTCAAGCTTCTTGATATACAGTAGAGCAAGAAAGTTCCACAGTTGTTTTAAAATTAGACTCACTTAAAAAAAGCTGAAGTAGAAATGTCAATCCATTCATTTTAAATCCATCCTTGGTATTTAAATCAATTGGTTTTTGGTTTAGAGCTTAAGAAAGTCATATTCCCAAAAGCCAATAGGTTGAATCAATAACATAATCCAAAAGGAAAAAAAAGACAGTCATTGAAAGTATGTCTGCTTGAGAAAGATTCTAAACATTACCAGAAATTTTAGTTGATCAAATTCTACACAAGCAAAAAGGAAGCTGGTATTCAGTAGAATAAACTGGCTTCCCAAGAATTTGCTGCTGTTATCTGAAGAAGTTAATCATCCCTCAAAAAAATGGCAATGATATTATTTATTATTATTATTATTATTCTCTCCTTCACAAGTGGAAAATTAAAGTGTCATTACGATCACACAATGAACCTGTTATAGAACAGATACAAGCTCCTTGTTCACTTGACTACATTTCTCTTTACTGCATTACACATGAAGGATCCTAATATTCTATAGTTTCAGCTACTTTTACCTTTTCTCAAACCTTGGTCAAGCCCATTTTACAATAATCACACAGAAGGAGAGGCCATCTGTTCATCAATAGTAAGAGGAACATGCTAATGGACCACTTCTTTCTTTTCTACCATCAACACCAATTTTTTAAGTACAGGCAATAAAGATCAAGATAACACTTTAAAAAGAAAAATCTCATTTTGAAGAACATATACATTAAAAAAAAAACATTAAAAATTAACCTAGCTAGAAATACACACAACCAATATAAAGACAACTATAAATTTATAGTGACTGAAATGGAAGAAGCCCTAAAAAATATTAGAGGGGCAGTCAGTGTTCAGGAATAGGACACATTAACACAGTAAAAATGACACTACCTAAATAATCTTACATATTTAATGCAATACTAATGAAAAAAGGGGGTTTCTTTGTAGAACAGTATAAAATTTAAATGAAATGTATATATTTTTTTAAATCAAGGAGTAAAAATTAGAAATGGAATTTCCACTCTAAATAACTTGCAAAGGTATCAATATTTGGGGATATATCTATCAAGAACCACCTAAGAATCAAATGAATCCACGTATAAAATATTCTTTGCAGAATAAAATGGAGCTAAATAATAGGGGGAAAATATTCAGTGCTAATGGGTAGGTGAGGCTAGTACTGAGGGAAAAAATGGTGCTACTCCCTAAATTAATTTAGTTATTCAATGCCATGTCAAAAAACCAAAGGATTCTTTTATAGAGCTATTATAGAGCCCATTCCCTAGCCCTTACTGCTCTTCTGCCTTAGAACCAATATACACTTTTGATCCTAAGATGGAAGGTAAGGTTTTGTTGGGTTTTGGTTTTTTGTTTGTTTGTTTTTTTTGTTTGTTCTGGAAAAAAATAATAAATATGGAAGGAAAAAGAACATGAAGGAAGAAGGTCTAACAATAGCATATCTCAAACCAAATTATAAAGCCTTAATAATTAAAACAATTTGATAATGTTTAAAAAAAAACAAAAGTTGGTCAATGGAATTAAAACTTTGGTTCAAAACATATACAGAAGCAAATCAACACTGTAAGATACCATTTAATAAATCTAAAGGCTCCAGGTACCAAGATTTGACAAATAAATCTAAAGACGCCAGGTAACAAGATTTGACAAAATCTGCAAGGAAAACTAGAAAGCAGTTGGACAGAAATTATGCATAGAGAAACATCTTATACTATATTGCAAGATTAATGACAAGTGAATACATTATTTCATCATAAAAGTAAATCATCACAAGTAAATAACTAGAATAAAGGAAGAAGTCATAACTAAATAACCAATAGAGAGGATCAAAGAAGATAAAAGGGAAGTGTTAATTCATATAATTTAAAATGTGTTGTACCAATTTTCCCTGATAAAGTTATATATCTAAAATATATAAAGCTCATTAGAAGAGCCATTGCCCATTAGATGACTGGTCAAAGGACATTATGAACAAGCAGTTTTTAGAGGAATAAATCCTATCATATAAAAAAGTTCCCCAAAAAAACTAATAAAAGCACAAATTAAAACAACTATAAGGTCCCACTTTGCACATATCAGATTGGCAAAAATTACCAAAAAAGGAAAATGATAAATGCTGGAAAATAGACACCTGTCTACAGTTTTGGCAGAGCTATGAAATTAATCTAGCTATTCTAAAAAACAATTTGGAATTCCATTCTGAAATCTTACTATTTTATAAGCTCTTAGAACAGTGGCTAGAATATAGAATACCTACTTTTACTTGAAAACAACCCATATGTTCAAAAATGTTGATGGCCCCTCGTTTCAAAGTAACTCCAAACTAGAAAATAAGAGGAAATCCACCTAATGGGCATGGTTAAACAAACTACAGTCTATGAGTATAATGGAACATGATTGTGCCATAAGAAATAATAAAATCAATAGTTTCAGAAGAAAATAGGATTACCAGTACAAACTAATGCAGAATGAAGGGAGCAGAATTATGAGAAAACATAACAACAATATAAAAAGGAGAACAACTCTGAAAAACTTTAGAATTCTGAGCAATGCAATGATAAACCATGAGTCCAAAGGACCGAAGATGAAATAGGTCACCTACCTCTTGCCAGAAAGAGGTTAAGCTTAAATGGTCAAAGGATATGAACAGACAGTTCTCAGATGAAGAAATTAAAACTATCTATAGTCATATGAGGAAATGCTCTAAATCACTAGTGATTAGAGAAATGCAAATTCAAACAACTCAGATGTACCACCTCACACCTATCAGATGGGCTAATATGACAAAAAAAAGGAAAATGACGACAAATGTTGGAAGGGATGTAGGGAAAACGGGACACTAATATACTGTTGGTAAAGTTATGAACTGATACAGCCATTCTGGAGGGCAATTTGAAACCACATCCAAAAGGCCATAATACTATGCATTAATTACCCTTTGACCCAGCAATATCAGTAATACATATGTATACAAAGAGATCAAAGATTGGGGGGAAGGACCTACCTTGTACAAAAATATTTATAGCAGCTCTTTTGGTGGTGGCAAAGAATTAGAAACTAAAGGGATGTCCATAAATTAAGGAAAAGCTAAACAAGTTATGGTATATGATTATAATAGAATAGCATTGTACCATAAGAAGTGATGAACAGGATGATCACAAAAAACCTGGGAAGACATATGAAGTGATACAAAGTGGTATGAGAAAAATTAGAATAATATTGAACAAAGTAGTGGCAATATTGTATAATCAGCCATGAATGACTTAAAACATTATCAATAATGCAAAAGTCCAAGACAACTCCAAGAGGTTCATGATAAAAAATGCTGTCTACTGCCGCAGAAGAAATTGATGGAATCTGAATGCAGATTAAAGCATGCCATTTTTTACTTTATTTCTTTCATGAGTTTTTT
Organism: Monodelphis domestica; assembly: GCF_027887165.1. Taxonomy (NCBI): domain Eukaryota; kingdom Metazoa; phylum Chordata; class Mammalia; order Didelphimorphia; family Didelphidae; genus Monodelphis; species Monodelphis domestica. The sequence continues at coordinate 273,700,388 of NC_077227.1, forward strand.
TCCTTATATGTGTGATATCTTTTTTCACAGCATGACACATGAAAATATGTATTGCCCAATAGCACATATATAACTACATCAGATTACTTGTCATGGAGGGAGGGGGGGAGATCTTAAAATGACAGAAAAAAATGTTTAAAATTATTTCTATATGTAATTGGGAGAAAACGTAATTTATAAAATGTAGTGGGGAAACTCTTGAGTAATTGGGTGGGAAATTAATTTTAGATCTGTTTCACATATCTTAGTGGATTTTAGCACATAATGAACTTAAAATGTAAGAGGATTATAATAATAGAAAAAAATAATGTATGACCTCAAACATGGAAAGATGATATTTTTCTACTAAGTAAATGTAATTATTAGGGACATGATAAATACACTAAACAACACTGTGACATTGCTAAAAAACTTAGTCATAGCCAGTGGAACTGATAGCCAGCAGAATCTTTTTGGAAAGCAATCAGAAAAGAAACAAAACAGGAAATTAATCATACTTTTTAACATTATCATTGAATTGCTGATAGTACACCCTGAAAAACATTTTTATTATAAAGCTTGTCTTTATAATGTCTTCCCCATGCACTGTACTTTTCTTTGTTTAAAGACCCATATACCAGAGATGTGCTCTCTTGATGACTCCCTGTCAATCACATATTAGTCATTTTTAATATCATGTTAAGAAACATCATAGTTGGATCCTCCACAAAATGATAGTACCTTCAGGTCTTTATGTATCCTGGTGAGCAAAACCTGAAATGTATAGATACCATATTTGGAATGATTTATTGGGGAGACTATGTTTCCCAATCAATCATATGGGGTAATGTGGAAAATTCATACCGACATTTAATATATAAGTAATGTTATCGTTTGTTTACTCCCAGCAAGGCAGTTTTTAGTTATCTAAAACTTCTAGATTCTCCCTCTTTCAAGAGTTAACTAAAATCCCAGTCTTACCTACTAACTCTCCCTCCAAGCTAGTGACTTCCCTCCATTGATCCAATCTACTCTGTATATATCTTTTTTGTAAACAGTTGTTTGCCTGCAATCTCCTCCATCATTGCCTTTCTTTAAATAAGAGTAGTAACAATAAGCATTTATTTAGCATCTACTATGTGCCAAGTACTGTACTAATTACATCTCATTAAAACTCTGAGATAAGAGCTATTGTAATCCCCAGATGAAGAAACTGAGGCAAGCAGTGGATGAGTAAATTGCCCAGGGTTACCTAGCTATTAAGTGTCTCTGAGGCAGAATTTGAATTCACATTTTCCCAACTCCAGGTCTAGCACTCTATCCATTGTGCCAATGAGCTGCCCCTTATATTGTTTGATAGATGGGCTTCCTCTGTCCGTTTCCTTATTTACATACAAGGGAAATTATTTAACACTACATACTTACCCAAGTTGCTATGAAAAAAAAAACAAATAAAATATTGTTGTGCAATTTCTAAGCACAAGAACACAAATAAGAAGAAACAAAGCCTCCAAGCCAAAGAGTTTATTGGGAGAGGGCTGGTCTCACAATAAAGTCAGACTCCTGGTCAAGACCAAATGACCCCAACCCTTGTGAGAGGACTTCTTTAATACTATGCAAGAATATCACAATTTATGAAATAATCCAAGATAGTAGATAAAGAGATGTGGATTGATTCAAGTAATTAGATGACTTGAAAGTCACTTAGACAAGGGGAGAGTGGGGGAGCCTGAATCCTACTTTATAAGCCTGATGATGTCATGGATGATGTATACTAAGATGACCAGGGTAAGGAGGAAGTGCCAGGCCCCAAGCAGAGCAAAAGCTTGATGATATATACTAGGGTGTACATAAAGATGAAGCATTGTTACCAGGCTTCTAACTGAGGGAAAAGTCTCGGTGTTAATGAAGAGCCAGTCACAAATTCAAGACCATAATATTTGCTGAGGGTGCATTATATAAAAAAGGTTAAAACTGAGACCTATGCTAACAATGATTAACTATATTCAACAGTTATCTTACTTAAAACCTTATACTAAAATAATCACAGAAGGCCTACTAAAATCATCACTTATGCTAACATTTAACTATCTTAGAATTAGAATTATGATTAACTCAATACCACTGCTAACATTAAAATCTAATCCTCATATAAGGGGGTAGGGGATTTTTCACTTATAATAATGCATGTGAAAATTTAATAAGTCTAATGTAAATAATGATAGCTAATCTGAATGACTCTATAACAGCTGTATTAAAGAGTTTTTCCTCTTAGATTTCATTGTCACCATCTTTTTTCTCCCCAAAGGCTTCTGTATCACACTCTCCACTAGTATCCTCTTAAAAGTTTTTACATCCATGGTCTTCAAACTTTGGAATTTAGATGTTTATGAGAGAATGCAAAAACACTAGGAAATACATTTTGTTGGGTCCCTGAGATTCCAAGAATGCAAGAGTAGAAAGGAAAAGAAAAGGAATGTAACTCATATTCATGACATTCACTGACTTTGGCCCTTTTAAAGGCAATATATACTCTAGTTCAAATTTAAAATACTTTCAGGCTTAAAGTCTTTATGTTAAAATATACCTTGCCATGTTGTAAAGCTTTTCCAATGATAACACCAGAAAGTTTAGGGCTCTTCATCAAACTCATAATGAGTTATGAACATATAAAATTGCATAAGGCAAAGACTCTTTAATCATGTGAAAGTATTAAATGTTCATGGTCCTATAAAAATGCCATACATATTATACAAATTACTTCAATGTGTTCTAAAGTACACACAAGGTTCATAAAAATATGTCCCAAACACATAACAAAATTAGACCAAAAATGAATGTTAATTGATAATTTGCTTGACTTCTTAGAATTCTAAGTGTTTGGAGAGGTAAGAGATCATCTGGACTGTCTGGTTCATGTAAAAGACTTGTCTATAGAAGTATGACTTGATAGTATCTTTTTTCTCTTGATAAATGCTCATAGAGCAAACAAATATTCGAAACCTGACCCTTCACATTCCCTTTCCTCCTCAGTTTATTCACAAAAAAACATTTATTAAATGCCTACAATGTGCCAAGCAATAAGCAGTGACTATGCAATATTTTCATAACAACCCAGCACCAATATGAAATAAAAAGTGCTGCTAAATCATTTCTGATCACAGCTACCAGAGCTCTTCAAAGCAAATCAGAAAGCCACAAAAAATATTATTAGATTCTTAGTGTATTTTTTAAAGTGCTTTTCACCTGTCAGAACTGATGACTGGTAAGATTAATATTCAAAGTACAACTTAAGGCATGGTTGTTAGTGGAATAAACAGACATCATTGAATAATACCAACTAGATATGAGAGGAGAAAGGAGATCTGGGAAACTTCTCCCTGGGAGATGGCTGGGGGAAGAATGGAGAGATGAAAAAAGGCTTTGAAAAGAAGGAGAATGAAATCATGCGGTTACTTGGAGAAGTTTCAACTAAATAAGTAGGTTCAGGCTGAATTCGGAGAGGAGAAATTTGACAAAATTTTAAAGAAACTTAGAAAAATCCAAAGAATAATCATCGGGCCCAGATACTGATCCAGTTTCTACTTTTGGTTGAAAGAAGAATAGGAACAAAAATTCCAGAGTAGAACGTGAAAAAGTACTAAGATGGAAAAGTATAAGGTAGGACTGAAAAGGATAAGGTAGTTAGTTGGCAAGACAAGGCAAGGTTAAATAAGAAATAAATGGGAAGAGTGGCACAAATAGAGTATTAATCAAATGGGATGGTTGGAGGGGAAAAATTGGTGAAACAAAGAGAATGTTGGTCAAAAGGCAAAAAGGAAGGCTGCTGATACAAAAGAAAGGAATTCCTAGGGGACTCAAGCTCTCAAGAAGTGATAATTGACTGTAAAAGTTTAACCAGATGATTAGGATTGAGATATAATTACCTTCAAGTATTTTAAAGAAATAAGGCCAAAAATCTCAAACATTATAAGAAGGAATTGGGCAGAGATTTGCATCTTGTACAAAGTTTACATTCTTGCCACTTTAGAGTGTGTTTCAAGTGTAAGGTAATATCCCTCCAGTCCAGGTTGAAAACCAACGGGACAGGAAATAAGCATTTATTATTAAGCACCCACTATATGCCAGGCATTGTGGTAAAAATATTCTTTTTATTTGATTCTCATAACAACCCTGGAAGGTATATGCTTTTATGATCCACATATTACAGTCAAGAAAACTGAGGAAAACAGCTATTAAACGTGGCTTGTCCAATGTTGCACAACTACTAAGTATTTGGGATGAAATTTATTGGGGCTTTTTTAATAATCAGGGTTTTATAAAAACTGTCTCAAGTATCCATTATCACAGTGAAAATATGAGACTCAAATATACTGTTAAAGTGAATGATTAGAAAATTTGGATGAAAAAGGCAAAAATGCTAAATCAGAACACATATAAAATCCATTTCCCTCTGTGATATTAATAGAAAGGTTATATGTATAAATTTAGCAAAATTAAGATGAATTATATATTTAAGTTCATTTCCCCTTCCATGTTTTCTATAAAACATGAGTCATCTAATAGTATTTCAGTCTACAGAGTTTAAAAATGTCTCAACTTGGCGAGTGCTGGCCAGGACTGCACACATCTTCTTAGGTGAATGTTTATTTCTCCCAGACTCCAGGCCCAACACTAGGCTGTGCTGTAAGGGAGCATGGAGTACAGTATTCCTAGAGCAGTTTTTGACCTAAATTCCTGTCTTGAAGGAAAGAGAAGAAATACTTAAATGGGGATGAGAAAAGAAATCTGATCATTGTCAAGATAGTTGAGAATGGAAGAGCATCCCTATGAAGAGAACGAAGCTCCACAGAGTTTAAAAACAGATTGGAAGTTCTTCCCAAAAAAGAGCTAGATGCTCTAAGGAGAAAGAAATTGTTTTCCAAAGAACAATTATTAACCACATAAGCTATCAAATGAGAGTTCACAGTAAAAATCATAAGAAAAAGAAAACAACAGATCTGGACAAGAAGAGAGATGTGTTTTACTCCTGGGACATGTGCAATAATAATATTACTAGCCAAAATTAAAATGGTACTTTAAGGTTTCTACAAAGTACTTTACAGGTTATTTCATTTGATATCTCATTTGTTACTTGATAACAGATATAACAGATTACCACAACTCATATAAATAGATATAAACTATCTACTGCTAGTGATTTATATGAACAAAAACAACACCTCCAGAAGAAAACTAAAAAAGTATTGTCAACATTTATGAAGTCTGAGACAAAACCTGAAACACAAGATATAATTTTCTTGTTGTTGCCTCCTGAAGGAAATGGATGCAGAAATGAGCATTTAATTTGAGAATCTGATTTTAAATTCATTTAAGAGGATGACTTGGAAGATGATATCTCACAATGGGATTTGGATTTCTTTATCATGGCTTACAATGTAGGAATGACACAGATTCCTAGCCAGAGATGGAGTGTATCTAATGGTAAGAAAGTATTTGCCTGGTATTTTCAAATAAAATCAAAAGGGCTTTAAACTAAAAGGGATAGGAGAGGGAGATTATCTTTAAAAAGTCACAAAGTTAGAAAAGCAGCTAAGATATCCAGAAGTTCACAGGAGTCAAAAATCTAAGAAAAAAGTAATTGGTTGTAAAAACAAACAAAGGATCTCTAATTAGGGGGTCCTTATCACTGCTATGTCATATTTCTGTTTTCTAGAAGAACTAGAATATAGGGTTGGGAACATTTGAAAGACTGGGAAAGAAAAAGGGAGAACCACAAAACTGGAGAATGGCAAATGTCTAAATTTTCAAAAGAGAACAAAGTCTGTAGACAGTAAATTGGAGAGCTTAACTTCAATTCCTGCGAAAATTCTGAAACAGATCATTAAAGAGATAATGGCAGAAGATCTAGAAAAGGAAACAATGTCTTCATCAAGAACAGGTCATACCAGACTAATCTCATTTCCTTTTTTTTTTCAACAGGGTAATTAAACTAATAGATGAGGATGCTATGAACATGGTTTTGCTAGATTTCAGCAGAACCTTTTGATAAAGTATTTCACATAGAAATATTTATAGAAAATATAAACTAATATGGATTAGAAAATAATACAGTTATGTAAACTCTTAAATCATTAAACAGCCACTCAAAAACTAGTTAATGGTTCAAAAGACATTAGGTCTATAGTAGAGTGTCCCAGGGATGTAAACTATTTAGCATTCCTAGCATTGGTTTGAATAATAGCATAAATAATATGCTTACCAAACCTGCAGCTGGCACCTTGCTAGAAGGGATACCTAACATGCAGAAGAATCAGAATCCCAAAGGATCTTTGTAGCTAGTGCCTTGGGTTGATGAAGAAATCAAAGATGAAATTCATTAAGGATAAATAGAAAGTCTTTCAGAGTTGGTGCAATAACAGTTGTATATGTGGAAGATGGCAGAGACATGATTAGATAGGAGTTATTCTGAAAATTATCAAGAGTAAAACTTAGTTCAATGAGTCAACATTGTAACATGGCAGCCAAATAAGGAAAATGCAGGCTTGTTCTGTATTAAGATGGGGTACAACTGCCAAGAATAGGGAGGTCATTTTCCCTTTTCAAATCTCATCTGACATACTGTGTTCAATTATGGACACCATGATTTCAGAAGGGCATTGATAAAAGTGTTACTATATGCCAGACACATTGTAGTTGGAGACTGGCAGAACCAGCTCAAGATAGTCAACTGTTAAAATTTTTCAGTGTATTTTTTAATCTTGGAAATTAGCCAATGTAATTAATTATTTTCTTAATTGTCTACATCAGGGGTCAGCAAACTACAGTCTATAGGCCAAATCCAGCCTGTGCCTGTTTTTATAGTCTGTGAGCTAAGAAAGTTTTGGGATTTTTTTCTTTTTTAAAAATAAAGTTTTGTTGTATTCAAAAACGTAAAAACCATGCTTAGATCTAGGGCCATTCAAAAGCATACTGATTTGGTCCTCCATCCACAATTTCCCAAACCCTTGTCTAGATTTACAAAAATGATGGGGAAATGTACTAATGTGCTTCCAACTTAAACATCTACCATAAGAACTTATCCTCACTCCTCCTCAAGTAGGTGGTTAAACATTTCATGGCACACCACAAGTTGAACTAGATAACCACTTCAAGGCCCTTCCAACTCTCAAATTCTATTCCTCAGAATTAGTCTGTGAAGATTATAATATTCCAGAGCCAAAAGAAGTTTTAGCTGTCCTGAAGAAAAAAGATTTGTAGGACAAAATCCTTCAATACCACACTAAAAGTTTAACATTGATGGTCTGGGGGTATAGATTAACTATATCCTTGCTGGAGAATGAAGAGAAAGGGATGAATTACAGTTTTCTCTAAAGGATAAAATATTTGTATACGGATAAATAAATATTTTTAGCTATTTGATCTCATCCCTTGAAATCTAAATATTGTTTCATGACTTAAGTCAATGCTTTAGCTTTCAAACAAAAAAGGGTGAAAATTTATAATGTAGAGACTGACTATACTGTACTTAATTTTTCAACATCAAAATCAGGAAACAACAATTCCCAAAGTCATCGAATTCATGTTTACCCATGCACTGTCAAGGGTAATTGTTCAGTTGTTTTAAATCAGATTTGTTACCAGTTGTGAATGGAAGTAAATAGAATTTTCTACAAATGTTGCAATTCCAATCCTGCATTTCATACTATGATATGATAGGATACAGCTTAAATTAAAATAAGAGCATCACTCATGGATTCTCTTTCCAGCTTTGATTATCAACACTTGATATTTATTACTCTTTAAATGGAGCTCTACTCAGACTTTTCTCAAAAGTTGACAAGTAACTCTTTGATTTATATGTATAACATACATTTATATTATTAGGATATGTACATATATGTTTATATATGTATGTCATATATAAATATGTATTTACATATATAAATCCAGCACTAAGCACAAGTCCATAGGGACCTAGAGCATCATCCTACTGCTCTCCCTTCTCTTTCTGACCCTTGGGATCACTCTCTTAGGTAGGGTTCAGCTCAGGCCTGACCCTGCATCCTAATCTCCCAGCCCCAGCTTCATGGACAGGGAGAGGGAGAAGGAAAAGAAAGGCTGCCAGCATGGCCTCCTAGCCCTACTCTTCACACCAGTCTGCAGAGAGAGTGTGCAGGCCTAAGAAGGGGTCAGAGGACACCGCCATCAGCACAGAGGACATCAAACTCAAGGCACAGAGTTTGTCCAAGTAGGCATCCCACAGGCAAAGTTCTCCTTTCCATCTTGACCTATGGTTCTACTTACACTGCAGAACTGGATCCTGGATTTGTGCCACCCCAGGGCCATAATTTTCACTCTAGAGTGGTTTCCACTGAATAAGCCCAGCAATGGAGACTACTTAATTATGTCTTACTTCATCCATCACACTATCTCTCTTACTCTAAGCTCAGTGTGTTTGTCAGCATTATCCCATCCCCATCATAGGCACCAACATTCACCTGGTGGGAGACTGAACCACCACCTGATTTTCAATAGGTACTGACACCACCTATCGTTTCCAAGAAGCCTATTATCAAGAACCTGAAGACAAAGATTCTGACTAACTCCTTCAAGCTACTACTATGAGAAATATCTAGGACAGTAATAGTAAACCTTTTAGAGATGGAGTGCCAGACCCCACCCCAACTTTAGACTGAGTGCTGTGCTAGGCCCTTACCTCAGACAAGAGAGGAAGTGCTCCCATTGGGCCGATGAGCAAAGGGTGGGTGATAAGACACACCTGTGGAGAAGGGGAGGGGAGTGGCCCACATACTGCTCTCCCCTCCAGCTCTGCTGCCTGTGAGCCACCCACCTTACCCTCTGTGAGCTCCCATTGGGCTACTGAGCAGAGGGGGGAGGTTGATATGAAAAAATGTCTGGCACAGTGGAGAGTGGAGAGAGGGAGGAGAGGAACTCTGCCTGAGTCCTTCTGACTTTCTAGTAACAAAAGGGGGGAGGGAGGGGGTTGGTAGTGCGGTGGTTGGGAAGGGAGGGTGGCCCACATATTCACAGAGAGTGCTCTGCATACCATCTTTTATACCCATGCCATAGGTTCACCATCACTGATCTAGGACATTGCTTGTGAGCTGAGGTTTTGACCACAAGCAGTCAGTCACAAGACACCCAATCATGGCCTGCACCAGATTAAAATGTAATTGGGAAATGATTAATAAAATAAATGCTTAATCATTTGGGTAGACTAGATATGTTGGCAAAAGTAAAATTACATGATTTAAGGTTTTAAATTATTTTAATCACATTTCATACTCAAGATAGTAGATGAGGGTAATATATAAGGAAAAAACAACTTTTTATTTTAATTTACTGATGCATTTTGCTTTGGTACAACAAACTCTGTCTAGCAAATACCAAAATAAATGCCCTGCAAAGCATGCCCTAAAATCAGTAGCCTGTATACCAACAAAAAGGATGTGTTCTTTAACTTTCATGTTATACTAGCAATGACATTGTTTTTTAATATGAATTTTCTTTCCTGTCATCTTAACTTCATTTGCATTATTGCCTTCATTGCATACTTTTGTGCCTTTACTTTCTTCTCCTGGTATAATTTTCCATATCTTCCTAAGATTTTTTAATATTCATATTCATTACTTGTAATGACATAATTTTATAATATTCATAAGCCATAACTTGCCAATGAAAATTATTAGTTTCTAATACTTTAAAAAACATCAGGAAGAAAGTATATGATAGGAAAAGAAAATGAGCTAGTCATGATAGCTGGTGGTCAGATGAAGTATCCCACCCTTAGAACATCAGCAGAAAATGAGGAAGACCTCAAGAAAATTGAGTAGACTCTGTGAGGACAGGGATAAATGTCCTACAAGAGATAGGCAAGCATGGGTAGGTTTTAATCTCCATGAAGAGAGGAAATTGCTAAATTGACGAGATCACATTCATTTGAGTGATTATATCCTCAGACTCCATTCTAATAAAACACCTTGAAAACTATTTTTGTACTTGGAAAGACTTGTGCTATGATATTATGTAGGTATAGTCTACAAGTACCTTAGGTAGCTTTTATACCATGAGGAGTATCAAAGAAGGACTTTAGCTGAGGAGTTTATAGAAATAAATTATTCAATATAAAGAAGCTGGAGATACTTGCTATAATAGCTTTATGATCTTAAAAAAAAATCAATGACAATTAACTGAACAATATAAACCCCACCAAAAAGTCACTCAGTTTCCATCAATATTCTGTATTATTCTACCACAAAATATGCTGTCTTTTGAGTGCTTACATCATGTAGTCTAGCACCATGCAGAAATTACTGGCTTTGGGGGCAATTGGTTAGCTCAATGCCAGGCCTAGAGACAGGAGGTCCTAGGTTCAAATCTGACCTCAGACACTTCCCAGCTGTGTGACACTGAGCAAGTCACTTAACCCCCATTGCCTAGGCCCTTAACCACTCTTCTGCCTTGGAACCAACACACAGTATTGATTCCAAGATTCCAAGGTAAGGGCTTAAAAAAAAAAATTACTGGCTTTAAGAAATTAGCAGATTGGAGCTGAAATAAGCAGAAATTCAGTAGAAACTCAAAATGCTATAAAAATGAGTTAACAGAGACATATAATTTTAGAATATTCATTTAAGTATTATGAATTTTTCAATTCTAGGTATAACATATTGAAGAGGAATTCCCAGATTTATAAATTCTATAAAGACCCATTTTAGATATACTAAGCTTCTGTATAGTTATCTATATCTATACTTACAAATTTAATATTTCTTATATGCTATATAGCCATAAAAAATAGATCAGTAAATAAAAAAGGGAAAATACATTTCCTCAAGTCTTCTCTGGTGCCAAATTTGTTCAAATGATGAATTTTAGAAAAAACAAATTCTACTCCTCTTTCAATTAAGCAGAAAATTAAATTAATAGAACATTAAATTTCTTAAGGATGAGGCAATTAAGTGCTACAGTGGATAGAACACTGGGCTTGGAGTCAGGAAGACTTGAATTCAAATCTAATCTCAGAATGCTACTAGCTGTGTGACCTAACCTGTTTGTCTCAGTTTCCTCATCCATAAAATCGGGATAATAGCACCGCCCTCAAAGACCTGTTCTGAGGATTGAATGAAACAATAATCATCAAGTGGTTGGCATAGTACAAAAAGTTATGTAAATTTTAACTCTTTTGTTTTCAATTAGGAGGCAATGTAGTACAGTGGAAAGAACACTGCCTTTTGAGTCAGCGAATTATTAATATTGGTATTAGAATATAGAGAATAGTACTTTATTATTCTAAAAAAAATTAGTGCAGTGTAGGGGAGGAGTACAGAAAAACCTTTGTTTGAGGAGACAGAGAAGAAAAGTACTTCAAGGCACCTAAAGTTGGAAATCCTCTTTGCGATTTTATGTTAACTTTTATGAACTGAATAGCTATAAAAATAAGCCATCCATTCCCACCCCACCCTCATTAATTTTCTGAAGATAAAAGGCTATTTGAACACCAAGACAAAGTGGAAAAGATTTACAGGCAACTATTTACATCATGCAAATAAACCAAGGAATGTACATACTGAATTTGAGGCTCCCCCATTCTTTGATCAGTAAGTGCTCAACTAAGTATGTCGCTGCACTATGTAATGGTCTTATTTTTAAAACAGGTGTTTAAAACTGGTTTTATTTCAGCAAATGCCTTGCATAATTATAGTATTACACTTAAAGCAATCCTTATTTGACAAAATTAAGATCTGGCTGCATAAAGTATACTACAGTGACTATGAAATAAAAAAACAAAGTTTTATATTTCAAAAAACTTTTACTTGCATCTTGACAACAAAGTTCCACATAGAAACAGAAAATAAAAAGTTACAGGAAAGCCAATGCCAAACAAAGTGGTTTTCATATGCCAAGTCAGTTAAAAGCAAACACCTTCAAGATTATTCTTGAGGGTGTAAAAGGCTATTTTTAGCATATGAACTATATATAATATACACATAAAAACCCAAATTACCTATACTCATAAGGGTTTTTTCCTATTTTTGCTTGTCCAATTACATGAACCAATTATTATGCAAATCATACTAAATAACAGAAGCGGTTATAATTTAACTAAATTAAATGCCTAGGTGGCGATTCAACATGCAAGGTGCTTCTAATGTCAATATGTGCCTTAGAAAATTACAAAATCCTAGAAGCTGAGGCAGATTAACTTTCAATAAAAAGTTTATGAAAACCCTTAATCATCTAGAAAAGTTGTCTTGAAAAAGAGACAATCCTAACAATAAAACATTCCTAAAATACTCCGGGATAACCAGACTTAGGAAAGTAAGTTAGCATGAAAAGTCAGTACCACAATGAAATCCGTGTCAAACAATGCTAACAGTATCAATTAAAATGAAGGAGTTGTACTAGATCTGTGGTGTCAAGTTAAAAAAGAAACAGTCCTTTCAGGCCCTAAATTGACTTAGAAAACCACAAATTAATATTATCTATATTGTACTGTATTTTTATTTCCTTTGTCAAACATTTCCCAATTACATTTTATTTCAGTTCAAGCCTCAGATAACTCTGTATGAGATGACCTCTAAGGTCCCTCTATTACTCTAAATCTGTGATCCTACATGTTTATAGGATTATCTGCACTTAAAAAAAAAAAAACTTGGCATTGCCTTGTGAAAATATTTTTGTAAACCTTAACACTCAGAAACCTTAAAAATTAAACACTGACGCAAATACCAATAAAATGGAAATAGGTCTTGATCAATGACAAATGTAAAACCCAGTGGAACTGTGCATTGGCTATGGGAGACTGGTGGGAAGAGGGGTAGGAAAGAACATGAATCATGTAACCATGGAAAAATTATCTTAATCAAATACTTTTTTTAAAATAATCAAAATAAAGGCTGACAGCATAACTACTAATGCTCTAAACCTTTTACAGGTGTATAATTGAAAATCTGTTACCCTAAAAAGAAAACTACATTTCCCAGGAGCCCACTGACTTCCTGGCCTTCAGTACTTCCTGTACACAGGAGATAAATTCGGTGTGCATGCCTGCTCTGGTCTCTTTGGCTTCCTGGCAAGGATGGTGGTGGTAAGTGCTGGGATTCTGAACTGGCTGATTAGTCATGGGCATGTGGTTTTTATTTGTATCCTTTTTATTCCTCTATTTCCAATGACCATTAACAAATCTCCTAAAATATAGTATTTTTATATTTGAGATCAATTTAATTTTTACACACGTCACCCCAGGTTTCAAACTTAATGTGAACTGATTCTCTTAATTGGGTAGAACCAGTTTTGTGCTTCCCTTAATGCTATGGTCATTTCCTAAGGACACCAATTAACCAACAAAGCAGTTACTAAGCAATAAAGAGGGGAAGAAGCAGAAAATATGGCAACTGCCCTCACAAAGTAGCTGGGAAGGAAAACTAACTCATTAAAACAATATAGAAAAATAGATTCAAAGCAAGATAGCAGGGTACAGTGGGAAGCTTGTTGGATTTGAAATCAGAGAATATGAGTTCAAATCCCCACCAGCTGAAACTTCTTGCCTGTCTAGGTTCTGTTTTCTCATCTTGAGAATGAGGAATTAGACCTCTTTAATACTTTCTGACTATCTATGATAACAAGAGTAGATTGTCAATGATATAAGATCAAAAGAGATCCTTGAGGACTGAAGCAAACAAATAACAAGCATTAATTAAACATCCACAATGTCATGCGTTATGCATACAAAGACAAAAAGGAAGTAATTCCTAGTTCCCAAGAAACTTATATTCCATTAAAGACAACATACAAATACACATTATAATATATGTACATATACATGGGTACCAATGTATATATGAACACATACATGGAAACATATGTACATCCAAAGTAATTATTATAAGGAAGCTACTAACAACTAAGGGGAGGGTAAAGTATCAGGAAAGGCTTTTATACAGAAAATGACACCTAAGCAAGAAGAAATTCTCAAATGTGTTTGGGAGGGAGGCGATTCCAGGCATTGGGAGCAATCCGTGAAAAGAAATCTGAGAAGAAAAGATCTACATGAAAACATCATGAAGGCTAGAGCCTAAATTGTTGAATGCATGAAAGAGAGTGACTATATACATAATAACACCTGGCAAAGTAGATTGAAGACAGGTTGTAAAGACTTTTAATGACAAAGAGAAGAGTTTGTACTCTGTCCAAGAGACAAGGCGGAGCCAAAGGAGTTAATAGACAGGAGTAACAAAGCCTCAGGTCTGCTTGAAATATCACTTTGGTAGGATATAGCTGTTAGGAGACTTACATTAATTAGTCTATGAAAGGTCCTGAACTACAGTGATGGCTGGCCTGTGAGGAGGAAGACAGACAGAAGGGGCACTGGAAAAGTATAATTAACTTGGTAACTGATTGGTTCTATGGGATTAGAGGGAGGAGAGCTGGATGAATAAATTTTCCAATCTATACCAGTGAAATTATGGGACAGAAGAGGGGAGAAGAGAAGTACCTCGTAAAAATCTATATTTATATTAATGAAACTTAGGACCCATCTCTCTAAGGCAGCTAGATAAAGATCTCTCTCTCTGTCTCTCTCTCTGTCTCTGTCTCTCTCTCTCTCTCTCTCTCACACACACACACACACACACACACACACACACACACAGAGGGAAAAAAAAGAGATATTCTTCCAGCAACCAATAAACAGGTGAGAAGACTATAGATACTTTTGCAGCAGGCACAAATCACTTTAGCAAGCATGAGTAAGGCCTCATAATGGTACACGCCATTGGATTTGTCAAATTTAACATCAGTGGCTTAACTCCAGGCAGAGACTATGAAACAGTGGAATCAAAACGCTGTCTATGTGCAACACACATTCAAACTTGGCCAAGAGGATGTCAATAAAGAGGCAAACTAACAGCTGAGTCATAGCAATCTGTTTTTGGAAAGAGAAGGGTTTATGATGGTAATTCTGAACAGGTTACTGCCATTGGAAACTATAGAATGATTATCCTTAGAGAACCAAGATTTAGGGATCAATGTGGATTTTGCAAGAAAGGGTAGATATAAAAACACATCATTGTATGCTATAAAAATCAAACACTAATCCCTAGCAAGATATGAGCTGGTATCTATAATCATAGAACAGAAGTTCCCTACCTTACATGAACTGACAGAAGCCATATTCCCATACTACAATTACATTCCTCAAAATATTCCAGAGAATTAACCAATAAACTGAAGTGGAACTGGAGCATCATTACCAACAGAACTGTTGTCTACAAGTTCCAAGAAATAATGATCCATTTGAATGCTGTCCTTTATGAAATATTCATAATCTCCATGTTACAAGGAATGAACACCTTTTAAAATATTGAAACCCAAAAGAGGATATCAAAACGCAGAAACAAGATGAGGCTCCTATCCTATCCTCCTATCCCTGTTATCCTGTCTGTTACTGAAGTTGTGAGGAAGATACAATCATTGAGTCTATAAAGGATGAGATTACACCCTAAACTTGTATTCAACTACAAAAAGTAATTATTTTATTCACTTGTGAAATAGGCATTAGAATATTAAATTTAAAATAATAACAAATAGCAATGGCTATTATTACTATCTGAACCCCAATGGGGAAAAAATAAGAACTAAATAATAATTTGAGATCCAATTATAAAACCATCAAGTAAAAAACTATGAATATGTGATATCCTGTAATCAAAGCTATATAGAAATAACACATTTAAAGCAATTAACATCTATACAATATAAAGGCTTAATGTACCCTTTCAGAAGCACAAAACAGACTTATAATTTTGGAAAGTATCAGAACAAAAATCCAGACAATATTAACAAGATTTGGGTCCCATAACTCTAAAGAAGATTCAGAAATATTAATGCTTTCTCACCAAAAAGGAAGAAGAGGATTGATAGATATTTGTAGAATACACAGAAAGATAAAAATCCTACAAAATGACTTAGGGAATATCATTGCACCAAGCACTAGTAAAGGATGATAACATGCATGAGAGATTTGTCAAATGTAACTGAAAGTGGTTTAACTGTAATTGGAGTCTATGAAACAGTTAAATTCCAAATGTGGAATTAAAAAGCACTCAATGGGTGATAGCACTAATTGTTTACCAATGTTTCCCTAATGTAACTCCTTAACTCTGGCTCACAAGAGGTAAGCCTAGGCCTCTCCTCTTTCCCTCCTTTAACAGGGATTAACTTTCCTTAAAAGGAGTCAGAATCTCTAGAGGCAAATCATTCATTCCATTTGTTAATAAATCCTGACATTATTCTTAAAAAAAAAAAAAAGGAGTCAGAATTATCCCTGGGTCCACATAGGCCCCACCTTGACCAATGTGGCTTCTTATTCAACTGAACATAAAAAGTCCCAATAAGCCCTTTGGACCGCAGATTTCTCAAGACCACTCAAGTCACCTTGCCCTTCAACATATCTTGCCCTAATGTCCAAAAATATTTCCAGTATGGTGACAAGAAGAACCACTATTCTTTTTTGTAAGTTTAATAAAGATTTTTTTTATCAATTACACGTAATAACAATTTTCCATGTAAGTTTTCTGAAGTTTGTCTCCTCTCCTTTCCCTCCCCACTCCCAGAGATGGCAAACAATCTGATCTAGATTATAAATACATCATAATGCAAAATATATTTCCATACTGTGCATTTTTGAAAGACAATAACCACATAAAACCAGAACCCCAAAATAAAAACCCAAATACACGAAAGTAAAAAATAGTATGCTTTAATCTGCTTCCCGACTCCAACAGGACATTTTTTGTCATAAATCCTTCAGAATTATCCTGGATCACACTGTATTGCCAATAATGGCTAAAGTCTATCAGAGTTGATTGTTCCACAGTATTGCTGTTACTGTAATCAAAGTTCTCCTGGTCCTACTTATTTTACTCTGCATCAGGTCATGCAGATCAATAAGGTTCTACCACCACTATATACCACAATTTGTTCAGCCATTCTCCAATTGATGGACATCCCTTTAATTTCCAACTCTTTGCCACCACAAAAAGGGCTGCTATAAATATTTTCATACAAGTAGGTCTCCCTTTATTTTATTTCATTGGGATAGAAACCTAATAGTAGTTTTACAGGATTAAAGGATATATACACTGTGTCATAGCCCTCCAGAATGGTTGGATCAGTCAATATGTGTTGCATATTCTTGCTGTGTTGGGGGAGTGTAGTCTTCTTTTTGTACTGGTTAATGACTTGCAAGTGTCTCATTTTGTCCCAACATTGAACCTGAACTAAAAGAGTTCTGTTACCAAAGCCACTTCCAACTCACTCTGTGGGTAACAACCACATGAATCCAACCCACAATATGTTCACAAAGAAGCATCAAACAAATGGCTACATCACACAGACTTATAGAAAAAGAGGAATTTGTGATAGCAACTCAGGATGAATTCACTGCCAATAAAAATTACAGATGATTTTCTTTAAGAAAGCCCAGAATTATAGATCAATATAGATTATCCTGGGGCAATTGGGTATCACAGTGGATAGAGTGCCAGACCTGTAGTTTAGAAGAGCTGGGTGGGTTCAAATCTGGCTTCAAACACTTCCTAGCCATGTAACCCTGGGCAAGTCCCTTTGCCTAGCCTTTGCCATTCCTCTGTCTTAGAAGTGAAACTATTTTTTAAAAAAATACAGATTATGCAAGGAAGTGGTAGAAACTGTGCAACACATCATACTAGTTTGCAAAATTTAGCATCTAGATAACTAGAAAGACATGATCAGGTGGCTAGAAGTTAATTATATCACTCGCTATCCTTTATAAATGAAGAGATGACAAATTCCTATTCTATACATTTTGTTGCTGTTGCTGGTTAACAATGGAAACAACAAAACTGTACTGGAATCAAAGCATCCTTATAAACAAAACTGTTGCCCACAACTACTCAATTGATGCCATCACATCAAATACTCACAGATCTACATGCTACATGGAATAAATAGCTTTCTAAATATAAATGTAGAGAACTAGAAGAAATCAAAATCATGTAGGAATATGATAAAATAAAGAGCATTATTATTGTCTTCTCTGCTACTGGAGTTTTCTGGAAGATGCTTTTCAGGGCACCTGAGGAAGGTAAATTTGCATCCCAGTACTCTTATTCAATTACAAAAAGCAATCACTTTATTCACTTGTGCAATAGTTTACATAATTCTAAATACATAATAATAGCAGAAGTGAAAGTTATCCTTGGATCATTCTACCTGAACCTCATCAAAAAAGACAAGAGGAAGAACATGAATAAGAGTAGTAGTAGTAGTAGTAGTAGTAGTAGTAGTAGTAGTAGTAGTAGTAGTAGTAGTAGTAGTAGTAGTCTCTCGGTAACTGAGGATGACTATTGTCTTTGTGTGTTTTTGTGCACAAAGATACTTGTGCATGAAGATTTAAGTCGATGCACAGAGACAGTCCCACTCTCTAGGCGTTGGAAGCCTAGGTCCAGTGGCACGAAAAGTCGTTACACCTGGAGACTTCCTCAGCTGCATTGGATGGCCCTGTTGTCCTTTGTGCTCCAACACGCCCTAAGCACTCCACAGTGCCTTGCTGCGTCGCCATCTCAGCCGTTGAACCTTCTTATTGGTTTCTTCTGCCTGTTCAGCCGAAGCAGTTTTCACATGCTGGGTGAGCAAAGCCCTGGTTCACCAGGGGTCTACGACCCGATGGCTACCCTCACAAGGTTTAGCCGGCTTGTCGAAGCCGTTTGAGCACCCCATACATGAATAAGAGTAGGACTCTGCTAACACTCCCAATTATGACTAGCAGTCAGAATGAAATCACTCCTTCCTAAATTGTTAAAAAAAGAGATTGGTGACAAAGCAAACTGATTTTACTCAGAACCATGGCTGATAAACAGCCTGATCTAAAGGACAGCAAAATCAGTTGTATTCCTTCAGCTTCTGGTACTACAAGAAGGCAAGATACAATAATCTATCAGACAAACCAATACCTCCACTTAGAAATGCCATGTGAGCAGAAACTCCTGACCACTAACAGAGGCACAGCTAAGTATAAGTGAAACGAATTTTTTATGTACCAGCATCAAATTATCATAAAACTGGAAACATCTTACCAATTATGCCCAAATAATTCATACCTTTTTATGAATAATATCCTTCATTCCAAATTTCATAATAGTACATTGGAAATCAATGCAGGGAAATCATAAGAAATTACTTCATTCCTAAACTCATATTAGACTAGAAATTTAGGAAATACTTAAGATTCAAAGAGGGAAAAGTTGATGAGCCAAAAAGCACTGAAATTTTATATTGACTGCAATTCTAGGTACAAATGCTACCTAACAAAGAAATGGATGATTAAAAAAATAATAATAATGCCAACATATAGAATGACTTTGAAAAGAGATGGACATTTTTTAAAATGTCAAAAAAAAAAGTCCTTTTGAGTTTGAAGGCACAAATCCAACTAATAAACTGAATCAACAAAGAAACTGGTATCAGTTGTAACCATAATGAATAAACACATCATCCCACAATATTTAACAAAGAGTCTTCAAAATGTTCAGGATCTGCACACAATAATATATTACTACCAACACCATAAGAAGAACCACAGAAAGAAAGGTGTATATCGGGGGCAGCTGGGTAGCTCAGTGGGTTGAGAGCCAGGCCTAGAGACGGGAGGTCCTAGGTTCAAATCTGGCCTCGGACACTTGGCAAGTCACTTAACCCCCATTGCCTAGCCCTTACCATTCTTCTGCCTTGGAACCAACACACAGTATTGATTCCAAAATGGAAGTTAAGGATTAAAAAAAAAAGAAAAGAAAAAGAAAGGTATATCAATGTCTGTTAAAGATCTAAAGACACTGGAAATAGTTACATCAACATCTAAGTAGTAGATACAACAGAAAACCAGATCACCACATCACTCAAATAAAAGCAACAAAAAGATACCCATAAAATGGAATCCATAAAACAATAATGTGTCAGAAACGTTTGATGTGCTTAATCAACAGCTGACCTCAAGGAGTTCATAGTTCTAAAAAGGAGAACTACGAACAACTATGGATATAAAAGATCTCTAGGGTATAAATTGGGGTTAATTTCATAGTAAAGACCAGAAAAGACATATAGCAGAAGGTGAATTTGAGACTTTAAGAAAACAGATAGGATGAGAACAATAAGAAAGCAACATCACAAAAACCTTGGGGAAAAAAGGAAAAAAATAGACAGTGTTAAAGATTGTATAGAATTCAATTTGCCATTAAGAGATCACTGACCATTTTAGCTGAGTGATGAAGTCAGAAGTCACAGCAGAGAATTTAGAAGAGGGTGAGAGGAAAGAAAAGGAACCACCCAACTTTTATTTTTATCATAAAGTTTAAGTTAGAAGCTGTTAGGAGCAAGTAAATGTTTTTTAGGGAAACATGGATATGTCTATAGACAACAAGGAAGCAGCCAACAGATAGGGGGGGAAATGAAGATAGAAAGTGAGGCAGCATAATACTAAATTGCTTCAGGATGAATTCACAGGTCTACTGATACTGCATTGACAAAGCCCATCTTTCCATAATGCCTCAAAACAATATCAAAATCCTGATCATATTTCATTACCTTTACCTATGTGCTGGAGGATTGGGTTTGTTTGGGAGGTTTTTGGTTAGGTTGGTTTTTTTACACTTTTTTTTTAATTGGCGAATAGATCATCCTTAAACATATCCGGAGCATTGGTTTCATATAGTTATAAATGATGTGCATTTTTCTGAAAATCATGCATATCCTTTGATCACTTATTGATTGAGAAATTATTTCTGGGTTATAGTTCTGCTAGTTGCTTATATGTCTTGGGTATCAGAGATATATGATATTATTGTGCCAAACTGACCACTTTCCTTCTTAATCTAAATGCATTTTATACATACAAAATCTTTTAAATTTCATACATTCTGAATATATATTTTACATTTGTAATCACCCATATTCCTTGTTAAGTCAAGAATTTACTCTCTAGCCATAGCTATGAAAGGTACATGAATTTGCTTCTCTTCCAAATTGTTTATGGTGTAATCTTTAACATTAAAGCCATATATCCATTTTGAGTTTATTGTGATATATTGTGTAAATGTCTAAATAAAATTTAGTCTAGTTTTTTTTCCCAGTTTTCTCAGCAATTCTTATGCCATTCTTGCCATTAAAAATGAAATGTTTGCCATTCTTTTTTTTTTTTGAGAAAGGAAGTAAAGTAAGATACTTTTTGCTTATATAAACTTTGATTTGTTTTCTCCTCATGTAGAAATCACTAGTCAATCAAGAGCCTGTGGAGAGGAAGGCATCTTATGAAGCACAAGGCCATATAGATATAGCACTTGACTGAAAATAACTTCAAAAGAGATAAACTAAGAGATCCTTAGTTTGGGGGTACCTTGCTGGCTCAGTGGATAGAGGGCAAGGCCTGGAGACAAGAGGTTCTGGATTCAAATCTGGTCTCAGACATTTACTAGTTGTGTGACCCTGGACAAGTCACTTAACTCCAATTGTCTAGCTAGCTGTTATCACTCTTCTGCCTTGGAACCAATACTTAATATCAATTCTTAGCCAGAAGGTAAGGGTTGTTTTTTTTTTTTTTAATGGAGGCAATTAACTTAAGAAAATCAGAAGTCACAAAAGGTTTCCTCAGATATTCAGTTCTCCTAATATATTTAAATATTTTATTTCAATGTAATATGCCCTACATTTCAAGAATAAATCTATCTTGTAAATAAAAGGTAGCCCTATATTTGAAACCATTTCAGAATAAAAGTATGAAGAGGGAGGAAAAGGGAAGGGAGTAGCTCCATTTGGTAGGATGAACCAAGTGCACCAAGTCTGGGATCTTGTCAATTCGGGAATTCTCTCTAAGATGCAGACTGCAACCCAATCATGGCCTACTAATCTTATCTTATCCAAGTTCTCTACAAGTTTGATGTAATCTACCCAATATCTTAGAGGCTTTTCTTGCTTTTTCCCAATGCAGCAAGGGTCCCAATGAAGTAGACCAGCCCTCTATCTGTCTTCTCTCACTCTAACCCCAAGACTAACCCATCTTCTCTTTTTGTCAAACAATTTTTTGATGATATCCTTGTCTCCTATTCTTCAGAATTCCTCATTAGTTATTTATTGGAGACTTCTCACCTGCCATGCACCTTCCTAATGCTCTTTGTGTGGTATTCAATTGTAGTTCTTCAGAGGCAATGATTCAGAGCCAATTGTCACCATTTGCCAACACTAGTAAAATATCTATATCAAAAAGATGGGCTTTGGTTTGTTGTTTAGAGTCAATTAGAAACGCTACAATTTTCCAAAAACAATATACACCACTGTTCCTTTTCAGCTCACTTCCCATCTGGGTCTGTCCAAGACATACATATTTATGGACAAACCCTATGTAGTGTCCATTCAGATGCAAGTTGAAACTTGGACAATAAAAATTCTTCATCCATGTAGACTTTCCTGAGTAGATGGCTAGACCAAATGCCTTTGAATGATTTAAGATCTCTTCCAATCTCTGCCAATGTCTAAGGACTTGATACAATCAATACAATATTAGCTGTAAACAGAAGCATATCTAGAGGACTCCTGAAGATGGTAAGATCCTCCAGATGCTCCTGTGTGTAGACAACAATGTGTTTCAAAAGATATACATTTTTAAAAATGGAAAGGGAAACAGATCAGAAGTAATAGGGACTGAAGAAATAATAAACAAGAGCCAGAGACTCATGACACAGTGATAGTTAAGAAATAGTTAAGAAATTAACAAGGACAATACCACTGCCAATATAAAAGGCAAAGATTTTATGAGAATTTAAAAAATTCACCTACTTTTTTTATACATTTTAAGGAATATACTCAGTGTAAGAATATTCTTCAGTATCTCAACATTGAATGTTTTCAAGTCCCCTAGTCCACTACCCACTTACTAGAACTGTTCCCTGACATGCAAAAGAATAAACATTTGATTTTAATTTATAAAACTTGACATGTGGTTTCAATAAATGTACACCAGCTTTGCCCAATATTAAATTTTAATTTGTAACATTTTAAGAACAAATAATGAAAACCAGACCCAAATGAGAATATTAAAAAGTACCAAGTGCCAAGAACTCTACGGGTTTCAGAAATATATTACATCAAAAGAATTATCCAGGAGTACCCTGGTTCAGTCCATTCACAGGATGGGAGAACTAGAAAAAAATTCCATCTAAGACAAATGCCTCATCCTATATGAGATAACTGAGGTCCAGGGACATTAAGTGACTTGAAAATCACATGATAAAACTAACATTCAATTCTAAGAGTCTATCACTACAGAATACTAGTGCAAAAAGTTTATAACCTCACTTACATGAATGCTCCTTCCACCAGCATAAAAACTACTAAAATAACAGATAATCTGCCGAATTATTGTGGCTAAAGAAATTCACCCCCTGGTGGCTAAACCAGAGATGATGAATCTATCTCAATTTACCTAAGTTGGGCCTTGGATGATGAACACACAGCCCAACAGTGTCACATCTAAGGTCTTTCCAGCTAACACAGGACTTACCAGAATTTCTGCCTCACAGGCACAGGCTCTGACAGTCAAAAATATCCCATATCACATTCACGTTATCATTGTTATAGTGTAAAAGAAGCTTATAAAAATAAATGTAAGCTACTTTCAAAACTTTTTTGATAAAATTTTGTAGAATACATGAGGAAAGCCACACAAAATATCCTTCATTCATACTTCACTGGACAATCAAGGGGGAAAAAAATGTCTGATCAAAAAACATTCAGATCCTATCAGTATGCCCTAAAGCAAAGCCAAGCTGAAATTTAAAAGCATCCAAAAGAAAATTAACAATGAAAACTTTGATAAAATCTAAACTGTAATATCAAGAAAAACATTGCCATCGTATATGTATAGCTATAAATCTAGACACAAATACCTGCTTTATTTCAAACTAGCAGTCTAAAAAAGAGGGAAAGTTATGATGAGATATAAATTTAATATTAAAGAAACCAACCATAAAAAGTTTTAAATGTGAAAAATATCAGACTGCCCAAACAAGAATCTTACAGTCCAAATTAGATATAATAATGTATATTTATATATATATATATGGTGCCATTCCAAAATGTGTTTGTAAACATCTTATCTCATTTGATCTTCATAAAAACCCTATAACTAGGGCATAACAGTATTCATCCTGTTTTAGAAATGAAGGAAAATTAGAAACAGAAAGTTGAAGTAGTTTTTACCTACTATCAGAAGTAAACAAGATAGCAAGAATAAGAATTCATCTCTCAAACCAGATTCCTAATCTGTGCTTGTTCTACTCATATGGCTAATATATCCCTTAACTATACAGTGTCCAAGTCATTGAAAAGATTAGTCCAAATCTAGGTAAACTTTAATGTGATTTCTATACCAGATTTACTATCTCATTTAGGTAATAAAAATAATATAACTGTCCCTGTTTCTAAGATCCAATGATACCTGTTCCCTACCAAAAAGACCAAGACAAATCAAATCACCATTTCCCAATGGGAACATTAAAGCCATCAGATAATTCTATTATGTAGTTCACCTCCCTCCCAGGGTAGTTGTGAGGAGCAAAGGAAATCCTATTTGTAAAATGCTTAGGACAGAATGTGGGACACAGTAAGTGCTTAATAAATGCCTATTTTGTCCTTCCTCCCTATCATTCACTGTTTTCTTCCTTTCTAAGGTGCCCCAAAATAAGAACTTCTAGCCACAAATCAATGAATGTCACTTATTCATAACTACTAATTCATGCAGTTAGTATAAACTAAAACTGATCGGAAAGTTAATTATTCAAATTTGTTTTATTTTTTACTTGGCCAAACTTTGATATCAAGATTGAAGTAAAGGTGCATCATTTTCAGACATTTTTGAAACTTACTTAATTTAAAATGTTCTTGATTGGGCTATTAAAGTAAATAAATCTCAAATTATTTCAATATTTGTGATATTTACGGAATCTCCCTACTTGATCTAAGGTACCTTGAAACGTTTTAAAAGGCTACTTTATCTAACAAATACTTTCCAAATATTTTCCTTCAGTTATCACTAGTCAACCTGAAGCACCAAATGTCTACTCACTGAAGCACTGATGACCAACAATGGTCTGCCCCAGCAGGTGGGGTTTTTTTGGTAGGGGAGAAGTGAGCAAGAGGCTAAAGAGTACAGAGTTGAGGGACAGGAGAAGGGAGAGAGCACTTGATCTGAGGGTCAAGTAAGTATTTGCTTATAGCTGTAGTTTCTGCATCTGTGATAGGACTTTGAACATATCTCCCAGATATTGGGCCTTGTTGTACTGCTTTGGAGTATTTTTTTAAGAGCAAAGCATCATTGTGTTGGAAGGAACCTGAGAAATCACCTACTGTAACCAGCAAATGCTTAGTAAATGCATATTTACCTGACTTGATAGAGCAGAATGAGCAGAAACAAGTTCAGTACTTGTATACCCTTGGATATATCACTACCTAAGACTACAATTCCTCATCTATAAAAAGGAGATATTTGCAATACATATCTCACAAGGTTTTTATGAGGAAAGTGTTTTGTCAAATTTTTTTAAACCCTTACCTTCCACATTAGAATGGATACTATGTATGGGTTCCAAGGCAGAAGAGTGGTAAGGGCTAGGCAATGGGGGTTAAGTGACTTGTCCAGGGTTACACCGCTGGTAAATATCTGAGGCCAGATTTGACCCTGGATCTCCCATCTCTAGGCCTGGCTCTCAATCCATTGAGTTACCCAGCTGCCCCCTATTTTGTCCATTTTAAAGTACTATTATGTGGCATTATTTTAATGTTGAGGAAATGAAGAGTCAAAGGGGTAAGACCACTAGACAGGACATAAACATCCCATACCTCCTAGTTCAAATGATTTCCACTAGACAATGTAGCTTCCCTAGGGCAAAAGAACTTGAAAATACTTAAAACATAGGCGGTGGGGCTATTTGGCCAGAAGAAAACAAAACCATAAAACTTGGGGTTGGGGAGGATATGATCATTATGTTCCAGTATTTGAAGAGCTGTCATGTACAAGAGGCTTTTGACTTCTTCTGGTCTCAAAGGGAAGAGCCAAGAATAGTGGGTAGAGACTTTATAATTTCTACATATATAGACAGATTTGGGCTTGAAGTCAGGAAAATTTTTCTAATAATTAGAACTATTCAAAAGTAGAAGAGCTGGTAGATGTTTGAGGTATGTGCACATGTGCATTTTGTGCATCCTAATGCAGCTCAATTCCAGTGTATACAGTTTTCCATGTGTACAGTGTTTCTCACAGATGAAAGCATACATAAACAAACTCAAAATTCACCTTATGCTCAAATCGTTCCCTAATATGTCAATAGTGTTGGAACAAGTTGGGGTTTTTAGAACAAGTATTATAACAAAATTGACTATAATACCCTTTCCTCTTCCCTAGATTATTACAAGAGCCTTCTAATCAGTCTCCCTGCCCGTAATTTCACCCCATGCTAGTCCATCCTCTACCCTGCTGTTCAAATAAATATTAAGTCTAAGTCTGACTAGGTGACTCCTTTCTCGATAAAACTCTCATAGGTCTTTATGGATTCTAGGACCAAATATAAAGTCCTCTGCTTGGCTAAAGTAGAGCTTTTCATTACTCAGCCCCTCCTTACCTTCCTAGTCTTATACTTCACTCCTCTCCACAAACTCAACAACAGCTAGCATTTATATAGTATTTTAAGGTATGCAAAGCACTTTAAACATCTCATGCATTCCACATACCCTGGCCTACCTGTTCTTTACACATGATTGCCCCTCATGGCTAGAATGCTCTCCCTTCTCACTTCCACCTCCTAAATTCCCCTTGCTTCCTTCAAATCTCAGATAAAACCTCAACTTCTCAGGAGGCCTTCCTCAGTACCATCTCCACCCCTACTTCACCAGCTTCTAATGCCTTCCCCTTTAAGATTGCCTGCCTATATTTATCAATCTCTTATATGTACCTAATTATTTTCATATTTGCCTTCTCCATTAGAATAGCTCCTTGAGGTTAGAGACTAGTTTTTGCCATTCTTTGGATCCCCACTGGTAAGTACAGTACACGGCATGCAATAAATGCTCAATGAATGCTTACTATGACCAAGCAAAATTCTAGAGTTCTGATGATGAAACATGCTACCCACTAACAAACAAAGAGGAGGACTCAAGGTACAAAATGATGCTTAAATTTTTGGATGCAATCACCATGGAAAATGTGTTTTGCTTCATTATGTCCATTTGTTATAAGGGCCTTTTTTTGTCAGTGAATGTTTGGGGGGTAGGGGACAGAGAGAGAAGGAGAGAGGAAGGAAGGCAGGGATTATAGACAGATATTCCTTGTCCTCAAATACCTACAATTATAATAGGATTCAATTTGTTTCTACAACAAACATTTTATTTAGAAAACAAGTTATTAATACCAAGATACTGTAACAAGGACAGACAAACATCAGGAAGAAAAGAAGGAACATTTCTGAGAACTACAGGGGAGTGAAGAGAAGGTGAGAAGAAAATCCAGGCAAGCAAAAAAGTTGCCTGCTTGCTTTATTATAAAAGCAAACTGCATGCAATGAGATTTGGTGTTTCATGTATAATCCTTTTTCTATTCTACTTTGTATGTGGAAAGGT
This sequence comes from Monodelphis domestica, assembly GCF_027887165.1. Lineage (NCBI taxonomy): Eukaryota > Metazoa > Chordata > Mammalia > Didelphimorphia > Didelphidae > Monodelphis > Monodelphis domestica. The sequence goes on from NC_077227.1 coordinate 273,728,090, forward strand.
TCATTTTATTTAACTTTTCTTTAGAGTTGTTTAGAATAAAATAATTTTCAAAAAATTCTCAGCTCCTCACATCTATAAATAACTAAATACAAGTTCATTTGTTTACCATGGTTTTGAAAGGAATCTAACAAAGAGAAAATGGCAATTATATGCTAAGCTCCCTTACTAACTATGTCTAAAAGTTAAATTGACTAATATCACTATAGTTCACAAAAGAAAACTGTGCTTTGGACAAGTTTTTTTTTTTTATTCTTTCCATCAACGCAGTTAATTACTTTACTTCTGAACTAAAAGTACTGCTAATTTCCTTAAATATCCCTTGTTTTGGTTAAACTATGAAACTATCAGAACAGAACATCTTTTTTCTTTCATACAACTTCAGTTTGATTTCTCTCACAGTCACAATAGAGCTAGTCTATTTAAAAAGATATAGCAGTTAACTATCAAACCACAGAGAAAAATAAATCTATAGCCTCTTTACTCTTTATTTTCCACTTCTTAAGTGAAAAAAAGCAATTGATTCTACAGATATTTTCATTTTCATAATATATAACTGCTCATTTGTTATAGTCTATCTGGCTTTATATATAACAAGCAAATTTGATAGAGCTCTCTCCCCAAAATGCTTATTTATTTTTATCCCTCTCCTCCAACTTTCTCTTCTCCACTACACAGAAAAATTTATTCAATCAAATATTTCCACTAAGTAATATTTTCTCTGTGACAAACAGAAACATTTGTACAAATAGTGGACACTAACTTCTCACCAAATAATTAAAATGACCAAAGCATCAAAGTACATGAAGTATTAGATATGCAGTCAGAACAACCTAAGGACAACACTTTGTTAGCTATTATCACCACGCCCACACACACACACAAACCAGCTCTTTTTGAGCCTCTGTTGCCTCCTATATAAAATGAGAATTATAATATCTCTAATACTTTCACACAGAACTGTTGTGATGATTAAATGAAAATTTATAGCATTTTGCAAACTTTAAAGTACTATATAAACATCGGTTATCATTGCTGATATTTTCTGAGAAAAGTTACATTAACAATAATGTTCCTGCTGATATATATAAATGAAAATTAGAAACCCTGTTATAGGAGCAATCCGTGATAGTGGATCAAGGGCCAGTCCTGGAGACAGAAGGTCTTAGGTTGAAATCTGCCCTCAGACACTTCATAGCTATATGACCCTGGGCAAGTCACTTAACCCCAATTGTGTAGCTCCTACCATTCTTCTGCCTTGGAACAGATACTTAATATAGAAGTGGGTTTTTAAAAAACCAACAACAAAACAACCGCATTTTAGAAAAGCCTGAAAGGTCACTAATTTTAATCTCAGAATCTAAAGTCAGAAGGAACTTCAGAAGTGATAATGGCAACAGTTTGCAGCAAAATGAGAATCCTTTTTACAATAGTCAAGCCAAATGGACATCCAGACTACTCTGGAAGATCTAACCAACTATACTTTCTAAAGCAGCCCATTCTACTTTGGGGTAGTTCTATCTGTTAGGAAGTTTTTCTTCATATCAAACTTAACTCTGAATCTCTAGAATTTCTACCCAACTATTTCTTGGATGTTCAGTTCTGGAACCAAGCTAAACAAGTCAATCCTTTTTCACATGGCAACCATTGAAGAAATAAGCACAACTCTTTAAGACTTGGTAGAAACTTGAGAGATCAACTCACCTAGTTACCCATTAAGTGTGACTATTTATTAAGTGAACTAGTCCAAGAAAATGGACTGTCCCAAAAATCTTAAAGCTGATCTTAAACTGTAAGAGTTTTAGTGTTACTTTATTATCATCATCATCAACACCTCACAATTACATAGCACTCTTTAAGGTTCATCATTTCAAATGCTTTACACACAAGCATACACATACACACATATCTTGTAAAATATTATATGCCCAGTGCTCCTTCTTTACTCTAAAAATTATAGACAAATTGTATTCCTTGTCCTCAAATACCTACATTACAATCGGATTCAATTTGTTTTTACAATAAATATTTTATTTAGAAAACATATTACCAACATTGAGATACTCTAATAATCATAGATCTACCAAATGGAAATTATCTGTCTAGGACAGTGTTGGCAAAACTTTTAGAGACCAATTGCCCAAACTGCAACCCTCAGGTCACAATGGGAGGAAGTGCTCCCATTGGGCTGCTGCGGGCAGAGGGAAGGGTGAAGTCAGGAAAATCCTCAGGAGCACAGAGAGGAGGAGGGGAGCAGCCAACATGGGTCTGGGATAACTAACAATATCTGAATACCTTGTCCTCCAATAATTTCCAAGAGATGATAAAACTTAGCATGTATAGTTAAACTGTGATAAAAGCCAAAGTCCTACATACATGACTGAATCTTTGGAAGAAAAAAACAAAACAAAACAAAATCATGTAGACCTAATATAGATCACTTTGTGAAATTCCTTTGGTCAATATTTTTTTTTAATCCGCTGCTTCATCCTCCAGAACACTTACATGTGTTTATTAGAAGCATCTGCTCCTCTCTAGCTTAGGGTTATTAACACAAGGATCAAGGTAAGAATGCTTAGAAGACAGTTTGGCCTCCCTGTCTTCTTTGTAGCAGGGAGGGGGAGGCTAAGGATAACAACCATTTTGCATACCTTCTAGCTTATTAGATATGTTGGTTTATCTGAAATACATTTTTTTCTCCTTACCTTTTTATTCTTTGCTATAAGCAATGGTTCACTACAGTAGAGTGGGGGTGGGAATCTATTCAGAAATTAATATAAATAGAAAAAAGAATGCAAAGCATTAGCTTAGTAAATATGGGCAGAATTTTTTAGGGGGTGAGGAAGTATAAGGTAATCATTCCTATGTACTTGGGGTGCTTTACATTTGCATTTTTAATTCTCCTCACATTGTTAATTAGTTTATCAAGGTTCAAAACTTTTAAATAAAACAAAAAATAAATGCCAGAAAATCCTGACAAAGATCACTAAAAATTCAACCTTTCTCCTCACATGTCCATCCCCTATTTGACCACTTAATTTTTAAAAAATAATTATCATAAATTTAATTTAATTTGCAACATAAGCAAACAAAATGAGGAGAAATGAAACCATAAATTCCATGCTACTTACTTTTTGACAAAATCAACACCTTATCTTTCAATTTCTTCTATATTCTTCAAAGAGTTGTTTTTTTTACCTTTGTAAAAACTGGCATATTTAATAAGTGTATATGCTGCAGTCTACTTAACTTTTTATAGAGACTCCCATAATTCTTTTTGGTTTTCAAATGTTTCTTTTTTATGGGACATTAATAGTCCATTACATTGATATGCCAAGATTCATTCAGATACTCCCCAACTGAATGCATAAGTTGTTTCTATAGCAACTAGGAATACTGAAATGGATCTTTTTTCCCATTTGTTAATGTCTTTAATATATATCCTTAGTAGGTGAATAATGAGGTCAAAAAAATGATCATTGTTTAATCATTTCTTAGAAGTCTTTCATTCAAGGGGGCGGTTGGGTGGCTGTATACATGGTACTATTTTCACAGCGGTTTCAGCCTTTAAGTCATTTTCATACCTTTCCAACACTTACTTCCCCTCCCCCTATCATCCTTTCTCATCTTTGATCTCATTCCTTTCACCTTCAAATCTCAAAAAAAAAAATTACTTCTCACTAGTGGTTCTCAAAGTGTGGGAGAACTTGGGTAAAAGACTTTGACCTCAAGGTCAAAACTGTTTTCATAATAATACTAACACATTTTAATTTCTAATACAATGAGTACCAAAATAGCTCACATAAAATAATGTTCTGTTGGACTTTAATAATTTTTTAAGAGTATAAAAAAGGGCTAAAATACCAAAAAGCTTGAGAAACACTATCTTCAACAAATACTTCCTTTTCTGGTTGTAAATCTATTCTGAAAAACTTCTAATAGAGATTTTAAATGACAACAAACTCTTCCTCTGTCTCTTGGTTCCCAAACACAAACCAGAAACATCTCAGAGTTCTGGTTTCCTGTGTATGGTACATTAGCATATTGTAGGTTTGACCTGTTTTCAACTATAAGACAAAGGCAAGCCAAAAACATTTTCATGTTTTGTATAGCATCAAAAACAGTATAAACATTAAACAATAAAATTCTTAATTATAGTTATTATCCAGCTTCTTAATGAGACTGCAACTTTCAGATATTTATGCTAAAACATCTTTACCTATCATCAAGTAAAAAGCATTTTCCTTTTTTTTAATGCCATTTTCTTGGTTATATCTATTTATAAAGAACATGTTTTTTGCCACTGGAGTGCTGGCAAATATCTTAGATTAGAAGATGAGTACCAATCTAAGCAATGAACTATGATGATCTGAAAATATTCATAATTAAAGTAATGTCTCTAAAAAACCTGCATACCCTTTGATTCTGGAATACCACTACTAGGTTTGTACCCCAAAGAGATAATAAAAAATGTTTATACAAAAATATTCATAGCCACACTCTTTGTGGTGGCAAAAAGTTGGAAAATGAGGGGGTGTCCCTCAATTAGGGAATGGCTGGACAAATTTTGGTATATGATAGTTATGGAATACTACTGGGATAATGATGAATTGCTTGATTTCTATATGAACTGGAAAGACTTTTATGAACTAATACGAAATGAAATGAAAAGAACCAGGATAACATTGTACACAGAAATTGAAACACTGTAGGAAGACTTTGCTACTAGTAGGAATGCAGTGATCCAGGGCAATCTCAAAGGACTTATGGGAAAGAATGTGATCCACATCAAGAGAAAGAACTGTGGGAGTAGAAACACAGAAAACATGACATCACTTATTTATATAGTATATGATTTGGGGTATTCGTTTTAAAATATTACTCTATTACTAAAATGAATAATATGGAAATAGGTATCAAGTGATAATACATATATAACCCAGCGGAAAGGCCTGTGAGTTCCAGGAGGGGGGAGGAAAAAGGGGAGGGAGAGAACATCATGTAACTTATGGAAACATGGAAAAATATTTTAAAATAAATAAAAATTTTTAAATATATTAAAAAATAAGGCGGGAAATAATGTCTCTAATGCAAGGTGATGTCATAGACAAGCTAATCAAACAACTGTTCCCATTTCCACATCAATAAAAATTCCAGAATGTACTTCTAATCCTTCCCTTGACTGTCCAAACTTTTTCAGACATTTCAATAAATCTGTATTCTCATGAATCTATTACCTCTACCACAGATCAAAGTCTTTTCACTCCTCATCCTGTATAATTCTGGTCTTAACCTTCCATTAATTTCCATTAAGGGATCTAGTAACCCAACAAATTGCAAGGCCCTTCTCTAGGTTTTATAAGTATGGATCTTAGGGTCATATTCAGGCTTCCTGGCTTGTTCTTTTTTTTTTATCTTCATTTTATTCCAATAACAAGTTTATACATAAAAGTTACATGGCTGGCTTGTTCTTACTATATGCCTACCCTATTTCTTTTCTGGTCATACAGAGACCTAGAAGATATCTTTTATACTACTTCTAACGTGCAATCTTCGCTGACTACATATGATCAGACCCTCTTGTAACCAATAAAATAAAGACAGCGACTAGTAAGAAAGTAATAAAGAAAAGTGGAAGTATGTGAGTTCACTCCATCAGAGTGGGAGTCAACAATATCAGAAGGACTTCAACAGTGACAGGCAACCTTTTGGAACTTTTTAGGGACCCCTTACCATGTACCGCCCCACCCCCAGACTGGGTTCCAGTACCCATCCCCCATTGCATGCCATGCCCCATCCCCAACTGCATGCCCCAGCTCCTGTGTGTAGGGGCATGGCTGCCAAGGATGCCAGTATATACAATTAGAGGAATATATCTTCATTCCCTTCTTGGAGGTGACAGGGTTCCCAGTGCAATTTCTACACAGTGCATGAGCAACCAACCCAGCCTAAACAAAGTACTTATACAGGTAGACCTGGGGATATTTATTAAAAGTAAAAAGCTGTGGCTGGGTGTGTGATTTCTCTATCGTCCTTGGAAGGATTTAGGGAAGATCTGATTAGCACATTCCCTTAGGGCTTGGTGAATGGGGCTCAGCCCTAGATTTGTTCAAGGGGAGAAGGTATTTTAATTAGGGTCAGTGTAATCAGGAGGGCCAGGACCTAATCAATTCTTTGCTTACAAAAACAGGGCTGTTAACTGTTCTGTTCTATTCACCCAATAAAGGTCCACAAAGATTAAAAGAACTTTCTACCTTTTGCAGGATGATAGATGCCTAGAATCTATCACCAACCAGAGAATGGCTTACATCACTGCTCTGCTGTGCTCCTAGGAGCCTGCTGGTGTGGTGGGGGAAGGGACCACACCTGGGGCTCAGCAGAGCTGCCCCTGCTTATCCCCTGCAAGAGTGGAGAGAGGCTAGAATGACCCACCCCTTGTGTTTGGGGGCAAGGCTAGCCTCCCAGACAGCCAAACCAGGGGCCTGAGCATACCCACAAAGAAGTATGCCATCTTTGGCACACGTGCCATAGATTCACCATCAAGGACCTAAACTCCCTGGTCTCTGAAAATTTGTAAACCTAATTGGGGGGGTGGGGGGGGGGGGAGTAAATAGTCTTCATAATGATAACATTTACCCCCTTTGAAAAATTATTACAAGTTTATAAGAAATAAGCAAAAAAAAATTGGGGCAAATTTTAATTTCAATCTGACTGAAAATTATTCATTTTCTGTAAGATTAGACTTAATAAAAATTATGTTGTAAAAGGGAAAGAGATGTGGATACTCTCTCATTTTCTAACTGACGGTCATTTTTATTGCAAAGAAAATCTTATCATAATGGTCTTTTCTTCCCAACTAAAGCCCAAAGTATTTATTTCTATTGCTGACATAGGGAAATCTGGTCAAATACAATGGAAATTTAGAAAGACTTTTTGGTAGAAAAGTAGGTCAATATTTTGACTTGGATTAAAAGTTCCTAGAATAGACATAAGTCAAAATATATTCATGTTAGCAATAATGAAAAGAATATGACAATTTTAAAGCACAGTTCTAGCAATGTAATGACTAAAAGCATTCCTCTGGATTTCCCCAAACCCTTTACTTGTAATTCAGGGAATTCAGTCCTTTGGTTTCTTTTTATGCAAGTCAATTGCAAACTTGAAAACTGAAATGAAGATAATTTCTTTAGGCCCTACCTACCTAATCATTGCCTTTTAATTTTATATCTGCACTTTTAAGTAGAAAGGAAGTTATCTTATTTTTAACCATTAGTTTAAGTGATGGGATATAGCCAAGGTTTTCTATGTCAGAATCCAAAGCAGAAATTTCACAAGAACTTTGAACATATAACTCTGAACAACAGAGTACCAGAACAGATCTCTGCCTGCCTTCCTTACTTCTGATTCAATCATGCAAAAAGAAGGGAGTAGTAGTAGCCACATAGAGCCACAATAAACACTAGAAGCAACCAGAGACACTTATTTGTCACCATCATTACAGAGTTGACAAAATGAAGGCCAGTCTAGCATGTAGCAGTAAGAAATGGGGTGGGGCCAGTTTAACAAAGCAATCAAGCAGCTTGCCAAGCCAGGAAGTAGAGCTACAAATAGAAAAGGGACCTAAAAACTGCTTCTGCAGCTATCAAGTGAGAGTCTTCACAACAATTGTTTAGAAAACGCAGGTGGGCATAACTAGACCTATGGATAGAAACCCTATCATTAACCTCACCTTCCCATATGGATGCCAGCAACTCAGAATATTCTGAGGGCATTTTAGCAGGACAGCCTCAAAAATAATATACTGCATTGGTACAAAAAGAGGTCATCCTTTTTCCTCAAAATATAACATATAGAAAAACCTTAATCTTTTAGTCTAAGCGTTTACTTTTTTTTTTCAAAGCTCTCATTTCAAGATAATAACCTACATTCAGACCAATATAGCAGCTCCTCTCTTATTTCAGGCAATAGTTTCCTTTGTGAACATTTTAATTTCTTTCCATTTATTTTTTTTTTGCAGCTTAAAAAATAATGGCAAATTATTTGTCTTATAATTCCTAAGTTGTCTTCCAAATTATTTATCTAAATAAATAAAAAACTTAAAACTAAAGGCATCTCCTCCCCCTTACCTTCAGATATGAAAGAGGCACTTATGCATAAAATGTCAGGCTTTTTGCTGTGCTAGTTTCACTAAACTGTTTTCCTACTTTTTTATTCTTTATTAAAAGAGATATCTCTCTGGAAGAAATGATACATACACACTAAAAACTATAGGATACAATTACTGACTAAAAGAATGTGCTATGTTTGAGATCATTGAAATCTTGAGAAGCAAGACAGACTTCCTAGAGGTGGTAGCATTCTGAGTTGAGTTTTAAACAAATGAAGGAGCCAATTTTTCCCATTCCTAAGTATGTGGACATACAACGATGCAAAACAATGCACAAGATTCAGGCCCTTATAGCTAAGTAGGAGCTCTGACCTTCCATCTAACCTATCTGCTCTTGAGAATATAAGAAACTTCATCTAATCCCCTTCTAACTGTCTCCCTTTTTCATTCTGTTTTTTAACTTTTTTAAGAATTCACTTTTACAAATATACAACATCCATGTAATTATGTTTCTAAATGTTGCTTTAAAAAAAACTCACAATTTAGAAAGAAGCTGGATATAGTGATTCTCCTTTGAAAGTCAAATATGAGGGATAAGGGCCAGAGAATAGGGTTTTGGACACTTGATGTCACTGTAATTTGGCACAAGTAAGCCTAAATAAAAACAATCACATTATCCTTTGAGGCTAGAGTCCTATCAATAACCATATACCTTTTTTAAAAACCCTTACTTTCTGTATTGGAATAGATACTAAGAATTAGAGCCAAGACAAAAGAGGGTTTTGGCTAAACAACTGGGGTTAAGGGGTTTGCTCCCGGGTCACATAGCTAGAGATTATCTGGGTTACATTTGAACCCAGGATCTTCTGTCTCTAGGCCTGGCTTTCTATCCACTGAGACACCTAGCTGCCCCATATCCTCTTAATAAATAACAAGTACTTAATAACAATAACATACTTAATAATTAGGCCACTCTACACAAACCTGCTCAAAACCAACAGTGGGCCACAAATAATTGACTAACAAAGTATCAAGAGTTTAAACAATAAAACTGCTCATTTGACATTGAAGTCCATCCTTTTTAAAATCAGAAACATATTGATGATGGAACAAAAATTTAATGCCCCCTTCTGTGAACCATCATTCAATGAATGTGCCACAGACATTTCACCTGTTTTCATAAATTTTGCTTAAGTGTTTTCTAAAGTTATACCAAAGATGGGTACCCCATTATATCTACAGGGGTCACTATATGTATTCTTCAACAATCAAATTTGTGGAATTTCACACTTTGAAATTTAACCTGACATTTAGAACAGGTTTACCAACATTTGAATGTTTCAGCTCATAAGATCCTCACAAAGCCCTTTCATTTAGGTACTAAATATAGACTTTGCCTCATTTTACACAAAACAAACTAAAGCTTAGGTTAAATGATTTGTATCTGACTGCACAGCTACTAAAAGAGGGATAGGATCTGAACTGAAGCCCTAGGTTTTTTCCACCATAGTATCCTGCTACGCCACCTTTCTCAGTATCACTCAAGTGACCAAAGCACTTATTAAACACCTACTATATGTAAGGCATTAAGCTCTGTGAAAGAGAAAGGTGAAACAATGCTTGATATCAAAGGAGCTTATGTTTTTATTGGAGACAATAAACGTGTAAATGAGTATGTCTGTGTATATATTATATATGTGTGTACACACACACACACACACACACACACACACACACACACACACACCCCTCTAAGCCTTTAGCTCCTTCTCTAAGAGCTAAGACAGCCCCACCTTTGCACTAGAATTCTAAAGTAGTTGACAGAACAATTTCTCCTTTCTGACACAGAGTTTGAACTTATTCCCCTTGGACAAATAGGATAAATTCAGCAGAATCAGGGTAAAAGGGTTAAGAAAGAGGGGAAGTAGGTTCCAGCTCAAAATTTTTCTTCCTAAAAATTAACTTTGTCCAAGAGCAATGAGCTGTCTTGGGAAAAAATAGGATCTTAAATGACTGGGAGCCTTCATGCAGTGACTGAATGACTCTTGTTAAAGAAGTTGTAGGATTTCAAGTTTCAAGTAGGATCTGGTCTAAATGACCTTCAAGGCCCTTTTGAGGCTAAGATTCTGAGACGGGACCATACATGTGATGGTAAAGTAACTGTTCTACAAAAGAAGCTAAAAAGGAAATCTGAGAGAGAAGCCTAAGAGACACTCACTGTAAGATAATCCATTCTCCCCTACTGTATTTCTCTTGTATAAAGCCCAAAGGATGGGAAGCCTGATACTGAACATGCTCACTTTCTATACTTCTGATAAAGTATCAGATCTGTATATCTAATGTCATGCCTTGACTAAGGTGCCAAGTCAGTCAGTACACCCAGTTTCTATATTAGAGATGAAGTTCAGCACTTCTTTATCAGTTAGTTCCCTTATTAATACAACCAACCATACATCCCAACGCCACTTACTTTTCAGGGAAAACTAAAGAAGTACTTATTTTGTTAAAGTAATATGGTTGTTCTGTTGTTGTTTGTTGTTTTTTTTTTTTAAGTTAACTCCAAGTGGTTCTTCCAGGCCATAAATTCTGGTAAATATTAGGCATGTGAGGAACTGCCAATGTAGCTATTTAAATGAGGAAATTCCTTGAGGTTGCAAGAGTTCTTAATGGAAAAGTGTTATACTTTTACATAGCAACACAAAATCAGAGTTTTAAGAGATGTTAGAGGTCATCCAATCCTTCCTCTATCCCAAAACAGCCAAGAATTGTGACTAAACTATGTACCAATCTTAAATCACATACCTCACTTACAAATCAATGTCACAAGATAGCATGCACTAATTGTCCATTTCACTAACTTCTTGCAATTATAGATAACATTAAATATCCAGACATAGAATCAAAAGGAAAGAATGGCCTATGTCAAGTCAAGAAGTCAATAAGCATTTGTGGTATGTCAAGATCTCATATTTTTTACTATGAGAACACATTTCCAAATTATGATAAAATAATATCTTGTCAGCAAATGCATCTAATTAAGAAAAATGTCAAAAAAAACACACATGGACAACTTAAGCTTAATCAATCAATTGATCAACATTTGTTAAATATTTCCAGTGGGTCAGGCACTAGTGATACAAAGAAAGGCAAAAACAGCTCCTGTTCTCAAATGAGATCACAGACCACTAAAGGAAATAACACATAAACAAATAGGTACACACAAGATCGATAGAATTGATGAAAGGTAATGTTATAGGGGAAGGTTCCAGTAGCAGCCAACAGTAGTGAGAAATAAATTCTAAAAGCTACAAATCAAAATTAATAGCACCTTCAATTATAAGTCTGTAAGACATTATTTATATTAGAATTGACCAATATCAAAAAATGCCATTCTGTGGAGATATGCTTCAAAAAATTTCAAAGAACTTTATCAACTTAAAGACTTTGCTGCTCATTTTGAAGGCCCCTCATTGCAACACTCAATCTCATTCAGATTAAAAAGCAAAACAAATACCTTTAGGTATTTTGTGTCATCAGAAACTGAAAGAACTGAACAAATAAGAAAGCACATGCATAAAAAGAATTAAACAGAATCAAATCATTTATTGATTCCTTAGTATAAGGGCACAATCCTAGGTACAGCAAAGAACAAAAAATGCATGAGATACTACTGCCTACTCTCAGGGGATTTACAATATAAATGAAGCAAAAAGAAGCATAGGACATGAAAAGTTAACACAGATTATTTATATAAGTACTAATTCAGTGCAACAGTATAAATGAGTGGCCTGAGTTAGTAGAGATCAATAAAGTTACTCAATAAGCAATTACTATTAAATACTCTGCTATGCACTGGGGATACACGAAACCACAGCTGGGGAGATCCACAGAAACAACTTTCAAGAAAAGAAAGACCTAAAAGGTAGGCAGAGAACATCTGGGGCACTAGGGTGAGAGGGGAGCAGAGTCAGCAAGACTACAGAAATGAGTGAAGAGCAAGTCAAGAGCAAACTACACACCCACCCACCCACACCCACTCCATATCTGCTGTCCCAGGTTCAAAACCTAAGACCAAACTAACATTCAGACCCTGAGACCCTGCCTGAGCAAACAGAGGTCCAAGCCAAATCATACCCCTTGAGGTTTCAAACCTGTGGTAATGTTCAGAATCCCAGTCCAGGGCAGTCTGTGCTGAAGTGAGCTGATCTGTGTGGGCCTGTGTCAAGAACACAGATCCTAGTTTGTGGCCCCTTGGTTGACAGGAGGAGTTGGGGGATGGGGGAGATATCCAGATCTTTTCAGAGTGAGACCAAAAGCTTATGTCCAAGCCTGAGGCAGGTCTTTGAGCTATCAGCATCTCAAGGGTTAACTGAATCAGCAGTGGGAAGAGGCCCTCAGAGCTCCCAGCCATCATATCACCTTAGAAGAATTGAAACTGGCAGAAACCCAGAAAAAAAGTTAAGAGTAGCAGGAAGGAATCAAGTGTAAGAGAGTATCCTAACCTCCCAGAAAACAGAGCCTACCTATGAAAAGGTAGGAAAAATGAACAACAACAAAAAAAAGTACATAAATCTAAAGAAGTTTATGGAGACAAAGAACAAGGTACACACATAGAAGGGAACAGTGAAAGCAAAGCAAACACACACAAAGTCCAAAAGAAAAACATGGATTGGACAAAGATTCTGAAAGAGCTCAAAAAGAGATTTCAAAAACCAACTAAGAAGGGCAGAGGAAAAGCAGAATGACATGGCTGGGCTTACACTTTGGAAAAATCATTTTGTGGCTAAACAGAGAGCAGACTAGCCTCAGGGAGAGGCTTGTGGAAGGCAGAGCAAGCTGCAGGCTATTAACATGGTATAGGTGTGAGATGCCTGCACCTGCTTATAGTGCTGGAAGTGTAGAAGAAAGAAATGGACATTCACTACTAAAAGAACAGACTGGAAAAGGCAAGTGAGAGAAAGTGAGGTATCAAGGATAACAACTTGGACTATAAACCCATGAGAATAGAAGGATGTCTTTGCCAATAACAAGAAAGTTTAGAGAAGGTGGGAGAAATTTCTGTAACCTGTAGATAAACATAGAGGAAGTAGAATTTAAGTTGGGCTTTGAAGGACAGGTTTTAGATAGACAGAAGAGGAGAGAAGGTACTCTAGACCAGGGAATTGATATAAATAGAGGTGGCAACCAACAATAGCATATTCCAGGCTAGAGTTAATAGATAAACATGGCAGGCAAAGAAAGATGCATAACAGGGAATAGAAAGTGATAAGATTAAGTTCAGATTATATGGAAGACTTTGAATATGAGCCTTAGGAATTTAAATTTGTAGGCAATGGGGAACCACAGAAGATTTTTGAACACAGAAATGACAAAGTGGCAAAATAAAATATTCAAAAATCATTTTTTAAGCATTGTACTTTTCAAAGATGTTGTTTTAAATCTCAACTCCAAATTGAAAAAAATTACTTCATCATATTTTACAAGTTTAATAAGTCAAAATAATTATTTGCTACACTTAGAAAACTAACTCATTATATATTACAAAGTGTTTTCCTCATGACAATTTGGATAGAAATCACTTTAATTGGGCCCTGATTCAAGGACCTGTTATAGGTTTATTTTCCTTTACTTAAAAATTTTACACATAAGACTTTGATAGTCTATATTTCATCCAGAAGTTATTTTTTCTCTTTTATTTGGATTTTTTTTATGTCTTTTTATTTCTCTTGCCAATTGATTCATATACCTCATAACTTAGCCATGCGTCCCTAAATGATCCCTGTGTTTTTCAACACCCTCTTATGGGGGAGGGGATGTATTATTATTCTAAAATGCAAAGTTTAAATCCTTTTGAGAGTAATTTTAGGATAGGAAACATACTACCTCTCCTAATCCAGAAAGTGAACTGTTTGGAGAAGATACCATGAAGATGCCTCCATAGATCACACACTGCACCAGAAGATCCACAGTGAACTTTGGAATGTGGTGATTTGAACTGTTTGAAGTTGAATGCATTTGTTTTCTATGTATACTCTTATGCTGAAGGGGACTGCCCCCAACTGGCTTTTTGTCAATGCGCATAGCAATCATGGGTTTGTTCTTTTTTCTTTTATCCCCAAATTATTATAATTTCAAAGTTGGTTTACAAGATCCATTGGAGAGACCAGTCTTCCACAGATCTCAAGGGGGAATGTATAATTGAAAATCTGTTACCCTAAAAAAGAACTACATTTCCTGGGAGCCCTCTGACTTCCTGTCATTATGTACTTCCTGTAGACAGAGGATATTAGCAAGTGGGCAGTCCTCTTGGAGCTTTTTCTTGGGCTTGCATCCAGCATGGTGGTGGTGGTAAGCTAAGCGTGGGGATTTTAAATGGGCTAATCAGCCATGGGCACATGGTCTTTATTTTGTATCTTCTTTATTCCTTTATTTCTAATGATCATTAATAAATCCCTTAAAATATAAATTTTTATTACTGGGATCTAATTTTAATTTTTACACAACTTTAGGATGGACAAATATTACTATTTCCATCTTAGTGATGAAGAAAATGTAATTCTTAAGGGTTATTAGTCTATAGAAGTGTGGAGGGAAAATCTTAACTCAAACCAAAATAATGCTAAGAACATTTTACTTCAAAAGGCAACAGTTGGTTGGAAAACTCTGAGGTCTGGATTTATTTACTAAGGAATACCAAATTTACTTGTCAATTACCACGGACCAGGGAAGGCTCAGTTCCAAAAGCTTTTAATATACCACAACCACTCTAAAATGTTTCTCATTTTTCTTCCAAAATGAAGGGTGACAGCATGGTAGAATGAAGGACTACCTAGGTTCAAGTAATGGCACTGTCAAAGTAATTGTGCAACCCTGAACAACTTAATTAATTTCTCTTGAGTCTGAGTGTTCTTGTCTGGAAGAATGGAGATAATGGTAAGTACTTGGAGGTCTGTTGAAAGAAAGAACTTTGTAAACTGTAAAACATTATAGAAATGTGAGCTTTATCAGAATAATCAAGTAAAGATTATTTTCAACATGCAATTTGATTAGACAGCATCATAAACATCAAATTGTTCGTTTCTTCATAAACTTTCTAAATTTTGGCAAATAGGATTCTTAGAAGTCAACAGATCTCCACTGAAATAAATAATATTACACATGTTGACATCTGTAATGATCAAATAACTGCCTTTGTTGCTGTCTCAGAGTACAGAGAAATAAGTGTTTCTTGCCCTCTAGAGCAAGGGTCCCCAAACTTTTTACACAGGGGGCCAGTTCACTGTTCCTCAGACTGTTGGATGGTTGGACTATAAAAACCTAACCCTACCCAAGCAGCAAGATACACAGTGTGGAATCCCCTCCCCCAGATTGTTACTCAACATGCAGATGTCTTCCATTGTGCAGCCACATAATCCTTTGCGTGGCACCTTGTTCTAAGGTGCCTCACAAAGGATTATGTCAACAGAAATAGTAATATACGTGAGTGACACCGTGCTTTGCAATGCCCCCACATACAGTGTTCCTGTCACTGACCACAAATGAAAGAGGTGCACCTTCAGAAGTGCAGTGGGGGCCAGATACATGGCCTCAGGGGGCTGCATGTGACCTAGACCCCTACTCTAGAGTTTATAATAGTCAAGGCAAGAAGATGGGCAAATAGACAACCAAGTATGTGGTCTCTTGAATTCAAATGCTATGCTGTAACATATACATGCTATAAGAGTTAAGAAAGTCTAACAACTGGTAATTCAACTTCTCTGCATCTTTTACTAATGGCATCTAGTACTACTAAATGTGTAAATCACTCACATGGCAGCCCTTCATGAATTTGAAAGCTAGCACTAGTACTGAATCAGGGCTGTTGTTTAGTTACGGACTAGACTAGACATCCTTTAAGGCCTTCACAACTCTGATGTTTTGCTGCACTAACAAAATGAGACTTTTCTCAAAAGAATTAAGTTGAGACTCAGATTTTTTTAACCTTATGGTCTAAAAAGAAAACAAAAGTATACTTGGACAGATAAGATCAAGAAATAAATAGGATCTTAGAAATCATCTAGTCCAACTCATAATGAAAACATGAATCCAGGCTACAATATCTCCAACCAGTCATCAAACCTTTGCCTAAATGCCTCCAGTGATGTGAAATTCACTGTCCCCTAAAATTCTATCCAAAAATTGAAGGTCTATCTAATCTTTAGAGGAAGTTAAAGGAAATCTACCTCCTTTGATCTTCTAACTAGTTCTACCTTCAGAAGTCAAATTTTCTACTACATATCAAAAGATCTTTCTTCTATATAACCACCCTTTAAATATTGGAAAACAGATTTTATAGTTCACAGGATATTCTTTCCTCCTGGATAATAACCCCAGTTCCTTATATAGCACAGTTTCAACCCTCCTCACCACATTGATCACCCACCCTCCTCTACCAATACTCCAGTTTATCAATGTCTCACATAAATGAGGAACCTAGAATTGGATAGTAACTATAGATGTGGTCCAACTAGGGCAGAATACAGAAAAACTACAATCTTCCTCACTCTTGTAAGGAAGAGATTGCAACACAAGATGGATCTGCAAGAAAAAGCAAGAGATTTGGAATTTGGTGAACCACCAATCAACCAGATGGAGATGAGATTCCAATAGAATCTTGAAGAGGCTACAGTTGGGAAGCCCAGCAGCTTGAACTCACTTCTCCTTTCCTCTGACTGTTGGAAGGAAGCAGGAAAACCAATTCCTCTCCTGACCAATGATTATTTATCTGACTGAGTACTAAGAAGATTTGGAGCTTAGCTCTGAAGAATCTCTGTCAGCTTTTGCTATTAATATCTCCCCATAGAGAAAATAACCTTATTTTCCTGAATTGAACACATTGTGAAAATCTTCAATCAAGAGGAAATCATAGGAAGTTAGGGAAACCTATTTTCCTCTTTCTCCCTCCCCCTCTTCACCTCCTCTACCTTAAAGAATAAAACCCTCTTAGTTAAAAGATCTAAATTGTGAGATTAGTTATTGGGGAAACCCTTCAAGCTTACCATTCCTGAGAGGAGCACTTGGATCAGTTGGGAAAGGGACAGGAAGTGGTGCAGGGGAGGAGTATAAGATCCAGCCTTTCCTCTAGCTGGCTTCCTATTACCATAAATCTCCAAATATTACCATCTATTACACTAGATAATCTATTTCTTTTATATTCATTTTTTTTCTAATTGTGCCACTTCTGCATCTTTTGTCCCTCAACCAAGAGTAGGCCTTCATCACCAAATTCTTATACTACTTTAATAACCTATTGATTGGCTCTACTTTCAAGTCTCCCCATGCAAATCTATTTTTTTTAAACCCTTACCTTCCATGTTAGAATCAATACTGTGTATTGGTTCCAAGGCAGAAGAGCAGTAGGGGCTAGGCAATGGGGGTTAAGTGACTTGCCTAGGGTCACACAGCTGGGAAGTGTCAGCATCCAGATTTGAACCTAGGACTTTCTGTTTCTAGGCCTGGCTCAATCCACTGAGCTACCCAACTGCCTCCTCCAATCTATTTTTAATTCACCTTTATTTCTGAATAAAATAGGATCTCCTTTTATACAACCAATATGTTCAAAGATCCTTCACATAACTTGCAATCATAATAACAAACTCCATTAATAAGTTTTCTTTATACAAACATACTTAAGTACTTTATAACTTTTCTTAGGCTTATCAGAGCTACCAGCATCACTACTCTTATACTCTGGGGCCATTATTAATAACTAAATGGCATACAAAGAGAACCACTACTTTGATGAGGACATGACTGGTCTTATCACAAGGGGAAAATCCCAACAAAGAGTGATGTGGGAGCTAATATTTGGTACAAAACAATGACTAACGCTTCTCAGAGCAAGAATGAGTGATTGGTAAACTGCTGTGAGACTTTATGGCAACGTGGGAAAATGGTGTCAATTCAATATGTAGTTTAAAATTTGTATTTTATGTGTCTTTCTGCCTTTATTTTTTTCCATTGCCAATCATGTATACCTTAATTCACATGTGTTGAATTCATGTAAAACATGTCCCTACCTTATATTCCTCCTACTTTCTTCACCTAACCAAGCCTCTCTTTTAGAACAAAGATTTTTTTTCCTACAATAAAAAAAGTTCAGCAAAACCAGCCAATACTTCAACCACATCTGATCAATTATAAACTGTTCCACATTCAAAGTTGCCCACCTATGCAATGAAGCAAAGGCAGGACATTTTCTTGATTCTTCTCTGGGGCTGGGCTTGTAGATCTTTTTTATTAACATAACATAACCCTTTTTGGTTAGCACATCCCACTATTGATTTGCCTTGGATTTGCTATATTATAAAGCAGCCCTTGGCTCTTTTTCACATGACTATCCTCTCATCTTAGGTTCAAAAACTTCAAATACTGACCCAACAGTAAAATTGCTGAGCCTGTTTACCAAGGCAGAGAAAAAGGAAAGGAACTAATATGTTCCAAAATACTTATAGCAGCTCTCCATATGGTGGCAAAGAACTGGAAATTGAGGGGATATCCCTCAACTGGGGAATAGTTGAACAAACTGTGGTATATTACAATGACAGAATACTACAGAACTATAAGAAAAGATAAGCAGGTTAAATGTTTTAACATTTGGAAAGACATACATGAAATAATAAAGAGTAAAGTGAGTAGAACCAAGAAAACATTATTGGGCAACTATGTGGCTCAGAGGATAGAGATCCAGACATGGAGACAGGAGGTCCTGGGTTCAAATCTAGCCTCAGATACTTCCTAATTGTGTGACCCTGGGCAAGTCACTTAACCCCAATTGGTCAGCTCTTACATTCTTCTCTCCTGGAACTAATACTTAGTATCAATTCTAAGATAAAAGGTAAGGGTTTAGAAAGAAATTTCATATATACCTACAGAACTAATATTTGAAAAAAGACTTATTAATGTTCACCTCCAGAGAAAGAACACGAGACATAATGTTTATATACATTTTTTTTAGCAATTGATGCCTTCTGTAGTACTGGTGGGAGGGGGGAAAGAAAGGAGGTTTGAAAGAAATGGGAATAAATTCTATTAAATAAATAAATGAACTTCATGTACAGAGTCTCTTAAACTCCATCTAATTAACTTGTAACCAACATTCTGATCTAAAAAGAAATTTCCAGACCCCAAGTATGTTTCCTTTAACCTTTGAAGGGATGGTCTGTGATTTGTCCCATGCTGTTCAATCTCCCTGTCCATACCCTTTACACCTCAGGAGGCCAAGTAGAAAAATGGTAACAGCTGTTGATATCTTCATGGAAAGAGAGGTCACACAGGACTGTGTTTTTTAGTAACAGGAGGTGCTACCAATGTCAAAGAGGTTAATCTTGGAACCAATATCTCTTTTTTGGATTTTCCCCATACCAAAAATGCTTTCAACTCTCTGCTCACCTCTGTTTGGACAAGAGTATGGTAAGTATATACTTTTCTGAGGATCTTTATATAGACCCATAGCAACCCATATTTTGGTTGTAACTTGGGGAGGAAACCAATGCTCTAGCCCAACACTATCATTTCACAAATGAGAAAATTGAGGCCTAGGGAAATTTGTAATTGGATAATTTATCCAAGATCACACAACTAGTTGAGCAGAATTAGGACTTGAATTTCAGTTTCTTGGCCCCATTTTTTCTACTATTTAGGAGCAGAATTAGGACTAGAATCTTAGTTTCTTGGTCTCATTTTTCCTATTATATTATGCTAAAGATTGGGCAAGGTTTTCAAAGAAAGATAAAATACCTCTCAACAAAAGGAATAATGTAAACCAAAGGAGGAATAAACATGTATGAAATGAAATAGACAGATGAAACTAACTAAAGATAAAGCTTTGTATAGTATGAAAAAATAATAAATGTGGAAGAATAGGTGCCGACTATTATCAAAAGCCAGGTAGAAGAACTTAAGACTTGGTCTGACAATAGGGAACCAATGAAGCTTTGTAGCCACGGGACTCACATAATTGGAGTATGGGAGAATTAAATTAATTCTTGACACATACTAGCTATGTCACTAAACTTCTCAGTACCTGAAGAGACTTCATTATTAGAAAAACAGGAATACTACTATAGAACTTTGTAAATGTTAACAATGAATTTTTCCATTTTTTAACATTCTATGTAGTATAGTGATATATGTAGAAAGAGTTCAAGAGAGATAATGGTTGATGCTCTACCCCTGACACACTACAAAATAGCACTACAATTTTTCAGTTATATAGTTTTAAAATTATCTTAGTTGTAATTAAGAAGACTTCAATTCAGACCATGTCTCTGACTAGTTGCATCTCTACAGTCAAGTTAATAACTTTTTCCAATTGAGAATAATACCTGCAGTGCCTATCGCATTAGGTTGTTATGAAGCTTAAATGAAACATATATAAAATACTGTATCAATGATTATTATCATCACTCTGGGCAAAAGCACAAAGGGCTCCTATAATCCACCATAGTATAGAAATAAACCTGGATTCCTTAAGGGTATGGGAGAGGCACATATACTCTGGAAGGTCCTCCAATGCTGGAAAAGCTTGGAGTTCAGTCACTGCAATATGTCTGCTTTCCAAAAGCCAGTCTAATCAAAGCCAGAGAGGCTCATTATCACATTAGGATGAATACTTGGAAAAAATGTTGGCCATAGTATCCCATGAAATCTAAATAATATATAAAATAGTTCACTCAAAAGTCCTATGTGGCATCCTTCCACTTCAACAGTAACTACAACAGTAGGTATTAAGAATCATTTTCAACTTAGCTGATAAACCCAGAAAGTGAGATCCTTATTCAATAACACAAAGTATCATAATTTTGGACAAATGGAATAGTATTAATCTTGAGATCATAAAAGAAAAAATAATTTTGATAGAAAAAGGCAGGATTGGAAAAAAAATTTTACATCCAAAAAAAAAAATCTCACTATAAGCCAAAACAAAAAAAAAGGGGGGGGGGGGGAGCTGTAGTTTAATTAATCAAATGAAAGGATTAGTAGCAATAGTTGTATCCAAAGGCAACAAAGAACATGAATGAGTGGAGAACTTGGTCATGTCCTATCATAATGCTAATGACAAACATTTGTATTTTTTTTAAGCCATAATGAAGATAATTAAAATTTAAGCAGAGGATGAGGAGATAAACAACTTCTACCAAAAAACTTAATGACCTCCAAATTAAAACCACACATTTAATACTCAGTGACTTCCATTCAAAGATAAAACTGGAAAACATGGTTCAAGAGTAAGAAATATGAAAAACCAAAAGTTTACAAACTACAAGGACACCTCATATCCATATGCAATGAATACTTTCTTCAAGAGAAGAAACAGGAGTTGCTGGACATAAAGAGTAATGAATATCATTAAAAATTGATACTTTAAACAAATAGGAAATAAAAAACTATCAATATGATCATCATTTCTGACTTGGCCATCTCTGTACAATTAGACCATCCACATTTTAGAGCAAAGACCAAACTAAAATGAAAGTAGAAGAAAAATAAAAATAAGAATAAGAATGGAATGGAAGCAAAGTCAACAGTGTCATGAAAGCACAGAGATGAAAGATTATTTTGGAGGAGAGGGTAGTTAAGAGTATCAAAAGCAAAAGTTAGATCAAGAAGGAAGGAAAATGAGAAAAGACCATCAGAGAAGAGCAGTTTCATGATGAGGTCGGAAGGTAGACTGTAAAGTGCTATGGCAAGAAAGTATGTTTATCTTTAAGGGGAGAATATAAGTGGGGGTAGGAGGTCATGAATATAAGCAGTTTTTACTAGGCATTTGATTGAAAAAGAGGAGAGATAAGATGATAATTTGAAGTGATGGCAAGGTTATTTTAAGGATAGGGGATACTTGGCCATGTTTGAAGGCATCAAACTACTTTGTGAGAAAGGTAATAATATTATGATCATCTCCATTTTACACATGAGGAAACTATTTTTCAGGGAGATTAGATGATTTGCTCACAGGTATCCTGCCAGTGAATAGCAGAACCAAGATATTAATCATGGTTTTCTTATTTTAATTCATGGGTCTCTTCTATAAGAAAACATTTTTATTTTGACTTTTTAAATATCACTTACAAAAAAAAATTAAAATAAATACTATTAACCTATATTTTTTTCCTACCACATCATGCTGACTCTCCAGGACCCTGTAGGATTAATCTAGTAAAACTTTGTGGAGGATGATGAGAGAGTTATAAATTAGAAGAATGGGGAAAACATAGCCTATCTCTGACATAGCAAAACAAAGAATAGGAGACATCTGCATGTCTGGGACATCTAAAAAGCCTAAGGAAAAACATAAAATAAGTGTGTAAGTGTGGAAAAAAAGGGTATTGATACAAAATCTGTATTGACATCTATTAGTGATTATGAGTTGTTACACTCTTAAAAGGGGAAATAACACCTGAAATCATGCATAAAAAAACACTCTTCTTTGAGATTAAATATTATGACAGGACAAATAAAACTTCCAGAAGGAAAGTAATTAGGAACTATTGTATTCACCAAGTTATACAGTAATTAAGGTTGAGGTTAATACAATAACAAAGGCACAAGATGGTAGGAATATAGAGGATGAAGGAGATTCAATATGGGAGAAAACAATGCTTTCTTCTCACAAGACAAAGCCTCTTCTCCCTTTCCTAATCTTCATCATCACTCTCAAAGTTAATATCCATGTGGCATTTTAAAAGAATTCTGAGGATTTTACATGTATTGTCTCATCTGAACCTCATAATAACCGTGTGATGTAGGTACTCAAGATATTTGTTATCCTCTTTTTTACAGACAGAAACTGCAGATTGTCAACTTGAAATAAAGGTTCAGTGACTTACCCAAGATCACACAGCTATCAAGTATCATTGAAGATGTGAGCACAAATTCATAGGATCCTAGAGGAAAGACTCTTTTGAGCTAATCTCACTTAAGAGCAGAGGAAACTGAAGTTCAGGAAAGTAAAAGGACTTGTTAATTAATACAAACAGAATTTTTAACCCAGGCCCTCTGAATCTAAATGCAGCATTCTTTGCCCAGAGTGAACTTCATCAGCCTGACTCCAACACATTATTATGCAACACTACCTTTGCTTTATAAGCCTCAATTCTTTTTTTTTTGGTAGGGAAATCCTTTTATAAGTTCTTTTAAGTTCACAACTAATGTCCGCTGGCTTCACTCCCAACTTCCAGTAGGGGCAGGAACAAGAATAGTGACCCATTGGGCAACTGGATAAATTATGCATGTTCTTTTTGCCCCCAACAATGCTAATTACACATTATTTATTTATTCTTCAATTTCTTGACTATTGTATAATGTCAATCAAACCTAATAATAACAATCCACCAAAATCCCACTGTCATACCTCCTCATGGCATGGAGGTGAGAACCATTGGAGTCATATCTCTGGCTTGGCCTACACAGCTAAAAAGACTTCCAGTATGAGCAAAGCAAGCAGTAGAGTGAGGAAGTGGGAAGGGTTGTGTGTTTTGTTGTTCAAGGGACAGCCTAGTTAAAACCTGAAGGGCTCATAGGTCTATCTGCCTACAATAGGGCAGGGGGAAAGAGTAAAAACTCCAAAGAATTTCAGTTAAAGGGAGTCTTGTGGATTGTTTGATGACCAAAATAAACAATGGCAAAATATTTTCTAAACCTTAAAGTGCTAACTGCAAAAGTATGATTTCTCCCAATCCCTCACCTTTTTTACATACTAAAGTAAATATGTGGCCAACACATGTGCCTAGTTGTCTGTGTTCACACTTACACAAGAACCCATATGCTCTACTTTATGGAGTTTATTTGTTTTTTTAACTTGGTGAAGAACCTTTCCAAATTTATCTGATTTAGAATAGCACAGTGGAAAAGCACCCTCCTGATCCTGTCTGTTCCACTTAATACCTGTGTAGCCTTAGAAGCTTAAAATCTCTGTGTCCCAGTTTATTCATCTGTAATATGGAGAAATAATATCTGTCTCTACCCAGCAAAGAGAATGCTGAACTTAGAATAAGGAAGCCCTGGATTCTTATTCCAGTCATCTGATCCCACACAAGTATCAACCTTTCTGAGACCCAGGCAGTAAGACTTACTTATTTCTCAATCCTCCTTAATTTTAGTGCCTTTCTCCTGTTAACAGTTTCCTATTTATCTTGTCTAAGGCTCACTTTGTATATGTTTGTTTGAATGTCATCTCCTTGAGGGCAGGAACTATCCTTTGCCTTTTTTTTGTATCATCTGTACTTAGCACAGTGCCTGGTGCAGAGTAGGTGTTTTACAAATGTTTACTGACTGTATCAGCATCCAGGTATAGAAAGAGTTCCCAACAGGGCAAAAAGCAGATCTTTCATGTGATTCTTAAATTACACATTTGTGAGGCTCAATAATGTGTATAAGGCCCTGAAACACTTGATAGATAACCCATGGTAATATGATAGAGCCAAACCACAAATGTCAGCTATCATTTCTCTTAGCAAGGTTAGACATTGGAGAGGTTCTGAGAGGCTCAGAACCTCTCCAACCTGGTAAGACTGGCCAGAACTCATGTTCCACTGCTAGAAACTTCAAGAAATTGGCATCATTTCCACACCAGAATAAGGTGTTATAGTAGGAATATTAAATCACCCAAAACTACACATTTTATTCTATACAAACTCATGAAATTTTATATTTATGTAGAAAAAGATTTTATTAAAACATGATGAAATTTTAACAACTGATTTCATCTCTTCATTCCTGCCCCCCCCCCAAAAAGGATAAATCACATTCTGTTCCTCAAGGAAGACTAGTTAGTTATCATGCTAGTTATAGAGATAGAAATTCATACTGGCTAGGTGGCAATAAAGCTGTGTAATGGGGAAAGAATGATATTTTTTCTTCCTCTAAACAGGATCCAATTCCTTAACAAAGCAGTAGGAGAGTGGGAGAAAGATAAAGTTAACTAATTTCAAATAATGAACATCTATACAATATAAGCAACATCTCTGAAATTGGTTTCTGTCTTTGTGCTGCAGTTCTTAAAATATCTTTTGACTACCACACAGCCCAGAACTCAATAAAACTAAACTTCCCCAAAAGTTGAAATATTATTAAGGCAATAACACTTTGGCATCAACAGAACAATATCCGGGGTTCCTTTAGAGGAAAAAAAAATCCCTGTACCTAGTTGTGCTGAACATTCTTTGTGACTAAATACACATAGGAATGAATCATACCAAACAAGGAGACTAAAAATGAGTAGTTCTGAAAAAATTTACACTCAAAAATTTTTACTTTCCTGTGTATTATATGAAGGTGAATGAAGTAGTAACCATTTTCTAGTTACTCTGGAAACCAAAGAGTTGATTTTCTCCCTTATAAGAAGGTTAAAACCTCAAGCATAGTCAAAGGGGCTCAAAAAGCTTGACATAAGCATACTAAATTATATTTAGTGTCTTGAGGATCTATTTTGCTCAATCTACACTAGAGGAGTGGTTAAAACATACAAAAATACCTATTAAATCAATTTCTTTATTTCTCATTATCCTGGAAAGCTGTAGTTCTAAAACATCACTTCCATTTTTCAAAAGCCTCTATCTATTCATGTGCATGAAGTATGTCCTATGTGAAAAGAATCAAGAGAGACGCAAGGATGAAGACAGCCTCTGCTCTAAAAAGAGCTTAGAAGAGATGTAAACACAAATGACTCTCATATATGCTAGGAAATAATTAAGTAAACAGAGTACTCAAATAGATATCCCTAAGAGATTAATAAAGAGGCTAGATATCTCAGTGGTTGGAGTGCTCAGACCAGAGTCAGGAAGACCTGAGTTCAAATCTGCCCTCAGACAGTCCCTGGGCAAGTCACTTAACCTGTTTGCCTTAATCCATTGGAGAAGGAAATGGCATAAGATGCTAGTATCTTTGCCAAGAAAATACTATAGACACTGGGTCACAAAGAGCTGAACAAGATTGAACAACGAGAGATCCAAAGAGGGTGAGAAATGTCTTCTAGCTAGGGAAGGGAAGTAGTTAGGATAGTCATCTGAAAGTAGATGGCAGCAGATTTGAGGCTTTGAAGAGAATTTCAATTAGAAGGACGGAAGAATGTCCATGCCAACATTACTGAACATGGAGAAGAGGGTGTAGAAATGTTTGAGGAGGGTAAAATATATACAATACTCAATATGCATATGCCAAAGGGTATGTATGGTTGATAGATAATTTAGTGGATAGGCATTTAAGTGTCTTCAAAAGCAAATAAGCCTCTAACTTAATACAAACAAAAAAAATGTCCTCTGCAACATTAATATTATTTAATTATATAATTTTTTATGTTCCTCTAAGAATTGAACTTAGGTATAAAGTCAGTCAAATATGACGTTTTGCTACTTCCAAACACTGCCCTTAGTTCTGTCCTCTGGTGCCAAGAAAAACAAATCTGATCCCTCTACCTCTTATGGGTCTTTTAAATAATCAATAATAGAAGACTACATTAAATATAATTTTAGAGTTAGAAGAGACCTTCTATTTTAACTTTGCCATTTTCTAGTTAACTTTGTGAAGATAAGTAACTTGCTAGTAACACCTCAAAACAACCGGACAAAGAAGATAGCATAATTATAGGCATTATTATCCCTGTTTTACAGCTTAAAAGACTAAAGTTATTGAGAGCCAGGCCTAGAGATGGGAGGTCCTAGGTTCAAATCTGGCCTCAGACACTTCCCAGCTGTGTGACCCTGGGCAAGTCACTTGACCCCCATTGCCTAGCCCTTACCACTCTTCTGCCTTGGAGCCAACACACAGTATTGACTCCAAGAGGGAAGGGAAGGGTTTAAAAAAAAAAAGACTAAAGTTCAGAAAGATAAAAGTGATTTGTCCACAAACACAGTTAAATGTTAATCAAAATTTCTTGGAATTCAGCTTAGTGTATCATACATACACTATTAGACCTGTGATGCTCATTTTTTTTTATATGAGAAATGAGCTGCACATCTCTTCTGATATTTCCAACTGCTAGTACCCTCTCTCTCAAATTACCTTGTAGTTAACTACTTTGGGCTTATTTTTTATTTATTCTCTTAATATTTATTCCACTATTCCCCTCATTAGAATATAAACACTTCTTGAATAGAGATGTTTCTTTCATTCATTATATTTGTATGACCCTTGTCTATCAATGGTACATTCAGACACTTAATAAATGTCTGCTGATTTGAGTCAAAAGAAGTCAGATTTCATTTAGTGGTCTACTAATTTAAGTACATCATGTGGTGTGGTGTTATATACGTGTGTGTGTGTGTGTGTGTGTGTGTGTGTGTGTGAGAGAGAGAGAGAGAGAGAGAGAGAGAGAGAGAAAGAGAGTGTGTATGTGTTGGAACCAGAAGACCATAGTTCAAATACCAACTCTACAGCTTACTTAGTGACCTTATTTTGAAAAATAAGAGGATCAGACTAGGTGATTTCTCAAAAGCCTTCCAACTCTTAAAATACTATGATCATAAATATTTGAAGGGTTTTTTTTCCTCTCTTATGTTTCTTGGGAAGAAAAAAGTTAATGCCTTTACTTCTCACCACCTATATTTCCTCAGTTCCCTAGGTAATCTGGCTTTCATTCTCAGTTCATTGATAATTTTGAAGAGGATTTAAAGAAACTGCCAGCTCCAATGGTCTTTTTTCAGGTCACATTCCTAGACTACAACATTTGACATGTGCTCCTTTTGGATAGTTTTCCCTTCCTTTGGCTTCTAAGATAATTCACTCTCTTCTTTCCTTCCTGATTGTCTCAGATCGGCAGTTAGCAATCCTTCCTCTACAAGCAAGGTGGAGGAAGGGGGGGCAGCAGCTAATCCTGACAAGAGTGATGGAGGAGATGGTATCATAGGAAAGCCAGGTTTCGATTACAGCCAGGAAGTGAGAAAAGCTGGTGATAACAGAGGCAGGCAACTTTAGGACAGAAATTCTATACTAGAAGTAAGCATAATATGACAGGTGAGTAAATTAATTTTGTTCTTCAATCCACATTAACATTTATGGCCAAATTAATGATACCTTATTTCAGGTGCTACCATTGGATCAAATAGATATTAACTCAAAAAAAGAGTACTCTGATTCTCCAAAGTGGAATTATTAGCTGTCACATGACACTGAGGTATCAACCACATCTGCAGACTATTTCTTAACAGGAAGAAGAAAATATGCCCAATCTTGCCCAGTGCCTGACCATCTAAAGGAGTCACAATCCATTCAGGAATTTGAGCTTTGGCAAAAACTATAATATATCTTTTTACTGACTATCAAACATATACCTTAACCTATAGTTTAACATACAAGTTTGATAAAGAGCCAAAATTCTACTCTTTCAAATTTACCTTTTGGGATAGTATTGAAAAACATTAAACACTTGTAACATGTATTGGTAACATAGGTATGCGTGTGTGTGTGTATACATCTAGCAATGTTCTCTAATATGTGTGTGTGTGTGTGTGTGTGTGTGTGTGTGTTGTCAATATAAACAGAAGTCAAAGGAATGACATTTTTACCAGTGGGAATAAATATGTAGGCAACTTAACTCAGGTGAAATACAATGAACAATGTTGTTCTGAAATAATTAGATTTGAAATATATTTTTTCCTTGTTTCTTTTAAATAGTAAATTCCAAAAGTAGAAAACAAACCACACAGTATTATCAATCCAAGATCACTGTAGTTAGGCAGTTTTGAACTTGGGGAGCATGAGGGGAATATGAGAAATCTGTTTGAGTGTTCATTAGAAAATAAGTGATGTATTTTTTTAAACATCAGTAAAAAAGAAATTAAATTAAATGAATGGTTAGGATACAACTTGTAATTCTCTGTGAAAAAGACTTAAAGCCAGTTTTAAATGGCTAATTCTGAAGACTATATTTTGCCACATTTATACAACAAATCTGCATTTTCTAAATGTAATCATTTGTACTTCTAAGATAAGAATGTAAGAGAAATTTCTAAAACCAAAAGGCATTCAAGTCCCAACTTGCTTCTATAAATAAATTTTTCAACAAACTCAAATTTTTATTGTTTTTAGATCATACAATTCTACTTAATCGCAGGTCTCAGGAACATAGCTACTTTACATATCCAACTATCTCTTTAATTTTTGTCCAGGTTGCATCTGTTAACCTCCCAACTATATTTAGCAACCACCCACCATAAACTGTGAAAAGCAGACTGTATTCTGATGTTCCACAGTGATGGCAGTTCAGCGTCATTACCTTTCCTGCTGACTAATTCACCACACATGGCTACAGAACACACAGGTACCACACAATGCATTTTTTTTTAGTCTATCTTAACTCAATGCAGCAATATTCAAGAATCCAACAACATATGATAAATTGTTTTGAAGAAATCACACAACCATGCTGACTGGGTCCACTACAAATTTATGCTATCTTAGCTAGGACTTCACTTCTACAGGCAAATCTTTTTACTCTTCTCAAAACTGTTACTCTTTCAAATTCCCCATAATTACTCATTTGAAACATCTCTTCAATGCTCATACACTACCTCTACACTTTCTACACTGCCTGAAAAAAGTAGGACATAAACAGTGAACTTCCCTCCACTGCTCCCATACTCTATAACTTTCTGATAAAGAAGTGACCCTTCTCACCAAATCCAGCTTCTCTACCTGTAGCCTTGATCCTATCACCTCCCATCTCCAGCATACTCCCCACTCCATCACCTTTCTCATCTTCATACCTCTCCTTTCCTTTCCTGTGGCCTAGAAACATGCATAGTTCTCCCTTAAAAAATCTTCATTTGACCCCCTCAAGCTATCATCTTTTACCTTTCGTTGTTTCTTTCACTTCAAAAGATTTTGACTACTACTCACTCGCCTCTCAATCCCTTGAAGTCTGGCTTCTGATCTCACCCCAATGAAACTGCTCTTTCCACAGTAGCTACTGATGTCTTAGTTGCCAAATTCGAATGCTAATGTTTTTCCCAAGACTCATTCCTTTTTTACCTCTATGCAAAATTTGCTACTCACCATCCCCTCTGCCTAAATGCTATCTCATCTCAGGATTTTCATGACTCTACTCTTTCTTGAAGCTGTGGTCCCTCTTATCTCTCTACATTCTCAACTGATAATCTTATCTGCTATCATAGGTTAAAATGACCTCTTTACTGATGAGTAAAGCTCATCAAAACTCAGAAATCCGAGAAAACTCAGGACTTGTAGATAAAAGGAAAGGAATCTATATTCAGGGAAAGATTAAAAAGTTCAAAGAGAATGAATCTATGTTCAGGGAGAGATTACAGGTAGGAGAAAGGGAGATGACGATTACTAATGGAGCTAGAATCTCGATGGTGTGGGATTCAGGGTACAAATAGAGGAAGTTAGCCTTGAAAAAGGAAGAAAGTAGGCAATGACTGAACAACTATAGTATGGGATTGTAGCGGTATATTATTATTGTGCAGGAAGAAAAAACTCACATGAAGAATTCAGATAAATATGGGAAAATGTGTATGAACTGATACAAAGTGAAAAAAAGTTGAACCATAAAAAATGAATATATAAAATTACTACATACAATGAAGATCACTTAAAAGATCACTTAAAGAAAGCTGAACTAACTTAAGCCAATGATGAATCTAGAAAAAAAATCCAAAACCAGGCTTCATCAGCAAAGAAATGGGGGACTTTGCATATGAACAAACTGATCATTTGTTTTTCTTTAAAGTTTTTCATTGCTACAGGGAAGAAGGTACAATTCCAAAAAGGTAGGGGGATATTCAGAAATTACTGTATTTTAGGGGAAAAAAAGATAGCCATAAAAAAACTAAAGAAAATGAATTTTTTATTCTAATACATCAGACAAAGGAGATCTGAGTTGCAGAGGAAAATAGTTGAGGAAGCTGACAGCTATGGTCTTCAGTAAAGAAGGAAATAAGATCCTTAATGTGAAAATGAAGAATAAGGTTGTGCCTTAAAACTAAAGGAAAATGACATGGGTTTGGAATAGTAGCTATAAGAAATTCTCTAAGCAATGATAACATTAATGCAAAGCAACAGAAGTAGCAATAAGTACTCAACCAAAGTTAACTGGCATAAATTTATAGTGAACTCAATTAAGTTTCATTACTTTCTCCAAGAGCATCAGCCATTCTAAAAATCATTCTTTAGTTATTAACCTGGTATATATTTTAACCAAGAAGTCAGCCTAAATTATAATCCTTTAATTTATTTTGCTGGTACACAGTTGTTGGCTTCTAAGATAATTACAGATGATGCTAAAAAATAAGTAAACCATTTCTGTCGCTGTCATGTAAACCATCACAACTCTCAAGTTCCAAGGAAGTCCTGGTAACAAAAGGCTAGTCACTTCATACAACTTTATCCACCCACAGAAAGAGGCACAGATAATTCTCAAAAATTTAAATCACAATAGCTCAATAAAATTTAAAATTAGTGACAGAAGTGGATTCAGTTTTTAAATTCATTCAATTTTTCAAATATGAAATGTTTTCAATGATTTATTTTAGCAATCTATAGAGCAACCAAAGACTAACCAATGTTTAATTAATTTAGCTAACCAATAGCTTCACTATTGCTTTGCATTTTAAATTAATGATCTTCAAGTGATGCCATTAATATAGCTCCTGGCTTCCAAAATGTCACCTTATTAGTTTTGTGATCTTGGGCAAATCACTTAAGCTCATCTACAAAAATAAAGGAGATTAATTAGGTTAGGAATTCTGAACCTGAGACATGTCAATAAATTTGAGGGAATCCATGGACTTGGATGGTAGAAAAAAAATTACATCATAATTTTTATTAATCTCTAACTGAAATGTAGCATTTCCTTCAATTATTGATTTTTAAATTTTGTAATTAAAAAAATTCTTCTGAAAAGAAGTTTATAGGCTTTGCATCATCCTGCCAAAAATTTCTATAACACAAAAAGTGATAAAAAATCCTGAATCCTCTCTGATTGCCCATTCCCCCTCTAAATTTATGATTCTATAATAAAGTATTGAGCATTTGAGAATTTACATAATAAAGCAACTATAATGCATATAGCTGAACTTAAAGACAGTATTGTTTTCAACTTTGAAAGATTCAAGGAAGGGCAGCTGGGTAGCTCAGTGGATTGAAAGCCAAGGCTAGAGACAAGAGGTCCTAAATACAAATCTGACCTCAGACACTTCCCAGCTGTGTGACCCTGGGCAAGTCACTTAACCCCCATTGCCTAGCCCTTACCACTCTTCTGCCTTGGAACCAATACACAGTATTGATTCCAAGATGGAAGGAAAAGAAGGAAGAAAAGATTCAAGGTATTGTGGGGGGGGGGTTAATTAGTTAATTTAGAGTATGTTTCCATGGTTACAAGAATCATGTTCTTTCCCTCCCATAGCCAACACACAATTCCACTGGGTTTTATATGTGTCATTGATCAAGACCTATTTCCATATTATTGATATCTGCACTCATTTAGAGTCTACATCCCCAATCATATCCCCATGATCAAGCAGTTGTTTTTCTTCTGTGTTTCTATTCCCTCAGTTCTTTCTCTGGATGTGGATAGAGTTCTTTCCCATAAGTCCCTCAGAATTGTCCTGGATCATTGCATTACTACTACTAGAAAAGTCCATTACATTCGATTGTACCACAGTGTATTAGTCTCTGTGTACAATGTTTTCCTGGTTCTGCTCCTCTCACTCGGCATCAATTCCTGGAGGTCGTTCCAGTTCACATGGAATTCCTCCAGATCACTATTCCTTTGGGCACAATAGTATTCTATCAACATCAGATACCATAATGTATTCAGCCATTCCCCAATGGGAGGGCATCCCCTCATTTTCCAATTTTTTGCCACCACAAAAAGTGTGGCTGATTCAAGGTGTTTTTAAATTTACACTAGGCTTATATTTTAAATAGCAAAACTGTGGGATAAGAAACTAAATATAGGGGGCAGCTGGGTGGCTCAGTATATTGAGAGCCAGGCCTAGAGATGGGAGGTCCTGGGTTCAAATCTGACCTCAAGACACTTCCCAGCTGTGTCACCCTGGGGAAGTCAAACCCCCATTGCCTAGCCCTTACCATTCTTCTGCCTTGGAACCAATACATGGTATTGATTCTAAGATGGAAAGAAAGGGTTTAAAAAAAAAATAAAGCATCATCACCCCTTATCATCTTTCCTGTACACTCCTTCACATGATAACATCATAAACTCCTCTGGGATTAAATTATTTCTATGCCACTGGACCTGGAGTCAGGAGGTCCTAAATTCAAATCCCAAATCAGACATTTACTGGCCATGTAACCCTGGAAAAGTCACTAACCTCTGTTTGTCTCAGTTTCCTCAACTATAAAATGGGGATCATAGCAGCACTCCTACTTTATAGTGTTGTTATTGTGCAGATCAAATGAGATAAATGTAAAATGTTCTTAGCACAGTGCCTGACACTATATAAATGCCTTTTCTCTTCCTTTCCTTATGTCAATGATTCCTGTGTCTGCTGGACTCCTATCTTTCCCCAAAAACACACTCCTCTACTGGACTTCTCTATTTCTGTAAAAGGTGCCACTATTTTTCCACAATCTCAGGTTTGTAACCTTGATGTTATCCTCAACTCCTCACTCTCCCTCATCTCACATAGTCATTTAGTTGCCAAAACTTATCATTTGCACCCCTATAATATCCCTGGCATCTATCCCCTTCTCTAAACTCACATGGCTACAGTCCTAGTTCGACCCCTTACTATCTCTTGTCCAGAATACTACAACAGCCTCCTTACTGAACATCTTGCCTCTAGTCCATCTTCCACAAGGTGATTTTCCTCAAGCTCAGGTCAGTCCAGGTCTTTTCCCTATTCAATTAATTCTGGTGGCTTCCCTAAAGCCTCTAGCCTACAATATAAACTCCTGTTTGGCATACAAGCCCTTCACAACCTGACCCCAACCTCCTTTGTCAGCCTTACTGTCCATTACTTGCCTTCACACTCCCCTTGCTCCAGCTGAGTTGGCCTTCTTACTGTTCCTCATTCCTAGCCCTACATTTCTCATCTCTGGCCCCTAGAATGCACCCTCCTCTTCACCTTTATCTCTTAAAATTCATTTTCTCCTTCAAGATCTAACTCAAATGTCACCTTCTACATGAGGCCTCTCATAATGCCCCCACCAACCAATTAATCTTATCTATATTTATAAGAATATACATATACACACAAATGAATATGTTGTTCCCCTCTATACAGGTAAGTTATTTTTGTATTCCCTAACACCCAGGAGAGTACCTGGCATACAGTAAGCATTTAACAACTGCTGGGTGGCTTTTTTCATTGGTTCATCTTCCTCTATCTTTCTCTA
This sequence comes from Monodelphis domestica, assembly GCF_027887165.1. Lineage (NCBI taxonomy): Eukaryota > Metazoa > Chordata > Mammalia > Didelphimorphia > Didelphidae > Monodelphis > Monodelphis domestica. The sequence goes on from NC_077227.1 coordinate 273,762,546, forward strand.
TACCTCAAAATTGTTAGTATTCCTCAAGCTTATTCTTAAGCTTCTCTTACCACACTCTAGAAGAATTCATTCCCATGTGTTAAATTATCATTTCTATGCAGATGACTCCCAAATTTTCATCTCCTGTCCCTGTGCCATATCTCAAGCTTTTGTATATCTCTATCTCAAATTCAACATTTCTAAAACTCAATTTGTCATCTTTCTTCCTAAAGTTTTTTTATAGAGGAAAAACATTCATCAACCACTTCAGGTTTATTAAGATCATGGGATCTCTGTATTATATTCAAGACTTCTGATTGTCATTCCATTCATTAGGATCATAAGAGCAAGGATTTGGAAGCTGGAAGGATCCTTACAGGTTGAATCCAAACCCTTCATCTTACAGATGAGGAAACAAGGCCTAAAGAGAGTAAAGTGACTTGCCCAGAGTCACAGAGCAAACAAGGATCTGAAGAAGGATCTGAATCCACACTGAATCCACATTTTCCTGATTCTGCATCCAGGAATCTATGCTGCTATGTCAAATACAGATCATATCCACATATACTCTTAAAAACCATGACACATAGAAATAATACAACCAACATTCTGCAACAACATGCCAAGAAACAGCACCTCCTTTGTTTTTCTTCTCATCTATCTATAGTCTGAAGCTTTTGGACTTTAGTAGGAAGGGCAAAATAATCATGAAAATAAAAATTGAATTAATAATGCCCCATCTGTAAGGGAGCATTAAATAAAATTATTTCTATCATCAGGATATGGACTAGCTCCAACTTAACCACTATATCCTAATCTGTCTACCCTTCCCATTTTAACAATATAGGATCTTGGAGTCAGGAGAATTCTTAAATATTTATCATGGCAGAGTAAGTGGAGTATGGGACCTGAAGTCAAGAAGACCGAAATTCAAATCTAGCCTTGGACACTTAATAACAAGTCACAACCTCTCTCTGTCTCAATTTCTTCATCTGTAGAATGGGGATATCATCTACCTCCCAGAATTGCTGTGAAGCTAAAATAAAATTATATTTATGAAGTGCTTTGCAAACCTAAGAACTATATAAATACTAGCTATTGTTGTCATCCTAATTCCAGCAGTACCAAACAGAGAGAGGTACAAAATCAGGATTAAAAATAGTACCATAGAACAATTCTTAGCAAAACTGTGAAATAGGTAAAATTAAACTTCCCCATTTTCCTTCATCTCTTTTTCCATAATACTAGGGACTCTATTAACTTGGATCACCCTCCTTGGTTATTGCCATATATTATTCCCTCAAATTCTCTCCTAAGTTCCCCTCTCTGAACTTACCTGTCCCAAATCACCTTTCCCCAAGGCAACTAGCAATCACCCAAACTAATCCATATCAGACAAAGCTGTCTTTGCTAATACATACAATTTAACTATCAGCCTTTGGGAGCAATGGCTGTATAAGTCCCAAGAAGTGACTATAATGATGGCAATTTCAGGTCTATGAGAAAAAGAATTTAGATCATCAGTAGATACCCTTCAAAATAACTTACATTTGATGCTTTATATCTTTCAAAAGCATTTTCTCCATATATGATCTTATTTCATCCTTACAACAATAAAGTGTAGGTGGTATAGTAGATGGAAGGCCAAACTTGGAGTGAGGAAAGTCCTAGTTTTATTCTGCATGTTTTGTGTTCCGGTTTCTTCTCCCTTCATTTTGCATCTGCTCATAAATATCTTGCCATGTTTCTTTAATCTTCAGACTAATTATTTCTTTAGGATGCTATAATATTCTATTATATTACATTCAAATACCGAAGTTTGTTTAGCTGTATCCCAGTCACTGGAATAAAGTAGATGTTATTTCCAGCTCTTTACTACTACAGAAAGCCTACTCATATATCTTCAATTATACTTATGGCAATTTTATTTAAATAAAAACAGAAATGAGAGCCAGGATTAATGTTAACCCCTTTTTTACATAATTAGGGGGAGAATACAATAAATACAATGGAGCCTTAGCAAAGATTTTTTTTACAATTATTTTTTAATTCAAATCTTTCTTAAATGTTATATGTTTTGCTGCCCTCTTAAAACAGATGATGGTTAACATAATTAAACCTTTTCTTGCTGATTCAAGGTCATCATTATGAATATGAATTATTACAGTGTGTATGTAGTAGATAAAATAACAGAGGGTGGTATAGAAGTGTACAAATCCCTACAGTTGGCCACGAATTTTATTTCTGGGGGAAAGTCTAATATCAGCTTTCTTCTGTGCTATTCACCCTTATTTCATCAAGAATGAATGAAACCTACACAGCTTCATGACTCCCTGGTTAGTTTGTTTCATTACAAAACTCATCAGTGAATCAACAGCTGAGGCAACCAGTCTTCTAAATAGTTCTCACACATCCTTCAAAAAACATATCATCCCACACGGCTTTTGGGGCTGAGCTGTAGTGGTTGCTGTAAGTCAAACCGTGACGCAGCTGCAACCTTCTCCCCTTACCCTTCAGGGGCCCGGAGACCTCCTGCAACTTCCTTCCTTGCCTTTCTCCCAGTGTCGAACACAACCATGTCCACCAATGAAAATGCTAACTCACCAGCTGCCCACCTTAATAGGTTTAAGAACAAAGGGAAAGACAACACTGAAATGAGGCGCTGGCGTATTAAAGTCAATGTAGAACTGAGGAAAGTTTGGAAAGATGACCAGATGCTGAAAAGAAGAAATGTCAGTACTTTTCCTGATGATGCTACTTCTCCTCTGCAAGAAAACAGAAATAACCAGGGCTCTGCACTTTGGTCTGTTGAAGAAATTGTCAAAGGCATAAATAGTAATAATCTAGAAGTTCAACTTCAAGCTACCCAAGCTGGTAGTAAACTCCTTTCTAGGGAAAAACAGCCTCCCATAGATCAAATAATTGAGGCTGGTATGATTCCAAAGCTTGTAGGCTTCTTGGGTAGAACAGACTGTAATCCTAGTCAATTCTAATCTGCCTGGGCATTTACTATAACATTGCTTCTCAGACATCAGACCAAACCAAGGCTGTGGTAGATGGGAGGACCTATACCTGAGTTCATTGCCCTATTGGCCTCTCCCCAGGCTCACAACAGTGAACAGGCAGTGTGGGCTCTGGGAAACATTGCAAGTAATGGTTAAGCCTATAGAGACTTGGTTATCAAATATGGTGCAATAGATCCCCTTCTAGCTCTGCTTGCAGTTCCTGATATATCATCATTAGCATGTGGTTACTTAAGACATCTTACTTGGACACTTTCAAATCTTTGTCAGAACAAGAATCCTGCTCCCCCAATAGAAGTTATCAAGCAAATTCTTCCTACCATAGTTCATCTTTTGCATCATGATGATCCAGAAGTTCTGGCAGATACCTGTTAGGCCATTTCCTACCTTACAGATGGCTCAAATGACAGGATTGAAGTGGTTGTGAAAACTGGAGTTATCCCACAGTTAGTGAAACTTCTAGGATCTGGTGAATTACCAATTGTGACTCCTTCCCTACAGGCTATAGGAAACATTATCACTGGGACAGATGAACAAACTCAGATTGTAATAGATTCAGGAGCTCTTGCTGTCTTTCCTACTAGCCTGCTTACTCACCCCAAAACCAATATCCAGAAGGAGGCTGCATGGACCATGTCAAACATCACAGATGGCCATCAGGACCAAATACAGTTGTGAATCACGGATTAGTTCCCTACTTGGTTGGAATTCTGTCAAAGGGAGACTTTAAGTCACAGAAAGAAGCTGTATGGGCTGTCACAAACTACACCAGTGGTGGAACAATTGAACAGATTGTATAACTTGTTCAAAATGGAATTCAGGAACCCTTAATCAACCTCTTATCTGCAAAAGACAGCAAAATTGTCCTGGTTATTTTGGATGCAACTTCAAATATTTTTCTGGCTGCTGAAAAATTAAACGAAACTGAAAAACTGTGTATTCTAATTGAAGAATGTAGAGGACTAGACAGAATTGAAGCACTCTAGTCCCATAAAAATGAAATGGTATATAAGGCTTCTTCAAGCTTAATAGAAAAATATTTCTCTGCAGAGGAAGATCAAAATGTTGTACCAGAATCTACCTCTGATGGCCATACTTTCCAGATTCAAGATGGCGCACCTGGGACCTTTAACTTTTAGATTTTACAGTCAAACCTTCAAGTCTTGTATGCCTTGTTGTTCTTGGTATAATTTTGTCTTACTGTCTCTCCACTAAGATCTTTTTTTTTTAATGTGACTTTTAATGTAGCACTAAAGCATACTTGAACAGTTTGAACTGTGTATATACTGTATGCAACTTCTATCCTCAATAGGGTTCTTATTTCTATGTGGAATTTCCTGTCTTGCAGTGTCCTGAAAATAAAAACTTAATTTAAAAAAAAAACATATCATTCCCCCACTCCCCCCCAGGTGGGGACTACCAGGATCTGCTGACTTTTTTTCAACCATTCCAAATATCATCATTCTATGTCATTACAATACTAAAATTTACCTTCAGAACAATGTATACCCCCACCCTTCTATATCATTTGTCTGAATTTGTGCTATAAAAAACCTATTTCAAGAAATTGGGACTACTATATTTTGGGGAGGGCTTACTCCAAAGCTCAAACTCATCAATCTTTAAAAGAAAATATATCTGCCATTCTTTTCTCTAAGCCCTCTTTGATATCTGCCTGACATGCACTTCAACAAAGTTATTAAATACCTATTTATAAAGTCCTGCCATTCAAAACCCTTAAGCTTCTAGAATAATTCTTAATATGGAAATAGTTAGAAATAGGGAGAAGAAAATCTGGTTGGTGAAGAAGCAACCTCTCAGCATCAAGCAACAAATAAATGTAATCAATGAACCAGAATCAAGTCCTCTCCTAGGTGCTAGAAATATAAAAACAAAAAATAAACAGCCCAGCCCTCCCCTCAAGGAATTTACATTCTGTCAGAGAAACCATACAGAAGCAAATATTCTGCTATACCATAAAACCCATATAAAGTCATTTAAAGGTGCAGATAATCCAGCAACCATCAAAGTGAGCTCTGAAAGAGAAACTTGGGGTTCTGGGAGGCAGAGGTGAGGAGGGAGAAAATCCTGGTAAGGGGCACAGCCAGGGAATATCACAAAGATAGATGGAAGATTGTACATAAGGAACAAGTAATTAAAGGGTAAAATAAGTAAACAGAGTATAAGAGAAAGGGCAATAGTAAAGAAGGCTGGAAAAGTGATGTAGTCATATCATAAAGGACTTTTGTCAAAAGATAAAAATCTGGATCTCCATGCCAGAGGAGTACAATCATATTTGTGCTTTTCATAGGAATACCATTTTGACAGCTATGTGATAGATGGAGAAGAGAGGGATGGCACAAAGCAGCCAATTAGAAGTCTACTGCTATAAACAGGCCAGGTGGCAAATCAGAATGCATTTTACATAAATGGACAGAAGGTAACAGATAAGAAAATGCTGTGCACAGAGAACTGACAATATAATATAAACTGAAAATATATGGGATGAGGGAGAGTGAAAAGTTACGCTTGTTAACCTAGGTGTCTAGAAGAATGGTGAGGTCCAAGACAGAAAGAGGAGAAATTATGAAGAGACTAGTTTGGGGTTTTGTTCAAGGGATGTTGGCTGGAAAGAGGAGATAATAAATTCTGTTTTGTTCTTGCTGAGTTTGGGGTGTACTATGGGACATTTTATCCCATTGTAGATGTCCAACAAGCAATAATGCAAGCCTAGAGGTCTGAGAAGGCACAAGGCCAGGATATATAGATTAGAGTATCATCTGCACAAAGATGATAATTGAATCCATGGTTACTAAAGAGAAGAGGGCCCAGAATACAAATGAGGTGAGCTGAAGATTCAAAAACTGAACCTGACACATGAGCTCACTAAAAGTCCTACTTTAATAACTCATTAAGGGAAGAAGATAGCCTTGGATTTATTGTCCATGTCTCTGCCTAGTCTCTTCTCCAATCCAATCCATCTTCTACTCAATTGTCAAATTGATCTTTCTAAACACAAGTCTGATCTGGAGACAATATTGTTCGGTATTCAGAGGTCTTCATAAACTAGCCCTTTCCTATCTTCCCAGTCTTCTTACACTTTAGTCCTCTCTACTCTGAGTTGCAGTACCACTGTCCTCCTTACTATACCTTATCCATACCACATCATGTCCCAACTCCAAGAATTTTACTAGCTGTCCCCTATTCCAGGAACACTATCCCTCCTCATCTCTGCCTCCTGGCTAGAATTAAAAATAGATCTTCTTGATTCCAACTACATCATTCTTTACACCATGCCATACTCCTCCATTCACCTGGAAAAAGAAGAAGAAATTACACAGAGAACATTTGAATCTTCAGGTCATCTTACTTGTGTTCAGTGTCTCTTATTTATGTTGAATGCATATATAGCTTGGGAGTCAAGAAGACCTGAGTTTGACTCTTCCCTCCCTCACTTACTAGCCCAGGAGGAAGCAACTTAACTTCTGTCTACCTCAACTTTTTCATCCATAAAACTAGGATATAATAGCTCCTCTATCTCACAGTTGTTGTGAGGATAAAAAAGAGACAGTTGTAAAATTGCTTTGCAAACCCTAAAGCGATACAAAACTTTCATTATTGTTACTGTCATTGTTATTATTTATTTGCTGAGTACTCAAAGCCTGCTTCTTCACCAAATAAGTGTCCAGTACCAATACCCCCTTTACCCAATAACTTCCAGAACCGGAGTTAATATAGAAGCCTTGAGGAAACAAAGCAAGACTTTAGATATCCTTTAACATCCAACTCAAACGCCACCTCCTCTATCACACTTCTTCTATCACTCTATCACACACACTTCTATCACAGTCAGTAGTGTTCTTCTCCCACTAAAGCCTCACATAGCATTTTCTATCTCTAATGCATTTGTCATGTTGTTTTCTACTAGTTGTGTGTGCATTCTTTCCCCCTAACAGATTACAAATGCCACAGGAAAGAGACCTAGTCTTATTTACTCATCATTTCTCCCAGAGAACCTAGAATAAAAAAAACCTAGTCCAATACATAATAAATCTTTGTTGAATAAATCCAAATTTTACCATAAGGAGTGCTTCTTCTTATCCAGCCTAACTTTAATAGCACTGATGAAAAATTTCCAAGTAAAAAAATTGGGGTTTGGCAAAAAAAAAGCTTAAATATTTTAGAAATCATTTGGTAACAAACAAACAAACAAACAAAAAAAAAGAAATTTAATACAGCTGACTACAAAGTAAAAGAAATATCCCTAGCCATGAGGGACTCTGACCAGTAGGAAAAAGCAAAAAAGTATAGGACAATAAGTTTTTCCTTATCTACTTCATCTTTCATTATCAACCTTCATCCCTCAGCCAGGAAATAAAAACTGAGCATCTAAAGCTTTAGATTAAAGTAGAACAGGCAATATTTTCTATTCTAGTCTTGTATCTAACTTGAATGCTTTCACAAATCCATATCCACAAAAGTAGTGTGCCAGGGAAAAAAGGTTTTCAACATTCTGCTCTACATTCTCTCTCTAGGATAAAACTATCACAAAATCCTCATAGGTCACATGAACTTGTATTCCTAATCACTATTTGAGTCATAATCTCAAAACAAATCTACTCTCTGGATGACAACTTTCAAAATAATTATAATTAGCAGTTGTCAACAGATGGGATATCCTTCAAACTTAATTAAATTATTAACCAATTTAAAAATTTTCTTCCTGAAAGGTCAGTCCTAAAAATTATGTTCCACTTACATTTGTCAACCATTTCCACTATTCTACTTTACTAACAGTCTAACAAGGCCTCCAAATCCCACACTTTCTTAAGTAGGAGTTTATGTTGAGAAGGCCATAAAGGATAAAAACTGGTTCCAAATATTAGTAATCATCTCATATCATACAGATTCCCTCACATGTACAGATCCAGAAATCATAAAAATATTAACATGGTTAGCATGGAAAATTAGACTATATTATTTGCTTTCAAAACATCCTCAAATACATAGAGTTGATCCTGACTTAAAAGTAGACAAAGATTTCACAGTAAAGCTATCAAACCAAATTAAGAAGTATCTCCATCTTTCAAAGTATATAAACATTAATGTACTTTTTTTAGGAATTATAGTGACAAAAAGGATGAAATCTCTTGATAATTAAAAACAAACATTTTCATTGTGATACCTCCAGCATTCATGTTTCTATAGACCTTTAACTATGAAAACATGGTTGGTCTAAAATGAATGAAAAAAGTATTTATTAAATGCTTCCTATGTGTCAAGAGACAGAATAAGCACTTTTATGGTATTATAAATGATGTTCCACTGCATTTTGCATAATATTCTATAAAACAGAAGTTATTTATTCAGAAATTCAGTTATTAATTACAGACATAGCTTCAGAGGAGCCATGCTTAAAATACCATCAGTCTTTCGCTAATTTAAGTACTTAATTAAACCTACATGTTAAACAATGGTTTAACATGTAGGTTTAACATCAAGATTTGTAAAATGCTTGCTATTTCTTATCTATGTAAAAGTCAAACACATTGCTGTTCATGAGATTTATACCCATGGGATAGACTTATAAAAAGTGATTTCACCATACCTATAATAAGGTCATTTCAATAGCTCTTCAACTAAGCCATCTTATCTGGGCTCCATGCAAGAAAAGTTCCAACAAACCCACTCTATGGTAAAGACTGCTTTTTACTTAAAAATGGCTTATTCCTCAGTTTGCTGGTCTGATACATAAGTTCATCAGACAATTTAGCAAAAGTTTGAGAAAAACAACTTAACATCTAGTCTTTAGGAAAAAAGAGACAGTCATTCTAAGTGGTTTTTAACACATGAGATAAGGCACAAATGCTGCACCTATATACTACTTTAATCAATCAATAAATGAGAAGCAATGCCCCCTACAATTACTTATGGACTACATAATAACTACACCCATACCCACAAACACATATAATTGGATTTCAAAGTAAATGAAATATATCTTAGATAGGCTTAATTTTTGTAAACACAAAAATCACATTTTGGCATTCAACTTTTCCAATATAATGAATTACTTTCCAAGAAAGCATAACACTATATGTTTTTCAAGGGCAAAAAGAAACTGCTGCTCTCATACTTAGTAGCTTTCCAAAAATTATACAAACCCCTATGCTTCATTGGTTAAAGGACAATGATCAGAAGGGGCAGCTGGGTAGCTCAGTGGATTGAGAACCAGCCTTAGAGATGGGACGTCCTAGGTTCAAATCTGGCCTCAGACACTTCCCAGCTGTGTGACCCTGGGCAAGTCACTTGACCCCCATTGCCTAGCCCTTACCACTCTTCTGCCTTGGAGCCAATACACAGTATTGACTCCAAGAAGGAAGGTAAGGGTCTAAAAAAAAAGGACAATGATCAAGAAGCCAAAGGTACCTTTCTCATCAAATAGCAAGGCACCAGCAGAAAATAACCTCTGTTCTTCCCCATATAAAAATGTGAAAATTGAAGGTAAGTATATTAAGTATAAAATATATTTGTGAGCTAGCTTTTTTGAGGAATGGGGACCAAAAGAAGTTTGCAACTACAGAATGGTGCTTTTTCAGAAATGTTTTAGAGGCACTTTCTTCAGTTTTATTCTTTACTAAGAAATGGAAAAAGTGAACAATCATGTTAAATTACTTATATTCTGAAACTGCTCAGAAATCCTCTAAAAACTAAGCAAAAACCGAATAAAACTATACTGTAAATATGATGAGCAACATAATAAACATTAAAAACTTCAAAAGGAAATCTAATTCTTTTGGATGCTATTCCAAATACAAAATATATTTTAGAGTATATAACAGTCATGAAAATCTTGGCACAAATACTACAAACACAGTGGTTTCTCGGCCACCCCAAAACAGTCATTACCAAAACTGTGTCAAGGATGAATGAAAAGACTCAGCCCTCTTGCGAATAAAAGGAATGAAAGTGCCAAAAAAAAAAAGCAATTTTGAATTGAAAAATACTCTTAAAATACTGTCAGAAAAACTCCAATTTAATAAACAAAGAGGGGAGATTATAGAAAGAACACTCAAATTATCAAACTGAAGAAGGAAAAAAAGTTTCTAATGTCTATAGATTTAATTTGTTACAAGTTGTGTATGTAATTGAACATTCAAAATTACCTGTAAAATATCTCCAAATCACAATAAATACTCTAAGGCAGTGACTACTGCTACAGCCACAGCTTGATGCTACATCTATCACATGTCCATTTTCAGTGGGATGATATTTTCTTTAACAGTTTACTATCTAAGTCTAAAAGACTTTTTCTGAACCTAAAAGCTGAATCAAGAAGAAAATCAACCCTATTGGTTAAAATTCTTTCCAATTCTACCCATTATCAAAGGTTCTGGTGTGTAAGTAATTTGGTTTGGTTGTTGCCATCAAATTAACAAGTTCTGTTTCACAGTGAATGGTGAAGGCACAATTAAAGAATAACAAATGGAACATCAGAAAGATCATGTGGTAATGCTGATAGAGGGTCAGCTTTGAAACCAGAAAGAAGTTCAAGTTCTAGGGCCACAAGCAGGTCACTTAGTCTCCACACCAACACCCCCAGCAACTCTCCAAGACTTAATTACAATACAAAGGAGTTACAAATCTATACTGACCCAGGGAGAGTTCTTACTTCAAGGAAATCCCACATCAAGACCAAAAAGGCCTGAGGCTGACAAAGGCCCACCACCTCCAACCAACTGTCCCAGCTGGTGTCTCAGCATTAGGCATCTCTTTTCTATCAGCAAGGTCAGGCCTTGACACATTGTTACTCCGCCTTTGAAGCTTTTCCATGGCCACCACCTATTTAGGAGATTCCCTAAACCCAAAAGGATGACTTCCTGCATCCCCACCCTTTACTCCATTCCACAATAATAATACTGAAGTGATTCCAGAGAAATATTACTGGGAGATATGGTGGGAAGATTTCAGTTTCCTATTCTTATTCAAGGTTCTTATTCTTACCCTTATCCAGGATGAATATACAACTAACTCTCCTTAGCTACCTCCAGATCAAATTTCTTCTTAAAGAATTTGCCCTTTTAGATTAATGCAAGTGCACTGATGTATGCATAGTCCAGGGCTACCATTAGTTTTCTAAAATGTTTCTCTACTCCTACACCTTAGAGAAAGATTTTCCCCCAGAAGGACTCCCATCTCTCCCAACTTTTTTGTTGTTCAGTTCCTTCGATCACAGCCAACCCTTCATAAACAGATTGGAGGGAGAAGGGGAGAATTTGGCAAAGATACTGGAGTGGCTTGCCATTTCCTTCTCCCACTCATTTTACAAATAAGAAACTGAGGCAAACTGGGTTAAGTGACTTGCCCAGGGTCACAAAACTAATAAGTATCTGAGGCTTGGATTTAAACTCATGAAGATGAATCTTCCTGATTCCAAACACAGGGCTCCATCAACTGTATCACCTACCCTCCTTCCCCACCTAAGTCGTCTACATTTATTCCTTCAAAATACATTCATAATAACAGTGTGCAGAACCCTGAAAATAAAAAGTTTAGATAATATATGGTTCTCTGCCTTCAAGGTATTCAGTCTTATAAGGATGAGACAAACTGAGAATATACACATACTACATACACATAAGTGCATTAGAGAAGTTATGAGGGGAGTTGGGGGTTAAATCAGAGAAAGCTTCATAGAGGTGGTACTTGAATTGGACTGGGTAGAGGCAGCTAGGTGGCTCAGTGAATAAAGAATAAAGAACCAGGTCTGAAGACAGGAAATCCTGGGTTCAAATCCAGCCTCATGCACCTCCTATCAGTGTGACCCTGGACCCTGGATAACTGCAACTGCCTATCCCTTACCACTCTTCTACCTCAGAAACAATACTTAGTATCCATTCTAAAACAGAAGGTAAGAGTTTTGTTTTGTTTTAATGAGTAGAACCACTATTATAGAAGGATAATGACCCATGGTGCAAAATAAGACTTACATTTTTGGACTTGGCAAATGTTGGGTTTGTTTTATTTAGCTATTCTATTTATTATAAGAATTAAGTTTTTCCCCTTTTTATTTTCAGGAAAGAGTAAGGAGGAATTAGAAATAATATTTCCCCCTCAAAAAATAAATGAAATAAAAAAAGTCACTGACACGTCTTAATAAATGCTGGAAGGGTACAGAAAAAGTTTTGAAAGCAGGATAACTGAAAGCAATACTAAATCAGATTATGTACTTTTTTAAAAGGCAAACTATAAATAACAGGATTTCACAGATAATACTTGTTTTTTTCTTATTTACATATAAAGTTCTCCTTTGACAAAGAGAGTTAGTAGTAACATGAGAAAAACCTGCAAGACACACTGGTGACCTAATAATTCATCTTTAGCTATATGCTAGGAAATCCTGTGGAAAAGGAGCCATACCAATGGCATCACTGATACAATTTAATAAATTAACAGATAGTTAAATAATGAGGGCAACAGTTATGGTACCTTGAAGAGTAGGGTAGGTGGTCAATAAACATTTGCTGAATAGCTGAATAAACTATCACCAAAACTATAGGTAGCATAATTGTACCAAAGCTCATGGAAAAGGATTAAACCACCAAATCGAAAACACAAAATTCAATAAGCCTAATAAAACAAAGTTAGCAAGTTTTCTATTTAATTTTTGAACCAGGACCAATACCTACCACTGTAACACAACTTATAACATCTCACCTACTTTTCCTTCAACTTAATACTCATTCCTAGTAGGGCTTTAGAAAGTAATATTTAACTCCTGGCTACCCTATAATTGAATCTAGCAATACTGTCACTAGGACCTAATGCTTATCTTCTTTTTATACTTTACTTTTTGTCTTAGAATCAATACTAAGTATCATTTCAAAGAGCAGTAAGGGGTAGGCAATTCAAGTTAAGTGACTTGTCAGAGTTCACACTGCTAGGAAGTGTCTGAGACGCAAATCTGAACCCAGGGCCTCCCAACTCCAGACCTGGCAGAGAATCCACTGAGCCACCTAGATGCCCTGTGTCTATTATTCTAATGTTTACTGATGATGATGCTAGATGCACACTACCCATGAATCTTTGGGTAAATCACTTAACCTCTTTGAGATCTAGTTTTCTCATCTGTGAAACAAGGCCCCTTTCAGATCTCAGTTTATGCTCTTCCATATTTGTAGTACTATAAAATTTCATGTTGCTTTCTAAATAAAATATCACTACCAATACAAATTTTATACAATGTTAGCTGAAGTAACAAACCAAAGCAAATTACTTCCATTCCTTTTAGGTTAAGGTTTTGAGAAGGAGAGACATGTAAAATGTCAAATATTAATGAAGTATTATTTATTTAAAAGCCTGTCACATTCTTGTAGTATGATATGACATGAGGAAAACCCTATATAATGGACATCCAAAAAGAACCAGTAATCATAGGATCATAGATTTAGAGCTAGAAGGGACCTTAAAGAGTATCCTGTATTAGAATCCATTATTCTTAGTTTCTTGATTTTTGTGGTTTTAAAAGCTAAATAGTTAATCTAAAATGTTTCCAAGTTTACTCATTTTTTAATGTTAGTGAACAGATAACAAAATTCTCAAACATTAAATCTAAACTATTCCCTCTTTTTTCTCCAAGGCTGCTGAAATAATAGGTTTAATCAAGAGCCATAAGGACTTTCATTTTATCCATCCTATAAAGTGATGCTCATTAAGTTCAGTCATAATTGTATTAAACTCCAAATAAAATTGTGATATATTCTAACATTCAAAATCAGACAAAAAATCAATAAATATCATTTGGAATATATTAATATATAAGCATTTAGCTTATTTAGTTGTGGTTTCCTATGGGCCAGGGGTTCTTAATCTTTTTTATGCCACAGACTCCTATAGCAGTCTGATGAAGCTTATGGACTCCAAACAAAAATATTTTTAAATAATAAAAGGAAATGAAAAATTTTGGTTGGATGTAATTTTTTTACCATCCAAGTTCACAATCCCCCAGAAATCTACTCCCTGAGTCCCAGGTTAAGAATTCCAATGTTAGACCTTGATAATCTCTTCGGTTTTAGAAAATCATTCTCACCTGGTTCTCCTACTTATCTGGCCACTCCAAGTTACACCCTCTAACCACAGATATCCTACAGGGTTCTGACCTAGGTCCTCTCCTCTTTCATCTTCATACTGCTTCACTTGGTAACCTCATCAGTTCCCAAGGACTATAATTATCATCTCTCTGCAGCAATTCTCCAGTCTATGTATCCTACTCCAATCTTTCAGCTGATCTCCAATCGTGTATTTCCGATTGCCTTTCTGACATCTCCAACTAGAGATGCCTACTAGGCATTTGAAACTCATCAGCATGTCCAAAACTGAACTTTGCCCCTAAAAACTCTCTTCCCCTTAACTTTCCAGTTTCTGTAGAGGGTAAAACCATTCTTCCTTGGGGGCAGCTGGGTAGCTCAGTGGATTGAGAACCAGGCCTAGAGTTGGGAGGTCCTAGGTTCAAATCTGGCCTCAGCCACTTCCTAACTGTGTGACCGTGGGCAAGTCACTTGACCCCCCTTGCCTAGCCCTTACCACTCTTCTGCCTTGGAGCCAATACACAGTATTGACTCCAAGAAGGAAGGTAAGGGTTTAAATTAAAAAAAAAAAACACATTCTTCCTTACTGTACCTCAGGCTCAGAGCCTGGTATATTCCTCAATTCTTCACAACCTCTTACTCCCCACCTTCATATTCAATCTGTTGCCATAGCCCACTGATTTCACCTTTGCAACATCTTTTGAATATGCCCCCTTCATTCCTCTGATAATGGCCACCATCCTGGTGCAGGCCCTCATCACCTCACACTTTGAGTATTTCAACAGCCATCCATCTGTCTCAAGTCTTTTCCCCTACTCCAACCCATCTTCTATTTGACTGGTGATTTCCCGATTGTCCCCAAGATTATATACAAAATCCTCTGCTTGGTGGTCAAAGTAAAGCATAATTTAGCACCATCCACCAGAACCACCTTTCTGTTCTTCTACTTTACTCCCCACCACATAGTCTTTAATCCAATGACACTAGCTGGCCTCCTCACTATTACTTTAACAAGATACCTCATCTCTTTGGCCCAAATATGTTCTCTGGCTGTCCCTCATGCCAAGAACTGGTCTGTCTTTCTTTCTTTTTTTTTTAAACCCTTATCTTCTGCCTTAGAATCAATACAATGTAAGGGCTAGGCAATGAAGGTTAAGTGATTTGCCCAGGGTCACACTGCTAGGAAGTGTCTGAAGCCACATTTGAACCTAGGACCTCCCATCTGTAGGCCTGGCTCTCAAACCATTGAGCCACCCACCTACCTCCCCCCAACCCCCCCAAGAATTGGTCTTAAGAGTTTCCATGGCTGCCTGCACAACTCAACTAAAATCCCATCTTCTATAGGATCCATAACCCTATCCCTCTTAATTCTACGGTTTTCTCTCTTTTCATTAGTTCCTTTTTTTTCTGTATATAACTTGTTTGTACATATGTATTTGCTGTTAGCTCCTTACGGCTAAGAACTATCCTTTGTCTCTGCTTGCATCCCCAGTGTTTAGTATAGTTTCTGGTTCATAAGAAGTGCTTAATAAATGCCTACAGACTGACCAAAAAAAAAATTTACAGGAAAAAATTCTTTCTTCATCTTCATTATAATCTGTGTTATTACTTAAAATTGGTGATCAAGCAATAGGCAACAACCAATTTACCTCAGAGGAAATGTGAAGTTTCCAAGAGTTTCTTATCCTCCCAAAGTGCTCTTATTAAGCAGAATTACTATTGATAAGCTGGTCTGAAATTGGGCTTTGGGGTACACATATAATATTGTATTGTCACACTGTTCTTCCCTCTTAATTCTTATAAGTTGGCAAAATGTTGAAGTTCACCAAAAATAAAGAAAATCTTGTACTTGAAGAGCAGAGTTCTTGGATGATTTTCAATATAACCAGACTGTCCTTAAGAACTGAGCAGGAGACAGCACAATGTATCCATAATTCTTCTCACAAGTACCTCTTCAACATTCAATTGGGACCTAAAGACTATTACTTAATTCAAATCTCAGTATTGTCACTATGTTATATTCATTTTTCTGTACTAATCAGGATCAAAATCCTTTCTAATCCTCAAAAGTTAAATAAAGTCTCCAGGGTCATGTTTCATTTTTAGGTCTGTCAGCCTCTACACTCTCATTTATGAGATTTGAAGGCAATAGGAACATGTTACATGTCTGTTTCAGATTAAATAAATTACTAAAAAAAGTCAAGATTCTTCCCAACTTTGTCAATACAGCAGCTATAATCAGTTTTTATCCACAAAATTTTCTTCATTTTTCGAACTAAAAAGAATTTCATTCTCACTGAGAAATATTTTTAACCTAATTTAACTACAAAGTTTCTGTAAATTCATACTCAGAAATATTAATAATCTTCCTAATGAATAGAAAAGATAGATTCTTTCCAAGAATTGGTAGTAACCATTTTTGTTTCAGAACTGTGATTTCATCAGAGCAGGGAATTCCCAAGTATAGAAACTCCTGCCACTAATGCAATAGTGTCATTAATTTGTAATTTAAGAATCTAAGAGGGGCAGCTAAGTAGCACAGGGGATAGAATGCCAGGAAGATCTAGGCTCAAATGTGGCCTCAGACACTTCCTAGCTGTGTGACCCTGGGAAAGTTAACTCCATTTGCCTAGCCCTTACTGGTCTTCTGTCTTAGAAGTGATACCAAGACAGAAGGTATGGGTTGTTTGTTTTTTTTTTAAGTCTTAGAGTTGTCTGAGGCTCTGAGAAATCATGACTTTTCCAGGGTAACCCAAGGAGTATGTGTCAGAGGCAGCACTTGAACCCAGGTCTCCTGAGTTCCAAAGATGCCACAAAGTAGATAATCACTGCCTTTCTAGTAGCCAGTTAGAACTTCAAAATAGCATTTGTGAAATCACAATTATAAATTTTGGAATATTAATTTAATCCCCATTACCATTTCACTATCTTTTTTAAAGAATCTAAAATCTAAGATGTTTTATGTCATAGAGGTTTTCTGCCATCAAAAGCCCAACTTTCCTATCCTAGCTTCCGGCTTATGAAACTTAGAGAACTAAAAATGCAGTAACAAACTAGCAAAGCAAGTTGCTGAATTTCTTTCAAACTACTAGCATGCGTGATATCATCCATATGTTCATCTTTTTATTTATGAAAGTTCAATTGATCACTATATTCCTTAAAAGCCAGATTTGATATGCTTGGATTTAGTGAGAGCTGAATTCTGATAAATTTGAAAGCAATAACTGCTAATAATCACAAAGCAGACAGAAGGGAAGGGAAGGTAGATTGACAATACTGAAACATCAAAGCAAAAAGATGAAGTGCTTTAAAAGAGTACAATCCTAAAAATATCCCTTATTCAGTATACTGATTACTTTCTTCCAAGGGGGGAAGGGGGGAGAGGGTGAATGACCAGTTGGAAAGAACTGTAATCATATCCATCCTTAATAATGTAATATATTACACTTAAAATAATTGTAATTCTTTAAGATGATGAAAAAAGTTTTTCTTTATTTAAAAAGTTACCCATTCCCCTTTTTCATATAGAATCAATTCCTTCTATAGGATTATCTACTTCCTATAACCAAGTCTACATCAGTATATATAATAAATCCATTGTAATACCCAAAAAGTCAAACACTTTTACATTATGAAAAAAGGAGACTTAGATAATCTAAAACAGTTAATGAGTAATTTTTTAGTACTTCATTTTTCTACCTGTAAATCCAGCATATTCTCTCTAAAGTATCAGTTATCCTTCCAGTGGTCACTAGTAATTTGTATGAAAAAAAAATATTACCTCTTAAGGAGGGAAGGAGAAAAATAGACTACTAGTCATATTACTTCAATAGTTCTATTTCTTCAACCTAGTTATTCCAAAGTCTGGCATAATGGTTTAGCAGGTTAATCCTATAACTTTTCATTTACAACATTTTAACAGGTAACATTCAGATGGGGGGAACAATATATACATGTATATGCATATGAACAAATAACCATAAAACTTACCTTTCAGCAGAGGCAGAGGTGTTAACTCAATAGGCTTGCCCTGAGACCTGAACTGTGAGGAACTTTGTGACCTCTTCTGTCTGGCTTTCCTGACGGACTTCCGAGAAAATCCGTCTACTTTATCCACTGATGGAGGAGTGGTTGGTGCTGAGGACATATCCCTACTGAAGAGAAAGTAGTATTATAAACAGTGTCCCAAAGCAAAGGCAAAAACATGCTAGGCACAAGTTAACGCTAAAAATCACATAAATGATACCTATATAATTAGAAGTATGAAAGAATATCAGAAGTTTAATCAATTCCTTTGCTATGATATTTTTCTCTAGATATTTCTAGATTATAAGGCATTACATTAAGAGATAATACTAACAGACATCATTTCTAAATTATAAGATTCTTCTTATGGAGCTTTGCTTCTTATAATAATTTTGTTAACACCATCAAATCAAATTTATAAATTAAAACTAGAAAGTCTTAATACATTTTCCCAAAATTTTAAAATGTTTTCCCTCATTACTTTTACCAAGAAGTGAACCAAAATTGTTGCAATTATCTAGAGATGACATGTTATCTATGATAAAACGTCCCACAAATGATGACAGGTTCAATTACTTTTCATAGAACACATAAAGGGGAAAGATTAAGATTATTTCAAAGATGTGGCTCCTTTTTGAATGAAGCCATCTAACATTATTAAAGCTGAATATAAAAAAACTATGATGAAATCATGCAGTAAACACAGCTGAACTCAAAACAAAATTCATAGCCTTCTCAGACAACCAAACTGAATTCCCCTGATGTTTAAGCAATGAAGTTCAAAAATATCTAACATCAACTTTCATTGCTCGAACTGACTTTTTCCCAAAAAAAGGAGGAGTTTTGTTCTTCACACTCTCAAATAAATTACTGGCAACAAGCCCTACACTTGTTTTCATTCAGCACCTGAAACAGATGCCACCATCTCCATGGCACTAAGGCCCCAATGCAAGATTAATGGTAGAGGATAGAAATACCACAAAAGGAGAAATACCGAAATACAGTTCCAATATGTAAGACAAATGTTTCTACAAAAGGGAGTAAGGAATTCTCTTCTTGATCTTAAATACAATAATCTATTTGCAATACACAATGCTGAGGTGTGGGTTTTTAAAAGATTTATAACTTTCCAGTAGATCATAGTACACAAACTTTCTTTAAAAAAATCTAACTACTTCATCTTAAATATAAACATAAGAGCTACAATGGAATTATACTGCTTTTAAAGGGGACAAGTCACAAAAGATCACATTTCAAGATACATTTTTTGCATCAAATTTAGGAATTGCTTCTAAACATTAACTTATGAACTATTTGGCTCCAATTGTAACTCAACAAGACTGAAATTCTCTAAAAGTTATGTTTCCCTCACTCCTTTCACCTCCCCTTTCCATTCTCCCTCCCCCATTTACAACTCTGAATCTCTGGGACATGACAGACATGACAGACAAAATAGGGTTTATAAAAACAGAATTCCAATGACTTGACTCTTCTGTACACAGTGAAAAATGAATGTTAAGAATGCCAAATCCCAAAGGACTACAGAATTGATATTTATCAATAGATTTGTATTTTTAAAAAAAAAACAATAAACAAGTGCAGTACATCAGGGTTCAAAGGAGTCTTTTATTTTGCTCTGGGTAATAGGTACTGGGTATTTTCCAGGAGTTGAAACCCAAAAAGGAGGAAAGGAAGGATAGAGAGATGGAGATGGAGGAAGGGGAAAGGATGAAGAGAAAGATGGAGAAGGGGGAAGGTAAAGAAGAAATGGGCAAAGGGGAAGGCAGAGATGGAGCTGGAGAAGAGAGAAGAGATGGGGATGGAGAAGACTGGGAAGAGATGAGGAAGGGGAAGGAGAGGAAGACATGGAGAAGGGAAAAGAGAGAGGAAGAAAGACATGGAGAAGGAGATAGGAAGAAATGGATGGGGAAGGAAAGAGAAGATGAGATGAAAAAAGGAAAGGAGAGGAAGAGATGAGAAAGAGATAGGAATGGAAGAGGAGAAATAGGGATGGAAGACACAGGAAGAGATGGGGATGGAGGAGAGAAGAAGAGATGGGGTTGGAGGAGGAAGAAAAGGGGGGAAAGAAACGGGGAGGGGAAGGAGGGAAGGAGAAGGGGGTCTGTCAGTGGGATACCCACCCACTCCTCTCCCTTCCCTTCCCTGTCCCCAGTCCCTCCTCTCTTCTTCCCCCCCCCCCCCCCCCCAGGTCTTAAGAAGCCGCTGCTCCAACCTCTTCACCAAACCAAGTCTCGCCGCGGGGGGGTGAAGGAGGGCGGGGGGGGGGGGGAATTTGACCCTGATCCCGGAAGGGAAGGGAAAGAGGTGGAAGAGTGTTAATGAAAACAGCCGGGATCATTTCCAGGTAAATCAAACTAGTAGGGTGCGCTCGGGTCGGGCCTGGTCCCAGGTCGGGCCCGGCTGCAGACAGGTTTCTTCCCCCAGAAGGCGGGCTGGAAAGGGCCAGCCATGGGCATGGGGGCGAAGTTACCTTGAAGCTCCTGGGAGAGAATCCGGAGATGATAGGTGGTTCCTCGGTGAGGGAGCGGGGCCGCTGGGAATGGAGGGAGGCTGGCTACGGCGGCGGCTCCGGGAGCGGCGGCGGCGGCGGCGGCGTGCGGCGGCAGGGAGGCCAGGGGACTGGAGGGAGCCCCAGGCGACGGCTGCCCAGTGCGGTGTCTCTCCAGGTCTCGGTGGCTGCAGCGGCGGGAGCGGCGGCGGCGGCGGTGGCGCTTCTAGGCCTCACAGCGGTACCCAAAGGCTCCGGCTCCAGCAGCGGCGGCAGCTTCAAGATCCTCCCCCGCGGGCCCGTCCCATCAAATCGGCATCTACCCCGCTGCGGTCCCGGCGGTTCCTCACTCACATTCCCAGCGGGCGGCGCCTTTGCTCGTTGCCCTGGACCCGGTGGCGGCGGCGGCGGCGGCAGCGGCGACGGCGACGACGTGGGGGGTGGGGGGGAAGGGAAGGGAGGGAAGCTTGATCCGCCGCAGCAGCAAGAGGGAGGAGGAAGGAAGAGGAGGAGGAGCCGCTGAAGCTAAAGCTTCAGCTGCCGGAGCCGCCGAGATCGGTACCCGCGGTAGGTTTCAGTCAATGCCCCCTTTCTCTCTCCTATTGTCAATATCACCAAGCCGCTGAGTCCATGGCACACGCGCAACCGAACATGCTGGCGACCAGCACCCGCCCCCCGCAGCTGGCCACTGGAGCCTTTAAAAGGGAAGTGCCACCCCATTGGTCCGCGTGCGCTTTCACTCCTACTCCAGCAGGTTAGGCTGAGAGCTGGTCGGGGATTGGCCGTGGGGGGGCGGGGAGACGGCAAGGGTGGGAAGAAAGGAGATCGCTGATTGGGCTGGCGAGTGTTTTTACCCGGATGCAACGGCGATCTCCTGCCCCGCCGTTGCTGTTTCCGGCACTGGCCTTGACTCAGTTCCTAGTTGCCCATTGGCAGGTTTGAGACTTTTTGAGGCTCCTTGCACCTGACTGGACTGAAGGGGTGCGCGGAGACCAGGTGGTCCGATGCCCATTCCCCGTGGGAAAGAGGAAGCGGCAGGCTCTGGTGAGGGGACCTCGATGGGAAAGATAGATAGGGAAGCGATGAGGAACCTTCCTCCCTTCTCCCCGCTAGAGTTGGTTTTAGTTCTCCCCTTCCCAAGAAGGTCTTCCACTAAGGGACAAAGGTGCCCAATGACCCTGGGAACCGAGGGAGAAACCTGCGGTCCACCTCCTCAGCCAGGTTGATTGTGTGTGGTGGTGGTCCACCACAATCTAGGTTTCTCTACCATCAATCCCTCTTCTCAACTGCCTCGGAGTAAATGTCCTGCACGGGAACTGAGCCCAGGGTCCTGACCATGGAATCTTAAAGGGATGCCCCTATTCCCCGTCTTCTTTCTGTACTTCCCTTCCTTTCCCAAATTAATAATCATCCGTTTCGCATTTTGTGCTTGTTTGCAAAAGTTAGGAAGGCAGTCATCAGGAGGAAACGTTAACTCTAGTTCATTTAGATGTAGAATCATTAATTTGGAACTTGAAGGAACCTTAAGAGTTCGCCTCTCCTTTGATAGGGAAGGAAACAGATCCAGAAAGGTTATGTGAATTGCCTGAGGTCACACAGTAAGCAGCAAAGCCAGGATTCATTCCAGGACCTCTCATTCCAGATCCAGCCTGCCTTCTACTACAATGCTTGGGTACTATGTTTGACACATTAGTTCAGGAAGAGAGAAGGACCATCACTGTACTAGTGGATAAGAAACCTCTATTCTAGTCCCATGTTGGAAACTTCTTTATGAGGATACTCCCCTTAATTTCCTTATCTATGTAGTGAGGATAATAGTACCTGATCTTTGTACTTCGAAGGTTTACAAGGCTCAAGTAAAATAAGATATGTGACCATACAACAGAAATTAAAATCTAGTAAGCCCTCCACCAGGAATTCCTCCCTACCATTCTTACCTCTGTCTTTTGGAATCCTTAAATCCATTTAAAGTTTTAGCTCAGGTGCCCCTGAGTCCTTTCATGAGCCATCTAATTGCTAACTCCACCCCCTTCCCAGAAATTAATTTTTATTTAATTTGCAATATAGTGGATATTTACTTTTCTATGTACGTGATCTCTCCTTTCTCCAGTCCTCCCAGTAAAATTTTTACAGGCAGAGACTTTTTTCATTTTTTTTTCTTTTCATCTCCAGGGCCTGCTTAACATAATACCTAGCACATAATAGAAGTTTAACAAATGCTTATTTACTCAATTAACAAAAAAAAATTTAATAAGACATGATACTAGAGACTCTGGATACAAAGTTAAAAGAATTTTGCCTTCAAGAGTCTTATATTCTGGGGGCAGCTGGGTAGCTCAGTGGATTGAGAGCCAGGCTTAGAGTTGGGAGGTCCTAGGTTCAAATTTGGCCTCAGACACTTCCCAGCTGTGTGACCCTGAGCAAGTCACTTGACCCCCATTGCCTAGCCCTTACCACTCTTCTTCCTTGGAACCAATATAAAGTATTGATTCCAAGATGGAAGTTAAGGGTTTAAAAAAAAAAAGAATATTATATTCTGCATTCTTATAAATGTAAAATGTTATTATTACAAAATACTCCTTTATAAGCTTACCATCCTAAAACAGGCAACATAATATAGATGAGGACATGAAAGAAAATAAACATGTATAACATACCTTCAACAATGTTCAATTCTGCCCCACTATTTCAACCCAGTCTAAATAATGTAAATTCTATTTATGTTTAAAGATAAAAATACAAAGAATATATTAGCACAATCAAGAATTGTTAAGAGTACTAAAATAAGAACCACTTTTATTGTTAGCAATACTCTGCTGATCTTTAAAGGTTAAATAACAGTGGCCTTAACTAAGGGATGTCTATTTTTCAATGAATCAGTGTACTAATTTAGTATTTATTGAATTCATTCACACCTAAAAAAAAAGGTGGATGAAAATGCATTATTGGGACTATAGCAGCTAGCAAGATGAATAATCCATTGAATGAGAAAATCTATATGTATGTATGGACAGACCCTGCAGTGATAAAACAAGCTGTAGTATAACATATTACAAATAGTAACATCTACTTGAAGAAATGATATAAAAAACATTGAAGATTTTGACAGGAATAACAACACATCAACAGCCATGTGGTACACCAGTATTATTAGGATGTTAAATTGACCAGAATACCACTTGTTTGTTGAGTGTATCCTCTATGGAAGATATATGAAAGTAGATTAATAAAAATTGAAAAGTTATGGAAGGATTACATTAATGGAGATGATAAGAACCCACAGCAATGAAATCTTGGCAAAATATTTAGCACCTACCATTTGCTAGACATTGGGGAAGAATACAAAGTATTATGAGACATTGGCCCTTACCTTCAAGAATCTTAGAGTCTGGGAATAATTATGTAAAAAAGTATATATGAACTATATAAAAAAAGAAACAATAAAGATACCACAAGACAGTATACAATTGCCAAATAAGTATAATATACTTTGTTTAGTCTGAACATTTCTCCTAAAGGAAAAGTGGAGTGAAAGAGAGGTAGAAACAAGAGAAGGGGAATAGGCAGAAAATAATAGGAATGATGAGTATATGAGGGCAGTCTTTGAACATCAAAAGAATTTTACTATTGTGCATTCTTTTCCAGCTTACTCCCATAAGTAGTGTAGGATATAGGTAAAGTTAGTGTTGCCTGAACTCTGTTTACCACATTTTATACATTTATAAAGGGCTCCAACTCCCTTTGTCTTTATAAATACAGAACTTTAGATCTAAACTTTCTTGGGTGACTTAAAATAAGCCTATGGTTCTAGGCAGAACTAGTTTCATTGAACTATTGATATTTTATTTCTCATGAGCAAAACTAAATGGAAGTAAAATTTTACTTATATGTTTACTTATATCCTTTTTGCTTATTTATATCATTTGATTTATATGCTATTAATAAACTAGTGTTAGATCAGTTGAGTATAGAGCTTTATTTCCATTGCTTTAAATCCTGAAATGAACATTTAACATAGAATTTAAAAGAAAATAAATATAAGGAAATTAGGATATGGAGGCACCATTTATCAGTTGGACAAGAATGGAAACCTAAAAAATATTCTCTTTTTTGCTTGTTTTGTTTTACTTTCTTTTAATTATTAATGGAACTTATTCACAAATGTCTTTGTCCCTTCCTCCTAGGCCCCACTTGCACCCTCGCATCACAGAAGACGTCATGCAAAAGACAGACATGTTCATACAAATTATGTCTTTCGTGTTTCCACCTTTCAGTTCACTATCTAGAGATAACATTCACAATTTATTCTTCAAGAATTAAGTCTGTAACTGTGTATAATATTCTCTTGGTTCTATTTATTTCTCTATTCATTACTCCATGTAGTTCTTTCCAACTTTTATTAAAATTAGCCCACTTTTCATTTCTTACAATGAAGTAGTATTCCATCAGAATCATATACCACAATTTCTTTAGCCATTCCTCAATAGATGGGTATGCCTTCAATTTCCAGTTCTTTGCTACCACAAAGAGAGCTGCTATTAATATTTTGAAACATGTAGATTCTTTTCCTTTTTTTTAATCTCCTTGGAAAATAGATCCATTTGGGGGACTAAAGGCATACAGTTTTATAACTCCCTTGGTATAATTCCAGAGTGCTCTCCAAAATGGCTAGATTAATTCACAGCTCCACCAACAGTGCATTAGCCTGCTCATCTTACATAAGGTGCAGTGTCCCCATTTTTCCAACTCCTCCAAAGTTTGTCATTTTGCCCTTTTGTAATATTAGCTAGGCTGATAGGTGAGAGATATCTCAAAATTGTTTTGGTTTGCCTTTCTCTAATTAGCTCTAATTAGAGCTTTCTTGCATATAACTATATGCTTTGATTTCTTCATCCAGAAATTGTTCATATCTTTTGCCCATTTATCAACTGTGGAGTTTATTCTTTTATTTTCCAGGTGATTTACAGAGGTAATATAACTAAAGAGTAATTCTGATGAAAGGATAGCATAAGCAAAAGCACAGAAGGAGGAAAGTGTAAAAGAAGGGGACATGAAGTAGACTAATTTGGTAGGAGAATAGGTGTTGATGAGAGGTAGAAAATAAAGCTAGAAAGGTAAATGGAAGCCACATGTTAAAGGCCTCAAAAGCAGACTCAGAAATATAAACTTTAATTCTTTTAATTTTTAATTATGTAAGAGTGTTAATTTAACAAACTTTTATCAAGATCCTAATTGTACTACACACTAGTGATACAAAAACATATATGACTAAAAGCCTGTTTTTAAGGAGCCCATACTCAAATGGTAGGAAAAGACATATAAACAAGTAATGGAAACACAAGGAAACATAAGATATAGGCAATGTCTGTATCTATGAAAAAACACTGAAATGCAAAAGATCACATGGGGAAAGGCACAAAAATAGAAGAAGAAATTAGAATACAATAGCAAGTAGTCCAGTTTTATTGGAACTTAGTGTACATGAGGATGTAGGTTAAATATAGCAAAAGATGTAAATTATAGCTTGACTTATAGCATCACTACAGAAATATTCATAGCAGCTTTATTCATAACAAACATGGAACATATATGTGTCCAATTACATTATAGTCTGTGTGCATAATGGAATATCATTGCACCGTAAGGAATGAGAAGTATGAGAAAACAAAGTGATACAGAATGAAGAAAGCAGAATCAAAATAATACACACACTGATTGTAATTATGTGATGATAACATGTAAATCTTGAAATCTC
Organism: Monodelphis domestica; assembly: GCF_027887165.1. Taxonomy (NCBI): domain Eukaryota; kingdom Metazoa; phylum Chordata; class Mammalia; order Didelphimorphia; family Didelphidae; genus Monodelphis; species Monodelphis domestica. Next base: position 273,788,925 of record NC_077227.1, read on the forward strand.
TCAGACTTGTGAATGTTAAAAATTCCCCCATCAGGGAATTCTTAATTGGAACAAATTCCCTACTGAGAAACATTCCCCATTTTGATGTGAGAACTCGCCAGGATCAGAAATGGGAGGACCTCTACTCCAATCGTACTTAAGACTGCTTTAGGGGAGAAAACTCCTTGCTATGGGAGGACCCCTACTCTACCAGTACTTAAGACTGCTTTAGTAGAGAAAACTCCTTGCTAAACAATGAAAGTACTTGGACCCATGCTTATAATAAGGCAAGGAGTTCTTTGAGCCAGGCCTGTTTTTAGAATTGATACAATGGGATGCTAGGTACCTAAAAGGGTCGGGCAAGTTTTCTCTTGATGAGATTAGTTGACTCAGCTGTGTTTTCTCTCATTCAGACTTACTGAGGATCTTGGTCAACACAGCAGCATTTTTTCTGATTCAGACTTACTGAGGAGATTGGTCGACTTAGCAGGAATTTAGATGGGCAGTCCTTTGGAAAGCGTCTACAGTGATTGGTAGATTTAGGGACTTAGGGGAGGTGACATGGGAGAAAAACCCCTATATAAGAAAAAGCAGAAACTCTTGAGGAGATATCCTTTTGGAAAAATCCTTTTGGAGGATCTCTGATGAGGATCGCTTGGGAAGAATCTCTTGAGAGAGGCTCTGGAGAAGGGAAGCTCTTGGAGGACAATCTCTAAGGAGGTCTCGCTGGAGCTCCTCTAAGGGGACTCTGTTCCTCTGGAGGCTCTGGAGAGAGGCCCTTTGGAACAGTATCTGGCTGGAAGGCTCTCTGGTGAAGTCAGCTGAGATGGAGCTGGCCTGGTGTTACTAGAATCCTTGTTTAGTCAGACCTTGTGGTGAGTGTAAAAAAACTGACTGATTTCTCTCTTAAGACTCAGGTCTAGGCCATATTGGCTTGAGGCCCTTCATACTTATTCCTTTCTTACTCTTTCTCTCTTTCTCTAATTCCTCATTATATTATTAATTAAAAATCTCTATAAAACCCAGTTGACTTGGGTATTTGAATAATTGGGAATATTTCCCTGGCGACCACCTTATATTTGATTTAAAACCAAGACACTGTAGTGAAACATATTTTCTGTGGTCAAATTTACTCACCCTCTCTTATATCTATCACAATTTATATCTTCCACCATTTTAACTCACCACAGTTTAAGACCTCAACCATTTTAAATCTCACAAACATTAGGAAAAATATACTAAAGGTAGTATTCAAAAGTAAGTATTTTTTAAGTATAAGTTTTAGAGTTTGTAGAATTATTTTTATCCTCATTTGTGTATTTGAAGGTTTTTGTTGATGTTATATCTGCTAAGCTTAAAATACAATTTTTAAAATAATAAAAAGGTCATTCTAAGGTCATGAGCTAGGATAATAGGAGGATCAAAATTAAGAGGTTTGAGAGGACACTTTTTATTGTTTTTATTTTTAATTTTTAATTTATTTTTTTTCCTTCTAAAAATTATTTTATTTGGTCATTTCCAAACATTATTCATTGGAAACAAAGATCATTTTCTTTTCCTCCCCCCACACCACCACCACCTCTCCCATAGCCGAAGTGCGATTCCACTGGGTATCACATGTGTTCTTGATTCAAACCCATTTCCATGTTGTTGGTATTTGCATTAGAGTGTTCATTTAGAGTCTCTCCTCAGTCATATCCCCTCAACCCCTGTAGTCAAACAGTTGCTTTTCCTCAGTGTTTTTACTCCCTCAGTTTATCCTCTGCTTGTGGATAGTGTTTTTTAGATCCCTGCAGATTGTTCAGGGACATTGCATTGACACTAATGGAGAAGTCCATTATGTTCGATTGTACCACAGTGTATCAGTCTCTGTGTACAATGTTTTCCTGGTTCTGTTCCTTTTGCTCTGCATCACTTCCTGGAGGTTGCTCCAGTCTCCATGGAATTCCTCCACTTTATTATTCCTTTTAGCACAATAGTATTCCATCACCAACAAATTCCACAATTTGTTCAGCCATTCCCCAATTGAAGGGCATCCCCTTGTTTTCCAATTTTTGGCCACCACAAAGAGTGCAGCTATGAATATTTTTGTACAAGTCTTTTTCCTTATTATCTCTTTGGGGTACAAACCCAGCAGTGCTATGGCTGGATCAAAGGGCAGACAGTCTTTTATCGAGAAGGGCAGTTTTTAGAAGGATGCCAAGTTCAATTTCAGAGGTACTGAATTTGAGATAATAGCAGGAGATTCAGGTGGAATTGGAAATATAACACTTGAGATCTCAGGAAACAGTTGGAAATGGAATGGAGATTTGAAAGTCATCAGCATTAAGGAAATCATTAAAATCATGTAGTGAAAGTAACTCTGTAGAGAAAGAACCAAGGATGAGGAGACAGAAGGAGCTTTCATTGAGATAACCCCTTACCACTCTAAGACAAGGGTAAGAAAGGAAAGAAAGAATATTGGGGAAAAGACTTGGATTTAGTAAGGAGGTCATTAGTGACCTTTGAGAGAGATGTTCTGGTAGAATGGTAGGAATAGAAGCTAGATTAAGGGTTTGAGGAGCAAGTAGATAATGAGGAAAGGCAGCAAGGCCACTTTTTATAAAAGATTAGCAATGCATGTGAAGACAATACAGTAGCTTGTAGAAATGGCATAGTCAAGGGAAAGATTTAGTTTATTTCCAAATAAAGGAGATTAGAATATATTGGTAGACTGAAAAGGAGCAATAGTAAGAAAAGAAAGATTGAAAATGCAGCAGAATATGCTCTGCTCATTGGGTGAGCTTGCTTTTTTTAATTCTGAGAGAAAAGTATTCATATATCAAAAAGGGATTTTTTTAAACCCTTACCTTCTGCCTTAAAATCATTACTGTGTATTGGTTCCAAAGCAAAAGATTGGTAAGGGCTAGGCAATGGGGCTTAAGTGACTTGCCCAGGGTCACACAGCTAGGAAGTGTCTGAGTCTACATTTGAATTTAGGGCCTCCCATCTCTAGATCTCACTCTCAATCCACTAATCCATCCAGCTTCCCCCTCAAAAAGGGGGCACATAGACCTTAATACCTTAAAATTTCTTTCAGGGGTGGAGAAAGAATGACTGGAATCAACTTCCAGATGTATTTGAGTACTTGGAAGGGGCTAAATTCTTACATTCTAATAGCAAAAGAAGTGACAAACAATCCTTCTAAATTCCACTGTCTATAAGAGAGTAAAGAAAGACAAATGAAGAGCCTAATCATGGTTCTGTTCTGTTTTGCTCATTTTCAAAGAGGAATAAAAAGGGAAGGAAAAGGATACACTAGGGAAGAAATCAGTAGTAAAAGAAAGGAACTTACTATTACTCATAATTGGAATGCACCAAAAAATAATACATAATGGAGTCATTTGCCACAGGGTTATGTGGAAAGCCCAAGTTTATTTGAGCAAATTTTGAGCCAAGACACAGATAATATAGCAGTTAAAAATAGCAAATTAATCAAATATGTAGATGATCTACTCTTGGCTTCAACAGACACAGAAACATGTCAAGAAGATAGTAAACACCTTCTTTTGGAATTGCACAAAAGAGGACATAAAATCTAGAAGGATACGGTTCAATGCTGTCTCCCTAAAGTAGAATATTTGGGATTCATCCTGACTGCGGGTACTTGTTATATTTCTCCAAAACGAATTGAGAATATTCAAAATTTGAGCCCTCCTACTACTAAGAAACAGTTGAGAGCGATTTTAGGAGCAACAGGGTTTTGCAGACAATGGATTCCCTGCTATGGGGAAATTACTAAACCCCTTATAGCACTAACAAAGGATTCGGTTCCTGAATCTCCTGCTTCTAACCAACCCACCCCTTCCCCTGCCCCCTTGGCCTCAGAAAATCCTACTCATGCTTCCAATCCTATAACCTCCCATCTAAGTTCACACCCTACCCATGCTTCTATCCTATACTCTCCACTCTGAATTCACAACCTGCCCATGTTTCCAATCCCACACCCTCCACTCTGAGTTCACAACCTGCCCATGCTTCCAACCCTACCACACCTTCCACTCTTAAGTTCACACCCCACCCATGCTTCCAATCCTAATGCCTCCACTTCACACCCTACTCATTCCTCCAACCCTAACACCTCTGTATCTTTTCTCCCAGCCAATGACCCTTCTTCCTCTGCCCCTCCTTCCCACCCTGCCCAGTTCAATTCCCAGATCCTTCCTACCTCTGATTTTTCTGGCACAACAACGGACCCTCTCCTCAGTGTGCCCAACTCTTCTCTTTCTCATACCTACCCCATTGAGAATGGATTAAGAAGGCTAGAAAGAGAAACAGGAGTACCAAATAATTCAGATAGGTTATTTCCTTTAAGGGAAGTACCCACTTTTAATAAAAATGGAAACTTGGTATCTATAAGACATCATACACCTTTTAACCCTGAAGATTTAAATAAATTTAAGGAAGATCTTCCATCATTTGAGAAAGAACCAATATTAATTATAAAAAGATTAGAGAACATATTCAGAACTTTTGATCCCACTTGGATGGATGTTGAGAATTTGTTAGAGACATTTTTAACAAAAAGGGAAAAAATATCTCTGTCTAATCAAAAATGAGGTAGAAGCATGTTGCTAAAGCATAGAACACAAGCATTCTCAGATCAGAGAATTACAAGGTATGAAATAACTTGTTAAATAGTGAAAACATTACCTTGAAACGTTATACTAACCCTGCCACCTTGCTTCCAGATTTACCAACTTCAGGAGAACCATTACACAATTGTGAAACATTAGTGTCCATGGCAGAAAAGCCTCGAGATAATCTCTTGGACACTCCCTTAGACAATGCAGATCTGATCTTATTTACTGATGGTTCCTCTTTTATGAGGGTTGGCATACGCTACACTGGAGCTGCCTTAGTCTCAGAATTTGCCATTGAGTGGTCAGCTTCACTACCTTCTAACATTAGCACTCAAGGAGCAGAACTCATAGCTCTGAAGCACTCTTGTATAATTGCCAAGGCTAAAAAGGCAATGATTTATACGGATTCTAGATATGTTTTTGGCATTTGTCACTCAGTCGGAATGCTATGGCTCCAGAGAGGATTTTTAACCTCAGCTGGAAAATCTATAGCTAATACATAAATTATTAATGAAGTTCTTTCTGCTCTCCAGTTTCCTGAAGCCCTAGCTGTAGTTCACTGCTCTGCCCATACAGGTGGAACTTACTCTGTCTCTAGAGGAAATGATCGAGCAGATGACACTGCAAAGCTAGCAGCCATAGAAGGACATGAATTAATTTTAACATTAACAACCACTGATGATTTAAATTTATCACTTTCCTACAATGAAAAGGAAGTGGAAAAATGCAAACAAAAATTCAAAGCAAAACAGATCAATGGAGTATGGGTGTCATCTGAAGGAAAACCCCTGCTCCCTAGAAGTTTCTTTCACCAAATTTGCCAATCTATTCATAAAAATGGTCATTTTGGCACCCAGGGCATCATGGACTCTTTCAAGAGAGTATGGATAGCCCCTGGTATAACTACTATAGCCTCTAAAGTGTGTTCAGCCTGCTCTACGTGTCAAGCATATTAACCAACATGCATTTCGTTGAAAAGCCTTTGGTGGGCGTCTTCTGGCTTACACACCTTTTGAACATCTACAGATAGATTTCATAACAATGCCAAAGGCTGGACATTACAAATTTTGTCTAGTCATAGTAGATCAACTAACCAGATGTCTGGAAGCATTTCCTGCGACCCGAGCTACAGCGGATTTTGTTGCTAAGACACTTTTAAAAGAAAGTATTCCTCGCTTTGGACTGCCAGCATTCAGATAGAGGAAGTCATTTTACTGATTCTGTCCTAAATCAGATATATTCTTGCTTGGGGATATCTCCCAAATTTCATGTTCCATATCATCCCCCGAGCTCAGGCCAAGTAGAGAGGATGAACAAAGAACTTAAAACGATTATTGGAAAATTATACACTGAGACACATTTAAAATGGCCTGAAATTCTCCCTCTGGCCCTATTTTATCTTAGAAGCAGGCCTAGAGGAGACTTACATATTTCACCATTTGAGATGCTTTTTGGACATCCACCTATACAGGCTAAGACTTTCTCCCTGGCATATACATCACCATTTGGGGGAGATACTACTATTGCTTCCTATATACAGGAATTACAGCACAAACTATGTGAACTTCATGAATCCGGAGCTACAATACAAGCCAGACCACTAGATTTTTCTCTTCATGACCTGAACCCAGGAGACAAAGTGTATATTAAGAATTTCAAGCACACTGGAGCAACTCAGCCTTCGTAGGAAGGACCATCCCAAATATTGTTAACTACTCTAACATCTATAAAGGTTGGAGAAAAGGACTCTTGGATTCACTGCTCACATGTGAAGAGAACATCTGTTGAGACTGATTGACTGTATCCTATTATATGCATTGGAGATAATAATCTATTAACAAATGGATGCTGTTTTTCAAAGACACATTGAATTACTAATCTTTTCCTCCCTATTTTTATTATTGCTTTTCTTTTATTTTGATAAGAATATTTGATTTTTTCTTTATTTTTCTTATTTCTTATACTAAAGGTACGTATAATTAATATTTTTTCTGCAGTAATAGAAGTTTAATACATATATATACTTGCTATAATATCAATGCATACCCAAAAGCTTTAAACTATGAGAACCTGCCATTTATTAATAAAATGTTATGGGACTATGATTAATGTTTATGTATGATTCCAGGAAATGGGATAAAAACAAGGAGCACACAGGAAATACTAATGTGAAACTCAAGGTTGCGACACTTGCCATATGTTAAGTCGTAGGAATTCCTTGTATCTACACTCTTTGTGAAGTACTCATACAAGTACCAAAATTTGACTATCATGCTGGCTCCCTACATCCCTGAGAATGTTGAAAAAGTCAGACGAAGGAATGATGCTTCCCTATCAAAATAGAATTCTAATTCTTTTCCTTCTTATATTATGGCAACTTCCTATAGTCTTGGCTGCAAATGGGTAAGTGAAATATTACTGCATTCTGTCCTACAGACTTGTGGGATAGAAATTACTTTAAACTGGACATATACAAGGGCCTATTTTGAATTTTTTTTTCCTTATGTTTTTGGTTGTGTTTTTCTCTTCTTTTGATAATTGACTCATACATCCCCATAACTCAACATTGCATCCTGAGCTGAACTGGATATTTTTTAACACCTACTGCAGGGGGGGGGGGTATTTTAATTTAAAATCCAAGGTTTTTTATTTTTTGTTTGAGATTGTATTTTTATAAAAATCAAGGATTTTTATTTTGTTCAAGAAAAGATCTTCAAGGAAGAAGCTTGCTAACTCCTAAATCCAGAGAATGAACTGTTGCAGAAAGATGCCAGAAAACCCACACTACATCAAGAAGATCGTGAATGAACTTTGGATATGGTTGATTGAACTGAAGTTTGATTGAACATTTATTGTAAATGTACACATTTATGCCAAAAGGGACTGCCCCTAATTTGACTTTCTGTCAATGCACCTAGCAAAACATTGGTTTTGCTTTCTTTCTTTTCTATTCTTCCCTCACTATTATAATTTCCTCTTAGAAAATTGAATATTGTATACATGTGTAGTTAGAAGTGCGTTTAGGACTATAAGATGATTATGTTAAATGATCATTGGGGAGACGAGTCTCCCCAATGATCATCAGGGGGGATTGTGAATCTTAAAATTTCTCAGACTTGTGAATGTTAAAAATTCTCAGACTCTACCTTAGAACATTTGGTTAATAAGACCATTCCCCATTTTAAAACAATGAAGGGACTTTGATCAGGAATGTGAGAACTCTAAAATTACTGCACCCATACTTAGGCATACTTTAGGGGAAGATAATTCCTTATTGAACAATGGAAAAGTACTTAACTCATACTTATAGGGAGGCAAAAGCCCTTAAGCTAAGTCTATTTTTAGGTCTAATAAAAAGGTGCTAAGTACCTATGAAAGTCAAATTAATCACTAAAAGGTCAGGCAACTTGCAAACTTGCAAGGGACAAGCTTAACAAAAGAGGTGTGAAGTTTTAGTCTACCCAGAGAAGTTGAGAACTAAAGAAGATGTGAATTTCCTTTGGAAAATGTCTACTGTAATTGGTAGATGTGAAAACTTAGGGGAGGTGACATGGGAGAAAATTCTCTTTAAAAAGAGGTCAGAAAGGCCTCTGAGGGGTTCAGCTTGCCAAAGCTGCATTGTAGGGCTCAGTGGCTGAACTTAGTGGAGCTGAGGAGCTAAACTGGAGGGTCTCTCTGAACATTAGAATCTTGCTTGGGACAAATCTTGCGGTGAGTGGATTAAAGACTGACTGGTCTCTCTTAAGGCTCAGGCCTAGGCCCCTCATACATTATTTCCTCTTACTCTCTCCCTTTCATTAATTCCTTAATTTGTATTAAGTAAAATCTCCATAAAACCCAGCTGACTTGGGTATTTTTAATATTTGGGAATTTTCCCATGGGGACCACTTTATTTTTAATATAAAATCAAGACACTGCCTTGAAACCATATTTTCGCAGTCACAGTTTAAGGCAACCACTCTTTTATCTGTAACAATAGAGATGAAAGTGAGAGAAGAGAACATCTCATGAACCTCACTTCTATTGGAACTAGACAAAGGAAGATTAAGGGCAGCAAGATGGTACAGTGGATAAAAGCACCAGGCCTACATACAGGAAAATGAATCAAAATTTGGCCTCAGCCACTAACTGAGTGACCCTGGGCAAATCACTTAACCTTATTTGCCTTTGCTTTCTCATCTATCAAGTGAGCTGGAAGAGGAAATGGCAAACCACTCCATTATCTTTGCCAAGAAAATCCCAGATGGAGTCACAAAGAGTTGGACATGCCTGGAACAATTGAACAACAAGGACAACAAAGGAGGGTTAAACACACACCTTCAGTTTATTATAGAAAGAGGAAGAGATGGAAGGAGGTTTCTAAGATGAAAGTAGAGTGTGAATGAAGTGAATTTTCCCATTAAATGAGAGAATAACAGGATGGATTTCAAAGCAGAATTGAAAAATATTTAGTATAAAAGAAACACTTTGAACATAAAATATTCACACAGAATTAAAAATGAGTGGATCTAGCAGAACTTTTTATGCCTTAGGCTACTGATGGCAAACCTGTGGCACACAAATTGCTCAGTGGACACTAGACCACCCTCCCCACCCTGAGTTCATTACTAGAAAGGCAGAGGGACTCAAACAGAGCTGCTCCTCTCCTCATCTCCATTGTGCCTGATGACATTTTTTCACATCCCCTGCCTCTCTCCCCCACAGCCCAATGAGAGCTCTTCCTCCATCCCTGTATGGTGTAAATAGGGGGAATGCAGCACATGGTCAAATGACATGGCACTCAGTGGGGGTCAGGGCTGGTACTCCATCTCTAAAAGGTTCACCATCACTTCCTTAGGAGAATTCAAAAAAGGAGGGGAGGAGATCTTAGACTTAAACAAGGCAATACTAAAAATAGACTTGCTTAAGCAAAATATGCAGGAAATTTACATTAGGTTTAAAGGGAAAAGGAAAAAAGTAATGTATGTATAATATATATTCTAAATGACATAGCAACTACATACTTAAAAGGAAAAGCCAGTTGAATTACAGGAGCAAAAACAAAATTAATAATTGGAAACCTCAATGGGTCCCTTTCAGACTTAAGCAAATCTAACATTAAACAAACAAAAAAAAAATTGAAGTCCTAAATAGAATTTTGGAAAAATGTCTGCAAATTTCTAAATGGGAATAAAAAGAAATATACATAAATATCAACCCTACATGACACAATTACAAAAATTAAACCCATTCTAAGCACTAGACTCTAGGACACCAAAAGTTGTAAGCAAATGCACAAAAACCAGTGTGAAAATCTTATTCCAACTATATTGCAATCACTAAATAAAGGACTCAAATGGAGACTAATATAAACCTAAAGAATATGTAGGTCAAAGAACAAATCATAACTTGATGGCACGATGGATAGAGTATTGCACCTGGAATAAGGAAAACGAATTTAAATCCCACCTCAGATATTAACTAGCTGTGTAACTCTGGGCAAGTTACTTAACAGCTATTTGCCTCAGTCTCCCCATCTAAAATAAGGATAATAGCACTTCCTTTAAAGGGTTGTTGTGAGAATAAAATGAAATATTTGTAAAGCATATTACAAAACTCAAAGCATTATGGAAATGCTAGCAATTTTTACCAATGAAAATGACAATGACACAATGAATGAATAAAAACTTTCTATTAAATGATTACCATATGCCAGGCACTAGGCTAAATGATAGGAATATAAAAACAAAAAGCAAGATAATTCCTTTCTCTCAAGGAATTTAACATTCTAATAGGGAGAAAAGGAGAAAAAAACATAAAGGAGAATTGGGTCCCAGGAAGATTTGCAGTTTTGTTTTGTTTTTTAACTTTTGTCAAGCAAGGGATGGTGAATGGAGCCTTTAAAAAAAAAAAACTTACCTTCAGCCTTAGAGTTAATATTATGCATTGGTTCAAAGGCAGAAGAGTAGTAAGGGCTAAGCAATAGGAGTTAAGTGACTTGCCCAGGTTCACACAGCTAGGAAGTGTCTGAGGCCAGAATTGAACCTAGGACCTCCCATCTCTAGGCCTTGCCCTCAATCCACTAAGCTATGCAGCTGCCCCCTGAATGGAGCCTTAAGTGACTTGTTTGACATTTCCAAAAATGGGAACATTGATTTAATTACTGTTTCCACAGTAAGAGGTATGGGTAGGTATGCCACAAAATTCCAAAATTTTTAGGATGCAGTCAAGTCAATCTTTAGGGGAAATTACATACCTTAAACACTTTCATCAACAAAAAGCAAAGAATAAACCAATGAATTGAGTATGCGATGTTTTCAAAGTTAGTAAATCAAAAAAGCAATGAAACATAAGTAGAATTTTTGGAAATTCAAAAAAAGATATTGAAAAAATACAGTAAATATACTGGATAAAACATTATTAAAGAAACTATAGCAACATATTAAAAAGATTATACAATATAATTAGGTGATATTTATAGTAAGAATAGAGGATTGGTTCAATATTAGCAAAACTAGAAACACAGTAAGCCCTAGTAGTACTAAAAAATAAAAATGTCATAATTATGTCAATATATATATATGGAAAAAACTAAAAGGGAAGCTGGGTTGCTCAGTGGATGGAGAACCAGGCCTGAAGATAGAAGGTCCTAGATTTAAATATGCCTTCAAACACTTCTTAGTTGTGTGACCCTGGACAAGTAAGTCACTTAACCCCAGTTGCCCAGCCCTTATCACCTTTCTACCTTGAAACCAATACTTAGTATCAATTCTAAGATGGAAGGTAAGGGTTTAAAAAAGAAAAATATAATAAAATATAACACCCATTTATGGGTTTGTTTGGTTTTAAAATTTTAAATCCCATAAAAATATAAACTGCCCACATTAAAAAAAGAAATAGCATAGTATCTTAGAAAAATAAATTGAATAAGCCATCAGTGAACTCCTCAAAGAAAAATCCTCAGGGTCAAATGGATACACAAGTGAATTCTTTCAAACATTAAAAGAACAATTAATCCCAATACCATATAAACTATTTGGAAAAATAGGCAAAGAAAGAGTCCTATGGAATTTCTTTTATGACACAAATATGGTGCTGATACCTAAACCAGAAAGAGCAAAAGCAGAGAAAACTGTAGACCAATTTCTATAATGAATATTAACTCAAAAAAATGTAAATAAACTGCTAGCAAAGAGAATATTACAAGGATAATTCATTATGACCAGATGGGATTTATACCATAAATGCAAGGATGGTTCAACAACAGGAAAACTATCAGCATAAGATGTCGTATCAATAACAAAACCAACCCAAATCATATAGTTTTCTCAATAGTTTCAGGAAAAATCTTTAGACAAAATATTAAACCAATTCCTATTAAAAACATTAGAGAGCAAAAGAATAAATGAAGCTTTCCTTAAAATGATAAGTAGCATCTAAATAGATAGAACTATTAGCAAACATTATCTGTAATGAAGACAAGCTAAAAACCTTCACAATAAGATCGGGGTAAAGCAAGGATGCTCATTATCACCACTATTTTCATTCAATATTATTCCAGAAATGCTAGCTACAGCAATAAAAGAAGAAAAAGAAAATGGAGGAATTAGAATAAACAATGAAGAAATAAAACTGTCATTCTTTGCCAATGATGATGACATACTTAGAAAATCCTAAAGGATCAACTAAAAGTTAGTTGAAATAATTAACAACTTTAGCAAAATTGCAGGATATAAAATAAACTCACACAAATCATTAGCATTCTTACAGATTACCAACCAAACCGAGTTGGTAATATGCAGCAAGAGATAGAAAAATAAATTCAATTTTGGGCAGCTGGGCAGCACAATGGATAGAGAGCATTGGACCTGGAGTTGAAAGGACTTGAGTATAAATCTAGCCTCAGATACTTCCTATCTTTGTGACCCTGGGCAAGTCATTTAACTATTGATTGCCTAGCTCTTGCTATTCTTCTGTCTTAGAATTGATTTTTTAAATAATTAACTATAGATAATATAAAATACTTAGGAGTCTATCTGCCAAAACAAGCCTAGGAAACAAATGGACAAAATTACAAAATACTTTTCACACAAAGTCAGATCTAAACAATTAGAAAAATACTAATTTCTAATGAGTAGGCAAAACCAACATAAAAATGACAGTTCTACCCAAATTAATCTACTTAGTGCCATGCCAGTCAAACTGCCCAAAAGTTATTTTATAGAGCTAAAAGAGATATAATAAAATTCATCTGGAAGAACAAAAGGTCAAAAATATCTAGCAGTACCAGACTCAAACTGTATTATATACCTATAGGAATAAATGAAGCTTTCCTTAAAATAAAAGGTCAGAAATACCCAGCAGTACCAGACTCAAACTGTATCACAAAGCAATAATCTGGTACTGGCTAAGAAATACAATTGTAGATCGATGGAATATAATAGGTACACAATGCCCAGTAATAAATAATCATCGTAATTTATTGTTTGATAAATCAGATCTAAATTTGGGGGGAAAGAACTCATTATTTTACAAAAACTGGAAAATGGTATGGCAAAGACTGGGGATAAACCAACATCTCATACTGTATATTAAGATAAGGTCAACGTGAGTACATGATTTAGACATAAAAGGTGTTACCATTAGCAAATTAGGGGAGCATGGAATAGTTTACCAGTCAGAAATATGGAGAATGCAAGATTTTATGCTCAGATAAGAGATAGCATTACAGGATATATAATGAATAATTTTAATTAAAAGGTTTTTGTACAAACAAAACCAATACAACCAAGACTAGAAGGAAAAGCAAAAGCTGGGGGGGGGGGGGGGGGGAGAATTTACATCAAGTACCTCTGATAAAGGTCTCATTTCTCAAATATATAAAGACCTGATGCAAATTTCTCCAATTGCTAAATGGTAAAAAAATATGAATAGGCAGGGTTTTTTTTTAAACCCTTACTGTCCATCTTAGAATCAATACTGTGTATTGGTTCCAAGGAAGAAGAGTGGTAAGGGCTAGGCAATGAGTTAAGTGACTTGCCCAAAGTCACACAGCTAAGAAGTGTCAAGTTCACATTTGAACCCAGGACCTCCCATCTCTAGGCTTATCTCTGAATCCATTGAGCTACCCAACCGGCCCCCCAGGCAGTTTTTTGGAGGAAGAAATCAATGCTATCTAAGGTTACATGAAAAAATGCTCTAAATCACTCTTAACTAGAAATGCAAATTAAAACAATATGACAGAAAAGGAAATTTATAAATGTTGGAGGGAATGTGGGAAAATTGGAACCCTAAAGCACTTTGATAGAGGTTTGATCCAACCATTCTGGAAAACAATTTGGAACTATGCCCAAAGGGCTCTAAAACTACATACTCTTTCAGTCAATGATATCACTACTATTGTGCTATAAGAAACATGGAGCAGGATGATTTCAGAAAAAATATGGAAAGATTTACGTGAATTGTTGCAAAGTGAAGCAAACAAAACCAGAACATTGCACACAATAACAATATTGTTTGATGAACAAGTGTGAATGGCCTAGCTATTCTCAGCAACAGTGATCTAAGACAATCCCAAAGATACCATCTGCCTCCAGAGAAAAAACTGGAGTCTGAATATAGACTAAAACATAGTATATTTCACTTTCTTCCCTTTTTTTGTTCAAGATCTCTTCAACAAAATTACTAATATGGAAAAATGTTTTACACAACTGCACATGCCAAATCTGTATCAGAGTGCTTACCCTCTCAGGGAGCATGGAGGACAGGGAAGGTAAGAGAGGAGAAAATCTGAAGTTCAAAATTTTAAAAATTAACAAATGTTAAAAAAAAAACACCTTTTAATGCCAGGATTAAATATAACTTAATGTGTTTTAGTGGAAATATCTTATGGCTAGCCCAAAAAGGTTAGACTAGTTATTCCTTGAAAGATAATGGGGGAATAAATGAAATCAGATCAAGATTTGACTGGTTTAAGGGAATCCAAGGCTTAGGCTGTTGAAGTGGCTACCTAGTCATTTTAATAGAAAAAGCCACAAGGAACTCCAGATGGATCCTGACACTATTACATCACCATCACCAGAGGCATGGGACCATTCAAATAAATATGGTATCCCTTGTTAAATATCCTTCCTTACCTATGGCTAAGCAAATCTCTTTTTGTTCATTGTCATATCTTGTATGAGTTTCATTTTATTCCAAATATTGAACCTAAAGTAAATGACCAACCTGATCAACCTTGGCCTACATTTGGTAATGTTAACAATTATGGAACAGAATCTACTTCAGACAAATATGAATATGAATTCTTTAAGAACTATAACCTAAAGAAATTTACAACAAACTTCTATTAGTTGATTTTTGCATAATTTTTTTTTTGGAGTAATGGTCATCTATAGGCCTACCAATATAGCTTCTCCCTCCCTGCTAACCATCTTTTGGGGATAGTTTGAATAACTGTGCAAAGAACTGCTTGGGACTTTTTAGTTGGCATGTAGGGGGCCATTGGAAATTCATGGTGATTTATTCTTCCCAAGAGCCCTGAAATTGTCTAGAGTTGAGGATAGGACAAATGCACATATTTGGCTGGGGGTAGGTGGTGGGAGTGGAAGGGAAGGATAGACTGCTTCTTTTTAAAAAAGAAGCAATTTCCACTCCAAAACCTGGAATAGGCATTCTGTCTCTCCCCATCTCCCTTTCCTCCCTATCTTTGTCCCTAACCCATTGTGGAAGCTAAGCGTACTGAGCCTAGAGACAGAAAATAGTAACTGAGTTTAAATATGACCTCAGACATTTAGTAGTTTTGTGACCCTGGGCAAGTCACTTAGCCTCTGTTTGCCTCAGTTTCCTCAACTTTAAAATGAGGATAATAGCATCTACCTCAGAGTATTGTTGTTAGACTCAAATTAGATAACACTTGTAAAAAAAAATACCTAGCACAGTGCCTGACACATAAAAGGCATAATATACATTCTTTTCTCCCCCTCCCTTCTATAACCTTTTCCCTTTCCTCCTCCACTCCAAATGAGGGTGAAAGGTCCCTGTGAAGTTTAGACCCCTTTCCCAACCTGTCAAAAATGGAAGCTGCCTTTATATCATAGATAGAGCACATGAATTGGCTAGAAGAGTCTCTATATTTGTTTTTACATCATGTCTCTCTCATTTAGCATAAAAAGACAGTCCTGAACTGGACATTTCTCGTTTTGGTAACACCCTTGTGAATTTGAAATGTCAGGAGCTGCTAGATCTCTCAGTGAAGGCTGACTGGAAGTCCCATGCAGATTGGGGTAGTTTTTCCTTAAAAGGATTTAAGTCTCCAGAGTACAAAAAGCTATGAGAAGCTGGGTCCTGAGGATGCTTGACCATTGGAATACCATGGGCAATATAGGAATGCTGCACTCATCTAAAATCAACATAATATCCTTATTGAAAATCCTTCTTCTATGGCTAAAGTAATTCTTTTTATTAGCAATCGGATCTTCTAGAAGTGTTTTTGTTTCATTCTAGTATTGAACCCAAGGTACTAGACTGGCTTAAGAACAGCAAACAGTACCTATCCAAATTCAACAACTAAAACTATTCACAGTAGAGAAATGCTACAGGCTCTTCTTCCTTCCTTCCTTTCTTTGTTTTTAAACCCTTAGTTTACATCTTAGAATCAATACTGTCTATTGGTTCCAAAGATCGAAAGAGGTAACAGGCAATGAGGATTAAATGACTTGCTCAGAGTCACAAGCCAGGAATTACCTAAGGCCAGATTTGAACCTAGGACCTCCAGTCACTAGGTCCAGCTCTCAATCCACTGAGCCATTTAGCTGCTCTAAGGATATTTCTAGTAATATCAGAGGAATATCAGGATATCCACTGTCACCACTATTCTCTATTATTTGGTATGATGCTAGATCTGCTAGGTATATCAAGGAGACAAACATAAAATTGAGGGAATAAGCATAAGAGGGAACTCTTAGAATTCTAGAGTTTCAAGTAAAAATTAATTGAAATAATGACCTGAGGAAAGTAGCAAATTATAAACATATAGTGGCAAATATCAATAACATTTCTATTTTTTACTGACAAAACTCAATAGGAGATAAAAATAACAGATAAAGTAAGTATAAAATATGAGTGAGTGTGCCAAGTTATAAGGGGGAAATTATAGAATTATGTAACTATAAAACACTCTTTAGATGAAGAAATAAGTGGAGAGTGATTAACTGATTGTGATTGGGCTAAAATAACATAATAAACTTATAAATTTAGCACTATACCATTCAAACAACCAGCAGGTTATTTTAGAGAACTGAACAAAATAACTTATTCTAGAAGAATGAAAAGTCAAGAATCTTAAGGAAAATAATGGAGGAAAAGTAGGAAGGAAAGGCACATAGGAGAACATCTCAAACTATACTGAAGAAATAACCCCAAAATATCCCTTACTTAGAAAAAGACTCACTATTTGGGAAAAACTGCTGGGAAAACCAGAAATAAGTTTGGCGGAAATTAGGTTTAGATAAACATCTTATACCATATTAGCACAATAAACTGAAACTATTGCATGGCCTAAATGTAAAAAGCTATCATAAATTAGAGGAGCAAGGAAGGAGATAACTTATAGAACTATGAATAAGAGAAGATAGTTCTTGACTTTATAAAGTATAGAAATGATCATAATAGAGAAAATTTTGAGTACAAAAAAATCAAAAAGGCTTTGTACATGCAAAAATGATAAGAGTTAGAATTAGAAGGAATATAGTTAACTGGTAAAAAAAATTATAGCAAATTTCTCTGAAAAAAAGGCTTGGTATCCTAAATATTTGAAATCAATGCGAACAAGAACCCTTTCCTGTTGATAGTGACCAAAGAATATAGTTTTCAAAAGAAAAAAAATGTTTCAGATTATCAATAAAACAAATGAATGTTAAACAATTCTTCAGATTCCAAATAACACTTATTATTTTGGTAACAATGATCCTAAAAAAAGAGAATGGTGATTATTGTAAATGCAATAGCTAGACAAGCTATAAATTATTTGAATCTTTCTGGAAAGCAATTTTGAATTATTCCTCAATAGTCACTAGATTGTGTATGCTCTCTAACCCAGTGATACTATTCTAAGTATATACTACAAAGAGAAAGCAGAGGAAAAAGACACGTGTATACGAAATCAAGGAATAGGGCTTTGTTGTAACAAAAAAACTTACAAAAATAAGTAGTGCCCTTCAATTTTGGAATGGTTGAATATAGCATGGTAATGTAATGAAATATTATTTGCAACTTGTGCAAATAGAAATTTGCTACACCTGAACTACATTTACCCAGCATCCTTTTAAGTTACATTCTCATTTTACATATGGAGGCTTGGAAGATAAATTTGGCTGAGACCCATGCTATGGGGTGGGGGTGGGGACTCTTTTTGGGTTTGTGTTTTTAGGAAAGCATGGCAGGTGTGGTTCTCTCTGGCTCTGGGTTCTGCTCACTTGGTTGAATTAACCCCTTTCTTACTCATGTTATTATTATTATTATTAAATCCTATATAATAAATACTTTGAGCATTTATTCATTTTTGGCAGACCACAAAGGGATACAGAATTTTAAAGTGAGTAAGAGAAACCTGGGTTTCTTCCCCTTCCTCCTCCCCTCTCCCCTCTCCTTTCTCCCATCTCCCTCTGGGAAAACCTTCAGAACTTTCCCAGGCTCATTGCCTATACCTGCCCACCAGGAGAACTGTGGGAAGGAGTGAGGGGAGCTAGGTCTCTCCCTTGCTGAGGCTGTTCCTGCTAACTCCTTCTGCTATTACTACTAATTGCTGTTGCTGCTACTGGTAAGCTTTTAAACTCCCTGTCCCCAACCTCAGAAATTATTCCTGGTTTTGGCCTACCAGGATATATTGATTCAGATAGAGGAAATGATTTTACAGATTCGGTCTTATCACAAATTTATTCATGTATGGGAATAACTCCTAAATTTCATACTCCATATCATCCCCAGAGCATCAGCCAAGTTGAAAGAATGAATAAAGAACTTAAAACTATGACTGGAAAATTGTACATGGACACTCATTTAAAATGACCTGATGTAGAGGCAGTGAAAGAAACCCTTCCTTACCAAATAAAAACTAAATGCTCCTAGGGGACTGAAAACCAAACCTAACAACAGGACAGAGTTTAAGGAACCCTCCTGCTGGAATCAACTTAAAAGGTACACCCCCCCCCCCAAAGCCTGAATTCAAGAAAACTCAGATTTAAGGAAAAGGAAAAAGGAAGGTCACAGGACCCCTTCCCCACCTATAATACTGAGCCTCCAGCAGTGACTGGAACTTCTGGGTCTGGAGGGAGAACCTTGTGGGCAAAGCTGTGCCAGGCTCAGAGCTGGTGGTGGGGAAGCAGTTGGAGAAGAGAAGTGCAGAACTGGCAGCCTAGTCCAACAACAGAGACACTCCATATTGCACACACCCCCTTCCGGAAGTTTTGGCCTCAGGGCACATCCAGCTCTGCAAGTTCAACTCAGCTGGACTTAATCTCATCAAGCCTTCAGAGGGCAGGGAAACTCAGGCTCCAACACCCCTCCCCCACAAACTGCTCTGAGAGATTTGCTGACTAAGCTCCAAAGGTGAAGGCTGACAGAAAAGTCCAAAACCACAGACCCAGCACATAATGAGAGAAGCAAGAGTACAGGCAGCTACAGGGAGAAAAGAAGGGGGCAAATATGAGCAAACAACAGAAAAAGAAAAAAGAAATTACAATCGACAGCTTCTATCCAGGTAATGAACAAAGAGCAAATGTAACAGAGGATGATACCAAACAAAAACACAGAAACTCCAGTGAATTGGACACAGGCTTTGGGAGAACTCAAAATACAATTCAAAACACAATTAAGAGAGGCCAAAGATAACTGGGGAAAGAACTTAAAAAGCAAGATAAATCATCTGGAAACAGAAAATAGTGCCTTGAAAGACAAAATTAATCAGCTTGAAAATGAGGCAAAGGAGATGAAAGATGGGGCAAAGAAAATGAAAGATGAGGCAAAGAAGATGAAAGATGACTTCCAAAGAAAATCATACCAGAAGGAGGATGAACAAAAACCCAGAGATGAAATCCAGTCCTTAAAAACCAGAATACAACAAATAGAAGCAAATGACTTCACGAGGCAGCAGGACACTAAAGAACAAAATTTTAAAAATATAAAAAAATTGAGGAAAATATGAAGCACCTCATTCACAAAACAGAAGATTTAGAAAATCGTTCCAGGAGAGACAACTTTAGAATCATTGGTCTACCAGAAGACCATGACAAAAGAAAAAGCCTGGACATCATCCTACAGGAAATTATTAAAGAAAACTGCCCTGATATCCTAGAACAAGAGGGAAAAGTGGAGATTGAAAGAATCCACAGATCACCCCCTGTACTTAATCCTCAACTGACAACACCCAGGAATGTTATAGCCAAATTCAAGAACTATCAGACCAAGGAAAAAATACTACAAGCTGCTAAGCGGAAGTAATTCAGATACCATGGAAATGCAGTGAGGATAACACAGGATCTGGCTGCATCTACACTGAAGGACCAAAAGGCATGGAAGATGATATTTCGGAAAGCAAGGGAACTAGGTCTACAACCAAGAATCAACTACCCAGCAAAAGTGACTATATTCTTACAGTGGAAAATATGGTCATTTAATAAAATAGAAGAATTCCAAGCATTTGTAAAGAAAATACCAGACCTGAACAGAAAATTTGATGCCCAAGCACAGAACTCAAGAGAATCATCAAAAGGTAATTTAAAAAGAGGGGAAAAAAGAAAAACAAAACAAAGCAAAACAAAAAAACACCTTTTTTAAGAGGCCCAATAATTTAAAATGATATGTATCCCTATGAGAAAAGAGGACATTGGTAACTCTTAAAAATTTTTTATTATCACCTAGGTAGCTAGAAGAATTATACTTAGAGGGAACCATGACAAACTGTATAGGATGAAATGCCAAGACATATATATACACACACACAACTAGAGTTTTAAAAAGAGGTTACTACTAAGAGAAATGGGAAAAGAAACAAAATGGGGTAAATTTATATTTCGTAAAAAAGCCCATGGCAAGAGGGGTGGAGAACATCAATACACTGTGTAAAGATTAAAATTTAGGGGAGACTGAGGCAGGTAGAAATTAGTTTCTCTCTACAAGAAGTATTATATTTTTAGAGGTTTATTAAAAGTTAAGGATTAAAGAAAAGACAGGATAAGAAACACGTGCCTAGGCCAGAGTGGCCTAGACAAGATAATCTCACATCATGGAAGAGACGCCTCTGCTCCAAAACGGAAGTCCAAAAAGAGAGCACAAAAGCCTTTGCAATCAGCTTAAATCCTTCCTAGATCTTAGCCCACCTCAGAATTGTGTGAGATTACAAAGCATTTTGGGGAAGTGGAGCAAGGGTTTGTGGGGATTGAAGTCCAGAGTTCTAGTCTATTTTTTATATTTCCCCATTTGATTGTTTGAAAAAAATTATTTTTTTTCCAAAGGATCATGAAAACATAATCAATTTAAAGATTACAATAATTTGAGGATAAGAGGGAAAAAAAAGAATAAAACCAATAATTGCTGAACGCATTGACAAAAAGCCAGTTAGGGGGCAGTCCCCTTTGGCATGAAAGTATAGATACAAATAAATGTTCAATCAACCACACCCAAAGTTCAATTTTGTGCAGGTGGCTGGTCTGGAGGCTTCTTCATGGTATCTTCTCCAACAGTTCAGTTCTGGATTCAGAGAGGTAGCATCTTCTTTACCTAAAATTCTTCTCAAAAGGAATTTAAACTTTGCAATTTAAATAATGATATTTTTACATTTCCCCTGTTAAGAGGGTGATTGAAAAGGATCACTTATGGATGCATGGCTGAGGTATGATGTATATGAATCAATTGGCAAGAGATATTAAAAAGATATCAGAAAAATCAAAAAGAAAAGAAAAATTTCTGGATGAAAATATAGACTATCAAAGTCTTATGTGTAAAATTCCAAGTAAAAAGAAAAATAAATCTATAACAGGTCCTTCTATAAGGGCCCAATCAAAATGATCTAAGCAATGATGCAGTTACCCAGTCAATAGCCAGGACTACAGAAAAGTACCACACTATGAAAGGCAGAAAAGGGGACCAGATTATATGAGCCAAGGTTTTGGGGATACTCGTCTGTGAGTATTTTCAGAGTGAGAGTGGACCCAAGGAAGGCCTACATCTTAACATAAGTCAAGTGTCGCAACCCCAAGTCTCACACTAGGTTCAAAACCTTTGTATTGGCCTAGAAATGCATCAATCCATCCTGGATTGGCTTTTCTTTGGCTCTGTGCAATGGCTCTTTTGTGTATATCTTGTCCTGGAATCAGACAGAATCATTAAGCAAAGTCCCATAATTTTTTAAAATAATTAGTGGCATCGTTTTTATAGTCACAAGCTTTTTAGGGCATGCATTAGCAAATGTATCTTAAACTTGTAGTACTGAAAAATCAAAAGGTTAAAGAAAATCTTAATACTGGTGACATGTGCTTCAAATATAAAAGGAGAAAAAAACTGAAAAAGTATATTGCACATGCAAGAAAAATGTAATAATAAGAGAGCTTTAAAAAATTCAAAAATATAGCTTATAATCATTGACACTCTGTGTCAGCTAAGAAAATATAAAACACAAGACTTTCTCACCAAAAATGAGATCCATTTCCTCTTAATATCTGGCCATGATCACTGTGAGTGAAGGCAAATGAATTGAACAGTAGTACAAATATGTAGATATCAGTATCCCCAAAATTCTCAATAGCCCAATTAATTATAATAGCAAACAAACACATTTTCATATTTCACATAAGTTGTTGTATGAAATTTTTAAAAACCTATGAATTGATGGATATTTGTCACAATTTTTACAAAATAGCAATCTTTCAACCTTGGTAATAAACATATTTTTAAACAAAGTAAAACTCATCTTGGGTTAGGAACAAAATCAAGAAATCTATATATCATTCTGGTGCAAGTAAAGTAGTGAGCTGAAGAATATAAATAAAGGGGTGTTCCTTTTTTGGAGGCTTTTTAGGGGAACAAATGCCCTGAGATTAACTTCCCTAACTTCCATTCACATATTTAGAAATGCGGGAAGGTTGGGGGTTATAATTGTATTTCACTTCAGCTACTAAAATGGGCCTTACCTCGTGGTAGGGGCAGGCAAAATAACCAGAGTTTGTTAAAAAATTACAAAAATCATATTTAAAAAACCCTTAAAATCATTTGAGATATTTAGCATATTACATTTTCCAAAGGTTGTTATACAATTATAACCAATCCTGAAGTCCATCTATCCTCGGCAAAATAGAAAAAAACTGTTTTTTTTTTCATATATGGGCTTATTCAATAATATTTGTTCAGCACAGTTATAGAGGAAAAACAACAGAATTTCAAAACTCAGTACATTCAAAATAAATTCAATCAACCTTCAGTGTAAGAGAATAATATTGAATCCAGTAATATATGAACTTAAAATCACAAAGTTATATCTTAAACAAAACAATAAGGAAAAAACACTATAGATACAGAGATTTTTATAACCATTGGAGTATGAAATTCCTTAAAATATAGCCTCTAGTCTCTTCAAAGTTCTTTGGGGTGTGTTTTTTTTTTCTTTTAATTAATTATCCATTTAAATGTCTATTGTCCGAAGTCAGAGTAGTAAGGGCTAGGCAATGGGGTTGAAGGGATCCGCCAAACGCCCCACAGCTGGGGAGTATCTGAGGCCAGATTTTAACCCAGGACGGCATGTCTGTAGGCCTGACTCTCAGTTCGCTGAGCCATCCATTTGCCTCCCCAAAGTTGAATCTTTGGGCTGAATCTTTCTTCTGGCACGCAGATGAAATCAATGAAATTACCAGAACAGTCAAAAGGTATCCTTTTAAATAGCCCATTACTATTAAGTTCCTGCTTGAAAAGGTCTGTTTCTTCTCTCTCCCCTGCTATGAACCCCCTGTGGTCAATACCCCCATCCACGTGGAGGCTTAGGCTAAGGGAAAATTACCCGTCCTCCTTTCCCTCTTGTCTCTCCCCTCCGCCCACGTGGCCAATACTGTTACCAGCTGGTCGCAATGAGTCCTGAGTGATCTGCTCCAAGGATCTGGGTGATGAGCCAGCTGGGGTCACGCTCATAGGTCAGGGGAGCAGAAACAGGCAGGCAGGGCCGGGAGATTGGGTACCAGGTGATTGAAATCTTGGTTGAATCAGGTCTGGATTGGGGGCTGAATGTCCGAAGGCAAAAGCGGCTGAGCCGGGTGGGGTCGGCAGCAAACTCAACAGGTCTGGATCGAGCAACAGCTTTGCGAGGGTAAAAAAAAAAAAAAACTTGGCCAGAGAAATGTGGCTCAAATTAAAAGCTGAACTAAAGATCAGAAAAGAAATCAGAAGATTGAGAGTTTTTTCTTCCATTAGGTCACCAAACTGGAAAGATTAAAATTTAGGGGAGACTGAGGCAGGTAGAAATTAGTTTCTCTCTATAAGGAGTATTATATTTTTAGAGGTTTATTAAAAGTTAAGGATTAAAGAAAAGACAGGATAAGAAACACGTGCCTAGGCCAGAGTGGCCTAGACAAGATAATCTCACATCATGGAAGAGACGCCTCTGCTCCAAAAACGGAAGTCCAAAAAGAGAGCACAAAAGCCTATACAATCAGCTTAAATCCTTACTTGATCTTAGCCCACCTCAGAATTGTGTGAGATTACAAAGCATTTTGGGGAAGTGGAGCAAGGGCTTGTGGGGATTGAAGTCCAGAGTTCTAGTCTATTTTTTTACAACTGGAAGGGTAATGTAACAGTTATAATTAGGGGGCCAAGTTGTGGCAGGTAGAAATTAGTTTCTCTCTGCAAGGAGTATTATATTTTTAGAGGCTTATTGAAGATTAAAATATAAAGAAAATCCTAGTAAGAAAGGCACGTGTCTAGGCCCAAAGAGCCTATTCACGACCGCTCACATCTTGCCTGCTAGGTGGAGAGCCACGTGTGCTCCGAAGCAGAAGTAGGAAAGAGACCCAGTAGCCTTTACAGCCAGGTTAAATAGAAATTCTTGACCTCGCCCAGGTGGAAATCTCAGTGAGATTAGAGGGCATTCTGGGAGCTAGCAAGGACTGCTGGGGATTGGAGTCCTGGATTCAAATCTCCATTTTTACAGTAAAGAAGTTGAAGATAGGAAATACTCAAGTCTTACATACATTGAAATTGATTCAGAGGGAAGAACAATCAAATACATTGGGGCAGAGAATTGATTTATGCCCTATAGGGAAGTAGTGGTAATCTCTCGGTGATCGAGAATGACAATTGTCTTTGTGCATTATCATCTATTGATGTACCCTCATGTGGCTTTGAAGTCCAAAGACTGAGGCCCAAAGTTTGTGGCACATGGGGCATGGGACTCCAGTTGTTATGGGAGGTGCGGCTGTGGCCTGGTGTCAGCGTTCACGCGCAGCACCAAAACATCAATGTTGCTCATCTTCAAAGGTGGTGACGGCATGGTTAATGTGGGTATGCCAGCTGCTTCTGTCAGAGGCAGTGAGTTCTAGTTGCTTTGGTGTAATGCCAGCCCACTTCAAGTTGGACTTTAGCTGATCATTGTATCTTTTCTTTGGTCGGCCTTGTTTCCTGAGTCCAGCTGACAGTTCACCATAGAATACCTGTCTTGGTATTTTCTGTGGGTCCATGCAGATGACGTGTCCAGACCATCATAGCTGGGTTTTGAGGACCATGACTTAGATGCTGGTGGAGTTGGCTCTGTTGAGGACTTCCTGATTGGTGATTTGGTCCTGCCATCGGATCCTCATGATTGACCGGAGAGAGCATTGGTGGAATTGCTCCAGCCTTTTCATGTGCTTCCGGTACAGTGTCCATGTCTCGTAACTGGACAGGAGCGAGGTAAGGACCACTGCATTGTACACTTTGAGCTTCATCGCAGTGCTTACACCACTGTGTTGGAGGACTTTGGAGTGCAGCCACCCGAGTGCCTGGCTGGCCTTTTGGATCCTGGCCTTAATCTCATGGTCTAGGGACCCTTCATTGGCGATGGTGCTGCCCAGGTACTTGAAAGTGTTGACATTAGAAAGCTGCGTGCCGTCAATTGTAATGCACGGCTGGTTAGTTGGCCTCCCTGGTACAGGTTGGAACAGCACCTCTGTTTTGCTGAGGCTGATAGTCAGGCCAAACAGTTTTGTTGTGGTAGAGAACCTGTCCACAATGGTTTGAAGATGATTTTCTTGGTGGGCCATGAGAGCACAGTCATCTGCGAAAAGAGCTTCCAGAATGAGTCTCTCTGTTGTCTTTGTTTTTGCAGTCAAGCGGCAAAGGTCGAATAGTGAGCCATCCAGTTGGTATTTGATGTAGACACCCAGGTCTAGATCCATCACAGAATGTCATGATACTTGGGTGAAGTATAGGTTGAATAGTACTGGAGCGAGGACACAGCCTTGTTTCACACCATTGGAGATGTTGAAGCGATCAGAAGTCTCTCCACCAGATAGGACTTCCCCTGTCATGTCAACATGAAAGAGCTGGATCAGTTTGACGAATTTTGCTGGGCAACCAAGCTTGCTAAGGATCACCCACAATGCATCCCTGTTCACTGTGTCAAATGCCTTTGTCAGGTCTAAGAAGACAATGTAGAGACTCAGGTTCTGCTCAAGGCGTTTTTCCTGCATTTCCCTCACCATGAAGACCATGTTGATGGTGCTGCAATCTGGTTGGAAGCCACATTGTGATTCAGGCAGGTTCTGCTCTGAAACAGATGACAGGTGTCTGTTGAGTATAACACGGGCGAGGATCCAGCAGTGGATCTCCAACAGTGGAGAGTAGTGAGATGCTTCTGTAGTTGTCACAGGCTGCTCATGAGCCTTTGTTCTTGTATAGGGCTACAATAGAGGCATCTCTGAGTTCTGGGGGCATGTCTTCCTCTTCCCATATGCTGGTCAGCACTATGTGGAATGCCTGGAGCGCCTTTCCATTTAAGGCCTTGTACACCTCGGTTGGGATCCCGTCTTTACTGGGTGCCTTGCCTGCACTCATTTGTTGAATGGCTTTTTGGACTTCCTCTATTGAAGGAGGGACATCAAGTTGTTCAATGGTGAGGTTTTGGGGGATCTGGTCAAGGGCACTTTGGTTGACTGAAGAGGGTTGGTTGGGAAGCTGACTGAAGTGTTCTTTCCACCTGTGGCTGATGCCTTTTTTTATCTTTTATGAGAGTGTCACCATCAGAGGATAGCAAGGGAGTGGTGGTGGGTTTTAATGGCCCATAGATAGTCTTGAGGGCACTGAAAAATTGTTTGTAGTTTTTCGTATCAGCAAAGCACTGGATTTCTTCTGCCTTTTTTTCCCACCATAGGTCTTGCATCTTCCTGATCTCACACTGCACCATGGCTTGGAGAGACTTGAATCTGTCCTTTTTAGGAGCACAGTTTGGTTTATTTTGCCACTCCGTAAAGGCTTTGTTCTTTTTGCTCGATAGGTCTTCAATAGCAGTGTTGTTCTCGTCGAACCAGTCCTGGTGGTTGTGTTTTTTGGGGCCTAGGACTGCCTTTGATGTTTCCTTCACTGTGTCTCTGAATTGGTTCCATTTCTCCGTTGAGCTTCCAGTGAATGGTCCCTTGGCAGACAGCTTGTCATCCAGGCAGGACTGGAATGTTTGCAAATAAGATGGATCTCTAAGACGACTCACGTTGTAAAATGCACGAACTGTCTGGGCGCGTTTTGGATGGCAAGGCGCAATGCGCGTTTGAAGAGTTGCTCTAACCAATTGGTGGTCTGTCCAGCATTCAGCTCCTCTCATGGCTCTGGTGATCTGTACATCCTGGATGTCTCACCTGCATACAATGATGTAGTCAATGAGATGCCACTGTTTTGATCACGGGTGCATCCACGTTGTTTTATATTTTTTCGCCATTCTGAACACAGTGTTCGTGATGGTGAGTTTGAACTCTGAGCATTTGCTGAGTAGCAGTAGGCCATTGTTGTTCATTTTGCCCACACCGTGTTTGCCGAGCACTCCTTTCCATCTTTCATGGTCCTGGCCAATGCGGGCTTTGAAGTCTCCCAATAGTATCAGATTGTCATTGGTGGGCACTGAGTACAGGACGGCACTCAGGTCAGAGTAGAACTGCTCGATGGTCTCCTCTGTGCTGGTCAGTGTTGGGGCATATGCGCTGATGATTGTGGCATACCGGTCTTTGCTGAGAGGTAAACGGATCTTCATGAGCCTCTGGTTGATGCCCACAGGCAAGTCTGGTAGCTATTTGAGCAAACTGGTCTTGATAGCCAGGCCAACACCATGGATTCTGTCTTCATTTGAGGCTCTACCTTTCCAGAAGTAGATGTATCCTGTGGTGGGTTTGCTGAGTGATCCCTCTTCTGGTAAGCCTGTTTCACTTAATGCTGTGATATCTATGTTATATCGCACCAGTTCTTTACTTATTAGAGCTGTTCTTCTCTCAGGTCTTGGGGTATTCTCTCTGTCAAGTAATGTTCTGATGTTCCATGCTCCTAGTAGGAGTTTCTTTGTGTTTTGTTTTCTTTGGTTTTGACCGCTTAAAGGGATGACCCGCCAGCCACGGTGTGCTGACCGGGTGTTTGTAGGGCAGGCAATGTTTGGGACACCTTTTCTAGTCCCCTCCCTTGATTAGAGTGAGCAGTGCTGTCCTAGAGAGGGCTTCTCAGTCACCCAGGATGCTGCCAAACGTCCCTTCTTCTCTGCCTTTTGGCTAAGATCAAGTGTAGTATCTGTTCTTATCAGTTTAATATCTGATACATCCTCTATCTGAGGATAATATATTAAATGGATTTTTGGAACAGGGAGTCAGAATAGGAGCTTGCTCCGTCCACTCCACGCATCGACCTGGTATTGCAGTACTTCCAGGAACAGTGCACCTCCCTCCTGGGGAAATTTTTTTGGGGGTGTATGGGGTGTTGAGGGAGGGGTAGTATCTCTGGTATGGTATAGGGAAGTAGAAGGATAACAAATGGACTGGTGTGGAGGGAAGCAATACAAGGGAGGGAGAGGGTAAGGGGGGTAGTTTAAAATGGCCTGAAATTCTACCTCTGGCCCTATTTTATCTCAGAAGCAGACCTAGATTTACACATCTTACCATTTGATATGCTATTTGGACATCCACCTATTCAGGCACAACCCATTTACCCCTGCCTGTGTGTCATTGTTAGAAGAACCATTGCCACATATATCAAACAATTACAAACAAAATTGCAAGAACTCCATGATCAGGCAGCAATAGACTTCTCTCTTCATAATTTAAACCCAGGTGATAGTGTACACAAAGAATTTCAAACTGGGTACTGGGTCGACTGAACCTGCTGGTGACGGAACGTTGCAAGTCCTATTGACTATACCAACAGCCATTAAAATTGGAGAGAGGGACTCATGGATTCATTGTAGCCATGTAAAACAAGCACCTTCTATTGATAATGAATAATTGCCTGTACTGATTTTATTTGACTATTGATTGTGATAAGACATCCCTATTACTGGATCTGTATTATTTTGTTGCACTCTATTTGATCCTTCTACTTAAACAAATTGCCCTTATAGGTCAATACATATATTACCTCAAAAAAAAATCTATATCAGTGACCTATATTGACCTGATGTGCCTTTTGTAACATTTTGTGCCTTCTGTAATTTTTTTTTTAATTTTCTTGAATGTATTATTGTTGCTATACTTCCATTGCTTCATCTACCTCATTTGCACTCACACTGAGGATCATAACAAGTTAAAGAGGAAACGAATCTCATTTTTCATTAAGTAGCCTCTATGTTTTACCTCAGAGATTATGAAAAATATGCATTTTTGATATTTTTATTATTATTTTTCTTCCTGCATGTGCAATACAGTATTTGAGTTTTTCTCTCATTTTTTATATTTAAAACACATAGCCAATATTGAAAACATTTTTTAAACTGTTTTACTTTTTGCAATAGAATAAGCTAAGATGTCTATTTGCTTAGCGTAGAGATGCATACCCAAAAAGCTTTGGACTATTACAACCTGCCACTAACTTATATCATGAGAATTTTGCTCAATGAATATGTCTGAAGAAAAAATGGACCACAAAGGAGCACAGAAGTTGCCCTGAAAAGTGCCACACAAGCACAAAAGGGAAAAAAGCAAACCAGTCCTACAGGGATTGATGGCATTCTGTGCAAAGAGCTCAAGAACTTGATCATGTGTGAAACTCGAGGTTGTGACTGTTTAACATGTGTTAAATGCAAGACTTCCTTGTACCACACTCTATATTATAAAAATTAAATTAGTTTCTCTACTAAAAGTATTCTATTCTTTATTCTATTTTTATGAGGTTTATTAACGATTATTAGAAATCAAGGATACAAAATAATAAGCCACATGCCTAGGGCACGATTAGCCCATTCATAGCCTACTTACCACATGTTGCAATCTGAGTAGAGGAAGAGATCCCTTTAAATACTAAATTGTGTTCTCTCACTCAGGTGAGGACTCAGGTGAGGTTATAGGGAATTCTGGGAAGTACCAAGGACATCTGGGGATTGAAGTTCAGGGTTCAAATCTGTATTTTATACTATCAAGTACATAACATCAATTGTTCTGACTCTATTATCCGTAACAGGGAAGAAAAAGGTCAAAACCAGGGAATGCTATTTCTCATTTATTTCTAGATATAGTTTCTTTTCCTATTTTCTCTCATGATGTGACAACTTATTGTAGTCCAGACTGCTAAATTAAGCTAGTGATAGATCTGGCAGGCTTATGGAACATGGATCTCTACAAGAATTTATTGTAATTTGTGAACTTTTTTATTTCTTTTTTTCCCCTAGAACTTTTCACATTTTTTATATTCTATATTTCACTCCAAGGTCATTTTTTAAAATTTCTTTGAATTCTTTGATTTTTTAAATTGATTCTTATGCCTTATGACTCCACCATGTATCCCAGTGTAATTCCTATATGCATCCCTGTATCCTCCTCGGGGCGGGGGGTGGAGGGGAATGTTTTATTATCCTTCTCAGGGGGGACTGTGTTATTATTGTGAGTTTTGACTTGAATTTGAGCCTAATTTGGAACAAGAGATTACCTCCTAGAATCCAGAAGGTGAACTTTTTGAAGAATGCACCACAAAGATGCCTGCAGAGACCACATGCTGCACTAAAAGATCCAGGGTGAATGTTGAGATATGTTGAATTTGAACTATGGGGGGACTGAATGCATTTATTTTGGAATGTACACACTTATGCCAATGGGGACTGCCCTCTAATTGCCTTTTTGTCAATGTGCCTAACATTGGTTTTGTTTTTTTATTTCCCTATATTCCCAAATTATTATAATTTCTCTTTAAAAACTGCAATATTGTACATACCTTTAGTTTAAAAATCTTTAAAGTTTTAAGTTAATTATGTTTGAAATGATCCATTGGGGAGATTGGTCTCCCAAAGGATCACAGGGAGATTATACAAATAGAAATTTGCTGCACCTGAACTATATTTACCCAACATCCTTTTAAGTTACATCCTCATTTTACATATGGAGGCTTGGAAGATAAATTTGGCTGAGACCCATGCTACAGGGCTCTTTTTGAGCTTGAGTTTTTGGTACATCATGGTTCTCTCTGGTTCTGTGCTCTGCTCACTTGGCTGAATTAACCCCTTTCTTACTCACTTTATTATTATTATTATTAAATCCTATATAATAAATAATTTGAGTATTTATTCATTTTTAATCTCACAAATTATAAGAAATACCTGAAGAAGCAAACTTGGAAAAATCTGGGAATACTTGTATGAAATTATACAGAATAAAGTAAGCAGAAGCTTAGCTATGCGACCCTAGGCAAATCATGTATCCCCCATTGCCTAGCCCTTCTTTTTCTTCTGCCTAAGAACCAATGCATAGTTTTGATTCTAAGTCAGAAGGTAAGGGTTTTTTTTTTTTAAGCTAATGTATAAATTTGTTTTAGTTGACTTATTTTAAGGGAAGGGTTATTTGGGGTGGAAGAGATGCTTGTCCAGAAAAGAAAAAATAATGAAAGTGATGCAAAGTATCTCCTTTTTTAGTGTGGGGACTATTTTCTTGTCTTTCTGTCACCACCTAGCATAGGCCATGGCACATAGTAGGAGAGTTAACAGGATGCTTATTGAAGTAAAACAGCAAGAATTTACTGTTGCAGTGATGATCTATTTGATCTTAGACACCTAAACTATAAAAAACCTAATAAGCATAGTTGTAAGATTTCCTTTAGTAACATATGAGCAGAAATAGAGGGAACAGATGGTTGGATGGTTGAAGTAATTAATAATAATAATAATGAGTTAATTGGCAATAGAAAAAGAGTGTTTGTGAAGTGATAATAGTGACACTGGAACAGGAATGATGAATTGGAAGGTCAAGAAAGAGAATACTGGATTCTCATAGTACAAAGAATATGTTCAGGAAGATGGAAATGGGAAGAGATGGAGTGATCAAAGATTATGATCAAAGAAATGTTAGAGGTCAAGATCATGAAAATAACACAGTTGAATGGTGGTGAAATCCTATAGATGACTAAGATAGGATTATGAAGATGTATGTCATGGGAGTTGAGAAAGTTAATGAAGGCCAAGGTGTTAGGCAGTGCACAATTTGTACATTGGAGACACCAGGCATAAACACTGAGTTTGAAATGGAGAGGAAGATTAAACCAAGGACCAAATTCCTTTGAAACTGGTATATGACTGTAATGAAGATCTGGAAAGACAATGGAGTAAACAGGGTGTCAAAGCAGTGAGGTACTACAGATGCATATTAAGACATATTTTCAAGGATCCATATGTAAAAGTATATAACAGATCTTTCTGTAGTGGCAAAGAATTGGAAAAAGAGAGGACACCTCAACTGAGGATGTGATGGTATTGTGCTATAAGAAATAATAAATGCAAGAGATGCAGAGAAACCTGAGAAGGCTTGTATGAACTAATGCAATAAAGTAAACAGAAACAAGAGAGCAATTTCTATAACAGCAATATTTTAAAGACAAATAACTCTGAAAGATGATGAATTCTAATGAATACAATGACCAGCCACAATTCCAGAGGGCTTTTAATGAAACATTTTATCCACCACCAGATAGAGAGGGGGTGGACTCAATGCAAATTGAGGTGCAGACATACACAGACATATGTTTGGACATGGCAAATGAGAGAATTTGTTTTGTTTGAGTATGCATATTTGTAAAAAGTATTTTTGTATTTTCATCAAAGGAGGGAAAAGGTAAATAAATGAAAGAGAGAATTTAGAGCTAAAAATTTAAGAATACAGTGGTACCTTGATACATGTGCACCTTAAGTCACGAGCAATTTGAGATATGAGCAGTCAAGATCAAGATTTGTTGCTTTAAGTCACAAGTGGATATTTGAATCACAAGCTTCCAACACCCTCCATTAGATACCTTGCCTAACTTTTGGTTTCACAAGTTACCAGGGGCTGTCTCATTTAATTCAGAGTTTATCTGGTCCCATGAGCATCTATATTGAATTACTTTTGCTTTCTTCTTTGTTTTTGTCTTTATTATAAGGTTTTTGGGGCAAATTTCTTAACTTTTAATCATGGGTGCTGCCGGCGAGGAATTGAAGAAGTTACTGTACTAGCAACAAACAGAGGTTTTACAGAAAATTAGTGGGGAGGAGCCCGGGGTGGATGAGGTAATCAGTACAAGCTATATTAAGGAAATGTTGAGGATTTGGGAAAAAATTAAACAGTTTATTGAAAAGCCACACTCAGAAAAAGTTGCAACAGGTCATGCATTGGAGCTGTGTAATGACACTTGTTTCAGAAATTATTGAAATGTTCTGAAAGGGAGGAAGAAACAAACTTCCACGGAAAGGTTTTGTTGAAACCACCTCTAAGTGAAATGGAGTAAAGTGTGGCAAAACAGCCAAAATTCAATGAAGTAAATGATGATAAGTAAGGTAAAAAATGGCAATTAAGTTTAGCACTAAAGTTACACATCATAAGTAATGTGTAAGGTCAATTTTGAATTTAAATGTAGCATTATGTGTGTAGAGTAAGGTACATGATAACACATGAAATGAAAACCTCTGCCAACATCTTCGCCTGATCTTGAAGGTAACATTTCATAAGCAAGTTTATTTCTTTACATTTTTTCATATTATCTATAAACATATATATATTGTAATTTGTAAAGTACATATTTAAAAGCACATGAAACAAAAAAATTGTGTGGTTTTTTTGGGGTCAGAATGGATTAATTGCATTTCCATTCATTTAAATGGGAAAATTTGATTTGACACAGGAGCAAATTGAGTTATGAGCTTGGCCATGGAACAAACTTATATGTCAAGGTACCATTGTATTTTTTTTTATTTTAAAAGATATTTTCAGAAACAATGTGTGAACTTATTTTGCTTATCTATACTTATTTGTTACAAGGGAGGGCTATTAATCATAAGCCACAGAGAAGCAAGCTATCCCTAACTTCCATGTCCTGTTTTCTTATCCCAGTCCTACTTAACCTTACCCTACCCACGTACTATACCAATTCTACACACTTTTTCCACTATGATCTGTGGAATTCACTATGGAATGATTAAACTTCCCTTCATTCTAGACCTCTTTCAACTATTTCAACTTTAAACTATTGTTTCCACATATTAGCTCCTCCCTAGGCCTAGTTCCCATTATTAACATTGTATCAGCTCTTCTTTCTAGCATGGACTATAATTTCACTCTCCCCTAAAGATTCTGGAGGAAGAGTTATAATACTCCTTTTCCCTCATAGCCTTTTCCTTTATTGCTATCACACAGCAACCTTTTATCCTTTAAAGTTCACTCAGTATTTTCAATATTTTCAATCCAATCCAGATTATCATAACTCTTATCATTCCTCAAAGAGATCATCTTTTTAAAGGTTTACATAGAATTTAATATATAGATTCTCTTAAGGAAAAAAACAAGAGATAAAGATTCAAAGTTCCATATTAGAAATATCTTTGTTTTGCTGTGCATAAAAATGCTATTATTAGTATTTACAGTGAGAAATTTTTTATAAAATTATAAAATCAATGATTTTCATTTCAACTCAATAAACATTTATAAAACATATACTATGAGCTGACTATTGCAAGTTCTATCTGTTTAATATCTCTCACATCCATCCCTTTCTTTCTATTCACACTTCAATCTTCTAGTACAGATGTTCAGGGGCTAGTAGAGTAGCCTCTCTGGAGATGATAGAATAGTAGGTCTCCAGGTGTGGAGTAGCAGCCATAAGTGTGGAGTCACAACCCCAGGTATGGATCAAAGTTTACATATTTATTAAGTTCTGAGAGCTTGGCATTTACTCTTCCAGAGAAATCTTTGCCTCTCCCAAAAATCCTGGAAAATGGGCATGGTCAAATTCAGGTGGAGGAGTGTTTGACTCATATATTATGTTATTTCTGCTTTTTTGCATTTATTTGCCATGTTTTTATGCCCTAGTGTGAATTTCAAAACTACTCAACCCTATTCAGACCATTCTTTAGAAGATGGGATTTAGCTATTTCCTGATCAATAACAACAGAGACACTTGGAATAATAGAATCAGGTCTTGGAAACTACAATCCCCACCCTACTCAGGGTAACAAGATTAGGAAGGGCTGCAGCAAAACTCAAGATTTAATTATTTGAGAATATGGCCTTCAACAGACATGTGCAAAAAGGACAGACCTCTGGGTGGTCCTAGTTCAAGCTAGAGCCACCATTGGCACATGTGAGACACAGGAAGTGAGGCAGAGGACAGCCCAGGAGTTCTCGGGACTTCCTGTGAGGAGAGAGAGAGGTTTGTTGGAGCCTGGTGCTTGGAGTGGAGGAGCCCACAGACTGTTTCTCCATTTTGGTCACGTGAGTGCCAGGGACTGATCTCATTTCTTTGCCTCGGCTATCCAGGGCCTTGGGCCTTTGGCTCAGCTTAAGCAGAGTGGGTATTTAAGCCCTATTTCCTTCTCTCCCTCTCTCTCTCTCTTTCCCTCTAATACTTTTCTTCCTCCTGTTTGTAATTACAACACCATAAAAAGGTTGACAGCTGACTTGAGTTTCATTTAGGAATTACATAGCTGATTTCCTTGGCGACCTTTAATATATATCAGTCTTTTAAAGTGATTTCTATATCACACTAGTACATGGTCAATCTTTGAAAATGTACCATGTGCTGCTGAAAAGAATGTGTGTTCCTTTTTGTCCCTATTTATTTTTCTCCATATATATATTAACTCTAATTTCTCTAAGATTTCATTCACATCTCTTACCTCTTATTTATTTTTTGTTTTGATTTATCTAGATCTGATAGAGGAAGATTCAGGTCTCCCATTAGTAGTTTTACTATCTATTTTCTCCTTAAGCTCCAATAATTTTTCCTTTAAAAATTTGAATGCTATACTATTTGGTGCATACGTATTGAGTACTGAAATTTCCTCATAGTCTATACTACATTTTATCAGGATCTCTTTTAATCAGATCTATTTTTACTTTGGCTTTGTAAGACAGCATGATTGCGCCTCCTGCCTTTTTCTCAGTTGATGCCCAATATATTTTGCTCCAGCCATTTATCCTTACCCTGTGACACAAACATTATAGGGAATAAGGAGTGTGTGCAGATTCAGGGAATTCTTTTGGAATGCAAGAGTACCCAATGTGCACGTTCTATGTTCCCCTATGTGCCTATGTTTCCTTATTGTCCGTTTTGTCATCATTTGTCAATGTAGGAGAAATCTCTGCCTTTCTGGAATGGGAACATGGAAGGAAGATGCAGTAAGGTCCTAACAGTTCAGAATTAAGGTAAAGAACAATATGAGTAACCAATAAAAGAGATTAGATAGAAAGCCGATAGACTAGTATATTATAATACTAACCAACACTAATGATTAATGCTTGCAATTTATGCTTGACTAATGCAGTAATTTATGGTTAACTAGTGCTAACTGATGAGAAATGCAAGATTTCAGAGTATGAGGGTACTATTCCTATTACTATCCCTCACTGCCCACTGCCAGCCCCCATATAAAACTGGAGAATGTCCAAAGGAGAGGAAACAGTGTAGTAGTAAAAGATATTGAGTCTATGTCATATGACTATTAGTTTAATAAACTGTGGATTGTTAGCCTAGAAAAGAGAAGATTTTTTTTTTCTTTTGCCAAGTGGGGACAAGGGAATATGATATTCCTTTTCAGGTATTTGAAAGACTAACATGTGGAAGGGACATCAGATTTGAACTGTTTGTTGGCCCCCAGGGAGCAAAAAAAAAATGGACTGAAGTTTCAAAGAGCCAAATTTATATTTGACATAAGGAAAAGCTTCCTAACAGAGCTATCTGAAAATAGAATGGGTGAGAGGAGTTGGGTAGTAGAGATTCTTTTGTAATGATAAAATTACAAAAAATGAATGTGTATCATTTCACTGTAAGAAGTATAATCTAATTAAGAAAAAAATGTGGTTTTGTGATCTGGAATAGATTAATAGAAATGCTCTGCACATAAAAGATGCTCAACAAATGTGTTGAATGAATGGTGAAATATGGAGGGAAGAGAGAGAATCAGAAACATTAACTTTTTAATGATCATGCCTGAAAATAAGAATTACAGATATGAGATTGTAGAGCTTAGTCATCCTTTTATAAGAGAGGTTGATATAATCACAGAATATCAGAATGTAATCACAAACTGTTAATGAGGTGCAAACTGATCATAAGAGATGTTGTCTTATGGCCTGATCCTTTTAAGAGGTGTGACCCTTTTTCTGATTGAGTCAAGAAGGGTATTGCAGCATGATTGGTTGAGAAAATAATAACCTCACAAGGCAGTGAAGGCTTGTAGCAGTTGAGGAGAGCACTATAGGCAGATGAAAGAGTATTTCTCTTTTGCTTCCTTCTATTTCCTCATCCAATCCCTTCATTCATCATGGCATCTAGCAGTAAAATGGGAGTCATTTGGTCTGGAGTTCAAGAAAGGGAAAGACTGAAAGAGAGGAGCTGCCTTTGAAAGAGATCTCTACAGAGACTGGTAGTAGAATTTCTCTTCTCCAAATTAGTCACATGGTGTGGCAAGGGAGTTCAGTGCATCTAGGAGGAAGCAAGGATAATTCAGACAATCATGAATATAGAGAGACACCCAAATATAAAAACATTCAAGTAGCTTGATTCTGAGTAATCAAGATTAGACTGTGAAATGGAGCAGATCACAGAAACCCCCTACTATGAACTTTATGAACAGAGAACCTCTCTCATTTACTTTAATTTTAGCCAGATACCAATGAGGTAATCAATGGGGTAAGATATACTATGAAAATAGGATGACATTCCAAATGAGAGAGGACCTTAAAGGGACCTTGGAGATCACCTGGCTCATGCCTTTCTCTCTGATTAACTGTGACAGAGGCTGGCATAGAGAAAAAGTGCCAGATGGAAGAGTATGTGAAATTGATCACCTTGACAGGGGAGGGGCCCCCAGGAGTGGAATCTGATGGAGGAAGAGACTCTAGCTTGGAGAACAGTGAGGGTCTCTTGGACTCCAGAAGCCGAAGAGAGAAGGTGGAAAAAAGACTTTCTCCTGAGGGTTACCTACCTTTCCTGCTGGTGACTGGAAATCCTTCCCCCAACACTTCCCAATTGAAGGGACTTTCTGAAGAGAAACCTGAGCAGACTTTACCTCAGCTCCTGTTGCCCAGGGGTGAGTCAACCTGACTTTCTCTCAGGGAGCACCAAGGCCTGAATTCCCCCCAAATTCGAGGAGGGAAGGGAAAGGGTTTAGATAGAGGCAGGGACCTCTTTTCCCACTTTCCTTTTCCCATTCTTCCCTGTCCATTATTTCCTTTTGTATTACTTGATTGAGTTAACATTAAAAGTTATCTGTTTTCCAAGCTGAGTGTGAGTAAACAAATCAAGGGGAGACTTGGTCTCTAGTAGTGGAGGGGGGACAAGAGGGACAGAAACTAATTGGGGAGAGCAGCTTTGGCTAAGGAGGGAAAGCAAAAGAGGGAAAATCTTCAAATCCTCTCTCCTCTCTCTGAGCCAACCCATTACATCTGCTGTCTCCCCTGTACCCTGCTTTGTGGAAGGGGGTTCTCCTCTCTTTCCCCCTCTCCATACCTCGGGGTACAAACTTCCCTCTATTTATCTTTTTATAATACACAACACAATAACCAACTATGCCTCAAGAGGAACAGATATATAATATACCACCTACGCTTCATCCAATGAGACACATATGTTTTTGTTCATGGCAAAATATGTGGATTTATTCCATTAATCCACTACACTATTTCATAAGCAGACCCAGATTGTTTGGATGATTTCTGTTTACAGTATAGTTTGCGATAGCTAGACATCCTCCTTTTCTATTTTTGTCCATTAATTTCCTTGATATTCTTGACCTTTTGTTCTTTCAAATGAATGTTATTTTTTTCTGGTTCTAGAAGATAATTTGGGAGTATTTTTATTGGTATGGCACCAAATAGGTAATTTTATTTGGGTCATATTTTTCATTTTTATTGGCACAGTCATGAGCTATTAATATTTTTTCAATTGTTTAGGTTTGTAGGGGGTTTAAAATATTGATGGAAGTTTGATGGAAGTAGTTTGGTAAACCAGCAACACTTATTTATTCACAGGAGAGGTTAGGATAGGAATAGGAGGAAGGAAACTAAGATTATAGCTCTTAAATCTTATACTATGTCTAAAATCCAAAACCCTATTCTAAAAATTCTAAGAAACCCTAAATCTAACTGCCTTCCTGGGCAGGGTCTTCTTGCCTGACAAAGCAAGCCAATTTTCAACTACTCTGTCTAACTAAGATTAAATTTGATATCTATCTTACCTAAGCTAAATCAATAGCATTAATCATCAAACAACCTCCTTAAAGTAATTCTTCTCCCTCAAATGAAAATAGTGAAACTGCCTGTCACAGAGACACAGACAGCACTCCTGCACCCTCAGAGTCAGACCTTTCCCCCTCAAAGTGCTGAGGAGAAAAAATCCCTCAGAGAAAGACTCCTCAAAATCAGTATCTAGATCCAAACTCTCAACAGTTAACTGCCAGTTCTTCTTGACTGAGAGGGACCAACACAGAACCCCTGCTCACTAGGAAGTCAGCGAGACAGAGCCCTTTGGCTTAACTGACTTTTTCTTTTATAGTTGACCTCTTAAAGAGACAGAGGACCAATCTATCTGTTACTACCTCGGAGAGAGTCAGAGGGAGAGTTTATAAAACTCCCAACTTGTCTATTACTGCCTCCTAAAGATACAGAAGGAGATTAAGAAAACTCCTTTTAACAGGTTTGATTTTAATTGTGTGAAAAGTATTTTGTAATTGTGTTCATAAAGTTGCTGGGATTATTTTTGTAAGTATACTCCCAGGTATTTTATATTGTCTGCAGTTACTTTCTTTATTTTTTTAGATTGTTTTTCTTTTTTTTTATTTACAGTATTTTTACATGGTTACATGATCTATGATTCCCCCCTCCCTTCCCTTTCCCCTCTAGGAACTGACAAGCAATTTCACTGGGTTATACGTGTTTCATTGTTCAAAATTTATTTCCATGTTATTCATATTTGTAGTAGAGTGATTCTTTAACATCAAAACCCTAATCATATCCCTATCAATCCACATGACCATCTGCGTTTCTGTTCCAACAGTTCTGTCTCTGGATATGGATAGCATTCTTTCTCATAAGTTCCTCAGAATTGTCCTATCCATTGCACTTCTGCTAGTAGAAAAATCTCATTTGATTGTGCCATAATGTATCAGTCTCTGTGTACAATGGTCTCTTGGTTCTGTTCCTTTTACTCTTCATCAATTCCTGGAGGTCTTTCCAGTTCACATGGAATTCCTCCAGTTCACCATTCCTTTCAGCACAGTAATATTCCATCACCAACAGATACCACAATTTGTTCAGTCATTCCCCAATCAATGGACACCGCCTCATTTTCCAATTTTTTGCCACCACAAAGAACATGGCTATTAATATGTAGATGGGGGAGTAATCCTCAGCAGCTCTCTGCCCCCATGAAAATCCTCACCAACTAAAATTAAAATATCACCACAAAACAAATACAGGAGTGAAAGAACCAACAAGGAGAGAGTGAAACAATGTTAAAGAAAAGAAAAAGCCAAAAGATAGGCAACAAACATCTGGGGCACTGGGGTAAAAGGAGAGCAGAATCAGAAAAAAAGCTATAGAAAGGATGAAAGAAAAAAGCCAAGAGCAAGCCACACACCTCCACTCCACATCTACTGTCCAAGGTTTGAGAACCTATGTCCAAGCCAACATCCAGACCCTAAACCTTGCCTGAGCAAATAGAGATAAAAGCCAACCCATATCCCTTTAAATTTCAAACCTGTGGAGAAGTCCAGAACTCCAGCCCAGGTAATTTTAGTCTGGGTTTGGGACAAGGACTTAATTCACACCTTGAGGTGGATGAAAGCACTAAGTACTAATCTTTTTGCCTAGATCTCAGGGTGAAACTCCAGGACAGGACAATCAAGGGTATGCCTGATTGGATCGAGCACA